>NC_091436.1:98273982-99473982 GCF_964237555.1 Oryctolagus cuniculus
GGCCCTAGCAGAGGGCTGGATTGGAAGTAGAGCAGCCAGGCCTGGAACCAGAGCCTATATGGGAAGCAGGCACTGCAGGTGGTGGCACACACCCACCAAGCCACAGTGCAGGCCCCAGCATTGTTATTAATAGACATCCTGGGACTTTTCTGGTTGTACTGATTCTTTCCGATACTAACTAACTATTAAAGTTAAAGTTATACACAAAACTACTTAATACATGAAAATTATGTTGTGTTTAGTGGCCAATACTTGCTTTTTTAAGGAAAAATACTGAAGGGATTAATATATGAAATTTCTTGGATAATGGAATTATGGATGGTTTTGCTTTTCTTCATATGTTTTTACTTTTTTTCATATTTTCTACAATTAGCATGTAAAGTGCAAGTTATTTTGATAAATGAATTTTTAATACTTTACAACTCTTTGGCAATGTAACTGATGCTTTCATGTTTGCATAAAAATGTATGTTTGCTGCAGTAAGTTTTTATCCTTGAAAATTCAGAATTGCAGATCCTTGGATAGATGTTTTTTTCTGAATACATCTAGCAAAAAAGAGGATTGTTAACTCTATTCCAAATTCACAACTCAAGTCAAACTGAAGAAGCAAAAAAAAAAAAAAAAAAAAAGAAAGAAAGAAAAAGGTAGAGAAAAGGCCAAGTTTTTTTGATTTCTCAGACAAGGTGATGAGGCCAAAAGGGCCAAGAGAATTATTTTCTTCTACAAGTTTGGCTTCTTGAGCAGATAGATCAATTCACGGTCTTAGTGCTTTTCACAGAAAAACGTGGGTTGTATAAAGGAATCGTTGTAAGGAAAACTTTGCAGAACCCCCAAGTGCAGAAGGCCGGGCCCCTTGGTCAGCAGGCACAGCCCTTTGTGAAGCTAGTGGTAGGGTCTAAGACCCTGAAATGCCTTCTTCCCACCCCGTGCCTCAAGGTGGAGGAAGCATTGCTGTCCCAATCACTCTGCAGAACAAGTCGCACCCATGTGAAGAGACTTGCTCCAGAGGAAGCCCAAAGAAGAAAAAAGTGCCTTAAAATAAGCTGATTTAGCCCCAGGAGACATTGCTGGAAGTGAGTTATTTACATTTAAACAATAAGCTCTGTAACTTTTGTCTTTGTTTTTGAAGAGAGCTGTGACTCCACACAAAGAACTTGACATTTTTGTCCCTAACATATGATTTATTCTTTTTAAAATCAAGACTGTTTACTTTATTAACAGATCAGAAAGGCTTATTCTGTCTTAAATGTTTCCAGAATGTGATTCTTTCTGAGGATCCCACAGCAGTAATATAAACTTGTACATATGGTCACACACAATTATAAGCTTAGAAAAGATCATAATTCCATGACTTCATCACAGTGGCTTTCAGGGCTGGAATAGTACTTACAGCTGTGTTCACTGTACTCACTATAGTCTTCATAAAACATTCCCTATACGAAATACTAAGCCCTTTTTAATTGGTTTAGAAATAGTGTGATGTATAAGGAGAATAAACAAAACTATGGGAATTGGAATCCAAATATTGATTCATATTTACAGTTTAGTATATGATTTTTAGCGATGTTATGGCAGCTACCTTCCCTCAATGTAGCATCCTCAAATAAGAAACAATAGGCTTACAGCTGACCAGATAGAAGCAGCTTCAGGCAGTCAAGCGTAGCCAGGAAGAAATCCAAGCAGGCTAATTTTTACATCAATTTTAAATACATTGGAAGGTTAAGAAAACTCTTAAATAGCTTAATTGTTGACATTTGTATTCTATACTAGAAGCCCCTCTAAGACTTTGAATGGATTTCTAACATGATTTTTTTCAACCTGGTACCGAAAATAGTTACTAAAAGCATTAGGTAAGCAGTCCAACTGCAAGACCTCCGGATAAAAAAAGGCTACTTTGCTTCCCCGTACTGTCCCAATGCAGTTCTGTAATTGGACATTAAATGAATCACAACAGTCATGATGGTCAGTTGTTCTTAACAGAAAAGAAAAGGCATATTAAATTCTAATGTTTAATAAATGAGGGAAGGAAGAAAAGTAGCGTGTCCGTAGAGAGGAAGCAGAACAAAGTACAATTTTGGAATAATGTTATTTAAAATACTCTCTTGAAGGTGCAAATGATATGCAACTATTTCACAAAACTTGTCAAAAATCTCATGTGGTTGTTTCATTTGATTTTTGTTTTTGTATTTCACTTCCTGTGGGACTGTGACCTGATCAAGATCCTTTGCTTGGTTCCAAACTTTTACTCCAGCTTCTGAAGCTTTTTCTAGGCCATCTGTCCACTGCCTTAGAAAATACGGTTTTGGTAAACAACAGTGCCAAGATATTTTGGCAAGCATCTCCCATCCTTCATACCTGATCACGCATGTCCAATCAGAATCATAACCCTCCTTCTTGATATCTGATTACCCTGGCCTTCCGTCACAGGAATCATGTTAGGTTGGTTTAGCCAGAATCTCTCCACTCCCAGACTTGATGTTTCTTCCTAGTAATTTTCCATCCTTTGACCCCCGGCTCCATGGCTAAAAAACCCCATTTATCCCTGGTGCATGTGGGATATGGAAGTCTCTCTTCCCCATGTAATGAGCCTCCTTTCCCCAAACCAGCTAAAGATCCTCAGAGCTTAGAAGGAAGAAGGGTGGCCTGTGACCATTTCGCAACAGATGGAGGTTCAGTGAAAGCCATATTCTGAGAGGCTCCAAAATGGATAGGCAAGTATAGTCAGCATGTCTGGAATTCTTGGTCCAGCAGCCTTGCCAGAGCTCCTCTGCCTCCCTGGTGTGGTGCAGAGGAGAGGAACAGCTGCAGTGGAGCTGAGGCCACGGTGGGATTGCACTGAGGAGTCCTTCTGCAATCTCATCCGACAATGGCGAAGCAAAACAGCAAAAGCACCTGGATGTTAACTACAAAATTATCTGTAGGTCTGGAAAGGCTGTGTCACCAGAAGTCAAACCCAAGTTGATGCAAACACAAGCATAGACTGAATAGACAGTTCTCTCCAAAGCCAGGGACGTCACAAGCTTTCCTCATGGCAAGGATGGGGCATGGGAATTCAGACACTAGAAGTCATCTGAGCTCATCTCTGAGTAGATGATGCTTCCTACCAGCAAGCAGAAGGAGGACTTGACAAGGAAGATGAAATCCATATGCAAGAAAAAGTTTTATTTTTTTCACAACCTCTTGTGGATAGAGCAACCACTAAATGATGACCTCCAGTATGTTCAGTTAAGTTGTGATGTTATCTCAAGATCTTCCTCACTAGAAAACTGGTGAAAACTTGACCCACAATAAGCAAAACAAGGAGGCTGGCCTATTCTGGAAGTCCTGCAGCCAACTTTTCTCCCACTGTAAGCACTTATGGGGCCACCTTGCTCTTACACCTTCTCAAGTTACAGTTTTTGAATGTTGAGTAATTATCAGCAGATTTCTATGAAAGTTTTGGCTTCATTCCAACTTGCTCAACAAACTATTGGCTGAGTGTGTAATGCTAGGGCCTTTAATCTATCTAAACTGAATAATCTGTGTCTGTATTTCTGGGAATTACGTTGTCTCAGTACCAGCAGAAATTTTGTGAATATGGGATGAGAGAAGAGGAATGTTAAAGGTCTTACAATGGGAAGAATCAACGTCATTTCAGGAGACATTCTTTCTTGTGGGAAAGGGAGGAGGGAGGGGATGAGTAATTGCATAGGAACTAAAAGATAGACCTTCCAGTACATATGTTTATGAACACTGGATTTCTTAATGTAGCGCCTTAAAAAATATCCCAGCAGTAGCTGAGAAACATCTAATATCAAACAGATCACACTAACTTCTGAAGAAAATTACCACATTATGTTGTAATCATTTCCTTGCCTAGTTTCTAAAAGAGATTATCAGCTACTTGAAAGCAAAGATCATGTCTTGTTTCTGTTTTCATTACTAATTCCTACAATAATGTGTGGGATATAATATTCAACAAATAATCATCAAAAGGAAAAAGAAATTAAGGGAAGATTGTTAATTGTTATATCCCACAGATCTATCCAGCTGTGTGTATAATATACATCACTCTGAAACACAGTTAATTGTTCTTTTTCATATCCTGCTCTATGTTTAAATGAGATCATTTCACCAAGAACTGGAACTTCCTCCAATCATTAAGAGCAAACCACAACATCCATTTTATGGTAAACAGGAAACCACGTCTAAGGCTGCTGGTAGGAGAAGGAAACGTTTTCTTTTGAATGGAAACTTTTCCATATATACACAGATTGACCAGTTTGAATTGAAATTTTGAGTTCTGATGCAGTGCACCTGGTGGCATCACTACTTCTTTTCTATCTCAAGTATTTTGTGTTTGTTTTGTATAAAACCTATAGGAGAGGACAATAGATTTAATGCTTCCAGTAGACTAATAGACCACATCTCTGTTTGCTTGTGCTTTATAATTTTGAAAGGGGTTTTTATTCATATTATCCAATTTAATCTTCTCAAAACTCTTGTGAATTAGGGAAATCCCTTTTTCCAATTTAATAGATATGTAAACAGGCTACAGGATTTGCCCAAGGTCATGTGGCATTTAAATCACAAAATACAGGTCTTGTAACTCTATGATGCCTTAGCCATCTCTCTTACATCTTGCTGTCTTATCTGAAGGGGGGAGAAATGTCACTTTGAAATGTTTTCCTAGAAAATGGGAAAAATTTCTTTTGTTTCACACAGAGGTATACTTAACAGTCTTAATAATGATATAATATTGATTTTTCATCAATAATCCTGAAGAACAAAAACCAAGTGTAACTGCTATATGTCTGTTAAAATGTCTAGGTCATAAATGCACATCCTAGGGTAATGTATTTTCCCCAAGAAAATAAATGAGTTTATAGATGCATTATCTCATTTCCTGTGGCAAAGCTTTCTCGTCCTGGCTCTGAGCACAGACTGGACACTGAGCCAACAGGTAACTCCTGATGGAATCCTGGCAGGAGAGGCCTGGCTCCACTACAGCTTCCTGTCACCCAGAAACCCTAAGGGAGTATGCAATTGTTCTATGGAGATCTAAAGGCTGCAAAAGTGGATTAAATCACAAATACTTATCTTTTTAAATCACACCACACTGACTTTCATGCCATACGTTATGTGTCTTCCTACTAAATCATATAATGACTATAAGCAAAAGGAAGCAGGCATCATTATTAGTTATTATTCTCAGTATATAGCCTAATTCTTGGTACATAAGTGCTTCATGGTGCTGTGAATTCAACAAGTATATGCATAATGTTTACTGATTAGGAAGAAAACCTACCTCTTTCCTACTAGGCTTCTAAGGAAATAGATTCTTGATTACCAGTGTGGTGTGTGTGAGAATGCAAAGATAACAAAGAAAGAAAGAGACTTATCTGCTTTAGAAAATATAAAGAAATAGAGAAATTTGATAAAAATTCCAGGAAGCAGAGAAGTCTAAATGAAATGAGAGAAAGCAACCAGAAGCTCAAAGAACTAGGAGAAGAAATAAATAAGAATGTCTAAGGTTTGCCTTAAATCAATGATGCTATACTCTACAGCTCCCACAAAATCATTAGTAAAGTATTTATTACACTCTAACATTGTGATATAGGATTTCCTCAAAGCAATTCTAAGTTTATTTCAAGAAAGTCAAAGAAGTTACTTAGATCTGTTTCTGGAAGCTTAGTGTTTGCAGGATCTTTACATTTGTGAAATACATAGATGTTAAGAATAAAAAAGATCTGGGGCCAATGCCGTGGCACAGTGGGTTAATCCTCTGCCTGTGGCACCAGCATCCCAAATGGGCTCTGGTTCTAGTCCCAGCTGCTCCTCTTCCAATCCAGCTCTTTGCTATGCTCTGGGAAAGCAGTACAAGACGGCCCAGGCGCTTGGGCCCCTGCACCCATGTGGGAGACCAGTAAGAAGCTCTGACTCCTGGCTTCAGATCAGCGCAGCTCCAGCCATTGCAGCAATTGGGAGTGACCCAACAGAGGAAGACCCTTCTTTCTGTCTCTCTATCTCACTGTATGTGGCTCTACCTCTCAAATAAATAAATAATATCTTTTTAAAAAATAAGAAAGATCTTTAGACATTCTTATCAAATCTACTTGTTCAGAAGAGGAAATTAGGAAACAGAGAAACTAAAGAACTTTTTACTCTGTTTCATCAGAGCTAAATGTCATTGTGAGGATGTACCATTTTTATATAATAAAAAAATCAAATTATAATAATTTTTATTATTTAGAATTTTATATTTTAGAAATTCTCTTCTGAGAATAGCCTTTTTTAACAAAAAAGAAACATTGAGAAAGAATGAACAATCATAGATTCAAAGAATCTTAAGACATGTTTACCAATTGCAATACTTTGATCTTGCATGAAAAAACTAATTCCAACAAACCAACTCTAAGAATTAATTTTTCAGTGATGGGCACTTGGTGCAGCAGTTCAGATCCGCTTGGGATGCCCACATCCAATGTCATAGTGCCCGCATTCAAGTCCTGGCTCTGCTCACTACCCTGGCTTCCTGCTACTGCGCACTCCAGGAGACGGCTGGGCTCCTGGTTTCAGCCTGACACAGCCCTGGCTGCTGTAGGCATTTGGAGAGGGATAAAGAGGGTGAAACATCTCTCTGTCTGCTGTCTGTCTGTCTCTTACTCTTTCTTTCAACAGATAAAAATTATTTTTAAAATTTAAAAATTAATTTTCAGATAAAGAAACAACAGGGTTGTAGCTTTTATTAAACAACTGTTACTAATAATATTGAGTGAAGTATTGATATCATGGTTATGTGTTTTTAATCCCTCATATATTAGAGGTAGAGAAAAATGTAAGAATTTAAGAATGACATGATATCTTGGACTTGATTTTTGAATATTCCACCAAAATAAATAGATAGGAAGAGGATTACATTTTTTTGAAATGACAGAAAATTGCTAACTTCATAAGTTTACAGAATATATATTTGGGTCCATTATTATCTCTACTGGATTTGCCTTAAAAGTTTTATAAAAATATTTTTTATAAAACTTTTAAGGCAAATCCAGTAGAGATAATAATGGACCCAAATATATATTCTGTAAACTTATGAAGTTAGCAATTTTCTGTCATTTCAAAAAAATGTAATCCTCTTCCTATCTATTTATTTTGGTGGAATATTCAAAATCAAGTCCAAGATATCATGTCATTCTTAAATTCTTACATTTTTCTCTACCTCTAATATATGAGGATTAAAAACACATAACCATGATATCAATACTTCACTCAATATTATTAGTAACAGTTGTTTAATAAAAGCTACAACCCTGTTGTTTCTTTATCTGAAAATTAATTTTAAATTTTAAAAATAATTTTTATCTGTTGAAAGAAAGAGTAAGAGACAGACAGACAGCAGACAGAGAGATGTTTCACCCTCTTTATCCCTCTCCAAATGCCTACAGCAGCCAGGCTGTGTCAGGCTGAAACCAGGAGCCCAGCCGTCTCCTGGAGTGCGCAGTAGCAGGAAGCCAGGGTAGTGAGCAGAGCCAGGACTTGAATGCGGGCACTATGACATTGGATGTGGGCATCCCAAGCGGATCTGAACTGCTGCACCAAGTGCCCATCACTGAAAAATTAATTCTTAGAGTTGGTTTGTTGGAATTAGTTTTTCATGCAAGATCAAAGTATTGCAATTGGTAAACATGTCTTAAGATTCTTTGAATCTATGATTGTTCATTCTTTCTCAATGTTTCTTTTTTGTTAAAAAAGGCTATTCTCAGAAGAGAATTTCTAAAATATAAAATTCTAAATAATAAAAATTATTATAATTTGATTTTTTTATTATATAAAAATGGTACATCTCACAATGACATTTAGCTCTGATGAAACAGAGTAAAAGTTCTTTAGTTTCTCTGTTTCCTAATTTCCTCTTCTGAACAAGTAGATTTGATAAGAATGTCTAAAGATCTTTCTTATTTTTTAAAAAGATATTATTTATTTATTTGAGAGGTAGAGCCACATACAGTGAGATAGAGAGACAGAAAGAAGGGTCTTCCTCTGTTGGGTCACTCCCCAATTGCTGCAATGGCTGGAGCTGCGCTGATCTGAAGCCAGGAGTCAGAGCTTCTTACTGGTCTCCCACATGGGTGCAGGGGCCAAGCGCCTGGGCCGTCTTGTACTGCTTTCCCAGAGCATAGCAAAGAGCTGGATTGGAAGAGGAGCAGCTGGGACTAGAACCAGAGCCCATTTGGGATGCTGGTGCCACAGGCAGAGGATTAACCCACTGTGCCACGGGCATTGGCCCCAGATCTTTTTATTCTTAACATCTATGTATTTCACAAATGTAAAGATCCTGCAAACACTAAGCTTCCAGAAACAGATCTAAGTAACTTCTTTGACTTTCTTGAAATAAACTTAGAATTGCTTTGAGGAAATCCCTATATCACAATGTTAGAGTGTAATAAATACTTTACTAATGATTTTGTGGGAGCTGTAGAGTATAGCATCATTGATTTAAGGCAAACCTTAGACATTCTTATTTATTTCTTCTCCTAGTTCTTTGAGCTTCTGGTTGCTTTCTCTCATTTCATTTAGACTTCTCTGCTTCCTGGAATTTTTATCAAATTTCTCTATTTCTTTATATTTTCTAAAGCAGATAAGTCTCTTTCTTTCTTTGTTATCTTTGCATTCTCACACACACCACACTGGTAATCAAGAATCTATTTCCTTAGAAGCCTAGTAGGAAAGAGGTAGGTTTTCTTCCTAATCAGTAAACATTATGCATATACTTGTTGAATTCACAGCACCATGAAGCACTTATGTACCAAGAATTAGGCTATATACTGAGAATAATAACTAATAATGATGCCTGCTTCCTTTTGCTTATAGTCATTATATGATTTAGTAGGAAGACACATAACGTATGGCATGAAAGTCAGTGTGGTTGTGATTTAAAAAAGATAAGTATTTGTGATTTAATCCACTTTTGCAGCCTTTAGATCTCCATAGAACAATTGCATACTCCCTTAGGGGTTTCTGGGTGACAGGAAGCTGTAGTGGAGCCAGGCCTCTCCTGCCAGGATTCCATCAGGAGTTACTTGTTGGCTCAGTGTCCCAGTCTGTGCTCAGAGCCAGGACGAGAAAGCTTTGCCACAGGAAATGAGATAATGCATCTATAAACTCATTTATTTTCTTGGGAAAATACATTACCCTAGGATGTGCATTTATGACCTAGACATTTTAACAGACATATAGCAGTTACACTTGGTTTTTGTTCTTCAGGATTATTGATGAAAAATCAATATTATATCATTATTAAGACTGTTAAGTATACCTCTGTGTGAAACAAAAGAAATTTTTCCCATTTTCTAGGAAAACATTTCAAAGTGACATTTCTCCCCCTTCAGATAAGACAGCAAGATGGTAAGAGAGATGGCTAAGGCATCATAGAGTTACAAGACCTGTATTTTGTGATTTAAATGCCACATGACCTTGGGCAAATCCTGTAGCCTGTTTACATATCTATTAAATTGGAAAAAGGGATTTCCCCTAATTCACAAGAGTTTTGAGAAGATTAAATTGGATAATATGAATAAAAACCCTTTCAAAATTATAAAGCACAAGCAAACAGAGATGTGGTCTATTAGTCTACTGGAAGCATTAAATCTATTGTCCTCTCCTATAGGTTTTATACAAAACAAACACAAAATACTTGAGATAGAAAAGAAGTAGTGATGCCACCAGGTGCACTGCATCAGAACTCAAAATTTCAATTCAAACTGGTCAATCTGTGGTATATATGGAAAAGTTTCCATTCAAAAGAAAACGTTTCCTTCTCCTACCAGCAGCCTTAGACGTGGTTTCCTGTTTACCATAAAATGGATGTTGTGGTTTGCTCTTAATGATTGGAGGAAGTTCCAGTTCTTGGTGAAATGATCTCATTTAAACATAGAGCAGGATATGAAAAAGAACAATTAACTGTGTTTCAGAGTGATGTATATTATACACACAGCTGGATAGATCTGTGGATATAACAATTAACAATCTTCCCTTAATTTCTTTTTCCTTTTGATGAGTATTTGTTGAATATTATATCCCACACATTATTGTAGGAATTAGTAATGAAAACAGAAACAAGACATGATCTTTGCTTTCAAGTAGCTGATAATCTCTTTTAGAAACTAGGCAAGGAAATGATTACAACATAATGTGGTAATTTTCTTCAGAAGTTAGTGTGATCTGTTTGATATTAGATGTTTCTCAGCTACTGCTGGGATATTTTTTAAGGGCGCTACATTAAGAAATCCAGTGTTCATAAACATATGTACTGGAAGGTCTATCTTTTAGTTCCTATGCAATTACTCATTCCCCTCCCTCCTCCCTTTCCCACAAGAAAGAATGTCTCCTGAAATGACGTTGATTCTTCCCATTGTAAGACCTTTAACATTCCTCTTCTCTCATCCCATATTCACAAAATTTCTGCTGGTACTGAGACAACGTAATTCCCAGAAATACAGACACAGATTATTCAGTTTAGATAGATTAAAGGCCCTAGCATTACACACTCAGCCAATAGTTTGTTGAGCAAGTTGGAATGAAGCCAAAACTTTCATAGAAATCTGCTGATAATTACTCAACATTCAAAAACTGTAACTTGAGAAGTGTAAGAGCAAGGTGGCCCATAAGTGCTTACAGTGGGAGAAAAGTTGGCTGCAGGGACTTCCAGAATAGGCCAGCTCCTTGTTTTGCTTATTGTGGGTCAAGTTTTCACCAGTTTTCTAGTGAGGAAGATCTTGAGATAACATCACAACTTAACTGAACATACTGGAGGTCATCATTTAGTGGTTGCTCTATCCACAAGAGGTTGTGAAAAAATAAAACTTTTTCTTGCATATGGATTTCATCTTCCTTGTCAAGTCCTCCTTCTGCTTGCTGGTAGGAAGCATCATCTACTCAGAGATGAGCTCAGATGACTTCTAGTGTCTGAATTCCCATGCCCCATCCTTGCCATGAGGAAAGCTTGTGACGTCCCTGGCTTTGGAGGAGAACTGTCTATTCAGTCTATGCTTGTGTTTGCATCAACTTGGGGTTTGACTTCTGGTGACACAGCCTTTCCAGACCTACAGATAATTTTGTAGTTAACATCCAGGTGCTTTTGCTGTTTTGCTTCGCCATTGTCGGATGAGATTGCAGAAGACTCCTCAGTGCAATCCCACCGTGGCCTCAGCTCCACTGCAGCTGTTCCTCTCCTCTGCACCACACCAGGGAGGCAGAGGAGCTCTGGCAAGGCTGCTGGACCAAGAATTCCAGACATGCTGACTATACTTGCCTATCCATTTTGGAGCTCTCAGAATATGGCTTTCACTGAACCTCCATCTGTTGCGAAATGGTCACAGGCACCCTTCTTCCTTCTAAGCTCTGAGGAATCTTTAGCTGGTTTGGGGAAAGGAGGCTCATTACATGGGGAAGAGAGACTTCCATATCCCACATGCACCAGGGATAAATGGGGTTTTTTAGCCATGGAGCCGGGGGGTCAAAGGATGGAAAATTACTAGGAAGAAACATCAAGTCTGGGAGTGGGAGAGATTCTGGCTAAACCAACCTAACATGATTCCTGTTGACGGAAGGCCAGGGTAATCAGATATCAAGATGGAGGGTTATGATTCTGATTGGACATGCGTGATCAGGTATGAAGGATGGGAGATGCTTGCCAAAATATCTTGGCACTGTTGTTTACCAAAACCGTATTTTCTAAGGCAGTGGACAGATGGGCCTAGAAAAAGCTTCAGAAGCTGGAGTAAAGTTTGGAACCAAGCAAAGGATCTTGATCAGGTCACAGTCCCACAGGAAGTGAATACAAAAACAAAAATCAAATGAAACAACCACATGAGATTTTGACAAGTTTGTGAAATAGTTGCATATCATTTGCACCTTCAAGAGAGTATTTTAAATAACATTATTCCAAAATTGTACTTTGTTCTGCTTCCTCTCTACGGACACGCTACTTTTCTTCCTTCCCTCATTTATTAAACATTAGAATTTAATATGCCTTTTCTTTTCTGTTAAGAACAACTGACCATCATGACTGTTGTGATTCATTTAATGTCCAATTACAGAACTGCATTGGGACAGTACGGGGAAGCAAAGTAGCCTTTTTTATCCGGAGGTCTTGCAGTTGGACTGCTTACCTAATGCTTTTAGTAACTATTTTCGGTACCAGGTTGAAAAAAATCATGTTAGAAATCCATTCAAAGTCTTAGAGGGGCTTCTAGTATAGAATACAAATGTCAACAATTAAGCTATTTAAGAGTTTTCTTAACCTTCCAATGTATTTAAAATTGATGTAAAAATTAGCCTGCTTGATTTCTTCCTGGCTACGCTTGACTGCCTGAAGCTGGCTTCTATCTGGTCAGCTGTAAGCCTATGGTTTCTTATTTGAGGATGCTACATTGAGGGAAGGTAGCTGCCATACATCGCTAAAAATCATATACTAAACTGTAAATATGAATCAATATTTGGATTCCAATTCCCATAGTTTTGTTTATTCTCCTTATACATCACACTATTTCTAAACCAATTAAAAAGGGCTTAGTATTTCGTATAGGGAATGTTTTATGAAGACTATAGTGAGTACAGTGAACACAGCTGTAAGTACTATTCCAGCCCTGAAAGCCACTGTGATGAAGTCATGGAATTATGATCTTTTCTAAGCTTATAATTGTGTGTGACCATATGTACAAGTTTATATTACTGCTGTGGGATCCTCAGAAAGAATCACATTCTGGAAACATTTAAGACAGAATAAGCCTTTCTGATCTGTTAATAAAGTAAACAGTCTTGATTTTAAAAAGAATAAATCATATGTTAGGGACAAAAATGTCAAGTTCTTTGTGTGGAGTCACAGCTCTCTTCAAAAACAAAGACAAAAGTTACAGAGCTTATTGTTTAAATGTAAATAACTCACATTCCAGCAATGTCTCCTGGGGCTAAATCAGCTTATTTTAAGGCACTTTTTTCTTCTTTGGGCTTCCTCTGGAGCAAGTCTCTTCACATGGGTGCGACTTGTTCTGCAGAGTGATTGGGACAGCAATGCTTCCTCCACCTTGAGGCACGGGGTGGGAAGAAGGCATTTCAGGGTCTTAGACCCTACCACTAGCTTCACAAAGGGCTGTGCCTGCTGACCAAGGGGCCCGGCCTTCTGCACTTGGGGTTCTGCAAAGTTTTCCTTACAACGATTCCTTTATACAACCCACGGTTTTTCTGTGAAAAGCACTAAGACCGTGAATTGATCTATCTGCTCAAGAAGCCAAACTTGTAGAAGAAAATAATTCTCTTGGCCCTTTTGGCCTCCATCACCTTGTCTGAGAAATCAAAAAAACTTGGCCTTTTCCTCTACCTTTTTCTTTCTTTCTTTTTTTTTTTTTTTTTTTTGCTTCTTCAGTTTGACTTGAGTTGTGAATTTGGAATAGAGTTAACAATCTCTTTTTTTGCTAGATGTATTCAGAAAAAAACATCTATCCAAGGATCTGCAATTCTGAATTTTCAAGGATAAAAACTTACTGCAGCAAACAATACATTTTTATGCAAACATGAAAGCATCAGTTACATTGCCAAAGAGTTGTAAAGTATTAAAAATTCATTTATCAAAATAACTTGCACTTTACATGCTAATTGTAGAAAATATGAAAAAGTAAAAACATATGAAGAAAAGCAAAACCATCCATAATTCCATTATCCAAAGAAATTTCATATATTAATCCTTCAGTATTTTTCCTTAAAAAAGCAAGTATTGGCCACTAAACACAACATAATTTTCATGTATTAAGTAGTTTTGTGTATAACTTTAACTTTAATAGTTAGTTAGTATCGGAAAGAATCAGTACAACCAGAAAAGTCCCAGGATGTCTATTAAATAACAATGCTGGGGCCTGCACTGTGGCTTGGTGGGTGTGGCCACCACCTGCAGTGCCTGCTTCCCATATAGGCTCTGGTTCAGGCCTGGGCTCTACCAATCCAGCTCAATCCACTCTCTGCTAGGGCCATACTCGAGTACTATTCAAACACAACAACGCTGTAGTAGCTGTGTATCGAGTATGGCCCTAGCAGAGAGGCTGGATTGGAAGTAGAGCAGCCAGGCCTGGAACCAGAGCCTATATGGGAAGCAGGCACTGCAGTGGTGGCCACACCCACCAAGCACAGTGCAGGCCCCAGCATTGTTATTTAATAGACATCCTGGGACTTTTCTGGTTGTACTGATTCTTTCCCGATACTAACTAACTATTAAAGTTAAAGTTAATACACAAAACTACTTAATACATGAAAATTATGTTGTGTTTAGTGGCCAATACTTGCTTTTTTAAGGAAAAATACTGAAGGATTAATATATGAAATTTCTTTGGATAATGGAATTATGGATGGTTTTGCTTTTCTTCATATGTTTTTACTTTTTTCATATTTTCTACAATTAGCATGTAAAGTGCAAGTTATTTTGATAAATGAATTTTTAATACTTTACAACTCTTTGGCAATGTAACTGATGCTTTCATGTTTGCATAAAAATGTATTGTTTGCTGCAGTAAGTTTTTATCCTTGAAAATTCAGAATTGCAGATCCTTGGATAGATGTTTTTTTCTGAATACATCTAGCAAAAAAGAGATTGTTAACTCTATTCCAAATTCACAACTCAAGTCAAACTGAAGAAGCAAAAAAAAAAAAAAAAAAAAAGAAAGAAAGAAAAAGGTAGAGGAAAAGGCCAAGTTTTTTTGATTTCTCAGACAAGGTGATGAGGCCAAAAGGGCCAAGAGAATTATTTTCTTCTACAAGTTTGGCTTCTTGAGCAGATAGATCATTCACGGTCTTAGTGCTTTTCACAGAAAAACGTGGGTTGTATAAAGGAATCGTTGTAAGGAAAACTTTGCAGAACCCCCAAGTGCAGAAGGCCGGGCCCCTTGGTCAGCAGGCACAGCCCTTTGTGAAGCTAGTGGTAGGGTCTAAGACCCTGAAATGCCTTCTTCCCACCCCGTGCCTCAAGGTGGAGGAAGCATTGCTGTCCCAATCACTCTGCAGAACAAGTCGCACCCATGTGAAGAGACTTGCTCCAGAGGAAGCCCAAAGAAGAAAAAAGTGCCTTAAAATAAGCTGATTTAGCCCCAGGAGACATTGCTGGAATGTGAGTTATTTACATTTAAACAATAAGCTCTGTAACTTTTGTCTTTGTTTTTGAAGAGAGCTGTGACTCCACACAAAGAACTTGACATTTTTGTCCCTAACATATGATTTATTCTTTTTAAAATCAAGACTGTTTACTTTATTAACAGATCAGAAAGGCTTATTCTGTCTTAAATGTTTCCAGAATGTGATTCTTTCTGAGGATCCCACAGCAGTAATATAAACTTGTACATATGGTCACACACAATTATAAGCTTAGAAAAGATCATAATTCCATGACTTCATCACAGTGGCTTTCAGGGCTGGAATAGTACTTACAGCTGTGTTCACTGTACTCACTATAGTCTTCATAAAACATTCCCTATACGAAATACTAAGCCCTTTTTAATTGGTTTAGAAATAGTGTGATGTATAAGGAGAATAAACAAAACTATGGGAATTGGAATCCAAATATTGATTCATATTTACAGTTTAGTATATGATTTTTAGCGATGTATGGCAGCTACCTTCCCTCAATGTAGCATCCTCAAATAAGAAACAATAGGCTTACAGCTGACCAGATAGAAGCAGCTTCAGGCAGTCAAGCGTAGCCAGGAAGAAATCAAGCAGGCTAATTTTTACATCAATTTTAAATACATTGGAAGGTTAAGAAAACTCTTAAATAGCTTAATTGTTGACATTTGTATTCTATACTAGAAGCCCCTCTAAGACTTTGAATGGATTTCTAACATGATTTTTTTCAACCTGGTACCGAAAATAGTTACTAAAAGCATTAGGTAAGCAGTCCAACTGCAAGACCTCCGGATAAAAAAGGCTACTTTGCTTCCCCGTACTGTCCCAATGCAGTTCTGTAATTGGACATTAAATGAATCACAACAGTCATGATGGTCAGTTGTTCTTAACAGAAAAGAAAAGGCATATTAAATTCTAATGTTTAATAAATGAGGGAAGGAAGAAAAGTAGCGTGTCCGTAGAGAGGAAGCAGAACAAAGTACAATTTTGGAATAATGTTATTTAAAATACTCTCTTGAAGGTGCAAATGATATGCAACTATTTCACAAACTTGTCAAAAATCTCATGTGGTTGTTTCATTTGATTTTTGTTTTTGTATTTCACTTCCTGTGGGACTGTGACCTGATCAAGATCCTTTGCTTGGTTCCAAACTTTACTCCAGCTTCTGAAGCTTTTTCTAGGCCCATCTGTCCACTGCCTTAGAAAATACGGTTTTGGTAAACAACAGTGCCAAGATATTTTGGCAAGCATCTCCCATCCTTCATACCTGATCACGCATGTCCAATCAGAATCATAACCCTCCATCTTGATATCTGATTACCCTGGCCTTCCGTCAACAGGAATCATGTTAGGTTGGTTTAGCCAGAATCTCTCCCACTCCCAGACTTGATGTTTCTTCCTAGTAATTTTCCATCCTTTGACCCCCGGCTCCATGGCTAAAAAACCCCATTTATCCCTGGTGCATGTGGGATATGGAAGTCTCTCTTCCCCATGTAATGAGCCTCCTTTCCCCAAACCAGCTAAAGATCCTCAGAGCTTAGAAGGAAGAAGGGGTGCCTGTGACCATTTCGCAACAGATGGAGGTTCAGTGAAAGCCATATTCTGAGAGCTCCAAAATGGATAGGCAAGTATAGTCAGCATGTCTGGAATTCTTGGTCCAGCAGCCTTGCCAGAGCTCCTCTGCCTCCCTGGTGTGGTGCAGAGGAGAGGAACAGCTGCAGTGGAGCTGAGGCCACGGTGGGATTGCACTGAGGAGTCTTCTGCAATCTCATCCGACAATGGCGAAGCAAAACAGCAAAAGCACCTGGATGTTAACTACAAAATTATCTGTAGGTCTGGAAAGGCTGTGTCACCAGAAGTCAAACCCAAGTTGATGCAAACACAAGCATAGACTGAATAGACAGTTCTCTCCAAAGCCAGGGACGTCACAAGCTTTCCTCATGGCAAGGATGGGGCATGGGAATTCAGACACTAGAAGTCATCTGAGCTCATCTCTGAGTAGATGATGCTTCCTACCAGCAAGCAGAAGGAGGACTTGACAAGGAAGATGAAATCCATATGCAAGAAAAAGTTTTATTTTTTCACAACCTCTTGTGGATAGAGCAACCACTAAATGATGACCTCCAGTATGTTCAGTTAAGTTGTGATGTTATCTCAAGATCTTCCTCACTAGAAAACTGGTGAAAACTTGACCCACAATAAGCAAAACAAGGAGGCTGGCCTATTCTGGAAGTCCTGCAGCCAACTTTTCTCCCACTGTAAGCACTTATGGGGCCACCTTGCTCTTACACCTTCTCAAGTTACAGTTTTTGAATGTTGAGTAATTATCAGCAGATTTCTATGAAAGTTTTGGCTTCATTCCAACTTGCTCAACAAACTATTGGCTGAGTGTGTAATGCTAGGGCCTTTAATCTATCTAAACTGAATAATCTGTGTCTGTATTTCTGGGAATTACGTTGTCTCAGTACCAGCAGAAATTTTGTGAATATGGGATGAGAGAAGAGGAATGTTAAAGGTCTTACAATGGGAAGAATCAACGTCATTTCAGGAGACATTCTTTCTTGTGGGAAAGGGAGGAGGGAGGGGAATGAGTAATTGCATAGGAACTAAAAGATAGACCTTCCAGTACATATGTTTATGAACACTGGATTTCTTAATGTAGCGCCCTTAAAAAATATCCCAGCAGTAGCTGAGAAACATCTAATATCAAACAGATCACACTAACTTCTGAAGAAAATTACCACATTATGTTGTAATCATTTCCTTGCCTAGTTTCTAAAAGAGATTATCAGCTACTTGAAAGCAAAGATCATGTCTTGTTTCTGTTTTCATTACTAATTCCTACAATAATGTGTGGGATATAATATTCAACAAATACTCATCAAAAGGAAAAAGAAATTAAGGGAAGATTGTTAATTGTTATATCCACAGATCTATCCAGCTGTGTGTATAATATACATCACTCTGAAACACAGTTAATTGTTCTTTTTCATATCCTGCTCTATGTTTAAATGAGATCATTTCACCAAGAACTGGAACTTCCTCCAATCATTAAGAGCAAACCACAACATCCATTTTATGGTAAACAGGAAACCACGTCTAAGGCTGCTGGTAGGAGAAGGAAACGTTTTCTTTTGAATGGAAACTTTTCCATATATACACAGATTGACCAGTTTGAATTGAAATTTTGAGTTCTGATGCAGTGCACCTGGTGGCATCACTACTTCTTTTCTATCTCAAGTATTTTGTGTTTGTTTTGTATAAAACCTATAGGAGAGGACAATAGATTTAATGCTTCCAGTAGACTAATAGACCACATCTCTGTTTGCTTGTGCTTTATAATTTTGAAAGGGTTTTTATTCATATTATCCAATTTAATCTTCTCAAAACTCTTGTGAATTAGGGAAATCCCTTTTTCCAATTTAATAGATATGTAAACAGGCTACAGGATTTGCCCAAGGTCATGTGGCATTTAAATCACAAAATACAGGTCTTGTAACTCTATGATGCCTTAGCCATCTCTCTTACCATCTTGCTGTCTTATCTGAAGGGGGGAGAAATGTCACTTTGAAATGTTTTCCTAGAAAATGGGAAAAATTTCTTTTGTTTCACACAGAGGTATACTTAACAGTCTTAATAATGATATAATATTGATTTTTCATCAATAATCCTGAAGAACAAAAACCAAGTGTAACTGCTATATGTCTGTTAAAATGTCTAGGTCATAAATGCACATCCTAGGGTAATGTATTTTCCCCAAGAAAATAAATGAGTTTATAGATGCATTATCTCATTTCCTGTGGCAAAGCTTTCTCGTCCTGGCTCTGAGCACAGACTGGGACACTGAGCCAACAAGTAACTCCTGATGGAATCCTGGCAGGAGAGGCCTGGCTCCACTACAGCTTCCTGTCACCCAGAAACCCTAAGGGAGTATGCAATTGTTCTATGGAGATCTAAAGGCTGCAAAAGTGGATTAAATCACAAATACTTATCTTTTTAAATCACACCACACTGACTTTCATGCCATACGTTATGTGTCTTCCTACTAAATCATATAATGACTATAAGCAAAAGGAAGCAGGCATCATTATTAGTTATTATTCTCAGTATATAGCCTAATTCTTGGTACATAAGTGCTTCATGGTGCTGTGAATTCAACAAGTATATGCATAATGTTTACTGATTAGGAAGAAAACCTACCTCTTTCCTACTAGGCTTCTAAGGAAATAGATTCTTGATTACCAGTGTGGTGTGTGTGAGAATGCAAAGATAACAAAGAAAGAAAGAGACTTATCTGCTTTAGAAAATATAAAGAAATAGAGAAATTTGATAAAAATTCCAGGAAGCAGAGAAGTCTAAATGAAATGAGAGAAAGCAACCAGAAGCTCAAAGAACTAGGAGAAGAAATAAATAAGAATGTCTAAGGTTTGCCTTAAATCAATGATGCTATACTCTACAGCTCCCACAAAATCATTAGTAAAGTATTTATTACACTCTAACATTGTGATATAGGATTTCCTCAAAGCAATTCTAAGTTTATTTCAAGAAAGTCAAAGAAGTTACTTAGATCTGTTTCTGGAAGCTTAGTGTTTGCAGGATCTTTACATTTGTGAAATACATAGATGTTAAGAATAAAAAAGATCTGGGGCCAATGCCGTGGCACAGTGGGTTAATCCTCTGCCTGTGGCACCAGCATCCCAAATGGGCTCTGGTTCTAGTCCCAGCTGCTCCTCTTCCAATCCAGCTCTTTGCTATGCTCTGGGAAAGCAGTACAAGACGGCCCAGGCGCTTGGGCCCCTGCACCCATGTGGGAGACCAGTAAGAAGCTCTGACTCCTGGCTTCAGATCAGCGCAGCTCCAGCCATTGCAGCAATTGGGGAGTGACCCAACAGAGGAAGACCCTTCTTTCTGTCTCTCTATCTCACTGTATGTGGCTCTACCTCTCAAATAAATAAATAATATCTTTTTAAAAAATAAGAAAGATCTTTAGACATTCTTATCAAATCTACTTGTTCAGAAGAGGAAATTAGGAAACAGAGAAACTAAAGAACTTTTTACTCTGTTTCATCAGAGCTAAATGTCATTGTGAGATGTACCATTTTTATATAATAAAAAAATCAAATTATAATAATTTTTATTATTTAGAATTTTATATTTTAGAAATTCTCTTCTGAGAATAGCCTTTTTTAACAAAAAAGAAACATTGAGAAAGAATGAACAATCATAGATTCAAAGAATCTTAAGACATGTTTACCAATTGCAATACTTTGATCTTGCATGAAAAACTAATTCCAACAAACCAACTCTAAGAATTAATTTTTCAGTGATGGGCACTTGGTGCAGCAGTTCAGATCCGCTTGGGATGCCCACATCCAATGTCATAGTGCCCGCATTCAAGTCCTGGCTCTGCTCACTACCCTGGCTTCCTGCTACTGCGCACTCCAGGAGACGGCTGGGCTCCTGGTTTCAGCCTGACACAGCCCTGGCTGCTGTAGGCATTTGGAGAGGGATAAAGAGGGTGAAACATCTCTCTGTCTGCTGTCTGTCTGTCTCTTACTCTTTCTTTCAACAGATAAAAATTATTTTTAAAATTTAAAATTAATTTTCAGATAAAGAAACAACAGGGTTGTAGCTTTTATTAAACAACTGTTACTAATAATATTGAGTGAAGTATTGATATCATGGTTATGTGTTTTTAATCCCTCATATATTAGAGGTAGAGAAAAATGTAAGAATTTAAGAATGACATGATATCTTGGACTTGATTTTGAATATTCCACCAAAATAAATAGATAGGAAGAGGATTACATTTTTTTGAAATGACAGAAAATTGCTAACTTCATAAGTTTACAGAATATATATTTGGGTCCATTATTATCTCTACTGGATTTGCCTTAAAAGTTTTATAAAAATATTTTTAAAGCTTTTTAGACTTATTTATACATAACTTTATTATTATACATGAGTGTTACTATATATTTGTTTATGCTTTTTATTATATTGTTTTTAAAACTTTTTCACATTTTTACAACTTGATACTTTCCGATCACATTTTAAAAATAAATTACTTATTTTGAAAATTTGCTTAAAGTTTCTATCATGAAAGGATATTGTATTTTATCAAATGCTTTTCTGCATCTATTGAAATAATTGTATAGTTTTTATCACTCAATTTGTTAATGTGATACATCATATTTATCAGTTTACATATGTTGAACCATCTCTGTATACTTAGGATAAATTCTACTTGGTCCAGGGAAATGATTTTTCTGATGTGTTATTAGATTTGATTAAGAACATCCTTTCATGATAAAGACCTTAAGCAAATTGGGTATAGCAGGACCATCCCTCAAAACAATGAAGATAATATATGACAAACCCACAGACAGCATCATATTAAGTGGGGAAAAGCTGGAAGCATTTCCAGTAAGATCCAGAACCAGACAAGGATGCCAACTTTCACTGTTGTTATTGAATATACTTCCAGAATTTTTAACCAGGGGCATTAGGCAAGAAAAAGAAAAGAAAGGGATACAAATTGGAAAAAAGAAAAGTCAAATTATCCCTATTTGCAGATGAAATGAGCTTATATATAAGGAAACCAAAAAAAAAATCCACTAAGAGACTATTGGAACTCATAAGAGAATGTGATAAAGTTGCAGGATACAAAATCAACACACAAAAATAAATACCCTTTGTATACACAGACAATGCCATGATTGAGAAAGAACCTGTAAGATCAGTTCCTTTCACAATAGCTACTAAAAGCATTAAATAACTTGGAATAAATTTAACCAAAGAGATGAAAAATCTCTACCATGAAGATTACAAAACATTAAAAGAAAAGAAATGGAAGAAGAAATCTTCAGATGTTTGTGGATTGGAAGAATTAGTATCATCAAAATGCCCATACTATTTGAAGCAATTTACAGATTCATTGTGATCCCAATCAAAATACCAAGGACATTCTTCTCAGATATAGAAAAAGCGATGCATAAAATTCATATAGAAATACAAGGACACAGAATAGCTAAATAAATAAATCTTAAACAAGAAAAACAAAGACAAAGGCATCATAATACCAGACTTTAAGACTTACTACAGCCGGCGCCGCGGCTCACTAGGCTAATCCTCCGCCTAGCGGCGCCGGCACACCGGGTTCTAGTCCCGGTCGGGGCGCCGGATTCTGTCCCGGTTGCCCCTCTTCCAGGCCAGCTCTCTGCTGTGGCCAGGGAGTGCAGTGGAGGATGGCCCAGGTGCTTGGGCCCTGCACCCCATGGGAGACCAGGAAAAGCACCTGGCTCCTGGCTCCTGCCATCGGATCAGCGCGGTGCGCCGGCCGCAGCGCGCCGACCGCGGCGGCCATTGGAGGGTGAACCAACGGCAAAAAGGAAGACCTTTCTCTCTGTCTCTCTCTCTCACTGTCCACTCTGCCTGTCAAAAAAAAAAAAAAAAAAAAAAAAAAAGACTTACTACAGGGCAGTTATAATTGAAACAACCTGGTACTGGCACAAAAATATATATGTAGACTGATAGAACAGAATAGAAACTCCAAAAATCAATCTATGCACTTACAACCAGCTAATGTTCGACAAAGGAGCTAAATCAATCCTCACAGAAATAAAATTGACAAGCGGGATTACATCAAGCTAAGAAGCTTCTGCACTGCAAAGGAAACACTAAGCAAAGTGAAGAGGCAACCAACTGAATGGCAAAAATATTTGCAAAATATGCAACTGATAAAGGACTAATATACAGAATCTATAAAGACCTCAAGAAACTCAGCAACTAGAAAACAAACACCCCAGCTAAGAAATAGAGAAAGAACTTGACCTGGCATTTTTCAAAAAATGAAATTCAAATTGCTGACAGATACATGAAAAAATGCTCAGGACCTCTAGCCATCAAGGAAATGCAAATAAAACCAAAATGAGGTTTCACCTCACCCCTGTTAAATTGGCTATTATACAGAATGAACAAACAGTAAATGCTGGTGAAGATGTTGGGGAAAAGACACCCTAATACACTGTTGGTGACAATGTAAACAGTATAGTCATTGTGGAAGACAGTATGGAGATTCTTCTGAAATCTGAACATAAATCCGCCATATGTCCCAGCCTCTTCACTCTTGGGAATTTACCCAAACAAAATGAAATCAGCATATAAAAGAGTAATCTGTACCCCCATGTTTATTGCAGCTTAATTCATGATAGCTGAAATATGGATTAAATTCAGATGTTAATAAACCATGAATGGATCAAGAAAATATAAATAAGCACTATGGAATCCTACTAAGCCATAAAAAAGAATGAAATCCTGTCTTTTGAAACAAAATTGAAGCAACTGTAAACCAGTCCCAAAAAGACAAATATCACATGTTTTCCCTTTTCTGTGGTTAATAGTAGAGTACAAAAAATATATTTTGCATGCACAATATTGACTATTTGTTGAATTCTTTACTTTGTGAATGGTTAAACATATTATTATAAAATCAACTGAAAGTAGGTCATTGTAAAAATTGAAAGGAAAAATACATGAGTGTTACTATATATTTGTTTATACTTTTTATTATATTGTTTTTAAAACTTTTTCACATTTTTACAGCTTGACACTTTCAAATCACATTTTAAAATGAATTGTTTATTTTAAAACAGATTTGCTTAAGGTTTTTATCATGAAAGGATGTTGTATTTTATGCTAAGATCCTAAATATGTATATATGAAATTCATGAAATTTGTTCACCCTATATAAATAAAAAAATTTAAAAAGAATACAGAAAACTGTGAAGATAATAATGTCTCAATATACTTAACACTCAATTTCTTCTATTATTAATATCTGTTAGTATGCTATATTTATCATAATTAATCAATATTGATAAATTATTAACTAAAGTTGATGGATTTTCTTAGTTTTTTACCTAAATTCATTTTTCTGATCCAGAAACTCAGCCAGTATACCACATGACATTTAACTGCTATTTCTCATTTGGTTCCTCTTGACTGACAGTTTCTCAATCTTTCTGTGTTTTTGATGACCTTAACACTTGAGGAAAATATCAGGTACTTTGTACGTTATCTCCTTGTTAGCATTTGTCTGAGTTTCTCTCATGACTAGACTGTATTTTTTATTTTGCAGAGGAATACCACAAAGTTCAAGTGTCATTTTCATAACCTCATGTCAAAGGTACATAAAATCAAGATGATTACTAATGTTGATGGTGACTTAGATCACTTGATGAATTTCTTAGGTTTTTCCACTGTCATGTTACTCTTAGGAAGTGCTTGTGGAAGAAAGTCACTATGCACAGCTCACACTTAAGGAGTGGAGAGTTATGCTCCTCCTCTGAGAGGATGGATTATCTACATAAATGATTTGAAATTCTTCTATGGCAAAGATTTCTGTTTTATAATATTATTTATTTATCCAATCATCATGATACACATGTTAGAGTTATAAATGAATTCTTATTTTATTTATTTTATAACTCAAATTGCTCTTGCATCAGCAATGATGAGCTTTTTCAGCTGGTTTCTGTGTCTCTTTGACATGATTCTATCATTATGAGTTTTTCTTTTCTCTGTTTTTATTTTACACACTACACAATTATCAAGGCTCATCTTGTATATTATCCTCCTCAAATCAATAATTTTTAGCTCAAAATCATCAAATTCTGTGTTTCTACACACATTTTGTCCTTTACATTTTCAAGAAAATTACTGAAGAAGCATTTTTTATAAATTTTTCTTCCAAAATTCTAACACTAATGGTTCAAAAGTGCTTTTCGAAGAATATCAAAATTTAAACAGAAGTTTTTAATACAGCTACAAATAGCTATGAAAAAGTTTTCTCTTGTGTTTTCAAGAAAGTGTTACACATCTGCTGTCTGAGAGATAGTAATTATAAGATCCTTTAATGCAGTTCTACTGGTAAAAAATTGTCTCCATTTTGACTTATACAGAAAAGTGCTTGCTAAGCATTCACTTTTTAAAAAGATTTATTTGTTTGAAATGCAGAGTTACAGAGAGAGGAGATTTTCCATCTACTGTTTCACCCCCAAATGGCCACAAAAACAAGGGCTGAGCAAAGCCAAAACCAGCTTTACTCTCATGTGGAGAGGGTCATCTGGTTAATTTTATGAAAAAGATAAGTTAATTAACATTTAATCAACACCTCAAAGATGTAAAAGCCCATGGTCTTCTTGCTCCCATAATTTCAGATAAAAATTTAGCCATATTGTTAAATGACTAATTTTAAGGTAATATATTGTCTATGCTTTTAAAATTTTCTGTTTGGTTCTCAATTGCTTTTCTATTGTAAATCTAGTTAATATCTTGGTCACTTTTGAAAATTTCTCTAATCATTTTAAATATTTAAAGATTTATTTAATTTTTTATTTACTACTTTAAAGGTAGAGTTACAGAGAAAGAGAAGGTGAGATATAGGGAGAGACTTTCCATCTGCTGATTCACTGCCCAGATGGCTACAACAATCAGGGCTGGGCAAGGCCAAAGCCAGGAGCCAAGAGTTTTCTCTGGATCTCCCAAGTGGCTACAGGGGCCAAAGACTTGGGCCATATTCAGCTGCTTTCCCAGCAGCATTATCAGGGAGCTAGACTGGAAGTAGCACAGGAAAGATTTGAACTAGCATTCATTTGGGGTGCCATTGCTGCAGGCTCAGGCTTAGTCCACCACACCAAAGTATCTATGTTTTCATTTTGCTTATTTGTCATCTAAACTTGAATATGGCTATTTTCCTATAACCTATTTTCTGGTTGTATATTATCTTTTCAACAGTGTTTAATTTGCAGGTGATTAATCTATTGACATTATTATTATCATTATTATTATTATTATTATTTTCAATTATAGATTTTACCTTGAGTATTTTTTTCTTAGATTCTTTTTTATTTTGAATTTTGGGGCAGACAAAATCAAAGGATGTTGGCATTGGATATTTCTTAATTATTTCACCTTTTCTGTCATATTCTTAATCAAGTTTTTTTTAATTCCTTGAAAGTATTAATTATAGTCATTTTAAAATATGTGTCTGATAACAGCATTGTATGAATTCCCTGTTGGTCATTTTCAATTTATAAAATATTTTGCTTTGACTTAATACTTGTTTTGTCATCTACCTAGTTAGATTTTACTAAGTGCTAGACACATAGATATAATGTTAGGTTCTAAATTATGTTATTTCTGTCTCAGTGATAACAAGTGTTATAGAGAAGAGGATATCATTATACATTGATGGTTGTAATTGGAATTAGTACATATATTCTGAAAAATAGTGTGGATATTGATCAAAAATTTAAAATGAGACTATCATTTGATTTGGCAATTTTGTTATCGGATATATAAACAAAGGAAATGAAATCATTCAGCTGAAGAGATGTATATACTTCTGTATGCATTACTACATTATTCACAATATCAAAAATATAAAAACAACCTAAATACTAACCAACAGATATATGAATAAACAAAATGTACAAAAAATATTCACAATGGAATACTATTCAAGTATAAAAGAGTTGAATCCTATTATTTGAGTCAACATGGAAGAATCTATATGACATCATATCATGTGAAATAAGCCAAGCACAAAAAGATAAATAGTACACAATTGTACTTACATGTGCAATCTAAAAAGTTAAACTCATGGAAGCCCAAGGTAGAGTGATGGTTATCAAGAGCTAAGAACAAAGGTGAGTTGGGGACATGTTGCTAAAGAATATCAAGTTTCAGGAGGAATCAGTATAAGGGATCTGTTGTACAACAGAATGACTATAGTTAATCGTGATTGTGCTTTGAAAATTGCTCAAGGAGTAAATTGTATTCTCATCACACAAACACACAAAAATGATAAGTATGTATCTGTTAATTAGCCCAGTGCACCATTCCACAATGTTTACATCATGTCATTCATGACAAATATATATGACTTTTGTCAATTAAAAAAATTAATTTGAGGCAGAGTTTGGTAAAGATGCTGCTTGGGATGCCCACATCTCATATTGGAATAAATGGGTTCAAGTCCTGGCTCCACTTCTGATTCTAGCATTCCGCTAATGTCCATCCTGGGAGTCAGTGATGATGGCTCAGGTAGAGCCTGACCCTGACTCCCATACGGGAGAGTCAGATGGAGTTACAGGCTCATAGCTTCAGCCCGGTCAGGTACAACTCTTGGAGGGGAGTAGACCAGTGAATGGATGATTTCTGTTTGTCTCTATCTTTCTACCTATCAAATAAAATGAAAATAACTAATAAAAATACCAAAATAAATAAATAATTTTAATACCAAAAATTTAATTTTAAATAGGAAACTAAATTTTAAATGGTACTTCAAAAAGTCAATTGAGAATGAAATTAAAAGCCAAGTTAATTTTGATGAAAAAATATTTTAGATCAATGTACATGCATAGGTCTTCTGAAACTTCATGAATATGTACATTATGAAAGAAGAAAAATACTCTGAATGGATTTCAACCCAAACTAGAAAGTCCTTCTATAATGGCGTTAAGCCCTATGAAGACAAATAAACCAACTCTCTAAAATAAATCTGATAGGGAATAAATCAAACTTTCAGGTCATGGGTAAACTATTTAAAAGCTGAAATTATTCTATTGCATTTGAGTAAAATTAATACAAGTCACTAAGATGTACTAATTTCTTCTTAAACATGACCCTTGGTAATCATTTTTGAGGTTTACTATTCACATACTTAAAGACAGACTTAAGTGCTAACTCAAATCACTTGGAGAATGCCCAAGTCAAAGAAAATAATGTTTCAAATCCAAAATATTTTTTTCAGTGACTCCAAACTTGACTCAGCAGCCCGCCCTCTCTAGGCTATCCAGATGATTTCCTAGGAGCCTTTGCTATGTGACAGCGCTAGTAAGAACTCACTGTCATTCAGCAGGCCATCGCTAACAGCGGGGAGAAGGGTGTCTTTCACACAACCTCTGTGGATCAAAAGCTTGTCTGACAGCAGAAGGATCAGTGTTCCTCTCTGAAGTCTATTTTCACAACTTAGGAGTTTATTTTAAATAAATATTCTGTCTGAAATAGTTTCCAAAGTGTGCATTGATCTTATTTGTTTTACACATTGACTAAAAGCAGTTAATAAAACCTGTTACTGAAAGGTTATTTCTGGCAGAGTTGTGGCAAGTGAAACAATTTTGATACCTAGCTGTCATTTTTCAGCTGAATATTTAATGTGTGAATATACCATTTCTGTCTGCTCATGTGTATATTACCTGTATTTTCCTGTCAATTATCTTCAGGTGTTTTTCTTGAATAGCTTTTTAAATGTTGCCATTCTCTTTCAAAAACATGTGTGTTTTCATAAAGCTATCTTGAATAGCTCCACAGACTTGAAATATTTTAGTACTGAGATCTCCTACGTTGTATCTTTCCACTCAGAAGTTATGCCAGATGGACTAAATATGGCTGCAGGCATGGCATACCTATATGGGCATCCCTGAAGTTTCCCCCTCTGCCTGCACTATTCAGAGCAGATATTATATTTATAAATACTCTGACTGGCTATAACACCAGACTGGGGAAAATTTCACCCAAGAAATTCAGTTCATTTTTCTCTGATCCATCTATGTAGCCAGCAGCCCCTAACCCTTGCCAACTTGCTGTATATAAGTGGGATCTTGGCAAGAGATATGACTGAATCATTCTTAATTCATTCCCCCTGTCAGCAAAAACTCAGAACACATGCCCCACAGATGGTGAGTCGGTCCCATTTTCACATAGAGAACAAAACAGATTTAAAATGTGCCATCTCATTTGCTTTTCAAAGAGCTGGGTCTATGGTGCCCATAGTGTAGCATTTAGTCCATATCCATCAATTAGTGCCAGTCACCAATGCTAGCATAGCAGCTAGCTGGGGTAACAGATTCTGCAGACTTCTATAATATCACTAATAAATGCCTTGCAGAATTAATTAAAAGAAAACTTTCACTATATCCTAATCATTGCCATACCAGATTCCTCATCTTTTACTCTAGAAGCTTAATGATAATAACAAACTGTTTGTGATTATTCTAAAATAAGCTATTTTTAAAAATGCCTAAATACCAAAATTTGGGAGCTGAATTAAAGAAATTTCTGAAATGTTTTTACTAGCTTCTAGGAAATTTTCTCCTTTTTCCAAGTAAAATAATTTTCTTACTTAAATAGAGCCATGCTCTTGAGTATGTTTTTCTGATGCTAAACTTAGTTGTGGTACCATTTTAAACTAGCTTGAACTCAGATAATATTTCCCGGTAGTTTAAATGTTAATCAATGGAAATAATTATCAAATGAGTGAATTCCCCTCCAATAAGCTCACAAAAAATAGCCTAGCATTCCATTACTGCCACATTTAAATCAAATGTTTTATTTTCTATATTGTTTTCAAAACAGTTCACCATTTTACCAATATATAAGTACCAGCATATTATATAGATCATATTATGAAAGTGCCACATACAGATAAAGAAAGTACATATTTATTCAATAGGTAATAAATCAAAGCTATTTTATTAGAAAGCGTCTATTAAAACTTTCATTTTTAAAATCATGAAAAGTACTGAAACTGAAAAGTGATTGCTGTTAAATATAAGAGTGGGAATAAGAGAGGGAAGAGATGTGCAATTTGGGACATGCTCAAGCTGACCTGTCCCAAATGGTAGAGTTAGAAACATACCTGGGGATTCCAATTCAATCCCATCAAGGTGGCATGTACCAATGCCATCTCACTAGTCCAAGTGATCAATTTCTGTGCACAATTGATCATAATGATAGGACTAAGAGCCAAAGGGATTACATAAACAAGAATAGTGTCTGCAAATACTAGCTGATAGAATAAAATAGGGAGAGAAAGATCCAACAGGGGAAGCAAGATACACAGCAGACTCATAGAATGGCGGATGTCCTAAACAGCACTCTGGCCTCAGAATCAGCCCTATAGGCATGCGGATCCGGCTGAAAAGCCCATGAGAGTATTTCAGGCATGGAAAGCCAAGACACTCTGGCAAAAAAAAAAAAAAAAAAAAATGACCTAAATGAAAGATCTCCATGAGTGAGATCCCAGTGGAAAGAACAGATCATATAAGAAGGAGGTACCTTTCTCTGAAGGGAGGAGAGAACTTCCACTCTGACTATGACCTTGTCTAAACAAGATAAGAGTCGGTGAACTCAAGGGGCTTCCATAGCCTTGGCAGCTCATGACAAGAGCCTAGGGTGATTACTGATGCCATAAACAGGAGTGTCAATTTGTAAAGTCAACAACAGGAGTCACTGTGCACTTACTCGTCATGTAGGATCTCTGTCCTTAGTGTGCTATAACTAGTACTTAAACAGTATATTTCACTTTGTGTTTCTATGGGGGTGCAAACTGTTGAAATCTTTACTTAATATATGCTAAACTGATCTTCTTAATATAAAGAGAATTGAAAATGATTCTTGATGTGAATGGAAGGGAAGAGGGAGCAGGAAAGGGGAGGGTTGCGGGTGGGAGGGAAGTTATGGGGGGGGAGCCATTGTAATCCATATTCTGTACTTTGGAAATTTATATTCATTAAATAAAAGTTAAAAAATGATATTTTTATTAAAATTAAACTGAGGGACATCATGAAAGAATATACCAATCATTTATTTGAACAAATTAAATTTCTTAACACACATTAAGAACTATAGTTCTTGATCTTTGACAAAAGGCATATAGTAACTGGCATTTTTCCTATCATTCAACATTAATTCAAACCACTCCTCAACAGTTATTACATGTAAACAGCTGAAGCACTTAGCAAGTCAAAATCGGTAATACATTATAAGATTTTTAAAAGATAAAATATTAGCTTTCCTCATGATTAAATTTCAAATAATACAGTGAGAAAAGTGAAAAGGAATTAGTTCCAGGATATAATAGCAATCTGGAAGCTTTTGCTTTAGTAGAACAAGAGTGGTGAGTAGACAGTAGCCACATTAAAAAAATATTTATTGACTTATTTGAAAGCCACAGTTACAGAGCGAGAGGGAGAGACAGACAGTGAGAGAGAAAAGAGATTTAGTTCACTCCCCAAATGGCTGCAACAACCAGGACTGAGCCAGACTGAAGCCAGGAGCCAGGAGTTTCATCCAGGTCTCCCACATGTGTGGTATAGGCCCAAGGACTTGAGCCATCCTTGGCTGCTTTCCTAGGCATAATAGCAAGGAGCTAGATCAGAAGTGGAGCAGCAGAGACTTGAACTGGTACCCATATGGGATGTTGATGCTGCAGGCAGCAGCTTAACATGCTATGCCACAGCACTGGTCCCAGTAGCCACATTTTATGTTGACATAATAGCTGTCTTAACATATATAAGCATTGCTTGTATTACATGTGTACATAAAATTTAAAAATTTCTAGGACCATAATTATAAGATATTACAGAAAAAAAGGGAGATTGTTTTCCAACTATTTGGAAACAAAAACTCAAATGAATTGGGATTAATCAAGGAAAACTGCCCAACCGTTGATGAAGAAATGTAGAGTCTAACAGAGCTTTTCCTTGGTCCTCCTCTAATGAATAGCTATACATTGAAATTACAGCACCACTTGCATGCTAGCTGTCACAAAGGTATCTCCTCCTTGGAAAGAGACACACTTTCAAGGCATATGGCAAAAATTTAACATGGTTCATTTTGTTTTAATTACAAAAGATTAAACTAGTACCAAGAAAACTGACCCTTGGATTTGATAAATAGTATGAAATAAAAAAAAAGTTTTCATTGAAATCAAAAGTTATGAGATTCTAAAGAGATTGAAATCTTTAGAAAAAAGCATTGGGCTATATGTAACTGGGAAGTAGTGCATGTTGGAAAATTATGCAGTGATGAGAATCCTGCTCTCAGAAATCCAAGATGGCTGAATAGGGTATAGTCACATTAACAGAAGCTGCTCTGGGATTTGAAAAGAACAAAGGGTGGACTACATTTCCAGGCGTCTGACTGATGGAAATTTTCAGTGAAGAACTGGAAAAAAAAAAAAAAACAGCAAAACTCCATGGGACAAGAAGAGAGAAGACAGAGACACTGCTGCCTCAAGCCATGTTTCACAGCCAGTTGCCAGCTGTGAGCCACCATCTTAGCACACCAAGGTAGGAAGAAATCACCATGCTCCACCACTCACAAGTTTAGCTGAGAGGGAATTCCACAGCTACCCACTGACTCTTACTTCAGCCTGGAGAGCTGAGCAACTACTGGATTTGGAGCAGGGACACCCATTTGCTCCTCTCCCCTCCCCCACTCCTACAGAGTGCCTTAATTGACAGTCATTCATCATGCCTCTGTTCTCCCACCAGCATCATAATCAGAGTTAGGGTGACATGTGGGGCCAAGGACAGGTCCCCTTGCAACCTGCAACTGTGGGAGTTTTTAGGCATTAGCACCAGAGCCACACTCACGCACTCTAGGTGAGCAAGGGAGATTCACCTTAGCTTTCAGGGGTTGACATCAGAAGCAGTCCATAAAAAAATCTATGCCCACCCTGGGAGAGCTGGGCAATACCCTGCTATGCCCTGCAATAATTCATTCTAAACTTCTTGGTGCCGACAGAATCTACCCAGTAGACATAGGAAAGAAGCTACTTGCATTCCACCTCTCTTATTCATACCTTCCAGAGTAAAATTTCCTGTATACCTTGTAATCACCTCTTAGGACTGGAACAGGGTTCAGTTCACATCCACTAGTCCCAGGACAAGTGCTGTTGGTATTAGAAGCCACAACACCAGACAGACTCTCTTAGCAGGACCTGAGGAAGGGCCTATCTGTATCACAGTCCTAGAGCCACACCAATTGGTATGACAAGCTCGGGCAACACTAAGGCTTGCCAGTAGTGCAAAGGGACAGGCACCTTTGTCCCCCTCAGCACCAAGAACACAGTCCTGGCTGTCACATTCACCAGAGAGAATGACACTGCACTCTCTGTGGACCAAAGATATACACCCAAGGAAAATCCTATTTATCTCAAACCCACACTTCTATTCCCACAAACTGCAGACAAACAGTCCACTGTGTCCCTTATAGACACAGCTGACATTGATTAAGACAAAACAAATCACTCCGACTACACTGCTGGGCTCACCTAGAATCAAAGCCAAAGCCAAAAGTCAAGTGACCACCTGCATTCCAGCTAAACCATAAACTCTTTTACAGGAAAACCTACCCCATAAGGAAGATGGGTCAAATACACTAGATGAGCACATATCAACGTGGGGACATGGGAGACATCAAGAGGCAAGGTAGCACGACATCTCCAAAACAACTTCCTACTCCTCCAGAATCAGACCCTGAACTGAAGGATATCTATGAAATGGCAGACTTAAAATACTGACTGTTAGGAAACTCAATGAAATGCAAGAAATTACAGGTGGACACATTATGGAAATAAGGATATCAATGAGTGACATGAATGAAAATATTACTAAAGGATTAGAACTCATTAAGAACAAAATAGAAATTTTAGAAATGAAGTCTTCAATCACTGAAGTAAAATATATGATTTACAGCTTTAAAAGCAGGATAGACCAAGTGGAGAAAAGAATTTCTGACCCCAGAAAAAAGGATTTTGAAATAACTAATCAGACAAAAAATAAAGAGAAAAGAATGAAAAAGAATGAAGAAAATCTATGTGAAATATAGAATACCATTAAATGACTAAATATTCATATTATATGCATTCCCAAAGGAAAAGAAAAGGAAAAGGCATTGAGAACCTGCTAAATGGAATAATAGTTGAAAATTTCCCAGGTGTTCAAAGAGATATGGACATCCAGATACAAGAAACTCAAAGAACCACAAGCAGATTCAAACAAAAAAAGGTCTTTTCTAAGGCCTGTTGTGATCACATTAGCAAAAGTTAAAGGAGAGAATCCTATAGACAGTAAGAGAAAAGTATCAAGTTACATGTAAAGGAAAATCAAGGAGATGAACATCAGAATTCTCAGCAGAAACCCCACAAGTCAGAAGAGAGTGAGATGATATAGTCAAAGTCTCAAAGGAAAAAAATTTCCAACCAAGAATACTATATCCAATGAAGGAGCAATAAAATATTTTCCAGACAAGAAAAACAGAATTCACCACTGGACCAGCCTTAAAAGAAATTCCAAAGGGCATCCCGCATGAGAAGTAAACATCAGGAAAACAAAGGACACCACCAAATTCACTACCAGTGCAGATAGGATCATTATCCACTATAAAAAATATCAATGAAATGAAGAGCAATTTCTTAGAGAAGATGAACTGATAAACATAAGGGAGACATTGGGACTGACACCATAAAAAATATAAAGGATTGTTAGAGATTATTGTGAACAACTATATGGCAAGAAATTCAATGACATAAAAGAAATTCACAAATTCCTGGATCTATATACCTTACCAAGGCTGAATCATTAGGAAAGAAACTATAAACAGACAAAGAACAATTAATGGGATTGAATCTATTTTTTAAAATCTCCCATTATAGAAAAGCTTAGGACCACATGGCTTCACTATTGAATTCACCCAACATTTAAAGAATTAACACCAATCCTTCTTAATTATTTCCAAAAATTTAATTCCAAATTCTTTCTATGAGACTCAACTTACCTTAACACTAAAACTAGACAAGGACACAATAACAACAAAATATTACTGGTCAATGTTGCTGCTGACCATAGATAAAAAATTCCTCAAAAAATACTGTAAAATCAAATCCAACAACACATTAAGAAAATTATCCCCAAATAGGTTTTCTTTAAAAAAAAGATTTATTTATATATTAGAAAAACAGAGTTACAGAGAGACGGAGACAGAGAGAGAGAATCTTCCATCCCCTGGTTTACTCCCTCAAATGGCGGCAACAGCTGGAACTGGGCTGATCTGAAGCCAGGAGCCAGGAGTGTCTCCCAGGTCTCTGTGCAGGGGCCCAAGGAGTTGGGCCATCTTCCACTGCTTTCCTAGGCCATAGCAGAGAGCTGGATTGGAAGTGGAGCAGCCAGGACTTGAACTGGCATCCAGATGGGATACAGGCACTGCAGGCAGTGGCTTTACCATCTATGCCACAGCGCTGCCCCCCTAGAAAAGGTTTGTATAGAAATTTCAGGAGCCTGCTGTAAGGGAATGACTTGAAATGGCAGACCTGAGATCCAACTGTCCTAGAAGCCTCCACCCAGTGGATGCTGAGCACCATTACCACGAAAGCTCTACCTGAATGGAACCCTGGATTTCTCAGACTATCAGAGCCAAGCCTGCAAGTCTACCTAATTATCAATTGACTAGACTCATTGTTTTGTTTTTTCTAGTCTCCCCTGCATCTGCCCCCTTACCTTAAAAAATCTTTTTTGCTGGCTTGTTGGGTAGAAAGAACACATTTTGGATCCAGAGATCTCTTCTTCTCCAAGACTGCTGACTTATTGAAATAAACCCTTTCCACATACCAAAAAAGAAAATAAAGATTTTTCACTATCACCAAATGCGAGTGAAATTCATCTTAGGGATACAAGGATGATTCAATGTATGGAAATCAATATGTGGGATATACCACATCAGCAGAATGAAGGACAAAATTAATCATTTCAACAGTTGTAGAAAACACATCCAATAAATACAACATCCCTTCATGATAAAAATTTTGAACAAGTTAGGTATAGAAGGAGTATAACTCACCATAATGACAAGCCAACAGCTAACATATTGAATAGGCAAAACATAAAGAGCATTTAAAACATCATTGAAGGAGGACAATTAAGTATTACACAATGATTAGAAGATTTTTGTAGATGACACAAAAGAATATACACAATAAGCACATGAAAAAACAAATAACAGCATTTTCTATCAGGGAATTATAATGATGTACCATTAAACTGCCATTAAAGTAGATGAAATTTATTTATTTAATTTTTTTAGCATTTAGTCTTTTTTTATAAGATTTTATTTGAGAGGTAGAGTTACAGATAGTGAGAGGGAGAGACAGAGAGAAAGGTCTTCCTTCCGTTGGTTCACTCCCCAGATGACTGCAATGGCTGGAGCTATACCAATTCAAAGCCAGGAGCCAGGAGCTTCTTCCAGGTCTCCCCTTCATATGCAGGGGCTCAAGCACTTGGGCCATCCTCCACTGCCTTCCCCTGGCCACAGCAGAGAGCTGAATTGGAAGAGGAGCAGCCGGGACTAGAACCGGTGCCCATATGGGATGCCAGCACTGCAGGCGGAGGACTAACCTACTGCGCCATGGCGCTGGCCCTGTAGATGAAATTTAGAAGACTGATCATATCCAGTATTAGGATATGAAGCCACTGGACTCCTCATATATTATTAAGCATGTAAAATGGTCTATTACTTTTTGAGAATAATATTGCAATACCTTATAAAACTACATACACTTATAATAAGATCAAGTCATCCCAATCCTATAGATTTATTCAAGACAAATAAAAACAACTCACAACGATGTAGAAAAATGTTCTTTTTAGCACTGATCATATAGCCAAAAATTGGTAAGGCAAGTATCCATCACTAAGGTAATAAATGATTTGTGATAGATTCATATAATAGAGCAATAAAACAAATTGTTAACATACAAATAGCAAGGATTATTTGCTAAATCAAAGCAGTCAACTTCAAAAAAGTACATGCTATATAATTTTATTCACATGAAACTCTAGAAGAGAAAGAATAAAGTGATACAAAATGAATCATTTGGTTTCCTGTGGCCCAGGGTCAAGGGAAGAAATCAACTGCAGAGGTACAGAAGAAAACTTTTCAGGGTGGTAGTTAAACTTTTCTATACCATTAACAAAATTCTGCCAACTATTGAATTAAAATAGGCAAATTGCAATGATATAAATCGTAAATCAATTAAGCTGAGGTAGATGATATTAGATGGATAGATAGATGAAAGACACAGAGACAAGGCAAGGACACCAGCAACAAGACTCCTTACATGGTCTTCAGACAGCTATAATTTACCAGTCGTATGGACTATTTAAATTTTGGGACCTTTGCTAGCACTTTTCTTGTAATTTACCAACACTCTGAAACCTAGTTTATGCATATAGCTAGTATGTTGATTTTCAACCAGGCAAAATGCAACTTTTCAAAGGCTTCTTACTGAACTGAATTATGACTAGAAGGATGGTTTTAAAATGAACTAGGAACCAGCACTGTGGTGCAGTAAGTTAAACAGCAGCCTGCAACAACATCCAATATGAGCACCTGACTAATGGCTGCTCCACTTCTGATCTAGCTCCCTGCTAATGCACCAGGGAAAGCAATGGAAGAAGGTCTAAATACTAGGGTCTCTGCACCCATGTGGGAGGCACCAATTGAATTCCAGGTTTCTGGGTTCAGCTTGGCCCAGCCCCAGGATTGTAGCTATTTGGGGAGTGAACCACCAAATAGAAGAGCGAGCTCGCTCTCTCTGCCTCTCCATCTCTCTGTAATTCTGACTTGCCAATAAATAATCTTTAAAACAAAAAAAACATGAATAAGTATTTGCTTACACAGTTCTGTAATTTCTCACTTTCACTGTGAATCATACTAAAATATAACGATCATCTTATTATTCTACTGCCTTTGTTGAAGCCATAAAAAACAATACTTTCCATAGATGGACCCCAAATGTGCATCTGCTTTCTTTCTTTGTCTTTTCCTGTTTTGTTTTTTAAGTTTTTGATGAAGTTTGGAACTTATGACTCACAGCCCCCTTGCAAAGACTCACTTCTTTATACTCTATCTATCAGTCTAGTTTTCAGAATGTTTTACTTCTTTTATAAGTACATTGCTTTGTTGTTATAATTCAAATGATTTACTAGTATTTAGATAGCTATACTTACAAAGTATTATTTATCTGCAAATGTTCTGAGAGAAGTAAAGAAAATCCATATTTGTTCTACTCTTTAAAATGACTACTTTGAATTTAAAGTCAACATAATTATATAATAAGTTAATAATTGCAATTATTAGCAAGTTTCAAAAGCAGAAATATAAAAAGAAAATAAAAAGCAAAATTGTTATCATTATACATTACACAATATAATCAAAATATGATTCAATTATTGTTAATTATAATGAGGAATATTGATGAAAGAAATTAAATATTGATCCTTAAGAAGCTTGTAATTTCAATCAGAAGACAAAGCAAAACCAAATAAAGCATTTAGTCAACATGTAATATAATATTTCTTTGACGTTATATCACTTGAATTTACTTTATGTGAATTCATTTGTAGAAAAATGTCTCACTGGTTCTTTCCTAAAACTTACTCGAGATAAGTGCTTACTTTCACCTAGACCTATCTAATGAAACTTGCATATAAAAATATAAAGTTTTTTCTAAAAGAATTTTCATCTTGTGATATACACATTATACTGAATGTAATAAAAGCTAAATAATAATGGAATTTATTTTTATTTATTTATTTGAAGGTCAGAGCTACAGAGAGAAACAGAAAGACAGAGAGATGGAAATCTTCTATCCATGGTTCAATCCAGCTGGCCACCATGGCCAGGGCTGGGCCAGGCTGAAGCCAGGAGCCAGGAGCCAGGAGCTGGGAGCCTGGAGCTTCATCCAGGTCTCCCACATATAGGTGGCAGGAGTCCAAGCAAGGTGGCAGGAGCCCAAGCACTTGGGCTATCTTCTGCTGCTTTTCCAAGCATATTAGCAGGGAGCTGGATAGGAAATAGAGCAGCCAGGTCTCCAATCAGTGCCCATAGGTGATGCTGACATTGTAGGCAGCAGCCTTACCTGCTACGCTACACAGGTCCCACGAGATTTCTTAAAGTAATTCCTTCCAGGCTGACTGTTTGGCCTACCAGTTAAGATGCTGGTTAAGACACCCACATCTACATCAGAATACCTGAGTTCAACTGCTGGGCTCAGCTTCCTAATTCCTGCTTTGTGTCGGTGCAGTCCCTAAGAGGATGTGGTGAAGGTTCCAGTAGTTGGTTTCTTGTCACCCAATGTAGGAGAGCATGATTGAGTTCACAGCTCCCAATTTTGGTTTGGCTCAGCCCTAGCAGTTGAGGGCATTTGGGGAGTAACCAGAGGATGAAAGAATGTTCTCTATCTCTGCTTCTCAAGTAAGTAAATAAAAACATTTTTAAAATGAAGTAATTCCTTTCAAATTTAACTAAAATAGATAAATGGCAAATTGTAGAATTTCTCAAAATTATTTGCAAATCCTTTATACATATGTAAATGTAATGAGTATTAGATTGTCTAATTATCTAACATTTTGACCTCTAAAATCATTCATTAAATAAATCTTTTCCCCTTCCTCAAAGAGCAGAAAAATAAAAATGTCTGTGATCTAATAGTAGCTCTCACAAATCACTACCACTGGTTTGAAGAGATTGTTTAAACGAAAAGTTTCTTTTGGATAAGACACGAATAGGTTTGGGGACTGAAATTCAACTTTGGGAGAAAAATGGATACAAGAAAAGAACTTAAGAAATAGATTAAAAATAAATAACTGGAAATCAGAAGTGTATGTAACATACAGATTCATAATTGTCTAGTCATGTAAATGACATTTGAGATACAAATTTTGATAACAGATACTATATCTCACTTACTTTAGACTATTAATGTTAAACATGGCACACGGTACCTATGAGAAATAAATGAATAGGTTAATGAATATATTCCTCTCTCTCTCTCACTCTCACTCTTGCCCCCCCACCCCCACGCACACAAGCACAAATAAACACAACTTGGACAATAAAATTCAGAACAGAACAGGAAAACATGTGGTGGGACATAGGCAAATAAAAGATACTTTTGAGCTATCTTTTGTTATGATTTTAGCATTTGAAAAGTCTTTCATAATAAGCCAAAAGCAGCTATTTTTTAAAGTAGTTGGGAACATTTTATTCTCATAAATTTAAACAATAAGCTTTTTAAAAGAGCATGGATTTGGCTGATACTTTTGGTAGGTATTATTTTTTAAAACATGTACATGAAGTACAAAATCAAAAACCAGAATTTTTTGGTTTTACAGAAATAAAACTAATGGTTGACCAGAAGGAAAACAAGTCCCACTGCCATTTTTGCTAAATTTGTGTAGTAGAGCTGTAACTGTGAAGAGGCCTGCATTCCCCAGTGATGGAGCCCCAGCCAGTGGAAGATAAGCGAAAGTGAAGTGTATCCCTCTCACCAGGCTCGCCATGGGCAGTGCGCCCTCTGCTCTTGGAATTGCTCCTCCTAGCCCTCTCCCTGTCCTGGCCAATTGGAACTGACATGACTACATTCCTTCGATGTCATCTTCCAAAGATGGCATGGTCCTGTCGGCCCTGACTACCGATTGATCCTTTGAAGAATTTCTGGTCCCAGTGACCATAAATGCTACCCCAGTTATGTGGGCAATAACTTGACCTCTACTGCATTCATACACATTTTGGAGTCTATTTTAAAGGCATCACACATTAGCATACTCTATCACTCTGTAAATATACCTTGAACATCTGATAGCATTTCTGTTCAGCTCCTAGTCAGTAGAAGCAAAATGGTAGGGAAATCAGTAAAATTTACTTTTCTCAAACTTGTTGAAAATTAAACCAATCATTTTGATATGAGATATTCTGCAAAGACACAAGAGAGACTTTGTAAATTAGGGAGTGAGGAAGGTGATATATCGAGGAAAGCTTTCTGGAGCAGGCATCATTGAAGCTGTGTTTTGAAAGATCAGTGCAATTCAACTCACTGAAGAAATGGGAAGGGGCCAGCATTGTGGGCAAAAGGGTAAAGCCGCCACCTGCGATACCGGGATCTCATAAGGGCTCTGGTTCAAGTTCCAGTTGCTCCACTTTCCATCCAGAGCCCTGCTAATGCGCCTGAGAAAGCAGCAGAAGATGGCCCAAGTGCTTGGGCTCCTGTACCCACATGGGAGACCCAAAAGAAGCTCCTGGAATCGCTTCTCGGCCTTTTGGCTAAGATCAAGTGTAAGAAGCTCCTGGTGCCTGGCTTTATTCTGGCCCAGCCTGGCCATTGTAGCCATTTTGGGAGTAAACCAGTGGATGGAAGATTATCTCTCTGTCATTCCATCTCTTTCTGTAACTCTGCCTTTCAAATAAATAAAATAGATCGTAAAAAGCAGAGTTGGGGGGAGAGATGAAGGGCACTTTAGGCCAAGGGTCCTTGCCAATTTGGTAGCACAATGTGTTTGAGAGAATGTTACTTATTAGGAAATCCTGGGGCCTGGAGCCTGGAATGGGAAAAGGGCAGTCCCCAAAGGGACGGAGGAGGTCCAGGCAGAGTTTAAGATGGATCCACAGTTGCTATAGTGTCTATAGTTTGTGTCTGAAATGGTACAATACAAGGAGTAGCAATCTTCCTTGGAGGCTTTGGCACTCACTATAAATAGCCTGTCTTAGAAAAAGAAGGATCCCATATCTGACCAATTTTTTTTAAGATAATAGGCTACAAACTCACATGGTTCCTATAAACCTTCTTGTTAATCATGGCAAAAATATGACAAACAATATAAAGGTTCTCTGCAAAAGCCAGTTTAATTTTGTTGACATTTCTTTTTCTTTTGCAACATTTGGATAACAGACTACAGCAAACCATTTAGATCTCTAACTTCATTTGCTTAAAAAATGAAATAAAGTAAGTGATTTTCCTATCAAACCAATGTCTTTGATAGATATTTGACTACAAGCATCTCAGTGTTAAATATACCTGGATAGCCTATGCAGTACCTCATGAACATACAATATGTTGCATTGTAAACATTTCACAAACCACAACATTTACACCTGATTGTCTTTCATTACCTCATGTCCCAAGAGATAACATATATAAGATGTAACACACTAAATGCCTACAGGCAACAAAAAAGTCATATAGAACACAGGAAAAAATCAAGGTCCCCAAATCCTTAATTAGATATGACAAATTAAAAATTATTCACATCGTTGATGATATCATCATTACAGAGGAGTCAAGAATTGGTCTGCACTGAGATGAACCTGTTTGTGACTTCTCTAGGGTCAGTCATCCCTAAAAATTTCCAGTATGGTTGACTTTTTAAAAACTAAAACACTTGCCTCTGCTGCTGTTGTTTGTCTCTGGTATTGGCCTTTGTCCTGTTTTATCTGCCTCTGGTTCAATAACCACTTAGTTTACTTTGGAAAGAGAATGACTGACAGCTATCACCGCCAGAAGATCTACTTGAGATCAATGCAAAACACAGAGAATAAATAAAGACCACACTTAATAAAGTAAAAATGAAAAAAAGAAAGAAGAAAGAATGACAAGAAATCTCATTTCCTATTGCAAACTTTAGAAGTACTTTCAGAATTGCTAGTCTGAATGGAACTGGCTTTAGAAAAGAATAAAAATAAAATATAACTAGAAACATCTAGTTTATAACAAAACAACCTGCCAAGAGAGTCCTCCAGGTTCATTAGATGGAAAGCTGTCTTTCTTCTTTGGAGATGCAAAATGTGGTCCTCTTTAAGGGACAGCTGTAACCCACATGTCCTTTGCTAATCATGCATAGCCTCGAAAAGAATCCGAATCCCTTTCCTTGATTTAGTCATGGTTTCTTGGCCACCACCTTCTGTGTTCCTGAGGCTCACCCCCATAATTCCACGGCACCCTTTCTTTCCTTAGTAAACTTTTCTCAACCCCAGAGATTAAGAGCCCCTTTCGTGAGTGTATGCAGAGCAGGAGGTGGGGGCTCTGCAGCTGTTTCAGGGTCTGCACTTCACGTCTGAAATGACAAAACAAAAGCAGCTGTGGGCCTCTTGGAGGGCTCTTGGCAAGAGTACTCACAGGTCACCCTGGGAAGTGACAGCTTTCATTAGGTTAAAATGTTCTGTGTTTCCCACTTTGACAATCATACACGTTCCACACACTGCTCAGCTCCGCAATATATATTTTTTTAAACAACGCTGTGTTCCCAAGGAGAAAAGAAAAAAAATTTCCATCAACATTGAAGTTCCAACAAAGAGCCATCTGGACAACAGAGAACATTACAATGCTTCATTATATAGTATTATTGTGTCATCTAATGTAGTATTTTACCTATCTGGATGCCCCTATCTTATGACGGCATAATGAATCCTGGTAATAAGTAAATCCATACATAGCTCTGGGACTTGATAAACACTTGATAAACAATAACCTACAATAATCAAATCCACAAGTTGAACTGTTGTAATGTTAAGAAAAGTCATAACTGAGAGGGCATTATAGTAAACTAAGAAATTCTGAATGTGAATTTTTTTTTGAACTGCCATTTTAACTTTGAGAATATCATTTAATTTCTTTATGTTCTAGTTTATAAAATAAAAGAATGGTCATGTTCAGTGGCTTCTATAATTTTATTTTATATACCTTTTGCAATTTTTACTCACAGTATATTTATAAATAATCAAACCCAATAAGCAGAATAAAGCTAAATTCCAGTTAATTCAAACATAACTAAACTTTAATATTCACTTTCATTGAAGTTCTTCACTGAGTAATCAGGTTTCACCCATCCAAGGTGGCAAGACCTAAAGATAATATGGAATTCACATAATATGCTAGATTCTTGTAATGAATTGTATTTAGGAAACAAATGTTAGATAAAACAATGTGAATGCGTGGAATCCCAATATCATTCACTTAACATGTCAAAAGAATGTGGGAAAAAAATCAGAATTCCAAGTACGAAAAGCTAAAGAGGAAGAGAAGAAATAGGAACAGAAGAAATCAGAGCATAAGGAAAGCAAAAACTTGTGATTAAAATTAATTTACAATATCAGGCCACTGAGATATGCAAGAATAGTTTTCTGAAAGTCCCTGGACCAACATTCCCTGGGATTTTGTTAGAAATGTAGCTCTTCAGGCTCCACTCCAAACCTGAAAAATCAGAAAGCTTAGTTGTACTTTAAAATAGCCTCCAGGTAGTTTTGTTGGACACCAACCTTAAAGAATTTCTAGCGTAGCAGAAACAGATTGGATTTAATTAGTGGAGGATTAGATAACTGAATAAGCACAAGGACAGAAGAGGATAAAGAAATATTTAAGAATATAAGGAGGACACAAAAGAGGATTGTTATTTTATTTTGCATATGTTTTTAAAGCACATATTCCTGAGTTACAGTCTTTTGCACTTCTTAGAACAAAGGCATGAGTAGAAAAGAGTTGAAGAGATACTGACCTCTCAAAATCTTGAATGCCAGGACCACCGGTGGGCCTTTACTACCTGGACCTGTCTCCACCCTGCTCCCCATTGAAAATTTTTGTCACGATGAGCCTCTCTACAGATTGGAGTATTTTTATATCCTTCGGATGAGCTGGGATGGAATGAATGCTGAAAAATACAAGATTGGGCCAGCACCGCAGCTCAATAGGTTAATCCTCCGCCTGCAGCACCGGCACACCGGGTTCTAGTCCCAGTTGGGGTGCCGGATTCTGTCCCGGTTGCCCCTCTTCCGGGCCAGCTCTCTGCTGTGGCCAGGGAGTGCAGTGAAGGATGGCCCAAGTCCTTGGGCCCTGCACCCGCATGGGAGACCAGGAGAAGCACCTGGCTCCTGGCTTTAGATCAGCACAGTGCGCCGGCTGTAGCGGCCATTGGAGGGTGAACCAATGGCAAAGGAAGACCTTTCTCTTTGTCTCTCTCTCTCTCTCTCTCTCACTGTCCACTCTGCCTGTCAAAAAATATATATTAGATTGATTATATTACCAAAAACAATAAAAACAGTTGCAAATTATTTGTTAATTGCTCATTAGAATAATCATTCTGTTAAATCAAAATGTATTAGTATATGTACTTTGTTCTTAATTTAACAGCTCAAGAGGGCAAAACTTTCTAACTCAAAATTCCACAGTAATTTCCCAGTGGATTGTACCAAGAATGGAAAACTAAACAAAACTACAAAGGTCAAGTATTTGAGTTGACTGAAGCTTATTCCATCAGTAAGTCAAAACAGCACTGCCCTGAGAACTTTACCAATTTCAGCATTAATTCTTTCAGCAACCCCTTAAATTAGGCATTATTCCCATTCACAACTTAGTTAACTGTGAATGACAAAGATGTTGATTATGTAAGATTCAGTCTTAGTAGCTAGTGTAACTTGGATTTGGACACAGAACTTTATGAGCCCAACCTACAGTCCATATCCTCTGCTCAAAATATTGTTTGGGATTAGGTGGAGAACTTAACACTGGAAACATAGGAATGATCATCAGTGATACACTGTAAAAGGTTGAAGTCTCTGCAGAAGGCAAAAATTCCTCCTAACAAAGATGTTCACAGCTAAGGCCAGAAATCTGGGAAGAGGCAACATTTAAGGGCCGGATTTAGGGTGATCAACACTTTGTCCAGGACTGAGTCGTCTCCTCAGACAAGGGACTTTCAGTGCTGAACCTGTGGCAAGCCCCAAGAAACAGGGGATAGTTGGTTACCCTAAAAATGGTAGAATATGGGGCAACGGAGAAGGAGAAGGAGCAATTGAAGAGCCAAAGCATGAAGCATGCTGCTACAAAGACTGAGACAGCATAGAACATGCAGAGGGCTCACTACAATATTCATGAGTCCAAAGGCTTCAAAGTCAGGAGTATGAGAATGGAAAACCTACACTGGAGACCACAGCTAGCCTTCCGAGAGCAATTTCAACACCAATGGCCAAAGTTATTTTGTAGGTTTAATGAGGAAATGCTTGATGAAGAGTAGGACCAAAAAGTTGCAAATCACAGAAAAGAAATCTAAATCCAAGAGAATGTCATGGTTAGAGGAAAACTGTACCTTCTGTGTTTGATAAGGATTAAGAAGACATAAAAACTTTTTAAAGCAAGAAGACAGTAAAGGAAATAGTGTATAATACTGGAGATGACCATTCGTGGTGACAGCAAGAAAGACAGAAATAATGGGATACCCTTTGTAAAAGACACAATAGCATACCAAATTTATCTAAGGTAAAAATAAAATTAACATGGGTTGCCTACCATGGGCCAAATTCTGTGACAAGTACATTTTCTTGCACTGTGACATTAAACCACAGGTGTAGAGCCAACCTATTACTCTCAAGAGAATTCTATTGATAATAACACCTAATAGTGTATGTTTTCTTGAGAACTAGAATTGAGAAGAACTTGCGGTATTGGAAACATTATGACATATTTCCAATGCTTTTTTTCACTTTCATTAACAAAATTCTTTTTTAATTTTTGCCATGTTTATACTCATGTAAATAATTGTAAGTCAAATTCTCATGAAAGCTGGGCAGGTTGCCCTTCATATTCACAGCTTGAAGTCTAGAAGATTTAATCCTATTTGTAAATCATGAGCATCTCTTTCTTTGTAATCCCTGTCAGTTTAAAGCTAACCAGATGGAGCAAAGGTGAACTCAAAAAACTTTGTCTGTAGTATTCTAGTTTTCACGTACTCCACTCAAAAAAGAAGATAATCCTATTTTTTTTTAAATCTTAGCTTTACATAAAATTATTTGTTCAAGTCAAAGACCAGATGCTCAGTTTAATATATGTTTTATAACTAAGCTTAAAATGAGAGTGTTTTATTAGTATTAAGCAATGGATATAACCTCAGGACAACATCTTAGAGTTGTAAATTATGTAGAACTGCTCATCAAAAATGAATTCAAAGATTCCATGAAGTACCCGAAAAATTAAGTGTAATTTCTGGTATAAATAAGAGGATAAATAAGGGTTAGTTTCCTTCAAATTAAGGATGTACAGGTGAGCACAAAGACCTTTCTTAAGTGGATTCAATGATTTATTTTTATCTGTTTCTGAGTTCTTCAGAAAGTTAATTCATTTGCAATAACAATGCAGATACCAACTTATTGAGGAAGTTTCTTTTTCCATTTATATTTACTTATAAACCAACATACCCCCTTCTGCTAAGCCAATAGCATTCAATATTTTAGATGCTTTGGTTGGTCAATATCATCAGTCTTAAAGATCAAAGAGGATAAATACCATATCTGTTTAAAATAGTTGGTGTATATATCAGCACGGCCATGAAGCTTAGGATTGTTCATAGATGATATTTCTATAATGACAGTGGCAGTGAGTTCAACATTAAATAATGGCTTAAGTTATAATAGTTTGCTAAATTAATATGGATTGCTATGTATAGTTTCTTCTCACTGTAGCAGTCTAAAAGAGCAGAATGTTGTGCACTCCAGCGTTCCATGGGGGCCGGCACTGTGGCACAGTAGGTTAATCCTCTGCCTGCAGTGCTGACATCCCATATGGGCACTGGTTCTAGTCCCAGGTGCTCCTTTTCCAATCCAACTCTCTGCTAAGGTCTGAGAAAGCAGTAGAAGATGGCCCAAGCACGTGGGCCCCTGCACCCCAGAAGAAGCTCCTGGCTCCTGGCTTCAGATCAGCCCACCTCTGGCCATTGCAACCATTTGGGAAGACTCTTCTCTCTGTGTCTTCCTCTTGCTGTAGCTCTACTTCTCAAATAAATAAATAAATAAAATTTTTTAAAAAAAGCATTCCATGATGATTTCACACTGGATAATATCAGAAATGGAGGTTTTAACAGAACAGACAGCACATATCAAGTATTTGAATCAGCTGATGAATATTTCATCAGGAAAGTTAAGGGGAAAAAATTGAAGAGTTTTTTGTTTATTTGTTTTACATATTAGACCAATAGACTGATCAAATTAATCTGGCTGATTGAATATTCCGAAGAAAAAGACATTTTACCATTTCAGGTGAAAACTACTATGACCTTGTTTCCTAAGAAATACCAGTTATCTTATTTGATGTATTTTACATAATATAAAGGTATAGTTACAGTTAAAATATGATTATTTAAAATTAACATATTAAATGAGAAACTTTTTGATTCTGAACATTTCAGTCTCACTTTTAAGGATTTGAAATGTTCCAGTTAACATTGCTACTGTTGGGTTTATAAATGCTGCAATGCTTTGTAACTGTGAATCTACATGTAAAAGCAGAACTATATGTCAACAAAAAAAAACTGTATACAATAAATGATTTAAAGATTTTTTAAACGATTCAGTCTATAATCAGGGACTGGCATTGTAGCATAGTGGGCTAAGCTGCTGCCTGCAACCCCAGCATCGTATGTCAGATTGGCAGTTCAGGTCCCCACTGCTCCGCTTCCTATACAGCTCCCTGCTAATGCGCCTGGCAAGGCAGCAGAGGATGCGGCAAGCAGCAGAGGGGCAAAGTTCGTGGGCCCTGCCACCCTTGTGGGAGACCCGATGGGGCTCCGGGCTTCTGGCTTCGGCCTGGACCAGCCTCAAGTTGTGACCACTTGAGGAACTCACTGGTAGATTGGAGATTTTCCTTTCCTCTCGCTCATTGTCACTCTGCCTTTCAAATAAATAAACAGATCTTTGATAAAGGAAATAAATTACAATCCAAATGTGTAAAATATTTAAAATTCTTCATTTTCTTATAGCCACTAATTCTAGCATATCCTGTGTCCTCCATGATCACTCACATTCACTCATTCAACAAGAATATTGTTTGTCAGGCACTATACTCTCTGCTAAGCAGAATAAATGGATGAGAATAATAATAATAATAATAAATTTATAACATGTAAAGTAGAGGAATTAGAAAAAATTTAAAATTAGAAAAGTCATCTGTGCATTTAACTGAATTAAGTGAAGTCCTCAGCCAGGAAAAAATATGGTTAGGAATTTTTTGAAACAAATCTCAAAATAATGATTATAATTAGAATCATGTGTGTTATACAAGTATTATAAGCTAGCCTCCAAAAGCAGCCTTCACACAGCATGAAAGCTGTAAATTTTAATAGGTATTTTTGTCGGGACATTAAATTACTTTAATATTTTGCAACTCCCATCTGTTAATAAATCTTAGAAAATATTCTGTGGATAATCTTTTTTATTCATGAAAGAATTACTAAAATAATACTAATTTTTAAAATGGTATTAATTATTGAAATATCATAAATCTGCTATAAAATAAGCCCTCACCTCTCTACCCTTTCCCCCAAAAAACAAGTAGAAAAACCTCACAAATGGGATACTGTATCACTATTAACCTATTAAGACTAAACAGACCAGAGGATACTTAAAATACCGCATCATTTATGGAAATAGTTCTGAATTGCTCTTTCACAATATCTATCCTAGAAAAGTCTCTAAAATCTGATGTTTGTTTGCTTGCTTGCTTTTTTCTCTTTTCAAATTTTATCTCTTGCCATTTGATTCTATATTCTTGGAAAAATCACTTAGTATTCCTCTTTGTCTTCTTGAGACTTTTCCCCTCTAACCATTTCATTCTTCCTCCTTAGTCATCCCTTTCACTTTCTTAAAGAAGAGGTAGTGGTGTAAGATAAATAAACAATCACCTGACTTTGCCTCCTAGTTTATTTGGTATTCATTTTCCTTCCCCTTCAGTCTCCATATATGAAAAAATGGAAAAAGTCCCAAACAATGCCTGTCAGTCTACCAACAGGGTTGTTGTTTTCAATCGACCACACTACAAGACATAAACATTTTGAATCCAAATTTATTGATCCCAATCAAACTTCTTTTAGAGAAATTTTGAGGGGCACAACACTAGTATGTATTGTACCCAGTCCAGGCAAGCATTCCAAAATTGGCCTAGAACTGGCAGAAATGGGAGGCTATCATTATCCCTTACACTCAGGAAGAGATTGGGCTCTTAACAATTCACCGTGGCTACTTCCTCTCATTGTCTCAGGATGCCTGTGTTCCGGGCTAGTCTCCTTGGTAAAACAGATTGCCAATAGGTTTAGAACATGCTGCGGTGCTCCCATCACTGTCTTCTACAGTTCTCTGAGAAAGGAAAATTCTTTCCTCTGCAGTCTTGTTTACTCAAGTAAACTGACCTCACTTGAGTTCCTTGTGTCATAAATCTTAGCTGTCGTTTTAAAAAAATGCTCATAGGCAGCCATTCCACTGGGTTCCAGCCATACCACACTTGGAAACTTTGTCCTCTGTCCTTTGCTTATTCTCCCCCGCCATCAAAATTCATCACTGCCAGGGACTGGGCAATTTCCTTTCTTTTCTTTTCAAACCTCAATTTCAAAGACTTGGTTGTACCTGAACTGATGGAACTCCACCTCTAGGGGCAACTACCCAGATTGTCTTCAAGGTCTCTACAACTGCTTGAGAATTTTTGTCTTTTCTGACTCATGCGCTGGAGGTTGTCCATTGGACTCTGCTGATCCACCCTTATCCATCAAGTTCCAACTTTCTCTAAAACTCTCCAGGAAACTGGAATTTTATGAGCTATATCAAACTGACTCTTTTGCGCCCAACCTCCCATCTGGTTGGCCAGTGGAGGGTATGGCAACCGTGAAAATGCATCTCTCAGAACTGTAACTGTAGGTAGAATAAATAACAGCCTCAGATGGTGCAATCTGAAATTCATCAGCACATCCCTGTCAAGGCTGTCATTGATCCCAGCAGGGAAACTACCATGGTCCCATTCCTAGAAGACCTAGAACTCATCCAGTGGATGGTTTTGGATTAAGGACATTCCAATGTTTTTTTTTCAAAGTTTTCTTTGAACTTCAGCACAGCCAGAATTGTCCTACCAAATCTTCCTTCCTTGTCTCTCTCCATAGATGCGACATGATGGCCTGATGACGTTCATGGCCTCCTCTACTCCTTCCCTGGTTTTTTTTTTTTTTTTCTCACAGTAATTTCAATGATAAACTCCTTAGAGTATCTGAATTAGCAGGTAGTAGAAGGATAGAAGAAGATAACCATACTTATCTCTGATTTGTAGGTTGGTAAGAGATGAATTCTTTTCACCATGGCCACAGTTCCATTAGGTTAATCTTCTGTAGCAGGTACATGGCTTTCAGGTTCTGGTAACTGCTCAGTCAACTTGTTCTTCCAAATATAGAATTGTACACAGATCCCCCTTTTCCCACACCTGGGATGCCTCATCATCTCTTGTTAACTAACTTTAATGTTGTCCGTGTTTGGTCACTTTCATTTCCAATTTCTTTGTTCTAAATATTCTAAACTGTATAGAAAAATAACAAAAATAATATTAAGAACACCATGCCTTTCCCTCAGTTTTCCTAAGCTTAACAACATATACATACACTGTTTCCCTCTTTCTCTGTAGTTATTATTTTCTATAATTATCATTTTATCTGAATTTGGAGGGAGTTTCATACCTGATGCCCCATCAGTATGTATTTTCCTTAAAAACAAGGACCAAGCACATTCTTTTACTTATCCATGATAAATTAACACTAATGTAATACTATTATCTAATCACTAGCTCATATTCAAAATCTCTATTTGATAATGTTCCCCCCATCAAAAATAAATTCAGGGTTGAATACAGGACCACATGTCTCATAGCCATCCTCTTTGCATGTAGCATCTATTTTCTCCCAGTATCATAAAAATTATAGTAATTGTTACTAAGACAGACATTAGGAAATAGTTCCTAAAAACTGGGTTCTGGGATGGTTTTGCCTACATATTTGATAAACACATGTACAACCTTTTTATATTTGGTAGTTTATTAGTACTAAATGGCATTTTGTAGCATCATGATTACTCGGGTTAACAGTTGTGGTGTGGAAGGTAGTAGCAGTAAAGAGTCAGATATATATTTTTTTAACTTTTATTTAATGAATATAAATTTCCAAAGTACGGCTTATGGATTACAATGGCTTCCCCCCCATATCGTCTCTCCCACCCACATCCTTCCCCTTTCCCACTCCCTCTCCCCTTCCATTCACATCAAGATTCATTTTCATTTCTCTTTATATACAGAAGATCAGTTTAGCATACATTAAGTAAAGATTTCAACAGTTTGCTCCCACACAGAAACATAAAGTGAAAAATAATAGATGATTTTTTAAATGATGATGAAATCAGATCAGACCTATTGTCAGGTTTAATCCCAGTGAGAGTCAAGTTGGGAATTGATAATTTCTTCTTCTTTTTTTTTTTTAACAGAAGATCAGTTTAGTATACATTAAGTAAAGATTTCAACAGTTTGCACCCCCATAGAAACACAAAGTGAAATATACTGTTTGAGTACTCATTATAGCATTAAGTCTCAATGTACAGCACATTAAGGACAGAGATCCTACATGAGGAGTAAGTGCACCGTGACTCCTGTTGTTGACTTTACAAATTGACACTCCTGTTTATGGCATCAGTAATCTCCCTATGCAGCAGTCATGAGTTTCCAAGGCTATGGAAGCCTTTTGAGTTCACCGAAGAGTCAGATATTGAGAGTTCAAATGGATATGACATTTATTTGAAAAGATAATGAAAATTGTGACATTTTTTTTACTGGTGACAGGCTGTTTTGATTATAACTGCACTGTAGTATGCCTTGAAACCTGGTATTGTGAAGCTTCTGGCTTTATATTTGTTATATAATATTGCTTTAGCTGTTTGGGGTCTCCTGTATTTCCATATGAATTTCTTTTTTTTAATATTTATTTTATTTATTTGAAAGTCAGAGTTACACCGAGAGAGGAGAGGCAGAGAGAGAGAGTTCTTCCATCTGATGCTTTACTCGCCAATTGGCCGCAAGGACCAGAGCTGCAAAATCTGAAGCCAGGAGCCAGGAGCTTCTTCCGGGTCTCCCACGCAGGTGCAGAGGCCCAAGGACTTGGGCCATCTTCTACTGCTTTCCCAGGCCATAGCAGAGAGCTGGATCAGAAGTGGAACAACCAGGACTAGAACCGGCGCCCATATGGGATGCTGGCACTTTCAGGCCAGGGTGTTAACCCGCTGCACCACAGTGCCGACCTCCTCCATATGAATTTCAACATCACTTTTTTTCTGGATTTAATAAGAATGTCTTTGGTATTTTGATTGGGATCACATCGAATCTGTAAATTGTTTTTGATAGTATGGGCATTTTTATGATATTGATTCTTCCAATCTATGAACATGAAACATTCTCCCCTCCCCAATTTTTTGTGTCTTCTTCTATTTATTTCTTTGCTTTTGTAATGTACATTGTAGAGATTTTTTATGTCCTAGGTTAAATTAATTCCGAGTTATTTAATTTTATTTTTTGTAGCTACTGTGAATGGGGATGACCTAAGTTCTTTCTTAGCCATGGCTTCTCTATGTATACAAAGGCTATTGATTTTTGTGTGTTATTTTTTTAAAGATTTATTTTATATATTTGTAAGACAGAGCTACAGAGAGAAGTAGAGACAGAGAGAGAGAGGTCTTCCATCCGCTAGTTCACTCTCCAGATGGCTGCAATGGCAGGAGCTGCGCCCATCCGAAGCCAGGAGCCAAGAGCTTTCTCCAGGTCTCTTACACAGGTGCAGGGGCCCAAGGACTTGGGCCATTTTCCACTGCTTTCCCAGGCCACAGCAGTGAGCTGGATTGGAAGTGGAGCAGCTGGGACCCAAACCGGCGCCCATATGGGATGCTGGCACTTCAGGCCAGGGCTTAAACCCACTGCTTGTGTGTTAATTTTATATCCTTTTATAATCCTTTATATCATTATCAAACTCTTTTATGAGTTCCAATAGTCTTTTAATGGATTCTTTTGGATCCCCACATATAATCATGTCATCTGCAAATAGTGATAGTTTGACTTCCTACTTCCCAATTTGTATCCCTTCAATGTCATTTTCCTGCCTAATGGCTCTGGCTAAAACCTGCAGGACTATATTGAATATTAAATATTTGGTAGAATTCAGCAGTGATGCTGTCCGATCCCGAGTTTTTCTTTGTTGGGAAGGTCTTCTTTACTGATTCAATGTCTGACTTGGTTATTAGTCTGTTTAGGTTCTGTCTTCATAGCTCAATTTTGGTCGGTTGCATGTGTCCAGGAATCTGTCCATTTCTTCTAGGTTTCCTGATTTGTTGGCATACAGACAGTTCTTTGTAGTAATTCCTGATGATTCTTTTCATTTCTCTGGTATCTATTTTTACATTTCCTTTTTCATCTCTGATTTTATCGATTTGGGTCTTCTCCCTGTTTTATTGGTTAGTTGGCCCAATACTGTATCAATTTTGTTTATTTTTTCAAAATACCAGCTCTTGGTTTTACTGAAATTTCATTTTTGTTTCAATTTTGTTTATTTCTTCTCAAATTTTAATTATTTCTATCCACCTATTAATTTTTGTTTCTGGTTTGCTGCTTTTTTTGCTAGGTTCTTGTGATGTTTTGATAGTTCATTTATTTGGTTCCTTTCCAATTTCTTGATGTAGGCACCAATTGCTATAAACTTCCCTCTTAACACTGTTTTTGATCTATCCTATAAGTTTTGATATAGTGTATTGTCATCTTCGTTTGGTTCCAGAAATTTTTTTTATTTCTTCTGTGTTCATTCAGGAACATATTGTTCAGTCTCAGTGGGTTTTCATATATTCTACAGATTCTTGAATTTTTGATTTCCAGGTTCATTCCATTGTGGTCAGAGAAGATGCATGGTATGATCTAGATCTTTTTGAATTTGCTAAGACTTTCTTTATGACCTAGCATATGGTCTACCCTACAGAAATTTCCATGCACTGGTGAGAAGAATGTGCATTCTGCAACTGTACAATGAAAAGTTCTGTTGATATATGTTAGGTCCATTTGGTCTATGGTGTCTATTAGATCTGTTGGTTCTTTGTTGATTTCTGTCTGGTTTATCTGTCTGTTGCTGAATGTGAGGTGTTTAAGTCCCCCATTACTATTGTATTGCAATCTATGTCTTCCTTTATATGCCTTAGCATTTATACAGCCAAGCACCCTGTAATTGGGTGCATATGTTTATTATAGTTACATTTTCCTGATGAATTGATCCCTTAATCACTGTGTAGGTGCCCTTCTTCATCTTGTTTAACAGTCTTTGTGTTAAAGTCTATTTTGTCTTGTCCTGTATGGATATCTGTAGTTCATGCATTTGTTTTTAATAACTTCTAAATGTTCTTATCATAAATTTTTTGAAATCTGTATCTTGCATTTCTTCGATCTCATCATCTTCATAATCTTGTATTGGTGTGTCATGTTCATTTGGGAGCGTCATGATGTCGTCTTTGTTCTTGTTTCCTCAGTTTCTGCATTTGTTGTTTGGCATTGTGGAGATATTCTTTTTTTGGTTTCTGCTTTTTTTTTTTTTCTCGCTGTGGTGGTTTTTCTTGTTATATTATAACTGTAGATTAAGTGGACTGTCTGCTTTTGGTGAATCTCTAGAGGCTTGTGGTGGGTGTGGCCAGAGAGCTCTGTTCAGTTCTTCAGGATTAAGAGTGTGCCAAAGGTGACACACCCAGGTTTGGTGTGGTAAATCTTCTTTTTCTTTTTATTCAGAAGGGAAGTAATTCTGCTCAGCTGAGCTCTTCTCCTTGATGGCAATCAGTGCCTGAGCACTAGCCTCAGTGGGTATAATATTTGTCTGCTCTGTCCCAAGGACCACACAAAGGATCTGTGCAGTCCTCAGTGTAAGCTCAGCTTCCCCGGCAATGTCTCTCACCAGGTAGCCAAAGCTGCCCAAATTTGTGGCGTCTCCCAGCAAGACTACTCACATCTCAGCCACACCGTGAGTTCTCCCATACATTCTGAGTTTTGTTTTGTTTTTTTAATCACAGTCCTGGTTCATAAGCTCCACACATTCACTCGGTCTTAGTCTCCTGTTATTTCTCCCCACCAGAGTCAGGTTTTTCTGCTTGGCTGAGCACAGGTGCAGCCCTGAGCTGGCACAGCTTTTACGTATGTCCAAAGTGGCACCTGCTCTTTGTCTTGCTCACCTTTGTTTTTTTTTTATTTTATTTTTTTTAACTTTTATTTAATGAATATAAATTTCCAAAGTACGGCTCATGGATTACAATGGCTACCCCCCATAACGTCCCTCCCACCCGCAACCCTCCCCTTTCCCACTCCCTCTCCCCTTCCATTCACATCAAGATTCATTTTCATTTCTCCTTATATACAGAAGATCAGTTTAGCATACATTAAGTAAAGATTTCAACGGTTTGCTCCCACACAGAAACATAAAGTGAAAAATAATAGATGATTTTTTAAATGATGATGAAATCAGATCAGACCTATTGTCAGGTTTAATCCCAGTGAGAGTCAAGTTGGGAATTGATAATTTCTTCTTCTTTTTTTTTTTAACAAAAGATCAGTTTAGTATACATTAAGTAAAGATTTCAACAGTTTGCACTCACCTTTGTAAGGTGAGTGGAGAGAGAGAATCGTGTCCATACCAGTCCCTTTTTTTTCTCTCCTCTAATTAGGCTGGTGTACTTTCCCCTGCAGGGCTTCAAGTGTCATTCCCTCTAGGCTCTTCCTGCCACTTTTCCACCAGTGTCTCAGGCTACTGCGGTCTCATCTCACCTCCCTTTCCAGCGCTGGTGCATAGACTTGGCAGCTAAGATCCCAAGCCATGGGCACCCATGCCCTCCACATAGTTCCACCATGTCTCACTAATTGTGGAAGAGTTTCCTCTATGGTTTTTTTCCCTAACTCTTTCCTGAGACTACAGCATCTCCACTTTTATTAAACTATCTTTTCCTGGACTATCAGTGAGCTCCCTCCCTACCCTGCCATCTTGGAGCCACCCCGAATCTCTGCTGGTTGCTAGGGGTGCAAACATGAGGTGGCACAGCTGTTACATATGTCCAAAATGGTGCCTGCCCTTTCTTAGCTGGTTGCTGGGCACCAGGATGGAGAGAGAGAAATGTGCCCCTTTTTTCCTCTTGGTTGGCAGGTCCCCCACAGGGCTGCAAGCCAGACTCACACCAGGCTCTCCCCTTCAGCTATATCGCCAGTTGCATGGGCTGCTGCAGACTGATCCCACCTCACTGTCCGAAGCTGGAGCTCAGATCCTCAGCTGCTGGGGTCCTGTGTTGTGTCCATGCTCATGCTGTGCATACACACTCTCCATGCGTGTCCACAGCATCCCTCTTCCTTCTGTGGAATTTCCACTGCAGTTTTTCCCTAATGCTTCCCTGAGATTGCAGTATTTCCACTTTTTTTTTAACTATATCCCCCTAGCCTAGAGCAGTAAGCTTACTACCTATTCTGCCATCTTCCTTTTTTTAACATATGAATATTCATAATTGACACATATAAATGTATATACTTATGGGGTACACTGTGGTATTTCAATACATGTATTCAACATGTAGTGATCAGGTTAATTAGAATATCCATTGTCTCAAACATTTATCACTTGTGTTGGGAACATTCAGAATCCTATTAGCTATTTTGAGACACACAATTAACTGTTCTCAATCAGTGACCTCTCTGTGCTGCAAGTCATCACAAGTTACTCCTCCCACCCAGCTGCACCCTGGTGGGCCTGCGGGATCAGAAAGCAGTTCTAATTCTAGATTTTTGAGGAAACTCTATGCTGTTTTCCACAAGGGCTGCACTGATTTACACGCCTGGCAATGGTGTATAAGTGTTGCTCTTTCTCTACATCCTCACCAGCATTTGTTGTCTTTGTTATTAAAACCATTCCATGTGGGGTGTGACAGTATCCCATCACGGTTTTAATTTCCCTTCCCTGATGATTTCATGTACTTGTTGACCATTTGTATATTTTCTTTTGAGACACATTTACTCAAATTATTTGTTCACTTTTTAAATTGCACTGGGTATGGGGGAGCTTGTTGGGTTGAGCTCTTCCATCTCATCAGCCAAAAAGCTTATAAACATTTTCTCCCTTCCTATTTCTGTGAAGAATGTCATTGGAATTGTGGAAGACATTGCATTGAATCTGTGGACTATTTTTTAGTAGTATATTATTTCTTCAAATTCATGACCATGAAATGACTTTCCACTTCTTAGTAGTCTCTTCAATCTCTTCTACCTCTTTGTTTTAATTCTTTCCAAGATATTTTTTCTTTTTTTAAAGATTTATTTTATTTATTTGAAAGACAGAGTTACAGAGAGAGGTAGAGACAGAGAGAGAGAGGTCTTCCATCTAATGGTTCACTCCCCAGATTGCTGCAATGGCCAGAACTGCGCCGATACAAAGCCAGGAGCCAGGAGCTTCTTCTGGGTTTCCCACATGGGTGCAGAGGCCCAAGGACTTGGGCCATCTTCTACTGCTATCCCAGGCCATAGCAGAGAGCTGGATTGGAAGTGGAGCAGCCAGGACTAGAACTGGCGCCCATATGAGATGCCTGCACTACAGGCCAGGGCTTTAACCCGCTGCACCACAGCACCAGCCCCTCCAAGGTATTTTTCAGTTTTTGCAGCTGTTATTATATATTAGACTGCTTTCTTGATTTCTTTTTCATGATTTGTTACTACTAAGATATTGAAATGCTGCTTATTTTTGCAAACTGATCTTGTATCTTGTATTTTCACTGAAACAATTTGTCAGTGCTAACAGGGTTTTGTTGTTGTTGTTTTGGTGAAGGTTTTAGTTTTTTTATATATATAGGATCATGTCAGCTTCAAACAGGGACAACATGGCTTCCTCCTTTCCAGACTGGCTGCCCTTAATTCTTTACTTAATTTCTATGAGTAGCACTGCCAGTCATTGTTGATAAGAGTGACAAAAAGGATCCACTGACTTGGCAAAAGCATTGATTCAATTTCCATGTATTTTTCTAATTTCCAGAGTTCCTCTGGTTGTTTCTTAATTTTATTTCATTGTAGTCTAAGAAAACATGATTTTGGCCGGCGCTGTGGCTCACTAGGCTAATCCTCCACCTTGCGGCGCCAGCACACCGGGTTCTAGTCCTGGTCAGGGCACCGTATTCTGTCCCAGTTGCCCCTCTTCCAGGCCAGCTCTCTGCTGTGGCAGGGAGTGCAGTGGAAGATGGCCCAAGTGCTTGGGCCCTGCACCCCATGGGAGACCAGGAGAAGTACCTGGCTCCTGCCATCGGATCAGCGTGGTGCGCCGGCTGCGGCGGCCATTGGAGGGTGAACCAACGGCAAAGGAAGACCTTTCTCTCTCTCTCTCTCTCTCTCTCACTGTCCACTCTGCCTGGCAAAAAAAAAAAAAAAAAAGAAAAGAAAAAAAAAAAAGAAACATGATTTTGATTTTTAAGAATCTGTTGACACTTGTTTTGTGGCCTAATATAGGATCTACCCTGTAGATAAGAAGGTATTTTCTGCAGCTATGAGAAAAAAGCATTACACAAATGGTAAGTCCATTTGGTCTGTGGCACAGTTTAACTCTGATGTTTCATTGTTGATTTTCTGTCTGGATAAACTGTCCATTGACAAGTGGGGTGCTGAGGTCCTCAACTTCTATTTTTGCCTCACCTCTACCTTCCTCTAGTTAAAAGAGTACATTTGATTTGCACACTTGGGTGGTCCGGTGGTGTATACATGTGCTTATGATGGTTATGATCTTTCTGATCTGATTCTTCTGTCATTATTTAATGTGTGTCTGAAGTGAGTTTCTTGTAGGCAGCACACAGCTGAGTCTTGGTCCTCATCCATTCAGTCTGTCTATATCCTTTATCCAGGGAATTTAACTCATTTATAATCAAGGTTAGTATTAATAGGTAACAACCAACTTTTCTCATACTGTCACTGTTTTCTGGCTGCTTTGTATATCCTATTACTTTCTTCCTTTCTTATTCTTTGTGCTTTTATGACTCTTGCTATGATGAAGTTTTATTCTTTTCTCTTTCTCATTTGTGTTTCTACTCTACCAATGAGTCTACACTTTTGTGGGTTTTCATGAGGGTAGTTATTATCCTACTGCTTCTAGCTGTAGGACTTTCTTAAGTACTTCTTGTACGACTGGTCTAGCAATGATGAATTTCCTTAGCTTCTGCTTATTTGAGAAAGACTTGACTTCTCCTTCGTCTCTGAAGCTTAGCTTTGCTGGATATAGGATTCTTGGCTGGTAGTTTTTTTTTTGTTTTTTTGTTTTGTTTTGTTTTTCTTACTTTCAGTGCTCTGAATATACCATTCTATTCTCTCCTGGCCTGCAAGGTTTCTGCTGATAAATCTGCTGTCAGCCTAATAGGAATTTCCTTATATGTAACTTGGTGTTTTTCTTTTTTTTATTTGTTTTTAAGATTTATTTACTTGCCTAAAAGGCAACATTAAAGACAGAGAGACACACACACACATAGAAATAGAGAGAGAGAGAATCTTCCATTTACTGGTTCACTCCCCAAGTGGCAACAAAAGCTAGAGTTGGGCCAATCTGAGGCCAAGAGCCAAAAGGTTCTTCCAGGTCTCCTACATCGATGCAGAGGTCCAAACACTTAGGCCATCCTCTATTGCTTTTCGAGGCCAACAGCAGGGAGCTGGATGGGAAGTGGAGTAGTTGGGATTTGAACCAGCACTCATATAGGATACCGGCACCACAGGCAGATGCTTAACCTGCTATGCCACGGTGCTAGCCCCCTCTTGTTGTTTTAGCAATTCTCTTTGTCATTGACTTTCAACAGCTTGATCACATTGTGCCTCAGAGAGGACCTCTTTGGGTTGTGTCTACTTGGGGTTCTTTTAGCTTAATGGATCTGGGTGTCTGCATGTTTTCTAAGACTTGGGAAGTTTTCTGCTATTATTTTGTAAAAAATGCTTTCTGTGCCTTTCTCCATCCCTTCTCCTTCTGGAATTCCTATAATGTGAATATTTGCTTGCTTAATGGCGTTTGTAAGTATTGCATGCTTTCTTCATAACTTTTTCATTCTTTTTCCTTTGATTTCTCCTGACATTGTTAATTCAAAAGACCTATCATTGACAGAAATCCTTTTTTCCTTCTGCTTGTTCCTTGTATTTTGTTGTAGCTCTCAATTGTATTTATTTTGTTCATTGAATTCTTTGGCTGCAAAACTTCTGGTTGGTTCTTTTCTGTGACATCTTTCCCTATATTGAATGCATTACTCAAATAATGAATTGATTTTTTTTTCATATCTTTAAAATGTTGCTTGATACTCACCTCTATCTCTTGGAGCATCTTTAAGACTGGGTATATTGAATTTCCTTTCAGACATTTCTTTAACTTCCTCTTCTTTGAAAGGTGCTGTTAAAAACTTAATGTGTTCCATTGAAGGTGGCATATTTCCTTGCTTTTCCACATTTCTTCTGTCTCTATTGATAACTGTGCTGTTGCAACAGTAATTTTTTCAAAGTTTAAAGTTTGGTGTTGTTGTTTAGGGAAAGATGAAGGTGTCAATTTGCTGTTGTGGTAGCTTTGATTGTGGGTGGGCACAGCAGGCACTTTCTGTGTGGTTTCTTCAGCTGACGACCTTGTCAGCAATGTCTATGATTGCTACAGTGGCAAGGCTGCAAGTGTTTATTATCACAGAGATGTGGTGTGATTTTGCTAGGGATAGGGCTGCCGCCTTACTGCTGCGCTGAACACAGATGCCAGAAGAAGTTTTTGGTCAGTGTTTGTGTGGCACACTCCCCAGGGCATAGGGCCCTGGTCTGGCTAGCTGCTCAGCTGAGGCAGCCATGCATGCTGTGGGCCAGGTGATTGAGCAGTGGGTTCACAAGGAGATCAAAGCTGCTGCCTGGCTGGCCATCATTTGGGGGCAGGCATGTCTCAGGTCACTAACTGTATGTTGTCTTCCCTTCTGTGAAGTTCACCTGTACCTGGGGGTTTGGAAGCTTCAGTCTCAACAGTTCTGCTAGGCCTAGATTTTAAGTAGCTCAGGTCATGGTGCTGTAGCCATTTGAGTGGGGTGGAATAACAGCACCATATCAAACTTGGAGCTGCACAGTCTCAAAAATTGGAGATGCACTCCACCAAAGGGTCCAGTTTCAAGATGGTGCAGAACTGTAGGAGCTGAGACCAATAAGGATGGTGGTATACAATGTGGGCTCCTACTCTGTGACACTAGAGCCATGCAAATTCCAGGCAACTCTCCCAACTGTGGTCAAAGTCTCTGAGGGCTGGGAAAGTCTCTGTGTACTCATCCACAGTGGAAACATGGGCCTCTGGCTCTTACAAATATTTATGTGTAGTCTTTACATACATACCTTCTAATGAATACATATATCATATGAGTCTGAAACAGGAAAACTGTCACTCAAAAGTGTTCAGATCAATAAGAAGTAACTAAAATAATGCCCAAACAGTAAAATACTCAACTTTCCTTTACTTCATAAAAAGCATTTGGAGTATATAGATTTGATGGGAATCTTCAGAAATAAGAGACATGAAAGAGTAACTGACCATGTGAAAATGTTCAACCCAAGAGAAAAAAAATTGAGAAGGGAAGCCAGAAAGGAATTACTAGAATTAAACATATGATAGATATCTAGGATTTTTATTGGAGAGCCATGAATAAACAATCAAGTAATTTTCCAAAAAATAAGTTGTTTCAAAATCCCCCCAAATGGAAAAATAAATAAAAAGTATGACGGGAATACTAAGTTTTGATGACTCATTGCTATAAATTATAATTTAAGATTGACATGCTAATTAAGAAGTTGAAGGCAAAATCATAGAAACACTAAAATCTGGGAAAAATTAAAAATTATTGAAAGTGATCTAAACAAAATCAGCTTTGTGGGAAAAATTCATGGTAAGCTTTGAAAAATTATTTTACTTTAAAATATACTTTTTTGAATATTAAGTATACTCACAATAGATAAAAACATCTTATGATTTTAACTTTTAGTAAGTTGAATTTGCTGTGGCTCAACAATTCAACTCTTCTGGAAATCAATATAAGCTGTTAATATCACTGCATAGTTAACAAACTTTAAAAATAATATCATTCTATACTTAAACTAAAAAAACTTTAAAATTGGTTTCTGTTTAGCAGAAACAAAGTTTTACTAAATTGAATAGATATTTTAAATTTTGTGAGGTGAGTTCCTTCAAATTTATTTTTAGCTAAATGGTTTTAAACTTACTGATCTAGAACCTGTTGCTCTAAAAGTCTAATTTTTTTAATCTCAAAAAATCTTAATTTTTGCCTCAATTTACGCTGCTTTAAGTTATATTCACACAGAATCAAACATCTAGATATACTGATGAAATAACTTTAACTCTGAAAAACATGACAAATTAATTCATAGCTAAATTTTTAAAACATGTAGTGATTACATAGACTCACCCATATTTCACTTTTCATATAGCATAAATTCAATCAAAAGCATTTCTAAATTCCAGTGGTTAAAACCGCTAGCACCAAGTGTATGTGAGTGATGATGAAGAAAAGGAAAAGGAGGAGAAACAGGAGAGGATGGAGATAGGATCAGTGGGAAGGAGAAGAGTTAAATGTGTGCTGTCATGGGAACTGTGTTTTCCACAATTATTATTGCAACTGCATGAAGCATTTAAGGTAATAACAATCTAATTTTTCAAATACAGAAACTAAAGCTAGATGAATTTAACTTACCAAAGACTATACAAAAAGACAAAGGCAAGTCAGAATTAAAAGCCAAAGTCAGAATTTCTTTTTGAAGATGTATTCTTTTTTTTTTTTTTTTTTTTAGATGTAGAGTTACAGACAGAGAGAGGGAGAGACAGAAAGAAAGGACTTCCATCTTCTGGTTCACTCCCCAAAAGGCCACAACAGCCAGAGCTGGGCATATCTGAAGCCAAGAGCCAGAAGCCTCCTCCAGGTCCCACAGCTGCAGGGCGTGAGCAGTTGGGCCATCTTCTTCTGCTTTCCCAGACCATAAGCAGAGAGCTGGGTTGGAAGAGGCGCATCCAAGACACAAACTGGTTCTCATGTGAGATGCCAACACCACAGACAGAGTCTTAACCTACCATTCCACTGTGCTGACCCCCAAAGTCAGAATTTTTTAAAACACTTGTCCTTAGTATGAATCCTGATGTATAATCTCTAGCCTAACAAACACTACCCCTTTATAAAAATCTTTTTACCCTTAATAAAGGTTGGATATTTTTAAAAATCCGTTTCAGCCTCCTGTGTGATTTTGAAATTATAGGACTTTGGGGAGCTATTATTAAACATTCAGTGATCACCACCACTGTGTTAAATACCATGGCGTCTACTAATCCTATTTTTACAAAACTCCAACTGAAAACCCAGCTACCAAGGATGTGTCAGAGCAGCTCAACTTGAAGGAGCTTCAGCTGTGTCTGGTCAGGAGTCGGATACTGAGACAGAATCCCAGCTTCAACTGTGCAACCAGTGAGGTTACTCAGCTCCCAGAGTCTATTGCCCCATCTCCAAATGGCTAAGTGATGGTAGCACCAGGTAAACACTTAGTATTTTCTCCAGTAGGTAATAAGTCCTTGGAAAGAAAAGTCATTAACTCTGCTTTAAAAGGGAAATGTTTTGTTTTTGTCTAGGATAATAGACACTGAAACTTCCAATATATATATATAATTCCAAATATATACAATGTTAACAGAAAGCATGCAAAGTTAATGTTATTCCAAAACAAGAAAATAAATCTTCAGTAATATCCATATCACAATCAGCCCCATTTTCACATGTGGCGTAGGTAATTTACGACTATTGGATCATAGGCCTTCTGTTGTATAAGATTGCCTGGGTGTGTGATTATAAACATTCCTTTTCTCTAATCCCATCTGCATTATAGTCTGGACAATATCCTCTGTGACATAGCTCACAATTCAGTCCAGATGGATGTAAAAACACTTACAAGTTTGGTACAGGAAATGCCATAAGAGAAATATTTTGTTTTAGAGAGGGTTGATAAGAGATTCCCCTGATACTGAACCAGTTTAGGAACTTTACGTTGAAAATTTCACTTTTTTTTCATGACCCACCTTTCCAGTGATTGCAAAACATCTTTGTCTTAAGCTAAGTGAGGACAGTAATTATTAAAAATAAATGAATAATGACTACATTATCATTCCTAATGCCTTCAATCAACGAGAAATGAAAACAAAGTAAAGAGTTCTCAGGATGTTGTGAGCAGCAATGTATGAGCATTGGACATCAGGGAAGATGGAAAGAAGGAAGGAAGGAAGGGAGGGAGGAAGGAAGGAAAGAGAGAGAGAAAAGAAGAAAAAAAAGAGACCAATTATCAAGAAGTGTAAAAATGTTAAGAGTTTTTTTCTACCAGCAGTGTTATTAATCTTTAGTTGTTTCTTAAGAAATGTACAAGATTGACTCTTACTTGCCTCTACATACTGACTACCTGGAAGGATACATTTCCCAGCAACCTAGTAATTAGGCAAGACAACGTGACTTCATCTGTCTGGTAGGCTCTGAGCAGAAGTCGTATGCTTCAATTCCTGACCAGAGCATGTAATTGTAGGTACAAGGTTGTCTTACCTTCTAATGTTCTCCATAAATTTCAGGGGTACAGCTGAAAGACAGTGTAGCCTCTGTCAGCCAAGCTCCATGTGAAACTGGAAACTCTCACCAACCCACATGGGAGTAGAACATCAGTAAGCTATGTTAAACCATTGATACTTGAGAATCACTACTGCAGCATAACCCAAACAATTCCACCTAATACAAGTAAGAATCAATATTTTTCTTCCAGATTCCTGGAATAGTTGTTGAATTCTTTTATTTCACAATTATTAGTGAAAAATGAAACCACCTTTGATCATTCTGTTTACCACCTTTGATAATATTTACTCTTGGGAATTGAAAATGAATCTTAATGTAAATGGAAGGGGGGAGGGAGAGGGAAAGGGGAGGGTTGCGGGTGGGAGGGAAGTTATGGCGGGGGGAAGCCAATGTAATCCATAAGCTGTACTTTGGAAATTTATATTCATTAAATAAAAGTTAAAAAAATATTTACTCTTGGGCTATCTTCGTCTACATGACTTTTCCAGGAAACTTTTACCCAGTGGGAAAAAGAGTTGCAGAAAATTATATTCATGCGTTTAAGAAACTTACTGATAATACATGTAAATTAACGTCAAGTTGCTCAACTTTTCAATTGACACCATAAAATCACTGCTTAATCTCCAAGAGTCTATTTGAAACCCTCGCCTCTAAACATTTACTTTGGCATGTCTGTCATTCTTAAATTAGGATCATCGTGAATTTGACCCAAACAGAATCCACAGCTTCACAGTTCTGGAGAACACCCAAATGTGAAACCTGTTTACACTGGTCTAGGGGGTTCAAGAATTGGAAGGTTTAGGACACATTTTAAGACAGAGAAGAAGGAATTAACAATCTCAGGATTTACTGAAAGTCACAAAGGTACAATCAAAGACAGGAGAATTATCATCCAGAGAGTGTACAAAATGGAGATTACAAATTTGGAAATATCAGGAAGAGTTGAAGGAAAATATGTATTATAATCCAATGGATTTAATGAAAATTAATTTTCAGAATAGAAAGATGTCTAGTTGCCCCGCCTGTTTCCCCCTCTTTGGTTCCCAGCATGCAAGATCTAGAATCATATTCTAAAGGAGGAAAAAAGTAGAGGTAAGAATAAGTGCCTCTAGAGGCTGGAACTTAGTGCTCCCAAAGTGAAATTGAAAAGGTAAAAGAAAAAAAAATCAATAGGACTGGAAATAAATTAAAAGTCATCCAGAAAAGAGGACTCCTGAAAAGAACAAGAGATTGACAGTAGGAAAAAAATAAAAAGCTATCAGAGGTTCACTGCAGGAATCTGATATTTTAATTATTAAACATTGAAGATAGACAATAGCAGACATAGAAAGCAAGAAACTATCAAATCAATAAAAAAAAGAAAAATTTCTAGAACTAAGTGTCCAGATTGAAGTATCAGTATGTGTTCAGCACATGGACAAACAAATACTCAGACCAAGGTATTTCACTGTGAAATTTGAAAATAGCATGGATAAAGGTAAGATATTAATAACTTCCAGAGAGGAACAATAAAAGTCACATTAAATATTGATGGTAAGAATAATATGAGGGCCGGCGCCACTGCTTAATAGGCTAATCTTCCACCTGCAGCACTCGCACCCCAGGTTCTAGTCCCGATCGGGGCGCTGGATTCTGTCCTGGTTGCTCCTCTTCTAGTCCAGCTCTCTGCTGTGGCCCAGGAAGACAGTGGAGGATGGCCCAAGTCCTTGGGCCCTGCACCCGCATGGGAGACCAGGAGAGGCACCTGGCTCCTGGCTTTGGATCAGCACGGTGCGCCGGCCGCAGCAGCCATTGTGGGGTGAACCAATGGAAAAAAGGAAGACTTTCTCTCCATCTCTCTCTCTCTCACTGTCCACTCTGCCTGTCAAAAAAAAAAAAAAAGAAGAAGAAGAAAAAGAAGAATATGGAATATGAGACTGCAATAGCATTGTTGGAAGACAATTATTGACTTTTTTTTGCCTCTGATTATAGAAAATTTCAAGCACAGGCAAAGTAGAGGGAATGGGTTAAGGAATCTGGATGTACCTAACAACCAGCAATTATTTATTCCTGGACAGTCTTGTTTCTCTTTTCTCCCACCCATTTCTCCTTCTTCCTTCAATATTAAAAGGAAAATCTGGGCATGTATATAGTTTCTTAAAAATAATCTTACTATGTATCTGAAAATAAGACTCATCTAAAATATGACCACAATAGTATCATCCCTTCTAAAGAAATTATCCAAGATGGCTAAATATCAACAAAACTCAATGTGCACCCTCTGTAATTGTCATCTATATGTTCTATTCTCTGTTTCTTTTTTAACAGTTTGAATGTGGATGCAAGATTCATATATTATCTTTGCTAATGTTCCCCTGGTCTCTCTTAATCTATAGGTCCCCTCTCCATTCATTCCAGTACATTTTTGCTGAAAAGATTGGAAATTATTTCCTTCAAAGTTTCCACTGACTGAAATTTGCTGTCTGTGGTATCATTTAATGTGCTCTTTCATCCATTGTATTTCCTACAAATTGGTGCTTAGTTCTGATACTTCAGTAGATTTAGGTACAAGCAGCTTTTTAGATAGTTTACTTCATAAATTGTGTTTTGTGCTTCAGTCAGGAGAGAGGTTAATTATGGAAGCTGCCATTAATCAGCATTGTCAGCATTCATTCACTCACTGGAAATTGCAAAATATCATATCCTATCATTCTGATTTATTAACTGAGATATTTATAAAGAGAAAGAAATATACTCTTACCAACTCTTAGGAACCTGGAAAATTTCCTACTGGAAAGGAAGGATAACTTGTTGATAGTTTTCCCTTATTGGAGAAAAATAATAAGTAACTTCCCTGAAATCCTCAAATGATAATCAATGGATTTTTGTCCTATATGAAGTTGTGAATTTTAGTATATTTGGGGGTTCATGAGTTTTAATCATCTGAGCTTATTACCCTTATTGATATGCAAAGTGCCCCAAATTTGGGCAAATTATGCCTGTTTGAATTGGCCTCTACGACTGTGTGACATGATCCAGTATTTTGAAAGCTTTCTTGCTTTCTGGCAAGCAAAATGTTCCAGAATTATCTGTTATATTTCCTTACCCAAACCAGAAATCATCAATTTATCCAACCATCATTTCTTTTAGAGGAAATGACATTTAAAGAACACAATCTGAGAGCTAGGTGGGTTTTTTGATACAGGATTGCTCATTTTTTCTATGCTCTTTTAGTTGACAGAGCAAACTATATAATATATACTTTTCAAGCTGAAATAAATACACCACGATATAATATGAGGAATCTTTTAAAAGTTCATGGAGAATATGTATAATGAAAAAAATCATATTCAAAAATTTTTCTACCAAAAGATTTATCTTTCAATTCCATTTCCCATTAACTTTTTGAAGTCTCTTCATGTCAATGATATATCATGGGTATTTCCAACTAAAACCAACATACAGAGCTTCTACTTAGTGCTTTCACTTTCATACTTGTCTTTCTTGTCTTTTTTTTTTTAAAAATATTTATTTATTGATGGAAAAGCAGCATTACAGAGATAGGGGAGTCTCACACACACACACACACACACAGAGAGAGAGAGAGAGAAAGGTTTTCATCCACTGGTTCACTCCCCAAATGGTTCCAATGCACAGGGCTGAGTGAGGGTGATGCCAGGAGTCAGGAGTTTCATCCAGGTATCCCAGGTGGGTGCAGGGGCACAAGCATTTGAGCTGTCTTTTGCTACTTTCCCAGGTGCATCAGCAGGAAGCTGGATCAGAAGTGAGCAGTTGAGACTTTAAGGGGCATCCATATGGGATGCCAGCATTGCAGGTGGTGGCTTAACCCATTGCAGCACAATGCTGGTCCCGCTTCCTTACTTTCATAAAAACAACAATTCTGCGTGATGATCATTTGCTTGATATTGCATTCACGTAAAGCTATACAAGAGTAACCGTACTAATTGTATCAAGAACTACAGGGTATTATAAAAATTTAATATTTTTCCAGTTCTTTTATCCTTACAAAACTAGGAACTTATAATCAAATTACCGTGTGGTAAAGTTACTTATCATAACCCATATGTCTGAGATTATGCTGCAAAACTGCTCCAGGAGCATTAGAATGTCCTATTGCCCTCTTGCATCAATTTAAGATTGATAGTTCTCTCCTAGTTTCATTACTGTGCTCAGAATTTCCCATGAAGCTTTGCAGTGAGCCCCTGATTGTGGTAGAATGTGCTTTCCAATTCTCTGGACCAACGGAATCTTACTTCTGGGGAGAGTGTCTGGCAGAGCAGTTGTATGCCACTTGGGATGCTCACATCCCCATATCAGAGGGCCTAGATTCAAGGCCTGAATCCACTTCTGACTCCAATTTCCTGCTACTGCATACCTTAGGAGGCAGCAGATGAGGGCTCAAGTACTTGAGTCTCTGTCACCAGTGTGGGGGGTCCAGACTGAATTCCTGACTTGCAACTTCAGCCTGGTTCAGCCTCTGTTGCTGTGGGCATTTGGGTAGTGAATCTGTGGATAGAAGATTCTCTCTCTCTCTCTCTCTCTCTCAATGAAAATAAATTTAAAAAATGTTATTAAGAAGTTTACCATATTCCCTTTTCTTCCTCTTGAATTGCATCTGATACCACAGGAGTTCCATAATTACTGGTGTCTTGTTCCTATCACTCACACTTTGTTATTTACTGGACTACTTTGTCACTTCGTTTTGTTAGATGTCTTTGGTTTGTTTTATTTTTTCCACCCTAGTTGTTACATTTTTTTGTTTGTTTGTTTGTTTTTATGTTTATCTCAGCTTATTTTTTTAACTTTTATTTAATGAATATAGATTTCCAAAGTACAGCTTATGGATTACATTGGCTTTCCCCCCCACCCAATGACTTCCCTCCCACCCACAACCCCCCCTTCCCACTCTCTCTCCCCTTCCATTCTTATCAAGATTCATTTTCAATTTTCTTTATATACAGAAGATCAGTTTAGTATACATTAAGTAAAGATTTCAACAGTTTGCACCCACATAGAAACACAAAGTGAAAAATACTGTTTGAGTACTGGTTGTAGCATTAAATCACAATGTACAGCACATTAAGGGCAGAGATCCTACATGAGGAGTAAGTGCACAGTGACTCCTGTTGTTGACTTTACAAATTGACACTCCTGTTTATGGCATCAGTAATCTCCCTATGCTCCAGTCATGAGCTGCCAAGGCTATGGAAGCCTTTTGAGTTCACCGACTCTTATCTTATTTAGACAAGGTCATAGTCAAAGTGGAAGTTCTCTCCTCTGTTCAGAGAAAGGTACCTCCTTCTTTGAAGACCTGTTCTTTCCACTGGGATGTCACTCACAGAGATCTTTCATTTAGGTTTTTTGGGTTTTTTTGTTTGTTTGTTGTTTTTTATTGATTTTTTTTTTTTTTTTTTTTTTTTTTTTTTTTTGCCAGAGTGTCTTGGCTTTCCATGCCTGAAATACTCTCATGGGCTTTTCAGCCAGATCCGAATGCCTTTAGGGCTGATTCTGAGGCCAGAGTGCTGTTTAGGACATCCGCCATTCTATGAGTCTGCTGATTACATTTGTTTTATAGAGAAATTCAGTGGAATTTTAAAACTATGTAGTTGTCTCCATCTTCCAAAAATGTTTAAGTGTATTATCAATGATCATTTTTTTCTCTTCAGAACTTTTGAGTAGCAATCATTTTTAGTTTAGAATATTGTTTCCTGTAAAATAAATTAAGATTGAGGCTGGAATAAAGACTTGGTAATACTTGCCAAATCATTAAAAGTTTACCTTTTAAGTACTGTTTCTTGGGAAATTACTGGTGGGAGTGCTTAAGAAAAGAGAAAAGAGACAGAAAAATACATAGTATCTACAATACAAGAGCTCCCACGTGGAATATTTGGGAGGAAAGTTCCAGTTTGCAGTCAGACATGGAGATCAATCAGGTCAATGTGAAGTGGAAGAATTGAGAGTTCCCAGAGACAACTCTTCAGAGATTAAAAATACAAATTATCTAATGTGTTTGAGCCTATGAAACACTTTGTTGGAAGGTTTTACACTTTTAATGGAATATTTGGGAAGTGTGGCAGAAATGTCTAAATGTTCCACAATAGCCTTGTTCATTATCTTACTTAGTAAAAATACTCCGGTTTGTAACCAGGGATATGACACCTTGAAATAAGAAGGAAGATGTTTCTTAGCTTTCTGTACAGCTTGGGTGGATAATGCTAAGCTCTGGCCAATGGAGAGAACAGAAATGGCATTTGAAATGCCTAAGAAGTATTCCCAAAGAAAACCAGTATATGCTTAACTGTTTTTCTTTCTTCCTACTTCTGTATGTAATGTGGGGGAAATAGATGGAGCCTGAGGAGCTAGAGTCATGAGGAAAAAGCCTTGTGTTGAAAACAAGTAAAAGGATGCGATCAAATGCAGATAACCATGGTGCTTCCATGGCAAGCCTGAATCGTTCAACCACTGATTCAACTTTCCAAGGAATAAGAACCTTCTACCTTATTTAAGGCATGGCTATATTTAGCTTTCTGTCACTCAGCTGAATCTAATCCTAAATATTATGGGAATAAGTACGTGGATAAATAAAGGAGGAAACTGCCACAGAACTGAAAGTACTCACCAGGGTTTGCCTCTGAGAGAGAAGCTGTGTGATGTGTGGGGTCTGCTAAGGGGCTTCTCTTTTTCTTTTCTATAAACCTTGAAGCACTGTTTGATTTTTAAACTCTACGTATCCAGCTCGTTGCTATCAATTTAAGTAATTTTTAGTTTTTATCTTGAATCTGGTGGTGTACCTGACTTAGATGTAGCAAGATTCATTTTAATTAAAAGTAAAATGTTTCCTGGTTGATGAAGATGGAGACATAAATATTAACTTATCACTTAATCTCTCCAATGATACAGTACTTATAACAAAATTGACATCATTGAATATTTGTGTTTAATTATCAAAAACATACTTTCTATTCCATCACTTGAGAAAATAATATCTATAATAATTTTTAAGATTTCATACAGTAATCTATATAAGCATCTTATTTACTCACTTATTGTCTTCCAGATTACCATGTAAGACAATCATATTTGGGCTAGGATTTCATTTGGTTTATTTACAGCTGTATCTACAGCGCATGGCAATTGCTCAACAAGTATTTGATGTTTGAATAAAGCCATTTCAGTTATCATCTCCCAGTGACCCATAAGCACCTTTACTTTCTTATTGGAACATTCCCTTTTTATTGATACTCTAAAAGAAACCATGAGTAGGACTCTGGCAAAAGAAGAAGGCAATGAGAGAGAGACTGAGAAGGAGAGGGAAATGGAGAGAGGGAAGAAGGGAGAGAAAAAGAGAGATCAGGGATATGCAAAACAGAAATGGAAAAGTTTATAAAGCTATAAAGGAGGAAAGAGGATGAGAGATCAGTGTTGGTCTAGCCTCATGTACTTCAAGTAAACCAGGATAAAAACCTAAGCTCAAAGAGTTTTGTTAAATTTCCCAGGAGCACACATTCAGTTTATGATAGGAAGAACATTAATTTCTCAACCATCTAGTGTCCGAAGAAATGGACTAGTAATTTTTCACCATATGCATATATAGATTATAATAATTATACTTGAACTCACATACTTCCACAACAATGAATCATAAAATTTATCTTCAAGTAACTGTGGCAAGAAATTCTGTTTAAATCAATTTATATTATGATTGTTCACAGTATTGTTATAAGACTAATATTTTCTGAAGCTTATTCAGTGTCTAGAAAACGTTGGGAAAAAGGCACGATATTTCATTTCAGCAACAAATGGATCAATAAATCAGAGATGTCATGATGTATTCCTGGAGGAATGCTAGATTAAAGCAGAAACCAGTTATTTAGAAATCACAGGCCTTGCTTAAGAGATGGGAAATTTGGACAAGTTCTCATGAGTTTCCTATCCCTTTTCTGCCCAAAAGCATGTTATTGATACACACTGCTTGGGCCACAAACATTCAAATTACACATGGGGTCTCCCATATCCACCCTCACCAATAACTTGTGTAAGGGCTGGTTGAATGAAATAGCATGCATGTGATTCAGTGTTTGCATTTGAAAAGCAATTTCTAGAATATCAAAATTTTTAAAAATTATTAATCATTCCCCAGAGTGCATGGCATGAATGTAATGATTATTAAGTTTGAAAAACAGGGTTGAATTTTTAAAAAAAAAAAAAGGATTTCTAAATATATCTACAACTCATGAAACTCACTAGAAAAGAATAAGCTCTTTAATGCTGGGATTCTCAATTTATCAGTTTTGAAGATGACACTATTTTATCTTTTAAATGGGTAATTTTGATAATAGTGATTGTATTTTGAAACTATAAAATGCTGGTGGTGAATTTCATATTATCCCTTGCAACCTTTCCTGATATTGTTACTAATTAAATAATCTTGAAAGAAATAAAAGAAAATGTACATATAAATTTTAAGCCATGCCACTGGAATTATTTGCTCTATCTAATTCTCAATTCTTCAGATGTAAAAATGAAAAAAAAAAAAACAGTATCTGCCATATATGGTCGAAAAGATTAAAAAGGAAGACAACACATAAAGTGAATATTAGATCCATTAACCAGTGAGCAGTCACTATTTCCAATCCAGCTCTAAGTTATATCTAAAGTAACTCTTTGTGTGGTCTTGTCTTCAATGTCTCATATCCCTTTTCCCAAATATATGATTCCTTGCTGAATCTACAATCGTCATCTGTTTTGTTACGATTTTATTTGAGGTTGCTATTTCAATAAAAATATGTCCTTATTTTCACTGGCATTTAAAGGAAAGATAATTAAAAGTGGCAGGCTACAATAAATCCCTCTTGAGATTATCATTCCTATTAGAGTTAATTAAAAAATAAATACTGTCTTTTTATGCAAAGGTGATTCTGCATAAATACTATCTTCTGCATAAATACTATCTTGCAAGTGTGTAGCTGCAAAGATCAATGTGTAACTTGCCATCCTTTTCCCGATTATAGCTTATACAGACCAATCTCTTTTCAAACTCATAGTAAAACCATTCAAGGTATTTACTGCTTTATGTTACCAAACTCAAGTTCTAAATTCCTAGGATAAGATTCAAATATGTGAGTCTCTCAGTGCTTTTTTTGTTCATTTGTACTTTGCTTTTTTTTTTTTTCAGATTATTTATTTGAAAGGCAAAGTTGCAGAAAGAGAGAGGGAGAGAGAGAAAGAGAGGGGAAAAGAGAGAGGGAGAAGGAGAGAGGAACAGACAGAGGGAGAGACCAAGAGATTTTCCATCTTCTGATTCATTTCCCAAATGGCTGCAATGGCCAGTGCTAGGCCAGGCTGAAACAAAGACTCTGAAACTCCATCTGGCTCTCCCACGTGGGTGGTACAGGCCCAAGTAATTGGGTCACCTTCTGCGACTTTTCCATGCAACTAGCAAGGAGCTCAATTGGAAGTGGAGCAGTCAGGAGTCAAAACTGTCACCCACACTAGATGCCCAAAGCTTTCTGTGGCTAAATCTGCTGTGCCACCATGCAGGCCATTGTTTGCTTGTTTTAATTCCCCGCTATATTGAAGATTTTCTTTTTTAACTTAAACTTAAATAACACTCCTATTTAGAGAAAGAACATGCTTTTTGATTTCTTTTCTTTTGATTTGATTTTGATTTTGGCTTTAAATGAATTTGAGACCACGAGAAAAGAGATAAGATTAGGCAGGTGTTTGGCCATGTGGTTAAGACTTCAGTTGGAACTCCCGCATCCCATACCAAAGTGTTTGGGTTCAAGTTCCAGCTCTGCCCTCAATTCCAGCTTCCTGGTAATAAGCACCGCGAGGAGGCAATGGACATGGCTCAACTAATTGGGTTCCTGTCACGTGGGAGACCTGAACAAAGTTCCTAGTCCCCAGCTTCAGACTGGCCCAGTCCCAGCCATTGAAGGCATTTGGTGTATCAGCCTACAGATGGGATCTCTCTCTCTCTCTCTCTTTATTTCTCTCTCACGTGGGTGCTCTTACTCCTTCTTACGTAAATAAATAGATGTCTTTTAAACAAGAAGAAAGAGAAGAAGCCTTCAGTTCTCCCACTGTAGATAATCTTTCACTGTCATTAGCTCAGATCTGTTAGGTCATTAGCTCAGATCTGTTAGGGAAAAATAGGAGAGGTAATCTGTCAACAGGGCAGACTGCACATTCAAAGGGTTGCATTTAGAAGCTGCTCCAGAAAAGCTGGATCCTGAAAGAGACCCATGTACAGCAAGCCTAGAATTGAAAAACAAGAAGGAAAAGTTTTCAATGGCAACCAACAAAGAAAATAGAGACATTACCCTCAATTTTTAATTAAACATTTACTACTATAATCAAGTTTTTACAGTATTCTCCACCCTTACGGGAATAATTTATCAACTGAGGTCTCTGAAGAGGGATAAAAGAAAGAAAGTGACCCCAGAAATCACAGGGAGGAAATAACTTTAATCTGAAAGTCTACTTCTTCTAGGCAGAAGGAAATGTGCTAATGATAAATGTGAATGCAAGAAGTACATGATGGATGCAGAAGGAGCTGGTACAGGTAAGAAAGAAGCCACCATCCAAACTCTACTACACACACCGAACAAAACATATCCTAAAGCATTCAGTTTGAATAGTGGCTGTGTCCATATTCATCACAGAGCACTGTTAGCGCATGCTTTTCACGACACGCTCAGGCCAGCCATTCTGTCTGCCACTGAGAGATGTTTTGCAGCAGCACCCTAGTCAATGGGCACTCTACCACACTACCACAGCCAGGAAATTCCGTAACAGGCTGTGTTTATTCCTCTTGCATCTCTTTATATCATTTATTTTGTGATCTGGAGAACAATGTTGATCTATAGTAGTGGATTAAAAGATATGAATATGGGAGTCGGCACCGTGGTGTAGTGGATTAAGCCCCCGCCTGCATTGCTAGCATCCCAGATAGGTGCCAGTCTGAGACCTGGCTGCTTCTCTTCTGATCCAGCTCTCTGCTAGGGTCTGGGAAAGCAGTAGAAAATGGCCCAAGTGCTTGGGTCCTTGCACCCATGAGGGAGGCCCAGAAGAAGCTCCAGGCTCCTGGTTTTGATTGGCACATCTCCAGCTAGTGCGGCCATTTGGGGAGTAAACAAGCAGATGGAAGATCTCTATCTCTGCCTTGGCCTCTGCCTCTCTGTAATTCTGCCTGTCAAATCTTTTTTAAAAAGATAGGAATATGGTGATCTTGGACCACAATAAAGAATATTAAGAAAATTCAAATTCAGATTCCATGGAAACTCAATAAATTTTCAGAGATCTATTGGAGGTAAAGATTTCTAGCTACTGGTATGATTCTTAGCATAAAACATTACTGAATGTGAGAGGCCACAGATTGAAAACTGCCTGAGGGGCTATAATATCAGACTGGCCAGAGGTTCGTCTTTGCATCAGTGCATGTGTGAGCACTATGTGTAGGGAAAGAACAACCCTATGTACAGGGCTGAAAAAGCACCCCTGAAACTCTGGAGAGTCCTGGCTCAGCTCCTGTCCATTCCTGGGAAGGCATCCCCTCATTTCTACCATCTCTAATCAAAAGTTTCCTCCATACACAGAGACAGCTAAATTCACAGATTCACCTCTAATCTCCGACCCTCTATCACAAAGGTAGACATGAGTAAGCCATTCTCTGCACTGGGCACAGGTTGGGAACTGTTAAATGGAAAGATATCAGATGAGGACTATAAGAGAGGGCGGGAACATGCACTATCTCTGCATCTCATTCTACTGGGGAGAAGGAACCAGAGAGGGAATGGAAGAGGAAAAGACAGAGTGAGAGCGAGAGAGTGAGAGAGACACCAGAGGACTGGGTGGGAAAGTAAACACAGATAACAGATTTTTAGCCCTTTATTCATCAAAGAATTTATAGTGCTTCATCCTCCTGAGCTATTCTATCTGTACTATTTGCAAATATGGATAATATCTGCAGAATAATTTATACACTTTCAAATATTTAATGCAGTTTTAATCACATAAGTTTACAATCATTCTATTATATATCAGATTTGACTAGTTTTATTCCAACCATGGGTTTAGGTATTCACAACTTTCTTCACTGTAATTATCCTGGTTATTAAGAATCAAATTGACATATGTTTAAGAAAATAATTACTTTAAATGATTTTCTGCCTTTTCAGTTATATACTGCATTTCTTAAGTCAGGGAGCAAATTGTTTATTTACGAAAATATCTTTGCTTGTTTTTTTCTTCTGTGACATTTATATGACTTCTTTGACACTTCATACAGTGAGAACAAGAGTTGGGGTTTTGTGCCAATCTCATAATTTGAGGGTCCTTCCTTGGAAATGAAGCCCAGTTCTGGGTATTCACATTTCTAACTTTTTGGGGTTTGGATTTTTCTATGGGATTCCTAACCATATGATTTGATTTTTTTATAGAGCATGAATCACATAAGCATTGCTCAAAAGAAAGATAACAAAATGACTTTAATCTATTTCTGGATTCAGCTTATCATAGAGTTTATCTAACCCTTATAAAAAAGCCATGTATGTGTTGTATATTAAATCACAGTGTACAGTTAAAGGAAGCGTAAGTGCCTCCATAATCATTTTTAAATTCAGTGGAAAAGTGTATGCATACATCCTAGCTTGTGTTTTTAATATCCAGGTGTATGCACATTACCTTGGTCTAATTATAAATATATCCTCTTGTCACTCCCAAGAGCTCCAAGTAAACTTAAAATCTCAGAGATTTAAAATACTAGCTGTATCAGACTTTTCAAGAATATATTTTTGGTGTTGAAAGGGCAAAATCAGGAGCAAGCACTTGGCACAGCTGTTAAAAGGCTGGTTAACACACTCACGTCCTAGATCAGAGTGCCTGGGTTTGATCCTCAGCTCCGATTCCTGACTCCAGCTTCCTGATAATGCAGAACCTGGGATGTATTTTTGACAGTTCAAGTAACTGGAATCCTACCACCAAAAGGAGTGCTCAGCTATTGTGGGAATTTGGGGAGTGAACCAATGGATGAGAGATTTCTCTTTCTCTTGCTCTTGCTCTCTCTCCTTCCAAAATAAATACATCATTTTGCAAATGGGTGGAAGCACAGATGTAAAAAAAAAAATTCATTATGCATCACTTCAAATAAATAGTTTTAATCTCTCCACCTAAGACATTGTTGAGGTTAAGAACCTGGGCAGATTATGTGAAAATACTTTGGAGGGCACATGAACTTTCTAGAGCCTATTCAGTGATTTCTGCCTTTCATGTGAACGGCCCCACCCCTTTATACCCCAGATGACGCACAAGATATCACAGGCTCCTGTGGGACTTGTCTGTGAACGCTCTCCAGGTTTCATTGTACTGAATTCTACCTGTCCTGTACTGAAGTTGAGAAAAAGGTGTTTCAAGTTCTAATTTGTAGACCAGAAGTAGCCTTGTGATGTTTTATACTAATTACTGATTTGTATCACAAATACTTTAGAAGTTAGCTCTTTTTCCAAGAAAAGGCATTTTAACATGAGATATGATGATATAATAAATAAGAGGAAATAGAATTATATTTAATTATATTGTGTCACATTCTCATATTAAATGTGGACAGACTTTCTTTCTTTCTTTTTTTTTTTTTTTTTTTTTTAATGATATGAGCCTTGGCTTCAGTAAAAAACATTTTTCCCCTAATTTCTGGCAAGTCAAAGTAGAAATCTCAGCTGTTATGAACACTTTAATGATTTTCAATATTCTGGGTAGACCTCATCTGAAATATATATGTATATATATATATGGCTAAAATAAAAAATGTTCAGTTTTAATTTTTATATTAAATATGCAAATTAACAAATTAGATTCTACATGCTCCTACTTAAATTAATTTTCATCAGATAAAGCCTTAGAAATATATAGTTACTCTTTTATGGGGTACCATTTACTATATTATGCTGAAGAAAAGTGACTAAGCTAGAGAATAAGGAAGGAAAATACATAAAGTAACACTATATGGTTTAGAGACAAAGTATAATCTTGGGGATAAACATATGATCATAAACTTTATCTGGAAGATCAGAATTCTTGAAACTCATAATTTTTTGTTTTTTGTAGTAAGCCCTGGTCAGGTCTTGTATAACAGGAGACAATTGACAGGAGTGTCTACACTACAGTCAGCATTTCAGAACTACATTATACCAACTGACAACAGTCATACTTCATATAGTTAGCTGTTCATCACTACAATGAAATACTTGAAGCAACTAACTTTATTAAGGGAGAAGTTGTATTTAACTCACAGTCTGGAGATTGAAGTCCAAGATTCAGTGACTCATTGGTTTGGCATCTGGTGAGGGTGACAGGTGACAATGGTGACACCTGTGTGGAGGGAGGACCACATGGCTAGCCAGGTAGAAGAGATCTTTAAGTCCAAACTTAGGTTTTCATGACAACCCTCTCACAACTATCTTCTGAGAAACTGCTTCCCAAGATCTAAGGATTGCCCACCAGGTCCCACCCTCCTAAAATTTCCCCTCTTCCCAATAGCACCAACCTGGGAACCAAGCAATTAACACAGGGCCTTTGGGAGAAATTCAGTGTTCACACTAAAATCAAAACTATAGCATCCTTCAATGCTCACAATCTACATAGAGTTAATATTGTATAAGTTCTAGTAAAATGTTCAGAATAATATAGTTTTATGAAGATAGTCCAAAGAACTTATGAAAAAATAAAATTAAAAGAAAAGTTTGTTTTGGTGTAAAAATATTTTGAAATCCATGCATAGCTTTTTCATAATAGGTATTGCCTGTGAAATTTTTGGAGACCCCTACTATTCACACTTCCCTCTACCCCAGTTTTGTGTTATTGGTGTCAAATGTGTTACATCTACCTGCATTACAGATATCAGAATTCAGTGTTATAATTTTTGCCTTAGTCATATGTCTTTTTAAAAACTGAAGGGGAAAAATTATTTTTTTACATTTATCCAGCTATTTATTTTTTCTTGTACTATTGAATCCCTTTTGTAGATCAATCATTTCTCTCCAGGCATAAAAACATCTTTTAGCATTTCTCATGGTGCAGGTCTGCTGTAACTAAGTCAGTCAATTTTATCTTTAACTTAAAATATCTTAGTTTTGCCTTCACTTCTCAAAGGCATTTTCACTGGGTATAAAACACCAGATTGACAGAGAATTTTTGTTGTTTTCATCATTTTAAGAAATTTGTTTCCACATTTCATTTTTTAGATTTATTCATTTAATTTGAAAGAGAGAGAGAAAGAGATCTTCCATCTGCTGGTTCACTCCACTTGCCCACAACAGCTGGGACTGGACCAGACTGAAGCCAGGAGCCCAGAGCTCAATCTGGATCTCCCACATGGATGGTAGGGACCCAAGTACTTGAGGCATCATCTGCATATGTTAGTAGGAATGCTGGAATCAGAAGTGGAGCCAGGACTCAATACGGCAGTACAAGATGTGATGACGTTGTCCCAAGCAGTGTCTTTACCTCTGCACCAAACACGTGCCCCATGTTCAGTGTTTTAAATATGCTGCTTCATTATCTGCCAGATTCCAGTTTCTGACAGCAGACACATGTATTACTGCCAGCACATATATGTATATAGTTTCCTGAATGTAATGTGTCAGTTTTCTCAAGCACCCCTCAATATGTTCTCCACATTTTTAAATTTCAATAGCTTAATCATGGTATTATTAAATGTGGTTTGATTTGCATTTATCCTTGCATTAATCCTTGAGTTTTTCTGAGTTTAAGTTTTCTGAGTTTTAAGTTTTTTTAATCTGTTTGTGGCATATTTTAGCCACAGTGTCCTTAAATAATCTCTCTGCACCATTGCATTGTCTCTCTCCCCTCTCTCCACTTCCAGTTTCTCTCACCTTCTTCTCTCTGTGTCTGAGAGTCTGATTACAGGGGTCTTAGATTATTTGACATTGCCCCACAGGTCACTAGGACTACCATTGTTTTCAGCATTGTCTCCTGTTTAGTGCATCTCTTCCTACTTACTCGTTTAGCAATTTCTAAAATGATATTGAGCACACCCAGCTCCAATTTTTCATTTCAGATACTATGTTTTCAATTTTTTTAGTTTCCATTTGGTTCTCTTTTAGTTTCCATTTCTCTTCTGAGGCTCCCCATCTGTTCATTCATTATGACATATTTTTATTCCAGACCATGAAAATATTTACAATAGCTTTAAAAGTACTTATGTGTTCAATCAAACATTTGAGTCATCCTGTGCTTGGTTTCAATTTTCCATTTTTTATCTGCAGGTCATATTTTCCTATTTATTCACATATCAAGTAATTTTATTCTGTATAGGTCAGTATTAATTATTTGTTTTTACATTCTGTTTTCCTACATAGTATTGGTTTATGTTTTAAGGGCCAGTTAACTTGAATGGACTAACTCTTACACTCTGGCTCGCTGGTAAGTAGTTGAGACTTCCACTCTGTTCTGCTTTCTGCCACAATTGCACATATATGCTTAGGTCAGGGAACACTGCAGGGCTTCATGGGGTTGATAAGCTGATTTGGGGACTTCCACCTCAGTTAGCTAGCTCCCTGCTTTCCAAGAATTCTCCTCCTCACTTCTCATCTTCCTTGTCAGTGCTGACCTTCAACCTCTGACCACCCCACCCCAAGCCAGTATGACTATAACTTCCTGCTTGTGCTCCGGCCACTCTGTCACTGTGAATGAAGAAGGCCATTAGAAAGTTCATGCAGGTGAAACTCACTGCAGCTCCCTTTCTCAAGGGTCTGTACGCCTCGAGTTTCTGTCTGTTCTTGTTCATTCTCCCTGCCTTTAAATAGCATTTTTTTAAAAATTCAGAATTCATTCTTCTGTGTATGATGGTAATCCAATAATAGATACCTCACTATCCCTAGAAGAAAAATTTCCCAACTACAGTGCTGCTTCAAGATAAAAAAATTTAAATATTATTTATTTTAATAGAAGGTAGCAATAGGCGAGATCTCCACTTTCTAGTGAAAAATATTTAAAATATGTTTGTCTAACTCTCACAAAGTTAAGGACACAAAGATGCAATTATTATATTACATTTAAAATTATTTTGTTAAAATTATCTTTTTCCCTACAAAAATAAGCATAAATGTTATTGCAGTAATTTCCACTCAATTAAAAGCTTATTCCAGTTTCCTGGATACCTTCTTCCTGTTATATCACAATAGCAAAAGACAATATAAATTTATCAACCTTACCATTTTTTAGTTTCTGAAAAGAAAACTAAATCCAAGGGATTAACAAAAATTAAGATGAAGAGGGAGGGTGTTGTGGAATGCCTGGCTCAGGATTCTCCTGCTCCACTTCTGATCCAGCTTCCTGCTAATGTGCCCGGGAACTGATGGATGTTGGCTCAAGCACCTGGGATTCTTCCACCTCTGTTGGAGACCTGGATACAGTTCCTGGCTCCTGGCTTTGGCCTGGCCTATTCCTGGCCTTGCTCTGACTGTTACGGGTGTTTGGGGAGCGAACCAGCAGATGACAGATATCTCAATCTCTCCTTTCCTGTCACTCTGACTTCCAAATACATATTTTTTTAAAAAAAGAAAGAAATATGAAAATGAATATATTAAAGAGCAGCAAAATTTAGTTTCAGAAGCAAGCAAATAATCCTCTGAGATAACAGAGTCAGATTTCCTCTTTCATTGGTAATAAGCAATTAAGAAATGGGTGATTTAGGTATGATATTGATAAATAGATAGCTGTGAGAACAGGGTCTTAATCCAAGATAAAAGCATTTAACAAAAAAACTTGACAAAAAAACTATAATCCAAATTTATAACTACTCAATTTTACATTAAAGAAGCATTGGCCTAACAAAGTGAAAAATCCCAGTCTTATGGAGAATACACAGAAAGTTTTCGTTTGATGTAAAATTTTTATATTCTATGTTTTTTTTTCAAATGGATCATTATTAAAATAAGGAGAGGATTCTGGGGACATTAATGATGATTGTAAGTTGAATTTCCTATTTGAAAAAGTTTAAGTCTGTTACTTGACCAAATTTACAGGTTTACCATTTGATGAATGGGCTCCCCAAATTATGAGATTTTCATGAACTGCACAACTGTGGCTTTGATGAAAATATCATATAAGAAAAAAAGTTGAGGTTAAACATAGCTCTCCTATTCTTAGATTTTGCTAAACTCTGAGGCACTTAAGAATTAAATTGGCTAGGAATTGAAGACTTTCTTCAATTAATTTCACCTTTATCCAAAGCTGGGAATGCCATCCCTTCAGGCATTAATCTCATTTGGGCTTCTTAATTTTCATAAAACACCTTATCCTACCTATGTACTGAGTGTTATATTATAAACATCTACCTTTAATAAGTAACCTAGATGTTCCAAGTCATAACCAAGGAATACATCCTAGAAATTTCAGCTGCCTGTGCTATATAAAGCCACTTGGGAAAAATAACATTTATGGCTGTTAGAAGTAATCTTACTACAGTAGGTATCATGTCAGTGAGAAAACTCATCCAGACCAAGATGGGATCAAGTTTTCATCACTCTAATCTGCAGGTCAGAATGATTACTAAGAGTAAAGAAACCAAATATAATGTGTCTCCTGAGTTTATGCAATATGAAAGACACTATGTGTAGATCAGGAAATATAGATGATTTTCCATAAGAAAGCACTAAATAAATACAGAAGATTAACCATTTGGCAGGAAGATTAGTACAGTCTCTTTCTAAGAGCCATGATAGAAAGCACTTAACTGATATCATAGCAAGATTCAACATGTGGACCTGGATTGGGTTCTGGCTTTGACAAAACAGATCTATAAAGAACATCTCGGTGATAGTTGGGTACTATGGAATATGGACTAGTTATTAGATGATATAAAACTTGTTTACATAAAAAGTAAACATTTTAGCTAGCAATTTAACTGTGAAAGTTAATTACAAAATAATATACATGATGTGACTTTTTTGCAAAACACAAAATGGGATCATTTTTCTTGGATGAGATAAAATGATCCCTTCTTTTGTCATTATTATTTATTTCTTTTGATTGTATACAATATACATATACTATTTTGTAATAACAAAAGCTTATTTGAGGAGCCTGTGCTGTGGTATAGCAGGTAAAGCCACCAACTACAGTGCCAGCATCCCATATGGGTGCCAGTTCGAGTCCCACTACTCCACTTCAGATCCAACTCCCTGCTACAGCCTGGGAAAGCAGTAGAAGATGGCGCAAGTCCTTGAGTCCCCGCAGCCATATGGGAGACCCAGAAAAAGCTCCTGGCTCCTAGCTTTGCATCAGCTCAGCCCCAGCTGTTGAGGTCATTTGGGGAGTGAACCAGCAGATGAACACCTCTCTCCTTCTGTCTCTGCTTCTCTGTAACTCTGCTTTTCAAATAAGTAAATAATCTTTAAAATAAAAAGCTTATTTGAACTTGAAAATACGCAGTCCGTTTGTGTATGGTATAACTATCTAACTTTTCCCTTGAAACAAACCATACCATCTCTGGCTAAATATCTGGATCAAATGATTCCCGCCCACCTCCAGTTCTATCAAGAGAACTGTTTTCACTGAATTATGAGACGGCACCATGTGTTCAGATGACTCCAAAGGATGTGTTCAAGCACTATAATTTGTAAATGTATAACCATGTATTTGACAGAGTTCTCCAGAGAAACATAACAAAAATGATACATGTAGACATAGAAGAGAGGATATATTATGAGAATTGGCCCAGGCATAAGGAGGCCAAAAACTCCCACTATATGCTGTCTGCAAGCTGGAGAACCAGGTAAGCCAGTAGTGTAATAGGTCTGGATCTAAAGGCTTGAGAACCAGGAGACCGGAGAGCCTGTGGTATAACCCTCAATCCGAGGCAAAGGACATGAGAAAAAGGAGTCAGGGAAGCAAATTCACCCTTTCTCTATATTTCTGTCCAATTTAGGCTCTCAGTGAACTGGATGATTCTCACCCATACTGGAGAGGGAAGATCTTGACTCAGTCTACTGATTGAAACATTCATCTCTTCCAGAAACACCAGAAATAATGTTCTAATAGTTAACGGTATGTCCTTTAATCCATCAACTTGGTGTAGAAAACTAACCATCACAAATGATCAATTATGAGAATATAGTAAAGAACTTTAGACTGTTTATGGATACTCATTGGAGAAAATTCTCTCAGGACTTGGTATAAAAAGTATCTGTGCTTCTCATGAATTTCTCATTGGTTTCTATCTTACAGATATTAGCTATTATAATTGCCTTTCACTTTTTCTTTGGTCTTTGGGAAACTGAAAGCTGAATTTTCAGCTGCCTGTACCCATTCTTTAAGATGCTATGTTAATTAAGTTCCAGGCATCTATTCTGTTCCTGTCTTATTAATTCTTTACCATGCTTTCCCCTTACCCAAACTTGTTTAATTATTTATGTTTTTGAGCTGCATATGTTCATTTGTTATTTAAATCTTATGGAATGAGCTAGAGTGTTGAAGAATTAAGTACAACTGACAAAAGAGAAACATCTAAGAAATATTCTAACCAAATCCTCTGACTCAATCATTTCAGTCCTATTCTTGATCCAATCTGATCATAAGAAAGTTCTGTCTTTGGTTATATCATGTCATCTGTGTATGAGAATATCTTGAGAACTGCATTGTAAAATGATTCTGTAAACATCAAAGCAGAGCCAACATTATAGACACAGCCACATGAAGGCATTTGCTGTGTGATCCCTAAAGTCGCTATTGAAAATGCTGTCTGTTGTGTTCTTCAATAACAAGGCAGAGAATTCAACATTTTCTTTTTATTGCTACCTAGGGAGTTTCTGTAAGAGTCTACTTCAAAAAAAAAAAAAAAGGTTTTCATCAACTAGAAACTGCTTTTTTCTTGCCAGGATCATAATACATACATCACCAAAATTGGATCTAAAGATAAGTGCTTTGTTCCAGTTTCCCAAGTCTCAATCTGAGCATTCCCTATTATCGCCAGTTTTCAGTGCTGCCACAGAGCTGTTTTGGCAGCCCAAAGAACGTGCTCTGGAAATCAAACTAAATTCTTAAAAGAACTAATATATGGAAAGTCTTACCTTTGCAATAAATGCAGACTTCAAAATGATCATCATACAATGAAACCATAGTACTAAGAGAAATGTTCAGTACAACGAAAACTGATTTATACACCCTGAGCTGGAACTTGGAAGTCGAAGGTTAACACTGGGTAAATAATGGAGAATGAGGTAATGAAGTTTCTTATCTGATGTACAAAAAATAAATTTTCACTACTGTGAAAATCTTGAACAATTAGGAAATTATCAAGGGAAAAAAACAATAAAATATAAATAGAATAGGCAATTTAAGAAACTATCGGGGGGCCAGTGCTGTGGCTTAGTGGGTAAAGCTGCCACCTGCAGTGCTGACATCCTATATGAGCACCAGTTAGAGTCCTGGGTGCCCCACTTTTGATCCAGCTCTCCGCTTTGGCCTGGGAAAGCAGTGGAAGATAGCCCAAGTCTTTGGGCACCTGCACTCCGTGGGAGACTGGGAAGAAGCTCCAGGTTCCTGGCTTCAGATCGGCCCAGCTCCAGCCATTGTGGCCACCTGGAGAGTGAACCAGCAGATGAAAGATCTGCTTCTGCCTTTCTGTATCTCTGCCTTTCAAATAAATAAGTAAAATCTTAAAAAAAAAAAAAAAAAGAAACTCTCAGGGCATATTGCCAAATTAACTTTCTTTGTTATCAATATGTGAAAGATTTCAATTAAATTAATGATGGACTTGAATGCTGGCTCCCTCATTTACTAGCTGTGTGACCTTTAGTAATCACTAAGCCTTTTTAATCCAGGTTTCTGAATTTAGTATTTGCAGTTAATAATTTTCCTACCTGGTTGAATTTCCATAATGCTTAAAAGACATAATGTATGAAAACCATCCAGTCTGTTGGCTGGAAAGCGGTGTCAGCTTCATAAACAATGTCGTGTAGCAGATGTAATGATCTCCAAAAGATTTCTAACATCATGAAATTCTAGAGTATTTATTTTCTTTGCAAACCCAAAACTTCTTGTCTTTGGTAACAAGGCCATGCAAGAATACGGTGTCCATTTGAAGCTATTGTAGAGCAAGCAGAAATGAATCATAAAAGCATGGACCACCAGAATTGAATGGCGCAGGAAACAAATAACCACTTAGGAGAAAATGTCATAAAACATCTGGAAGAAATACTTGAATGAAACAAATATCAAATGTACTCATGAAGACATGACAGATGTTTATCAACTAATTTGATAGCATATTAATGTTTTGCAAGTATTTGAATGATGTATGTGATTCTGTAGGTTTATGTGTTTTACATGTCCACGTAATATAAAATATTCCTCTACAATAAAAGTCATGAGACAAGATCTTTTATTTATATGCAACATGTTATTTCCACTCCTGACTCTGGCAGCCAAACACACCAATGCCAACACACAACACACACAAACACAGTGGACAGCTTCACATTGTGGGAGTTCAACAAGATACTTTGGGCTGATGGTAAAATTATCTAATCAAAGAAACATTACAGTGATTTTAAATTCTCCAGCCTAACTATATGTAAATTTTGTGAATTCCTATTGTTAAGACCTATAGGAATCACTGCCAATAACCTGTAGATGCAATGGTAACCTTTTGCTGAATGAAGACCATATCACTTAGTGAGAATGTGAAGACAGGAAAGAAGAATGGGTTTGGGAGTTTATCAAGAATTCTGGTTTTGTTTTGTGCACACTAATTTGGAGATTCTGTCAGTCATCCATGAGGGGTTCTTTAGTAAGTGGTTGCATGAGTCCAAAACTGAAGTGAAAAACTTGGGCATGAGATACAAATCTAAAAATGTTCAGGATATAATAACAGCTAATATCTACTGAGTGTTTAGTTCAAACAATACACTGTGAATATAATCCTCACAGTACTACCATTATTATTCTCATTATATGGATGAATAAAGAAACATAGAGAGGTCAAATAATCTGCCCCAGATTACACAGCTAATGAGTGGTGGAGGGGCCGTCATTGTGGTATAGTGGGTAAGCCACCACCTGCAGTGCTGGCATCCCATGTGGGCACTGGTTCAAGTCCTGGTAGTCCACTTCCGATCCAGCTCTCTGCTATGGCCTGGGAAAGTAGAAGATGGTCCAAGTCCTTGGGCCCCTGCACTCACGTGGGAAGACCCAGAAGAAGCTGCTGGCTCCTGGCTTCCGATTTATGCAGCTCCAGCCGTTGTGGCCATCTGGGGAGTGAACCAGCAGATAGAAGACCTCTCTCTCTCTCTCTCTCTCTCTCTCTCTCTCTGCCTCTCCTTCTCTCTGTGTAACTCTGACTTTCAAATAAATAAATAAACTCTTTAAAAAAAATGAGTGGTGGAGCCAGGTTTTGTTTCCAGATAGTCTGGTTCCTGGGTGCCACACTCATCCTCCATTATATAAAATATATTCACATTCGAGACAAAAAGAGATAGCATAAAAATGAAGTCTGAACTTAAGAGACATTAGCCCAGAAGCATACCCCAGCATAAAGTTTGGGTACTAATGAAGATAATTTTTCAGGAAACCAAGGAGCTGTGAGGGCATGTAACTAAAATAGGAAAATACTTCCGGAAGGGGAAAATGGTTAAACTGTGTTGAATGAGGTAGATAAGATGAGGACCAAGTGGGGGTCACTGAATTCTGCTGCATGGACATGTTGACCGCTTCAGGTGTACTCTGGGTCTCTGGAGAGATTTGTGATAAAATGTGAGATTGGAAAGCACTCAACATGAATGGGGGCTGAGGGAATGAGGGCAGAAACTGCAGAATGCTATTTGTGAAATTTTACCAGGAGTGGAAACACAGAGCAGGTTTGTGGGGAGTTGTTCAGATTGGGAGCTTTTGGGGTTTTGCTGGTGGTAGTGACCCACGTCTTCAGTGAGTATGGGAAAGAAAATGTAAAGAATAAGGAAGATAGGTTGCGATCAAAGATGGAACTCTTCTCTCATGGAAACAGGAAAGAAGAAAGAGGAGAGAGGGCAGACGCAGTACAGGGAAATGATTTGGAAGGAGAAGTTCCAAGTTAATTGGTGTTATCTCAATGTTGTGTGCGCTGAGATCATCATGGAGAATTAGAGTGAAAGGGTGTGGGATATAGGAAAAAAGAGAAACATGTAACAAGTCATCTCCCTGAGTGGGAAGGAACTTTGATCAAGAATAACACTGATTGCTGGGCAGGGCTGAGGGTCAGTTTGAGGGCTGTAATCATGAATTCAAAGAGAAACCAGTAATCTCAGTTTTGTGTTTTTTTCTCCAGAAATGTTTACTTGCTGTGGTGCAAGCAGGAAAAAATGAGGATGATAATGATAATAATGCTCATTGAGGCTTTACTTTGTATCATTCTCCTAAATGTTTTACATAAAATGAACTTTAGAAACCCCTCAATGGGAAACTCACAAACCATCTTACAACAAGAGGAGAAAGTTGAGTGGTTCATGCAAGTGAGACTACAATTGAATATCACTAATGAGAAGGTGAGACGTGATGTTAGCAGTAAACAATAACTTCAAAGCAGGTAGGAGAAATGACTTGGAGATAGCCATGGGACACTGGAAAGTGAGGAAAACACTGCCTGCTTCCTAGTCCTAGGATACAAGGCTTTAAAGAAAGCAACGTCCTCAAGACAGCCAGATTTTCACTTAGTGAAAAGATGGAAAGAGCATGCAGAGGAGGTACTGAGGATGCAATGTGATTTTCTAGGCACACATAGAAAGTTCTAGAAAGTACATACAGTGGTTTAGGAAAAGGAGAAAGAGGAGAAGAGGTTGGATTCAATTTGACAATAGCCAGAGGAGTATAGGAAGGAAAGTTTGGGCAACAACGTTTGAGAGTTTGAGAGGTAACCAATTCCAACATGGGTGTGAACGTCAATGAGCTGGTTCTGGAAGAATCTCACAGGACTCACGGAACTGAGTTTTGGCATGCTGATGAGGAGTGCTCTGCCTATTAGTATATCATACGTCAGGATTCAATCAGAAAAGTTAGGGTCATTTTAGCAGGATAGGTTAACTCAGGAAATTAAGAGACTTTACAAATCTTTGAAAAATACAGAAGGTATAAAAATTACAGAGACAGCCTGTTGAATTCAATTCAACCGCCTATGGCAATGAAGGAGATCATTCTCAGGACACAACATTTCAAGTTATACACTACTTTCCCCCAACTGAGATGGGAGAGCCTTTGCTTCTGCCTGACCCACAAATTTCATAGCAGTGTCTCTTGTTGACAGAATTCCAATAGGAAACTTGCAGGAAGGGAGAGTGGAAAATGTAACCTCCAGAGCAGAGAAGTCAGAGAGGAAATAATGCTGTTACCAAACAAAATGATCCCACGAAGGACACGACATAATCACTCGCTTGTGCTCCCTATCTCTCCCTCACCACCCCCAACCCCACCTTTTCTTCCTTTCTTTCCCTTCTCCACGCACACTCTCTCTCTCCCTTTCCCTCTCCTTCCCATTCCGCTCCCCTCTTTCAGAATTCCTGGGGGTTCCGGCTGTCCTGGCTATCATCCTTACCCTTGCACCTCCTCATACCCAGCTAAGCAATCGAAAATTCCATTACATCCTCAATCTGTCATCACACCTGGTTCTTCATCCTCTCTGGGCTTCTATCTCACCTGCTGGTCTTCACACCTTGGATTCCCTCTTACTTCCTCCTCCAACTCAGCACTCCCAGTGTCTGTTATCACTGTATCCTCGGGTATCAGGTTGGAATCAATTATTACCTAGAGTTTGTCCCTCGTATGCCCTTAAGAGGTCTCACTGCCCGATGGAGACTCCTGCTGTATCTTTATTTAGGGTGGTATCTCTCCTTTCCACAAGTCTTTGGTCTTGGCTAGGACAGAGACTGCCCTGTTCGTTTTGTGACCACAGTATCTTCCATAATATGAGATATATTTTTAAATGAAGGAAGATAGGCAGAGTAAAGACGAGAGGAAGGGAAGAAGGAGAGAAAAGAAAGGAAAGTGCTAAGCGTTCCATTTTGTTTCTTCATGTTTCATTGATGTCATACAGTCTTGTTTCAAAATCCGCGCATCTGGAACACATCATTTACCTCGTTTGGGAGGAATTTTTGATATATTTATTTATACTGCTTTTGTTTGTATTACCATTGATGTGAAACTAAACTGTAAGAAAATGTACTGCCTATAACGAGAGAAATTGGCATCTATTTTCCCCTTTTAAAGTCATTTTACAAAGCAGTAGGCCCTTCAAAATTGAGATTTCCAACTGAGTGAAAGTGCAAAAGTATTTCAGTCTTCTGCATCTCTCCTACATGATCCAATTTCCCCAAAATAAAAAGAAAATTGTCAGATACACCAAACCTCCTTTGTTCCAGTATCAAGTTTAAAGTTCCAAGAAGAAGCTTTTAAAAACCCGTATTAAAATTTGATGAGACTGCCTATTCCTATGCTCAAGCAACCATAAAATAATACAGTAAATAGAGTGGCTTAAACAACAGAAGTATGTTTACTCCCAATCTGGGAAGCTGGAGTTGAGATCAGATCATTAGTACGGCTGGGCTCAGAGATGTCCGGCTTCTTACTGTGTCCTCACATGGGCTCTGCTCTCGTCCCTTCTTACAGGACACGACGCCCAGCATGAGGGTCCCACCCCTCATGATCTCACCTAAGCCCAGCTGCCTGTGAACACACTGGAGCTGAGGGCCAATTTTGAGAGAACTTAATCCAGTCCACAGAAGGCCTACTTATCACTCATCCAGGCACCATTTTTAAAGAAAATCTATATTTGTACTTCCCGATGTAATAGCTACTATCTGCATGCATCTATTTAAATTTAAACTGAAATTAGTTAAAACTAAAAATAAAAGTTAAAAATCACTTCTTCATTCTCAGTAGCAGCATTTCAAGTGCTCAGTAATCACGTAACCAGTGTCCTCTACCATATTTAGCAGAACAAATATAGAATTTCCATCATGGAAGAAAATTCTTCTTGATAAGAACCATCCAGATCAATAGTTTAACACAAAGTAATACCTCCAAGCTAGGACTCCCAGACAAGTGGATTAGTAGAAAACCTAAGGAGTAATGACTTCAGTACTAGCATCCTCATTCTCTCTCTTCTAACCTCATTCAGCAGGAAGATAATTTTATATTACACATACCAGAAAACTCAACTCAAACTGAATAAACGATAAAGGATTTAACTTACATAACTTGAAAACCAAAGGGGTTCAGGCAAAGTTTGATCAGGGTGCTTGCTCTACTGTTTTCTAATTCTTTTAAAATGTTCCATTAAGTTTAATTAAATTTAGTAAATTTAATTATATTAATTTTAATCCTTAGCCCAATTTCTCTAAATTTAAAAATGCCCGAAGCAGTTCCACACTTGACATCTGTATCCCATGTTGTTCAGAGAAAGTTTTTCTTTGTATCCCACCTTAGATTGAAGGTCCTTTATTTCACTCCGCTTGGCCTAATCAATCTTAAAGGATAACAATTTCCAGATAGATAACATGAACTGACAGGCATAGGACTGGTCGCTGATGGAATCATCATCACAGCCGTGTCAGATTAGGGTGAGAATTCACTCTGAAAACTCGGATGCAATTGAAGCCCCTCCCATGTCTACCCCCCCAAAAAAATCTCTGCTGGTTACTATGCAATAAAAATGACAATTCTTTAAGGAAACTGAAAAAGGGAGTAATGAATGCAGGGGGAGTGATCAAAATATGTGCCGTATGTCAGCCCAGAGGGCCAGCCTCGGGCACAGCATCCTTTCGCATCGTGGCAGTGCCTATGCAATGACAACACAGCGAGCTGGGCTTCCCCAAGCTGCCTTCTGATTCCATTACTGTTTCCCCCACTTGCTCCAGCCGAGAGCCAGAACTGACTCATTTTATACTTTCCTCATTGTTGTTTTGGGACTTATATGTGCTTTCTTTGTAATGCATTTCTTGAGACATGGTTCTAAGTAGATCGGGGATTTAAAATTGGGCAATAAAATGAAGAAGCAAGTTTCAAAATAAATAAACCCAAGTCAAAAGCTTTCTGAAATATCAAGGGGGAAATATCATGAAATAAAGCTTACATTCAGAATAACAAAAAAATTGCAAATCCAAACTCCATGATTTAGCTGCATTGTGCCCTTAGACAAATCATTTCAACCTTCTACAGGACAGTGTTCTCATCTTATTGTTAAAATAGAATCTGTAAAAGAACATCACTAGAATTAAATAAGATAATGAAGAAAAAGAACTTTTAAAGTGCCTGGAACACAATGATCACAAAAATATAAATAATTATAATTATTATAATGATAAAATAATGATTGTTATACTGAGATAATAAATACCATAAAATAATTCTAAGACATTTTTGGGTAAACTTATATGAAAAAGTTATTCTTTAAAAAAGTCTTCCAATGACCATAAGGAAAGGTTTCAATGAATGGCAATGCATATCACACTCCCACATGGGAAGACTTTGCTTATAATAAAGACTGAATTTCTAATCAATGTAAAAGAAGAATATTCTAGAAGTTCTGTTGGGCTGACTAGCTAAGTGATCAATAAGAACTGCATTTATCCAATTAAATTGACCTTATACAAAACTACTACTGAATAAAATAAATATTTAAAATATTAAAATGTAGTTTGTAATTTTTGTTAAACCAAAATTTCCATAAGGATATATGGCTAAAACCTATATAAGGTTAGGGGCACTGAAGGTCATTCCAAATGTAGCAGTAACATTTAAGGACATAAGGGAAAGGATTAATAGATTTTTTTTTTTTTTGACAGGCAGAGTGGACAGTGAGAGAGAGAGACAGAGAGAAAGGTCTTCCTTTTGCCATTGGTTCACCCTCCAATGGCCACCACGGCTGGCGCACTGCAGCCGGTGCACTGTGCTGATCTGATGGCAGGGGCCCGGTGCTTCTCCTGGTCTCCCATGGGGTGCAGGGCCCAAGCACTTGGGCCATCCTCCACTGCACTCCCAGACCATAGCAGAGAGCTGGCCTGGAAGAGGGGCAACTGGGACAGAATCCGGCACCCCAACCGGGACTAGAACCCGGGGTGCCGGCACCGCAAGGCGGAGGATTAGCCTATTGAGCCATGGCGCCAGCCCTTAGGTCCGGCCCAGGAGAGCACCATAGCACCACATCGGTCAGTCAAGGATTTATACATTTTAAAGGTAATTTATTGGTGAAGAGTTTGGGCTGCCTGACTTTAAAACCTGGCAATGCCATCAACATCAACTTGTGCCCTTGTGAAGGTTCTTAACCTTTCTCTGCATCAGTGTCCTCTTCTTGAGTGCTAAATATGTTGGGCTTTCCCCCCACTTCCTTTCTCTCTTCTCCTCTCTACATATGCATACATTTGCATATTTCCCAGACTTCCTATCAGCTTTGATTTGCCATCCGATTTAGGTTCTGTCAGGACAGTCCCTGAACAAAATATTTGGAAGGTAATGCCATGAGGCAATGCCATTTTTTCAACTTTTATTTAATAAATATAAATTTCAAAAGTACAACTTTTGGATTATAGCAGCTTTTCTCCCCATAACCTTCCTCCCACCCACAACCACCCCATCTCCCACTCCCTCTCCCATCCCATTCTTCATCATGATTCATTTTCAATTATCTTTATATACAGAAGATCAACTTAGTAGATACTAAGTAAAGATTTCAACAGACTACACCCACACAGACACACAAAGTACAGAGTACTGTTTGAGTAGTAGTTTTACTGTTAATTCTCATAATACAACACATTAAGGACAGAGATCCTACATGGGGAGTAAGTGCACAGTGACTTCCATAGTTGATTTAACAATTAACACTCTTATTTATGACGTCAGTAATCACCTGAGGCTCTTGTCATGAGTTGCCAAGGCTCTGGAAGCCTCTTGAGTTCACCAACTCCAATCTTATTTAGACAAGGCCATAGTCAAAGTGGAAGTTCTCTCCTCCCTTCAGAGAAAGATACTGCCTCTTTGATGTCCCATTCTTTCCACTGGGATCTCACTCACAGAGATCTTTCATTTAGGTCATTTTTCTTGCCACAGTATCTTGGCTTTCCATGCCCGAGAAACTCTCATGAGCTTTTTAGCCAGACCCAAATGAGTCAATGCTATTCTTTTGTGTCTAGAGCAAGTAACTCAAAATTTCCAACATATGAATTTTGTGATGGTAGAGTACACTTCAGTGTACAGGTACCATCTTCTGGTCGTGAGGGAGCTTGGTCCAGGAATGATTGCACAGAAGCAGCAACAGCTTTCTCACCTCTGGGTTTCATCTCCCTAAGCTTGAGCTCGAAACTAGTTGTTTAGTGGTGACTCCACCCCTGCACACCTCAATGACACTTGTAAGTACCCAGTTCTCTATAGTAAATTGTTTCTACTTGAAATGCATACAACAATTTCCATTTCCTGAAATGAATCCTGTCTGATACACACATCTAATCAATGTCTCCTCAGAAAACAAGTACAAAGAACTATAGGGAAATCTACGCAATATTTCATAATGTAGATTTAATAGGAAAAGCTCAATTTCAACAGGAGATTGATAAGTCATGCATGGAATACATAAGAATAGAATAGAATAGAATAGAATAGAATAGAATAGAATAGATCTTTCAAACTGTAACATTAAGATGGACATATAGCCTAAAGCTTGAAACTCTGTCCATATCCCATATCACAGTACCTGAGTTTGAGTCTGGTTCCATGCTTGGTTCCAGCTTCCTGTTAATGTAGACCTTAGAATGCAGCAAATGATGACTCAAGTACTTGGGTCCCTGCCACCTAGATAGGAGTCCTAGATTGAATTCCCAGCTCTTAGCATCAGCCTGGCTATAGCCCCAAATGTTGTAGGCATTTGAAGAGTGAACAGCAGTTTGGAATCGCTCTTTCTCTTTCAGATTAATTAAGCAAAAAATTTAAAACAAACAAATAAAACTCAATATCTTCATATAGTTAGAACTAAATTATATTTGATGTGACTGGATTAATCTATAAATAGCACAAAAATAAAACTGTGTAAAATGAATATAGTAAGGGCCGGCGCTGCGGCTCAGTAGGCTAATCCTCCGCCTTGCAGCGCCGGCACACCGGGTTCTAGTCCCGGTTGGGACGCCGGATTCTGTCCCGGTTGCCCCTCTTCCAGGCCAGCTCTCTGCTATGGTCCGGGAGTGCAGTGGAGGATGGCCCAGGTGCTTGGGCCCTGCACCCCATGGGAGACCAGGAAAAGCACCTGGCTCCTGGCTCCTGCCACTGGATCAGCGCGGTGCGCCGGCCGCAGCGGCCATTGGAGGGTGAACCAACGGCAAAGGAAGACCTTTCTCTCTGTCTCTCTCTCTCACTGTCCACTCTGCCTGTCAAAAAAATAAATAAATAAATAAAAAATGAATATAGTAAGAAGAAAGAAAAAAATCCTCCCACATTTATCCCTTCGGTTACCTGGTTACTCTCTCCAGAGGCAATCTGTGCAGATATTTGTGTAGTCTTTAAGGTATAATCATATATATATACACATAATTATCATACACAAATATATGCAAATATATTCAATTTATTAAAAGCAATTCAAATATACATTGCTTTTCTTTGTATATTATCTATCTCAGAGATAATTTTGTAGCATGTATATTATCCTAATTCTTTTGTAAAACACAGGATTCCATTGTTTTATTGTACCATAATATCTTTGTCAAGTTCCCTATTGAAAGACATTCAAATTATTGCCAGTGCTTTCTTATTACCAACAATGTTACCATGGACATTCTCTCATTCATATACCATATTGCACAGGTGAAAGGAAAATATTTGTGTATTTTTCTATATTTTTACATGTACAGTATCATGTGTGATGAGGATATATAAAATAAATGTCTAGAGGTTCAAAACTAAATCAAAAGGTTATATGGGCCTTTAATTTTTTTAGTTTTTTTAATTAATGAATTTTTATTTATTGGAAAGACACACAGAGAAAGGCAGAGACAGAAACAAAAAGAGATTTTCTACTCACTGCTTCACTCTCCAAACGCCCACAACAGTCAGGCTGAGCCAGGCCAAAGCCAGGATCCAGGCATCAGTTTGGGTCTCCCACATGAACAGAGTGGACCCAGCTACATAAGTCATCAACTGGCGCCCCTCGGGATGTGCATTAGCAAGAAGCTGAATTTGGGAGAGGAGCTGGGACGTGAAATCAGGCATACAGATATGGGATGTAGGCATCTCAAGCAATGTCATAACCACAGCACCAAATGCCAGCCCCTACTCATTTTTAATTTTAAGAAATATATTAAACTCAGGGCCAGTGCTGTGATGTAGCAGATAAAGCCACCGCCTTCAGTGCCGCCATTCCATATGGGAGCCAGTTTAAACCCCAATTGTTCCACTTCTGATCCAGCTCTCTGCTATGGCCCGGGAAAGCAGAAGATGGCCCAAGTCCTTGGGCCCCTGCACCCACATGGGAAGACCTGGAGAAAGCTCCTGGCTCCTGGCTTCAGATCAGCTCAGCTCCAGCTGTTGTAGCCAACGGGGGAGTGAACCAGCAAATGGAAGACCTCTCTCTCTCTCTCTCTGCCTCTCCTTCTCTCTGTGTGTTACTCTGATTTTCAAATAAATAAATAAATGTTTAAAAAAATATTAAACTCAGAAATGAAAATGATCAGATATTTTTACCCTAATTACAAGTTTATGTTAACTTGCAATAGCTACATATGTGCTGATCTATGGAAAATGAATAGTATGAAAAAATTATGCAAGGATTTCAAGAATTTTTGTTTGTTTTATACCAAAATAAATTTATCTTTTTTTCTGCTTTCCACTAACTTCTTAAAATCCCTGTAGGTATGTACACACACTTACAGAAACATCCAGCATCTGATTTAGAAAACAGACCATTTATTATTCACTGCAAAACTACACAACCAGAGTAATATCTTATATCAGTTCCACATGCCTCCGTCCTTAACAAGGTAGCCAGAGGAGGACATGATGTTTGCCTACAGATGTAGCAGAGTTTGCAACACAGGAAAAGGTCTCTGAGATTATGAGACTTGTAATCCATATGGGGCAGCTGGCACATACGTACCCATTTTCACTTGGGTGAGGAGTGTGTGTGGAGGGAGACAGAGAGAGAATGTACAAGCCTAGCGGTAAGTAAATGATTCTCCAGGGAAGATGTTTCGACAGCTCTCTGGAGCGAGCCATAGCCTCTAGCTTCCAAGACTTTTGTTACTGAAACAAGCCTCTTTCTTGGAAATCCCCGACGCTGTAGAAATGTAAGCCTATCTGTGGAAAGCTGCCTTCCAAAATGATATTATCAAGTTATCCTCCAACTTGACATCCCCATCACTAAGTTGGAGACTGTTTCCTCAATTAAGTAAAATTTATATTTTTCTGTTTCTTTTTCTGCTGGTTTATGTCCTTTGCGAATTTTTCTAATGTGCTAATTGTCATTGAGTGTGGATTGATAGAATTTTTTCAATTTTTTATTTATAGAAAGTATACAAATTTCATGTATTTCATATATATAGATCTAGGAGTATAGTGATACTTCTCACCCTATCTACCCTCCTTCTTCCTTTCTTGTTCTTTCTTTTAATTTTTACAATGACATGCTTTCAGTCTATTTTATAATCATAATAACAACATTTCAGATCCTCTGAAAGTGTAGTCCTGAGAAAAAAGGTTGATGTATGCATGCTTGATTCTAGAACATCCTGGGATGCAAGAGTGATAGACAAGGGTACATGGAAGAGAAGAGAGTGGCACTACCAAGATTTGTTCCAGGTTGCACCTCTGAGAAGCCAACAAGCTTCCTTTGAGAAGCCTTACAGGACGTGTCTAATAAAAGAAGGCAAAGTCTGGGCTCCTACACCCCTCTGGAACAGAGTGCTCTTGATGGGTGTGAGCCCTCACAAGCCTTTTGTGGCCACTGTGTGTGCCTGAGCACTGGCTAGTTCTAATAGGCCCCCAAATCTCACAGTAGGAAGAGAGATGCTGGGGTGAGCCTAGGTCCGAAAGCATCTGCTGAAATCTAACCCAAATCAGTCCAGAACTGGCCGTCATGGCCTTGGTGAGACTATGAGATGACATTGAAAGTGTATAAAATGGCACTCAAGGAGAGCCATATTATCTGCCATCTGGACACTCCACTTGGAGACCTCACATCTCCCAGGTCCTGCTTATCCCTGGGTCTCCTATGAAGCAGAACCTTCATCTAGCTCCCTTATCATTGAAATGTTTGTTCTCTACATATTTCTAACATTGCTCCAGGACTTAACATAGGCTAAGATAATCCTCTAATACCTTGGCTGAAATTCCAGTAGTACGGAAGTTCTTTGTCTGGGCTGCCATAAAAAACTACCTCTGGTGAGACCATTCCTCCCTGATGGCACCTTCTCACTGCACCCTCTCATGGTAGAAAGTACCAACAGGCTCCCTTGGGCCTATTGTGCTTGTTTATTTCTACCTTTGAAAGGGAGGGAGACATAGAGAGAAATCTTCCTTTTTCTGTTTCACTTCTCAAATGCCAGCAGTCAGAACTCAACCTGGATCTCCAAGGTGCGTGGCAGTATCCAAGTACTTTAGCCGTTACCTGCGGCCTCCCAGGGTGTACACTGGCAGGAAATTTGAACTGGGAGCAGAGGTGGGACTTGAACCCAGGCTCTGATACTGGATGCAGACTTCTTAACAGTTATGCCAAATATCTGCTCCTCTTAGGCGTATTATATAACAGCACTAATTCCATTCATCAGGGCTCCATTCTTGTGGCCTAAAAGGCCCTACCTCCTAAAGGTCCCACCTTGGTGGCTAGGATTTCAATGTGGACATCTGGGACAGGGGAGGACACACATCTTCAGATACTATCAAGTTCTGATTCAGCACTACAGGTGGATAAGGGTGTGCAGTTATATCACTGAATTTCTTGCAAAGATTTCAGTGGCTCCCATGAAATATTACCAAAAAAATCACTTTATTCAAAATTTGTCAATGTTTTCTCTTTCTGGAGAGTAGATTATAGTTATTAGAAGCCATTTGGACAAAAAACCCACAATTTTTAGAGGTCCCGAAGGACTCTTTGGCAGCAATAAGGCACAGTAGTTACATCTTGCTGTTCCCTAGCCTGTGGTGCATCCGCACGTGGCCCTGCCTGGCAGCCTTCTCTGCAAGGGTTGTAAACACACTTCTGCCCTTCATAGGTGCCAGGGAAGCCTCTGGGTGCTGTTCATTTGTAAATCCTGCAAAACCATTCATCAGAAGACAAAAAAACAAATCCTTTCCTGTCAAGTCAGGGGAGAATGAAGCATTGGAAAAAGACTTTAAATTCTGCTTATGTGTTTGTTTGTTTTATTTGAGAAGCAGGACAGAGAGAGGCAAGACAGCAACAGACAGCAAGAGCTCCCATCCACTGGTTCACTCCCCAAATGCCAGGCAGAGCTGAGACTGGGCCAGGCGAAAGCTAGAAGCTTAGAACTCAAAGAAGGCCTCCCATGTGCATGGCAAGAGCCCAACTAACTGAGCCATCCCCTGTTGCTCTCCAGGGTGTACGCTAACAGGAAGCTAAACTCTCAGGTGCAGCTGGGACTCAAACCCAGGCATGCCAATGTGGGATGCAAGCCTCCCTGGTGGCTTGTTAATCAGAGGGCCAAATGCCTCATTTTTAAAGGAAAAGACATGGCCTATTTCCATTTTCTCTGAAATGTAAAGAAGGGCACTGGAACTCCCAGATCTAAAGGATTATGTCACCCACACCTCAACGCTCAATTTCCTCTTTACAGACGAAGTCTCAGGTAAAGAAGATGACACGTGGTACATGTTGTTCATGGGAGTTTTAATTCACAGAATACATTCAGCATCTCTAAATATTAACATGTGAGCGATGTACAGCCACAGCACCCACTCCACTCCTGCTTCCAGGAACAGCATGGCTTCCCTGAACGCTCTGACAAACGTCCACAAGATGACACAGAACAAGAAACTGGCTCTGTAGGTGTTGGTCCTTCTCACTTCCCCTGGAACTTCCAGTTTTTCCACACGCTATATTTTGTTTTCACAAAGAACGTTTGGAAATAAACACTCTGTAAAAGGCAACATCCTATAATAAAGTGTATTAGCTCATTTCTGTCTTTGGACACCGTCCATGCATCCGACATGAAATGACACCCTGCAAAATCTCCACGTGAGGCAGGCAGCCCGTGTGGCTCACCATGTGAGGATGAAACCAAATCGCCTGCCCCGGGACCACAGAGACTAAAACAGCAAGCCAAAGAGCCAAAGGGCCGGATAATGCATTCTCCTCAAGCAGTGGGAAAAGACTCACAAGGGGAAAACAGCTGACCGTTTCTGTAAGACATGTGCGCTTATGAAGTCCGTGCCATCCCACTGCAAATGTCTTCCCTAGAAAGATGGAAACGGTAGGGAACCGAACTGCTCTGTCAATCTGTCACTGTTTATATTTAAAACTCTCACCTGGGGTTAATGAAATGAAATTAATGAAAGAAAAACTTTGAAGTGAAAATCCTCAGGACCAAATATCAACATTTTTAAAATTTTTGTTACCCCATTAAAAGAGAATGAGGGGCTGTTTCTATAAAGAATTCTCTTCTTATTCGCCTCACCCTGTTCTCCTTAATGAAAACATAAAAAAGTCAACAAGAATTGTAGCCGTATTTACATAAACAACAGTGGATAGAAAGTGTGAAGTGACTGAAGTGCAAGGACCCGCATGTGGGTGATGATGTTGGTGATGACTTTCCCAAAATGCTTTTCTTATCCACTTAAATTTCAGAAAATGCTTCCTTGTGTTCAATTATACGTGTCATGTCAAACTAGCTCTGGTCTAAAAGTCCCAGTTTTGAGTCATGATCTTTGTGAAATTCACAGGGAAAAGTATTTACCAGGACATCTTTTCCTCTAAACCTATATTGAAAACTAAACTATATTGAAAACAACTCTATATAGACATTATTTTTGTCTTCTATAATTCAAAAAAATCAAGATAAATCCTTTTGCACCTATGTCTACACTTGAAAACATCTCTAAAATAGGACAGATAATAACTCAATGGCCCTTAGGGTATACAAATCAAGGAATGTGTCTTGTATTCCCCATCCTATGCAAATATAGGCTGCTCTGTTACTACTAGAAAGTCAGCTTTTGACAAACAGAGCCACTAAAATGTAAGTGAGCTATATTCTAGCTCACCTTGAAATCCTGATGCTAAGGAAATGAATTTGTAAAGGCTGGGTGTTGGGACATAAAGGGGAAGGAATAAAGAGAAATGGAAAAAATCACTTTAATTGTCACAGATCTCTCTCCTGTATTGGCCAGTCTTCTTGGAGTGACATTGTATAAAAACACAGGATTGAATATCTATAAATTGTTATTAAAGAATATATAGATTATACTTCAGAATGACAAAGCTGGGAAAGATTCTTCCTTACTAAATTCTAACAAGCAACACAAAGTTATATCACAGTCATACTGAACAGCAAACTGTGAGGTGCCATGTTTCAAACCAGACTCTAATTATACTAACGGATCTAGGAATGATGCTTACATTAAATTTTACTTACTGTCACTCTCTCATTATTTTTTAGTACATTGCATTCTTTGATTTAGACCATTGATGTGGTAATTTTCTGAAAAACAGGCAACATAAACCTAGGGTTATTTTATTATAAAATTAATAAATGTCAAAATCTGAGACACAAATTTAGATTCCCCAAATTTATCAGAGTAACAGAGATAAGCTAAAAATACCCTTCAGCTGAGTAATATTAACATCTATGGATAAGGAAATCATAAAAACAAAACCACTATGAGAACATGGAAATTAGAGTCCAAAGGAAAATCAGAGAATTTTCCATCCTACAGCCACAGAACATACATTCTTCTCACCAGTGCATGGAACTTTATCTAGGATTGAACACATGCTTGGCCATAATGCAAGTATTAGCAAATTCAAAAAAAATCAAAATCATACCAGGCATCTTCTCAGACCATAACAGAATGAAGTTGGGAAGCAACAACTTAGGAATCTCTAGAATAAATGCAAAACCATGGAAACTAAACAATATGCTCCTGAATGAGCAGTGGGCCATTGAAGAAATCAAAAGAAAATTCAAGTAATTTCTGGAAACAAATGAAGATGACAATACACCATATCAAAACCAATGGGATACAGCAAAAAGCAGTGTTAAGAGGGATCTCATCAAGGTGGCATGTGCCAATGCCATCTCACTAGTCCCAGTGATCAATTTCTGTTCACAATTGATCACAATGATAGGACTAAGAACCAAAGGGATCACATAAACAAGAATAGTATCTGCTAATACTAGCTGATAGAATCAAAAAGGGAGAGAATGATCCAACATGGGAAGCGAGATACACAGCAGACCCATAGAATGGCAGATGTCCTAAACAGCACTCTGGCCTCAGAATCAGCCCTTAAGGCATGCGGATCCAGCTGAAAAGTCCATGAGAGTATTTTAAGCATGGAAAGCCAAGACACTCTGGGGAAAAAAAAAAAAAAAAAAAAAACTAAATGAAAGATCTCCACGAGTGAGATCCCAGTGGAAAGAACGGGTCATCAAAAGAAGGAGGTACCTTTCTCTGAAGGGAGGAGAGAACTTCCACTTTGACCATGGCCTTGTCTAAATATGATCAGAGTCAGTGAACTCAGGGGGCTTCCATAGCCTTGGCAGCTCATGACAAGAGCCTAGGGTGATTACTGATGCCATAAACAAGAGTGTCAATTTGTTAAGTCAACAACAGGAGTCACTGTGCACTTACTCTTCATGTAGGATCTTTGTCCTTAGTGTGCTGTACATTGAGATTTAATGCTATAACTAGTACTCAAACAGTATTTTTCACTTTATGTTTCTGTGTGGGAGCAAACTGTTGAAATCTTTACTTAATGTATGCTAAACTGATCTTCTGTATATAAAGAGAATCAAAAATGAATCTTGATGTGAATGGAAGGGGAGAGGGAGTGGGAAAGGGGAGGGTTGCGGGTGGGAGGGACGTTATGGGGGAGGGAAACCATTGTAATCCATAAGCTGTACTTTGGAAATTTATATTCATTAAATAAAAGTTAAAAAATTAATTAATTAATTAATTAATTTAAAAAAAGAGGAAAGTTTTACAATTGGTGCCTACATCAAGAAATTGGAAAGGCACCAAACAAATCAGCTATCAATGTATCTGAAGGACCTAGAAAAACAACAGTAAACCCAACTAAAAATTAGTAGGAGAAATAAATAATTAAAAATAAAGAATAAACAAAATTAAAGCCAACAGAAACAACACAAAAGAGCTAGTTCTTAAATAAATAAAATTGACACACCATTGGCCCAAGCAACCAAAAAAGGACAGAGAAGATGCAAATTAATAAAATTAGTGATGAAAAAGGAAATGTAACAGACACCACAGAAATAAAAAGTATCATCAGAAATTACTACAAAGAACTATATTCCAACAAGCAGGGAAACCTAGAAGAAATGGACAGATTCCTGGATGCATACAACCTACCTGAGCAACAAAGACACTGAACACCTAGAGACCCACCCCAAGACCGAAATTGAATCAGTAATTAAGACCCTCCCACCAAAAAGAAGCCTAGGACTGGATGGCTTCACTGCTGAATTCTACCAGACCAATGGGACAAAATAGAAACACCAAAAATCAACTTATCTTTGACAAAGGAGTTAAAACCAATGCCTGGAGCAAGGACAGTCTCTTCAACACATGGTGCTGGGAAAACTGAATCTCCACATGCAGAACCCTACCTTATGCTTTACACAAAAATCCACTCAAAATGGATTAAAGACTTAAATCTATGACCTTATATCATCAAATTATTAGACAACATCGGGGAAACCCTGCAAGACATTGGTATAGGCAGTGTTCTTGGAAAAGACCCCAGTTAATCAAAGCCAAAATTGACAAATGGGATTACATCAAATTGAGAAACTCTGTATAGGGAAAAGAAAAAAAAAAAAAAACCACTCAGCTATGTGAAGATGCAACCAACAGAACGAGAGAAATTATTTGCATACTATGTAACTGATAAAGAATTAATATCTAGAATATATAAAGACATCAACAAAAAAAAACAAATTACCCCATTATTAAATGGGCAAAGGACTTACACAGACATTTTTCAAAAGAGGAAATCCAAATGGCAAACAGACACTTGAAAAAATGCTCAGGATCCCTATCCATCAGGGAAATGCAAATCAAAATGACAGTGAGTTTCACTTCTTCCCCATTAGAATGGCTTTAATATGGAAATCAATAAACAAAAAATGCTGAAGAGGATGTGGGGGAAAAGGTACCCTAATCCACTGTAGGTAAGAATGTAACTGGTAAAGCCACTATGGGTGACAGTATGAAGATACCACAGAAATCTGAATATAGAAATCTGAATATATATAGTATGACCCAGCCATCCTTCTCCTGAGAATTTACCTAAAGGAAATGAAATCAGCATATGAAAGAGCTATCTGTACCCCTATGTTTATTGCACTTCCATTCACAATAGCTAAGACATGCTATCCACCTTAATGCCCATCAACTGAAAACTGGATAAAGAACTTATGGGATATGCACACCATGGATTACTATACAACAGTTTAAAAAAATGAAATCTGGTTATTTCTAACAAAATGGAGAAAACTGGGAAACATCATACTTAGTGAAATAAGCCAGTCCCAAAGGGACAAATACCATATGTTCTCCCTGACCTGTGATAACTAATAGAACACCTAAAAGGCAATCTGTAGAAGTGAAATTGACACTTTTAGAAGTATTTACTTTGAATAGCTTTGTCTCAACTGCAGAGGAACAGGTTTTTTTTTCCCCGTATATTTGTCGAACCCTTTACTTAACATAGAGATAAACATACGTGTCAATAAAAGCAAATAATCTAAAAAATAGAATACAAAGAATTGTATATGAATGAAATATACATCTTATGATTTGACTTGTTTATAGTTATGTGGAACTGTGCTCTTTATATTTTCTACTTGTTGAATATTTTGGTTAGTGGTGCATTACAGAGTTGGTAGAAATTATGTTCTTGCAAAACTTAGAGAAAAAAGGAAGGAAATAAAGAAAGATATTGAGGGAAGGAGAGATGGAGGGGGAAATATGATTATCCTCTTAGAATTGTACCTATTAAATACATGAAATTTGTTCTTTTGTATTAATTTTTAAAAAGTAATAAAATTAAAAATAATAAAAACAGGCTATTCTCCTCTGATTTGTTAATATATTTATATTTTTTATAAATTGGCAATAATGATTTTTAAAGATTTATTTATTTATTTGAAAGGCAGAGTTACAGAGGACGGAGAGATCTTCCATCCTCTGGTTTACTCCCAAAATGGGTGCAAAGTCCGGAAATGGGCCAGGCCAAAGGCAGAAACTAGGAGCTTCATTTGTGTGTCCCACAGGGGTGTTAGGGGCCCCAAACACTTCTGCTGCTTTCCCAGGCATATTAGCAGGTAGCTGGATTGGAAGTGGGAAAACCAGATTTTGAACCAGCGGTCATATGAGACACGGGCATTGCAAGTGTCAGCTTAGCCTGCTGCACCACAATGCAGGACCCTGGCAGAAGATTTTATAGCTAACAGCTGTCAAGGAAGCAATCTGCATCTCTGGTATTGTTCCTTCAAGATTATATACTGAGGCAGGCGCTGTGGCGCAGCGGGTTAATGCCCTGGCCTGAAGCGCCGGCATCCCATATGGGCACCGGTTCTAGTCCAAGCTGCTCCTCCTCCAATCCAGCTCTCTGCTATGGCCTGGGAAAGCAGTAGAAGATGGCCCAAGTCCTTGGGCTCCTGCACCCATTTGGGAGACCAGGAAGAAGCTCCTGGCTCCTGGCTCCTGGCTTCTGGCTCCTGGCTTCGAATCGGCGCAGCTCCGGCCGTTGCAGCCATCTGAGAAATGAACCATCAGATGGAAGACTTCTCTACCTCTCCTCTCTCTGCCTCTCTCTCTGTGTAACCCTGACTTTCAAATAAATAAATAAATCTTAAAAAAAAAAAAGATTATATACTGTGTCCAGTGCTGGAAGTAGTAGGTTAAGTCTCTTCCTGAGGTGACAGCATCCCATATGAGTACCGCTTTAAGTCCTGGCTACTCTGCTTCTAATCCAGCTCTCTGCTAATGGCCTGGGAAAATGGTGGAGGATAGTCCAAATGATTGGCCCCTTCACCCACGTGGGAGACCCAGAGGAAGCTCCTTGCTCCTGGCTTCAGATCGGCCCAGCCCCTGCCCTTACAGCCATTTGGGGAGTGAACCAGTGGAGGGAAGATCTCTCTGTCTCTCCTTCTCTCTGTAACTCTCCCTCTCAAATAAAACAGATAAATTTTTAAAAAAAGTTTATATAGTGCCTTGAAAGCAGAGGCTACGTCTTCTATATCTACTATTTTCTTTTAAAACTCATTTGAATTTATTTTATTTATCTGAGGGAGGGCTGGTGGGTGAGAGAGAAAGAAAGAGAGTGCCCACTGAGACCAGATAGAAACAGGACTCACTAAATCAAGCCCCTCCCAACCAGATATGTATCCACTTCGAGAGCTATGTATCTATCTCCAGCTCCCAACTCAGAAGGAGAAAGAAGCATTCAGACTCTCATGGCACATGACCCCCTACTGCTCTTTAGACTTCCTCAAGCTGCATACAAGTCCAGAATGGCCCAATGTGACAAATATGTGGCCTTCCTGGGGTGGCAGCAGTAACTGCCATTTTTTAGCCATTTGTATGCCAAAAAACCAACAGCACCTGCACAGAACACCAAACCTGGTGCCAACCAAATTGTCATGTGCTGAGGGGGACTAGCCAGAACTACAGGCTGGGTACCGACAAGTACCCTTTGCTGAGGGAAACTGCCCCATTCCCCCAACCCCATGAAAGTACCTGTTAAGATTTCGTGGATGAGCCAGTCAGTGGAACGTTTTTCCTCCATACTGTCTCCCTTGTGTTCAAGCATAAGCCCTGAATAAACCTTGCTTGGGTTGTATGGTGGCTTCTTGACAATTTCTATTTGCAAGCAAGTCATAAAACCTGGGGCCAGTAACTCCATCTGCTGTTTCACTCCCCAGAATGCCTGCAGCAGCTGAGTCTGGTCCAGGCAGAAATCAGGAGCAAGGAACTCAATCCAGATTTCCATGTGAGTGGCAGGACCCAGGCACATGTCCCATTACCTGCTGCTTCCCATAGTATTCAGTAGCAGAAAGCAGAAATAAGTAGCAGAGCCAGAAATTGAGCCCGGGCATTCTGGTATGCGGTGCGGGTGTTCCAAGCAGCATCTGAACTCCTAGGTCAGATGTATATTTACTTCTTCTGTACCTGTCAGGCACCCAAGAGGTATTTAACGAGAGGATGAGACCTACAAGTAGTTGAGGCACATGAGTTTCTTATTACAGATGAAACAATAAGACATAGAGCCTATACCCTCAAATACAGTGTCAAAGAGAAACCAAGAGTTCTGTCTCTTAGTGCCTTTATAATATTCACTGATTAATATGATGCTTTATGTACCTAATTGTTCAATATTAACTGTCAATCATATGGGTGACTTTTTTTTTTAACTTTTATTTAGTGAATATAAATTTCCAAAGTACAGCTTATGGATTACAATGGCTTCCCCCCCATAACGTCCCTCCCACCCGCAACCCTCCCCTTTCCCACTCCCTCTCCCCTTCCATTCACATCAAGATTCATTTTCGATTATCTTAATATACAGAAGATCAGCTTAGTATACATTAAGTAAGGATTTCAACAGTTTGCTCCCACACAGAAACATAAAGTGAAAAATAATAGATGATTTTTTTTAATGATGATGAAATCAGATCAGACCTATTGTCATGTTTAATCCCAGTGAGAGTCAAGTTGGGAGTTGATAATTTCTTTCTTTCTTTTTTTATTTTTTATTTTTTTTTTTACAGAGGATCAGTTTAGTATACATTAAGTAAAGATTTCAATAGTTTGCACCCCCATAAAAACACAAAGTGAAATATATTGTTTGAGTACTCGTTATAGCATTAAATCTCAATGCACAGCACATTAAGGACAGAGATCCTACATGAGGAGTAAGTGCACAGTGACCCCTGTTGTTGACTTTACCAATTGACACTCCTGTCTATGGCATCAGTAATCTCCCTATGCTCCAGTCCCTGTTAAACATAAGAGTGGGAATAAGAGAGGGAAGAGATGTACAATTTGGGACATGCTCAAGCTGACTTGCCCCAAATGGTAGAGTTAGAAACATACCAGAGAACTCCAATTTAATCCCATCAAGGTGGCATGTACCAATGCCATCTCACCAGTCCAAGTGATCAATTTCAGTTCACAATTGATCATAATGAAAGGACTAAGAGTCAAAGGGAGCACATAAACAAGTCTAGTACCTGCTAACACTAACCGATAGAATAAATAAAGGGGAGAGTGATCCAACATGGGAAGTGAGATACTCAGCAGACTCATAGAATGGCAGATGTCCTAAAGAGCACTCTGGCCTCAGAATCAGCCCTAAAGGCATTCGGATCTGACTGAAAAGCCCATGAGAGTATTTCAGGCATGGAAAGCCAAGACACTCTGGCAAAAGATCTCTGCGAGTGAGATCCCAGTGGAAAGAACAGATCTTCAAAGAAGGAGGTACCTTTCTCTGAAGGGAAGAGAGAACCTCCACTTTGACTATGACCTTGTCTAAACAAGATAAGAATCGGAGAACTCAAGGGGCTTCCATAGCCTTGGAAACTCATATGGCTGACTTTTTAAAAAGGCAATGCTTCTGATGTCTGATGTTTGCCTAATTACATGCATTGGCTAGTTCTAGCTCATTGTCTTTGTTCAAAAAGTTCAACCAAATCTAACTTTTACATATGAAAATATAAAGATTAACCATAATGAAACTGAGTTTGAAAATAAATCCAATTGTGGGGCAGTCTAAGGAATACCATAAAATTGTGATAGAGAGATGCCCCAGGGAACAGTAAACCAGGATTCTGAGAAAACAGCTTTTAACTATCCATGCCTTCCCTTAATGATAACATTGTCCCCTGTGGTGAGTTATCCATAACTGTTGTCTACACAAACCTCCTCTTCCTCATTCTCCCATTCCAGTAAAGAATGACTGCCTTTCAGATGTGTAGGGGAAGAAATGGATGAGAGTCATACAGTGAGTGATTGAGAAACAAAGCCAACAGCTAATATACAGGCATGCCAAGTTCTGGTTGCTCTACTTCCAATCCAATGTGCCTGGGAAAGCAGCCAAAGATAGTCTAGGTACTTGGATCCCTGTCACCCACATGGGAGGCACAGATAAACTCCTGGTTCATGGCTTCAGCCAGGCCCACCTCTGGCCATTACAGCCCTTTCAGGAGTGTAGGAGTGAACCAGCAGATTAAAGAAATCTCTCTCTCTCTCTCTCTCTCTCTTTCTCCCCTTCTCTTCCTTTCTCCCTCTCTCCCTTCCTCTCTGCCTTTCAAATAAAATAAATAAAATATTTCAAAAAAAGATATCAGCAATTAAAAAAAACTTAGTCTTTAGCAAATATAAGAACAAGCATATATATGAATGAAATAGTTAATATATATACATGTATACTTTATGTACATAAGTAGTATGTATGTAAATGTTGGTGCTTCAAATATTCACAGAAGTAGGATTTAAACATAAATATATTTTTATGAAAGGAACCTTTGAAATCCATGTTCAATTTTCCATAATATGACTTTTCCTTGAAATTTGTGAACACCCTTCAACACCTGCATATATGAGGGTACTTTAAAATATTCATGGAAAATAGAATTAAAAGATAAGCTTAACTTGGTGCAAAAAAGCTGAAATCCATTAATATAGGTATCTTCAAAAATCTTGTGGAAAGTATGTATCATGAAAACCTATGCATGGATATGCACAAAATAAAATTACCTTTTAATTCCAGTTTTCCACAAACTTTTGAAGTACCCTGATGTGTGAGTGTACTCAGAATGAAGTGAGTACATACATATATATATGAAAGAATTTTTCAAACAAGAGGAAATGTCATAGAAAAGCCTAGAAGAAGCAAATGGCTGAGGGATATCTGTGGCCATGTTGGAAAGTACCAAAGATGAGGTTGGTTAGATACATAGAAAAAGACATTCGAAGAACTTAAAGGCCAGGTTGAGACTTCATGTATCTCATAGCTAGTAATAGATAACCACTATAAGTTTCAGATTAAGGAAGCAACCTAACAAAAGGAGTTCTTATGGAAAGTTTTCCTTGCAGTTGCCAGAATTAAAGATGCTGTGACTCCACCGGAAGACTCATTCGGTAGCCTGTGGTGCTGAAGAAGAGCGATGCTATGGATATGAGGAGAAAGGAGTGACTTCTGGATTATTCCAGCAGAGACCCAGTAGGATTTGGTATATAATAGGATCCGTGTGCCAAAGGAGAACAAATGGTAAGAAATCACTCTGAGGTTTTGAGACTGGAGAACACATGTAGTCTCATTGGAAAACAGAAATTGATTTTTGTCTTGCTCTGTTCATAGAAACTTGAAACATTCATAATCACAAATAATTTTTGCATTCATAACTTTCTTCTGTTCTTCATGAAGTAGCAAATGTACCCATAAGCGTTTTGTGGCAGTCACCCCATCTCATCTTCATCACTCCCTACACATATTTATATGCACACAAAATTCTTCAAACAATGAATCTGAGAAGCAACATACAGTCTTTTAACATAATGGGAGCTTCAAAAAATTCATGGAAAATGCATATAATGAAAAAATTGTGTTTCAAAAATTTTTGCACTAAAGTAAATGTATTTTGTTTTTTGAAGATCCCTCATACAAATATTCAGTAACTACACAGGGTATGCAAAGTTAATGTGTATTTTAGTCACCACCTCACATTCCCCAACACTCTTAAGCACAGTAGGCTCCACCCTCTCCCAGGGACTTCTCCATTCCTGAATATTTCTCCATACCTCTGTGCTTAGCACATGATTCCAGATGATGCTCTTCTATTAAATACTCTTCCTGCCCTGCCCCATGTTCACCTGGAAAATACCTGCTCATTCTTTAAAACCAAAGTTCATGCATCCTTCTCCTGTGACGTATTCTACAAAGTCATGTCCATTACTACATAAGTTTTTTGGCATCATTGGGCTTGATAAAAAAAACCCTTCAGTACATAAAGACCAAATGTCAGTGTCTCTCAAGGACTTGCAGTGCAATGAAGTGACAAACATAGAGCAAGCTATCATAATACAATACAAGATATCCTATAATAAAGGCAGAGTTTGTCCAAGGTAAAGTAGAAGCCATAAAGAGTAAAATAGCCAAGGCTGTATGGAAAGCAAGAGAAGTTCCCCATAACAGTACAGGTATGCTCCTAACTATGATAATTACCACATTTTAAATAAGTATTTTGTCTGCATGTGTGTTGTCAGTTCAGGTAGACTGATAAGCAGATGCCTACCTGGAGTACAAAGAGTAAAGTTTATGAAACATAAGGAAAACAAAAAATGCTAGAGTAGGCAAGGAAAGAAGAGCTGTAGGCTGCAGGACAGCGCTAAGAATGTCTCAGGCCAACAAGGAAATCCAGCATGAGATTATCTGTGGAACAGTGCTGCTTTGCATAAAAATGTTCAGGTCTGACATCTGCACCACATTCAAAAGGTAGTTGGCTGAGAGCTACTAGGAAGAAGTCAACCTTGGCAGAACCCAAAGGCATGGGAATAGCCCAAGAACTGCAAAGAGCAGCAGGCTGTTTAAGGAGACCTGAGAAATGTCCCATTGTGGCTACTCCAGTTTAGCTCTGATGCTAAATTCTTGTAAGTCAAAGAACAAATCGTAATCAATTTGTATTTCCAGAATTTACCACACTGCCTGGCATTCAATAAATGCACAAACAATGCCTAATTAAATTACATTTTTAAGTGTACTACAGTTAGTTGTGTATTATGCTTATAATATGCATTAAAATATATTATTTGAGTTGTAAGTTTTATGAAAATTATAAGCAATATTTTTAGGTAGCAAAACCCAGATGATAAAGGAAAAGGTACAAACAGAAATTGCTACAGGACTATAAATCTTACAGGAGGGACCCAATGACAACTAGAAAAGTTTGCCAAATTCCAGATTCCCAAAGACATCTGGATAATAGGCTCTTGTTATAGTTCTACAGAAATTAACTTAGGAATGTATTTGGCCAAAGCTCGGATAACTGAGGAGGTTTGGAATGAAAGATAAGATGTTCAGGGCTAAGTGTTCTGAGTGTACAGTACCCTGTACCTTTGCAATTATATTGTGTAATCCTGAAATTTATGAGATCTGATGTGATCCTTGCCCAAAAAAATTTAATGTATGCAACTGTGCATCCACTGGTAATTACCATTTGAAGATTCTATAAGCTTACACCTCTGTCTATCATAAAACATTTATAAGTTCTTTATTGTGTATTCTGAGCTGATTTCCTCATGTTTATTTGAGACAATTAAATCTCATTTTCTTTGCCCCAATGGTGTCTGTGTGTGGCTCCTTTCAACAATCTGAGCCTGTTATAACATTTTCAGTGTGGTAGTGTGCAGATTGCTGACAGCGTGAGATTGATACAAGAAGTCTGTGAACAATCATGGGTATATCTAGAAGGAAAAAAGATCTGGGATAGAGGGAGGAGGGGAAATGAAACTGTGAACCCACCTAATTTGTGGACTTTCCATGGCTTGAAATGATTGACCCTTGACACAAGTGATTCAGGTGGAAATTGTCAGTAGAGAATGAGTAAACACCATCAGCTCTCAAAGGTCTGGCCTTCTGAGTAAAATAAACAAATAAAAACTCCAAATGGCCCAGTAATTCCTGAGCACAGTAAGAAGGGAGGGACGCCTTAAAATCTGGGGACTGATAAGAAGTAGAAGTGAAAGGGCCAGAAAACAATCAATGAATATAATGATTTAGGGGCTGGTGTTGTATCGCAGTGAGTTAAGCAAAAAAGGAGGAGAGCATTGCAGGGAGGCATTCCAACAAAAAAGCACTTGTAAACACAGGAGAGAAATTACCATGTGCTTGGCATGGATGAGACATCTTTGCAAAAATATTAGCAAATCATTTGTTCACTTATTTACATCTTGTTGTCTTTCAAAAATGTTCTATGACAGTTGTTTGGGATATTAGATGGGGATCAATTTGTGTAGGATTTTCAATTTTAGGCAATAGGATTTCTCTATAATTCTATGAAGAAGTGAGAATGACAATCAGAATTACGTTTGATGAATTTCTATCTTTCAGCTGTGTGAAACTTACTGAATATGAAGACACTGTGTATATATAAAAGCAGATTTCCGTATGGGAATACTTTTCCAATGTAATTTAGATGTTTAATGACCAATGTTCAGACATTATTTAACAGTGAAGACATCCAGGTGTGCTAGGCACACATTGACAGCACACTATTGAATGTTTTAGCTTCTGAGTACACATGTTAATATTTGAAACCTAGTGCCTAGGAATGAAGACACATATTTAAAAATACACACATTCCAGATTTGATAAGGTTAATGTAACCTGATGATGTGACTGCTCCCAAACAGAAAACCCACAGGTGAATAAGAGAACCAATCAGTTCCCTATTATATGTATGAAAGTGCAATATTAACTGCTGGTTTGATATTTATGCAAATATAAGGGCACCTCAAAAAGGTCATTAAAAACAGAATTAAAAGGGGATTTTATATTGCTACAAAAATACTTGAATTCTGGGCATATGAGAGGTCTTCCAAAAGTTCACTAAAAAATCATAAAAATGCATATTACCAAAACACTATGCATTAATATTTGCACCAAAATAAATTCATCTCTTAGCTCCATTTTTATGATTTTTGTTTGAAATACCTTCCCATAATCAGTTTATACACTGTAAGTGACCTTTCTTTTTTTTTTTTTTTTTTTTTTGATTTTTTAACTTTTTTTTTTTTTTTTTTTTTTTTTTTTTTTTTTTTACTTTTATTTAATGAATATACGTTTCCAAAGTACGAATAATGGATTACTATGGCTTCCCCCCCATACCGTCCCTCCCACCCACAACCCTCCCCTTTCCCACTCCCTCTCCCCTTCCATTCACATCAAGATTCATTTTCGATTATCTTAATATACAGAAGATCAGCTTAGTATACATTAAGTAAGGCTTTCAACAGTTTGCTCCCACACAGAAACATAAAGTGAAAAATAATAGATGATTTTTTTTAATGATGATGAAATCAGATCAGACCTATTGTCATGTTTAATCCCAGTGAGAGTCAAGTTGGGAGTTGATAGTTTCTTTTCTTTTTTTTTTTTTTTTTTTTACAGAGGATCAGTTTAGTATGCATTAAGTAAAGATTTCAACAGTTTGCACCCCCATAGAAACACAAAGTGAAATATATTATTTGAGTACTCATTATAGCATTAAATCTCAATGCACAGCACATTAAGGACAGAGATCCTACATGAGGAGTAAGTGCCGGAGGCATCACAATACCAGATTTCAGGACATACTACAGGGCAGTTGTAATCAAAACAGCATGGTACTGGTACAGAAACAGAAGGATAGACCAATGGAACAGAATTGAAATACCAGAAATCAACCCAAACATCTACAGCCAACTTATATTTGATCAAGGATCTAAAACTAATTCCTGGAGCAAGGACAGTCTATTCAATAAATGGTGCTGGGAAAATTGGATTTCCACGTGCAGAATCATGAAGCAAGACCCCTACCTTACACCTTACACAAAAATCCACTCAACATGGATTAAAGACCTAAATCTACGACCTGACACCATCAAGTTACTAGAGAACATTGGAGAAACCCTTCAAGATATTGGCACAGGCAAAGAGTTTCTGGAAAAGACCCGGGAGGCACAGGCAGTCAAAGCCAAAATTAACTATTGGGATTGCATCAAATTGAGAAGTTTCTGTACTGCAAAAGAAACAGTCAGGAGAGTGAAGAGACAACCGTCAGAATGGGAAAAAAATATTTGCAAACTATGCAACAGATAAAGGGTTAATAACCAGAATCTACAAAGAGATCAAGAAACTCCACAAAAACAAAACCAACAACCCAATTAAGTGACCTTTCAAGAGGTGTCATGTGTCATTTGATTACTGTTTTCACAGAGAAGGCATTCAGAGGCTAAATTGCAACATTTTAAAATACACACATAGTAGTCATCTGTTTGACTACAGCCTCAGTGTGAGGAAGATTTTCTTAATGAACACTACATTATTTTTTAAAGATTAATTTATTATTTGAAAGTCAGAGTTACAGTGAAAGCTAGGGAGACAGAGAGAGAGATCGTCTATCCACTGGCTTACTCCTCAAATCTCCACAATGACCTGGGGCTGGGCCAGGCCAAAGCTAGGAGGTTTCTCCAGGTCTCCCACATGGGTGCAGGTATCCAAGCACTTGGGCCATCTTCCATTGCCTTCCCAGGCACATAATAAGGGAGCTGAATCAGAAGTAGAGCAGCTGGGACTCAAATTGGCACCCATATGGGAAGCCAGCACCATAGGCAGTGGCTTTACCCACTACACCACAGCACTGGCCCCATTCTATTATTTCAAAATAAGCAGTTCAAAACAAATCTTTAGGTTCTAAGCAGAAAAAATTACATATATTATTAAATTTACATTAAACAAGCTATCTCTGATTTCCCAGTTTTATCATTATGTGACTATTTAATTTTTAAAATATTTATTTTTGCTTGTGAGACAGAGAGAGAGAGGCCCTTCCATCCATTGGTCTACTTTGAAATGCCCACAACAGCCAGGGCTAGGCTGGGTCAAAGCCAGGAGCACAGAACTCCATCTGGGTCTCCTACTTGGCTGACAGGGACCCAGAACTTTGCCATCATTGACACCTCCCAGGATGCACTATCAGGGAGCCGGATCAGAAGTAGAGGAGCCAGGACTCAAACTGGAACTTTGGTGTGGGATGTGGCATCCTAAGCAGTGGCTTAACCTGCTGCACCACAATGCTCACCCCTTCTGTATAGTTTTCTTGCTTTTATAATTTTTTAAATATGTATTTATTTATTTGAAAGGCAGAATGACAGAGAGAGAGAAATAAGACTGTACAAATTTACATTTATAATCATAGACATTATTTGTAGTCAAAATAATTTTGGATTACAGTGTTTTTGAATTATGAATTCAACATCTACTGTATTATAATTATTCAGGCAATAGTAGTGAAGGTTACTACACTAAAACCCCTTCTTCATAGTCTAACACGGGGGTCAATGAGACCCCAGAAATGTTAGAAACCTTCTTTCTTGTATAATCTGTATACATTTTCTAAGAGTTTTGGCCTTCTGACTCACAGTATTGTGACGTGTTACAGCAGCTGTTAATGAGTATCAGGACACAACTCACATTGTGTTTATAATCAAGTGGTATGGTTTAGAGTTTTCCATAATTCCATTGCTTCTGCAGTTTCACATTGGTTTCCAAGGAAGAAAATTCGTTGGTGTGTCCATTCATAGCAGTCACACACCTATTCTGGTGGTCTTTCAAGTGGTCTTTCTCTGATATGCCTTCTACTGTTGTAAGTCTAAACAGGAAAATTTGTGAAGGTAATAATCTGGGAAATCATGTATCTGCTCTGGAAACACAAGCAAGCAAGAGGGACCGGAGGACCAGATGACCTCGCAGCTGGTCTGGATGACCATCTGCACAAACAGTAGCAGCTGCTCCTTAGTGATGCATTTCTTCCTCCATAGGAACAAAAACATTCAAGAGACAGACCACAGGCCATAGTATGAATACGTTAGGACATGGATGAAGTTGTTAAGTGTGGCACCAAGCCGGTGCCGCGGCTCAATAGGCTAATCCTCCACCTGCGGCGCCGGCACACCGGGTTCTAGTCCCGGTTGGTCGGGGCGCCGGATTCTGTCCTGGTTGCTCCTCTTCCAGTCCAGCTTTCTGTTGTGGCCCAGGAGTGCAGTGGAGGATGGCCCAGGTCCTTGGGCCCTGCACCCACATGGGAGACCAGGAGAAGCACCTGGTCCCTGGCTTTGGATCTACACGGTGCACCATCCGCAGGGTGCCAGCCACAGTGGCCACTGTGGAGTGAAAGGAAGACCTTTCTTTCTGTCTCTCTCTTTCTCACTGTCTACTTTGCCTGCCAAAAAAAAAAAAAAAAAGCGTGGCACCAAAATAAGGGTGGCCACGGTGGCCAGCTCATCATAAGCCACCAGATGTGTAGTGTGGAAATGCAGTGGTAGATATGCATGACTGTGATCTGGTCCCAGAGTGGAGAAGACACCCAGGAGTTCTGTGAGTGTGGAGAGGCAGATACCGCCAGAGGACAAAGACCAGCCTGTGTGTGCTTTGACAGAAAAGGTTGTATTTGCCTTCCCTCACTCCTCTCACCAACCTACAGAACACATATAGAGGCACCAATGCCAGTCCAAGGCTATATACCACTGAACTACAACAGCAAGAGAATAGTTGTCTATTCTTCATGTATTTTGGCCCAAGCCACACAAATTGTAAATATATGACAGAGCAAATAAATTAGACATATAATTGTCCAGAAGAAATCATCCTCTCACTCTAGTATCTTGGAGGCCTTACAATATCTTACAGTGTGTGCCAAGTGATGCATAAATGTTTTCCATTTTAAAACTTTGGCTCAAGCAACTTCGAGAAGAAACAAGGTAATGGCGACAGCAGGAGCACCTACAACCAGCTCCAACAGAGGAGGATGCAGGAGGAAGGCACCCATGGTGAGGATTTCCTTCTCAGAGTTATAGATGGTGGCATGTAAAAGTCAAGGCTGCAAAGAGTATCTAAGTGGGCTACAGACCAACAGCCTGATGCTAACATGTGGGTGCACTAGCAAAGTAACCTCAGGGAATACACCAAAAGATAACCAAGAGGACACACATTCCTAAACCACTCTCACCATTCAACTATTAACCATATTTATTTCATGCTTCAGAAGCAAGTAGTTGGTGTGGACTCTAATTATTGTTGTAGCTCACACAGTATTCAGAAGCAGATGGATTAGAAAGCCAATGACACGTCCAGGCTAAAAAACAAAAACAACAAAACACAAACAAAGAAATACCTCCAAAGAGTTGATAAGATCTAGAAGCTGATGAGTTAACACACAATTATTCTTAGGTGTTTAAATTTTAACTGAAAAGTGATCCCTATTAGGAATTTGGAAAACATTATGCTGAGTGAAATAAGCCAATCCCAAAGGGACAAATACCACTTGTTCTCCTTGATAGGTGACAACTAACTTAGCACCAAAAAGGAAACCTGTTAAAGTGAAATGAACACTATGAGAAACAGTGACTTGATCAGCCCTCACCCTGACTGTTGATGAGCAGCTTAATATGTTATCCCTCTTAGTATTTTTTTGTTTGTTCTATTTAATAATTTTGGTTGAAGACTGTAATCAATACACAATTCTTCTTAAGTGCTGAAACTTAACTGAAAAGTGATCACTGTTAAATATAAGAGTGGGAATAAGAGAGGGAAGAGATGTGCAATTCGGGACATGCTCAAGCTGACTTACCTCAAATGGTAGAGTTAGAAACATACCAGGGGATTCCAATTCAATCCCATCAAGGTGGCATGTACCAATGCCATCTCACTAGTCCCGGTGATCAATTTCTGTTCACAATTGATCACAATGATAGGACTAAGAACCAAAGGCGTCACAAAAACAAGAATAGTGTCTGCAAATACTAGCTGATAGAATCAAAAAGGGAGAGAATGATCCAACATGGGAAGTGAGATACACAGCAGACCCATAGAATGGCAGATGTCCTAACAGCACTCTGGCCTCAGAATCAGCCCTTAAGGCATGCGGATCCAGCTGAAAAGCCCATGAGAGTATTTCAGGCATGGAAAGCCAAGACACTCTGGCAAAAAAAAAAAAAAAAAAAAAAAAAAAAAAAAAAAAAAACAAAACACCTAAATGAAAGATCTCCACGAGTGAGATCCCAGTGGAAAGAATGGGTCATCAAAGAAGGAGGTACCTTTCTCTGAAGGGAGGAGAGAACTTCCACTTTGACCATGGCCTTGTCTAAATATGATAAGAGTCAGTGAACTCAGGGGGCTTCCATAGCCTTGGCAGCTCATGACAAGAGCCTAGGGTGATTACTGAGGCCATAAACAAGAGTGTCAATTTGTTAAGTCAACAACAGGAGTCACTGTGCACTTACTTCTCATGTAGGATCTTTGTCCTTAGTGTGCTGTACATTGAGATTTAATGCTATAACTAGTACTTAAACAGTATTTTTCACTTTATGTTTCTGTGTGGGAGCAAAGTGTTGAAATCTTTACATAATGTATGCTAAACTGATCTTCTGTATATAAAGAGAATTGAAAATGAATCTTGATGTGAATGGAAGGGGAGAGGGAGTGAGAAAGGGGAGGGTTGCGGGTGGCAGGGACGTTATGGGGGGGAAGCCATTGTAATCCATATTCTGTACTTTGGAAATTTATATTCATTAAATAAAAGTTTAAAAATAAATAAATAAAATAAAATAACTTATGAATTAAAAGAGAAGTCAAAGAAACACCAAAGGTTCTGGATGATGTTGATAATAGGATGTCAGTGTCACTGAAAGTTAAAAAAAAAAATAGTTTCCAGAGTAGAATCTTTGCAGGACAGATAGGAAGGACAGGTGAGAGTTTGGGACTTAACTGCCTGGGACCTGCATTTTCAGTGAATCTGACACAACTGCAAAGCACCTGCTATCTGAGATGTCCCATGGACTCTCCAGAACCATCTGCAGAAATTATTCTGGGTTTTCATTGATCATTTTATTTAAAACCCCCATTCAATTCTTTTTTTTTTTCTAGAGTCTCTTATTTCCACTCTTACTCCTAAATCTTGGCAATGATTTTTATCATTCCCAGCTTGATTCAACTCTCCTTGAAGGACTCAAGGAAACAACCAGAAACTCATGTGGGTTCAGAGACCCTATAACAGTTGGCTTCTCTGAGCACAGCTCCCACCCTGACCCATATTCCAGCACAAAACCTGTGCCCATCCAAGCAACTGTGATGGAAGAATTTAGAATGATCTAGAGATGCCAATTTAAGGGTCATGTGAGGATCAAAAGTGAAGACATGTATGAGCTACCAAAGACAAAATGACAGAGCACTAAAAGAATTGTGTAGCTAGAAAAATCCATGTTCAGGAACAGGAAGGGGAAAATGGAACAAAAAAGGACCAAAAGGACCCATTGGAAGATAGCAACATGACATGTATATGACTGGTCATGGAGCCAAAGCAGAGAATGAGTTTCAAGGAGGAGAGAAATTGTGAAAATCATGGACAAGGAGTTAATATGCAAGATAATTAAGAGACTATAGATAGCATAAACTTTCCACAATATGAGGCAAGCAAGCAATGTAAGAAGTAGGACGGGAATCAGGTTCTTTTCTGTGATTACAGAGTTTAAATTACTTTTTTTGCAAATGATGTAGTCATTTAAAAAATAAGCACAAAAAACTGGAATAAATTCACAGATTAACTAAAGAGTAAGGAATCAAAAATAGTCATTTATATGATAGACTGAAATAAGACAATGCAGTATCATGGAGGTCAAAGAAGGAGATATTTAAAATGGAGTTAAGGGTATTAGCAGCTACTAACAGTTTTTTAAAAATATGAAAGAAATGTGAGAATGGACCTTTGGTTGTTTATTAAGAGAGTGAATGGCACCCTTCATGGGAGCATTTTCAGGTGGTTATTGGGAATAGAAGCAAGGTTGCAGAAGAATAAAGAGAGAAAGGTAGGAAGTAGAAGCCATAAATGTAGACACTGCTAAGACCTTTCATGAAGAAAATGAGAAGAATAGGTAATAATTAAAGAGGTGCAGAATCAAAAGATTTATTCATACTCAGGGAGAACTGAGCATGCTTGCAGGGGAGAGGAAGGTACCAGAGAGAGGGAGGAATAAATGCACTTCATTGCTGATGTAAGGTGTGAAGCAAACAGGCAGAACTGCAATGCAGAGTGTGGGATCAAAGATCAGTCCAAGCGGGAGAAGAAACAGCCTGCCCTTGAAAAAGAACAGAAAGAGAATTCAGTGCGTGCTTTGTGTGGAGATATTGTGAGAAAGGGAGTAATTTCAGACTTAGTCCAAATTCTCCCCAAAGTCTCTATGAATGGTTGTCATTAACAAATCAGCTATGTCAAGTGTAACTCATGCATAGCAATCTTATGTTTCATTTGAATTTTTCATTTAAATCGTTTTGCTTGAATTCAGCTTTGTGTCTGGAGCCATGTCTCTATGCTCTATTTGCATTGGATTGAGAAAGAATAGTATGCTTAAAGAATTTAAATTGAAAGTTTGGAGTCATACTGGTGAAGTATAAAAGTCACAAGATTTAGGGAATTACCAGAGACAGTAAACAAAACCACCAGGAACAAAGGCCTTGGCTCTTTCCTAACAAAAAATAAAGGCAAAAGGAATTAGGAGGATCTAGAATACACAGAACGTTAATATTCATTAGGACAGCATGGCAGACCTGAGAATACTGTCAGAGATGCTCAGTGCCAGCCCGGGAGGTAATAAAACTAAGAGAAGGCTGTGAAGGAGGAAGACAGCAGACAGAAATGTTTGCATTACAAAGCACTTAATCCTTCCCTTAGTCAGTTTTCCATATGTTGCAGAAGCTGGAAAACTGAAAGCTCTGTGTCTCACACTCCTTGCCACTTCTGTTCTGGGTGTGGCTGCCAATCCAAGGCACATGCATGGGCTCAGAACTGAAGTCAATAGAGAGGCAAAGGCCTTGAGATCTAACTGGCTGGTACTCATTAGCAGACACTGTGTGGCTCTGAAACCAGAAGTTCTGGTAGAGGTTTCCAATTTCCCTGTCCGAGGTAAGATGGTATGGTATGTTCTTGGAGAACTCCCAGAGGTAGAGATGAAACGTACTGGAGCCAGAGACAGGAACAGCAATGTCCCTGGCAGACCAGTCTGGCATGTTGGGCAGAGGCTCATCCCTGAAGGTCCAGTGTAATGGTACTTCTCCAGTTCTTCGAACAATTTCACGAACACTGAGATTCCTAAGTTATATCCTTTTATGCAAGTGGAATTTATTTCCTAGAACTGGACTCTGAGTGATATAGTAATCAGGGGTCAGCAAACACAGCCACGGCCCCAAACTGGCTAGACACCCATTTTCTAAGGCTTTTTCAAATGATTACATAAATTGGATTGCCATTTTTTTTTTCAATAAAAATATAAGATGCTGACTTAAATTTAAATTGTTGATAACAAATTTTAAAAGTACTTCTCAACTATTACATGGAATGTATTTGTACTAAAGAATGTTAGATTTGGCAATCTTAATGTAAGTTTACCCATAATATCTTCAATTTTTCCTCTTGGTCTGCAAAATCTAAAAGTTATGACATGGCCTTTTGAGAGAAAGGCCTGAAAACATTTGGGGGTCCCCTCCTGTAGTACATAATCTGTCTGCACAGCACCCCTTGTGGTTAGGACTACTGAATGAATTCCATCAGTGCTTGACCGTTGTTTGAGATATGAGACTCCTCTAATGAGTAGCTTTGACTGGGGCCATCCTGGACAAAACTTTCTTTGAACCTTCTGATCTAAGAGTTTTGCACAGGTTTCAAGTCTGAAAGCTCTACATAATGTACTTAGGTTCTCTTTCCACTTACCCCTCACAGATACTTCTTCTAATAAATCTCTTGTACTTGGACTCGTCTTGGTGGCTGCTTCTGCAATGAACTCACATGGAAATAGCCGCACTCACCAAGGCGAGGGATGATACCAGATTGAAGAAAGATGTTGGCAGCTGACATAGAGAGAGGCTTGCAGATCTGATGCACACTGACACGCTTCATGGTGCAATAATACACATACCTGTATACCTGCTTGCTGTATGACTAGATGTGGGGGAAGGTGGAAATCAAAAATTTGAAATTATGGACACTGAACCAAAGTTTCTGTTGACCTTGAATACAATTGCTTCTCACGTCATGAAAGAAAGTTCCCTTTGGGTTCCATTGAGGTAGATACCTCTTTTCAATGTTTAAACCATGAAGATAATGTTCCAAAGTTAGGTTTCAACAGAAATATGGAAGGACCTAATGTCCAATTATTATATAAGTGGTTTTTCCTTCATTATTTGTCATGTGTTCCTTCTTCCTGAATTAGTTTATATTCCTTTTAGCCAAATGTAAGTCATTTCTCACTCATTTCAATCTCACTTACTACAGAGAGCTGCTGGCTTCTTCGGACACTCAGCTTGCACACCGCCACATACTCTCATTCTCTTCCTACCACACTGGCTACGAATTCCTAGTTTCTATTCTCTGCTTGAACTTCACGTGACAGAGTTGTGCTGGGATCAGTCCTTAGCCTTTTCCATTTATATTTCTCTCACTTCCAAAAATCATATACAGTTCTGTGTTTTCAAATGTCATTGATATCTTCAAGTCTCCAAACTATAAATTAAATCCCAACTTTCCCAGAGTTCTAGGCTTGCTCTACAACTGCCAATTCAACAACTCAGTTTGAATACCTAGGGGCCAGTGCTGTGTTATAGCAGGTAAAACCGCCACCTGCAGTGCTGGCAACCCATGGGGCGCTGGTTTGAGACCTGGCTGATCCAATTCTGATCCAGCTCTCTGCTATGACCTGAGAAAGCAGTACAAGATGACCCAAGTCCTTGGGCCCCTGCACCCACGTGGGAGACCCAGAAGAAGTTCCTGGCTCCTGGCTTTGGATCAGTACAGCTCTAGCCATTGCAGCCAACTGAATCAGTGGATAGAAGACTTCTCTTTCTTTCTCTCTCTCTCTGCCTCTCCTTCTATCTCTGTGTAACTCTGACATTCAAATAAATAAATAAATATTTTTAAAAAAATTACCTAATAGGCATTTCCAACTTAGCACACCAAACAAGAACTTCTGAATTCCCAACACATTTCCTGCCCCCCTCTGAAATCCTGCTCCTCCCCCAGTCCTCCCCATCCTATAGAAAATAATTCTGACCTATCCACTGTCTTACTGCCTTCTATAATTGCTCTTCTTCCTTGTCTCTGAACCACTAACCAGCAAATTCTAACACAGCTCCTTCTCCATCTCTTTCTAACCCATCTACTAGCTTAATTTTTCTTCATAGGTTATCAGTATATGAAAATACATATGTGAGTGTGTACAAGGTTAGTTAAGTTTTTTTTAGAAAACTGGAATTAAAAGATAGGTTTGGCTGAGTGTAAAAATTTTTAAATACATGCAAATTTTTATTATATGCATTTACATGGATGTGTTGAAGATTCCCCACTACATATTTATGCATTAATTTGCTTGTGGGGAAAAAAGAATGTAGGCTTTCCTGTTTGCTTTCAGCGAATTCTCCAGTACGTGGGACTGTTACTCTAGCACAGAGTAAGCATCATAAGTAAGCATCATATTAATGAATGGCCAGAAGAATAAATTAATGAATTAAAGAATCAAGGAAATCCCTAAGTTTTATCTTTTTAAGACTTACATTCTAAAAATCATTTATTGGCCGGCGCCGTGGCTCACTAGGCTAATTCTCCGCCTTGCGGCGCCAGCACACCAGGTTCTAGTCCCGGTCGGGGCACCGGATTCTGTCCCAGTTGCCCCTCTTCCAGGCCAGCTCTCTGCTGTGGCCAGGGAGTGCAGTGGAGGATGGCCCAAGTGCTTGGGCCCTGCACCCCATGGGAGACCAGGAGAAGCACCTGGCTCCTGCCATCGGATCAGCGCGGTGCGCCGGCCGCAGCGCGCCGGCCGCGGCGGCCATTGGAGGGTGAACCAACGGCAAAGGAAGACCTTTCTCTCTGTCTCTCTCTCTCACTGTCCACTCTGCCTGTCAAAAAATAAATAAATAAATAAAAATTTTAAAAAAATCATTTATTGCTTGCAAATGGACATGATCCATAAGCAGAATTCATTGAACCTACTACTGTGCAATAGTAATTAGTTGTTTTTTTTTTTTTTTTTTTTTTTTTTTGTACAGGCAGAGTGGACAGTGAGAGAGAGAGACAGAGAGAAAGGTCTTCCTTTTGCCGTTGGTTCACCCTCCAATGGCCACCGCAGCCAGTGCGCTGCAGCCGGCACACCGCACTGATCCGAAGCCAGGAGCCAGGTGCTTCTCCTGGTCTCCCATGCAGGTGCAGGGCCCAAGCACTTGGGCCATCCTCCACTGCACTCCCTGGCCACAGCAGAGAGCTGGCCTGGAAGAGGGGCAACCGGGACAGAATCCGGCGCCCCAACCAGGACTAGAACCCGGTGTGCCGGCGCCGCTAGGTGGAGGATTAGCCTATTGAGCCGCGGCACCGGCCCGTAATTACTTTTTAATAATTCTAAACTCTAATTTATTAATTTTTAAACTATCCACAAAGAAATAAATAGAAACAATCCCACTTTCCGGGATGCACACTCACCACAGGTGCTGTCTCCCATCCAGCAATCAGTTGTTTCTAAAAGAAATTGAAATTCATATAAAACTGGTTTTAGAAGTGTTTTCTTCATTTGCACTGCTCTTAGTTGTCTCTTAAAAGCTCTCATCTTTCCATGTTTGTTTTGATCAATTATTTCATGATTTCTTACCAATGTTTCACAACCTTTGAACTTTGCCAATGTCTCATTAGGTACCTGGCAGATTGCATCAGTCCTCTGCTTTGAGTTCTACACTAGAAATATAGAAACATTTCTTACTGTATGTGCAGTTAGTCTGCATCAGTGCACATCTTCTTTATAAAAAGTAAAACTACCTTTTCTGTCACTTGTAACCCCCTGAGCTGATAAAGCAAGTAGCTATGCCATGAACTGACTGTGCCAGGAACATTTTAGGGAAGGAATTCTGAAAGCAACATACAAGAGGGTCAGCACGTTTTCCTGGAAAATGGTTTTGTCAAAAAGCCAGTTTCCATTCCATGCTTATGGGAGTTTCTGGAGGAAACAGTCTTTATCACTAAACCGTCTGAAAATCCCAGAACCTTAGGACAAAGGGAACCAGATCTGCAACCTTTAAACATTATCTGCAAAGTAAGTGAAGAGATCTATCCCCACTTTGCAGGATGTCCAAGCACTTACCAAAAGGCTCTGTGTCACAGCCAGGAAGAGGCTGGGTTCTAGCAGAATTGCTTTAAAAATTATTTGTGCTCCATCTTTGAAAGGGAAAGCATTCTGTACCAATAGAGTGACTTACATGTTAGGCTTCTGCTGAAAATGATGGCTACCACCTGGAACTGGATGATTAAGAAACATTTAATTAGAAAATTCTAATGTTCTAATTACTTGTTGTAAACAAAACTTGCTAAATAAAGATAGAAGAAATGTGTCTTTGTAAGTTTTTCCTGTTGAGTTCAAGTTTCCTACAAAATATTAACTTCAGTGCTTGTGCTTGACAGGCACATTACAACAACATCTTGCACAGCGCAATAGATAAGTGAAAAATAGTCCTAAAAATAAATATGCATGTAATAAAAAATCCAAACATTAATTTCCCAAAAGTAAATATATTTCAATATTACAAAAATCAAATAAATTAAAAGTAGCTAGGTGGAGGGGCTGGCGCTGTGATGCTGTAGCATAAAGCCACTACCTCTGATACTGTCATCCCATATGGGTGCTGGTTCATGTCCTGGCTGTTCCACTTCCTTTCAGGCTTGCTAGTGGCATGGAAAAAGCAACTGAGGATGGTGCAAGTGTTTGGGTCCCTGATACCCACGAGGGAGACTGGATGAGGCCCCTGGCTCAGCCCTGGCTATTGCAGCCATCTGGGGAGTGAACTAGTGGATAGAAGATCGATTCTCTCTCTCTCTCTCTCTCTCTCTCTCTCTCTCTCTGAATGTGTGTGTAGGTGGGGAGCTGTGGGTGTGTGTGACACTGACTTACAAATAAGTAGATAAATCTTTTTTAAAAAGTAATTTGGATACCAAACACAGAAGTAGCAAGTCTAGTGCTCCATAGCAGAGTGGACTGACAACTGTTCACAGTAATGTATTAAATACTGTATAAGAAACTAGAAGAGTAGAGCTTATAGGCTCCAAACACACATAAGGAAATGGGGTAGGGGGCACTTGGGGCAGCTGGTAAGGTCCACTTGGATTGCCTGGGCTAAAATCTTGGCTCTGCTCCCGATTCCAGCTCCTTATCCAGGTACACTCTGGGAGGCAACAGGTGATGACTCAAGTGATTGGATCCTTACCACCCATGTGAGAGGAGGGATTGAATTACTGGACCCCAGACATTTGGGAGTAAACTGATGGATATGAGCTCTCTATCTCTATATTTCTGTGTGTGTTTCTCTTTGTCTCACTGCTTTTCAAACAAAATAGGCAAATAAAAAAACTTAAAAAGAAATAAAAAAGGGTCAGTGCTATTGTGTAGTAGGTTAAGCTGTTACCTACCTGTGACATGAACATCCTGTACAGGAGACAGTTCCAGTCCCTGCTGCTCCACTTCTGATCCAGTCCCCAGCTAATGGCCTCGGAAAAAGCAGTGGAAGATGGCAGTCCTTGGGGTCCTGCCACCCATGTGTGAGACTCAAATGAAAGTCCTGGCTCCTAGTTTTGGCTTAGCCCAGCCCCAACCATCATGGCCATTTGGGAACTGAATCAACAGATGGAAGGCTTTTGTCTGTCTTTCTCTAGCTCTAAGTAACTCTGCCCTTCAAACAAATCATTAAAAAAAAAAAGAAATGAAAAGTCTAGTTGACTGCTTTGATTGGTTTATGCTGTTTACACATGTTGAGATAATAGACTGTACTCCATAAAAATGAACAGATATTATAATTTGATCCAAATTTTAGAAAATAATCTTGAAAAAATATATACATAAAAATAATTTGGTTCCTCAACTCTATCAAAGCTGTTTTAAAAAGGAACTACAAATACATTTTGTGCATTACTAATATTTCAGTTATGTTTGTCATAGGATACTCTAGAAAAATTTGGGTTGAGTCGTTTGAGAGTAGGAATCTTCTGGTTCTATTTAATCAGCTATAGTGGATAACTGACATTATTTTATGTTGGATTTATGACAAAATAGTATTTTGTAACCTTGCACAGTTACTAATTACTGATACCATATATCTTACTTTTCTTTATTATGGCATTATCCTACTAAGTTTGCTACCTATAATTTCTCTACTCATTCATTAAAGAATCAATTACTGAGCTTTTACTATAAGCCAGGGGCTATACTGGATATTGAAATACACTGCCAATTATAATCTATGCCACTGGAGAACTCATATTTCAGTTTTGGAGTTTTATGATGGAATGCCTAGAGTTGAGAATCTTTGAGGAACACTTTAAATAAAACATTGATAACATTGTATTTGTCCTACTCATTTCCCCACCAAATCTGGAGCTCTTGAGGGTACAAACCATATAAGAATTCTTCATAATTTGCTGCATTGGCAGCTATTAAGCAAATAAAGCACAGAACTTCTCATCTTAGACTTGGTCAGTCCAAGATGTCTCAAGAATATCAGATAAATGAGAAAAGTTAAAATCAATCGCACTACCTCTAACAGCACCTGGAGAGGGTCAAAGTGTCCTGGACTAAGTTGGAATTTGTCATGGTCATACAAAAATAAATGTTAAGTGAGATTGGATTTGACTTGCTGGGAATAGTAATATTTGTGAGAATTATTTGATTGGCCATCAAACCAGGTTTATAGAGTTATGTTATAACCATAGTTATTAATGCTATAGATTTTCAATGATTAACCTCAATTGTATCTGACAGAGATTTTAATTGTATAAAAGCCCAAATTCCCAAATCTTTGTCCAACCATTTAATCCAGCATAAGGGTTCCCCCATAAAAAGTTTACCACTCATTCATCAGTCACCAGATTTTTACTGAGTACTTACCAAATTCTAGAGAATGGATTGCCTCTTGTATCAGACACTGGGCATTGTGCTTGGTGTTTGAAGAATTCCAGCAGAAACTCGTAGTGCCTCCAAAGCACGGATTTTCCCTTCAGCACCCGACACAGAAAGAAGCCGACAAGCAATGTGTCCATATACAAGTGTTGATCTGATCACTGTTGTTCTTTCCCTCTTGTGCTAGAGGGAAAACCAATGTGGACCCAGACAAAAAAGCTATTCTAAACCAAAGAGCTGAGCAGTGTAACCGACCAATTTCATTTCCTGTTTCTCTCATTCTGATGTTGATGAGGTCTCATTGGTTGGGTTTTATAACTAGGAGATACCATAATGTCCCATCAGCCTGATTAGAAGGAACAAAAAGAAAGCATACCTCTCATTATTTCACTGAGCACTTCATTTTAGCACCTTTCTGGGAATTAGAATAAGGAAAGAGAAAGCTTTGAGCTTACCCAAAGCACACGCATGCACACACACACACACACACACACACTATAGATATTGGAGACCATGGTGAACACAATTGTCCTCACTCTTCACACCACCTAAGGCCTACTGAGAGTCCCAGTCAGCTGAGGGTGGGCCATACAGAAATGAATAAATACAGCATGCTGCCCTTTTTCTCATATATCCTTCCCCACAGGATTTCATTTTACAAATTGCATCTTCAAAGCGAGCCAAGACATTTGCTGCTGTTGCCATGTGCCTCTGTAGTCAGGCTTTCCTTTGAGGGAACGGCATTTAGGCTATATAAATGATGTGTCCTCATTTTCAAAAATGGATTATTATATTTTCCATTTTCTCAGAACCATAACTTAGTGTTAGGAAATACAAAATCCTCCTGCTAGAGCATTCACAGGCCTCACCATTCCTTTTCAAAAGATTTGTTCATTTACTTGAAACTCAGAGTTACAGAGAGAAAGGGAGAGAGAAATATTCCATCCATTGGTTCGCTCAATGGATAACTGCAATCAACAACCCAGGCTGGGACAGGCTACAAAAGCAGTGAAAGATGGCCCAAGTGCTTGGGCCCTTGCACCCGCATGGGAAACCCGGAAGAAGCTCCTGGATCCTGGCTTTGGATTGGCCCAGTTCCAGCTATTGCAGCCATTTGGGGCATAAACCAGTCAATGAAAGATCCTTCTCTGTCTTTCCCTTTCTCTGTCTGTAACTCTACCTCAAGTAAATAAATAATTCTTTAAAAAAAATTTAAAAAAGTAATTCTATTAAATACTTGAAATCTGTTATCTTTCTACTAATAAGAATTTTTAGAAGTCATTGAGCTGTAAAGCACAATAACACAAAGTTTAATTGATTGAAGGCATCCCATATGTGCACTGGTTCAAGTCCTGACAGCTCCTCTTTTGATCCAGCTCTCTGCTATGGCCTGAGGAAGTAGTGGAGGATGGCCCAAGTGTTTGGGACCCTGCACCCAGGTGGGAAACGTGGAAGAAGCTCCTGGCTCCTGGCTTCAGATTAGCCTGGCATTGGCCATTGAGGGCATTTGGGGAGTGAACCAGTGCATAGAAGACTTTTCTCTTTGTCTCTCCCTCTCTCTGTAGTTCTACCTCTTAATAGCTCAATAAATTTTTTTTAAAGGCGTAAATAAAATAATAGAAGAAATGGAAGAATCAAGAATATCAGAGAAAGACTATTTGAAAATATACAGTGGAAGGAGATAAAAGAAAAAAGTATGAATGGGAATGAAAGCTTATGAGAACATTGAGATAGCATTAAAAGTCTAAACAAGGTGCTGGCACACCAGGTTCTAGTCCCGGTCGGGTCACTGGATTCTGTCCCAGTTGCTCCTCTTCCAGTCCAGCTCTCTGCTGTGGCCTGGGGGTGCAGTGGAGGATGGCCCAAGTCCTTGGGCCCTGCATCCACATGGGACACCAGGAGAAACACCTGGCTCCTGGCTTCGGATCAGCGCAGTGCGCTGGCCACAGTGGCCATTGCGGGGTGAACCAACAGAAAAAGAAGACCTTTCTCTCTGTCTCTCTCTCTCTCACTGTCCATTCTGCCTGTCAAAAAAAAAAAAAAAAAGTCTAAACAAGTAAGTTTCAGAGTTCTACAGGGAATCGAGAATGCTGAAGGGGTTAAAAAAAAACTAGAAGAAAAGGACAAATTCCTCAACACATACACCACACCAAGTTTGAATCATAAAGAAATAGAAAAACCTATGCAGACTGATAATGAGTAACAAGTTGGAATCAGCAGCAAAAATTCTCCCATTGAAAAATAGTCCAAGACTAGATGCTCCACCGTTAATTCTAGCAAGCATTTAAAGAGCAAATACCTGTTTTTCTTAAATGATTTCAATATATCTTTTTTTTTTTTTTTTGACAGGCAGTGTGGACAGTGAGAGAGACAGAGACAGAAAGAAAGGTCTTCCTTTGCCGTTGGTTCACCCTCCAATGGCCGCCGCGGCCGGCGCACCACGCTGATCTGATGACAGGAGCCAGGCACTTATCCTGGTCTCCCATGGGGTGCAGGGCCCAAGTACCTGGGCCATCCTCCACTGCACTCCCTGGCCACAGCAGAGAGCTGGCCTGGAAGAGGGGCAACCGGGACAGAATCCGTTGCCCCGACCGGGACTAGAACCCGGTGTGCCGGCGCCACAAGGCGGAGGATTAGCCTAGCGAGCCGCAGCGCTGGCCTTAAATGATTTCAATATATAGAACAGGAGGAAATTCTTCCAGACTTATTCTTTGAGACAACAATTACCCTGATACCAAACCAAGAAAAGACACAACAAAAAAGAAAACTATAGGATAATAATATTGATGAATATAATTGCAAAAATCCTTAACAAGATTCAAGCAAACCAAGCCAACGTGGCTTGAAAAAGATTACACGCTATAATCAAGTGAGATTCAATCCTGGGATGCAAGCATTGGTTCCACATATGCAAATCAATAAATATATTACATCATGTCAACAGAATGAAATGTGAAAATCATATGATCATTTCAACAGATGCAGAACAGGCATTTGATAAAATTCAGTATCCATAATAAAAGCAGAACAAATTCTGTATAGAAGGAACTACCTCAACACAGATAATCATACAGAAAAGGGAAGATCTGAACATTTTATAAGATCTGGAACATAACAAGATGCCCACTTTTACTACTTTTATCCAGCATAGTACTGAAAGTCCTACCCTGAGCAATCAGACAAGTGAAAGGAAAAAAGATGGACATTGAAATCAGAAAGGAAGGAGTTAAACTGTCACAGAGGGCATGATTGTATGTATAGAAAAACCCTAGGACTCTACTGAAACTGTTAGAACTAAGAAACAAATTCATCAAATTTGCATAAATAAAAATACAACAGTCAATTGCACTGCTATATGCCAATAGTGAATTAAATGACAAAAAAATCAAGAAAGCAAATGATTTACAATAGCTTTAAAGAATACCTAGGAATAAATTTAACCAAAGAGTTAAAAAACCTCTATAGATGAGGAATCATTTTATCATTTTACATAAGGACTGTACCAATTTGCATTCCTAATGACAGTATATAAGCATTCCTATTTCTCCAAATCTTTGCCAGTACTGCTATCTTTGGTCATTTAGGATGAAAACTATAAAACATTAATGAAAAAATTGTGGAGGATGCAGAAAGTGGAAAGACATTCCATATTGCTGGATTGCAAGAATCATTATCATAACATCCGCATTACACAAAGTAATTTACAGAGTCAGTAAAATCTTGTCAAACTATCAGAAACATTATTCATAGAGCTAGAAAAATATTCTGAAATTCATATTTAAACACAAAAAAACCAAAGCAATCTTGACAAAAATACTTAAAGCAGAAGGCATTAAGCAATTTGACTTCCAAATATATTAGAAAACTATAGTAATTAAAACAGCATAGTTTAGGCATACAGATCCATAAACCAACGAGACATAATAAAGAGCCTAGATGTAACCCACATATTCAGTCAACCGATATTTGGCCAAAGTGCTAATAATATAGGCTTTGAAGAAAGGCTAGTCTGCATAGGCAGACTGAGACAATTTGATATTTACGTACCAAAGAATGAAACTATACCCCCAATATCTCAACATATTCAAAAGTCAACTCAAAATGAATTGAAGATTTAAATATAATGTAAGACCTTTAACTATGAACTACCAGGGAAATTCTTTAAGATACTGAAATGGACAAGGTTATTTTGGATCAGACACCAAAAACATATGAAACAAAAGCAAAAATAGACAAATAGGATTACATCAAACTGGAAAAAAACCTCTTTTATATAGAAAAGGAAATAATCAAAAGAACAAAAAAGAAAACAGCAAGAATTAGATACAGTATTTGCAAATTATAAAATTTGTAAAAGGTTTAATATCCAGGATATATAAGGAACTCAGCTCAGTAACAATAAAAGAGAATAATCCAATCCAATGCACTTGGGCAATAGACCTAAGTAGACGTTTCTAAAAAGAAGACATATAAATGTGAACGGGCATATGAAAAATGTTCAACATAGCTAATTACCACAGTGAGATAGTGCTTCATTCCAGTTAAAATGTTTGCCATCAAAAATGACCAATGATAGTAATACTGGCAAAGATGTGGAGAACTAGGAATGCTTCTACACTGTCATTAGGAATACAAATTGGTACAGTCCTTATGCAAAACAATATAATGATTACTCAACACATTATAGCAATCCCACTTCTGGGTGTAGAATCAAAGGAAATGAAATCAGTATGTCAAAGAGATATACGCTTCCCCATGTTTAAAGCAGCACTATTTACAATCTGCAAGGAATGGAAACAAACGTGTTCATCAATTGATGGATGGATAAAGAATCCATGGTATACAGACACAACAGAATACAATTTAGTCATAAAAATGATGAAATTCTTCCATTTGCAACAGCATGGCTGGAACTGGAAATTATTTTGAATGAAATAAGCCAGAGAAAGACAAAGGCCACATGATTTCTGTCACATGCATAATTATAAAAAGTTGAGCTCAGGAGTGATCATTTGGCAAAGCATTTAAGACACTGCTTAGAATGCTCACATCCAATATTGGAGTGCCTGGGATGAAGTCTTGGCTATGCTTCTCCTGCTTGTATGGGAGCATTGGGTAATATCTGCATCCACATGCATATTCCAGCACTATTTACAATCTCCTAGAAACGGAAAAAATTTGTCGTCTGTAACTGGTGACCTGATCAAGTAGTTCAGTCCCTATCATCCTTTTAGGAGGCCTAGATGAAATTCAAGTTCCTGGCTTTTCCTCGACCCTACCTTGGCTATTGCAGGCATTCAAGAAGTGAACCAGAAGGTGGGAGGTTCTCTCTAAATAAGTAAGAATTAAAAACTTAAATAAATGGAAAGTTGAGTTCACAGAAGTTGAGAGAAGAAGAGCAGTGACCAAAGGCTGGGGACAGTGGGGGAGGAATAAATGGAGAAAGACTGATGATCAATGCATAGGCTGCTACAGTTAGGTGAAATAAGTTCTGGTTTTCTCATGCACAGTAAGGTGACATTCAATAATAATAACGTATATTTCAAAAAAAGCTAGATGAAAAGATTTTGGATGTTTTCACCATAAAGAAGTGGTGTTTGAGGAGATATGTATGTATCCCTTGTTTGAACACTAGAGAATATTTATGTACAATTATGTACAACTAGGTGTTTGGCCTAGTAGTTAAGATGACTGGATTCCAAATTGGAGAATATAAATTATATGCTTATTACTGACTCTTGATTGCAGCTTCCTGCTAGTGTAAACCGTAGGGGGCAGCATCAATGACTCTAATAAATGGGTTCCGACTACCCATGTCAGGAAGTTGTATTGAGTTTCCAGCTCCTAGCCTTAGTCCTGGCCCAGCCATTGTGAGTATTTGGGGAGTGAGGTACTAAATGGGAACTATGTGTGTTTGTGTGTGGGGGGGGGTGTGAGTGAGTGTGTGTGTGCATGCCTCTGAGTTTTTTTTTTAATAAAGGCTGCTTAATTACTTAGAATTAGGAGTTAAGTTAAACACAGAATCTCAGGGATAACTTCTTTGTCACTTCCTCATGCATGCATACGATACTGATTTTCTCTTTGACTTTATTTCCTTCATCCTTATTCTCTGGAATTGTATCTAATTCAGTATCTGGATGACTTGGTGAACTAGGAAAATTAGATTTATTCAGAGAAAATTTCCCATGGTTTTTTTTTTTTTTTTTTGTGCTTCTACATATGGGTTTAACTATCTTTTTTTCTAGATTGGATTTCCAATTTTTTTGTATATATCAAACAGCTTTGTGGAGTACAGATGACATCTCTCTCCCAAACAAAACACAGGCATGCTTGCAGTCCATTATAAAAGATCCACACTCACTATTCTAATTGTATCCTCTGATAGGATTCATCATATGTGCAGGTGTCATCTGGCCCACATTGTACAGCTTTCTGGACACAGCACTATGCTGACATCTACGCTGTTTGTTGTGCCATGACCAGTGAAGTTCTTGTGTCTTTTGCCATCATGCATGCAATTGTAATAGACTAATAAGCTTCCAGTTACAGTTAGAGCTTAGACCCTTCACAACTCTTGACAGTTTAAAAAAATACTAGTGAGAAGGATTGCCAAATCCTTATTTCTATGAAATTTCATTTAAAAATAAATATTTCTATTATAACCATTCTTATATGCCAGAAAGTAGAATAAATGAAAGAAAGAAATAAGGATATAATCTCATAATTAAGGACAGAGAAAGGAAAACTTGATCAAATACTGACTAATCACCCAAGCCAAAGGCTTACATGTGTTTGGACAATACACTTCCATAGTGTTGCCTCAAGAAGGCCCTAGGGATAAGTAAGAATATTAAGTAAAATATGCTGTATTAAGTAAAATATGTTGTATTGCCATGGTCAAAATGTGCAGTTGTCACAAGACCCCCTCACATTTTGATGGTATGTTTCTGTAACAGTGAAGGAGCAACATATGAGGATTTTTCAAATATTAGGAAAGAGTCTTAACTTCCCAACAATAAGACTCTGTAATATCTGGGATGAAATAAGGATTTTAAAAAGGTATTGGTTGGATTAAGATGGCAGAGTAGTGAGGGAGCTTGCTGCTTGAGTCTAGGAGAAGATAGCTTTTAAAAAGTGGAAAGAGTGAAGTCTCAGGGAAGATTTAGGGAGAAAACAGCAGAATAAACTCTACACAAATTGGAGGAACACAGTGGACCTATGTGGAGGGCGAGCACACGCACAACGTAGGGCCCCAGCAGCTGAGAGCCCTCACACCAGTGATGGAGAGCGAATACTACACCCACTGGGGCTAGTGCTCAGGCACTGGTCTCCTTTGAGGAGAGATCAGCTGAACAGAATAAACTTCCCTTCTGGTTAAAAAAAAAAAAAAAAAAAAAAGGAGATTTACCTTGCCAAAAGTGGGTGTGTCACCATTCATGCCCTTCACCCTGGAGAACTGAACAGATCTCCCTGGCCACACCCAGTACAAGTCTCTAGATCCTGGGAGCAGATACTCCACTTACTTACAGAGTCATAGTACAAACATAAAAGCCGCCACAGCAACAAAACAAAGAAGAAACCAATGGGTATCTCCACAAATGCTGAACCACAAACACACCAATTCAAGAAACAAGAATAAGAAAGACAACATGAGGCTCCCAAAAGAACATAACACTTAAATACGAGATTGTGAATAAGATGAGATGGAAGAAGTGCAAGAAATGGAACTCAAAAAAATTGATAAAAAGATTACAAAGAAGTAACCAGAAGCAAATGCGTGAACTACTGAAATCTGTACAGGATATGAAAGAAAACTTCTCCCATGAAATTGAGATCTTAAAAAGAAATAAAAATGAAATGAATAATTCAATAGAACAAAGAAAAAATGCAGTGGAAAGCCTTAACAACAGAATCGGTGAAGAAATGTTGGACTTAGAAGAAAAAGCAAAGGAAAACGGGAAATTATACAGTAAAACAAAACACAAGAAAAAGAAATTAGAAAACTAAAAAACACTGTTGGGAATCTACAGGATACTATCAAATGACCAAACATACAGGTTCTAGGAGTTCCTGAAGGTGTGGTAAGACAGAATGGATTAGACGGCCTATTTAGTGAAATAATAACAGAAAGCTTCCCTAATTTGGAGAAAGAAAGGGACATCCAAGTACAGGAGGCACACAGAACTCCTAATAGATGTGACCATAAAATATCTTCACCACGACACATTGTAATCAAATTCACCACAGTAAAACAAAAAGAAAAGATTCTAAAATGTGCACAAGAGAAATGCCAGACTACTTTCAGAGGATCTCCAATTAGACTCACAGTGGACATCTCATCAGAAACCCTACTAGGCTAGGAGAAAATGGCAAGCTTTAAGAGAAAAAAAAAACTGTGAACCCAGAATATTATACCCTGCAAAGCTCTCATTTATGAATGAAGGTGAAATAAAGACCTTCCATAACAAATAGAAATTGAAAGAATTTGTCACCATCTGTCCAGTCCTACAAAAGATGCTTAAGCATGTACTGCACAGAGAAACCCAGAAACATGGTCATCACTACGAAGGAAGATAGAGGAAGAAAATCTCTTAGTAAGACTTCAAAGTAAATTCAAAGTTAAAAATAGGAATATTTTTGGAAAAATGGCAGGGCAAAATCACTACTTATCAATAGTCACCTTGAATGTAAATTGCCTCAAATCTCCAGGAAAAAAGGCACAGACTGGCTGAATGGATGAAAAAACAAAACCCATCACTTTGTCGCCTACAAGAAACACATCTCACCAACAAAGATGCATGCAGACTAAAAGTGAAAGGATGGAAAAAGGTATTCCATGTTAAAAGAAAACAAAAAAGAGCTGGTGTTGCCATCCTAATATCAGACAAAATAGACTTTAACACAAAAACAGTTAAAAGAGACAAAGAATGACATTATGTAATGATTAATGGATCAATTCAATAGGAAGATGTAACTATTATAAACATATATACAGGGCTGCGCCATGGCTCACTTGGTTAATCCTCCACCTGTGGCGCCGGCATCCCATATGGGCACCGGATTCTAGTCCCAGTTGCTCCTCTTCCAGTCCAGCTCTCTGCTGTGGCTCAGGAGGGCAGTGGAGGATGGCCCAAGTGCTTGGGTACCTGCACCCACATGGGAGACTGGGAGGAAGCACCTGCCTCCTAGCTTCGGGTCAGCACAGTGCTGGCTGTAGCAGCCATTTGGGGAGTGAACCAACAGATGGAAGACTTTTCTCTCTGTCTCTCTCACTGTCTATAACTCTACCTGTCAAATAAATTAAATACACACACACACACACACATAATTACAGGGCACCTGGCTATTTAAAATAAATGTTAAGGGATCCAAAGAGAGATATAAACTCAAATACAGTATTAATGGGGGATTTTGATACCCCACTTTCAGCAATGGACAGATCAACCAGACAGAAAATCAGCAAGGAAACAGCAGAGTTAATCAACACTATAAACCAAATGTACCTAACATATCTACAGAACTTTCAACCTACAGTTGCAGAATATACATTCTTCTTACCAGTGCATGGAAACTTCTCCAGGACTGACCACATGCTAGGCCATAAGGCAAGTCTCAGCAAATTCAAATAAAAATCTAAATAATTCCAGGCATCTCTTGGACCACAATGCAAAGAAAGCTGAAATTCAGCAACTCAGGAATGTCTAGACTATAGGCAAACACATGGAGACTGTACAACATGCTCCTGAATGAACAGTGGGTCATAGAAGAAATCAAAAGGGAAATCAAGTAATTTCTGGACACAAATGAAGATGACAATACAACATATCAAAACCTATGGGATACAGAAAAAGCAATGTTACAAGGAAAGTTTACAGCAATTGGTGACTACATCAAGAAGTTGTAAAGGCACCAAATGAATGAACTATCAATGCATCACAATGATCTAAAAAACAACAACAAACCAAACCCAAAATTAGTAGGAGAAAGGAAATAATTAAAATTAGAGAAGAAATCAATAAATTTGAAATAAAAAATATGAAAGATTAGCGAAATGAAGGGCTGTTTTCTTGGGAAAAAAAATTGACACACCACTGGCCCAACTAACCAAAAAAAGTAGAGAGAAGACCTAAATCAATAAAATTAGAGATGAAAAAGGACAATACAGAACAACAGACAATACAGAAATAAAAAGAATAATCATAAATTACTACAAAGAGTTGTATGTCAACAAACGGGAAAACCCAAGATAGAAAGATAGATTTGTGGACACATACAACCTATCTAAATTGAGCCATGAAGACATGGAAAACCTAAATAGACACATTTCCAAGACAGAAATTGAATAAGTAATAAAGAACTTCCCAACAAAGAAAAGCCCAGGACCACATGGCCTCCCTATTGAATTCTACCAGATATTTAAGGAAGAACTAACTCCAATTCTTCAAAAGTTACTCAAAACCATTGAACGGAGGGGAATTCTCACTCTCTATGATACATCACTTTAATTCCTAAATCGGAAAAGATGCAACAGAGAAAGAGAACCACAGACCGATTTCCCTGATGAACATAGACACAAAAATCCTCAATAAAGTACTAGCCAATCGATTCCAAAAATACATCAGAAAGATCATTCACCCAGACCAAGTGGGATTTATACTTGGTATGCAAGGATGTTTCAATATTTGCAAATCAATCAATGTGATACATCACAATAATAAACTGAAGAATAAAAATCACGTATTATCTCAATAGATGCAGAGAAAGCATTAGAAAAATACAACACCCTTTCATGATGAAAATGCCTAAGCAATTTGGGTATAGAAGAAACATTCCTCAACACAATCAAGGCAACTTATGATAAACCCACGGCCAACATCCTATTGAATAGGGAAAAGTTGGAAGCATTTCCACTGAGATTCAGAACCAGACAAGGATGTTCACTCTCACCATTGCTATTCACTAAGGTTCTGGAAGTTTAAGCCAGAGCCATTAGGCAAGAAAAAGAAATCAGGTGTTGGCAATGTGGTGTAGCGGGTAAAGCCGTTGCCTGCAGTGCCAGCATCCCATATGGGTGCAGGTTCAAGTCTTGGCTGTTCCACTTCTGATCCAGCTCCCTGTTATGGCCTGGGAAAGCAGTAGAAGATCGCCGAAGTCCTTGGGTCCCTGTACCCATGTGGGCTATTTGGAAGAAGCTCCTGGCTCCTGGCTTCGAATCAGCTCAGCTTCAGCCATTGTGGCCATTTGGGGAGTGAACCAGCAGATGGAAGACCTCTCTCCCTCTCTGTCTCTGCCTCTCTGTAACTCTTTCAAATAAATAAATATTTTTTAAAAAAGAAATCAAAATGATTCAAATTAGGAAAGAAGAATTCAAAATATTCGCATTTGCAGATGACATGATTCTATATATAGGTGATCCAAAGAACTCCACGAAGAAACTACTGGAACTCATAGAAGAGTTTGGTAAAGTAGCAGGATATAAAAGCGATATACAAAAATCAACAGCCTTTGTATGCACAGACAATGCCTTGGCTGAGAAAGAACTTCTAAGATCAATCTGATTCATAACAGCTACAAAAAAAATCAAATACTTCAGAACAAATTAAACTAATGATGTCAAAGATTTCTACGATGAGAATTATAAAACATTAAAGAAAAAAATAGAAGATACAAAAAAGGAAAAATCTTCCATGTTCATGAACTGGAAGAATCAATATCATCAAAATGTCCATTTTTCCAAAAGCAATTTACAGATTAAATGTGACACCAATCAAAATACCAAAGACATTCTTTTCAGACCTAGAAAAAAAAAGATACTGAAATTCATATGGAAGCACAAAAGACCTCAAATAGCTAATGCAATCTTATACAATGAAAAGAAAACTGGAGGCATCACAATACCAGATTTCAAGACATACAACAAAACAGTTATAGTCAAAATAGCTTGGTACTGGTACAAAAACAGATGGATAGACCAATGGAACAGAATAGAAATGCCAGAAATCAATTCAAGCATCTACAACCAACTTATATCTGACCAAGGAACTAAAACCAATTCCTGGAGCAAGGACAGTCTCCTCAAAAAATTGTGTTAGGAAAACATGGATTTCCACATGCAGTAGTACGAAGCAGGACCCCTACCCTACACCTTACACAAAAATCCATTCAAAATGGATTAAAGACCTAAATCAACTACCTCATATCATCAAATTATTAGAGAACATTGGGGAAATCCTACAAGACATTGGCACAGGAAAAGAGTTCTTGGAAAAGACCTCAGAAGTATAGGCAATCATAGCCAAAATTAACAAATGGGATAACATCAAATTGAGAAGCTTCTGTACTGAAAAAAAAAAAAAAAACATTCAGGAAAGTGAAGAGGCAACTGACAGAATGGGAGAAATTATTTTCAAACAATGCAATTGATAAAGGATTAATAACAAGAATATATAAAGATATCAAGAAACTCAACAACAACAAAACAAACAATCCAGTTAAGAAATGGAAAAAGGACTTAGACATTTTTCAAAAGAGGAAATCCAAATGGCAAGAAGACACATGAAAAAAATGCTCAGGATCTAGCCATCAGAAAAATGCAAATCAAAACCACAGTGAGGTTTCACCTCACCCCAGTTAGAATGGATTTCATACAGAAATCAACAAACAACAAACACTGGCAAGGTTGTGGGGGAAAAATACCCTAATCCACTGTTGTTGGAAATGTAAACCGGTAAAACCACTATGGTAGTCAGTTTGGAGATCCCTCAGAAATCTGAATATAGCCCTACCATATGACCCATCCCACTCCTGGGAATTTACCCAAAGGAAAGGAAATCACCAAATAAAATCTTATCTGCACCCCCATGTTTTTTGCAGTTCAATTTACAATATCTAAGATATGGAATCAACCTAAATGCCTGTCTACTGAGAATGGATAAAGAAATTATGGGATATGTACTCTATGCAATACTATACAGTGGTTAAAAAAATGAAATCCGGTCATTTGCAACAAAATAGATGCATCTGGAAAACATCATATTTAGTGAAATAAGCCAGTCCCGAAGGGAAAAATACCATATGTTCTCCCTGATCTGTGATAACTAATAGAGTACCTAAAAGGAAATCTGTAGAGGTGAAATTGACACTTTGAGAAGCAACGACTTGAACAGCCACTGTCTTGACTGTCAAGGAACAGATTTTTGGTTTTTTTCTTAATGGAGAATGGGACCCGGAATGGGAGAGGGAGGAGGACGTGGGGTAGGAGTGAGTGGGGAGGGCAAGTTTGGCGGGAAGAACCACTATATTCCTAAAATTGTACTTATGAAATTTGTACTCATTAAATAAAAAGTTTCTTTGGGAAAAAAATTTTTAAATTTTAAAAAATAAAAATTTTTTTAAAAGTTTTAAAAAGGGCTATGGAGAAGGGATCATCTGATATCTGCTTTGTCTGCCACAGTGGCAAAGGCAAGCTGTCATTCAAGGGAGCTACCAGGTCAAGTGGAAATATCCCTCTGAATTCTGCCAAGTCTAAAATTTGGTTACAAAGGAACAGCATCTGGAAATACTTTTTTCCTCTACTGGATGGTATTCCATATGGACAACCACTTCAAATATATGTTGAAAAGCCAAAGCTTAAGTCTGTATCAACATTAAATGAAAAGGGGGAAAAGGAAAACTTGGCAGATTTTTTTCCTAAAATAAGCATTCTATACTCTAAATCCCTACAAGGAAGTTTGGAACTTGTTTCAGTTTCTCCAACCCTCCCTAGAAATTGAGCTAGATTTTCCTCTGGAACTAGCTTAAGAGTTTCTCAGATCAAATTGATAATCTTCAAATTGTGGTCATTAGTGTGAGAATAAGGTACATCATCCCCGTAACAGTTTAGATCCTTCTTTACTGTCCTCTGTCTCTGCTTATACCATCTGTAAAATTCAGTTGGGATGGATCTGAGGTACTGGTGATTAAAAAAAAAAAAGAAAATATTTCTAATTATGATCATGATTAACAACAATTGACTTGAAAATTCTTTAAAGCAGCTAAGAAAACTTCTGATTCTTCAGGCATTACGACATTCATCGATTCTAATTGTCCTCAGGATACCACATTACTTGTCTTACTAAAGAATTCTGAACCCATATAAACAATATTTCGGCCGGCGCCGTGGCTCAATAGGCTAATCCTCCACCTTGCGGCGCCGGCACACCGGGTTCTAGTCCCGGTCGGGGCGCCGGATTCTGTCCCGGTTGCCCCTCTTCCAGGCCAGCTCTCTGCTGTGGCCAGGGAGTGCAGTGGAGGATGGCCCAGGTGCTTGGGCCCTGCACCCCATGGGAGACCAGGAAAAGCACCTGGCTCCTGGCTCCTGCCATCGGATCAGCGCAGCCACAGCGCACCGGCTGCAGCGGCGGCCATTGGAGGGTGAACCAATGGCAAAGGAAGACCTTTCTCTCTCTGTCTCTCTCTCTCTCACTGTCCACTCTGCCTGTCAAAAAAAAAAAAAAAAATATATTTCAACAGCTCTAAGATTCCACCCTATGAACAGATTATTACCCTTTCAGGGGATAGATTATTGCTATAAAAGTATTCCTTTCCAGCCACTTGACTCAATAACTCTTTCCTATTAAAAAAATGAGATTCACATTTTGTTTAGATTGAAATAAACTATACAAAATCAACTTTCTTCATCAAAAACAGCAGCAATATTTTTGTATTATTTCTAAATAAACATTTATTTTTGTGGTGTTCCCAGATATTATTTATAAATCAGGACAAGCCAGTAGATATAGCCATGGCAAAAGAAAGAAGTAAACAGATAATTCATTTTTCAGTATCCATGGCCTCTGATACTGTCTTGACCATGAAATAGGAGTATTCAACAGAAACCTGGTAAAAAGAGGTAGACTCAACAAAGGAATGTGAACTTCAACAACCAGATGTGGAATGACAATGACAGGCTCTCTCAATCAAACTAACTATAACTTATTCCTTTAAGTTTATTTAATAAGCAGAAAAATTTACACTGAAATCCTTCTTTGGTGAGATCACAAACTTCTCTCTGGTTAATTCCTTTAACTGTCTAATACCGATTTGTAACATATTAAACGTCTTGCTAATAAAATTTCAACCATGAGCTTCATTATAAATTTTGCAAAATATTTTTTTCTCTCACACCTCCTCAAAATTTATTTCTTCAAAAAACTGATAACTCAAACCTGAAATTGGATCCACATTCAAAATAAAATGTTCTATCGAAGCTGACTTCACTAGTTTTTGAGAGTATCTACAAATTACATTGAATCTGTTAAAAATAATTAAAATTAAAATTTTAAAAATTTAAATAAAATACTAAGGTTAAAAAATGATTAACTAAAATATTTCCACAATGCCACTAACAGAGATGCAAAAATGAAAAGTGGCAATTTCATTGCTGTTTTCTGGAAGAGCAGAGAAAAATGAGAATTCAAACAGGGGTCATTTAAATCGGTAGATCATCAATGAATAATGTATTCAATGGGATTCCTATAGGTAAAGATATTCATTAAGTGCCCTCCCTATATAATATAAGAGAAAGTCTATTGTTTAAGTCTCAGATATGTTCAATCACCTCTGAATTATCTGTAAGAAGCAATGACTCGGTTGTGCAGAGTTAGATAACTCTTTCATCTGTAATTCAACCTCATAAACTTGAGTCCTAAGAGGCTGGAAAAGGAAAAGAATCTTCAACTTTATTAATGTAAACAAGCTTCCTATTCTAAAAATAAATATGACTAGTTAACTTGGATATAACTGCATCCTTTAAAATCCTTTCAAAGATAAAAAGAATAAAAAAGAAGCACGAAAATCTCACTGGTAAGGACCTTCTCTTGAGGGTTCCACACTTCAGAATGGGTTGAATCCAGGACACATTTGGGACTAATACCCTTCCAGCATTGCCTTTTTCATTATCTCTGCCTCACCTCATCACTCTCCCGAATTCCAAGACTCTCTCTCAACAAACTCGACACACAGTATACCCTCTGATTAACACTTACATGGAGGTCACATTCTTTTAAAAGTCCTTCTTGATACCTGACTTTGGTATACTGTAGCGTACACTTGAGTTCTGCTATGTCAGCATATCAAAATATGTGTGTGTTGTGTGCTATAACAGCCGGTTTTTGTTTCTTGATTTTCTTTTGATTAAGTTCAGTGAAATCAGAGGATTCTTTAGGGATTAATGCTATGTATGAAAACCAATAAGCACTCAATAAATATTTGTTAAGTAAAGTGAACTATATTATATTTAGTTGAATATAGTTCTTAGGTTATTGAAGAACTATGAAATAATCAAGTCATAAAGTAGTCTTTTTAGTATTTAAGAAAGAAATGCTAAGTGGATGATAAAGACATTACTAATCAAGACAAATAAGGCATGCTCTACTCTGATATGCTATATATTTGTCTAAGTTCAACAATGTACAGGCAAAGTAGAAAGGAACATCCCAACACAGAATATCTTTCTCTCCTATAAAATTATTTATAGCAAAGGGAAAAGGGATTTAATTCATGTATAAATGCAAGAAAGTTTTAAATAGTTCCATAAAACACTTTCATCAACCAGAAACTTCTCTGTCCATAATATGGAAATAAGTTACTTATCTGCACTGAAGCAATTCATGTGATGTCTTTGCAACTAGGAAAAAAGTGACTCTTCAATAAAGTTTGTACTTAGCTAGGTAAGTGTATATAATGCCTTTAAAGTAAAATTAATAGCTATATCCCAAAAGTGGTACTTACAAAATTTATATTTATTAAATAAATGCTTTCTATGCAAAAAACATATTACAGCATTATTCAAACAGGATCCAAACAGGCCAATTGTCACAAGACTTTTACATATCAATTTTAGCAAATTATTCACTAAAGCTCAATTCTTGTATTATTCAGAAAAAAAAATTTAAAAATAAAACTAATTCAAAACAAAAGAAAAAAAAGTAAAATTAGGGGCCAGCACTGTGGTATAGTAGGCAAAGCCTCTGCCTTCCATGCTGGCATCCCACATGGGTGCTGGTTCGTGTCCTGGCTGCTCCTTTTCTGATCCAGCTGTCCACTATGGCCTGGGAAAGCAGTAGAAGATGGCCCATGTGCTTGGGCCCTGGAACCCACATGGGAGACCCGGAAGAAGCTCCTAGCTCCTGGCTTTGGATCGGCCCAGCTCTAGGTATTACGGCCATGTGGGGAGGGAGCCAGCAGTTGGATGACCTTTGTATCTCTTCCTCTATCTGTCTGTAAGTCTATTTCTTTAAAAATTTTTTAAAAGTAAAATTATATTTTATTTAAAAATTTTGGTCAAGTTTAGCTTTAAATGATAACATGTTTAAGATCCACAAATTATTTCAATGACAGTATTTTTTATTATTCTAAAGTGTTACTTTTTTTTTTCCCACAGGCAGATTTAGACAGTGAGAGAGATAGAGAGAGACAGAGAGAAAGGTCTTCCTTTTTCTTTTGGTTCACCCCCTAAATGGCCACTACGGCTGGCGTGCTGCGCCAATTTGAAGCCAGGAGCCAGGTGCTTCCTCCTGGTCTCCCATGCAGGTGCAGGGCCCAAGCACTTGGGCCATCCTCCACTGCCCTCCTGGGCCACAGCAGAGAGCTGGACTGGAAGAGGAGCAACCGGGACAGAATCTGGCACCCCAACCGGGACTAGAACTTGGTATGTCGGCACCGCAGGCAGAGGATTAGCCAAGTGAACCGCAGCGCCATCCCTAAAATGTTACTTTTGAAAATAGGAATATTCTTCATTATTTACTGTTTATTTTGTGACTGTAGAAGAAACCAGGGTTATCTCTGTTTTTACCAAACAGAATCCCTTCTGTAGATGCCTCCTGCATTCCTGATACCCTCATCACAGTGCCTGAATGCCTGAGTGACCAGCTCAGGCCTGTCTCTGTAGCCTCAGGTCCCACCCCACCCCTTATGGAACTCCAGCCACAGGTAGGTCCCCTCCTATGCAGGTTCTTTTCCCCAGGATTTTTCTAATTCATTCATTTCTTCCTAATACAGCAGTGAATCTCTCTGTCTCTCTTCTGCAAGCTATCCCATTTGGCCTCCTTGCACGAATTTTCTTCTCAATTGAATTCTCCCTTCTTGACACAGACCTTTTCTCTTACTAGACTAGACGAGGTTGCCACACCACGTGATTCCCTAACACTCTGAATTGCCTCATACTGCCCATCACATTCACAATTCCTTATGCTGGAACCGGCTCTCCACTAGACTGTAAGACCTATAAAGACAAGGATTTGGTCTGCTGTGTCTACAGTTATATCCAAAGTACCCATTCTAATGCCTGGAAATGTAATATGCAGACTAAAAATGTTGATTATATAAATTAATAAGATCCCAAAATATTGATTGTTGGTGATTTTAATAATCATCTGGCCCAAATACTTCACTCAAAAGTTAGGTCTTAGAAAAATAAACAACAATGTAAAAAAAAATGTTCCCAGTTCTGCATTAGCTCTTGCAGGAATATGATCACCTCCTTTGACCTCATCTATGCAAAAATTGATTATCTACTTACTTACACATTCAAGTATCATTCAAAGCCAAAGAAAATAACAGTTGCAATAATCCAACTATTTTAGTTTATTTTATTCTATTTTTTTTAATTTACTTGACAGAGTCATAGACAATGAGAGAAAGAGACAGAGAGAAAGGTCTTCCTTCCATTGATTCACTCCCCAGATGGCTATCCAAAGCCAGGAGCCAGGTGCTTCCTCCTGGTCTCCCATGTGGGTGCAGGGCCCAAGCACTTGGGCCATCCTCCACTGCCTTCCCAGGCCACAGCAGAGAGCTGGACTGGAAGAGGAGCAATCGGGACAGAATCCAGTGCCCATATGGGATGCTGGTGCCGCAGGTGGAGGCTTAACCAAGTGAGCCATGGCGCTAGCCCCTATTCTATTTTATTTTATAACTCCCTTAATTACCTACACATAAAACTATTTTAAAATTTATGGGATAAAAAGTTGCAAAATTAAAGCATTCAGTATTTTTAACATTTTAAAAGTTATAGTCAGAAGGCATTTTATCAGGATCAGTAGGGGTGGCATTGTGGTGTCATGAGTTAAGCTGCCTCCTGCAGGACAGGCATCCCATGTGGACAGATTGGAAATGCAGCTGCTCCACTTCCTATGCAGCTCCCTGCTCATGTGCTGGGGAAAGCAGTGGAAGATGGCCCAAGTGTTTGGACCTCTGCATCCACGTGAGAGACCCGGATGAAGCTCCTGGATCCTGGCTTTGGCGTGTCCTAGTCAGCTGTTGCAGTCATTTGGGTGAGTGAACCAAAGGATGGAAAATCTCACTAGCTTGATCCTTAACTCTGCTTTTCAAATAAAATAATATTTTTAAAGATAAAAAATGTAAAAGCTCAATGACTAAAACAAACATTCCAATCAAAACTTGGCATAGGACTTCAATAGATAGTTAACAATAGGAAAAACAAAAGTGGCCAGAAAGTATATGAAAAATGCTCAATATCACTAACCATTAGAGGAATGAAATAAACACAATGAAATATCAGCTTACCCTTGTTAGAATAGCTATTCTCGGGCCTGGTGCTGTTTCTTAGTGGGTAAAGCCACTGCCTGCAGTGCCTGCATCCCATATGGGTGCCAGTGCAATTCCCAGCTGCTCTACTTCCAATCTAGCTCTCTGCTATGTCCTGGGAAAGCAGTAGAAGATGGCCCAAGGACTTGGGCTCCTGCACCTGGTGAAAGATGGAGAAGAATCTCCTGGCTCCTGACTTCAGATATGCCCACCTCCAGCCCTTGTGGCCATTTGGGGAGTGAACCAGCATTTGGAAGACCTTTCTCTTTGTCTCTCCCTCTCTCTGTAACTCTACCGCTCAAATAAATAAAATCTTTTTAAAAAAGAGTAGCTATTATCAAAAAGAAAGAAAGTAACAAATTTGAGGACTATGTGGAAAAATGTTAACTGTTATACATTGTTGGTGGGAGTGTAAATTGGTACAGTCATTATGGAAAGCAGGATAGATTTTTTCTTTAAAAACTATAAAAAGAACTGAAGAAATGATCATGCAGTCCCACTACTGAGTATAGACCCAAAAGACATAAAATAATTTTCCTAGAAGATATCTGCTCCTTCATGTCTATTGTAGCACTATTCAAAATAGCCAATGTAGGGAATCAACTGAGGTGTCCATTATCAGATGAATGGATAAAAAAAATGTGGTACACATACCACACACACACACACACACACACACAATCGAATACCATTCAGTCACAAAAAGGAATGAAATCCTGTCATTTGCAACAAAATGGATGGAACTGGAAGATAATATATTAAGTACGTTAAGTGAAATAAGTCAGAGGAAGACATCTCATATTCTAGAACCAACCAAACAAACAAACACACACCTCAGGGCCACAGTTATGGCACAGCAGTAAAGCCACTGCCTGGGACATCAGCATTCCATCTGAGTGCTAGTTTGAATCCTTGCTGCTGCAGCTCCACTTCTGACCCAGCTCCCTGCTAATGTGCCTGGAAAAGCAGCTGATGATGGCCAAAGTACTTAGGCCCCTTCCACCCACGTGGGCCCAGCCCTGGCTAATGCAACCATTTAAGAAGTAACCAGCAGATGGAAGATTTCTGTTTCTACCTCTCTCTATATAACTCTTCCTTTCAAATAAATAAAATAAATTTAAAAAAAGAAACCTTAATCTGAACACAGAATGTGGATTACTAGAGTGTTGGGAGGCTTACCAGGGGTAGAGGAAATATGGATAAATCAATAGGTAAAACTCTATGTGGTTCCTTAATTGTGATAAGTGTGTTATACTAATATGAGCTTTCAGTAGTAGGAGATACTGAGTGTAGAGTATATATGAACCCTTTACTTAATAACCTGTGTTTTATTAATTTAAAACTATTCTGAAATTATAAAGTTAAAAAAGAAGATATATTTTCCTTTTTATATTCTAAAAAGATTTTTCTGTTACAACTCAACTGTAGATGCCATTCAAGCAACCAAAAAAACAAAGAGATTCTGCCTCCAAATGAGATCTGAAGTATCCTCCTCAATATGGAAAGATGCCTGATTTTTCAGTTTCTATTATCATATAATTCCCTCTTTTCATGAGACACTGAAATCTTTGAGAAGCACTGGAAAATGAATTTTAAACACTCTCTCTATTTCTATTTTTTGAAAGTTTCTAAATATGCTAGGAAACCACTGGAGTGCAAGCTGGAAGACAGAGCCCACTGCTCATAGTGCTTAGTGCATAGAAGAAATTCAACTGCTTTTCTACCTTGCAAAAATATTATCAAATCACTAGCATCGCCAAACAATTATCGTATTAATTGAACATTGTCTAATCAATGAAGAGCATATGGGACTTTCACTCTTAACATAGAATACATGTAGGCAACTAAAGGATTAAGAAGGAAAACTGAGGAGAAAGACTAAAGAAAATAGAAATTTTTGACCAAACTCTTTGAGACTTAGAGATCAGAAGAGAATTATTATTACCACATTACTGTCATAATTACATAATTGAGTCCTAGGTATAGGATTTTTCATGAGGTTGATGGAAAATGCATACTGTGAAAAAACCGTGCATGGATTTAAAAACTTTTTGAAACAAAACACACTTGTGTTTTAACCCCAACTTCCCATGAACATTTTTAAGTACTCTTGCATCTGCCTGTCTCTGGTCTAGTTTTTCACATGCATTGTTTTTTCTTTATTCTGTCTATTATATCTGCTATAAATCAGAGATGATAAAAACTATCCCTCCTTAAGAAGAAATGTGAATAAATTAAAAACTTTAGATTACAGGGAAAGAGTAAGGGTAATGATTCTACAATAATATCAAAATTGTTGCAAGTATATGCAAATTCTCTTTATCTGAAGTAATCAAGAAATGAAAATCTCTAGTTAATAGAGTGTCACATTAAATCTTCAACAGTAACCAGGTTTTACAAATTTGCAAAAAATTCAAAATATAACAAAACATACCTAATATATACTTTATCCAATTCCCTCAGGACCTTCCCAGCCTCCATGATCAGCATTCAGAATATCATCCATTATTGATTTTTACAATCCAGAAACATTAAGAAGAGAAGGACTAAGCTGAAACCACTCCATAAGACACTAGGGGTGGGGGTCGCCATTATTTAATAAGTCCCTGAAGGTGATAGTGGTTTATTTATTTTTTCTCACTTTGCAGATGACAGCTCAATACCAGCCTTCATTTCCTATTAACTAGGCATGAAGTCAGAAAATATACATTCTTGTCTTGAATTTGCCATTATTTCTTACCTTGAGAAGATTAAAAAAAAATCTCCATTGCATAATAAGGAGCCTGTTGAAATAATTGATCAAGACTTTCTACAGGAGAGTGGCAAGATGGCAGAATAGGAAGAGAGCATACTGATAGTCCAGGAAGAGACAGTTTAATAAAAGTGGAGATACTGCAGGTTCAAGGAAGAGTAGGGGAAGAAACAGCAGAGGAAACTCTTCCGGAACTAGTGATTCACAGTGGACCTGCGTGGAGAGCATGGGAGCCCACAATTCGGGACATCAGTGGCAGACTCAACACACCAACGCTGGAACGTGAGGTGAGCCGAACCTCAATAGCCCGAGACACCAGCAGTCAAGCGGAAAGAGGAGACTAGAGGGAACGAGGCTTGAAACCCTGTGGGAAAAAGTTCACCAGGCTAACTAGAAGAGAGAGGAAAAAAAAAAGTGACCGATACGGACACGAGTTTCTCTCTCTCTGCTCACCTCTCAAAGGCGAGCAAGACAAAGAGCAGGCACCATTTTAGACATACGTAATAAGCAGGGCAACCTCAGGTCTGCACCAGCCCTCAGCCTAGCAGAAAAACCTGACTCTGGGTGGGGGTGAAATAACAGATTAGGACCTAGTGAATGTGTGGTGCTAATGAACTGAGACTGTGAAAAAAGAGATGGTGGGGGAGAGAACTCATGGAATTCATGTGAGTACTCTCCAGAGATGCTACAATTCGGTAACCTTGGCAACCCAGAGGGAGACTGCAGGAGAATTTGAGCCCACACTGAGGGCAGAACAGATTCCCTGTGTGGTCCTTGGGAAAGAGCTTTCAATCTCTGGCTCCTCCAATTCTGTTCATCTGTGTGGAATTACTTCCCTTTTGAATCAAAAAAAAAAAAAGAAAGAAAGAAAGAAAGAAAGAGAGAGAAAGAAAGAGAGAGAGAGATTTACCAAACCTAACCTGGGAGTGTCACCTTTGGCACAACCTTAACCCTGAGGAACCAAACAGAGCTCTCAGGCCACACCCATCTCAAGCCTCTAAGGCTCCATCAAAAGCATACAGTCAACTTAATCTAGAGTGATAGTATAATGAGAAAAAACACCACAGCAAAGAAACCAAAGAATATTTCCACAGTGCCAAACAAACGCAGAAACTGAGGTAACAAGAACAAGGAAGACACTACGACGCACCAAAATGATAAAGACACCCCAATTCAAGATTATGAAGATGACGAGATAGAAGAAATGCAAGAAACGGATCTCAAAAAATTGATAAGAACATTAGGAAGTTCTCAAAAACAAATTGTTGAACTTCAGAAATCCTTACTGGATAGGATAGAAAATCTCTCTCGTGAAAATGAAATCTTAAGGAGGAATCAAAATGAAATTAAACAACTAGTAGAACATGAAACTGTGATAGTGATGAGAAATCATAATGAAATGATGAATTCAATAGATCAGATGACGAACATATTAGAGAGCCTTAAAAACAGATGAATGAAACAGAAGAGAGAATATCGGACTTAGAAGACAGAGAACAGGAAAGGATACAGTCAAATCAAAGAAAAGAAGAGGAAATTAGAAATCTAAAGAACATTGTTGGGAATCTACAATATACTATTAAAAAAACCAACATTCGGGTTCTAGGCGTTCCTGAAGGCATGGAGAGGGAGAAAGGATTAGAATGCCTTTTTAGTGAGATACTAGCAGAAAATTTCCCACGTATGGAGAAGGACAGAGACATCCTAGTACAGGAAGTACTTAGAACCCCTAGTAACCATGACCAAAAGAGATCCTCACCACGTCACGTTGTAATTAAACTCACCACAGTGAAACATAAAGAAAAGATCCTAAAATGTGCAAGAGAGAAATGTCAGATTATTCTCAGAGGATCTCCAATTTGACTCACAGCAGACTTCTCATCAGAAACCCTACAAGATAGGAGGGAGTGGTGAGACATAGCCCAGGTACTAAGAGAGAAAAACTGCCAGCCCAGAATATTACATCCTGCAAAGCTCTCATTTGTGAATGAAGGTGAAATAAAGACCTTTCATAGAAAACAGAAATTGAAAGAATTTGTTGCCACTCATCCAGCCCTGCAAAAGATGCTTAAAGATGTGTTACACACATAAACAGAGAAACACGGTCATCAATATGAAAGAAATTAAAGGAAGGAAACCTCACAGCAAAAGATCACAGGAAAATCAAAGCATATATTGGCAGGGCAAACTTACTACTTATCAATAGTCACATTGAACGTTAATGGCCTGAAATGTCCAGTTAAAAGACACCGATTGGCTGATTGGGTTAAGGAACAAAACCCATCTATTTGCTGCTTACAAGAAACACTTCTTTCCAACAAAGATCCATACAGACTGAAAGCGAAAGGCTGGAAAAAGATATACCATGCCAACAGAAATGAAAAAAGAGCGGGCGTAGCCATCTTAATACCGGACAACATAAACTTTACCACAAAAACTGTTAAGAGAGACAAAGAGGGGCACTATATAATGATTAAGGGATCAATACAACAAGAAGATATAACAATTATCAATGTATATGCACCTAACTACAGGGCACCAGTTTATCTAAAAGATTTATTAACGGACTTAAAGGGAGACTTAGACCCCAATACAATAGTACTGGGGGACTTCAATACTCCACTCTCAGAAATAGACAGATCAATAGGACAGAAGATCAACAAGGATACAGTAGATTTAAACGACACTATAGCCCAAATGGATCTAACAGATATCTACAGAACTTTCAATCCTACAGCTAAAGATTTTACATTCTTCTCAGCAGTACATGGAACCTTCTCTAGGATTGACCACATACTAGGCCATAAAGCAAGTCTCAGCAAATTCAAAAGAATTAGAATCATACCATGTAGCTTCTCAGACCATAAAGGAATGAAGTTAGAAATTAGCAACTCAGGAATCCCTAGAGCATACGCAAACACATGGAGATTGAACAACATGCTCCTGAATGACAATGGGTCATAGAAGAAATCAAAAGAGAAATCAAAAACTTTCTGAAAGTAAATGAGGATAACAGCACAACATACCAAAACTTATGGGATGCAGCAAAAGCAGTGTTAAGAGGAAAGTTTATATCAATAGGTGCCTACATCAGGAAATTGGAAAGGCACCAAATAGATGAGCTTTCAATTCACCTCAAGGATCTAGAAAACCTACAGCAAACCAGACCCAAATCTAGTAGGAGAAGAGAAATAATTAAAATCAGAGAAGAAATCAACAGGATTGAATCAGAAAAACATTACAAAAAATCAGCCAAACGAGGAGCTGGTTTTTTGAAAAAATAAACAAAATTGACACCCCATTGGCCCAACTAACTAAAAAAAGAAGAGGAAAGACCCAAATCAATAAAATCAGAGATGAAAAAGGAAACGTAACAACAGATACCACAGAAATAAAAACAATCATCAGAAATTACTACAAGGACTTGTATGCCAGCAAACAGGAAACCTATCAGAAATGGATAGATTCCTGGACACATGCAACCTACCTAAATTGAACCAGGAAGACATCAAAAACCTAAACAGACCCATAACTGAGACAGAAATTGAAATAGTAATAAAGGCCCTCCCAACAAAGAAAAGCCCAGGACCAGATGGATTCACTGCTGAATTCTACCAGACATTTAAAGAAGAACTAACTCCAATTCTTCTCAAACTAATCAGAACAATCGAAAAAGAGGGAACCCTCCCAAATTCTTTCTATGAAGCCAGCATCACCTTAATTCCTAAGCCAGAGAAAGATGCAGCACTGAAAGAGAATTACAGACCAATATCCCTGATGAACATAGATGCAAAAATCCTCAATAAAATTCTCACCAATAGAATGCAACAACACATCAGAAAGATCATCCACCCAGACCAAGTGGGATTTATCCCTGGTATGCAAGGATGGTTCAATGTGTGCAAAACAATCAATGTGATACACCACATTAACAGACTGCAGAAGAAAAACCATATGATTATCTCAATAGATGCAGAGAAAGCATTTGATAAAATACAACACCCTTTCATGATGAAAACTCTAAGCAAACGGTTTGGAAGGAACATTCCTCAATACAATCAAAGCAATTTATGAAAAACCCACGGCCAACATCCTATTGAATGGGGAAAAGTTGGAAGCATTTCCACTGAGATCTGGTACCAGACAGGGATGCCCACTCTCACCACTGCTATTCAATATAGTTCTGGAAGTTGTAACGAGAACTATTAGGCAAGAAAAAGACATTAAAGGGATACAAATTGGGAAGGAATAACTCAAACTATCCCTCTTTGCAGATGATATGATTCTTTATTTAGGGGATCCAAAGAACTCTACTAAGAGACTATTGGAACTCATAGAAGAGTTTGGCAAAGTAGCAGGATATAAAATCAATGCACAAAAATCAACAGCCTTTGTATACACAGGCAATACCATGGCTGAGGAAGAACTTCTAAGATCAATCCCATTCACAATAGCTATAAAACACTCAAATACCTTGGAATAAACTTGACCAAGGACGTTAAAGAACTCTATGAAAATTACAAAACCTTAAAGAAAGAAATAGAAGAGGATACCAAGAAATGGAAAAATCTCCCATGCTCATGGATTGGAAGAATCAACATCATCAAAATGTCCATTCTCCCAAAAGCAATTTATAAGATTCAATGCAATACCAATCAAAATATCCAAGACATTCTTCTCAGAACTGGAAAAAATGATGCTGAAATTCATGTGGAGATACAGGAGACCTCGAATAGCTAAAGTAATCTTGTACAACAAAAACAAAGCTGGAGGCATCACAATACCAGATTTCAGGACATACTACAGGGCAGTTGTAATCAAAACAGCATGGTACTGGTACAGAAACAGATGGATAGACCAATGGAACAGAATAGAAACACCAGAAATCAACGCAAACATCCATAGCCAACTTATATTTGATCAAGGATCCAAAACCAATCCCTGGAGTAAGGACAGTCTATTCAATAAATGGTGCAGAATCATGAAGCAAGACCCCTACGTTTCACCTTACACAAAAATCCACTCAACATGGATTAAAGACCTAAATCTACGACCTGACACCATCAAGTTACTAGAGAACATTGGAGAAACCCTGCAAGATATAGGTACCGGCAATGACTTCTTGGAAAACACCCCAGAATCACAGGCAGTCAAAGCCAAAATTAACATTTGGGGTTGCATCAAATTGAGAAGTTTCTGTACTGCAAAAGAAACAGTCAGGAGAGTGAAGAGTCAACTGACAGAATGGGAAAAAAATATTTGCAAACTACACAACAGATAAAGGGTTGATAACCAGAATCTACAAAGAAATCAAGAAACTCCACAACATCAAACCAAACAACCCACTTAAGAGATGGGCCAAGGACCAAAACAGATATTTTTCAAAAGAGGAAATCCAAATGGCCAACAGACACATAAAAAATGTTCAAGATCACTAGCAATCAGGGAAATGCAAATCAAAACCACAATGAGGTTTCACCTCACCCCTGTTAGAATGGCTCACATTCAGAAATCTACCAACAACAGATGCTGGAGAGGATGTGGGGAAAAAGGGACACTAACCCACTGTTGGTGGGAATGCAAACTGGTTAAGCTACTATGGAAGTCTGTTTGGAGATTCCTCAGAAACCTGAATATAACCCTACCATTCAACCCAGCCATCCCACTCCTTGGAATTTACCCAAAGGAAATGAAATTGGCAAACAAAAAAGCTGTCTGCACCTTAATGTTGATTGCAGCTCAATTCACAATAGCTAAGACCTGGAACCAACCCAAATGCCCATCAACGGTAGACTGGATAAAGAAATTATGGGACATGTACTCTATAGAATACTATACAGCAGTCAAAAACCATGATTCGGTCATTTGCAACAAGATGGAGGAATCTGGAAAACATCATGCTGAGTGAATTAAGCCAGTCCCAAAGGGACAAATATTGTAGGTTCTCCCTGATTGGCGACAACTGAGCACCAAAGGGGAAACCTGTTGAAGTGAAATGGACACTATGAGAAATGGTGACTTGATAAGCTCTTGTCCTGACTGTTGATGTACAATGTAATACTTTATCCATTTTAGTATTTTTTCTTTGTTTTGTTCTAGTACTATTGGTTGGACTCTGCAATTAACACAAAATTATTCTTAGGTGTTTAAATTTCAACTGAAAAGTGATCCCTTTTAAATATAACAGTGGGAATAAGAGAGGGAGGAGATGTACAATTTGGGACATGCTCAATCGGACTTGCCCCAAATGGTGGAGTTAGAATCGTACCAGTGGATTCCAATACAATCCCATCAAGGTGGCATGTACCAATGCCATCTCACTAGTCCAAGTGATCAATTTCAGTTCACAGTTGATCACACTGAGAGGTCTAAGAGTCAAAGGGATCACACAAACAAGACTAGTGTCTGCTAATACTAACTGATAGAATCAAAAAGGGAGAGAACGATCCATCATGGGAATCAGGATACACAGCAGACTCATAGAATGGCAGATGTCCTAAATAGCACTCTGGCCTCAGAATCAGCCCTTAAGGCATTCAGATCTGGCTGAAGAGCCCATGAGAGTATTTTAGGCATGGAAAGCCAAGACAATCTGGGAAAAACAAGAAGACCTAAATGAAAGATCTCTGCGAGTAAGATCCCAGTGGAAAGAACAGGGCCATCAAAGAAGGAGGTTCCTTTCTCTGAAGTGAGGAGAGAACTTCCACTTTGACTATGACCCTGTCTGAATAAGATCGACGTCAGTGAACTCAAAAGGCTTCCATAGCCTTGGCAACTCATGACAAGAGCCTAGGGAGATTACTGATGCCATAAACAAGAGTGTCAAATTGTTAAGTCAACAACAGGAGTCACTGTGTACTTACTTCTCTCTTGGGATCTGTTCTTAATGTGTTGTTCAATGTGAAGTAATGCTATAACTAGTACTGAAAGAGTATTTTATACTTTGTGTTTCTGTGTGGGTGCAAACTGATGAAATCTTTACTTAATCAATTAAATCTTTACTAAATCAATCATCTGTATATAAAGATAATTGAAAATGAATCTTGATGTGAATGGAATGGGAGAGGGAGCGGGAGATGGGAGGTCTGCGAGTGGGAGGGAAATTATTGGGGGGGGAGCCATTGTAATCCATAAACTGTACTTTGGAAATTTATATTTACTAAATAAAAAAATAAAAAATAAAAATAAATAAATAGATAAAAGACTTTCTACAGTAAGAACCTATGACAGTAAAAATAGCTTTTATAAGTTCTGTTTAAGAATCATCAAAGTAAAAGAGGAAAAAAGTTATTATTTTCTATTTAGAGAATCTAAAAAACAATGAATGAATGCAACTGTAGCTCCGTTGCGAAAAGAACCCTGAGCTCTGGTAGTGGAGTATTTCTCTGTGAACTTTTCTAAAGAGGAAACTGGGTTGTGATACCTGATTTGAGAATTAAGCCTTTAGCTGGCGCTGCGGCTCACTGGGCTAATCCTCCGCCTTGCGGTGCTGGCACACCGGGTTCTAGTCCCGGTCGGGGCGCCAGATTCTGTCCCGGTTGCCCCTCTTCCAGGCCAGCTCTCTGCTGTGGCCAGGGAGTGCAGTGGAGGATGGCCCAGGTGCTTGGGCCCTGCACCCCATGGGAGACCAGGAGAAGCACCTGGCTCCTGCCATCGGATCAGCGCGGTGCGCTGGCCACAGTGTGCCAGCCGCGGCGGCCATTGGAGGGTGAACCAACGGCAAAAGGAAGACCTTTCTCTCTGTCTCTCTCTCACTGTCCACTCTGGCTGTCAAAAAATTAAAAAAAAAAAAAAGAATTAAGCGTTTATGATGGGCAAAGTTGGGCCTGCAGGGGAGTTTGCAGCAGAGCTCAGGATACACAAGCATCAGGTTAATAGAGCTGGAGAGAACTGCCTGAGCCACGCTGCTGGTCCCCATAACTCTCAAATCTGGAGTAGGACTTCCCCAGGCATTCTGCTTCCACACCTGTCTTTGTTACAGTGTTGCCTTTCTCAGTCTCTATCCTTATCCTGATATCTGACCCTTCGATACATTTTATTAAGGCTGTAACATGTCACATGAGCTCTTTTGGCTGGTTGACCCTCTAATTCACATTTCTGCCCTCTTAATAATTTTCCACTCTCTAATCCCAGGCCCAGGTTGACAGTTTTTACCAGCCACCCCCTGCCACTGAACCCCAGACAGGAAAGAATCTGTCTACGGAACATATTTCTAGCCAACGTTTAAAATACTCTAAATGTTCCCTCAGTTAATTCATTCTTTCAACAACCATTTCTTGGAAGGCCACCGTGTGCCAAGCACTATAAATGAACAAGGAAATAAGACATAGGAACAAGCGCTAAGATGAAAATGATACAGGGGGTATTATGGGGATGTTATGAAGTTCCTTCAGGTTGGGTGGTCAGGAAAGGCCTCACGGAGTCCAGATTGATGGGAAGGAAGCAGCTATGCAAGCATCTGGGGGAAGGGACAGGGATGCTCTCAGCAAGGGCCGTGGCACTATTATGGCAAAGGCCTCAAGAGAGAAAAGAGCTTAGTGAACTGAGGGAAAAGATCAACATGGCCAAAACAGGGAGCTGAGTGGAAAACCAACAAGATTAAACTGGAGAGTTAAACACAGGCAAGCAAGGAAGGAGACTGGAGGCTGCAGCTAAGGAGTTGATGCTTTATTCTAAGGGAAGTGATGGGTTTTAGGCAGTGAAGTGACATGACATGCTCTATATAGTTTTTAAAGATTTATTTGATTTATTTGAAAGGCAGAGTGACAGAAAGGGAGGAAGAGAGAGAAACAGAGTTCTTCCATCACTGGTTCACCTCCCAAGGACCTCAATATTTGGATGGCAGGGGACAAGCACATGGGCCATTTCTGCTGCCTTCCCTGGCCCATTGACAGTCAGCTGGAGTGGAAGCAGAGCAAGCAGGACTCAAACTGGTGCCCTGATATGGGATGCCGGCATGGCAGGCAGTAGCTTAACCAGCTGTCCCATGATGCTGGTCTCCTATCATCTACATTTTAGAAGATGGTCAGTGGACAGCACTAGAATCAGAATCCAGTAGTTTCATTCTAAGCCCATGGGAATGGTGCAGGGAGATGTCCTGGTAGCTTTGAGTGGAAACTGAACATTTTTTAAAAAGCAGATATTATTTGGAGAGGGAAATGATAAAAAAAGGTATAGACCATGAGGGCAAAAAATTAAAGATGACTTATAGGTTTTTGGCATCTAGGTGCCAAAGGTTATACCACTTACCTGAGATGGGTAAAGCTATGACAGCAAAAGTATGTTGGTACATGTTTAACAATAAACTTTCAGCAGGAAAAGTTCCTCATTTGCAGCATTCAACATATTAGGGGTGTGACTACTTCTCCCATTGCCCAATTCAATCGATGCACACAAGGTCACTGAATGAGAGATGGTCACCTGTGGGCTTTTAGGGTTCAGCAGAAGTTACTTCTGAAATACTGGTGGCAATTACAAGCCTTGAGGAGGAAATAAAGTCAAGAATTCTCTAAGGATGGGCTAAATTTTAAAAAATCCTCTTAGCGCTTCAAGAATGACTATATTTTTATATGTGAGAATGAAGTAGTATCTTTGAAACCAAGGCCTATACTGCATTATCCATTCCTTATAAAAATATCATCTCATGTGCCTTCTTCTCTTTTTCTGCCCTCCTCATTTTGTTTGTGTGAATGTATTTATGTGTATGAGATTTTTATTGCTGTTGTAACAAATTACCATAAACTTAATGACTTAGGACAAGCTTACTCTTACAATTCTGTGGGTCTGAAGTCTGGCGTGGATACTGTGGGGATAACTCAAGGTGTTGGTGGAGCAGCATCCCCTTCTGAAGGCGTTAGAAGAGAATCTGGTCCCTTGCTTCTCCCCAGCTTGAGACTGCCCTCGTTCCTTGACTCATGGCTGTCTCCTCTGTCATCAACACCAGTAGGCTGAGTCTTTCTCCTCACACATCACTTTACCCCTTCTCCCTCTCTCTCCCACTTTCAACAACCCTGGTGATTACACTGAGCAACCAAATAATTCACGACAGTCTCGTACTCTAAATTCTCAACTGGCAAACAAATTCTACTAACCCAACATATTAACAAATTCCATGGAATAGGATGTGGACCTTTTTGGATGGCCATCAGAGTGCCTACCACAATATGTATGTATATACAGATGTATGTATGTATGTATAGCCACACTAAAACTAATATAAATATGGTTTGTTTATGTAACTGCATGCCAGTATCTATACAAGTACATGTATCTTAGGGCAAATGTGCATCTGTGCCCTTATATATTTCTATAACACAAAATTTAACACATTTGTTCTACTTGAATTTTATTCCAGTAAGAATTCTCTGTATAAAACAACAACCTATGTACTTCCTTTCTCAGTTAAAAAACAGATTGGAAAATTTGTCATATTGCTCTTACCTTGTTTTCTGAGAAGCTCACAGCTAAACTTAAATCTCAAACGTAATAATTTTCTGACCCTGGTTAACGGCTACATCTGTTGGGATATATCACCTTTATTTGAATGATCACTTATAATTGTATGTGGATGATTATGTATAATTGTACCATATTATATTCATTTCATATTTGAAAGCACCTCAAATGCTTTTTTGGAAATAGACTAGGTTATAAACTCGAAACAATAATGGCTTGGAAGGAAATCCCAAAAAAGCGTGACATGTTCTTTAGCTCTGTGTAGACTACAAGATTAAAAACCAAATCACAGAAACCTTAAACTGCACTGTAATAAGACTCCAAATCCCTGAGAAGGGAAAGAACGTTCACACTAGCTTTCTATTTTCCATAGCTCTGAGCTCTGAGCCATTCCAAGAAAATCAAAATGTGATAATCCTCGTCAGATAGAATATCCAAAAGAAAAACGAAAGAAAACTTTCCAGGAAGAAATGGAGCCCGCACGACTGGATGTCCTCACTACATGGAAAGCTTTGAATTGCCCCAAGCTTTGACACTCTCTGGACATTCATCCTTTCCTAAGAGAAAAGATGAGCTATTGAGTACAAAACATATCACGCACATTTAAACCTCCAGCCCAAACGCTATCATTAGGCCCGGTATGCAAATATAAACTGTACCAGTTACTGGCCTAAGGACTTATATACATAACAATATAATCTCTATAACTACCATATACTTATTCATTTTAAGCCTGGATGTATTCATTTTATATATAAGAGAACTAGGGAAAGACTCGTCACACAGCTACCTGGTTTTATCTTTACCCCCAGACATTTTAGAGGTCAGAGCTGTTGCTGTTGAGTATAGGCCTTGTTCAGTTACTGGAACTCAGAGAGACAGTGAGAACCCTCTCAGATGCTAGTCTCTGCAATGTCCACTCCTCCAGTGGCACCCAGTCTCTCCCCCAGAGGAGTCCTCCCCTCCCTGTGCTCCTTACCTTGCTTCTCACGTTACGGGTAAAGCTGCCTCTTTGTCTTTTGCCTTCCGCTAGGTTTTCAGCTAAGTTCTCAGCCCCAAAGAGTCTTCCTCCAGATGCTATGTCCTCTTGTTTCTCTGAGGCCGGCTGCTCAACCTCTGAATGGCGGAGGCGGGATCTTTTCAGTTCCTTTCCATGTTGGTACCACTTTTGTTCTTCCTCTCCTTCCTCTCTTAGAAAGCAACAGTACTTTAACACTGGCTCAGTACTGCAGGTCCGAAGTTAAGAAAATTTTGTTTTAAATCCTGGCTTCAACATTTGCTAAATGTGTGATCTTGAGTAAGTTATTATGTAAGACCTAGTTTCTTTGCTTGTAAAATGGAAGTAATGATAGGATTTATCACATTAGTTTCTTGAAAAGCTTAGACAAGTGAATGAATAATGGCCATCTTTTAGCACAGCACCTGGCACAGAGTGTTAGCATTCAATATATGTGAAGTACTACATTCACCACAACTTTAATATTTGGTATCTACAGATTCTACATGCCACATTCATGATGATCTCCCTAGTTCATTCAGTGCCCAGTCACGCAGTGTGGTTTATTGAACACTTGCTGGTAGAATAAATGAAAGAATGCTATGAATGGACACTTATCAGGGATATCACAAACTCTCACATTCCCTCTAATGGTGATCTAATGAAATCTCCTTTCTGAGATTCCTAACATTTGCCTTAAATGGGATAATTTGTAGAGAAAGAACAATATATAAAAAGTTTTTAGGAAGCTCTCTGCACGTTAACTGCTGGAAGAAGCCTCTGAACTATGCTCTTTTAAAAACACTTAAAGATCAACACTGTTTGTCTTGGCTTCTAGAATCAGACTGCTGTTTCTTTGACAGTGATAGGACACAGACCCTGGGCCACAGGGGACCCCAGTCATAGTGTGATGATGTAAGTCCTCACAAGGCCTTCCTTCCAAGGAGGATCCCCATCCAAGGTTTCATTCTGCGCTTTCCCAACCCGGTGGTGTGCTGTGGCTAGCAGGTGACCACTCTAGCAGAAGGAAAGAACTAAGCCAGGATGAAAGAAGAAATTTCATGAAAAAGGGGGAAGAGTTCATATGGATTGAGTTTGGAGAGGATAGTCTTAGGCATTTTGAAAAAGTTTAATGACAGGCTAATATAGCTGCCAAATAGTAATCTTTAAGATATCATTATATATGGGTAGAGGAAGCTTTAAGACAGTTTTCTGTGTGTGACAAATTGACTTCACCTTTAAAATATCTTCACTAAACCCCAGTACACATTTGAGTAGCTTTTAAATGATTTTTAGTGTATGTAAATTGTGTGTATTTTGCACATGATATCATGCTTGAGCCCCAAAGGTGTTCCTCCTTTAGCTTTCATGCACACTTGGTCACAGAATATCCGTTACTATATACTGAGCTAGGGAGATCAGACAGTTTCTATTTTTCAATACCCTTAGCCATTTGCATCCACATATGGAGCCCTGCATAATGACTTTCTCCTTCAGAGCCTTCCTTTGCATCTATGTTTGTTTCATTTCAGTTGCAGTAAAATGGCTACTTGAAAAAGCCAGCTGATCATCCCGGGTAATTCTGCATGGATCACTTTCCTTTTACAGATATATTTCTGAATAAAATTGCTCTCCATACCTCCTTTACTACATGCTGTTGAATGAATAAGCAGTTTCTGGTCTTCTTTGATAACCACAGAGCAGCAAGGAGTCTGAAATCCTAAGTATGGTTCTATAGGCTTGCTCTACTCTAACCACCCAGCCATCATCATAGGCCTTTTTAAAATTACATAAACTCTCTGACTTGATTCTTCATTGTTTTATTTCTTTATTTTGAAAAAAATTGTTTGTATTTTAAAAAGCATATGCTTATTGTACAAAGCTCAAAGTGAAATTATATAAAGTGAAGCTCTTGTACTCTCTGTCTCTATCAGCCACCCTGATCAATGCTAGATTGTTTATAATTTCTATACTTGCATGTTTTCCCTATAAAATATGTATATATTAATATAACATGTAACTTTTATAAATAGAAACATGTACTTTGCTATGCAGTCCATCCTTCCCTCAAAAATCAGAACATATTACATGCAAGTTTCTACAAGTTTTTTTATTTTCAGATTTAATCCATATTAGAAAGAGTTGGTTTTTTTTTTAAAGAAAGATTTATTTATTTATTTTGAATGTCAGTTACAGAGAGAGAGAGAGAGAGACAGATCTTCCATCTCTTGTTTCATGCCCTGGATGGCTGCAATGTGCAGGCCAAATCCAGGACCCAGGAGCTTCATCTGGGTCTCTCACGTAAGTGGTAGGGGATAAATATTTTGGCCATCTCCCATTGCTTTTCTCAGGCCATTAGCAGGGAGCTGGATTTGAACTGGAGCAGCTGGACGTGAACCAGCACCCATATGGGATGCTAGCTTCACAGGGTGTGTGTGGCGTAACCCACTACAACAACAACGTTAGCCCCTAGAAATAGAGTTTATTTTAAGGCTCAGGAAATAATGTATGTGAAAATAATTTGATAATATACTATGCAGAGTTATCATATTATTATAACAATTAGGAAGTCTTTGTTCAAACTTTGCATTTCTTTATGATATATAGGTTGATTGCCTTTCTTGAAAATATGACTTTTTTCCTCAATTCAAAGACATTCTTTTAAAAAGTTTCTAATATCTCTGAAGCCAAAATATATGCTACAATAAGTAGTATACCCTAGTTTTATTTGGTAGCATTTATATCTATCATGCTAGCACTTAAAATAAGGACTTGTCTTAGAATGAAGGCATCTCAGATTTGGCAAAACATACAAGGCATATATCTTTACTTCCTTTAAAAATTTGAATGCAAAATGTGTCACCTTAGGAAGACAACTTCACTTATCTATTCTGCAGCATTTTCATCTGTAAAAAAGGCAGCAATCTGACTTGCCCCAAATAGTAGAGTTAGAAATGTGCCAGGGGATTCTAATACAATCCCATCAAGGTTGTATGTACCAATGCCATCTCACTAGTCCAAGTGATCAATTTCAGTTCACAATTGATCACACTGATAGGTCTAAGAGTCAAAGGGATCACACAAACAAGACTAGTGTCTACTAATACTAACTGATAGAATCAAAAAGGGAGAGACCAATACAACATGGGATTCGGGTTATGCAGCAGACTCATAGAATGGCAGATGTCCTAAACAGCACTCTGGTCTCAGAATCAGCCCTTAAGGCATTAGGATCTGGCTGAAGAGCCCACGAGAGTATTTTAGGCATGGAAAGCCAAGACAATCTGGCAAAAAAAAGCGGGGGGGACCTAAATGAAAGATCTCTGCGAGTGAGATCCCAGTAGAAAGAACGGGTCATCAAAGAAGGAGGTACCTTTCTCTGAAGGGAGGAGAGAACTTCCATTTTGACTTTGACATTGTCTAAATAAGATTGGAGTCGGTGAACTCAAAAGGCTTCCATAGCCTTAGCAACTCATGACAAGAGCCTAGGGAGATTACTGACGCCATAAACAAGAGTGTCAAATTGTTAAGTCAACAACAGAAGTCATAGTGCACTTACTCCTCATGTAGGATCTCTGTCCGTAATGTGTTGTTCAATGTGAAGTAATGCTATAGCTAGTACTCAAACAGTATTTTATACTTTGTTTTGTGTGGGTACAAACTGTTGAAATCTTTACTTAATATATACTAAATCGATCTTCTCTATATAAAGATAATTGAAAATGAATCTTGATGTGAATGGAATGGGAGAGGGAGTGGGAGATGGGAGGGTTGTGGGTGGGAGGGAAGTTATGGGAGGGAAAAAGCCATTGTAATCCATAAGCTGTACTTTGGAAATTTATATTTACTAAATAAAAGTTAAAAAAAATGAAATGTTATTACAAAGATGTAATCCCATTTTTCAATTTTAGCTTTATCCCCTATGCGTCTAGGGTCTTTCCCAAAAAAGTATTTGCCTATGCCAAAGTCTTGCAGAGTTTCTTCCATGTTCTCTAGTAATTTGAGGGCATTGGGTCATAGATTTAGATCTTTGATCCATTTTGTGTGGATTTATATGTAAGGTGTAAGGTAGGGGTCTAGTTTCATATTTCTGCACATGGAGACCCAGTTTTCCCAGCACTATATGTTAGAGACTGTCCTTGCTTCAGGGATTGATTTTAGCTCCTTTGTCAAAGATAAGTTGGTTGTGGATACATGGATTGATTTCTGGCAATTCTATTCTATTCTATTTGTCCCTCCATCTGTTTTTGTGCCAGTACCAGGCTATTTTGATTATAACTTCTCTGTACTATGTAGGATTGAAATCTGGCATTGTGATGCCTATGGCTTTGTTTTTGTTGTATAAGATTGCTTTAGCTAGTCCGGGTTTCTTGTGTTTCCATATGAATTTTAGCTTCATTTTTTTAAAGATCTGTTAAGAATGTATTGGTATTTTGATTGGGATCTCACTGAATCTGTAAATTACTTTTGTTGGGGCCAGCACCTGTGGCTCACTTTGTTAACCCTCTGCCTGCAGTTCTGGCATCCCATTTGAGCACTGGGTTCTAGCCCCGGTTGCTTCTCTTCCAGTCCAGCTCTCTTCTGTGGCCCAGGAAGGCAGTGGAGGATGGCCCAACTGCTTGGACCCCTGCACCCGTATAGGAGACCAGGAGGAAGCACCTGGCTCCTGGCTTCGGATCGGTGCAGCGCACCAGCATTAGCAGCCATATGGGGGTGAACCAAAGGAAGGAAGACCTTTCTCTCTGTCTCTCTCTCTCACTGTCGAACTCTGCCTGTCAAATAAATAAAAATTACTTTTGTTAACGTAGACATTCTGATGATGCTGATTCTTCCAATTCATGAGCATGGAAGATTTTTCCATTTTTTAGTGTCTTCTTCTATTTCTTTATTATTTTGTAATTTTCATCATAGAGATTTTTGACCTCCTTGGTTTAATTCCAAGGTATTTAATTCTTTTTTGGAGCTATTGTGAATGGAACTGACCTTAAAAGTTCTTTCTCAGCAATGAGATTGTCTGTGTATACAAAGGGTATTGATTTTTCTGTGTTGATTTTATATCCTGCCACTTTACCAAACTCTTTCATGAGTTCCAATAGTCTCTCAATGAAGTCTTTTGGATCCCCTATATATAGAATCATCTCATCTGCAAATAGGGATAGTTTGATTTTCTGCTTTCCAATTTGTATCCCTTTGATTTACTGTTCAAAGCTAAAACTGACAACTGGTATTACATCAAGCTGAGAAGCTTCTACACAGCAAAAGAAACACTCAGCAAAGTGAAAAGGCAACTGACAGAATGGGTGAAGGTATTTGAAAACTATGCAATTGGTAAAGGGTTAATATCCAGAATCTAGAAAGAGCTCAAGAAACTCAACAACAACGAAACAAACAATCCAGGCAAGAAATGGGCAAAGGGTTTGAACAGGCATTTTTCAAGAGAGGAAATTGAAATGGCCAACAGACACTTGAAAAAATGCCCAGGATCACTAGGCATCAGGGAAATGCAGATCAAAACCACAATGAGGTTTCACCTCACTCCAGTTACAATGGCTCTCATATAGAAATCAACAAACAAATGCTGACAAGAATGCGAGGGAAAGGGTACCCTAATCCATTGTTGATAGGAATGTAAACTGGTACAGCCACTGTGGAAGACAGTATAGAGATACCTAATAAATGTGAATATAGACCTACCATATGATCCAGCCATCCCACTCCTGGGAATTTATCCAAACTAAAAGAAATCAGAATCTGAAAGAGTTATCTGTACCCCCCCCATGTTCATTGAAGCATAGTTCACAATAGCTAAGATATGGAATCAACCCAGATAACCATCAGCTGTTGACTGGATAAATAAATTTTGGTATATACATTATGGAGTACTACTCAGCTGTTAAAAAATGCAATCCTGTCATTTGCAACAAGATGGATGCAGCTGGAAACTAATATACTTAGTGAAATAAGCCAGTCCCAAAAAGACAGATATCATATGTTTTCCCTGATCCAAGGTAATTAATAGAGTATGTAAAATGTAATGTATTGGAGAAAAATGGACATTTTAGATTTGATGATTGTTTACAACCCTTGTCTATTTCATTGAGGAACAGTGCTTCCTTTCATATTCTTTTATTTATTGCAGGGTTAACTATATGATCATTAAGTAAACTGAAAATATATCTTTGTAAAAATTAAGAGTGGGATTGTGAGAGGGAGGAGGAAGAAGTGTTGGAGCTTGGGTGGGAGGGCAGAGTGAAAAGTATCACTGTGTTCCTAAATCTGTATATATGAAATATATGAAAAATGTATAACAAATAAAATTTTAAAAAATTTTTAAAAAGAAATAATATGAAGAAAGCATCTAGCACAGAACCTCATTTATAATAGGAATTCATTAAATATAAATTTAATTCTTCCTTTTGCCTCTCTAAATAAAATTTAAAATCCTCAGCTGATACTTAAAGCTCTGATCATGTCAGGACACGTCACAGCTTTTGTCATTCAATCAACCTGTATACCACCTGCTATTCCCCAAACCTACCCACACACATCCCTGGTCCTGTGCCCCCAGATAATTTTCTACCAAAGTCCCACCCACCAGTGTCAACACACATAGGATGCTTTCTGATACTCTTGGAGCAGGTGGGATCTCTTACATCTTTGAGACTCCACAACACCTTATTTGTATTGTCATATTTTCTTTTTTCTTCATCTTATCCTCACCTCCCTACCTGTTAGAGCTTTCTTTAAAACAGACTCGTTCCTCCTCACTTCTGTTCGCCCATAAAATTTTACACTATTTTATATAATGTAAGGGTCCAATAAATAATTTCTATGTTGAAATGAAACTTCATATGAAACTTCATATCAGTGATTGAGGTATTGTTACCAATAACTTATTACTCAGGAAGTGTATTTAAAGGTAGCTTATGGGTAAATATTCCATGAAGTCCTTTAAATTCTTATTTTAGAAAAAGTGTTTTAAGGGCCGGCACTGTGGTGCAGCAGGTTAACACCCTGGTCTGAAGTGCCGGCATCCCATATGGGCACTGGGTCAAGACCTGGCTGCTTCACTTCTGATCCAGCTCTCTGCTATGGCCTGGGAAAGCAGTAGAAGATGGCCCAAGTCCTTGGGCACCTGCACCCACGTGGGAAACCCGGAAGAAGTTCCTGGCTCCTGACTTCGGATCTTTGCAGCTCCGGCCGTTTTGGCCATTTGGGGAGTGAGAGAGAGATCTCTCTCTCTCTCTCCCTCTCTCTCTCTCTGTCTGCCTTTCCTCTCTCCGTGTAACTCTGATTTTCAAATAAATAAATAAATATTTTTTAAAAAGAAAAATGTTTTATATTAGGTTTATTTTATTTGAACTCAAATATATAAATTTCTCCATATATCAAATAAGGAATGGTAAAATGAACTCAACACTTACATTGGGTTTCATTTAAGTAAAATCAATACTGATGACAAAACTAATTCAATGTCCTGAGAGGTGGATATCCATCTAATCTCATATAGACCAGATTAATGTTACAAATTTTGTACTCTATGACCTAAAGCTTTGTCTGTAACATCCAGAAGCTACCTATATCTTCTAGCTATTAAAAATAGAAATGCAAGGGCCAGCACTGTGGCATAGTAGGCTAAGCCTCCCTCCACAATGGTGCCAGCATCCCATATGGGCTCTGGTTTGTGTTCTGGCTGTTGCTCTTCCCATCAAGCTCTCTGTCTGTGGCCTAGAAAAGCAGTGGAAGATTGCCCAAGTGTTTGGACCCCTGTACCTGTGTGGGAGACCTGGAAGAAACTCCTAGCTCCTAGCTTCAGATGTGCTCAACTCCAGCCATTGTGGCCATTTGAGGAGTGAACCAGCAGATGGAAGATCTTTCTCGCTGTAACTCTACCTCTCAAATAAATAAAATCTTTTTTAAAAAATAGAAATGTAGAAACCTGTCCTTTTAAATATTTGGGGATAAACTGAAAGTTTTGGAGTTAGTTCCTCTTTAAATGTTTTGTAGAATTCAGTCCTAAAGCTCATCAGGCCCCAAACATTTCTTTAATGGGAGACTTTTAATTACCACTTCAATCCTGTAGTTTGTTATGAGTCTGTTTAGACTTTGTATATCTTCTTGATTTTATCTTAGTAGGTTATATGTATCCAGGAAGTTATCCATGTCCTCGAGGTTTTCCAATTTGTTAGCATGTAGTTTTCAAAGTAGTTTCTTATGATCCCTTGTATTTCTGTGGAATGAGTTGTGATGTCTCCTTTTTCATCTCTAATTTTATTCATTTGAGTTTCTCTTTTGTTAGTGTGGCTAAAGTTTATCAATTTTGTTTATCTTCTCAAAAAAGAACTTTTCAATGTGTTTATCTTTAGTATATTTTTTATTTCAATTTCATTTATACCCTGATTGTTACTTTTTTCTCTCCTGCTAATTTGGGATTCAGTTTGTTCTTGTTTTTCTAAGCCCTTGAGATGCACCATTAGATTGTTTGAGATCTTTTTTTAAACATAATCACTTATTTATATACAATCCCTCTTAATACTGCTTTTGCTGTATCCCACAAATATTGATATACTGTGTTTTCACTTTCATTTGTTTTAAGAAAGATTTTATGAGTCAGGTGCTGTGGTGTAATGTGTAAAGCCACTGCCTGCTGTGTTGGCATCCCTTATGGTTGCTGGTTCAAGTCCCGGCTGCTCCACTTCTGATCCAACTCTCTGCTATGGCCTGGGAAAGCAGTAGAAGATGGCCCAAGTCCTTGCGCCCCTGCACCCACGTGGGAGACCCAGAGGAAGCTCCTGGCTTCAGATCGGTGCAGCTATGGCCATTGCAGCCAATTGGGGAGTAAACCAGCACATGGAAGACCCCTCTCTCTGTCTCCTCTCTCTACCACTCCTTCTCTCTGTCTGTGACTCTGTCTTTCAAATAAAATAAATCTTTAAAAAAAAGATTTTGCTCTGAACTTCTTCAATGACCCAGTGGTCATTCAGTAGCATGTTGCTGAATTTCCATGTATTTATTAATGTTCTATTGTTCTTCTTTGTGATTTCTAGTTTTATCCGTTTGTGGTCTGAGAAGATACATGTTATGACTTCAATCCTTCTAAATTCACTGAGACTTGATTTGTGGACTAATACATAGTCTTGCCTAGAAAATGTCCCATGCGATGATGAGAAGAATGCATATTCTGTAGCTAATGTGTAAAAACTTCCATAAATATCTATTAGTTGAATTTGTACCTCATGCTTGTTAGAATGGCTATTATCAAAGAAACAAAAGACTGCAAATGTCAGCAAGGCTGTGGAGAAGAGGAAACTCTTGCTTGTAAATTAGGCAAGTCATTTCATAAAACAGTATGAAGTTTTCTTAAGAAACTAAAAATAAAAGCACAATGTAATCCAATAATCCCATGTCCGAGTACATAGCCAAAAGAATTAAAAATCAATGTGATGAAGAGGTATCTGCACAGCCATTTTCATTTCAGCAGTATTAACAATAGTTAAGACAGGGACTCAACCAAGGTTCCATCATGTAAATGAATAGATTAAACGTGATAAATATATACAATGGAATATTATACAGCCCTAAAATAGTCTGTTATTTGCAACAACATGGATGAAACTGAGGACATTAGGCTAGGTAAAATAGGACAGATATGGACAAATACTATATTATCTTACTTCTATGTGGAATCTCAAAAAGTTGATGTAATTTAAATAGACAGAAGAAAAGTGGTTACCAGAGACTGGGGGCAGAGGGAAGCAAGAGAGAGGGATGCAGAAACCAAGATGCTGATCAAACATCATCAAGTTTCTGTTGGTCTTCAGGAGTAAGTTTTAGTTATCTATTGCTCTGCATGGTGACCATTGTTAATAATAATGAATGTCAAAATTGCAAATATAGATTTTTTTTTAAAAGATTTATTTACTTGAAAGAGTTAGAAGGGGAGGGACAGAGCGAGAGGTCCTCATCCACTGGTTCACTCTCCAAGTGTCTGCAATAGCCTGATAGAGCTAAGCAGGAGCCAGTTTCAACAGGGTCTCCCACAAGGGTGGCAGGTACCCAAGCTTGGACCACTTTCCACTGCTTTTCCCTGGCCATTAGCAGGTAGCTGACTCAGAAGTGGAGCAGCATGGACACAAACCAGTGCCCATATGGGATGCCAGGGTTGCAAGGAATGGCTTTATCCACTACGCCACAACACCAGCCCTGCTAACATAGCATCTTAACTTTCTCATCACATACACACAAAGATAAATTGGTGAAGTGTTGGATATGTTTATAAATTTGAATCTTCCTATGTTTCCATAGATCACAACATCACATTGTACTCTACATTCAATTATTACTTGTGAATTAAAAATAAAGTCAAAAATAGAAATGAGGTTAATTAGCATCACTTATTCAGTGATTTTTTTTAAAGGAATGGCTCTTTTCATAAATTATGACACACATGGGTCTTGCTAAAATTGCATAGAGAAACAGAGACCTCCAGTGGCTGAATGACTCTACATAGAGAAATACAAAATGTGAACAGAATAAAACAGATGGGAAAGGCATAATGATTATTCATCCAAGGATTCCACGTCTGGTCTTTCTTTCCTGCCATGTATTTTGGTACCTCATCAAGTCCCGTCTAAGTGTCTGAGAACAACTATGTTCTCACCAGCACACTAGGAAAGTCATATCCCTATCCAAGAGAACTTGTTTAGAAAGTTGGCCTGATATTTATTTGATACTATTTTTATTAAATCAGATAATTTAATTTAAATTATATCCTCCAATTATTTTCTGACATTTACTAATGAGTTTCTCTGCTTAAAATTAGTTTCACTGATGTTTAAATATACAAAATAATTTTGAACTGCCCTTTGTTTAAATATGTAAGAAAAAATATACAGAGATAAACATAATAACCTTATAATAATTCAAACTAATGAAGTAAATGTAAGAAAATAAGATCAGCCTATGAAAAATACATTTTCTAAAATAAAGTTCCATAATTTATATTAATTATGTGATTTAACTTAATCCTGAAAAGTATTTCCAAAAAACAATGAACAAGATACTTGTTATAATAAAATCAATAGCACAAAAATGGCTAGGATATAAATTAAGACAGATGTTTTAGAAGGATTTGAGGATCTTCAAAAGTAGTAATTTCTCTGATTTGTTAAGTGTTTCTCCCAAGGCAAGACAAAAAATCAGTTAATTATCCTCGGTCCTAGTTATAAATTAAAGAACCACATAGCTTTACTTATACAATAAACAACTACTTTGTCAGGTGCTGAGGATATAAAGATGACTATATTTTTCAGAATCCATTTTCATTCATCAAAAACTACAAATTAAGCTCCTTCAGTCACTCAATGAAGTGAACCAATATTTTCAAATGCCTTTTGAGACAACCCCATTCTAACTAAGGGGCTATTTCTATCTTTATAAAGTAATGCTGGATAGCATGATAAGCAATGCCTCCCCAAAACAGATATTCCTCACATATATTCACACCATCACTTTCCCCAATCCTATGTTGAACATCTTTTTAAAGACACCTTTGAAGGCAAAGGCACAGGAGTTACAACAAAGGGAAGTCTGGATAGTTTAAGATAACAGCATAACAACAAGGAATACTTATTGCTGTGTATTTACACTTATGATCCGGACATTCGAGGTCAAGACGGTTCAAGACAGGGGTGGTGTCTTCGAATCAGCACCAGGTACACGGCAGCTACTCAATAACTGTTCTGTCAGTGAATGATTGAAATAAAGACGCATCACCTGTCTCCCTCTTTCCCAAACACCTTATCCTACCTGAAAAGCAGCATCAAAACATAATTCTTACATTTACACTTATGAATGAAAACTCATATTCTATAAATCTGAATTACAGGTGTTGTCTACTCAATTAGCTACTTGATTCAGATAAACACTGCCAAAGCTTTGGAAAGGACAATTCTTGATTCACTGATGCTAAGGAAGAGAGAAATTAAACATTTTAAAATCCCTATACTTGAAGGATAATGATCAAATTCAGTCCTTGGATTTGTCCTCATGGCAAAGCTAAAGCGTGCTGAAGCAAGCCAAAGAGAATCAGCATGAAGAACAGGGGTGGAGGAGAAGGAGTCATTTTGCGTAATCTTTTCCTAGCTGGACATGAGTATTTGTCCAAGTAATCAACCAAGTCAACAGGCATATGTTCCATACAGGGATAGGGAAGTAGAATGCTTAAATGAAAACCCAAAGTAAGATTCAAATAACTCTCATGGGTTAGAACTTGAAATTCAATCAAAATGTTGTCTAAAAATATTTTATAGCTTCTAAAATTAGAAAATCCTTTTACTTCATACTCCACTCTGAAGTCCTTCATGATCATATATATTTACTGTTTCCTTGGATAGTTTGAGCTTATTAGGAATGTATCTGCCTTTCTTTCTTGTGAGACCAAAGTGCCAGATTTCCACGTTTTATAAATTGTGAACGAGGACTTGATGTCACATTTCTGAAAGATCAAGATAACAAACTGCTTTTTTTCTCTTTTAATATCTACTGTGTTATATTCAAACTCTTTCAGCTATTTATAGATCTTCCTATTATGTGAACAGCATTATTAAAAAGAACTTTTGAGGGCCAGCGCTGCAGCATTGCAGATAAAGCTGCTGCCTGTGGTGCCAGCATCCCATATGGACGCTGGTTCTAGTCCCGGCTGCTCCACTTCCCATCCAGCTCTCTGCTATGGCCTGTGAAAGCAGGAGAAGATGGCCCAAGTCCTTGGACTCTTGCACCCACACATGAGAGACCCAGAAAAAGCTCCTGGTCCTGGCTTCAATCGGCACAGCTCCAGCTGTTGCGGCCATCCAGGGAGTGAACCAGCAGATGGAAGACCTCTCTCGCTCTGCCTCTGCCTCTCTGTAACTCTGCATTTCAAATAAATCTTTTTTAAAAAAAAAAAAGAACTTTTGGTTCATATGCAATGGGTAAGGGGAAATGAGAGAGATTTAAAAAGAAGACACAGTTGCAATAAAGAAACAAATAAGGAATCATCAGTGAAGGATTTAATGCTCAATTACAAAGTATGTTGATTACACATTCCTCAAGTTTTGGGTACTTTCACAAGTGTGAATGTACAAGAAAAAGGAAATCATACAGACTACTAGTTAAGATTAAGGACCAGGAAATGGAGAGATTGCTCGCTGATCAGTCAGGTGATCTTGGACAACTTATTTGATTAATTATATTTTGTGACCAGTTTCCTCATCTGTTAAATTGACAGAATAAAGAGGGACATTTCTTTATAGGGATCTAAAGAGACAATTCATATAAAAAACTTAGCACATTGCCTTCCTATAAGAAACATTAGCACATGGCTTTTATTTAGGAGTAAGGAATTTGTGAGTGAGGCTTTATACATATTAAAAACTATTATGGGTCTGGCATTGTGGCATTATAGGTTAAGCCTCCTCTTGAGGTGCTGGCATCACATATGGGCACTGGTTCTAGTCCTGGCTGCTCCACTTCTGTTCCAGCTCCCTGCTGATGTTTGGAAAAGCAGTAGAGGATAGCTCAATTGCTGGGGCCCCTGCACACATGTGTTGACCTGGAAGAAAGTCCTGGCTCCTGGCTTCGGAATAACGCATCTCCGGCTGTTGTAGCCATTTGAGGAGTGAACCAGTGGATAGAAGACCTCTCTCCATCTCTCTCTCTCTCTCTCTCTCTAACTCTGTCTCTCAAATATTTTTAAAAAATAATTGTGTCTTTTAGTTCAAAATTTTGAGCAAGCTGCCTGGGTTAAGATAAACCTAGGATGTGATCCAGGAACTGTCTGTCATATGTTAAGTGAAATAAAGCAAGCACAAAAAGACAAGTCCCATATGATCTCAAACATGTGGGTTCTAAAAAAGCTGATCTCATAGAGGCTAAGAGTATAATGATGGTTACTAGAGGCTGGAAAGAATAGGCAGCTGGGAGAAATACAGAAAGGTTGATTCATGGGTACTACCTTCTTGTTGTTAGATAGGAGTAAGAAGTTCTTGTGTTCTATTTCACAGTAGAGTGACTACAGATATATCTCCCATATAAAATTAGAAGAAAGGATTTTAATGTTTTCACCATAAGAACTGTTAAATATTTAAATATTTGAGGAGATGGGTTTGTATATACTTTCATTGGACAATACACGATGTATGCTTGTACTGAAACTTCACATGGCAACCCACAATATGTATAATTTTATATATTTTTCCAAATTATTAAAGATTTTTGAAAAGAATGATTCAAGAGAAAATTAAATCTTTCAAATAAAAATTCTAGAGAGCTTGAATCCTAAATGAGTAAAGACAAAGATTCATTGACCTTTCGCTCCATCCTCATCTGCCAGTCACCTTCCTTTGACCTCTTCCCTGAACTCCCAGTGAGAGGCTGTTCTCTGGGTCTCCTCCACAACTCCAGCAATTCTCTCTTCTTTCCTTGTGTATCTCCTGAAATATAGGTACATGTGTTGCAAGTTTTTCCCTAAACATGCTGCCTTCTCTTTTTCAGCTGCTGAATTCCCTTTCATGTTTTACTAGTTCCCCTGTCTTCAGTTGACACCACCATGGGGATGGCCTGCAAGTCTGGAATCCAAGCCAAGTGCTCTTTTAAGTTTCAGTTCTGCATTTCCAGCTGCTTCCTGTAGCTCTCCACCTTCCCCATCTGCCCTTCACACTATATTTGCTCCATTCTCCATTCAACCAGCTCCTTCTCTTGACCTCGCCACTACTACTAATACTATAGTCATGATTCCAGGCACGAAGATGTGCAATTTTGGCATCACCCCTCACTTTTATCCCCCACTTACATGTTTTAACTGTTTTATAAATTCTATGCCAGCAATATACTTCTCATTAATTCTCTCATCTCTTTTAGATTTTTCTCTCATTCAGTCCTTATCACCTATAATCTTTGTCATTCTTAGGACCCAATGATGGGGCCCATGTCCTAAATTTCCAGTATTATTTACTGATTATATCTCCTGATGATTCCTCTACTCCAGCCCAGCTGAATTACCTGCTTACTGAATACATACTCTGAAATTCCCAATATCATCATTTGTTTATGCTTTTTCCCACCTTGAATCTTTCCCTCATCTCTGATGAAAGCCTCACTTTCACCACATTGGAAATTAAATCGCCTTCTCTGTCACCACCAACTTCTTCTCTGTCAAAATTAACCAAATGGCCTAAAGGGGCAGTCAATTTCTAAATTTCTCAAATCACCCATTATTCTTTTGCAATACTTTTCCTTCTATGCTTTCTTATCTACTTATTTGAGTGAATGTCTTATCCTCCATATGAAATGCAAGTGAGTAAGAGCAGGATCTATAAATGATACAATTTTGTGTCTACCACTCTATGTAGCACAAAGTTTTTCAAATACTACTTCATTAACTTATTTGTAATTGTTAAAATAGTTATGAAATTACCTTCCTGACTTTGATTCAGTAAGCATAAATCTAGTTGTCATTTCAGGATCCCCTTAACCTAGATAAGATCAGAGCATCACTGGTGATTTTATGGTCTTTTCACAGTCTACTGAGAATTCTTTTAAAGCAAATAGATAGATGATGCCATAAAAATGCAATCAACACACCTAGGAGACACAAGCACTAACCTGGCAGCCAGATAACACAAGAATCAAAGAAATGCCAGTCATGTTTGGGGAAAAAATAATAAAATCTCTTCTTGGCAGCTCTCGTCATTAAGTACAACTTCATTAATTAGTGACTGGCAAAAATAATTTGGCAAATCCCCCTGAATCTTGTTGATTGAAGCTGTCTGTGATCCTATTTGGATTTAGCACTCTTAATTAAATTTATGTACTGAAATGTCATCTTAATTTCTGTTTAACAGTTTTAAAGAGGTTTTGTTCCAAGCATATCAAAATTCTAGCTGCAACACAAGGCAGAGATTTAAAAAACTATATTTCTCTTTCCCTACAGCACTTATAAAATCTGACTTTAAGGTCTATCTAAGACCTCCAAAATGGAAAAATTAAACTACTGTCCCTCCCGGGCGTCTCTCCATGCCTGAAGAGCAGAACTCCTGGTTCTCCCGTTTTGATTAATTACTTCACAATTAGCCCAATCATCTCACCATTATATTTGCAGATTTTATTCCGTCTTTGGAACTCAGAGATTAAAAATACATTTTAGTTTCTTCCAGCATAGTTTCCAAATCTACAGCTCTTCTTTCCTTCACATCTGACTCTCAACCAAGCCAAATGCAGAGCACTGTCTCCCTGGTGAAGTCCCCACTCATCCATCATGCATTGCTGATGCAATCCAGTACCATAAGTTCTCTTCAGGGAGCATGGGTGGCCAACAGACTTGAGCCCATGAGTGAATGGAAGAATTGTGTAAGCCTGCATCTTGTGTAAGAACGCACAAGGGCTTATTTGCCAGATCCCCTGAATGCTTTGTATGGATGGTTTCGGTCTTCTGTGGAAATAGAACTCAAGTTCTGTTTTTAGCCTTTCTTTTGAGATGACTTTCATGTTTTTTTCTTGCATATAATTTTAATTTACAAGTACTTTTTAAGATCATGGTGAGAAGTCCCTTCAAAAGAGCAAGTACATACCAAGGCGTAGGAACATAGATGAGAAATTTTCCAAAAAACTTAGTTAACTTTTTTCCCCAACTTATATTTTTTACTATTGGAAAAAATAAGCTAGAGCCAAATAAATCTTCTGCTTGATTTACCTGAACAATTATTCAACTTTTGTTTTTACTTTCCTCCTAAAAAATTTAGCTCTAATGTGAATCTTTTTGTATTTCTATAGATTTTAGCACATCCATACGTTACTTATTTGAAAGTTTCCCTTTCCAATTACAAATTACGGTCATATGAAAACTAAATGCTACTTAGAGTATAACATTTATTTGCACATTTGGTAAGTGTTATCTGTATTTTCATTTTGAATTTTTTCTTTTTTTTATTTTTAACTTTTATTTAATGAATATAAATTTCCAAAGTACAGCTTATGGATTACAATGGCTTCCCCCCCCATAACATCCCTCCCACCTGCAACCCTCCCCTTTCCCACTCCCTCTCCCCTTCCATTCACATCAAAATTCATTTTCGATTCTCTTTATATACAGAAGATCAATTTAGCATACATTAAGTAAAGATTTCAACAGTTTGCTCCCACACAGAAACATAAAGTGAAAAATACTGTTTGAGTACTAGTTATAGCATTAAATCTCAATGTACAGCACACTAAGGACAGAGATCCTACATGAGGAGTAAGTGCACAGTGACTCCTGTTGTTGACTTAACAAATTGACACTCTTGTTTATGGCCTCAGTAATCCCCCTAGGCTCTTGTCATGAGCTGCCAAGGCTATGGAAGCCCCCTGAGTTTACTGACTCTGATCATATTTAGACAAGGCCATGGTCAAAGTGGAAGTTCTCTCCTCCCTTCAGAGAAAGGTACCTCCTTCTTTGATGACCCATTCTTTCCACTGGGATCTCACTTGCGGAGATCTTTCATTTAAGTTTTTTTTTTTTTTTTTCCAGAGTGTCTTGGCTTTCCATGCCTGAAATACTCTCATGGGCTTTTCAGTTGGATCCGCATGCCTTAAGGGCTGATTCTGAGGCCAGAGTGCTGTTTAGGACATCTACCATTCTATGGGTCTGCTGTGTATCTCACTTCCCATATTGGATCGTTCTCTCCCTTGTTTATTCTATCAGCTAGTATTTGCAGACACTAGTCTTGTTTATGTGATCCCTTTGGTTCTTAGTCCTATCATTAAGATCAATTGTGAACAGAAATTGATCACTGGGACTAGTGAGATGGCATTGGTACATGCCACCTTGATGGGATTGAATTGGAATCCCCTGGTATGTTTCTAACTCAGTAAGCTGTTAGCTATGCAACTGGGAGCCTTAACAAAGGCAATTCCCTTTCAAAGGGGAAAAAAGGCAGCTAGATTCTCTACTCAGGCATTCAAAAAGTCATACAAGTCCTATTTCAAGAGGCCCTATTAGTTTTACAGATTTTTGTCACATTGAACCTTGTGCTTGGAAATAAGGAATAAGGGACCTTTGCTTTGCTTATCAAAGCAGACCCTCTGATACCTGCAGCCCCATGGAAATGGGAGACAATTTGCATATGGAGCTAATCATTTCCTGCAATAGAAAGGACCACAGTCCCCTTCTCTGCCATAAACATACTCTTAGTTAAATAGACCAGATGGCCTATAAGGTGGTGAAGAACAAGACTCCCAAAATTGAGTTAACATGAGAGAAGAGAATGAAAGGACAATGAGAAATACCTGGTCTCCAGTCAGGCTGTCATCTGCACTTCTGAATCTCAGGGTAGGGTGACCATGAAAATGCACCTGGTGGTCCTCTTCCTACAGGGAGTGTGTTTGACTGAGGTCCCAGCTGCCACTCTTTGAAATTCATCTGTGTGTCATGTGGGTGTTTTCTTCCAAGAACTTGTTTTAGGGAGACACAGGACTCTTTTTTTGGCTCAAGAACTACCCTACACCTTTGCAAAACCTTCCTTAGACTAATTGCTAATCTAGGAGATTGTCATTTAGCCATGTTACCCTCTTTCACTTGGTGTCACATGAGCATCATATTCTGATTAATCTTTCTTCTCTCTTCCTAATTCCTTTCACACAGGTATTTCCCTCTGATAAAAATCCTTGTATGTTTAATTCTGTCTTGGCAACTGCCTCTTGGAAGACTCAGACTACTGCACAAGGTACAAGCGCTGAACTTGTATTGATCTGCTCAGAGGTGCTTATCCCAGGAATGTGGAAGTAAACCTTGTAAAACTGCCAATACTCAGGAAATATATCGCTTTTTGTTGCCCATGTTTCCCTTAGGAGTCAACTTGACTGTTCTTTTTTCCGTTAAGATATATTTTTTTTTAATTTGAAAGGCAGAATTACAAACAGAAAGAAACAGAGAGATTCCCATCTGGTATTTCACTCCTCAAGTGGTCCCAATGGCCAGAACTGGGTCAGGCCAAAGCCAGAAGCCTGCCACTCCAGATCCAGGTCTCCCACTTTGGTGGCAGGGGCCCAGGTACTTGGGCCATCTTCCACTGTTTTCCCAGGTGTATTTGTAGGGTGCTGAATCAGAAGTGGAGCAGCCATGGCTTGAGTTGATGTTCTTACGGGATGCCAGCAGTGGCTTAACCCATTGAGCCACAATTCCATCCCCAGTTTGGCTGCTCTTCATCAGCCTTCCTAACTGGTACATTTCTATCAGAGTCAAGCTTTCAGTGTTGCTCACCTGTCAGATTGTGGCACCAAAGCCTGTCCTGAGGATGGGCATGGTGGCACAGCAGCTTAAGCTGCCACTTGGGATGCCTGCATCCCATAGTGCAGTCCCTAGTTTGAGTCCTGGCTACTCTGCTTTTGATTCAGCTTCTTGATGAGCATCCTGGGAGCCAGCTGATCATGGCTCAAGTGCTTCAATTCCTGCCAGCCACATGGAAGACCTGGAATTCTACACTCCTGGCTGTAGCTTGGCCCTGCCCTGGGCATTGAAAAGCAGCTGGAGAGTAAAGCAGTAGATGGAAGATGTCTCTGTTTCTCTCTCCATATATCTGTCCATCTTTCTCTCTGCCTCTCATTCTCCTTCTTTCAAATAAAAATGAAAATAAATGATTAGGCAAAATGAAATATTTGAGAAATCTGTCCTGATTCTCTCTCCTAGACAGTCTTTGCTCCTGTGGGAATGCTTCAGCTCAGGAACTCCATTCAACAATCTTTATTTTCCTAAAATTTTATTTATTCTGAAACTAATTAACCATCTAACTTTTATTTTCCAATATTACAAGAAAAGCTTTGCTATACCTCTAATAATTTTTCTTTTTTAAAGAACAAAATTAACTTTATGTACAATTAACAATCTTAATATGAAAAAGTCTCCAATTTTTTATTATATGCTGAATTGGAGTCAGAAACTATGGAATACTCCAGTTCTGCCACCAACACTGATTCAATGCTATAAAACAAAATCATTGTTGCCTTTTTTAAAAAATATTTTATTTATTTTTTCCTTTTTTTAAAACTTTTATTTAATGAGTATAAATTTCCAAAGTACAGCTTATGGATTACAATGGCTTCCCCCCCATAACGTCCCTCCCACCTGCAACCCTCCCCTTTCCCACTCCCTCTCCCCTTCCATTCACATCAAGATTCATTTTCGATTCTCTTTATATACAGAAGATCAGGTTAGCATACATTAAGTAAAGATTTCAACAGTTTGCTCCCACACAGAAACATAAAGTGAAAAATACTGTTTGAGTACTAGTTATAGCATTAAATCTCAATGTACAGCACAAAAATATTTTAAATTTATTTATTTATTTGAAAGTCTTGGGTGCCAGTTTTGGGTCCTGGCTGCTCTACTTCTGATCCAGCTCTCTGCTGTGGCCTAGGATAGCAGTGGAGGATGGCCCAAGTCCTCGGACCCCTGCACCCCCATGGGAGACCTGGAGGAAGCTCTTGGCCCCTTGTTTCAAATCAGCAAAGCGCCAGCAATTGCAGCCAATTGGAGAGTGAACCAGCAGATGGAAGACCTCTCTCTTCTCTCTGCCTCTCCTTCTATCTCTGTGTAACTCTGACTTTCAGATGGATAAGTGGATCTTTAAACAAAAATATTATTTAGTTTGTCATTGTATAGTTATCATGAGTAATCTTTTGGGACACTTGATATTTTTCAAATCTCTTGATTTAAACCTAAAAGACTCTGTGTGTGTGTGTGTGTGTGTGTGTTGTATGTGTTTCGGATCATTTCCAAGAGTATAATTTCTGGGTTAGAGATTATTAAAATTTTTACATTCATGATGTCTCTTCAAATTTATTTCATATTTTGTCATGAAGATGCCTATTGGAGAGCTTGAGTAATATGGACGAAAGGTGTTGAGGATCAAAAGACATAATCTTATATTATTAAAGATCTTAGTTTGAACAACTTTTCTGATGTGAAGTGGAAAGTGGTATCATTTAAATTTGCATTTTCATGCTAAGAAGATTTAATAGTTTGCTAACCTATACCTAACATTTTAAGTGGTTAAGAGTTAGAACTTGAGACTTTTTACTGTCAAACTTTTATAATTCCTTTCAGTTACTTCAAATGGACAAATTCATGTAGAACTTTTAACTATTCTCTCACACCCATTTGTCTCAATCTAATTGATGTAGTGGCTTTTTCATGAATATAAGAGAACTTCAAAAGTTCATGAAAATGCCAATTGTGAAAAAAACTATGCATGTATTTCAAAAATTTTTGAACCAAAATAATTTTTAATTATATTTTTTCATGAATTTTTTGAAGAACCCTCATATGTGAATAGGGCTTTTTATATAGCTCTATGTGTGTGTGTGTCTACACATCAATCATCAATGAATATCAACAAAGTAATCTTTCACATCCTGAGAATTACTGACATATCACAATCCCAAGTTAACTCTATTTCCTTTCTAAAATTACTGTTATTCACATTTTCCAGCTTTTCCTAATAGTTCCTTATATCATTATTGCCAACTATATAAAAATCTCCAATATTAAGAATTAATAAATCAATTGATCCAAGTTGATTTCCTAATATTTTCTTTCTGATGATATATGTCTTGGTGTGGAGAATTTGATACAGTATTTTTTCATAAGATTAACAAACCCAGTTCATTCTCTCCAGATTGTGGATTGGAAGTTGGATGGAACACTGTAAAATCTATGTGGAAAATAATTTTGCCAAATTTCAATCCAAATCAGTCTCCATCAAAACTTTATACTTTTGCTGTTTCAATATATTTGTGTGACATTTTTTAAGTTGCTAAGAGTTTATTTATTTTAAAGGCTCAATGGGATTCCTGGATTCCAAATCACTTTTTTAACAATTTTGATGATACAAACTAAAATGAATTGAAAACACATGGAATCAATGTTCTCTAAAATATATGTGTTTTCAGAGTTTAGAGAAAGGGGATGAGAAGAGAGGCTTGGCAGAAAGTTTGGGTTTTAGTAAATCCAAAATTTTTGAAAAATTGTTCCAGATGTTTGATGAACCCCCTGGTGCCCCTAAGTTTCACCCAACCTTGCTAAAAATGAAGATAATTATAAACACCAAGAAACTGAGGTTAAGACAGTATGTAATGGATGCTATAAGAATCAAAATTAACTCTGAACTAAAATAAACCACAGATAATAGTGGATGTGAATGTGTCATAAGCCATGAAGAAGAGTATAATTTTTCAGTTTGCTTATATAAAGAAAATAGAAAAATAAAAACAGAACTATTTCACACACATAAAAAACCTGATGGCATCCTGCCATTTCATCCTGGCTTTCAGAAGCTCTCAATATCTAGCCCAGTGGCTCTTAAGACAGGATGAGAAATCTTCCAGAGAGGATGCTTGGAAACCCATGGGACATCTTTTGGTTGTTACGATGACTGGGAAGATACACTGGCTTTTATTACCAGTGGCCAACAATGATTAACGCTAGAGACTTCCATAAAGTGAAGGTCTGTTCACCCAAGGAACCATGGGGCTCTCACCAACCTCAGCAACTCTAACCCCTACTTTCTAGTCTCACCAGCTTCCCTACCACTGCCCCAAAATCAGTCATCTTGCATTTGTGTCTTTCTTCCACTATTCCCTTATATGAAACTCTTTATCTCTGCTCTTAAATAATTCAAGCCTAGTATTTTCTTGCAGAAATACTTTTTCCAACTGAGGTGCATCACAAAGACCCTCCATGGTAAACTTTTTACTTTCTTGCAATCTTTTTCAATACATGCTATTTCATATTTCCCAATCTTATCTCATATTAGGTATACAGATGCTACTTAATTAGGCACTGCTGGGTGTTTTTAAGTCAAAACTGACCTATGCACACTATTGAACTTTCTTACTTGGTCTGATTAAATTTTGCTGTATGTGTTCACATACACACCTATATGTATGTACATGACATGGATATAGATATGGATATATTTTAATAAACACACAAACCATTGTCTGTTCATTTAAGGAAGACACTTTTTTTAGTCCTTTGCCTGAAAGATTGGGTGAGAATTTCAACTGTTGCTTCTATTCCTTAATCGCTCTCCTCTAATATGGCTTTACCTATTAACCACTTACAGTATAGTGCTAAAGAATCTTTGGAGGCAAATTGTGGCTAGGAAGAGTCAAGCTGTAAAAATATAATCTAATACCTCCGGGCAAAAATAATTCTAGCAGACACTTGCTGGCAGATAGGAACTATACTTCTGGATTCTAGTAATGCTTGTGAATGACTATGGATTTTCATCTTTCAAGCAAGTGAAAACTATACTAAGAAGAATGCCTTAGAACAATCCTTTACTGGCTTCACAGAAGAATACCTGGGGCTCAGATGCAAATTGAATAACTTCTACTCTAACTCTAACTTAGGGCTGATACCACTTGATGGTTACATTTCAGATAAACAACCTTTTCTTAGGAATATATGACTTTTGAATGACCTTACTCCCATCACAAGAATCTTCCTGCCAATCTTGATACCTGCCCAAGTATCGACTTGCTGCTGCAGTGGTTATCACCAAAAGCAAGCCCCAAAGTCACTCTCTGCATCAACATACCCATAGCCCTACCATAGGAATAGGATTGGAAGGCCAGAAGAGTCCAAGTTTAATCTCAGAATGGGAAGAGGAAGAAGTGGACCTTGAATGGACAAAAGAGTTCTACCACTAACACTTTCTCCACTCTCTGTGAGAGTGATTCACTATGGATCTGTCCTGTAATATACAGATCTGTTAATAATATAAATGCCAAAAGGACTATCATTATTTTTGCTGATTATGAAAATATAATATTCACTATTTTAAAATAATAAATGCATGATCATGTGAAACTCACCCGATGGCTGCAAGGATGATTTAACATATGCAAATCAATAAATGTGATGCACCGTATCAATAGAATGAAGGCTAAAAATCATATAACCATCTCAATAAATATCGAAAATGCATATGATAGCATTCAATGTCCTTTCATGACAAAAATTTTGAAAAATTTAAGTGTAAAAGGAACATATATAATAAGCCAGTGGCTAACATTGTACTGAATGGTTTCTCTCTGAGATCTGGAATAAAAGAATGTCCATTTCCACTTTTTATTGAACATAATACTGAAATTCCTAGCCGGAACAATTAGGCAAGAGAAAAAAGTTAAGGACATTCAAATTAGTAAGGAAGAAGTGACATTTTGAGATTTGATTATTGTTTATAGCCCTTGTCTATACTCTTGAGGAACAGTGGCTTTTCTACTTTTTGTTGAATACTTTAGTGGAGTATAATGGTGGTTACCAGAAGCTAGGAAGGGAATAGGGGAGGGAGAGATGCAAAGAGTGAATTAGTGGATAATAAATTATACTTGGAAGTATGAAGTTCCGAGCTTCCATTGAATTAAAACAAAACTAGAAGGTAGGATTTGGATGGCGTCACCATAAACAAATGTTAAAATGATTGGGGTGACAGCTTTATTTATCCTGATAGGACATTATACATTGTATGCATGTATTGAAATATCATGTTGCCCATAAAATGAATAATTGTATGTCTGTTACAAATTTTAATTAAGGGGCTGGCACTGTGGCATAGCAGGTAAAGCCTCCGCCTGCAGTGCCAGCATCCCATATGGGTGCCAGTTTGAGTCCCAGCAGTTCCACTTCCAATCCAGCTCTCTGCTGTGGCCTGGGAAAGCAGTAAAAGATTGCCCAGGTCCTTGGGCCCCTGCACCTGCCTGGAAGACCCAGAAGAAGCTCCTGGCCCCTGGCTTCAACCTGGCGCAGCTCCAGCCATTGCAGCCAACTGGGGAGTGAACCAGCAGATAGAAGACGTCTTTCTCTTTTTCTCCCTCTCTGTCTCTTTCTCTCTCTCTCTGCCTCTCCTTCTCTGTATAACTCTTTCAAATAAATAAATATTTTAAAAAATTAAAAATAAGAAATGTATTAAAATAAAGTAATCTAAAAATTATCTCTAGTTCCTCCACCTAGAAATCATCACTGGGCAAACTTTATGCACATTTCTGCAAAGTCTGTATTTATACGTATGCACATACACACATGTATACACCCCCTTTCTCAAAACTTTAGAAACAGCTATAATTTAGGGAATATCAATTCCATGTGTTCATTCATTTTAGCCTGCATCAAGAAAATTTTAAGTGAATTAGCATCCAAGGATATAACTGTATCACTATTTTTAATTTTTTATTTCAGAGTCATAAAGACACAGTATTTGCAATCAAAGTTCACTCCCCCATATACCAGCAAATAACCCAGGAACTGGGATCTCAATTTGGGTCTTCCACACTGAGGGGAGGAACTCAAATATTTCAGTGGTCATCCTTGTTAGGAACTAAGAGTCCAGCTCAGGTACTTTAACATGGGACATGTACATCCTAGTGTCTTAACCACCAGGCCAAATGCCTGTCCCTAGATTGCCATGTTTGAAAATTGCTTAGTATTCCATTGAATTAATGGACCATTGTTTGTATGAACATTGTTCTATTGTTTGGCATTTAGATTATTCTCAGTGTTTTTGTTATTTCATCCAACATGATGGTAAACATGCATACATTTTGGACATATCACAATTAATTTCCAACAGATAAATTCTATGAATGGAATTATTGAATCTTACTAAAGTCAAAAATAATTTTAATTTACATTACCAAATTCTTCCTCTAAAATGCCATACCAATTTACTCCCCAAAAAGAAACACCTTAAGAGGAAAAAAATCTCATGTTTCAAAAAATTAATTCACATTCTTTTGAATATAATATACCCCCAAACTTAAGGCCTCCTATCAGTATATTTCACTTGTTTAAAATTGTGCTTATTAAACCGTGTCATGATTTGTTCTCTCAAGGATCAAGAACCTGGTGGAGGAGACAATGTGGGTTGGGGGATGGTGGGAACACAAGCTAATTTCTTCTCTTTTGAGATCTGAACTAAAATAGGGCTTCTGCTTTGAAAGATTAATATAAACTTGCTTCTGAACATGATTTATTAAAAGCATTCAAAACCTTTGGTTAAAAATAGTTTTCTCATAGTGCCAAAAAGAGAACTTACTTACTGTTCACCATCAGATAAATAGTTCTCAAAAAGGCATCCTTTCACCATAATTTTAGAGTAAATTACACATTTCTATAGTGGTGTCTGATTCTACATTTGACCTGTCAATCTTTTGTTTTTTGACAGGCAGAGTGGACAGTGAGAGAGAGAGAGAGAGACAAAGGTCTTCCTTTTGCTGTTGGTTCACCCTCCAATGGCCGCCGCGGCCGGCGCACCGCGCTGATCTGATGGCAGGAGCCAGGTACTTATCCTGGTCTCCCATGGGGTGCAGGGCCCAAGGACTTGGGCCATCCTCCACTGCACTCCCTGGCCACAGCAGAGAGCTGGCCTGAAAGAGGGGCAACCGGTACAGAATCCAGTGCCCCGACCAGGACTAGAACCCGGTGTGCCGGCACTGCAAGGTGGAGGATTAGCCTAGTGAGCCGCGGCGCCGGCTGACCTGTCAATCTTAAATGGGCTGTCATTCATAGAGGCCATTGGAGATGTTTAAGTGAAGGCAAAAATCAACTACTTAACCAGTAATTAAGTTGTGTCAGGGCCCCTGTCTATATCCCTGTGAACCATTAGTCTTTCTGGTTCTCAGTTGCTGAATACTATGGTTAGTGTTACATTAGGCCTGTGATTGTAAAGTAAATTGAGGGGCCTGTGCTGTGGCATAGCAGGTAAAGCCGCTGCCTGTGGTGCTGGCATCCCATATGGGCACTGGTTTGAGTCCCTGCTGCTCGACATCTGACCCAGCTCCCTGCTGATGTGCCAAGGAAAGCAGTGTTTGATGGCCCAAGTGCTCGGGCCTCTGTACCCACATGGGAGACCAGGAAGAGGCTCCTGGCTTCAGATCAGCCCGGCTCCAGCCATTGTGGCCATTTGGGGATTCTTTCTCTTGTTCTCTCTCTCTTTGTAACTCTGTGTTTCAAACAAATGAATAAATAAATAAACAAGCCTTTTTTTAAAAAAAAAAAGTAAATTGAAACTGTTATTGTAAAAATCAAAGGAGAAAGAGAAAGGAAGGTGGGATGATTGAGGGAGGGAAGTTGGGGGAAAGTATGGCTATGTTTGTAGATTTGTGCCTATGAAATACATGTAATTTGTTGTCTTTATATTAATAAAAAAAGAAAAAATTTTAAAAAAGAAAAAAATGCAAAACAAAAAATGCAGAAACCCTCTAGGTTTATATACTAAGCAAATGATATTATTTTAGCCATTGTCATTCATGTAGTTTAAAAAATATCAACAAGATGAAAAATTTGAAATACAATTATTTAATTACAAAGATTAAAGAGTCTATCATGGCAAACCATTTTAAAGTATGGCTTTCACAGGGCTAGAGATACAGAAAGGATACATTCACTGTCTCAGTATACAGGAACAAGAGACAGCAGGCTGGGCGGAGAAGAGCCTGAGAGAACAGAAGAGGAAAATCAAGCAGAGCTAGATACACACGACCCCAGGCCACAGGGCATGAGATCCTCCCCTGAGGTCCAGTAGAAAGCCCAGGTCTCAATTTATGCGACAGGGCACCAGGAAATGGAACAATGACTCACACCACCACCACTCCTGAATCTGCCGTTTGCAGGAGAGTTCATTAGAGGACTACCCCGGGAAGGCCGGAGCGTAGACTCCGGACAAGCACTCCCTAACAAGAGAACCATATTCCGCAGAGCACAGGAAACACGATGCTCTCTGGGCACGCTTTGCTTCATGTTCAGAGCCATGAGGAAATTCCTTGGAAAGGAAAAGAAGACAGAGCCTCTGCTGTTCAAAAGAGAAGTATTGAACGAATAGCTAGACTGACTGTAGTCCCAAAAATGATATTTCATTTGTGCTCAAGAATGGAACATTAACAGAGCATGAAGCACAGTGCAGTAATGTAACGTAACACAACAGAACACAATATAATGTAACAAGGTACAGGACCCAAATCCCTGTGCTTGCCAAAATCAACACAGATAAAATCATCAGCCCCTACACAAACTTGGCCCCACAGTCTGGCAATTCCTTACCATTTGGACCTCAATTCTTTGACCTGCAAAACGAGGGAATTGGAAGTCTAAGGAATTTTCCAATTCCATAACTGGCTAATTCTACAACTTTTAGAATTATTCTAACAAAGTAAAATTAGAAACCTCTCTCTTCAGAGAATTACTTTAAGCCCTGTGAAAGGAAATGTGTTTCCCTTATAGCTCCTGGAACTAGAAGCCATCCCAGTCCCAGCCCCTGCCCCTCGGGCGCCACAGCTGCCAAAGCTGCAAACATGGCCCTGTTCCAAAGGACTCTTTTCCTTCTAGTACAGGAGTGAACATTCACGAGCACCTGGAAAGTCTGGGTAATGTCGTAGTCACTTCCCAGGGTCTCATACGGCTTCCTCATTGCAGCTAATGATACCAGCACAATAAGCAACCAGGATGGCGCCCCATTCACACATGGCGCTTCCTCTGCTCTGAAGGTGTGTCTGGAAAAGCTTGCTTTAGGAACTTAGATGAAACATCACAAGTAGCAATGCTGTGTACTACCAGCTTATCTTAAAACAAGTACAAAAAACGAAATATAAACCAAACCCTAACCCAGGGAGAAAGGTTTGAGGCTAAAGTTTTCTTTACAAAATAGGTAAATGTTTGGTTAACAGTTGAACTCTAAACACACATATATAAAATTATATCTAGTAATTAGGAACTTGTGAAATCTAGTCGAGCCAGTCTCTTACAATCCTTGTGTAGGCTATTGAAGCAATTCATTTCCCGAAAAATCAAAAGCCCATTGATTTCTAACCTATTCAAGCATTGTGTAGCAGAAAGAAAGGAAAAGCAAGACACTGAACTGTCTGAAAAACACAGTGGTTCAGAAAGAAGGTAAATCAACATCATTCTGCTCATTTAAATCTACCCAGGAAAATGGAGTGGAGGCCTAGCTTATATCCAGAAAGTGCTTCCTAATGGATTTATCATCATTTCTGCAAAGCTATTAACACATGAAATCACCTATCAGCAAGATTAGGAAGTCAGCAGCATGTTAATACAGCACTTCTCTCTCCCACTTCCCCAGGTTCTCTTTGCTTTCCCCACCAGACGCTACCCATGGCATATCTTACTTCCTTCACTTATTTGTATAATACATGGGAAAGGATCTTACTAACTCTGACTAAGCAGGATCAATGAATAATAAGCTGCAATTGTTTCTTTGTTCATAAGCTATTTGTCTCTCACTAGGAAGCAAATTCGTAACCAAGTGGATGAAGGACAAGTTGGTTCACTTTTTGGTAGAATGCTAGGCCACACTAATCAAAACCAGATATTATTCACTGAGAAGTGAACACTCTCAAGAGTCAATAAATCAAAACCATGTAAGTTATTGCCTGCCTCTCCTAAATATATCCTTGCTTGTGATACCAATCTTTTCTTTTTTAATACAATCCTAGAAAAACAGGTGATGGTGATGAACTAACTCTAAAAGCTAAAAGTCATTAGATCACTGCTAGTATTTAATTTTAAACACAGTAGATCTTTTTTAAAAGATTTATTTTATTTATTTGAAAATCAGAGTTAGAGAGAGAAGTCTTCCTCCTGTTGGTTCACTCCCCAAATGATAGCAATGGCTGGGGCTGGGCCAGGCCAGAGCCAGAATGCAGAGGCCCAGGCACATGGGCCATCCTATGCTGCCTTCCCAGGTGCATTAGCAGGGAGCTGAACTGGAAGTAGAGCAGCCAGGATTCGAACTGGCACCAATATGGGATGTTGTGGTCACAGTGGTGGCTTTACCTGGTATGCCACAACTCCAGCCCCAAGCACAGTAGATCTTAAAGCAAATATATTAAGAGGAAAAATAGAAATGAGTTTCTTCATCATACTAAACATCCAGAGGCTTCTGGAAACCTACTGAGTATAGTAAATCTCCTTAAACCTCCAAAATAATGATAAATACAAAGAATGTAGTGATAACTAAATTGCATTAGTCACGTATTTGACTGTAATGTGTTTTCCTCAAAATACTTAATTGATTATAATGACCAAAAGGTTATTTTAGTACAAGAATTTTTCAGAATGACTTTTTCAAATAAACAATTGCCAAACACCTTACTATTACGCTGGTGTGAGGTCTGGTCTCCATAGAGTAGCAAATAAACAATACAAATGAACACAACATCCAAGTCATATGTCAAAGTTTACTTTCTGAGGAAAATATTTAATTAAACTGAACGGTCTTACGCAGTTGGTTCAGCATGCTATTTATAGGATTCCTTTGCTCATTTTTTTTCATAATTATTCTTAAACCTCTTGGGAAGATCTTAATGATTTTCAATGCATTAAAGTTGAAGGAAAATAAAATGGCTACTTAATGAAAAAAACACAGAAAATACCAAATACCATGATGTTCCTTCCTCAAATGTGTTTTACTTGTTTTATTTTCATAATCATATACACAATCATTTGCCGCTTTTTGCACTCATACACATGAACCCATTCTTTTCAAGCCATGCTTTTATAATTTAAAATTTGTACAATATGATGATTTATCTTAAAGGCATTTCACTTTAATTTTCCTTTTTAAAAATGTTCTGAAAACTTCCAACTCGCATTTTAATACATTGAATGTGTGGTCTCACTGATTCACATCATCCTGTTAGAGATGCATTCCCATAGGAGGAAGGAAAGAATGGTAGACTTAAGACATCTAAAATACTTAAATCAAGAAACAAGTTCATTTAGAATATGGCAAGCCATTATTTTATTTTATAGGAAAAAATAATTTCTCAGTTTATAACATAATTCCAATATATGAATGAATTGTAGAACAATTCAATCCAATATTGGAAACTTTAATGATTGTAGAGAATATCTGAGAAAGGGAAACTTAACTTAAAAAACATAGCACAACCTTATGGTTAACACAGAAATCTTTCCTATATTTTCCAACACCTAATTTTTTTGTATAACTTTCTGGCCCCCTTCCATACAGCTTTACCACAGATGGTGAGGCCATATGGAAAATGGGAGGCTTTGGTTTTGCATTAGCAAAAGAGATGTCCCCAGTTAAAACCCCTCTGTCTCTTCTTCTTGTCTTGACCCTAGAATTAATTTGTAAACTTATATGAGAGAAAAAAATCAGTTTTAAAAATCCATGTAGTAAAAAGAAAAGTAATAAAATGGACTCATGGAGGTTGGTAGAAATGAGAATAATCTAACTACTTACTAAACACATCAACTATCTAATTAGCACAACTGCTACATTACTAAAACAATATGGTGACCCTGGCAGAAGCAACTACAAGTGCACATATTGAATCATTTATGTTTAAATTGCATCCTGAATAGTACTTTTAACTACTTTTAAAAAGTGCATATTTAACACACAAAGAGAATGATGTAAGAATTTCATCTATATGGAACATAATTATTTTTCATCTCCAAAACCAATTCTAAATCAGCACAAATTCTAGATAAACTAAATGCATTCATTAAAAACGACAGCTTAGGCAGTGCAGCAGACATTGCATAATGAGTCTTTTAAAAGTTCATGGAAAATTCATACTATGGAAAAACTACACATGATTTCAAAAAATTTTTCCACCAAAATAAGCTTATTTTCTAATTCCATTTTCCACCGACTTTCTGAAGCCGTGGGTACTATTCACTGATTTCTGGTTTTCCTCTGCTTCCATAATCATATTTTCTACACTCTTAGAGGTTTAACCTGCTGTATAACTAGTTCTGGAAAATCAATTGTTAATAAAAGTAACTCTCCAGCTTTTTCCACCTGTTCAGAAGGAAATTATCGGGAAGGGTTCCTGGACAAGTAAAAATAAGTTGGCTCATCCCCTCTTGCTAACCTGCATTGGACATAGCACATGACCAAGAAATAAACCTCTGCTGGTTTAAGCTACCAAGACCTGAGAGTTATTTCTTTCTGCAGCATCATTTGGCCTTTACTAACCACTCCTGAAGGATAAAATTCTGTAAGAGACTTTCCTCTGTGACATAGTAATACATCCCTTTGGTAGCAGTAGTAGCCATTTTGATGCTAATATTTGCTATGACTATCTATTTTTTTATTTTTATTTATTTATTTTTTTTTTTTTTTGCCAGGCAGAGTGGACAGTGAGAGAGAGAGACAGAGAGAAAGGTCTTCCTTTGCCGTTGGTTCACCCTCCATTGGCCGCCGCGGCCGGCGTGCTATGGCCGGCGCACCGCGCTGAGCCAGGTACTTCTCCTGGTCTCCCATGGGGTGCAGGGCCCAAGCACTTGGGCCATCCTCCACTGCACTCCCTGGCCACAGCAGAGAGCTGGCCTGGAAGACGGGCAACCGGGACAGAATCTGGTGCCCCGACCGGGACTAGAACCCGGTGTGCCGGCGCCGCAAGGCAGAGGATTAGCCTAGTGAGCCGTGGCGCCAGCCGCTATGACTATCTATTAAAACTCATTGATATTCTCAGTGCTGAGTGTTTGAGACAAAAAACTCAGGAATTCATAACTATTTTTCAATAACAATTTACTTATATAAACAGAGGCATTCAATAAAGGTAATAAATGAACTTAAGAGATTGTCTAACTACAGGACAAATACATTGGCAAATATGCCCAGGTTCATGAGTATCTTGAGCCCTTGAATTATAATAGATATAAGTGCACTGATATTGACTTCACTAATACATTTGTATTTTAATTACACTAATTGAAGCATTTGTTTATTTTCTGCAAGAAAGAATCTATTTCTTAATTTGATTACCTGGTTAAATTCTGATTTTACCACTTACTCTGTCAATGGTCCTGGGCAATTATCTACTCCTACTGAATCTTAGCTCCCTTTTTGTGAAATTCCCATCTCAGAAAGATGCAAAACTTAATTCTATTGAATTAACTGTGAAGCACTGAGCTCATTTTGTGGCCTATCCTGTACTTTTAACAATACTAGTTAGATCCCCATTTCCTGAATCAAGTAGAATTCAGTGTGTAATTTACAGGTGATTAGGTAAATCTTTATCATTATTCATAATTACCAAGTCTTGTCTATCATTACCACTGCTGAAATGCTCCAAAATGCAATCCCTGAGTAAAAGTGATTATTTTTATAATGTGAAATCAGTTTTCAGTTCAGTTAAATAATCCAGCATTACAGAATTATCAATAAAAAAATCTTTTTGTTGGAATTCATCCACCAGAGCAAAAATATGGTCCTATTTAACAAGAGGAAAAAGACAAAATAAGAAAAGTTTTCAAATATGTCAAGAGACCACTTGGATGCAAAATATTTTGGGAAAACAAATTTTGATGACATAATCAAATGAGCACAAAACATGTGAATTATATTCCCTTAAATATTATGTACTGTTTAAAAATAAATAAACAAAGTGGAAAATTCTGGGTACAATGAAATTAGGCTATTTTTAAAAATCAAATGTGTTGAAATAATTTGTTACACTTACAAACAAAATAATCATATGATTTGTAAATAATATTTCCTTGGTGTTCACATACATGTTTAAATTATTGCAATTTACTTCAATCTCAGTAACTCCGATTTGGTTAAAACCTTATGTCTTATACATCATAATTTTATAAATTTTGAAAATTCACTTATTTTCAGATTTGGTTCTATTTGCAATAAATAAATAAATCTTTGTGTGCAATTCGGGACATGCTCAAGCTGACTTACCTCAAACGGTAGAGTTAGAAACATACCAGGGGATTCCAATTCAATCCCATCAAGGTGGCATGTACCAATGCCATCTCACTAGTCCCAGTGATCAATCTCTGTTCACAATTGATCATAATGATAGGACTAAGAACCAAAAGGATCACATAAACAAGAATAGTGTCTGCAAATACTAGCTGATAGAATCAAAAAGGGAGAGAATGATCCAACATGGGAAGTGAGATACACAGCAGACCCATAGAATGGCAGATGTCCTAAACAGCACTCTGGCCTCAGAATCAGCCCTAAAGGCATTCGGATCTGGCTGAAAAGCCCATGACAGTATTTCAGGCATGGAAAGCCAAGACACTCTAGGGGGAAAAAAAAAAAAAACCTAAATGAAGGATCTCCACGAGTGAGATCCCAGTGGAAAAAACGGGTCATCAAAGAAGGAGGTACCTTTCTCTGAAGGGAGGAGAGAACTTCCACTTTGACCATGGCCTTGTCTAAATATGATCAGAGTCAGTGAACTCAGGGTGCTTCCATAGCCTTGGCAGCTCATGACAAGAGCCTAGGGTGATAACCGAGTCCATAAACAAGAGTGTCAATTTGTTAAGTCAACAACAGGAGTCACTGTGCACTTACTCCTCATGTAGGATCTTTGTCCTCAGTGTGCTCTACATTGAGTTTTAATGCTATAACTAGTACTCAAACAGTATTTTTCACTTTATGTTTCTGTGTGGGAGCAAACTGTTGAAATCTTTACTTAATGTATGCTAACCTGATCTTCTGTATATAAAGAGAATCGAAAATGAATCTTGATGTGAATGGAAGGGGAGAGTGAGTGGGAAAGGGGAGGGTTGCGTGTGGGAGGGACGTTATGGGGGGGAAGCCATTGTAATCCATAAGCTGTACTTTGGAAATTTATATTCATTAAATAAAAGTTAAAAAAAATCTTTGGGTTGTGAACAGCTTTGATTGGATGAAAGAATTTAACTGCATATCAAGAAATATGGCTTATTTTACTGGACCAAGACTTCATAAACTTAACCCAGGCTTTGTAATGTATCCATCATTAGCCCTGTGCTCTCAAAAGTCATAATTAACCAGCTTTCATAAAACTCCTCTATGAAGAATTTCAGCTACCTATCATTGATACACCAAAGCTTAACCAGGTAATACAAATATTCAAACTGGTCAACTTGGGAAACACTGGGCAGGACCACACATAAGTGTTCTATTTTAAGATAACTCTTCACAGGGTAAGTTTTGATTATGACATGAAGTTTCAAGGTGGATCTGAGAGGACATGTTCATTTATAATGATTCATATAATAAAAACATACACTAAGTTACCATAACGTAAAAACAGCTGTGATGACAGTTGCTATTTCTTGGCTCAGAAGAAATTGGATATAAATTCCCACCAGGGACTATAACAGGATGTTGAGTGAGACTTTTCTTAATTTCCTGGAGCTAAGGCCAATGTCCTAGTTGAGGATAATAAAAGTTAACCCCTATATCTTCTAGGTTCTACAAACCTAGGACACCCCTTCAGGGTTTACTATGGAGGCTCACTAAGAAAATTGCCTTGACAGTGATTCCTACTTCTCACATACACCACCAGGAAACACGAAGACTGAGAAGTAAAGGAGGCCAGCTCGCAGGGAGCACAGGGAAGGAAGAGGCTTGTGTTCTTGCAAAGTCTTACATACAATAGAAAAACAAGTGCAAAAAGACGAGATGATAGAGGACTTCCAGGTAGAGTAGGAACACCCCCAAGACTCTATTCCATAGAGATATACATATTCAAGGAATTGCTATATACCATAGGTCTCAGTATTGTCTCAGGAAGGTAAGATTGAAGGCTTCAACCCTATTGGGACCAAAAGAGGATACATATAGTACCATCAGCTTGGAGAAATCCAGAAGATGTGAACAAACCTCGCTAGGAATCACCAGTGACAAGGAGTGCTGCTTACAAGTGCATATTAGAACCACCACCCATCTAAGCCAACCCTTTGGCTAAAAAATTCAATATCATTTAATACAGAGGAAGTTCCAACTTCATCAAGTTAGAAGACATTTTACTTTTATTTTCCCTCCTCTCCTTTCTCTTCCTACCAGTGCCCACTTTAGCCTTCACTGGGTTTAGGAAAAGATGTTTTAAGAAGATAATTTGCCGGCACCATGGCTCACTAGGCTAATCCTCCGTCTTGCGGCACCAGCACACCGGGTTCTAGTCCCAGTCAGGGCGCTGGATTCTGTCCCGGTTGCCCCTCTTCCAGGCCAGCTCTCTGTTGTGGCCAGGGAGTGCAGTGGAGGATGGCCCAAGTGCTTGGGCCCTGCACCCCATGGGAGACCAGGAGAAGCACCTGGCTCCTGGCTTCGGATCAGCGCGGTGCGCCGGCCACAGCCCGCCGGCCGCAGCGGCCAATGGAGGGTGAAACAATGGCAAAGGAAGACCTTTCTCTCTGTCTCTATCTCTCTCACTATCCACTCTGCTGTCAAAAAATAAATAAATAAATAAATAAATAAATAAAAGAAGATAATTGATCCAAGTTTTAAATAAGGAGTGGGCATTGGCCTAGCAGTTAAGATGTTCACATCCAAATTTGGAGTACCTGGATTCAATGCCCAACTCTGGTTCCTATCTCCATCTTTCTATTAATGCAGACTCTGAGAAGCAAGAATGATGCTTCAAGTGATTGGCTTCCTGACACCGATGTTGGAGAACTGGATGGGTCCCTAGCTTCCACCTTTACCACAACCAGGGATGTTGTGGGCATTGGGGAATGAGACAGAAGATGGTTTCTCTCTCTCTCTCTCTCTCTCTCTCTTATATACATCATAAATAAAACAAAGTTTTCAAATAAAGAAATGTAAATTGTAAAAAACAGAATGAGAGTATTCTAATGTTATCTAAAAGCAGTTGAGAAATTACAACCACTTAAGGTGTTTCAACAGAATCTCTATGGGCCAGCACTGTGGCATAGCAGGTAAAGCCACAGCCTGCAAGACCAACATCCCATATGGGCAACTATTTTAAACCTGGCTGCTTCACTTTGAATCCAGCTTCCTGCTAATGTGCCTTGGAAAGATGGTCCAGGTACTTGGGCCCCTGCACCCACGTGGGAGACCTGGAAAAAGTCCTGGTTCCTGGCTTCAGCCTGGCCCAGCTTTGGTCATTGCAGCCATTTGAGTAGTGAATCAGTGGATGGAAGATCTCTCTTTCTCTCTCTCTCTCTCTCTCCCTTCTCTTTATCCCTCTCCCTCTCTTCTCCCTCTCCCTCTGCCTCTCTGTATTGCTTCCTTTCAAGTAAATATTTTTTAAAAGAGCTTCTAGTCAGTGGGAAATATATATTTAAATAGCACAGGGAGGCCGGTGCCATGGCTCTCTTGGCTAATCCTCTGCCTGCGGCGCCGGCACACAGGGTTCTAGTCCCGGTTGGGGCGCTGGATTCTGTCCCGGTTGCCCCTCTTCCAGGCCAGCTCTCTGCTGTGGCCCGGGAGTGCAGTGGAGGATGGCCCAGGTGCTTGGGCCCTGCACCTGCATGGGAGACCAGGAGGAGGCACCTGGCTCCTGGCTTTGGATCAGCACAGTGCGCTGGCTGTAGTGGCCATTTTGGGGGTGAACCAACGGAAGGAAGACTTTTCTGTCTCTCTCTCTCACTGCCTAAATCTGCCTGTCAAAAATAAATAAATAAATAGCACAGGGTGATAGGGACTGTTATTGAAAGAAAGTAAAAGTGTTTCATTTATACTCAGTTGGACACCTCAGAAAAGTTTAATGCTAATGGATTTATCCTCACTGCAATTATTAAAAAATTAAAAACTTTTAAATCCAGAAAATCTCAAATTTTAGGGTGCATTAAAACTGCCTGGGACTGGCTATCATTTAAGTTGCAGTTTCCCAAGTTCCTCCTCAACCCTCAGAGACCCAGTTGCATAGATCAGTGGTGAGGCCTCAGAACCTGAACTTCCAACAACTTGAGTATTAAATGCTATAAATTTTCTCTCTAAGCATTGATTTTACTGTATCCTACAGATTTTGGTAAGTTGTGCTTTCATTTTTCACTTAGCTCAAATAATTTTTATTGCTCTTGAGGGTTATTTTTCTGTGATCCATGTGTTATTTAGAAGTATGTCTCAAATACTAGGGGACCTTTACAGTCACTTTTCTGTTACCAATGTAGTTTGATTCCATTGTGGTTTAGGGCCTGAGAGAGGACATTATATGATTTCTGTTGTCTTAAACTTGTTAAAATATGTCTTATTGTCCAGAATGTGGTATGTACTTATAGATACTCCATGTGAGCTTGTTAAACATATGTTCTGCTGTTGTTGGATGAAGTAATCTACAGATGTCCACAGCATCTAGTTGCTGGACAGTATTGTTGAGTTCCCTGCATTCTTACTGATTTTGTCTGCTGGATCTGCCCATCTCTGACAGAGGAGCACTGAAGTCTCCAACTGTGGGAATAGTGGGTTCATCTTTTCTCCTTGCAGCTTTATCAGTTTTTGTCCCACATGTTTTAACCCTATTATTGTTAAGCACATACACATTCTTAGAACCATCAAGTTCTTAGGGAATCAACCCTCTATTTTCAGATAATGTCCCTCTTTATCTGATAATTTTCCTGTTCTGAAGCAACATAATTATAACACAGTTGACTCAGGGGATGCACTTGGAGAAGCACTAACTTCATTGGTTTTCTGTAGCTGCTGTAGCAAATTACCACAAACTTATTATCCTCCAGCCTGATGTGCACCTCATTTGGCTAAAAGCAAAGTGTCTCAAGGCTGCATTCTTTTATGGAGTCTCTAGGGCTAATTCATTACCTTCATTTTCCTAGCTTATCTCACAGCTAGAAAAGGACCCATGCAATTATGTTGGGCCCACCAGAGTAATTCAGGACAGTCTCAAGTTCCTTAACTTGATCACATCTTCAAAATTCCTTTGCCAAGTCAGGTAATGCACGCACGGGTTCTGGAGATTAGGATGTGAACATCTTTGGGAGAAGTCAACATTTTGCATACCACACTGGTGTAATCATATTTGCTGTAGGATTTTCAAAGCATTTTCAAAAGTATGTTCATAACTCTTGAACAATTCTCAGAGCATGACAGAAAAAGAGCTCTGACTTTTCTTCCCAGTGTAGCATTTTAACATTGCTGTAGTTATATATATTGTTCATATTGATGATATTTTTCTAATTTCAAGCTTGGCAAGAGCCGGCTAGGATTAATGGAGTTGAAGACAGGTTCCATTAGTAATGGTACTGGTTTTAATAGAGCAGGTGAGTACAAGCCTGAGCAGGTGTTGACAACAAGAAATTGTGGCTTATTTGGGTCTACAGTGGCCAAGACTTTTTGGGGAGATTGAAGAAAGAACATGTAATATGTTAGGGGACAAGAGAAGATGTACCTGGAAAGTGCACAGCACAGGGGCTTTAGGGAGGGAGTTCTACTTTATTAGTACATGGAACACAGGTAATTGTTCTCAGGCCTCCAGATTATTCCCCTTAGTTTGAAAGGGTTACTACGCACAGCTACACATGACCATCATGCACTTTTGAGCAAGCATGCATTCAACAAGGATTTATGGAGCATGCATATTTGTCAAGTATTTTCCATTCTGAGATAGTAGAACAATCTCAAGTGAAGATTTTATGGTCAGATTGTCTGGGATTAGCTGGATTCTGTTCCTTACCAAGGCAAGCAACCTAGCTTCACTGTTCATAAAACAGGTTAATAGAAAAACAATACCTACGTTGTGCAGTTAGAAAGTGAGTTCTATGATCTTAGAACATGCTTGAGACAAAGCAATGCCTAAGCAAGAACTGGCCGCCATGCCTGTTTAGATTATCTGCCGTGCACTGAGGACACAAAGGACGGAAGAGACATGCCTGTGCTCAAGGAGCTCACAGTCTGGCAGGAGAGATGGATGATTGCAACAAAGCAATTTGTCAAGTAGAGGTAGAGGCAAGATATCCTAAGAGTATATCAGAGCAAGTGCCATCTCACTGTAGGCAATGGGTACAAAATCTTTGCTAATACCTGAGCCACAACTAAATAACTTGGCAGAAATTTGCCAAACAAAGACTGAAGGTCCCTTTCTGTTTTCCACTGAGTAGGCAGCCATGGCATCCAGCCGGAATACCAAGGTCCTGAAGCCCCGCTTCCATAATGACGGGCAGAGGTGTTGACCATGTAGATCAGCTAGCCCTTGCACGAGGTCTGCAGACGCAGGGCACAGCAAGCCTGAGCCAACTGTATTACCTCATGAGGTATTTCAGGACCCATCTGGCCAACGTGGGGCCCCAGAGTTTGGTCTCACACCAAGGTGTGCACCAGCCACAGACTCAGCCTGGAGGAGATGAGGGTGACTGACATCCATGAGAAGGTGGCCCCGATCATTGGCATTTCTGTGAACATGAGGAGGTGGAACAAATTCACCAAGACCTCACAGGCTAACATGCAGATGCTGAAGGAGTACAGCTCCCAGGTCATCTTCTTCCCAAGGAAGTCCTCAAGTCCCAAGAAGAACAGCTCTGCTGAAGAATTCAAATTGGCCACCAGCTACCAGGACCAGTTATGCCCACCCAGAAGGTCTACAAGAAGGAGAATGCTAGAGTTAAGGAGTTTGACAGTCTCCACGTGGGCTGAGCCAATGCCTGGTTCTTTTGGCACCAGGAAAAAGGGATCAAGGAAATCATAAAATAGGGTGTCAGAAAGAAAACATAAGGTATTGTTGGGCACTTGTCATAAATTTGCAGTCAAGCTGGAAACAAAACAAGAGTGAAAGAAAGAAGTTTTGTAATGGGAACAACAATGCGCTCTGTGTTCAGGATGCTGCAAACACAGTACAATGAGTAAAGCACAAGGTGCCAGATCAAAACGGAAATTGACACTTGAGAGAACTTTGTAAGTAGGAAAAAACAATTTGAGAATGCCAGGCCAACTCTTGTTAGAACCAACAAGAGTGCAACTGAGGAGGTCACAAATTACATTTCCTCTTTTGTTTCCTTTTTTGGCAAAGACTTCAATTTCAAGGTCGTCTAACAAATGTACACATGCACGAGTATTTGCATGTGATTGTGTCAGGGGAAGCAGCAGCTAGTGGGGTGAAAGATGCTTTCATTTCTGAACCTTTGAGAAATAGACTGAATTTACAATGTCTACCATTTTTCTTTCCAGGACATATAAACATATCCAGGAAAACATGGAGAAAAAGCTGATGCACATTAGTGAACAGTTAATTATCGAGGTAATAAAATGTATCAGATACACAATAAAGATGTTAAAATTTGATTTTTCCTTTCAGTGACTTCTGTGGAAGACTCAAAACTAAAAATAACAGCTATGAAAGGCTCATACATTTTAGAAAAATGTGACCATCTGAGCATAATTTACATTTAATGTACCCCCAATATCCTCTTTACTCCCAGCAGGTCCTGAGTTAATACCCATATCAGGTGTATAGGGAAGTTTTAAATACTGATGAAGAGTTTGGTAGTGCTTTCTTAAAGGCAAACAAGTGAATGTGTCATGACTCTTACTCACTTCCTCTTATTTTCTGCCTTTCTGTAAGTCAAGTGAAAAAGGCAATAGACAATCACCCAGAAAACTAGACCTGTTACAAACACTGGCACGTGACACACCCCTGAGAAATCTAGTGAGAAACTGGCTGAAGGGAACTGGCTCTCTGTGAAAGGTCACTGCCCAAGAAGATGGGCTGGAAGGGTAAGGTGACCCCAAAGCGAAGTCCATGAGGGGATAGAATACCAGGAGCCGGAAGCGAAGGAGTGAATTGTAAGCAGCCAGAAAAGGGGAGCAAGCACACCTGGCCAGGGAGAAAGAGACTCCAGCAGCTAAAATGCCCACAAGACAGAATTACAATTTAGACACCTGATATGCAAGAGAGCTCCAACGTGAAATCACAACTGTCCCAATCCAGTAAAACCTTTCAGAGCCATGTCTCTCCTCCCCCCATGGCTTAACCTGATGAGCCAGAGACTGTGTGGCAATTAGGGAGGAGAAAAAAACTAGATGGAAAACTATGAAGAAGATACTATGGACCAGCATAGCATCCATTTGATCCAAGAAGGGAGGCCAGGTTGCCTCCCAACTCTCCGCCTAACAAAAAGGCCAGACTCAATTTGCTGAGGTAGTGCAGCAGGTAAACTTGATCCTGATCTGGGAGCAGCAGGCAGTTCTACCACTGCTGAAAGCCACCAGGGCTAAGGATGGAGCAGTTTGCAGGTGAATAATGGACCTCCTACACCCTTTAACTGTATGAGTTCTGGGCATAGGCTACAGAGCCAAGAGGACTGCAGGTGGCCTCTGGGTTCCCTGCACCCACGTGGGAGACCCGGAGGAAGCTCCTGGCTCCTGGCTTCAGATTGGCTCAGCTTCAGCCATTGCGGCCATCTGGGGAGTGAACCAGCTGATGGAAGACCTCTCTCTCTGTCTCTACCTCTCTCTGTAACTCTTTCAAATAAATAAAATAAATTTTTAAAAAAAGACTCCCCAAAGAGACCATTAGAACTCAGAGAGCTCAGCAAGATAACAGGATATAAAATCAGTAACATTCTTATACACTAAAAATTCTCTGGCTAAGAATGAATTTATATGATCAGTCTTGTTCACAATAGCTATAAAAAAATTAAATACCTTGGGATAAATTAAACCAAGAATATAAAGTATTCTACAATGAAAGTTTTTAATGAAAGAAATAAAAGATACCAAAAATGGAAAAATCTTCCATGTTCATTTATTAGAATAATTAATATCATCAAAATGTCCATGATACTGAAAGCAATTTATAGATTCAATGTGATCCCAATCAAAACACCTAGGACATTCTTCAAAGATCTAGAATATAAAATCCTAAAATTCACACGCAAACACATAAGGTCTCAAATAGCAAAAACAATCTTAAACAATAAAAATAAAGCTGGAAGCATGATAATACCATATTTCTGACTAACTACAGTTATGTTATATTCAACAAATCCCGGCACTGGCACAAAAACAATCATATAGACCAATGGAACAGAATAGGAACCCCCAAAATAATCCGTGTATCTACAACCAACTAATCTTTGACTAGTGAGCTAAACTCATTCTCCAGAAATACAAGTCTCTTCAACAAAGGATATTAGGAAAACTTGATTTCCACATGTGGAACTTTGCAATATGACCCCTACCTTATAAACTACACAAAAATCAACACGCAATGGATCAAAGATCTAAGCCTAAAACCTAAAACCATCAAATTACTAGATGAAAATATAGAGGAAATGCTGCAGGACATTGTGCTAGGCAGAGACTTCCTGTATAAGATCCCAGAAGCACAGGAAATAAATACAGCAGATGGGATTCCATGAAGCTAAGAAGTTTCTGCACAGCAAGTGCAGAGGCAAGTGACAGAATGAGAGAAATGTTTGCAAACTATGAATTCAATAAAGGATTAATATCCAGGATATTTAAGGAGCTTGAGAAACTCAACAACGACAAAAAACACAATTCAATTAAAAATGTACAAAGGATATGAATAGGCATGTTTCAAAAGATGAAATACAAATTGCCAACAGACTTACACCATGATGCTCAAGATCACTAGCCATATGAAACTGCAAATAAAAACCACAGTGAGGTATCATCTCACTACAGTTAGAATGGTTATCATCACAAAACCAAAAATAACAAAGACTGTGGAAGGTGTGAAGAAAGCAGTACCATAATACAACATGCTTCTGATGAACAGTGGGTCATGGAAAAAAATCAAAAGAAATAAAAACATTTTTTCTGGAAATGATGAAGCCAACTATATAATATCAAAATTTATGGGCTATAGCAAAAGCAGTGTTAAGAGGAAAGCTTATAGCAATTGTTGCCTACATCAAGAATTTGGAAAGGCACCAAATAAGTTAGCTTTCAATGCATCTCAAGGACCTAGAAAAACAACAGCAAACCAAATCCAAAATTAGTAGGAGAAAAGAAATAATTTTTTTTTATTCACACCACCATGGTTTTATTTGAGAAACCATTTTTATGAGAATTTATATGAGAAACACATCCTTCATGGAGGCTAGAAGACTTAAAATGATTTCCTAATGAGTGCAAACATTATCTTTTTTTTTTATTTAATGAACATAAATTTCCAAAGTACAGCTTATGGATTACAATAGCTTCCCCCCCTCCATAACTTCCCTCCCACCCAGCAATCTACCATTTGCCCAGCAATCTACCCATTTCTTCTAGGTTTCCTAATTTGTTGGCATACAGCTCTTAATAGGAATTCCTGATGACTCTTTTTATTTCTGTGTATCTGTTGTTACATATCCTTTTTTCATTTCTGATTTTATTGATTTGGGTCTTCTCTCTCCTTTTTTTTTTTTTTTTTTTTTTTGGTTAGTTGGACCACGGCATATCAATTTTATTTATTTTTTCAAAAAACAGCTCTTTTCTTTCAATTTTGTCTAATTATTCTCCAATTTTAATTATTTCTTTTCTCCGACTCCCCTCTCCCACTCCCTCTCCCCTTCCATTCACATCAAGATTAATTTTCAATTACTTTATATATAGAAGATCAACTTAGCATATATTAAGTAAAGATTTCAACAGTTTACACCCACACAGAAACACAAAGTGTAAAATACTATTTGAGTACTAGTTATAGCATTAATTAAACACCTAAGAGTAATTGTGTATTAATTACAGAGTTCAACCAATAGTTTTAAGTAGAACATAAAAAATACTAAAAGGGTAAAGTATTAAGTTCTTTATTTTTCTTTTTTTTTGTATGTTATATAGTTTTTTATTTAATAAATGTGAATTTACAAAGTGCAACTTTTGTATTGTTGTGGTTACCCCCCCAACCTCCCTCCCTCCCGTGGCCCTCCCCTCTCCCACTCCCTCTCCCATCCCGCCCTTCATCACGCTTCATTTTCAATTACCTCCATATACTGTAGATCAACTTAGTATATACTAAGCAAGGATTTCAACAGGCTGCACTCACACAACCGCACAAGGTATAGGGTATTGTTCGACTAGTAGTGTTGTTTTTGAGTTTCATAGTTAAACACATTAAGGACAGAGATCCTACGTGGGGAGCATGTACCCAGTGACTCCCGTTGTTGATTTAACAATTGGCACTCATTTATGACGTCAGCAATCACCCAAGACTCTTGCTATGAGCTGTCTAGGCTATGGAAGCCCCTTGAGTTCACCAACTCTGAACTTGTTTAGTCAAGGCCATATCACAGTGGAGGTTCCTTCCTCCCTTCAGAGAAAGGCGCCTCTCTCCTTGATGGCCTGTGCCTTCTGCTGGGGTCTTGTTCACCAGGATCTTTCATTTAGATTGTTTTTTGCCACCGTGTCATGGCTTTCCATGCCTGTGAGACTCTCATGGACCTTTTAGCCAGAACCGAATGTCCCAAGGGTTGATTCTGAGGCAGGAGTGCTGCCATTCTATGAGTCTGCTGTGTGTCCTGTTTCCCTCGCAGGATCATTCAGAGAAAAGAAATAATTAAAATTGGAGAATAATTAGACAAAATTGAAAGAAAAGAGCTGTTTTTTGAAAAAATAAATAAAATTGATATGCCGTGGTCCAACTAACCAAAAAAAAAAAAAAAAAAAGGAGAGAGAAGACCCAAATTAATAAAATCAGAGATGAAAAAGGATATGTAACAACAGATACACAGAAATAAAAAGAGTCATCAGGAATTCCTATTAAGAGCTGTATGCCAATTAGGAAACCTAGAAGAAATGGGTAGATTGCTGGGCATATACAACCTACCAAAATTAAGTTATGAAGACACAAAGCACCTAAATAGACCAATAACCCAGATGGAGATTGAATCTGTAATAAAAACCCTCCCAAAGAAAAGCCCAGGTTCCAATGGCTTTACTGCTGAATTCTACCAGACACTAAAAGAAGGACTAATTCCAATTCTTCTCAAGCTATTCAAAATAATTGAAGTAGAGGGTATCTCCCCAAACTGCTTCCACGAAGCCAGCATTACCTTAATTCCTAAACCAGAAAAAGAAACAACAGAAAAAGAGAATTATAGACCAATTTCCCTAATGAACATAGATGCCAAAACCCTCAACAGTATACTAGGCAATTAAATCCAACAACAAATCAGAAAGATTATCCACTCAGACCAACTGGGATTTACCCCTGCTATGCAGAGATGGTTCAATATCCAAAAATCAACAAATGTGATACATCACATTAACAAGACAAAGCACAAAACTTATTATTTAATAATAATAATAATAATATAATAACAAAAATCTATTATTTCAATAGATGCAGAGAAAGCACTGGGTAAAATGCAGCACCCTTTTATGATAAAAACCTTAAGCAAATTGGATATAGAAGGAACATTCCTCAATAAAATCAATGCAACTTATGACAAACCCACAGCCAGCATCTTACTGCATGGGGAAGAATTGGAGGTATTCCCATTAAGATCCAGAACCAGACAAGAATGTCCACTCTCATTGTTATTTAATGTAGTTCTAGACATTTTAGCTAGAGTCATCAGGTAAGAAAGAGAAATAAAAGGGATACAAATTAGGAAGCAGGAAGTCAAACTAGCCCTATTTGCTGATGATATGATTCTATATATAGGGGACCCAAAAGACTCCACAAAGAGACTATTGGAACTCATAAAAGAGTTTGGTAAGGTAGCAGGACATAAGATAAACACACAAAAATCAATAGCCTTTGTATACACAGGCAATGCCATAGCTGAGAAAGAACTTCTAAAACTCAATCCTATTCACAAGAGCTACAAAAAATTTAAATACCTTGGGAAAAAATTAACCAAAGACATCAATGATCTCTATGGTGAAAATTACAAAATACTGAAGAAATAAATAGAAGACACAAAAAAGTGGAAAGATCTCCCATGTTCATCAAAATGTTCACACTATCGAAAGCAATTTATAGATTCAATGTGACCCCAATCAAAATGCCAACAACATTCTTCTCAGATTTAAAATTTATATGGAAACACGAGAGACCCCAAATGTTAAACAACAAAAGCAAATCTGGAGGCATCACAATGCCAGATCTCAAGACATACTACAGGGCAGTTATAATCAAAATAGCTTGGTACTGGCACAAAAAGATATGTAGACCAATAGAACAGAATAGAAACTCCAGAAATCAAACTACACATTTACAACAACTTACTTTTGACCAAGTAGCAAAAATCAATCCCTGGAGCCAAGCGAGTCTCTTCAACAAATGGTGCTAGGAAAATGGGATCTCTGCATGCAGAAGTATAAAGCAAGACTCCCACCTCACACCTAACATGAAAATCCACTCAACATGGGTCAAAGATCTAGGTCTACGATGTGACACCATTAGATTACTAGAGAACATTGGGGAAACTCTGCAAGACAATGGCATAGGGAAAAATTTACTGGAAAAGACCCAAGAAGCACAGGCAATCACAGCCAAAATGAGGGGCTGGCGCCGTGTCTCACTTGGTTAATCCTCTGCCTGCGGCGCTGGCATCCCATATGGGTGCAGGGTTCTAGTCCTGATTGCTCCTCTTCCAGTCCAGCTCTCTGCTGTGGCCTGGGAAGGCAGTGGAGGATGGCCCACGTGCTTGGGCCCTGCACCCATGTGGGAGACTAGGAAAAAGCACCTGGCTCCTGGCTTCAGATCGGCGCAGTGCGCTGGCCGTAGTGGACATTTGCGGAATGAACCAACGGAAGGAAGACCTTTCTCTCTCTCTCACTGTTTATAACTCTACCTGTCAAATAAAAAAAATTAAAAAGCCAAAATTAACAAATGGAATTACATCAAACTGAGAAGCTGCTGTACTGCAAAAGAAACACTCAGCAAAGCAAAGAGGCAACTGATAGAATGGGAAAAGTTATTCGCAAACTATGCAGCTGATAAAGGATTAATTTCCAGAATCTATAAAGAGCTCAAGAAACTCAAAAAGTAAAACAACAGAGTTAAAAAATAAGCAAAGGACCTGAACAGACATTTTTCAAGAGAAGAAATTCAAATGGCTGACACATGAGAAAATGCTCAGGATCACTAGTCCTCAGAGAAACGCCAATCAAAACCCAATGAGGTTTCACCTCACTCCTGTTAGAATGGCTCTCATAGATAAATCAATAAACAACAAATGCTGGCACGGATGTGGGGAGAAGGGTACCCTAATTCACTCTTGGTGTGAATGTAAACTAGTACAGCCACTGTGGAGGACAGTATGGAGATATCTCAGAAAGCTGAATGTAGTCGTACCATATTACCCAGACATCCAACTCCTGAGAATTTATACAAAGGAAATGAAATTTGAAATGGTTTGGACTTTAGAACTTTATGAAAATGGCAAAAAAGGACTTAAGTTTAATTCACTCTACAGAATGTAAGGAATGTACATTGTATTATGGAATAGTTTATTTCTAATGATAGCAAAATTCTGATAACTACTTCCAAGCCCTCGTCTCTGAGGCTGTCAAAGGAGATCTTTGCCAGTGTAGGAAGGGTGTTACTTCTGCTCTGGTCCAAAGTTCTGATCATCTTCCAGACTCTATGGAGCTGCTCCTCTAAGTTTATTTTCTTCTTAGCCCATGCGGCCTACACTGGTTAGATTTTTTTCTGTAATGCCTTGATTATTAATTGCATAGTACTTAGATTTCACCTGCAAAGTCTTTTAACTTTTACTTTAAATAGCAAGTATTTATGATTGCTTCTTTGTGTATAATCTACATCTTGTGAGACACTGTTTTTCATTATTAACTACAATGGGACAAAGTGACAAGAGTCTCTGTGTATGTCTATGTCTCTGTACCTTTATCCCACATACTCTTGATTAATGCATCTAGGACTCTACGAGCAGTGTTCTTTGCCCCAATCAGTGTCCTCTGTTGAGTTTCAGTGATGAAAAGAATTATAGAGCCTAGGATTCTTCTTTTTTAGTATGAATAATCAGTATCAACTAAAAATGGAACTCTATTCACTGCTCCCAATTACAATAATTTCTGTATAACACATAGAATATTCCCCTGGGGCAACAGCTTTACAAAGATATTACTGGCTAGCTGCTTCATGATAAGCATCATGTGGACCCCAACAGTGATGGACAGCAAGTAATCATTTAATTTAATTTGTGTCTAAACCCTCATCCCTAGTTTTTTTTCTCCCCACAGTTGTGAATCCCAGTGAGCTCTTCTGTTCATCTCAGTAGAAAGAACTCATTAGAAAAGAAAAGGTCAAGCCACTTGTGCCTGCTACCTGTCACCATTTTTCTCCTGTCTCTCTAAATAGCTGACTTTCTCCTTAACCATATAGTATTAAAACGTCAAGACATCAGACATCATAATGTAAGCTATCTCATCCTATAGAACACCAAATTGATTCATGATGGCCAAGATTTCTCCCCTTGAATCAGATTTGTAATCATTAAAAAATGTATGTCACAGTAAGAAAAATATTAATTATCCAGTTATCTTATAATTGACAACTGATGCAATCTTCTAAAGTATGTTCTGCACATATAAAAATCCAGATGTTGAATATGATTTTTCAGGATAAATAAATGTCAAAAATACTCCTCCTCTATAGCACATGATAGCTGTGGGAATTTGTAAAGTACAGACTGTACGGTACTACTCTTAATCCAACACGTACACTGAACTGTCACTGTTTGCCAAATGAAGTGTAGTTATTTACATTTGATGCATTCCAACAATGCTTTATATGTCATCCTATAATTTCCAAGATACTGTTTAGTCTGTAAAATAAGACATTACCTCTTCTTCATAGGATTCAAGCAAGTTTTCATTACTTTCTACAGAGATAGAAATATAAATCCATCAGAACAACATAAAGTATGTCATTACATAGTATTATATGTATGTAAGCTTCCTATCTGGTCTGCTAAACTTGACATCTTTCAGGATGTTTTATCGGAGACATTGGAGGAAAAATTAAAGGAGTACATTTTTTCATTTATACTGTGGAATTCCCTTATAGGTAGACAATGGTAGAATTAACATGTACTGTTTGCTAATATTTTATTGTGATTTTTTTGCATCTATTTTCATCTAGGATATTGGTCTGTAGTGATTTACTGGATTGTGTTTTTGTTTGGCTTTGAAACTGGAGTAATTCTGGTCTCATAAGAAGAGTTTCACAGAGTTCCAACCATCTTATGGAAGACTGAAAAATATTAGAGTTACTTTATCTTTGAATGTTTTGTAGAATTCATTAATAAAGTCATCAGTTCTGGAAATTTCCTTTGATGCGAGACTTAGTCACTGCTTCAATTCCATTACTTGCTATGGGTCTGTTTAGATTTTTTCAGTTATTCAAGATTTAATCTTGGTATTATATGTATCCAGGAATTTATCCATTTCTTCAAGCTTTTCCAAATTGTTAGCATAATGATTAAGTCTACATATAACAAACCAACAGCCAATGTAGTAAATGGAGAAAGCTGAAAGAATTTCCCCTCAGATCTGGAACAGGACAATGATGTCCACCGTCACCACTCTTATTCAATATAGTATTAGAAGTGTTAACAAGAACAGTAGGGAGGTGAAGGAAATAATGGGTATCCAAATTGAAAAGAAAGAAAGAAAAATATCCATGTTGAAGATTTTGTATATGGAAAACCTAAACACTCCATAAAGAGCTGCTAAACTGATAATTTAGTAAAGTCACAGGAAGCAAAATGAACATATAAAAACTAGCATGTTTATACACTAATAATAATCTTCCTGAAAAAGAAATCTCATTCACAATAGCTACAACAATTAAATATTTAGCAATACATTTAACCAAATTGAAAGATCTCTAAAACAAAAATTATAAAGCATTGATGCAAAAAAATCATTAAGAATATACTCAAAAATTGGAAAGACATTCCTTGCTCATGTATTAGAATATCTTTAAAATTTCCATACTACTTAAAGGAATCCTATCAAAATGTCAATGACAGTCTTCACAGAATTAGAAAAAAAACAGTACTAAAACTCATGTGGAACTACAAAAGACCCAGAATAATCAAAGTGATCCTGAACAAAAAATTCAAGCTGGAGCCACCAAAATACCAGATTATACAGTATACTATGAAGCTACAGTGATTAAAACTGAATGGTATTGGCATAAAACAGACAAACAGATAAATAGAATAGAATAGAAATCCCAGAAACTAATTTGCATACATAGAGCCAACTGATTTTTGACTAATGTATGAAGAGCATACATTGAAAAAAGAATAGTCTTTTCAACAAATGGTGCCGATAAAACTGGACAAACATATGTAGAAAATGAATCATATCCCTACCTCTTACCATATAGAAAAATCAGCTGAAGATGCATAAAGTCTTAAATGTAAGACCTGAAACTGAAATTGCTAGACTATAAGGGAAACAATTCAAGACAGGACCATAAAAGTACACGCAACAAAAGCAACACTAAACAAATGGGATTATATTAAACTCAGATGCTTCTGTGCAACAAACAATAAGTAGAGTGATGTGATAGCCAACAGAATGGGAGAAAATATTTGCAAGCTACTTATTCAACAAAGAATTAATATTCAGACTATATCAAGAATTTTAAAAATTCAACAGCAACAAAACAATCCAGTTAAGAAATGGTCAAAGGATCTTAATGGACAGTTCTAAAAGAAAAGAAAAAGAAATACAAATGACAATAAATATAAGAAAATATGCTCATTATCACAAGCTATCAGAGAAATGCATACCAAAGACATGATGAGATGTAACATCACCCTAGTCAAAACGGCTATTTTCAAGTACAGAAAGTAAAAAATGCTGGCAAGGTACAGAGAGAAAGAAATATTGGTGGGAAAGTAAACTAGTAGAGCTGCTATGAAACACAGTACAGTTTTCTTTGAAAACAAGAAATAGAACTGTCATATGATCCAGCAATCCCACTTCTGGGTATATATCCAAAAGACATGAAATCCTCCTATCAAAGAGATACCTGCTCGATTGTGTTTATGGGAGTACTATTCACAATAGCCAAGAAATGGAAACAACCAAGGTGTCCATCATCAGATGAGTGGATAAAGAAAATGTGATTTAGGCACATAGAGAAGAGTAAATTCCTGTCATTTGCAGCAAGATGTAATGGTCCTGGAGAAGATCATACTCAGCGAATAAGCCAAATCCAGACAAATACCATATGTTCTTCTTTATATGCAGGAGCTTAAAAAGAACAAAACCTGAAAATACATTGTTGATTAGTAACAGGATGAGTGGAGGAGATAGGAGTTTGGATTTTAAAAAATAGAGGAAGATAGTATGGTTAATTAATTGGGAAAAAAGACACTATCAATAGGGAAACTGGGCATGGGGTTTTGTAATAACACAAAAAATATTCTAGAATAAAAAGAAAAATAAGTAATATATAGGGCAAATGTATTAGCTGCATATAAGAGCATGCAGATATCACACAAAATTTTGTATACAGCGTCTCCTGTCCCCTGAACATTTAAAATATTTATTGTCTTAAGCTACCTGAATATAAAGTAGAATCATATATACTGAAATTCAATTATAGAATTAATAGACTATAATAACAGATACCATACATATATTTTTATTCAAGGAATATTTCTCAAATGACTACAATCCTAAACTATATTTAATTTACATGCCTTCTGATGATTCCAAGGGTCATTTCGGGTCCCCAAAACACTTCAATATCATCATTACGAACACTGATTACCATTGTAGAGAACCTTAGAAAACACAGCAGTATTCTTAGCATTTACATTCAAAATGTAATTATGATCTGGAATAAGTAGGAATTGATCACATCACCTCAGAAAGAGTGACAATTTATTATGCTTAAGCATTGAACCATTAGTTTTAAATTCGACTTCTACCTAAGATGTAGAAACCTTAAAAAAAAAAAAAGTCCTTCCTTTCCTGACAGAAAATCAGAGAAACTATATAATCACCACTTCGAACCCATCAGAGAGCTAGCATTGCAGGACCACAAGCAATGTCAAATCCCGGAAGGTAAAACAAGAGCCAGGAGAGTTTCACCTGTGGCAAGTCTGGGCGGAAGCTAAGGCTTCTGTTCAACAGGGTGGGAAGAAATCAACAGCATTCCCGTGAGCTACCATGGCAGGCAGCAGAGGGAGCTGCAAAGACAGGGGAGTTCCCACTCACTGCTCGGCTACTGGGTTTCACTCTTAGACTATTGACAGCTGTTCACTGGTGTTCACAAGAAATACTGGAGGAAGGACATGAACTGGAGAATAATGTCCTCCATGAGACAGGTGAGGAGGAAAGACCCAGTGTTTCTTGAAAGGACAGAAGAAAGCTGGGGCAGGTGTTTGGTGCATCGGTTAAGCTGCTGCTTGGGATGCCCACATCCTATATTGGAGGGCCTGGGTTCAAGAACCAGCTCTGCTTCCAATTCCAGCTTCCTGCTAACACACGTCCTGGGGGCAGCAAGTGATGGCTCAAGTACCTGGGTCCCTGCCACTCACATAGGAGATTCAGACTGAGTTTCTGGCTTCTAACTTCAGTCTGTCCTGTCACAGCTGATATAAGCAAACCAGCAGTTGGAAGATTCATTCATTCTCTCTCTCTCCCTCTCTCTCCCTCTCTATCTCTCATTTTAGAATGAAAGAAAACTTCTCTATCCCTGGGGAACCAGCAGAAAACAGTCCTTGCTCCAGGATCCAGCACTAGGGCTGTTATAGGTCTCCTATCCCAGGACATGGGAAGCAAATCCCCCTAAGCAGACCTGACACAGACGCATGCAGAAAATTGGCTGCCTGCCAGGAACAGGAGTCATGCCAAGCTAATCCCATCTTTAGAGGCTCAGGCCTACCTTAACCTAAGGTTGAAACGAAATAACAAGAACTCTCCCCAGTCCCTGCACGCCCAAGCAACCCTGCTCTCCACCAGCCTTGCAAGCACTGAGGAATAAGCCCCTGTGGGAGGGGCAGGATCATGGCCCCACCTCTCGGTGAGCAGAGAATGGCAACTGAAAGATGAGGATTGAAAACAAATATTCAAGAAAACTTTGGTTTTCAGATCTTCACCCTAAGCACAAAACACTTTGTGGCATGCAGAAGATAAACATAGCAACAACAAGCCTAGTTTCTCTACATTAACTTCCACAACAAAATTAAACTTGAAAACAATAACAGATAACTTGTATTTATTAATTTATTACTTACAAGTCATATTTAGAAGCTCCCTGAATACATGGAAACCAATCAACAAATTTCCAAGTGATCCACAGGCCAAAAAACAAAGCTCCAAGAAAAACTACAGAATACTTAAGACTGAATAAAAATGAAAACACAACTGTCGGAATTTGTGAGATGCTGTGGAAGCAATACCACTAAGAAAGATCAAAAGTCACATACATGATGGAATACTACTTAACCATTAAAAAAGAATAAAATCCTGTCTTGCAACAAAATGAATGCAACCAGAGACCAAAGTGCTTATTGAAATAATACAGTCCCCAAAAAGACAAATGTTTCCTTTGATTTGCAGCTAGTATACGGAGTATAAAAAACATAATGTATATGAGTGTAATTCACATCTTGAGATTTAATTGTTGTTTATGGCCCTTGTCTATACAGTGGTCTTTCTACTTTCTACTTGCTGAATTCTTTATTTAGTGGAGGATGAAGCCTGTAATTATAAAGTAAATTAAAAATATGCTATTGAAAAATTAAAAGAAAAAAAATAAAGGGCGGAAGGAGGGAAGAGGGCAGGGTGGGAAGTATCTTTCTGTGCTTAAAATTGTATATATGAAATAAATGAAATATGTTCTCTTTATATAAATTTTAAAACTTTTTTTAAAAAGATAAAAGGTCTAAGGCCGGCGCCGCAGCTCAGTAGGCTAATCCTCTGACTTGCGGCGCCGGCACACCGGGTTCTAGTCCCGGTCAGGGTGCCAGATTCTGTCCCGGTTGCCCCTCTTCCAGGCCAGCTCTCTGCTGTGGCCAGGGAGTGCAGTGGAGGATGGCCCAAGTACTTGGGCCCTGCACCCCATGGGAGACCAGAAGTACCTGGCTCCTGCCATCAGATCAGCATGGTGCACTGGCCGCAGCATGCCAGCCGCAGCACGCTGGCAGCGGCGCCCATTTGGAGGGTGAACCAACAGCAAAGGAAGACCTTTCTCTCTGTCTCTCTCTCTCTCTCTCACTGTCTACTCTGCCTGTCAAAAAAAAAAAAAAAAAGATAAAAGGTCTAATGGCAAAAACTAGGCTTCTACTATCAAAAAATTTTCAAAAGAGTAAAATTAATCAATAATCAATAACAAGCATGAGAAGTGTGGACTTAAACAGTTATGGTAGAGGCCTAAGTCAGCCATGATGCTGTCCAGGCTGGGAAAACGCTGGTTTCCAGATAACATGACCCTTTAGCAAACCTCAACTGTAACCAAGGAACTAGTCACTGTACCTTTAAAAGTGCAGACTTAGGATGAACATTGCAGTACAACAGGTTAGGCTGATATTTGGAAAGCCTGCATCCCAAATAGTGCCTGAATTCCAGTTTCAGGTTAGCTTCCGATCCAGCTTCCTACTTCCTGCTTCCTGGGAAGCAGCAGATCGTGGCTTCAGTATGTGGGTCCCTACGGCCCGCCTGGGAGACCCAGATGAAGTTCTTGGCACCTGGCTTCTGCCTGGCTCAGCCCAGACTGTTGTGAGCATTTGGGGAGTGAACCAGCAGGTGGAAGATCTCTCTCTCTCTCTCTTTCTCCCCCACCCCCACTCTCTCCGTGTTCAAATAAATAAATGAAAATTCTAAAATTTTTAAATGGCATGAGTTTTCTGTCATAAATAATATTCACTATGGAGTTGAATTTAGGATTGTAACATACCCCGTTAATCAATAATCAGGTCTGCGAACTATTATCACATGTTCTTGGATTTTCAATGGGATATTCTTAGATTTCAGAAGGATTGGTAATTGAAAAACACACAAATTTTTATTGCTTAAACCTGATTCAATGCAGATCCTCACTCTGTATGAAAAGTATAAAACCTGTAACCAAACTCAGGCTTGCGGAACAGCCAGCTCAGATTGTTTCTGGGTTAAAATCATCAACTTAGCCGGCGCCGCGGCTCACTAGGCTAATCCTCCGCCTGGCGGCGCCGGCACACCGGGTTCTAGTCCCGGTCGGGGCACCGGATTCTGTCCCGGTTGCCCCTCTTCCAGGCCAGCCCTCTGCTGTGGCCAGGGAGTGCAGTGGAGGATGGCCCAGGTGCTTGGGCCCTGCACCCCATGGGAGACCAGGAAAAGCACCTGGCTCCTGGCTCCTGCCATCGGATCAGCGCGGTGCGCCGGCCGCAGCGTGCCGACCGCGGCGGCCATTGGAGGGTGAACCAACGGCAAAGGAAGACCTTTCTCTCTGTCTCTCTCTCTCACTGTCCACTCTGCCTGTCAAAAAAAAAAATAAATAAAAAAAAATAAAAAAATAAAAAAAAAATCATCAACTTGAGCAGCTGAATAAACTGTAACTTTGATTTTTTTCGAACAGACTCTAATTATTTCAGTTCACAGAAAGAAATAATAAAGACGAGTGATCGTCAATGACATGAAGACTATGAAAACTATAGAGAAAATCATTGAAAACAAAATTGTCTTCTTGACAAGATCAATAAAATGCATACATTTCTGGCCTAAGTTATAATGAGAGAAGACAAATAAAAAATTCTATGAATGAAAGAGGACACAATAATACAAAATTCTCAAATATTAAAAGGAAAATAAAGAGTATTGCAGGCCGGCGCTGAGGCTCACTAGGATAATCCTCCGCCTTTGGCGCCAGCACACCAGGTTCTAGTCCCCGTCGGGGCGCCAGATTCTGTCCCAGTTGCCCCTCTTCCAGGCCAGCTCTCTGCTGTGGCCCGGAAGTGCAGTGGAGGATGGCCCAAGTGCTTGGGCCCTGCACCCCATGGGAGACCAGGAGAAGCACCTGGCTCCTGGTTTCGGATCAGCGTGGTGCACCGGCCACGGCAGCCATTGGAGGGCGAATAAACGGCAAAGGAAGACGTTTGTCTCTGTCTCTCTGTCTCTCTCACTGTCCACTCTGCCTGTCAAAAAAATAAAATAAAATAAAGAGTATTGCAAAAATGTTTTAAGCCCACATACTTAACTTGAAATAGACAAATTCATTCAAAGGAACAAGCTGCTGAGATTCACTAAAGAGCAGTTGGATAGGCAAGAGCCTAACGTGGTGGAGGGAGAGGTGTGGCCATGAGTCAGCTGCCTCAGGGGCCTGGGACTGACCCATATCACTTCCTGTCCTTCAAAGGTCACTGCAGCCATAGCCATGTATGGAGACAAAATTATTTTTGATCCAAAAATGAGCAAGAAGGCAGAGGGAGAGCCCAGAGAGGAGAAACACAATCCTGAAGCAAATGTGGAGCCAGAGCTCACTGAGGACAATGTGGAAGCAGTTGAGGATAGGAGCAAAAAGAAATTCCACTAATGATCTGAATGACTTGAACTTCTTTCATAAGAAGAAAAATCATTAGAAGGCTATTCAATATTGATGGAGCTGAAGAAGGGATAGAGAACATTAAGATAGTGATGTTCAAGAGTCATCAGAAGCAGAGAATGACCTGGATACTATGTTTGGCAACACAAAGAAGGCTGCCAAGCTCCCAAATGAGCATGAAACACTGAGGAATGGCGAAGCTCTAGAACATGAATACAAGTAAGCTCAATGGCATCTCATTCAGTAACCAGTCAGTTCCTCCTTGGTCAGGCTTCAAAGGAGACTACACAGATGAGGAGCCACTGAATCATATGTTTCAACATCGGGAGACGGAAAAATACAAATATGGTTGGTAGGGAGAAAAGAAATTTATTATGAACCCTCCATAGGACGAACCAAAAAACTTCTTTGTCAACTTTATGGATCTCTATAAAATACTATACCATCAACTAAAGCATTTCTGCATTTTTATTGGCTGAAGTGGGTATAAATAATTCTTCAGATAGCAATAACCACTTTGTAATCAGAGGAGGATTCTAACAGAAACAGGAAATGTCTTGAGAAGGTGTATCAAGCAATATGTCCCTTGACTACATGCAGATCACCAGATGTAATCCTGTAGAAGGTCACTCAGCTCTATTTCTTGTAGTGCAAAATTTATCATTCTCGATGCTTTGTCACCAGTATCAAAACTGGGTTCCAAGCTGTCACAGGCAAGTGGGCACAGTTCCATGCCAAAGTAGTAACCACTGATTTTGCAGTGCCCAGGTTTGCCATCAGAGTGGATACACCACTGTATCACAAACAAGTTCTTTGGTAAGTGGGTAGTTGATTGGAAATTCTTGCAGGATGCTGATGCTCGAGCTGCCGACAGTTCCTCTGCTTTAACAAGCGGTGGAGAAACATGATGGAAGTGGGTATTGAGGCACAAAGGGTTAACCCATGGCTTGGAACACCTGCCACTCCTATGGGAGTTCCTGGGATAGAGTTTCACCACCTGCTTCCACTGAGTCCCTGCCACTCATATGGGGGATCTGGGTAGAGTTCCCGATTCCTGGCTTCAGTCTGGCCCAGCCTTGGCCATTGTGCCTATTTGATTGATTTTTCTCCTTCTCCCTTTCCCTCTCCCTGCCTTCCTCCACCCACTCCCCCCTTATTTTTACATAAATAAAAATGAATAAATAAACTTACTTGAAAAAGAGAAACATGATGGGGTAAGACTTGTGTAAATTGCAAGATAAAGTTTTCTAACAGTGATTTTTTTTTCAATTTGGTTTGTCCTTCAGTTTTCTTTTCTATACAAACTGCGCCTGGTGAATTCAGCAAAATCCAAGTTGTGACTGGCAAAATCTTTGCATCTTTATCCTGAGAAACTGGACATTGGCAGGCAATTCAGCCGGATGCCCATTTGCTTCACAGCTTCTCCTAAGATACATATCTAAAGTAGGCTTCGCTTCCCCAGAGAGAGTGGTTAGGAACTGATTTTAATCCTCTTATGTGAGCTTTGTTGCTGTTACCTCATTGTCAGAATTTTTTCCCCCAGTGCTTATCATAGGAGGGAGTACAAGGAGCCAAGTTTTCCCCTTCCTAATTTTCTTCCTTATCTGCTACCAAGAGCTCTCAGAAAGCCTCAGATGTGTCCTGTAAAGCTCACTACTGCAAACCCCCAGCGGAGCGTCTGTGCGGACGAGGCACCCGCGTGGTGTGTGCAGGCCACGGAACTGTCCGGGTGGTGATGGTAGGGGAGGCTCTTCCTCTTCCTCCCTAGCTGTGTTCTACGTGTGTACCAGACCCACTAGAAATGCTTTTCTGTTTCTTTGTATTACAGTCCTTTTGAATGCAACCACGGTAAACCAAGAGATGCCGCTGCTGGAGTGCATTTCCAATGCTCCATTTCTACTTCCTGGAAGGGCGTTTCCACGCTGTTGCTCAGGGAAGAAGGCCCTCTCACAGGCTTGGGCTGCTATCTGCCTTGTTCATACTCGCTGAGGATGAGGGCTTTCTTCTCACCAGTCTGTCCATAGCAAGTGGCTCAGAGCAGTCAGCAGCCCTGGATGTCTTAACCAGGTGGTTTTAGTCACTGTAGTCCTTAATTTTAAAGTCCCGGCCAAGTGCTGTCAAGTACCTGGGCTGTGAAGTAGTAGAAGCAGCTTCCCTTCAACCCAGCAGGTTCTTCTGGGGTGGGGTGGGGTGGGGTGGGGGTGGGAACCACAGACTCACTGGACCGCTGGTCCTGCCTTAATAAACCCAGCTGCCAGCTTTGACTTTCTCATGTGTCATTTGGGTGCCCTTTATTCCTTTGCATTGTCTAAGACTTTCAATACTATGCTGGATAAAAATGTTGAAATTAGGCGTCCTTGCCTTGTTCCAGATCACAAAGAGAAAAAGACTTCAGCTCTTCCGCATTTGGAATGATGCTAACTGTTGGCTTATTATATATATGGTCTTTATTTTGCTGAGATACATTCCTTTTATAACTAATTTATTCAGAATTTCTATCATAAAGGGGTGTTGAATTTTTTATTTCCTTATTAATTTATCCCTCTTTTTGAAATGACATTTTTAATGTTTCGTTTATTTTAAAGGAAGAATGATACAAGGGGAAAGAGAGAGCGCACTTTCATCTACTGATTCACTCCCCAACTGTTCCCAAAAGCTGAGGCTGGGGCAGGCTGAAGCCAGGAACCAGGAACTCCATCCTAGTGTTCAACCTGGGTAGCAGGGACCCAACTACATGGGCTATCATCTGATGCCTTCCAGGACTGCATTAGCAGGAAACTGAATCGGAAGTGGAGGAGCTAGGACTTAAATCAGCCTTCTGATACTGATGCAGGTATCCCAAGTGGTAGGTTAACCTGCTGTATAACACCCACCTCTTAATTTCTTCCTTGGCCCATTGGTTGTTCAGCAGTAAGTTGTTTAATTCCCATGTGTTTTTGTCATATCCAAGGTTTTTATTGGTTATTGGTATCTAGTTTCATTGCATTATGTTAAAAAAAACTTAATATTTTGTTTTTTAAAGATTTTATTTATTTATCTGAGAGGTAGAGTTACAGACAGTGAGAGGAAGAGACAGAGAGAAAGGTCTTCCTTCCATTGGTTCACTCCCCAAATGGCTGCAACAGGTGGAGCTGAGCTGTTCTGAAGCCAGGGGCCAGGAGTTGCTTCTGGGTCTCCCACTCAGGTTCAGGGGTCCAAGCACATGGGCCATCTTCTATTGCTTTCCCAGGCCATAGCAGAGAGCAGGATTGGAAGAGGAGCATCTGGGACTAGAACCAGTGCCCTTATGGAATGCCAGCGCAGCAGACAGAGGATTAACCTACTGCGCCATGGCACCAATGTTTTACTCTTTTAAATACATGATCTATCCACGTGAGCTATTCTGGAGAATGTTCCATGTTCTGAAATGGACTCACTGTCTGATGCTGCTCCTATCAGCCACTGGTGATGCTGGCAGGGTTGAGGAGGGTTAGCAGAAGTGGTCCTCTGGCCAGTTGATTCTGCAGAATCTACAAGTACAGGTTTGTGGGTGGGAGCCATGAGGCTCTGTCTAATTCTGAATTTTATCACAGTGGGCCTGGCACTGAGATCCAAGTAAAAGGATTGAACTTTTATTCCGTCACTCTACTCAGGGTAGGAAATGTCTGTATCAATAGACCTCACTACTTAGACCCAAGGGAGGGGCAACATGGACAACTCATCTTGCTTTACACGATGTGAATTTCCTTCTTATTTGTGGGGCCCCACGGGCTGGCCAGCCATGGGGTCCCCATGTCAGGGTTTGGTCTGATAGCTGTCGTTGTGTCTTTATTGCAAGGTGGATGTTGCTAGTTTCAGTTAGGGCGATGCTTTCCAGCGGTCAGGACTTTCCAGAGAAGTTGAGCCTGCCTCGTAAACAACAAGATGGCGCCGGGGACTGTGCAGTGAGCCTGCCTGCTGCGTGACACTTCATCTGATTGGCCCGAGGACGCGTGCACACCGAGTGAACAAGCAGCGGATTGGAGTGTTCCGTGCATAGACTAGAGCCCGCTTGCGATTGGTTGAATTTCGTATATAAGCTGTGTGCCTAGGAAGGAGGGGGCTTTTTTCTCTCTCCTCTCTTCCTCCTTTCATGCTTTCTCTGTCACTGTTATTTTCTCAATAAAAGTCTACTGAAGACCGATTAGCTGCGAGTATCGTCGTTCCTTTGCGGGCAAGGGAACGGCACTTATTATTCTAAAATTAGGCAGCATGACCTCTCACCCGGTTTATTTAGAAGGTGACTTGATGTGTGAGTAGCTGTTCAAATTTGTATATATGTGAAGAGATCTCTGGAGTGCCTTATTCAACCAGCACCTTGCTTCCCCACAGCAGAAATTACTAACTGATTAGATGCAAAGTGAAAGAAGAAATAAACAAGACAATAACGTTTCAAACAAATAATAGAAACTTACCACACACTTCAAGGAATTGTCTTCTTTCATATTGGGAAAAAAATCCCAAAATAAGACCAATAATTTTTCTGGTGTTTATCACACACAGTAGTATTTATGTTATATATGTTAGATGCTCTACCAATATGGTACATATTGGTACATGCAAACACTGAGTGTCCATATTTACCTTGAAAAATAAATACACATCAAGATTATATTTCTTCTTATAGCATTTTGCCTTATATGCAAAAACTGATATCATACTTTTTATAAACTTTTCAATTTAGTCACAAAATGTTCACTTTGACAAAGTTCTCCAACCAATAAGCCATAGTCTTGATTGACCCACCTTTGAAGTCCTTTTCTCTGTTGGACTGAATTCAGTTTCCCAAGACCTTATGAAGCCTGACCACAGAGTTAATTAAAGTCCATTCACTTAAGTTTTTAAGACTGATTAATGATCCATCTTTATTTTACAGTAAGCTCTACTTAGCTATTTATCATTTAAAATTCCCAGGCCGCTAAGCTGCCAAACGTAAGATCCAGCTGTGTTGTGTCTTCAGTGAGCAGTCACTGGTCAAATGACACGTTTTGGAAGTCAAAAGCTGAGTCTGAGTCAGGCTGAATCTTCCTTGGGTAAAACTTGGCAGACAAATTGTATCTCCAATTAAACTTTGTTTTATTTTGGTTTGTTTTGAAGAAGCCCTCACATAAAATCAATCTCACTTTCCCAGTTTCCCAGTGTCCTTATGTGACCTGAAATCTTTCCTCCATCTCTGTCTTCATCACATTTGCTGATGCCACGTGCTAACGTCTGAAACTCCAGCTCTAAAACTAAACAGCATTCTCATATTCATGGTACCTAACAAGCCAGATGTGAATAGGGACTGACCACATCTTTTTTTTTAAGATTCATTTTTTTTATTTGAAAGGCGGAGTTACAGAGAGGTAGAAAGAGAGAGAGAGAGAGAGAGAGAGAGAAAGAGAGAGAGAGAGAAAGTCTTCCATCTGCTGGTTCACTCCCCAAATGGCAACAACAGGCAGACTTGGGACAGTCTGAAGCCAGGAGCCAGGAATTTCTTCCGGGTCTCCCATGCGGGTGCAGGGGCCCAAGGACTTGGGTCATCTTCTGCTTTCCCAGGCCATAGCAGAGAGCTGAATCAGAAGTGGAGCAGCTGGGTCTCGAATCAGCACCCATATGGCATGCTGGCGCTGCAGACAGCGGCTTTACCTGCTACACCAGAGCACCAGCCTTGACCATATCTTATTAGCACTACTGAGAACAATTCATTTTACTGCATCCTTAAATTAAAATTTATAGTAAAGATTATTGTTTCCAGGCAAAGATGTTCCCTTCAGAATCCTTTTAATTCTCTTGTCCCATCACTCCTCTGGTAATCCACATTGTGTGTTCAGATTTAATTTCCAGGGTTTTCCCTCCGATGGAAAACTCTACACTCCAGATAAAGAGCCACACAAATCTCAAAAGTTGCAAGTTGGTCAGATGGTTGTAGTATCAACTTTTTAACCAACGTAGTTCTAAATGTCTCTGGGTTCTTTTACTACAATAAAACTGTGTACTTCTGGAAAAAAAAAATAGGCCTCTAGGGTAAAGAAGATAGAATCTCACATACCAGGGTGTGGTCTAGAGGGATGACTGTTGGCATTTATCTTTGGCTCTGAGAATCCCTTGCTCCGTGAGAGTGGGCACAGTTACAGGCAGGGGAAATCAGGGCCTTGCGAAGGCGAGAGCCTTTGACAAGGATAGCTTTAGCTCAACTTAAGGACAATACTCTTCAGAAAACACCCTGCCACCAAGGTCCCCTGAGTTATCGGTCTCTGTCCTGCACCATGCTTCATAGTTCAGCCTTCCTTCCATCTTTAAGTCAACCCCATATCACACTGCCAATAACTCCCTTCATCTGCTTAGCCAGTTAGGATCATTTTTTGTTCCTAACAAGCTAAACAAACGTAACTGATACAATCCTGAACTTGACTTACCTTGTTCTGCATACTCTGGTTCTGCATACTTGCTAGCTCCCCTCCATTCTGCTCTCCACATCACTGTCTGGTCACATGGGCCTCTTTCAGTTTATCAAAAGAGCCAAGTTCCTATCCATCTCAACACCTCTGCTCATGGTGCTTCCTCTCCCTAACCAAATATCCTCCTACTACCTATCACCACTACCTTCTTTTGGATATCAGATTCACGTCATTAAAGAAGTCTCTGCTCGTGCCAAATTCAGCACCACTGTATTCTCGTAGTACCACGTGAGTCTGCTGAGCTTGTGTCACTACAGGTTACTTGTCAAATGCAAGTCTTCCTGATGGAGCTTAAGAGCTACCAGAGAAACCCTGTCTCCATTGTTCACTCCTCTGTCCCACTAATGCAACACATAACACAGAGTGACTCCGCAACAAATCTGTTAGATGAATGAATTCATGGTACCCCTTGCATCTTTCTGCTCTCATCCCTCACCAACGGGAATCCGATTTTCTTCTTCACACTCTGTATCATCTCTAGGCACTTTATTTATAATCAGTTTTTCAGTTTATTAATTGAGTTGAGTCTACCTTCTTTTCTAATTTAATAGCAATGTACTGCATTCCTACAACATGAAAGTACTTCAAAAAGTTTGTGGAAAAAGGAATTAAAGGATAAATTTTTCTCTATGCAAAAAATTTCAAAATACATACAGATGAGGGCTACTTAAAAAGTTCATTGAAAATATAAGTTATGAGGGCCGGTGCCCCGGCTCACTTGGCTAATCCTCCACCTGCGGCACCGGCACCCGGGGTTCTAGTCCTGGTTGGGGCGCCGGATTCTGTCTGGGTTGCTCCTCTTCCAGTCCAGCTCTCTGCTGTGGCCCAGGAAAGCAGTGGAGGATGGCCCAAGTGCTTGGGCCCTGCACCTGTGTGGGAGACCAGGAGGAGGCACCTGGCTCCTGGCTTCGGATCAGTGCAGCGCCAGCCGTAGCGGCCATTTAGGGGGTGAACCACCGGTAAAGGAAGACGTTTCTCTCTGTCTCTCTCTCTCTCACTGTCTAACTCTGCCTGTCAAAAAAAAAAAAAAGAAGGAAAATATAAATCATGAAAAAATTATGCATGGATTTCAAAAATTTTGCACACAATATGCTTACCTATTTAATTCCATCTTTCATGACCATTTATTTATTTATTTTTGTTTAAGGAATACAACTTCATGCATTTAATATATACAAATTTGGGAACATGTTGTTTCTTCCCCCCACCCCCCTCCCACCCATACTCTCCCTTTTCTTCCTCCTCCCTCTTCTTTCCCTGTTCTTATTTTTTACAGAGATCAATTTTCAGTTAATACTCATAAAATTAACCCTACACCAGGTAGAGAGTTCACCGATTAATATGAAGAAAAAAACAGAAATAAAGGACAAAAATAAAAAAACAAGAAAACATTGTTCCCGGACAGTCAAGGCAAGGGCTATACAAAATTGTTGCATCTCAAAGTGTCAGCTTCACTCCTATAGATTATATTTTAAGTACTCTATTAGTTACCACAGATCAGAGAGACTATATGGTATTTGTCCTTTTGTGACTGGCTTATTTCACTAAGTATAATGGTTTCCAGTTGCATCCACTTTGTTGCAAATGACAGAATTTCACTTTTTTTTTTACCACAGTGTAGTGTTCCATAGTATGCATGTGTGTGTGTGTGTATATATATATGTATATATATATATATATACTGTATATATATACATATATATATACTGAAGACTGGCTAAAGAAATTATGGTGTATATATATATACAATAATTATATATATCATTTATATGGTATATAGATATATATATATACTGAAGACTGGCTAAAGAAATTATGGTGTATATATATACAATAATTATATATATCATTTATATGGTATATAGATATATATATATACATACTGAAGACTGGCTAAAGAAATTATATAGATATACATATATTTATATATATATATATATACCATAATTTCTTTAGCCAGTCTTCAGTTGTTGAACATCTGAGTTGATTCCACATCTTAGCTATTGTGACTTGAGCTGAAATGCACATGGGGTACAGATAACTCTTTCATATGCTGACTTCATTTTCTTTGTATAAATTCCCAGACCCCTTTTATTAAAAAATATTTATTTAAAAGTTGGAGAGAAAGAGAGATATTTTATCCACTGGTTCACTCTCCAAATGCCTGCAACATCCAGGGGTAGGCCAGGCTCAAGCCAGGAGCATGGAACTTCATCTGTGCCTCCCACAGGAGTAGCAGGGACCCAAGTTCTTGAGCCATCAAGTGCTGCCCCCTATAGTGCACATCAAGACACTAGATCAGAAGAGAGATGTGACTCAAACCCAGGGACGTTGATATGGGATGCCAGTGTCCCACACAGCATCTTAACCACTCTACCAAATGCCCACCCGGGCCATGAGCATTTTTAAGTACATTTATAGGCTAGGAAGATCACAGAAACGATCTAAATCTGTGCCCCCTTGCTTTCAGAGAGCTTACAATCCTCAGAGGGAAGTGCACACACTGGTCCTCACACAATATCTAGATTTCATCTCCTTACCTCTGTTCCTGTGTCACCGAGCTCCCAATACGTGCTGCTGTTGAGCCCTCTTGGTCCTCATTACCTGCACGTTCTCTTCTACTAACACAAAATACCTGACAATACTATGTGCTAAGACTGGGTGTAGTGGCGGCAAAGCCCAACACAGCTTGAGCCTCTACATGGACTTTTATCATCACAGACATGTTTTTTCCCTTGTATCCAGAGATAGGACCAACTACTTTATCCAACACAATAGACCATCTCAGATTCCTTTCCTTAGCCTTCTCCCATTCGTCCTGTTCAAACACCACCTAGCCCTAATGCTACCATAAGAGAGGAGGGGAATACCAACATAGATTTCTGGATACTTGGATTCTAGAAAAATGAATGTCACTATGACATGGCTATGTTATATTTGGCAAGTGGAATCTTTATCAATAACTATTAAAAATAAAATTAGGGGCCGGGGCCGTGGCTCACTTGGTGAATCCTCCATCTACAGCCCTGGCATCCCATATGGGCGCCGGGTTCTAGTCCTAATTGCTCCTCTTCCAGTCCAGCTCTCTGCTTGGCCCGGGAAGGCAGTAGAGGATGGTCCAGGTGCTTGGGCTCTGTACCTGCGTGGGAGACCAGGAAGAAGCACCTGGCTCCTGGCTTCAGATCAGTGCAGCGCCAGCCGAAGCAGCCATTTGAGAGTGAACCAACAGAAGGAAGACCTTTCTCTCTGTCTCTGTCTCTCACTAACTCTTTCTGTCAAAAAAAAAGAAGAAATAAAATTAGAATAATATATTCCTAAAATGTTAAAATCACAAAAACTCATTGTCCATTATATCACTTGGAATAAGTCACAGACCACAAATATTGTACTACAGCTAAGAATGGAGAAAGTTATTCTTTAGGGTGGCTTATAACTCAATGCTATTCATAGACTATGAATTCTCTGTATTTTATTGTGAGGGGACTTATCGTAAGTTCAGCACAGTATCTACAATGTCTCCCATTAGTTATTTATTCATAAGAACTTTGGGGATGACTATTTGGCATCATTAGCAATATTTTTATACCAGTTTTTTAGCACATTGCTGCATATTTTGAATCTTTTAAAGGCCTCACCGAAAAGAAGTGTTCAGCATTCATCCCTGATTTTTTCTGCTCATTAACAAAGTGAATAAATAATTATCTTCATTTATGTATCTATTAAGGTTCTTTTGGTTGCAAATACATAAAAACCCACTCACAAATGAGCTAAGTAAAAAGATTTGTGTCTGTTTCCCTAACCGGAAACTCCAAGGTAGTTTTCACATCAGTTATGTTTAAAGGGATCCAGTAATGAAACAGCACCAGAGCTTTATTACCAGACCCGGTTCTGATAGCGCATGTGTGAAGGCTTCATTTTCACACAGCCTGTCCCCTCTGGTCGTCACATGCATAGCAGCGGCCAAGGTTAAATCTTCCCAGGTTCAAATTCAGTGAAGAAAGGTCTGTGATGCAGCAAGCCTGGTGAAACTGTGACGCAATGAATCGGCTTTCACACATCCAAGGCTGAGCCCATCGCTGTGGCCGCAGAAATATAAGGAGATAATTGTCTGAGGCCTGAGGGTGGTGGTGGGAGTGATGATCGGTACCCACATGAAAGTTGGGGCTCTCGGCAGAAAAAGGCCGGGAGGCTGGAGTGACAAACGATCAGCAGCAGCACTCCCACCTCAGGTTCTCTTTGCTATCACAGGCAGGCCAGGTATGTGCAAGACAACTCAGTTTTCAAAGAAGGAATGTTCCAGTCTAGGAGGTAGATAAATAGCTAAATGCAAAGTGTAATAATGAAGAACATTTTGGTCTGACTTTTTTCTTAAGGTTTCTTCTTTCAGGCTCTAGTTTTTAAGGAAAAGTATACTTTTTGTCCAGGTTCCAAGGGCAACCTTCCTGTTCAAAACAAAATTTCTCTCTCCCCAACTTCCCAGCCCTTGAGGAGAGCTATGCCTCTGCTCTAAGCTCCACTATTCCCTCATCTCCCACCTACATTGCTTCCATCCCCGTTGCATTGCTTGCCCTGGATGACTTTAAAGTAGTTTCCTTTATTTATCTTCCTGAAACAAAAAATTCTTGGGCCACATGGTCTAGAAAATTCAACACATTTTCTTCAGCCCTGTTTCTTCTTGGACCTCCTATCTTTGGTTCATCCTCAAGGGGAGGATATTTTCCCTGCTAATCTAGGAGGGTGATGTGGTCCTGTGATTAAGAATTCAGGCCCCTGGGGCTGGTGTTGTGGCATAGTGGGATAAACTGCTGCCTGCAATGCCATCATCCTAAATGGGTGCTGATTCAAGTCCCAGCTGCTCCACTTGCAATCCAGTTCCCTGCTAATGCACCTACAAAAGCAGTGGAGGAAGCTCCTGGCTCCTAGCTTCCGCCCAGTCCAGCCATGACTGTTGCAGCCATTTGAGGAGTGAACCAGTGCATGGAAGATCTGTGTATGTGTGTATCCCTCTCTCTCTGTAACTCTACCCTTGAAAGAAATAAATATTTTTAAAAAAGAAAGAAAGAAAAAGAAAAGAAAGAATTCAGGCTCAGGAGTGAAATTGCCTGAATTCAGATATTGACTCTGCTTCACTAGCTGTGGAATTTTGGACAGTACCTTCATAATGCCAGTGGTCTTCCATCTCCTCCTCATCTGTAAAATTTCCGATTATTGTTGAGATGATTAATTGAGGTGATACATACAAAATGTTCAATTTAACTTCTGTACACGGTAAGCCTTCAAAGACATGAACCTCTTTGTTTTGACTGATATCATAATACCTCATTCCATTTACCCAAAACCCTCATCTCTCTGTTTGATTTTACAGAAAAATTCATCAAGAGAGTTGCCCGTCCTCATTAGCTTCCTATCTCAATGGGCCTTTGTTCACTTCTGCAGTCTCTGAACTTTGACTCCAGTGCTGGGCATGAGACCTGGAGGTCCATCCCTGAGCTAGCTCACAGAGATGCTTGTTCAAAGGATCAAGCTTTGGCCAGCCCGTGGCTCAACTGGTTAATCCTCCACCTGCAGTGCCAGCATCCCATATGGGCGCCGGGTTCTAGTCCCAGCTGCCCCTCTTCCAGTCCAGCTCTCTGCTGTGGCCTGGGAGTGCAGTGGAGGATGGCCCAAGTCCTTGGGCCCTGCACCCACATGGGAGGCCAGGAAGAAGCTCCTGGCTCCTGGCTTCAGATCAGCGCAGCACCGGCCATAGCAGCCATTTGGGGGGTGAACCAACAGAAAGAAGCCCTTTCTCTCTCTTCTCTCTCTCTCTCTCTCTCTCTCTCTCTCTCACTGTCTAACTCTATCTGTGAAATAGAAAAAAAAAAAGGATCAAGCTTTCTTAGGCTACCCCAGTTCCCCAACAACTTTTATTTTGAAGATTTACCACAGGTCATGAGCTAGAGGAGGGAAAAGGAAGGGAAGGGAGAAAGAGAATTAGACCCCACGGGGAATCTCTGGCAACAGAAGCTCACACAGAGCAGAGTCCACTTTCACTCAGCTCCCAGAATGCTTCTCTGTTTCTCTCTTTACCAGCTTTTCCCCACATTCTTTCCTCTCTTATGAGCGTTCCTTTGCCTCTGTTTCCTTCTTCCTTAGCCCAAATATTACCCAGTTTCTCAGAACTCAAAGAACCTCTCTGAACCCCTTGACCTGACATTCCTAGTTTTATGGGCTACATCAGAGGCAGGTGGCTGTTGTCTGCACATCAGTCTAGAAGGAGGAGCTGTCAGGTACTCTGAAGGGGAGAAATATTCAAGAAAGAGATTAATACTTTGGAATATTATCCACCACAAATTTTGCTGTCATAATTCTTTTGTTGTTGTTGTCATCACAACTGTTATTCACATTAACATCTCCAAAATTCACAGTTCCAACAACATAAGTACTGCTGAAGTTTTATTTTCCAAGAAAAATAAAGGAAGGAGGCAAGCTTAAATGGGACCTTAACCTTGGAGAAACAGCTTCAACACAGGACTCTCTGTTCAGTGGGAAATTTATGACACTTATAGCAATCAGTCCTTCAGTGGATAAATTATTGCACATCCCTGCTGTGAAAACTATGCAGCCATTAAAAGAATGAGGTAGATCTCTATGTGCTCCTATGCAGTAATCTTCAAGATGTTGTTTAATTTGCAAGAGCAAGTTACACAATAGCTTAATCCCATTTGTATATGTGTGTGTGTTTTTCAAATAATGCTTTTTAGTTTTGTTACATGCTTCTAAATTATGTCTTGGTATATAGGCATGAAACATTTTTGGAGACATGTTAGAAAATGTTGAAAAGTATTTACCTCTGGTAAGTAACTCTCTAAGTTTTGAGCAGGACACTTGCTTTTAATTTGATGGTTTTTACTTGATTTTTTTAACTGTGTAGTATGTCATTCCATAATATGAAAATAAATAAAATGAGATTCTTTATTCAAGATATTTGAAGGTCTAAGTCCATTTAAAGCATATGTAGGTTATGTCAACCAAGAGTGTGGATGTATGGTTATAAAGGAAAAACATAGCTGAGGCTAGGGACTCAAAATCCTCTCCTTAGACTATCTCCTGTTTCTGCAAGGTCTCTGAGAAATACATGCACACAGAAGGAAACATCTTCACAGAGGGGCTGGCCATCAAGTAAATATTTTTCCCCTGAGTTTGTGGCCCAGCACTCTAAGCCATGGTAGCTCATCTAAGGGCTCCTTATGCATAAATTAAGAAACCATGTATACGGTGACTTGATCAGCATAGCCCTGACTGTTAATGAACAACTTAATACATTATCCCTCTTAGTAGTTTTTTTGTCTGTTCTACTTAATATGACTGGTTTAATTCTGTAATTAATACACAGTTATTCTTAAGTGTTAAAAATTAACTGAAATGTGATCCATGTTAAACATAAGAGTGGGAATAAGAGAGGGAAGAGATGTATAATTTGGGACATGCTCAAGCTGACTTGCCCCAAATGGTAGAGTTAAAAACATACCAGGGGATTCCAATTCAATCCCATCAAGGTGGCATGTACCAATGCCATCTCACTATTCCAAGTGATCAATTTCAGTTCACAATTGATCATAATAAAAGGACTAAGAGTCAAAGGGAGCACATAAACAAGTCTCGTACCTGCTAACACTAACCGATGGAATAAATAAAGGGGAGAGTGATCCAACATGGGAAGTGAGATACTCAGCAGACTCATAGAATGGCAGATGTCCTAAATAGCACTCTGGCCTCAGAATCAGCCCTAAAGGCATTCGGATCTGGCTGAAAAGCCCATGAGAGTATTTCAGGCATGGAAAGCCAAGACACTCTGGCAAAAGATCTCTGCGAGTGAGATCCCAGTGGAAAGAACAGGTCATCAAAGAAGGAGGTACCTTTCTCTGAAGGGAGGAGAGAACCTCCACTTTGACTATGACCTTGTCTAAACAAGATAAGAGTCGGAGAACTCAGAGGGCTTCCATAGCCTTGGAAACTCATGACTGGAGCATAGGGAGATTACTGATGCCATAGACAGGAGTGTCAATTGGTAAAGTCAACAACAGGAGTCACTGTGCACTTACTCCTCATGTAGGATCTCTGTACTTAATGTGCTGTGTATTGAGATTTAATGCTATAACGAGTACCCAAACAATATATTTCACTTTGTGTTTCTATGGGGGTGCAAACTGTTGAAATCTTTACTTAATGTATACTAAACTGATCCTCTGTAAAAAAAAAAAAAAAGAAAGAAAAAGAAATTATCAACTCCCAACTTGACTCTCACTGGGATTAAACATGACAATAGGTCTGATCTGATTTCATCATCATTTAAAAAAAATCCTCTATTATTTTTCACTTTATGTTTCTGTGTGGGAGCAAACTGTTGAAATCCTTACTTAATGTATACTAAGCTGATCTTCTGTATATTAAGATAATCGAAAATGAATCTTGATGTAAATTTTTTTTAGTTGCAAAGATGGAAGTAATGACTTCTAAGCTCTGTTTGTCAGAGCTGAAACCAAAAGTCCTGAATTTCATACTTTTTGATGTTGTAATAATAGTTTTTAAAATGTTAATTTCTCATAGTTTGTTGTTACTATATAGAAATACAATGAGTTTTGTATTTTGATGCTATGTCTTGTAACTTTGCTAAACTAACTTATTGGCTTTAGTAGCTTTTATGTAATTTACATAATTTAATACATAGACGGCCATGCTTTATGAAGTTAAAGGTACACTTCTGAACTTCCACTTTGACTATGACCTTGTCTAAATAAGATCAAAGTCGGCGAACTCAAAAGGCTTCCATAGCCTTGGCAACTCATGACTAGAGCCTAGGGAGATTACTGACACTATAAACAAGAGTGTCAATTTATTAAGTCAACAACAGGAGTCACAGTGCACTTACTCCTCATGTAGGGTCTCTGTCCTTAATGTATTGTTCAATGTGAATTAATGCTATAATTAGTACTCAAACAGTATTTTACACTTTATGTTCTGTGTGGGTGCAAACTGTTGAAATCTTTACTTAATATATACTAAATTGATCTTCTGTACATAAAGATAATTGAAAATGAATCTTGATGTGAATGGAATGGGAGAGGGAGCAGGAGTTGGAAGGGTTGTGGGAGGGAAGTTATGGGGGGGGGGCCATTGTAATCCATAAGCTGTACTTTGGAAATTTATATTTACTAAATAAAAGTTAAAAAAAAAGGTAAAAAAAAAAAAAGAAAGAAATTATCAACTCCCAACTTGACTCTCACTGGGATTAAACATGACAATAGGTCTGATCTGATTTCATCATCATTTAAAAAAAATCATCTATTATTTTTCACTTTATGTTTCTGTGTGGGAGCAAACTGTTGAAATCCTTACTTAAGGTATACTAAGCTGATCTTCTGTATATTAAGATAATCGAAAATGAATCTTGATGTGAATGGAAGGGGAGAGGGAGTGGGAAAGGGGAGGGTTGTGGGTGGGAGGGACGGTATGGGGGGGAAGCCATTGTAATCCATAAATCGTACTTTGGAAATTTATATTCATTAAATAAAAGTTAAAAAAAAAGAAACCATGTATAACCTGAAACCAAAATGATAAAAATGGTCAATTTTGCTCATTTTTCTCAACCAAATATGAGACCAATACAGTACACAGCAGAGGGAAACATAGAGCAATAGGGTATTTGTTCACACTCAGAGCTGGGAGAGCTGGGTGGGAGGTCTGAGGCCAGTACTGCTCTTAGGAAACAGATTCTCAACCGGGTGGCCATTGGCAGGAGGATCACAGGGATTTAAACACCCAGGAACAGGACAGGGGAACCACAACCAGCACTGCCACCCTTGCTACCATCGAGCCTGTTGAGGGGAATCCACCTGGGACAGGATCAAGCACACCATCTTGAGCAACTTTTGGTCAAAGGATAAGGAAGGCGATTCACCCATGCCCAAAGCCAACTCTGTGCTCACTTTATACAGACACCATCTGGTTGGCAAAGCCACCAATGTATTTACCTTGATTGAATGTGCCATTTTCATTTTAGAATTAATTGTAGTTGAATCTGGCTGAAATTGTAGAGAACGACAGGTTATTTCAGTCTGGTAGAGACATTAGTATTAACAAGCTGACAAAAAGCATCAAATCAAATAGAACTCTGAGGACAACTTCAGTGAAATTACAACATAATCTTTTAAGTGTTTTTCCACACAAGACAGCATTTTTAAGGTTTTATTTATTTATTTGAAAGGAAGAGCTTCAGAAAGGCAGAGAGAGAGAGAGGTCTTCCATCTGCTGGTTCACTCCCCAGATGGCTGCAACGGCAAGAGCTGGGCCAATCCAAAGCCAGGAGCCAGGAGCTTCTTCCGGGTCTCCCATGCAGATGGAAGGGCCCAAGCACTTGGGCCATCTTCTACTGTTTTTCCAGGCCATAGCAGAGAGCTGCATCAGAAGTATAGCAGCCAGGACTGGAACCAGTGCCCATATGGGATGCCGGCACTGCAGGCAGCAGCTTTACCCACTACACCACAGCACCAACCCCAGTACAGCACTTTAATGTCCAACACTCAGCATTGTCTCAACACAAAACACCCACAAAGTAGAGGCAGAAATCTAGCTATGGCAGATGTTTCAAATGTTCATTGGTCTTACATCTCAAGTGATGGCCAAAGGTGTTTATTTAGAACATCCTCAGTCTCCATATATTCCAAAATATTAGATAAAACCACAAATGCTATTTTGACAAGTGATAGCTATTTATCAACTGAATGGATGAACACTCAGAGGTTAAGGACATTAAATCAAAGGAATGTCTTTTTCTGTTCTTTTTTTAAAAAGGCACAGATAGGGAAAAAAAAAAAACAAAAACAAAAACAAAACAAAACAAAAAAAAAACAACAAAAAGACCAAGCAATGATTCACTCCTGAAATACCCACAACAGCTGAGGTTGGGTCAGGCCAAAGACAGGAGCCAGGAACTCAGTCCAGGTCTGCCACCTGAAACACTTTAGTCATCACTGCTGCCTCCCAAGGTGCACATTAGCAGGAAGCTGGATTCAGAAGCAGAGCAGGGACATGCACCCACCCATTTAGATATGGGAGGCAGTGTCCAAAGTGGCGGCTTTGCCTTTGCACCAAGTGCCTGCCCTTATTTTATCTATTCTGTGAGCCTTTTCTATTAATATTTTTGCTCAATTATCTCAATCTCTTTTTTATCCCCCTAATAATATCGGTGGTTTTATAATCTTCAGAACTGAACATGTTTCTTGGTAAAAGAACCAGATAATAATATACATGAGTTGTGCCACTCTACTCTTTCTCTATCAACAATATATTTAAGAAACTTACCAGATCCAGCTTCCTATCATTAACATATTGTATTAGCATATTTTCACTAATAAGGAACGACACCCAGGTTCCCCTATTTTTTCATCCACACTGTCTCTCTCCCTCCTACCTCTTCAAGCTTCTAGTAATCACCATTCTGTTGATATTGAACTGTTTTTTTTTAGCTACCACATATGAAGAACACACAATATTTGTCTTCCTGTGTGCAGCTTATTCCACTTAATGTTATGTGCTTACATTCCATCAATTTCGCTGTAAATGGTAATATTTCTTTTTTTTTTTTTTTTTGACAGGCAGAGTGGACAGTGAGAGAGAGAGAGACAGAGAGAAAGGTCTTCCTTTTTGCCGTTGGTTCACCCTCCAATGGCCGCCGCGGCCGGCGCACTGCGGCCGGCGCACCACGCTGATCCGACGGCAGGAGCCAGGAGCCAGGTGCTTTTCCTGGTCTCCCATGGGGTGCAGGGCCCAAGCACTTGGGCCATCCTCCACTGCACTCCCTGGCCACAGCAGAGAGCTGGTCTGGAAGAGGGGCAACCGGTACAGAATCCGGTGCCCCAACCGGGACTAGAACCTGGTGTGCCAGCGCCGCAAGGCGGAGGATTAGCCTAGTGAGACGCAGCGCTGGCCAAATGGTAATATTTCACTCTTTTTATGGCTGAATAGTATTCCATTGTGTGTGTGGGGGGGGTACATGTTCTTTATCCAGTTATCTGATGATAGACACTTTCAGCGATTCCATATCTTGACTATTAGGAATAGTGCTATGAAAAACATGATGGAGCAGGTATCTCTTTGATACAATGATTTCATGTCTTTGGACACATACCCAGCGGTAGGATTGATGGATCATATGGCAGAACTAATTCTAGTTTTTAAAGAAATCTTCATACTGTGTTCCATAGTGGCTGTTCTAATTCACCTTTCTACCAACAGTGTAAGAGTTACCCTTTCAGGGTGACACTGCAACATAGAAAGCTAAGCCTCCACCCGTGGCACCTGCATCTTATATGGGCACCAGTTCAGGTCCTGGCTGCTCCTCTTCCAATACAGCTCTCTGCTATGAAAGCAGTAGAAGATGGCCCACGTGCTTGGGCCCCTGAACCTGAGTGGGAGACCCAGAAGAAAATCCTGGCCCCTGGCTTCAGATCAGCTCAGCTCCACCTGTTGCAGCCATTTGGGGAGTGAACAAATGGATGGAAGACCTTTCTCTCGGTCTCCCCCTTTATCTGTCTGTAACTATTTCTCTAAAATAAATAAATAAAACAATTTTTTTAAAAAGAGTTACTGTTTCTCCACATCCTTATTAGCATTTGTGACATTCTGTGTTGTGGGTAGCAGCCATTCTAACAGTGGTGAGGTGATATCTCATGGTTTTGGTTTGTATTTCCTTGATGGATAGTGATTTTGAGCATTTTTTTCATATATCTGTTGGCCATTTGTATTTGTTCTTTTGAGAACTGTCTGTTTGGGTCTCGTCTATCTCTTAACTGGATTGGTCATTTTCATATTGTGTTTTTGAGCTCCTTATATAATCTATATATTAATATTTCATCAAACAGTTTGGAAATATATTTCCCATCCTGTCAGATGTCTCTTTACTCTAAATTGTTTCCTTTGCTGTGCAGAAGCATAAAAACAGATGCACAGATCAATAGAATAGAATAGAAAGCCCAGAAATTAATCCATATACATATAGCAAGTGATTTTTGACAAAGGTGCCAATAACATGCACTAGAGGTAGGATAATCTTTTCAATAAATGGTGCTGGCAAAACTGGATATGCATATGTAGAAGAATAAAATTAGATCCCTACCTCTCATCATATCCAAAAATCAACTCAAGATGAATCAAAGATCTAAATGTAAAATCTGGTGCTATACAATTGCTAGAAGACAAGAGAGAGGAAGTACTTCAAGATGTTGGTGTAGGCAATGATTTTTTTATAAGACCCCTAACACACAAACAACAAAAACAAAACAAGACAAATGAGATTATAATAAACATGTATTTTATGCAAATAATATAAGCAAGCACATGAAAATTAAGCTTACTGGTGAATTATCACAAAACTAACATACTCTTCAGAAAAACTATGAATATTATGGTATTCTCATTTAACAGGCAAAAAATTAAAGCTTAGAGATATTATGCAAGTTGTTTAAGAGTATACAACCAATAGAGAATGCCAGAATTTGGAACAGACCCCATTCCTTGAGTCCCCTTGTTACTTGGTGGAATGCCATAAGCCAACCCTGCTAAAGAAAGACAAAAGATTGAAAAAGGCTTGGCTATTTGCTGCTCTACCAAATCTGCAACTGATCTGAACTTCTGAACTCGTGATTCTTTCATCCTCCCTGCTCTTTCATGACTGCCCACTTTTGAAAAAAGTTAGTATTGACCTCTAGACACCCATGATAAGTCCCTGCAAGTGACACTGCACCATAAGAGGAGCAGTCACAGAGCAAAGCTGCTGCTATTGTCTTAGGCCACTTTAGTTCCCTAAAACTGTGTGAGATGAACCCACAACCCATTGGCCATTATTAGTCATATTCAGAATAGTCTCTACAATTCAAAACAAAGGGTATCCAAGCCAGAAAAGGAAAAATATAATTTACATTAAACACAAAAAATATGAATGGTAAACAGGCTTAATAGAGAGCAAAATACATCACAGGAAAAGCGTGATAACTATGCACTACATCTGTTTGTCTATAATTTATGGAACAATGTGACATCTTCTAAATGAGTCATGTTTATTGCCGGTGAGTGACCATTTATAACTCTTCCTCAGTGTATCTGCTCCGTACCCTAAGTGTCTCAGCTCTTGGAATGTGGATCTCCCACACCAAAGCACGGTTCAGTTGAGGCTGTGGGTAAGGACAGTGAAAACTTGAAGGTAGACCAGACAGAACACAAGTGATTAAGATGCTGTTTGGGACGCCCACACCTCACGTCAGAATGCCTCGGTTAGAGACCCATCTTTGCTTCTGATTCCAGTTTCCTGCTAACGCACATCTTAGGAGACAGGAGCTAATAGCTCTAGTAGTAGGGTCCCTGCCACCCACATGGGAGATCCAGAATGAGTGCCCAGTTTCTGGCTTTGACCTCAGTTGTTGGGGGCATTTAAGGAGTAAACTTCTTTATCTCTACCTCTCTCTCTTTTCAAATAAATAAATAAATAATTTTAAAGTTACCATGCCATGAAATAACATATCATAAGATATATGAATAAAAAAGGATGAGAGGCAACCTAGTTGGTCTATACATTTATAGTTGTCTTTATATGAATTAGAGTATAAGAATATTTTATTTTATTTTCTGCATTTTTAAATTTTAATTTTAAAATTTAGTTTTTCTTGTACTTTATTTTCTGGTTTTCCTTACAAAGCATGTGAGGCTTTCAAGAATTTTTTAAAACAAATGAATTTTCGGCCGGTGCCTCGGCTCAATAGGCTGGCTAATCCTCCGTCTACAGCGCCGGCACACCGGGTTCTAGTCCCGGTCGGGGTGCCGGATTCTGTGCCGGTTGCCCCTCTTCCAGGCCAGCTCTCTGCTGTGGCCCGGGAGTGCAGTGGAGGATGGTCCAAGTGCTTGGGCCCTGCACCCCATGGGAGACCAGGAGAAGCACCTCGCTCCTGGCTTCATATTAGCGTGGTGCGCCGACCACAGCATGCCGGCCACGGCGGCCATTGGAGGGTGAATCAACGGTAAAGGAAGACCTTTCTCTCTGTCTCTCTCTCTCTCACTGTCCAATCTGCCTGTCAAAAAAAAAGTGAATTTCCATCTAAATGGAAAAAGAACATCTGTCTCACTACCTATTACTGCAGTGCATCTATCTAATGATAGATTTTTAAGAGGAAATGTATTTTCCATTTTCTTAGGTAAACCAAGATGCTTTTAAAATATCAATTAATAGAGTGGAGAATTGAGCTAGTGGTTAAGACATCAGTAGTTTCTTCAAATGAGGCCTCAGCCCCAGCCTATACTTGGAAGACTTGTTAAGAGACTTTGAGGCGAAGGACCTAACTAAACTATGACTGGGTTCCTGACCTACAGAATCTACAAACAAATAAATGGATGTAGCTTTAAGCCAATAAGCTTCTAAGTCCTTTGTTATACAACATAGAAAATGTTATAATTTTACCTAGGAAGAAGTAGGTATGTGTGACTTTCCCAATTATGGCGATATTGAGAATGGCTAGATCATGCTAATAAATACTGAGGTAAAAGCAGTGCTGATATAGATTTAGGGAGGGCCCAGTGAGATGGCATTGATACATGCTACCTTGATGGGATTGAATTGGAATCCCCTGGTATGTTTCTAAGTCTACCGTTTGAGGTAAGTCAGCTTGAGCATGTCCCAAATTGCACATCTCTTCCCTCTCTTATTCCCACTCTTATATTTAACAGCGATCACTTTTCAGTTAAGTTTCAGCACTTAAGAATAATTGTGTATTGATTACAGTATTCAACCAAAAGTATTAAGTAGAACAAACAAAAAAAAATACTAAGGGGATAACATATTAAGTTGCTCATCAACAGTCAGGGTGAGGGCTGATCAAGTCACCATAACTGATCATAATGATAGGACTAAGAACCAAAGGGATCACATAAACAAGAATAGTGTCTGCAAATACTAGCTGATAGAATAAAAAAGGGAGAGAACGATCCAACATGGGAAGTGAGATACACAGCAGACCCATAGAATGGCAGATGTCCTAAACAGCACTCTGGCCTCAGAATCAGCCCTTAAGGCATGCGGATCCGGCTGAAATGCCCATGAGAGTATTTCAGGCATGGAAAGCCAAGACACTCTGGGGAAAAAAAAAAAAAACTAAATGAAAGATCTCCGCTAGTGAGATCCCAGTGGAAAGAACGGGTCATCAAAGAAGGAGGTACCTTTCTCTGAAGGGAGGAGAGAACTTCCACTTTGACCATGGCCTTGTCTAAATACGATCAGAGTCAGTGAACTCAGGGGGCTTCCATAGCCTTGGCAGCTCATGACAAGAGCCTAGGGTGATTACTGATGCCATAAACAAGAGTGTCAATTTGTTAAGTCAACAACAGGTGTCACTGTGCACTTACTCCTCATGTAGGATCTTCGTCCTTAGTGTGCTGTACATTGAGATTTAATGCTATAACTAGTACTCAAACAGTATTTTTCACTTTATGTTTCTGTGTGGGAGCAAACTGTTGAAATCTTTACTTAATGTATGCTCAACTGATGTATATAAAGAGAATCGAAAATGAATCATGATGTGAATGGAAGGGGAGAGGGAGTGGGAAAGGGGAGGGTTGCGGGTGGGAGGGATGTTATGGGGGGAAGCCATTGTAATCCATATTCTGTACTTTGGAAATTTATATTCATTAAATAAAAGTTTTTAAAAAAAAAGATTTAGGGAGGGCCATGTGCTCCAAATGTGCACTTTGAGCTACCACTGACCTGGAGAGTTTATTATGCATTGCTGTAACTCAATTTCTTCTTTAATACCTACGTCATATTAATTTTCAGGATTAAATTAAATAAAATGTTAAGTACCTACCACAATGTTTGATTTGTAGTCATTCATAAAGTATAGATTTTATTATTACTCAATATTTATACTTCATTCATTAAATTTTACTTTTGAATTTATGATACCTACACCAAAGAATTTTCTTAGCTTCTGATGAGTCAATTTCTTTTCCATTGTTTTGATTCCTAAGAAAATGCAAACTAATGTTTATATGAGGCTATGCAAAAAAAGTGATTGATAAGCGCTAATGATGTGGCAGATTAAGCTGCTACTTATGACACAGTCATACTAGTATGCCTGGTAAAGCAACAAAAGATGGCCTATATGCTTGGGTCGCTGCCACATGGGAGACCAAGATGGAGTTATATATAAGCTCTTGGTTTTAGCCTGACCCAGCCCTGGCCATTGAGGCCATTTGGAGAGTGAATCAGCAGATAGAAAATCTCTTTCTCTCAGTTTCTTCCTCACTCTGTTACTCTGCCTTTCATATTAATAAAATAAATCTTTAAAAAGAAATAACTAATACTAAAACCAATGGCAAAGTGTGCTACAGAAGTAAAAGCAAAACTCAACTAAACTCAAATGATCTATGAAAGGATGGAAGAATAGACTTCCATAACTCCCTATTTCTAGATAATAGGTAATCTGTCTTTAGGAGTTAGATCTGAACCATAACACAATGACACCAAAAAATTACTTATTTATTTGAAAGTGAGAGTGACAGAAAGAGAGGGAAAGACAGAGACAGAGAACATTCATCCACTGGTTCACTCCCCAGTGGCTCACATGTACAGGGCTGAGCCAGACCATAGTTAAAAGTCAGGAGCTTCTTACAGGGCCCAAATGCTTGGGCCATCCTCTGCTGCTTTTCCCAGGCCATTAGCATGAAGCTGGATGGGAAGTGGAACAGCCAGGACACTAATTGGAGCCCATATGGGATGCCAGTGTTGTAAGAGGCAGCTTTTATCTGCTACACCAAACACTGGTCCCACAAAAAAAAAAAAAAACCACTATCTTAATATATTTTTAAGAACACACTGAATGCGTAAGTATAGAAGTTATTAAAAAGGCCATTACCTATGTGGCTGTGGTAGTAAAAGAAAAAGATCAAAAAATCCTAAATCAAGCCACCATAGGTTGGGAACAATCTATATTGAGACTAAGAAGCCTGAGGGAAGAGAAGAGGAAATCAAAATCTTTATCTTGGCTAAAGAATGTGTGAGATGCTTACCTATATCTAATTCAAGGCATCAGGAGTCAGTCGGATTAAAGAATTACCTGGTAGATGGCAGAGTTACATACCCATTAAGTAATGCCACGAAAGGTAGGAAAGCTCATACAGATTGTGCAAACTTTGAATAAATGTTAAGAATGTGGCCTTGCTGAAATAAGAAGCTGTTAAGTGTCTCTGTGACACTTAATGACATCTAGTGACATAGGTGTTAACAAGACTGCAGGGTGTAGGGCTGGAAGGAGCTAATGAAGCCTGGGGGTAAGACAAGCCATTAAGAGGTAACTGAGATCATGCACAGTAACAGAACTGATTTTATTTTCCATAGAAATAGAATTTAAACTTAAAATACTACAAAAACATTGAAAAAATTTATTATGACCTCTAGAAGGCTATAAAGCTCAGATGTTTTCTCACAATTTTCACGGCATATGCTACTGTTTTCCATCAAGTGAACTATAAACATGACAATTTCTTCGTGCACAGCTGAATTAGTCATTATGGTGGTCAAAAATCCATATAAAACCATCTAACTGTCACACAATCCACTGCCTTCCATCTGTTTTCGTAGTTTTTACAACTGACCTGACCACCAAGTCTGAATCTTTTTCATCCTCCCCTCTGCTTCCTCTCTTTGTTTCTGTCCATCTACAAGCTGTAGCCTCTATTCTCTAAGTTTCTAAAGTAGATAAAAATAGAGAAGATTCCTTTCTGCGTCTATAGAACCATACCAGTAGAAACAAAGTATCATAAAAGTTTTCCAGTCATTTGCAAGTGGACCAAGCTCCAGCAGATCCATGTCCTTGGTTATTCCCTAAACACCACGGGAGAGATTTTCCCATTCCACAGCAACTCAGTTCTGAGCCCCAGGATAGACCAAAGGGATTCTAAATAACACAACTTAGTTTTTGTGCATGTATGTATATTTCCTGTTAATACAGAAAAATGGCTTAAAGGGAGACAAGTGAAACAATTTAAGCATATCCCCCTAGACTTATTTAGAACTTTTTCACAAAACATCCTCATAAATTATGTATTTAAAATGATCATGAATCATATTGCTAGCTGTACAATATTATAAAAATCCATTTATCTCTCAATGATAGCTCTCTTGCCTGTAAAATCACTATGTCAATCCTGCCTCTATGTTTTCAGAGAATATTAATCTTCCTATGGTTTAAAAATGATAAAATAGAACACAAATATTATTTAACATTGTATGAAGAAACAGTAAAGGAAGTAGTTCATTAAATGTGTATTTTTTAAAACATCCTGTGGGATAAACTACCTTTCAGACAGGAAGTAATGACATATCATTTGAAATAATTCAAGAAAGCTGCAGTTAACTAACAAAATCTATTATGCACATGGTGGGGAGCCTCCTAATGACTTGCAGTGATGCCTGCCTCCTGGTTTGTATGCCACTGCACAGGCCCCGCCTTCTGTGGTCTGAACCTAATAACCTATCTCAACACATGAAATATGACAAAGGTGACGAGATGCCACTTCTAATATTAGGTTACAAAAAAGACTCTGGCTTCTCTCACTTTTTTTTTAGAAAGCTTTCATTTAATGAATACAAATTTCATAGGTACAGCTTTAGGAATACAGCAGTTCTTCCCCCCATACCCGCCCTCCCACCCCAACTCCCGTCCCACCTCCTACTCCCTCTCCCATGCCATTATTCATTAAGATTCACTTTTAATTATCTTTATATACAGAAGATCAACTTAGTATATACTGAGTAAAGATTTCAACAGTTTGCACCCCACACAGGCACACAAAGTATCAAATACTGTTTGAAGACAAGTTTTACCATTAATTTTCATGGTACAACACATTAGGGACAGAGGTCCTACTTGGGGAGTAAGTGCACAGTGACTGCTGTTGTTGATTTAACAACTGACACTGATTTATGACTTCACTTTTTCTTGCCCTCTCACATGCTCGTGCTGAGGGAAGCCAGTGCTGTTTCCAGTTGCACTCATGAGGAAGGCCTGTGGCCAACTGCCAGCAAGAAACTGAATCCTGGCAACGACTGTGCTCAGGTTACCAAGACAGCATGAAAATATCTTTCATCTTTATTCTCCCTTCTGATAATTAGATTATGGTTTGGCAGAAATATCTTTGAAACAAGTTGTTTTCTCTTTAATATCAAAAAAAGGTAATGCTATCCAATTGCTCCCTTTGTGTAACATAAAGGATCTCACTGAAAAAGATCTCAAGATTAATGGCAAAGTTGAGGAACTAAAAAAAAAAAAAAAAAGGCTACTGACCATTCTCATGCCCAGAACTTGAATCTGCTGCCATACCAGTATTAGTCTCCTGAAACTACCTGCAAGTTGAACGGCTTCCACTGATGCATGTGGAGACCCAAATGATACTTAAATCGGAGATGGATTCAACTGACAGTGAGAAAAAGCATATCTGCTTCAGGGAGCCTCAGTCAATACTAAACAAATAACATAACCCAAAGCCACAGAATTTCCAAAGAATTTCCAAAGTAATTGAAAGTCCTGGGTTTTTCTGGGCAGTCTTTGTTGGTATAAAGGAAATAGAGACGAGGGAACCTCCAAAGCTGACTTTCTGAGAAGTGTGAATGCAGTTCTAGCTGGGATCCCCATGCTGACAAAACACGCTTTTCCCTGCAGGCTTTCCTAAAAATCACACCTTCCCCGCCCACTTCCTCACACCAGTACCTGTCCTGGTTTTCTCTGTATATTTTGATTTGAGGATGGTATCCTTGGGGACAGATGTAGAAGATAGGTTTTAGTAATATAAGTGACCACAGTTAATTCTTCTTGTCATTGCTATGATCAAAAGTTAGAGACATGAACTGACCTGCTCTGTTAAGAAAGAATTTAAAATAAAATGTTGTCCTTCTTTTTTTTTTTTTTGTAAATAAGAATTCCTGCTTTCTGAATACTATCTAGAATTGAAGATAATTTTGTATCAACGGATTGTCATCCCATCTTATTTGTTTCAAAGGTCAGTTTAAGTTGGGAGAGAATAGGATTATAAAATATTTTAGAAGGATAAACTGTATTGCCCCTGAATAGGTACAATCTTTTTGCTCTATTTATCACTGTTTTAAGTTACATAAAATATCTTGTCATTTTGTTTTTTATTTTTAAGATTTATTTTATTTATTTGGAAGACAGAGTTACAGAGAGAGGCAGAGACAGGTCTTTCACTCCCCAGATGGCCACAATGGCCAGAGCTGCACCCACCCAAAGGCAGGAGCCAGGAGCTTCTTCTGGGTCTCCTACGTGGGTGTAGGGCCATCTTCTTATTGCTTTCCCAGGCCACAGCAGAGAGCTGGTTCAGAAGAGGGGCAGCCGGGACTAGAACCAGCGCCCGTATGGGATGCCGGCTCTTCAGGCCAAGGCTTTAACCTGCTGTGCCACAGCGCTGGCCCTTCTTGTTATTTTGATCAATCCAGTGATATTGACCCTGACAGGGTACAGTACATTGTAGGAGGTAAGACAAAATTCTTTTTTCATAAATGTCTTTGAAAGACCACATTCAATATAATCTAATGGCCTTCCAAATTTCCAGTAAGCTGTGTTAGTTTGCCAAGGCTGCTACAGCAAAATACCATGAACAAAGTGGCTTAAACAGAAATTTATTATATCCATTCTGGAGGCTTGAAGTACAAGATGAGTTGTTAGCTGGGCCATGTTCGCCTGAAGGTACTAGGGAAGAACTTGTTTTCTTCCTTAGTTTCCAGTAGCTTTTTGGCTTGTGGTACCATAACTCCACTCTTCACCTTGTATTTTCACTGTGTACAAGGCAATATCCAAATTCTCCTTAGTATAAAGACATCACCTGTAATTAAACTTGCCCCACTCCTGTGTGATTTCACCCTAGCTTATTGCATATTCAATAATTCCATTTTCAAATAATGTCACATTGCAAGGTACTGGGGACTAGAGCTTCAACATGGCAACTGGGGAGAGGGGCACATTTCAACCCATAATAAGAGTCAATAAACCAAGGTCATGAGTTACTGATTTTTCCAACCAGTCGCAAACACCATCACCAAGCATTTCTGCTATTAAGCTATTTTGGCAAGACTTAGTAGACAATATTGGTTACATTGGAACCCTGATCCTGGGAGAAAACAATTCTGGCAAAGAAACTTGACATTGTAGTCCATGCATAAGAGGGAGATTTATCTACAGGAAGAACATCTGGATGTACCTCTTTAGAAGTCAAAACTAAGCAAACCTATGATTAGCCCTTTGGGTAAAATGAGCAGGCCCTAGCAAACAAAGGAAGAAAAGATGAACCAGCTGGTTCATAGATTTTAGAGAATAAATCTTAAAACCATGTAATTTTTCAAATGAAAAAAAATGAAGTCACAGACCCAAGAGTTCACAATTAGTGGCACACCTACGACTGTATCCCAGATCTACTAATACTCTGTCTAGTGGACTTTTCTCTGTACCACAAAGATTTGCAACCCAAAAATTGAGTCCAGGGCATCCAGGTTCAAAGAAAGCACCAACCCAAAACATAATGACTTATCCTTGCATATCTTGCATGTCAAGAAAGTGGATATTCAAGAAACTCAGTAGGGTTTATTTCATTTAGCCTTCAACACGGAGCATGTCAGCTGACTTGTAAGTTAGCACTGCCCTCTAGAGCCCTATGCAGGCTGTCGTTTACCTCATTTGGCTGCCACTATGTTGGGTTTTTGCCTCAAAAACAAAGCATCACTGCCACTAATGAGTCTTTCTAATGTTTGGTGTATCCAGTCTGAGTCTCTCCATGCAGCACGTGCTGTGCACAAGTAAACACACACGGTCACCAACCAAGAACAAAAAAATCATATTTTCTTGGCATCTGGGAAGTCATCCCGCACTTCACAGAAACTTTGCTAGTTAATTTAAGCTCATTTATCTGCCTCAACTCCATTAACTGATGGAGGAAAAAGCCGATCCTAAACCCAAAGGTAGTCTTCATTTTAGTTATGCATAAAAGTCAAAGTATTACACTGGTAACACAAAGAACATCTTAGTGTGGATGGGTATTAGAGAGAGGTAATAAAATAGAAGGCAGTTGAGTAAAATCCTTTTCATCTGAAGATTTATTTGAAAGAGAATTACAGAGAGGGACACACATACACAGAGAGAGAGAGAGAGAGACAGAGAGACAGAGAGACAGAGAAAGAGAGATAGGGAGATATTCCATCTGCTGGTTCATGCTTCAAATGGCTGCAATGGCCTGGCTTGGGCCAGGCCAAAGACAGGGACTGCTTCTGGGTCTCCCACTTGGGTGGCAGCAGTCAAAGTACTTGGGCCATCTTCCACTGCTTTTCCAGGCACATTAGAAGGGAGCTGGATAGGAAGTGGAGCATCTGGGACTTAAACTAGCACCCAGCTAGCATCACAGGTGGTAGCTTAACCCACTATGCCACAATGCCAGCCCCAAGTAAAATCCCTCTCTAAGTGTTATACTTCTCAGCTTCATCACCAGAAAGCCACATAAAAGCACTCAAGAAAAAAATGTTTTAGCCCTTGTTTTTCTCAGTTCTAATGCTTTCAAGAATGAGGCACAGGGAAAACTAAATTGAAATTCAGAAATCCTGACTTCTACAACCATTCCTTCTGCTAAAAGGATCATGAACATGATTAATTGTAACATCCTGAGTCTCAATTCCTTCAGCTGTAAAGTGAGGGGGTTGGCTTAAATTACTTCAAAGGACACTCACAGATTTGACCTTCCATAATTCTCTGAAATCAATTCTGTTAGGCACTGAATCCTGAAGTCTACCTTACCTTCATGATTTGCACATTCCTACTTACACACCATATAGGTGTCTTTATTATATATGATATTACCTTGGCAATGGGTCAAAAGCTACAGTAATAATAAATTATGATACTTAAATATTTCAAATATCAATATATATATATATATATACATATAACATAGAAGGGACAACCATTGGAATGGAATAAAACATTTATAAGCCATACATCTGATAGAGGGTTAGTATCCAAAATATTTAATGAACTCAATAGCAAAAAAAGGCACAAAATTTAATAATGAGCAAAGACTTGAAAAGACATTTCTCAAAAGAATACAAAGAAATGGCCAACATCACTAATCATTTTCTACTTACTAGCTGTTGAGTTCTTTATTTAGTGAAGAGTTAAGTCTGTGATTATAAATTACGCTGAATGTATGTCATTGCAAAATTCAAAAGAAAAATTAGGAAGGAGGTGGGAGGGTGGAAGCAGAGGAGGGTAGGGTAGGAAGTAGCAGTATGTTCTTAAATTTGTATATTAAACATATGAAATTTGTCCCATTTATATGAATTTTTTAAGGGAAAGGGTTTATTGATGGGGGAAATCTGACAGGCTAGAGGGAAGAGGTGAAGGAGGGACTCAAGAGAGAGAGATATCAAGAGAGAGAGCACATGTATTAGAAACAGGTCCTGGGCCAGCACCATGGTTCACTTGGTTAATCTTCCACCTGTGGCGTCGGCATCCCATAGGGTGCCAGGTTCTAGTCCCGGTTGCTCCTATTCCAGTACAGCTCTCTGCTGTGGCCCAGGAGGACAGTGGAGCATGGCCCAAGTGTTTGGGCTCCTGCACCCACATGGGAGACCAGGAGAAGCACCTGACTCCTGGCTTCGGATTGGCATACCACCGGCCGTAGCAGCCATTTGGGGAGTGAACCAACAGAAGGAAGACCTTTCTCTCTGTCTCTCTCTCTTACTGTCTATAACTCTACTTGTCAAATAAAAAAAAGGAAAAAGAAGCAGGTCCTGTTATACCTTTGCCAGGGGCAGGGAAGTAGGAGCAGCAAGTCCTACTAGGGTGGGGGTGTAGAGCTGATGCCTGTGGTTGGCCCATCTGGACACCTGGCTTCCAGCAATGGCAGTAGGGGCTAGAGCCTAGGATGGTGTCCAGGACACAAATCGCATCCCAGAAAAGACAGGACCATTTTAATAACATTCCCTCCTTATATTTTTATAAAGCAGGTGTTGTCTGGGATTATATTGGCCCCAAAAGTCCAGGGGGCGTGGAAGGGCCGACGGTCTATCTTCTACAGCTGCTTCCTGTTGACATAAGTGACAAGTCACTCTCCACTGACATGGGGCAATATCTCAAGCCACAATCTCCTGGGTGGGGAGATTCAAGTATATCCCTGCAACAGCATTTGGTTGACAGCCTGGCTGGTGATTCATTCTGTTATCATCTCCTATAAAAACTTAAATAAACAAGGTAGTATAACAGTCAAGGTGAGAATAGCAGCCAATGGTCCTAGGAGTGGCATTAACCAAGTAATGAGAGGATTTCATAGAGAACAGGAAATGAGTGGGTCACTGGACCCTAGTGAAAGCTGTTAGATAGATGTGGTTTGAAGCTGATCTCAACCAAGACTGAGAGAAAGGCTGCTGGTCTCTTGTGGGTAAAGGGGCTTTTCTAGGAAAATTCTGATCAACCATACTACATTAATACATCAATACACACGGGTCAGGAGTAGAGCCATTGATGTAAGAGTAGAGGCTATGAATGTTACTAGTTAAAGTGATCAGTATAATTTCATAACTGATCATAAAGATAGGATTAAGTGTCAAAGGGATCACATAAACAAAACCAGTGTCTGCTAATACTAACTGATAGAATTAAAAAGGAGAGAATGAGCCAACATGGGAAGCAGGATACACAGCAGCCTCATAGAATGGCAAATGCTCTAAACAGCACTCTGGCCTCAGAAACAGCCCTTAAGGCATTCGGATCTGGCTAAAAAGCCCATGACAGTATTTCAGGCATGGAAAGCCAAGACACTCTGGAAAAAAAATGACCTAAATGAAAGATCTCTGTGAGTGAGATCCCAGCGGAAAGAATGGGCCATCAAAGAAGGAGGTACCTTTCTCTGAAGGGTGGAGAGAACTTCCACTTTGATTATGGCCTTGTCTAAATAAGGTCGGAGTTTGTGAACTCAAGAGGCTTCCATAGCCTTGGCAGCTCATGACAAGAGCCTCGGGTGATTACTGACGTCATAAATAAGAGTGTCAATTGTTAAATCAACAACGGGAGTCACTGTGCACTTACTCCCCATGAAGGATCTCTGTCCTGAATGTGTTGTACTATGCAAATTAATGGTAAAACCTATCTTCAAACAGTACTTTGGCCGGCGCCAGGACTCACTTGGCTAATCCTCCACCTGCGGCACCGGCACCCCGGGGTTCTAGTCCCGGTTGGGGCGCCGGATTCTGTCCCGGTTGCCCCTCTTCCAGGCCAGCTTTCTGCTGTGACCGGGATGCAGTGGAGGATGGCCCAGGTCCTTGGGCCCTTCACCTGCGTGGGAGACCAGGAGGAAGCACCTGGCTCCTGACTTCAGATCGGCACAGTGCGCCGGCTGCAACACGCAGGCCATAGCCACCATTTGGGGGGGTGTACCAATGGTAAAGGAAGACCTTACTCTCTGCCTCTCTCTCTCTCACTGTCCACTCTGCCTGTCAAAAAAAAAAAAAGTACTTTATACTCTGTGTGTCTGTGGGTGCAATCTGTTGAAATCTTTACTTAGTATATACTGTTGATCTTCTGTATATAAAGATAATTGAAAATGAATCTTGATAAGAATGGGATAGGAGAGGGCCTGGGACATGGGATGATTTGCAGGTGGGAAGGATGGTATGGGGGGAAAACCACTATAACCCAAAAGTTATACTTTCAACATTTATATTTATTAAATAAAAGTTTAAAATTTTTTTTAATTTTTAAAAAAGAGTAGAGGCTATAATTACGAAGGAATGAGGCCCCAAGTGGGCTAGACAGGGTCTAGAATAAAGGACAGAGTCCTTATGAGAGGAGCTAAGAAAGCTGGTGTCTAAACCATGACTAAGTTTTCTGATTAGAGGCCAATAGAAACTGACAGAAGGGGCCTGATAATAATCAGGTGGGCTTTAAGGCCTTGCCGGTTATGAGGCCCAGGCCTATCTATCTCTTCATATGAGGTACATCATAAGGGGGGTGTAAACCTCATTAGGGAATGTACCCTGTTCACTTCCATTACCTAACTGGGCTGGAAGGAGAGCTGGCTAGGTAAAAGCAGGTGGCATTTTTAAATAATATTTTAAGATTTATTTATTCAATTGAAAGAGTTACAGAGAGGGAGAGGCAGAGAGAGAAGGGTCTTCCATCCTCTGGTTCACTCCCCAGATGGCCACAATGGCCAGAGCTATGCCTATCCAAAGCCAAGAGCCAGGAACCTTTTCTGGGTCTCCCACATGGGTGCAGGAACCCAAGGACTTGGACCATCTTCTACTGCTTTCCCAGGCCATAGCAGAGAGCTGGATAGAAAATGCAGCAGCCAGGGCTCAAACCAGCACCCATGTGGGATGCCAGCACTGCAGGAAGTGGCTTTACTTGCTATGCTACAGCACCAGCCCCAAATTTTAAAAATTTTGAAAATACAGGAAAAAAAAGCACAAATTAAAGCCCCAATGAGATATCATCTGATTCCAGTTGTTTGGCTATTATCAAAATTATAAAAAACAGAAGTGTTGCCAAGGATGTGGAGAAAAAGAAAACCTGGCACATTGTTGATGGGGATGTAAATTAGTACAGTCATTATGGAAAACAGTGTGGAAGTTCTTCAAAAAATAAAAATAGAACTACTGTATGATCCAGCAATCCTACCTCTGGGTATACTCCTCTGTCTGAATAAAGGAAATAAGTATTGTAGAAGAGATATCTTCACTATCATGCTCATTGCAGCACATAGAACCAGCCTCAATGTCCCTCAACAGATGGATGGATAAAGAAAATGTGGTACACATACATAATGAGATGCTATTTAGCCATACAAAGGGAAGAAATCTTGTTATTTATGATGAAATATCACAGCATGGAAGACACCATGGTGAGTGAAATAAGCTGGGCACAGAAAGCCAAATCCTGCATGATTTCACGTGTGAAATCTAAAAATTAAGCACATAGGAGCAGAGTATAACTTTGGTTGAAAGAGATAAGGATTAGGAACCTATTAATCACAGACTGAAAAATTTCTGTTAGCTAGGAGGATTAAACCCAAGAGTTCTATTGTACAACATGATGACTACACTTAATAACAATGTATTATATTTTTGAAAATTATCAGGACAGACTTTAAGTGTGCTCATTACGAAAAAGAATTTGTGAAGTAACACATATGTTAATTATCTTGATTTAACCATTCTACAGTGCGCATACATGTAACGACATCATATTGTACAGGATAAATGTATACATAATTTGTATTTGTTAATTACAAAAGAAAATTTTTAAAAAGTCCTAACTCTGCATTTCATCTACATTGGTGAAATCCAGAAACAAAAATAAACAAATAATGGATGAATTTGGATCTGATGTTTACAGAACACTTTGAGAGGATAACAACAGATCCGGGAATGAAATGGCATGCGGGCAGCCCAAGAAGCTCCAGGAACCCCCAGCTTAGTGTCAGAGACGACGAGCTGCCAGGTACACCCTCAGAACATGCCTGAAGCTTGAAGGATGCCACCTGAAAAGCGGTCATGCAGATGCGTTTCTCGTGTATAGCAGTCATAAAGATTTGTTCCTAGAACAAGCTAGCATTTTTCTAGTTCCCAAATGCAATGCCAAGACTTGCGGGGAATAAAATAGATGACAGTAACATATGTTGGCCTGGACCAAGTGTATTCAGGTCAGTAAAGTAGGATCCCAGATGACTGCTCACACGAATCCTAATATAAGTGGTCAGATGAAGGAAAGCTTGGTTTCCAGATGAAACACCAGTTTGGGGAGCCAAAAAGACTCTCTCCCAGACAGGATATGGGGGGATACTGTAGGCAGTTATCTGCTTCTTCTTCCCCTGCAATCTGGCTGTGTCAAGACACCCACTGAGCTTTCTCAGCAGTCTCCTGCTGTCTCTGAGGAGTTTCTATCATGCATCAGCCCCTTGACCAGGGCAGAAGTTAAGCGAATTGCTCTGTGCAGTACACGTTAGCAATCACCAGTTAAAAAATACCGGTAAAGTGAGGCAAAGCTGAATCTCTTTGGTTCATCACAACCAACCTGCTCTGCAATAAATTGTTGTTGTTGTTGTTGATTCAATGTAATATCTTCCCTTGAAAAACCTAGATGCCTCATTCATTTAAAAAAAAAAGGCAACACCAAAGGAGTACTCCATACCTTACCTGCACGTTACTGAAATCCTGAGAAGGGACTTCCTGAAAGTCCTTTGGTCTCTATTCTCTGGGACACAGGACACCTGTAAGGCAGACCCAGTTATAAATGAGAAAGCCTCAAAAATGAAACACAAGCATGGAGAAAATTAGTACTCACAATTCACAGCATATGTTGACTGAGAGCTTTCTCTAACCCTGTGGCCAGAGCATACTCCGCATTCCATTCAAAGGAGGATCCTGTCCCCTCAAGCTTTGCGGAAATGTTTTCTTTTTTTTTTTCCCTTCTTTTTTCCTTTTTTTTTTCCTTTTTCTTTTTTTTCTGGCTGCAAGTGCAACAAGGAGAGGGGAATTTTAATTTATTCACTAGTTGAGAGATTTTAATCTGCCCCCTTCAGCTCCTCTCCATCCCTGCCAAATTTTCTGGCAATGAAAAAAAAAATACTAGACACACAAAACGTCACTGGAGAGGTGAGTTTTCATTAATTGGTATTTCATGTTATTCCTATTATAAAGTTAGCTGTACTAGGATTCTAGAATGGAGATGATTCCTCTAACACAGTAATGCCCCTACTTCAAATGTTTCAGACTCACCTGGATGGTTTGCAAAGACAAAAGTATCTGGGTCCCCACTCCAGATTTTTGATTCAACAGATCTGCGGCAGAGCTCAAAGATCTGCATTTCTAACAGGTCTCAAGTGATGCTGACACTGCTGAAACAGGGATAATACGTTGATGTCTACGGCTTCCGAATACTCCACCAAACTCTTCAAGTCATACAAACCAGTCCAAAGGAGCTTTAAGTCTAGCAATTGGATCATGTGCAATGAGTAGCTTCAACTTTGTTAAAGAAGTTATGATTATGTCACCCCACTTAAAATGGCTCTCATATAGAAATCAACCAACAACAAATGCTGGCGAGGATATGGGGGGAAAGTACCCTAATCCACTGTTGGTGAGAATGTAAACTGGTGCATCCGCTATGAAAGATAGCTCAGAAATCTGAATATAGACCTACCATACGACCCAGCAATCCCACTCCTGGGAATTTACCCAAATGAAAATAAATCAGCACATGAAAGAGTGATCTGTACCCCCAGGTTTATTGCAGCTCAATTCACAATAGCTAAGATACGGAATCAACCCAAATGTCCATCAACCAAAGAGGAAGAAAAAATTATGGGATATATACACCATGGAGTACTACATAGCACTAAAAGAAAATGAAATCCTGTTGTTTGCCAAAAAATAGATGCAACTGGAAACCATTATACTTAGTGAAATAAGCCAGTCCCAAAAAGACAAACACCATATGTTTTCCCTGAACTGTGGTAACTAATAGAGTACCTAAAAGGTAATCTATAGGAGTGAAATTAACACTTTGAGATGATGATTTTGTACAGGCCTTGTCTCCACTGTTGAGGAAGTTTTTTTTTTTTTTTCTTCATACTATTTGTTGAACTCTTTGTGTAGGGTTAATGTTATGAGTATAAAGTTAACTGGAAATAGATTTTCGTGAAAAATAAGAATGGGAATAGGAGAGGGAAGTGGAAGAAGGGTGGGAGCTTGGGAGGAAGGGAGGGTAAGGTGGAAAGCATCACTATGTTCCTAAATCCGAATCTGTGTATTTTGTTGCTTCAAAGTCTTAATATTTAGAGGATATGATTAGTAAATATTTGACAGATACTGTTTACAGCTATTAACATATTAGAGAAGGGGAAATACTATTTCCTAGCCCTCAAAGAGCTTACAGTTTATTTGGATACACAATGAACAAGCAAATATAGACACATGAAGATATCAGGAAATACTTTACAGAACAAGTTCAGTGCAGGCTGGCATCAGACAGATGAACTGGAAGAATGCAAACCAGCCAGCCACCAGAGGCAGTGCTGCAGCAGGGAAGAGCAGAGTGCCCAAATGTCCACTGCTGAGCGATGCCTCATGAATAAAGGGAACTGAAAGGAATGCGGTAGAACTGGAGCCCAAAAGAGGGGGCGCTCACAAGTAGAGCAATTCTAAAAAGGATCAAGGGTCAAGCAAGCCTGGACACTTCGAGAATAAAATAAGAGCTGGTTTTAATAAACACTTTGGAACAATAATGGCTTAAACTGAGAAGCATGGTCGTTGGAATTGTGGTCAGCATTAAGATTAGACTTTCTTTTGAAAAAGAAAAAAAAAAGAGGAGAATCCATGGGAGAATTATAAACTAGGATGATCACATTTGTAGCTTAGAAAGACAATGCTAGCATCTGAGCAGACAACAGGTTGGAGGTTCCATAAGAAGACAGAGAAATTAGAGAAGTGTTCCAATAATTCAGTAAAAGATAATGTTTATCTTAACTAAGGACATATGAGTGGTAGATGAATTCAAGGATCAGAGATGCTGACTTAGAATCCATCCGGGTGTCAAAGAAATTATTAATGGGACTGGAAGAAAGCTGTCACTAAGCTAATCTGATTTGTTTTGCTTTCAAAATATAGCAGCCATTCATGATCACACATTTCATTAAGGAGCCTAATCCAGTTTGTGTTTCAAATGGGTACAAATCATGTTACATACTGAAAAATGAAATCACAGTCATACTAACTCATATAAACCTTCCAGAAGTTCAATTGATACCAGAATAAAATAATGTGTATGATACAGGCTAAGGTGATTAGATGTCCCAATTTTCTATTTTTTTTAAGATTTTATTTATTTATTTATTTATTTGAAAGGTAGAGTTACAGAGGCAGAGTCAGAGAGAGAGAGAGAAGCCTTCCATCTGCTGATTCATTCCCCAAATGGCCGCAACGGCCAGAGGTAGGTCGATCTGAAGCCAGGAGCTTTTTCCAGGTCCCCCATGCAGGTGCAGGGACCCAAGGACTTGGACCCCCTTCTACTGCTTTCCCAAGCCATACCAGAAAGCTGGATCAAAAGTGAAGCAACAGGGACTCAAACCAGCACCCAGATGGAATGCCGGCACTACAGGCAGCGGATTTACCCGCTGCGCCACAGTGCTGGCCCCTGTTATTTATTTTTATTTCATTCAAATACACCATGGTCAATCTTGGCAAAAAGTCAATTATTCACTCCAGGTTATAGAAATATTTCTTTGATAAAATAATGTATGATTAACACAAGAAAAAATGACACATTGAACATCAAAATCTAAAAATTCTGCTCTCAAAATATAGGCCACAATCTGAGAGCAATATTTACATATCACATGTCTGATTAAAGAATTGTGTTCCTAATACCTATTTTAAAATTCTCAAAAATCAATAATTAGAAAACAAAAATTTAACAAAAGAACGGAAAGTTCAGACACTTCACCAAAAATGCTATGTGGATGACAAACAAGAACACAAAAAGAAGTTCAATGTCACTTGTTAGGGAAATGCAACTTAAAACCACAAATTTAAATCACTATGGATTACTACAATACCTAAGATCGTTAAAAAGACAACTGCACCACATGTAAGCAAGAATATGGAGTAACTTTAATTCTCACATGTCATATAGACTTCTGGAGGAATAGAAACTGTCACAACTACTTGGAAGACAGTTTGGCAGATTCTTTAAATTTGACAAAAAAAATTCTACCAAAAATCCTGTCATTCATTCCTAGGTATCCAAAAGAACTGACAACATTATAATATAAGGATGTATACACAAATGGTCTGAGCAGATGGCCATCAACAGATGAATAGGTAAATAAATTGTGAAATATCTATAAGTGGAATACTACTCAATAACAACAACAAAAGCAATGAACTATTGATGCAAGCAACAACATGGGAGACTCCTCAAGAGTCAGACAGGGCCGGCGCCGCGGCTCACTAGGCTAATCCTCCGCCTAGCGGCGCCGGCACACCGGGTTCTAGTCCCGGTCGGGGCGCCGGATTCTGTCCCGGTTGCCCCTCTTCCAGGCCAGCCCTCTGCTGTGGCCAGGGAGTGCAGTGGAGGATGGCCCAGGTGCTTGGGCCCTGCACCCCATGGGAGACCAGGAAAAGCACCTGGCTCCTGGCTCCTGCCATCGGATCAGCGCGGTGCGCCGGCCGCAGCGCGCCGGCCGCGGCGGCCATTGGAGGGTGAACCAACGGCAAAGGAAGACCTTTCTCTCTGTCTCTCTCTCTCACTGTCCACTCTGCCTGTCAAAAAAAAAAAAAAAAAAAAAGAGTCAGACAAAGAAAAATATAATGCAACACAAAATCAACTACAGTGACAGAAAGTAGATCAGTGTTTGCCTGAATGTTGGGGAAAAGATGAGGGTTTACTTTTGAGAGTGATAGATATGTTCATTAACTTGATCATGCTAATAGTTTCGCAGGTGTATACATGTGTCAAACCTTACCAAAGCAGATGCTTTAAACATGTGCAGTTTTGTATGTCAATTATACCTCAATTAATTCACTAAAAATGAGGAGAAAATCAGTTATGCATAGTGCTGAGAATTTCTGATGAGCCTGCAAGAAAAATCAGAAAGCCTGCCCTGAGATCTTCATCTATTTTAGAACTGGTTATAAATTTATCTACCTTCCAAATAGTTGCAAAACAGGCAAGAAGTAGACTGTTAAGTAGGGGGATCGGCAGGAGCCGCGGCTTACTAGGCTAATCCTTTGACTGTGGCACCGGCACCCCGGGTTCTAGTCCCGATTGGGGCGCCGGATCCTGTCCCGGTTGCTCCTCTTCCAGTCTAGCTCTCTGCTGTGGCCCGGGAGTGCAGTGGAGGATGGCCCAAGTGCTTGGGCCCTGCACCCGCATGGGAGACGAGGAGGAGGCACCTGGCTCCTGGCTTCGGATCAGCGCAGCGCCAGCCGTAGTGGCCATTTGGGGGTGTACCAATGGAAGGAAGACCTTTCTCTCTGTCTCTCTCTCTCTCACTGTCTAACTCTGCCTGTCAAAAAAAAAAAAAAAAAAAGGTAGGGGGATCATATATATCCAGATTTACCTGAAACACTTCCAACTTATCCCTGTTAACCAGTACAATTATTATGGAAATACCCTTTCCTTCTCAGAAGTGTCTGGGCTTGGAAGCTACCAATCAGGCAGGCACCATACTCCCAGGCAATCTAGTAAAAGATATGATCATCTTCCCAGGTAGTCAAGAAATAAAATCAAACAGAATCACCCAAAGAACCATTCTTACAAGAGTTTTAAATTGAGCTTCAGCACATCCAGGAAGATTTTTTTTTTATTTTGTTTATTTTTTTTCCTTTTTTTATTTAGTAAATATAAATTCCCAAAGTACAGTTTATGGATTACAATGGCTAACCCCCCCCCCATAATTTCCCTCCTACTCACACCCCTCCCATCTCCCGCTCCCTCTCCCATTCCATTCACATCAAGATTCATTTTCAATTATGGAAGATTTGATTGACAAGATAAAATTTGTTCCCAAAAAATAAAAAAAAAAAAATAGGAAAGCAAAACCTAACTGAACTGTAAGAAAAATCAAAATATAAATAAAAGGCTTAATGTCCATTCAAGAACCAATAGCACTTTCATTCTTCTATTTAGCACCCAAAAAGTATCAGCTACTTTGCGGAATGTTGGTAATACTCATTTAGAATGGGCAGTGTGAGCAAATAGCATGATTGTAAAACACACTCTTTCAAGACATACAGAAGCAGTACCAACTGGCTAAGAGTGAGATTAGTTCTAATGGTGTCAAAAAGTCTTTAGGACAAAGGCAGAAATCTTGCAAAAACTTTGAGCCCATTGCCTACCATTTATTTAAATGAATTATTTTTATTATATTTTTGTAGTTTCAGGCATGAAGTAAATACTTATTGAAAGCTGCATTGCTGCACAGTAGGCTAAGCCTCTGCCTGTGGCGCGGCATCCCATATGGGCATCGGTTCGAGTCCCAGCTGCTCCTCTCCAGATCCGGCTCTCTGCTATTGCCTGGGAAAGCAGTAGAAGATGGTCCAAGTCCTTGGCCCATGCACCCACGTGGGAGACCCAGAAGAAGCTCCTGGCTCCTGGCTTCAGATCAGCACAGCTCCAGCCAATATGACCATTTGGGAAGTGAACTAATGGATGGAAGACCTTTCTCTCTGTCTCTCCCTCCCTCCCTCTGTAACTCTGTCTCTCAAATAAATAAAAATAAAAGAAAGTTAATTTTCACTCAATGTCTTTTCCTTTGGTTAATCCTTAGCTAAACCAAGAGTTTTTGCCAAAGGCAACAGTCAGTTGTCACTGTTAGATCTTCAAGGGTACTTCAAAATGGTTAAGGAAAATGGATTTAAAGGTTATTTAGTGTAAAAATATTTTTTAAATCATACATACATAGAGACCTCAAAAACTTCATTGAAATGCACATTATTGAAAAATTATACCTGTATTTCAAAAATTTTTTGCAACAAAAAATTTGATTTTATTCCATTTCTTCACAGATTTTTGAAGTACTCTCAGAGATACAAGTGCAGTGATAATTGCAATCACCCTTTTGTTTATCTTACTAGGCATTAAATCACAGATTTGGTGGGAAATTAAAGAATATTTTACATTGATCAGATGAAAATTAACTATCAATTGCACAAAATATAAATATAATCAAGTGATGGTTTTTAAGGTAAGGAATGGAGAGGAAATTGGAAAGCCAAATCCAGAGACCTAGGCTTTCATGTCTACATAGCCATTAAAAATCCTTGACAGCTAAGAGTGCTAAGGCACATGTGCTGCCCTTTGGAATTATCTCTTTGCTCCCCAGCCACTTCAATCTTTGTTTATTGCTCAACAGTTGGCCAGGAAGAAGCCTTGGTTCACAGATGTAGATGCTAATTTGTCCTCATAATGTTAAATTTGGCTAAGGAGGAGAGTTCAGTAATTATGTCAGATATTCTTAACTTTAAAATTTTTAATTTCATATTTCTTGAGTCTCATGTTCAATTAACTAAGCCGTATATACTTAATTAATACTGAAGGTGACAATCAAAGCTGGAAATCAACCCATAAGCATTAATATCTATTCAGTAGCTTTTTTTTACCATAGCGTATAAGTTCTAAATTCTAAATCTAAATACCATAAATGAACTGGGTTGTATCCCTCTCAAGTTCTATTTGTAATAAAGTGGAAATAGGTAACTTTAAAGAAGAGATAGGAACCAGGACAGTTGAATTGGTCTCATCTATTTTGCTTTACTTATTAGGAATGTAAGTAGAGCTTTCACTGGTTCTCATATAAGCAATTCTATAAAATGATCCACTCGTGAAAACTGTCACAGAAAAGCAAATATCCATGACCAGGTGGAGGGATGCTAGCTAGGCCAATCAAGGTGCACAAACACAAGTTCATGTGTCTGACTACTTCAGAAAGTGAATGAGTGCAATAACACATATTTTGTTTGTAAGTGGTACTAAAGGCTTTTTCCTAAGAGAGTTTGCCATCATCTCAGACATTCCCAAGGCATTTCCAGTGAAATTTCTGACCCACATGAGTCACTCTTCACCAATGCTCAGAGAGCCCTTACACACTTGTAGGTAAACTGTATTGCATACCAGTGTTTTAAAAACTCGCAATCCTTACACAAATTTTAAAGTGCGGGTTTCACATAAATGAGCCTTGGATGATTTCTCCACTTCTCTGAATAATGTATTTTTGCTCACTGTAGTTTAATTTCCTTGTTAGATCAGGACACTGTTTACAGTTTAAGAAAATCATAGGGGGCGGGGACAATACAAGGTCAGTCTAGGGTTAGATGGGGTAGTGGAAAAATACCGAGCTGGTATACTTCAGGGTGTTTTGCAATCACTTCTTAAATCTCTGGAAAGCTAATGTGAATAATTTTATAGAAATTAAGGATCTGTTGCCAAGGCCTGTTGACTGATATAGCTCAATGGATATACACAGGTCCCCCCCAAAAAATGTTAATTTAGGTTCTCTCCTCCTTTGTCTAACAATCACTGCCATCTAGTGGATGCACTGCAAGAATTATTTTCTTTAAAAACAATCAGTATTCATTAAATAATGAAATAATGTCTTTTGAATAGGAAAGGCAGGAGCTTATGCTACAGTAAATGCCCTAAAATAGATAAAACCTGGAAAATACTTTGTTTAAAGATTTATTTATTTAGTTGAAAGTCAGAGTTAAAGAAAGAAATCTATTCACTGGTTCACTCCCCCAGATGGTTGCCATGGCCAAGGATAGACCAGGCCTAAGCCACAGCCATGAGTTTCATCCAGGTCTCCCACATGGGTTACAGGAGCCCAAGCACCTGGGTCATCTTCCAGGCTTTTCCCAGGCCATCCTGGATCAGAAGTGGAGTGGCAGGGGCATGAACCATATGAATCCCATATGGGCAGTGCCCATATGGGATGTTGGCAATCACAAGCAGTGACTTTACTTGCTATGCCACAGTGCTGGCCCCAAAATCTGGTAAAGACTTAAAAGAAGCATGCTGGAGTTTACCAAGACTTATAAAAAAATCATTCTTGTGCTTTCTCATCAAAAGCAAATTCCCATTCAATTCAACAAAAGTTAAGTTAAATTAAAAGAATTGCTATTGGGCTGGCACCATGGCTCACTTGGCTAATCCTCCACCTGTGGCACTGGCACTCCGGGTTCTAGTCCCGGTTGAGGAGCCGGGTACAAGTCCCAGTTGCTCCTCTTCCAGTCCAGCTCTCTGCTGTGGCCTGGGAAGGCAGTGGAGGATGGCCCAAGAGCTTGGGCCCTGCACCTGCATGGAAGACCGGGAGGAAGTACCTGGCTCCTGGCTTTGGATCGGCGCAGCACCGGTCGTAGTAGCCATTAGGGGAGTGAACCAACGGAAGGAAGACCTTTCTCTCTGTCTCTGTCTCTCACTGTCTAACTCTGCCTAGCAAAAAAAAAAAAAAAAAAAAAAAAGAATTGCTATTTTTCATGCTTTTCTTACAAGTAATTTCTGTGGTTAGTCAATAAGTCCATTCTCTTCAGCATACTCTAAATATTTGTGTCAGAATTTACTTGATCAATAATTACTTATTGAGCATTTCTGATGCTAAAGGAAATACAGAAGAATAAGAGATGCAAGCTACAAATGCAGTAGTTAGCAATGATGCTAACTCACTCAGTCCAAAGGAGAGGCTAGTGAGGACTGGAATAACTGGAGAAAGTTTGTGACACTTGAGATGTGTTCTAAGTATAATTTAGAAACAAGTGATCAAATCATTGGGCCTGGAGACACTGAAAAGTTTTTGTTGTTGTTACAGCAGGGTGAGTTTATATCAATATAAAGGGAGAAGGAAAATGGATCTGAAATGAAAGAAACATACAAGGGTGGCCACCCCAAGTGGGGCTGACAAAATGTCACCTGAGCAAAATTTGCAGCATCATGAAGGTCTTTAGGAAAGAGTTAAATTATATCGCTACTGCCATGAGCTCTTAAGCTCTTCTTTATTTGCCCTTTGTTGAGCAACAGCTAGCTAATTGTAAACGGAGTCCCGTAATTGGATTCTAAGAATACTCTTACAAGCCTTTCTATTAACCAAGAGTAGCTTCTGGTTGCCAGCCTCTTAAAATGTCTGGAAGGGAAGCAAGCGTTTATAGAGCCAGGTGCCTTAGTGATTTCCCCAGTTGCCAAAGGGTGGGGCCGCACAGCCCGCCGGAGGCTCAGGCGGCTTCAGGGACCCAGCACCTATTCTCCTTCATTTCCTCCAAGCACAGCTCTTGTCCTTTTAAAGTTTAAACTGCTGCGTATCTCACTTGGATGTGAATTTTGACTTGTGCTGTATTTCAAAGCAGTTTTTGGTTATAGAATTAAAGTTTTCTGTTCTTGTCTACCTATTCTTTGACTTTGGGGCCCCATGCTATTTATTTTTGTTTATTTTTTTCTTTTCCACAGGCAGAGTTAGAAAGGGCCCAAATAATAAAATTAAAATTACTGTTCGTTATTCACTGCGCACCCTTTTGTTATGTTCCTTTATTTAATCTTTTTTAAAGTCCTATAAGGTGAGAATTATGTCAATTTTATAGACAAGAAAAGTGATATTCAGAGAGTTTTGTAAATTGTCCAATATTATACAGAGAGTAGCACGGCAGATTTGATTTTAGATCTCTCAGATTTCACACCGTAAGAGGGGGCTGTATCTTTGTGCTGGACTCCACCACTTTCTCCTGAGGAATATATTTAAAAGTAGTGTTTCATCTTCTTTTGCCCTTCTGCTGGAGCTGTGTCTCGAGATACATTTCCTCATGACTCACAAACCTGATTTCATCAGAAGAATTAGATATGCAAAAAGACCTTTTAGGTCAGCGAGTATAACTTCTTGCCAAGAATAGGATTTTTCCCTGTAAAGCATTTATTGCGCCAAACACAGTTATAATAGGTATCACATTTTCCTACTGCATACCCCCCATGAAGCCATCCCATCAATATCCAAGATGGCCATGTAAGTGCCATCAAAGCCTCTTCACAGCTGTAGTTTTCCGCCCTCCAGCTTTCCTACTTACCAAGTGGAAGCACTTGCCATTTCCACTCAGAGGAGTCCTTTCCTTAGTGGCCAAGCTTTCTCTCAACTCCTGTGGATGGACATGGTTAACAGAGCCTGTCTGCCACCGGACACAGTGACCTGAACCCAAACCTGATGGAGCGACTGTGTGCTCCCAGAGGCCCCTGCTCCGTGGTCACGTTTCTGGCAAACACTTGCTTCTAAAATTCTGCGGCAAAGAAGAGTTGGGAAAGGCTCCAGAAGAGACCCTTGCCCTCCCTGCCCCAGGTCCTTGTAGAATTCCTAGTTGGCTTCTGGAACAGCATACGTCAGTAAACGGTTCTTGGAAAAAGAAAGTTCGAGTTTTCTTTGAGTGTCTTTCAAGCATTAAAAGAGCTGTTTCACGATGCCACAACCACATGAATTACGCTGAGTACCAACTCGCCCTTGATTGCCCACAGAACTCCACCACGCTGAGAAGCCAAAAGCTTGAGATTCTTCTAGGAAACAAAACCAAAGTCAGTGGAGCAGAATCTACCATCAGGGTCCCCTAATTAAGCAAGAGATTTACAAAAATGTGATGAAGATTGAGGGGACTTCACTAAGACTTGCAGTGGTGGTACATACGCAGTTTAGTCGAACTCACTCAAGTTCAAAGAGGAGTTAGGTCAATTTTGGTGACTGTGGTCTGAATGGAAACAGAAAGGAAGGTCACAGAAAGCCAAAGCCAGAATCAGAGCACAGAAGCAATGGTTGCTACCTCTATCAGTGCACTGCCCAGCAAGGCCAGGTTCTCTCTCTACTGGAGACCTAGTTTGCCGTTCACAAAAGTTGAAAGATGTCTCTAAAACTGAACTGGGACTGGGAGCAGGAGTGATGGAAGGAGAAACTTGTAAGAAAAATCTACCATAATGGGAGCTACCAAGAACCTGTAAAGAAACAACTTTAACACAGAGTCACAGAGTCTGTCAACGACTTCAACACAGAGTCAGAGAGCCCTAAATTCAAATCCTGGCCCTGCCGCTTACCACCCAACAAAAGAGACGGACTACGTAGAATTTCACTTCCCCTATTTAAAAGCTGAAATGCAGTAAGTGTTAAATGAAATAATATCTGGAAGCAGCTGGCACACTGCCCTGTACATTCAATGTTCTCAGTAATTGGAATTTATAGAAATAGAGGAGTATTAGCATTGCAGCCATCACCAACTATTTACGAACAAGACTGAACTAACATAGTAAAGGTTTAAGCCACTAGAGCAGAGCCCTGCTTTATCTTTACCAATTAACTACCTCAAGAGACAATCACAGAGCTGCTCAAAATTTCATCCATCCATTGCTCCCAAAGTCATATCACATAAGCCATTCCAATACATTCATGAGTAAAGTCAACTTCTGACTTCTAAAGGGTGTGTAGGAGTCCCTCAGACCTCCTGCTTATTCAAGTTATTAAACCTGAACCCCCAAAGACCATCAGGAGCAAACCTCGGTTTATTGGCTTAGATGCAGCCAGGGAAAACATGGAGACCAATGCAACAGGAGGGCGGCCCAAAGCAGCTTTTCTTGCTTGGTTTCTGAGAAAGATTCTGAGGAGACCCTAAGGGGAACAGATGCCAGTTCTGGATTGGTTGTTGTTTTAGGGGCATGATCAGGAAAAACAAGAACTGGGCCCCCATCACGAGACATGGTTGGGTCAGTAACGTGATGCCCCGGTAGTAGATGAGGGTTAAAAAGCAGACTTAGGGGGCATCACTCCTTAGAATGCAGTAGTCACTCAAAGACTGGGACATTACAGCATTTTATAACTGCTGCCTACACTTGGGGAAAAGAACAGCTCCTATGAACTGTGCAGCTGACTTCTGTCTGTCCTCCCAGCTTGAAGACAGGTCGGATTTTTCCTTTTAATGTCCACGATGGCGTTTCATCTTTCTGCCCCGGATAGACGCTTACTGTTTCAAAGTGGCCCCTAGAACCCGCATGGTCTACACGGGAACACTCCGTGCTATCTCTGCAACTTGTCTCTAAGCCAAAATAGTCGTAAGAATCCTTTTAATATGATTGTAACCGCGAGGCTCTTCACCCGAGGAAAGCTCTGTCCCAAGCACCCTGTCTGTAGATCCCTACTTTGACCTGGAGACGCTAGCAACTCTTTATCTGAGGCACCCCATTAGACAAAGCTCGAGGACTGGTTCCATCCCCTCAGTTTGAACCATCCCTGCATTGCCCTTTCCGGCAGTGGTTGTAGTCTTGGCTTATATTATCCTTGTGGAAAACTAAAGCCATACAAACTGCAGTCAAACCAGCTGTTCTCTCCCTCCTTCCTAACCAACTTGTATTCATGCCTAGAACTTGGCTGTTAATGTTTATCTTGTGAGTTTCTCCTTGCTGTTAGCACTGCGACAGAAGAAAAGGAGGGCTAAGAATCAGAGACACTGGAAGTAGACTCTAGTTCTCCAACCAGGTGCATGACGTCAAGCAATCACTCTATGCATCTGGGTCTTGCGTCTTTGTGAAATAAACATGCTGCCATTAGACAACCTCACATATCTCTTTCCCTGCTAGCATTGGCATCTCTCCTCATGCCACTGTCAGCCTAGGAGCAGGATAGTGACATTTTAGCAGGCACTGTTAGATCTAAGGCTGTTACCTTTTCCCCTACTCAAAACAGCCTCCCCTTAACCTGGTTTGTTCTTCCATGTTGTAAATCTCTTCTTTGCTTCTACATACAAAGCTACCAAGAATCTTCCTATCCTGGAGAAACACTTTCTGCCTCCCGTAACCTCCCATAACTATTCCATTCTGTCCTCCTCTTCACCGCACAAGTTCTCAGGAGGGCTGTCTGCACCCTTGATTGCGTCTCATCAGTTCTGTCTTCATTCCCTGATAATCAGGCTTATTTGCCACAAGTTATGAATCTGGTCTCTCAACCAATAAATCCAGGGGCCTTGTCTCAGTCATGATCATCATCGACTTCCCTGACTACATTTCCTTCCCCTCGAGGTATCCTCAAAATTTTATTTGAACTCCTCTCACTTTTAGAAACTTTTAACCATTGTCTCTATACAACTGGCTCCCAAGTCCTGACAAAGTCATGTATTAAATTCTAAATGTAGATGGTCTCTTCCTGCATTTTCTTCTTCTTGCTGTTCCAAACTGGCAGCCAAGTCTTAGACACCCCTGAACTCAGGGGATTTTGCTTTATGGAAATCTGAAGGCCCTCCAGCCCTCTGCTTGGGGTCTAGCCTCATTCGCCAATATAATGTATACCATATAGGAATTCAGTCCAACTGGCTGTGAGCAGGCCTGAGGTAGCCTTTGTCCAAGAGCACTATTAATAACGAAAAGACTATAAAACAGGTAAAAGTCCATAGTGGTGTTTAGTGGGAGGTCAGAGAGTTAGCAGGCATTTTGGCAATCTCCCGTAAAAGTATAAAAATATTCTCTTTTCAACTAGAAGAACAAGCGATAAAATTTAAGAGGAGTTCTGGTTACCTAGATGTGTAAATAAATATGTTTTGCTTTAGGGCTGAGAACATTTTTTAAAATCCTTGTCCATTTACATGTCATGGAAACAGTCAAAACAATCCATATGACAACTTCTCAGTACAAACAAGAATGTGCTGTACACATTGCTGAAACAAAACAGGAATGAAGTGAGAGCACAACTAAACCAAGGATTCAAAACGTGTCAAAAAGTGAGGAAAAACTGTCACTTCACTCAAACATGTATTTAAAAACACTGATTAAATGTTTCTCAGTGCTTTGTGAAACAGATGGGGAACTTTATCATAAGGATTTAGAGATAATGTAGAAATGAAGACCAAAGCTTAGCAACCCAGAAATGCCACCATCATCACATCCCCCCAAAATTAATATTAAATAAAAAATTAAATCCAGATATTGTAAAATACCATATAATTTAAAATGTATATTGTAATAAAAGCTAAAAATCAAAATATTTCAATAATTTATCTATAAATTCTTTCACAAACTTCAGACTATTTTCTGACGCTCCTCTCATTTATATTTTCTGGAATAGCCACATGCCTGGGTGAACACAGGGGGTTATTTTAAAAATCAGTTCCACATGTTGCAATTTAATAGATTTTCTTTCGAGTTAAGTCACATATGGATTAGTGAAGGACAGTTTCATTTTCTGTTTCTTCTTGAATTCATGAGAACACGTCCATGGTAAGAGGCCAATGTTTGTAAGGAATTCCCAGTGTCTCCCTGCTGGTTTGGAAATCTCACTACCTGAGATGAGCTTTGTTTTTCAGCCATAGGAGCACATGTTAGGGTGTGCAGTTACGGAGAGGGTATAAAGCACAGTCTAGGAGAATATTTCTAACCTAATCACATTGTATCAGACCTAGTGGAAATTACAAAATATGGCTATGATTAGCCTGGAGAGAGAAAAAAATGTACAAAACAATTCATTCAAATTAAGAATGTGAGACAGAAATTTGTAATGTATTCAGGCAAAGAAACTAAGAGGAAAAGTGGGAAAATTCACAGACTACAAGCTGTCCCTGACCCATTTTCCCTGTCTTCTCTAGCCTTTTAGCTGCAAACTAGAATGAATACTACGTTTCCTAGAAGCGAGATTTCCTTAAATCCATCTTTAAGCTCTACCAATGTGAGATAAAGAACTGGTAGGACAACTTTCAGAAATCTTTGGTTGTTGTTGTTTTGTGGAGGAACTAAATTTTTTATTTGTAAAAAGGGAACAAATTTCATGCATTTCATGTTTACAGTGTTAAGAGCATAATGATACTTTCTTTAGGAAACAATTGCTGTTAGCCATTAGCCTCTTCTTAACTCTTCCTTCAACCTTCTGCTTGGGTGCGCATGTGACAGCTTGAGCTCCCTCTTGACCGGGACAAGTGCTCCCTCAGAATGGCCAGACAAAAACCCAGAGACGCTCTCAGCCCCCGAGCACTCTGTGAAGCAAAGATGCCCTATCAGTCCGATTGCTGCACTCGTTTCCTAACACTGAGTCAACAAATCCCCATCAACCAAATCATTTAAAACAACAGAAACTGCTTGTCTCACAGTTCTGGAGACCTAAAGTTCAAAATAAACCAGTAGGCAGGGCCTTGCTCCCTCTGAAAACTTCAGGTCTGGATTCTTCCTTGCCTCTTTCCTGCTGCCGGTGTTGTTGGTGTCTTTTCCTAACCCAGAAAACCTTCCAACAAAGAAAGAAAAGAAAGAAAAAGGGCCGGCGCCGTGGCTCAATAGGCTAATCCTCCGCCTGTGGCGCCGGCGCACCAGGTTCTAGTCCTGGTTGGAGTGCCAGATTCTGTCCTGGTTGCCCCTCTTCCAGGCCAGCTCTCTGCTGTGGCCAGGGAGTGCAGTGGAGGATGGCCCAAGTGCTTGGGTCCTGCACCCCATGGGAGACCAGGAGAAGTACCTGGCTCCTGCCTTCGGATCAATGCGTGCGCCAGCCACAGTGCGCTGGCCGCAGCGGCCATTGGAGGGTGAACCAACGGCAAAAGAAGACCTTTCTCTCTGTCTCTCTCTCTCACTGTCCACTCTGCCTGTCAAAAAAATATAATAAAAAAAAGAAAGAAAAAGAAAAGAATTTTATTATTCTACAAGCATTAACCACAACATGGCATCCACCACAGGCAATCTTCAAAGATTAGAAAGATAGAAAAAGAACTCACCATATGCAGCCAAGCCAAACAACTCATTCCATACATGTTCTCAAGATAAATAATAACTAATCTCAGGTACGAGGACTTGACAGCACCATTTATGAGACATCCAAGATCCATCCGATAACCACAGTGACCATCTATGTTTCCTAATTGGATTAATTCAAATTAAAATAAACTTTTCATATCTTTATGAAAACAGGTAGTTTTGGAGCAAGGTGCCTGGTAAGTTAGGCTCCTGTGCCCCTAGAGAAACTGGGAAATTCAGACTCTATCTTACCTAATTAATGCATTTCACAGAGATGGCTCCAGGGCATTTGAGAAAGATTGAGAATGATATTCTTGGAGGCTTACTTCGCTTGAAAGAAGATTTAAATATTTCTCAGTGAGGCAGAGAAAGACTAATAATTACAAGTTTCTAAAGGAGGACTAAGCCTCTATTTTAAAATTTGTATTTACCCTTATACCACAACCCTTGATGTGTCAAGACATCACTCAGATCCCTGCCTCTGTCATTACATGGTGTGTACCCTGTATGTTTTCGCATCCCAACTTCCCTCTTCTTAGCAAGGACTCTAGTCATTGAACCACGGCTTACTCCCATCTGGTATGACCTCATCTTGACTTGGTAACATCTACAAAGACCCAATTTCTAAGTGAGGTCATATTCCCAGTAAAGGGAGGGATTAGGACATATCTATTGGGGTACACAATTCAACCTACAACAGTTGCCTACCTATAAAATTGTAAGGAGAAGTAAAACCTCCAACTTGATCAAGCCAAACTTATTTGGAACCTTTGTTACTCACAGTCAATGGCTCTGGGTTCTGGCAGAATCTAATGAAAAATTACAAACTCCAGCATTCTTTAGTAAATCAAGCGAGCGCCCCTCTTTAGGAACACTCTAGAGAGACCCTAGCCATCTTGTATCATTTTACCTTTATTATCCCAACCCCCATTCCAGGTACTTTTAAAGGAACCACCTTTAACCTTGAGATGTCCTTTACACTTTATCTTCTTACCTTGTTGATATCCAAAATTGCTTTGGGAGGAAAAATAAAACCTGTAATTTCTTCATTACAGTTCAAAGGCCATATGCTAACTATGGTAACACTTTCAAGTGAATGGAAATTCCTTCAGAATGCAATCAAGTTCTCAATCAACAGATATAAATAAGGAAGTTAAATCCTTGTGTCTTTTTCTAGGAAAAAGCAAGTGTAAGGAGCCACAGGATTTTGTTTTTTCAAACATCATTTCCAACATAATATTAAAATGAAAGCAATTTTTGAAAAGACAAAATAGAAAATTAGTTGAAACTCCTAAGATATGTAAATTTGTCAGAACTGATTACTAGATCAACTAGTGAAATCTTGAACATGCCATAACAATAATATACAAAGCCCCTTTGTGTGGGCCCTTGATAATCCCAAAATTCCTGAGGCATACTTACTCCCTGTTATTGTTGTAAGGTTGCTGAACGAAATGCATGCCAGGGCAGAGAAGTGAAGGGCTCAAAATAAAAGCAGACCTGTAGAGGTGAAACATACATGTAGGATTTCTGAAAGGGAGTCAACTCTGGAAAATACTGGAAGAGAACATTTGAGCTAACAATTTACTTTTTAAGAAAGTCTATTCAAAGCTTTAGAGAAATGAAATCTCAAAATTTTAAATTTTCATTGAGTTGAGCCTCACCTATGTTAGGTTCAAGCAGGACCATACAATTAAATTTGACAGTCTCTCCACAAATCACATATCTCAGATGCTAGAGAGTATTAGAGTCAGTGGCTGGCCAACATGAGCACACCCTTTCACACACTACACAGTTTTGGCAGAGATAGTGAAATCACTCACACTTCAGGTGATTTTAAAACAACCGTGCATTTTTCCAGCAATGCATCCTGACCATACCAGGGTTCCCAGATCACAACGCCATTTTCTAACTAACTACATGAAAGCTGTCTCAATGTATGCAACAGAAATGACTTTGAAAAAAATAGCTTGAAGTTCCATTTTAGCAATCTGAATTCCATTTTAAATATATGGTTTGTTATTTGAAGAATATTATTTTAGGGGCCAGCACTGTGGCTTAGTAGGCTAAGCCTCAGCCTGCAGCACTGGCATCCTATTTGGGCACCAGTTCCTGTCCTGGCTGCTGCTCTTCCCAGTCAGCTCTCTGCTATGGCCTGGGAAAGCAGTGGAAGATGGCCCAAGTGCTTGGGCCCCTGCACCCATGTGAGAGACCCAGAGGAAGCTCTGGGCTTCAGATCGACCCAGCTCCGGCAGTTGCAGCCATTTGGTGTGTGAACCAGTGGATGGAAGACCTCTCTCTGTCTGCTACCTTACCTTTCAAATAAATAAATAAATAAAATATTTTTTAAAAATTATTTTAATCATTTCAGAGTACAAACAGCACTATCTTAAATATACAGTTACCTACTAGTTTCTTTTCTGTGTTCCTCTGGTCTGTCATATTTGTACATTGCTTAACAGACAAGAGGCACTTAAGAGCTTCTCCAAAAGAGATATTTCTCCAAAAGCAATCAAAACTTTTGTGGCCAAAATAATGAGGCTGAACAATAAGACCAAACAATAAAGCTTTAGGATCCTGAAACACTTGCATTTTACTTTGATTAAAATCTGCGGCCGGCGCCACGGCTCACTAGGCTAACCCTCCGCCTGCAGTGCCAGCACCCAGGTTCTAGTCACGGTCAGGGCGCCGGATTCTGTCCCAGTTGCCCCTCTTCTAGGCCAGCTCTCTGCTGTGGCCAGGGAGTGCAGTGGAGGATGGCCCAAGTGCTTGGGCCCTGCACCCCATGGGAGACCAGGAGAAGTACCTGGCTCTTGGCTTTGGATCAGCGTGGTGCTCCAGCTGCAGCGGCCATTGGGGGGTAAACCAACGGCAAAGGAAGACCTTTCTCTCTGTCTCTCTCTCTCACTGTCCACTCTGCCTGTCCAAAAAAAAAAATCTGCAGCTGTTTTATTGTAGTGACCCAGTAGCTACCACCCTAAAGTGCCATGGTAAAATCTCCCTGCCTCCAATGGGGTGGCAGATGGTGTTTCAGTGGTTAGAGAGACAGAAAGCAGAAACAGTGTTCTTTACTCAATGACTACAGTTGTTCTCAACACATTGGAGTCATCAGAGAGTCTGCTGAAAATATGAGATACCCAATCCTGACCCTTGAGTTTCTGATTCGCGAGATATCAAATAAGGCCTACAGCTGTGTACTTAGCAAACACTCTAAGTAATCTACCGCAAGTAATCAACAGATCATATTTTGAGAAATAATACTTTTTTAACTTTTATTTAATAAATATAAATTTCCAAAGTACTAATTTTGGATTACAGTGGCTTTTTTCCCCCATAACCTCCCTCCCACCCGCAACCATACCATCTCCCACTGCCTCTCCCATCCCATTCACATCAAGATTCATTTTCAATTATCTTTATATACAGAAGATCAATTTAGTATATACTAAGTAAAGATTTCAACAGTTTGCACCCGCACAGAAACACAAAGTGTAAAGTACTGTTTGAGTACTAGTTATAACATTAATTCACATAGTACAACACTTTAAGGACAGAGATCCTACATGGGGAGTAAGTGCACAGTGACTCCTGTTGTTGATTTAACAATTGACACTCTTCTTTATGGCGTCAGTAATCACCCTAGGCTCTTGTCATGAGTTGCCAAGGTTATGGAAGCCTTTTGAGTTCACCAACTCCGATCTTAGAGAAATAATTTAAACATTAAAGTTTGAAGAATGCAGTGTGCTTGAAATGGGTAGCCCTAGCAGTATGCCCTTCCACCTCAGGAGCTGATCACCCTTCACTTCTTGCCACCATATACGCACTTTCTGTGTCTCAAGTTTTTATAGTCAATCAAACTCCTCCTGCCATGTACATGAGACAGTTGGTCATGAGTTGACAGAGATGATCTGGTAATTTCTCTAACAATCTCACTGTTCAAAGACATCGTTGAAATCTAGCCCACTTGTTGCACAAGTCTTGCTTCATTAATTTAACCAAAAAGGGTGCTGGTGTGCACAGTAGTTTAAGCAGCAGGATAATTCACAGAAACCCTTCGGTGACAAAGAACTCTTTCACCTGATACCTGGGAGCTTTGACCCCAAACACTCCTTTCTAAAATGTTTACCTCTGACCTTGAACTATACTCGGATATCAATAATGAACTGTTGTAGAGCTTTTTTTTTTTTTTTTATTCTGATAGACACATCAGGAACCTAGTAAATGTGGAAGTTAGAATTGCATTCACAGACTGTCTTTGGACCATCAAAATGAAAGAAGTTCTTTGATCAACTTGTTTTAGTCATAACTTCACTTACCCAAATAATTACACATGAAGAGCCTGACAGCAAAATCAAAAAGTCTAACCAGATTATCCTTATTCCAAATTCCCTATGTTCAGGAAAAAACACTTTGACACCAGAATATGAGGAAAACAAAACACACTAGAATTCCACATAAGGTATATCTAAGAGTTTAAATACATTAACAATCTCCAATGTAAAAGAAAAAAATTAAGAAAACTTTCAAGCTTTTAATTCACTTTTGAAGGATGAACAAAATCAAGACACAAAATATTTCTGCCGAGTACATACGACCATTTAAACCATCTAATATGGAAGTCGTAATCAAAATATTTATCAATTTATTCTTTGAGACTGTATTTATTAACATTGGATTAAGCATTGTCAAATACATTATTAGTAAAATATAAATTAAATACTTCTAGAATGGCTATGAAAGATTAAATGTATATATGATAAATTTAAAACTTTTAGGACAATTTCTAAGCATGTTAATAATGTCCTAAAGACATAAAGATGTACAGAAATGTAAAATAAGAACAATGGATGTCTATAAATAAGAAATAAATGACTTTTGCATTTGACATTTTTATAACTTGCAAAGTATGTATGAAGGCACAGGAAACAGATACTATCATCTAGACAATAAAATATTTAAAAACACAAGCTAGACCAAATGACCTTTGTTCATACTGTTAAAATATCTACTGGTATTCACCATATGATTGGATAACATTTTTATGTAAAGCATCTCTGAAATATGAGTAATCATTTCAACAGAAAAATTAACAGTCTACTGGAGTGCCTTATGTAATTTTTCTTGCTACAAATATTTAAATGGGGGAAAGAAAAATGGCATTATGAAAGACTATAGTGTAAATAATGAAAGTAGCACAGGATACCTTTTCACTTATGAAAAGAACAGCTACAATTTTAAACACAGGGCACAGTCAAACGGGCAAAGGCCTTGTAGGCACCTTTCAGTCAGAATCTCCTGGATCACAATCCTTTGAATGCAAAATCAGATAGATTACTCACCTTGGAAACCTCTCCTTAGAAAGGTGTGTGCCTTGTTATTTAACAGTTAAAATTGTTTGCTACATTTTCACTTGATATTTAACTACTAAGAGTAAGCAATCTGGGAGACCTGCCTTGTTCTCCCATTTCTCCTCTATTCTCTTCAAAGATGGAAAATTGACTCTCTTCTGAAGGACTCCCCATCAGGATGTACAGTCTGATCTTTAGACCTTATAAAAGGAATAGCTAACATTTTCTGCCATAATAGCCTGGCTACATATAGAAGAAATGATGATTATACAGCTAAAGTTATCTCACCATGGGCACAGAAAACTGGAAAAACCTCCCTTTTCAAACTAAACTAAGGAGGAGAACGTTTTACTAATGATTTCAAAATTTATAGATAAGGTGGTCATCATGTTTGATATTAAAGTGAAAACATAGCTTTCCTCATGGGCACTGTCTTCCTCACAGAAAAACTACTACCAGAACATATGTGTGACTATAGATTCCCAGCTCATGCCACCAAAGATTAGGGCTGGGACAGAATACCCCTTGGCTGACTTTAAAGGCTGCCTTCTGTGGTCTACTTTACCAGAAACCAGAAGGAAAATGAGCAAGTTAGGAAGCAGGAGCAATGTAAGGATAGGTGACAGGTCAAATTAATGGCTGCTTTACACAGTGATCAGCCATCAGGGAGACCCAATAGGTCAGTCCATCACAAATGGCATTAGTTTCCGATGTGCAAAGCCAGGGCTTCAGATGGATACAGAAGTCAGAAGTCAGTTTATGAAAAGCCCTGGCAGCTCTGCCAGCCAAGATCTCGGTCATTAGAAGCAGAACTGCCCTGGGGTTGAAGGACCCCTGGATCAGAGACATAGACCCTGTTGGCCCTAAGCTGAAAAAAGCCCTTCACCGCCAGCGCCGTGGCTCACTAGGCTAATCCTCCACCTGCGGCGCTAGCACACCGGATTCTAGTCCTGGTCAGGCACAGGATTCTGTCCCAGTTGCTCCTCTTCCAGCCCAGCTCTCTGCTGTGGCCTGGGAGTGCAGTGGAGGATGGCCCAAGTGCTTGGGCCCTGCACCCGCGTGGGAGATCAAGAGGAGGCACCTGGCTCCTGGCTTCAGATCAGCGCAGTGCACCGGCCACAGCAGCCATTGGAGGGTGAACCAACGGAAAAGGAAGACCTTTCTCTCTGTCTCTCTCTCTCAGTGTCCACTCTGTCAAAAAAAAAAAAAAGCCCATCACTCAGCCCAGCTTCCCAAGTAACCACTACTTTTAAGGGGACGCTCCAGTACGGTCAGGAACATCGCAGGCAGAACTGTAAATTCCCTTTTAGAGATGCCACCTGCCTTCTATTCAGGCCAGCTCTCTTCCCAGGCCAGCTAAGTACTGGAAGTCAAGAGGGTGCCTTCCTTAAGGAGGTTCACACCTCCCTGTGATGCCTCCTCAGCACCCATGTGAAGAGACAGGTTGGTCTGGGCCTCCTATCTGGCCAGGCCTTAAAGCCCATCTGAATATGATCAAGCCCCTCCTGTCAGTCTCTATTTTCTTCTCAATGAGAAAACTTCCTCGTGGTTTAGACAGCATCTTTCTTAGGCCCTTAAATAATGACTCTGTCCTTTATTTCAGACCCTGTGAGTTTAATCTGTTTGCTAGATTTGTTTTCTCCAGACTTGAAACAGTGACATTCGAGATGGCCATGCATATGAAATCTCACATGGAAGCAGTTTCTTCAAGCTGACACTGTGTCCCCCTCAGAGGCCACCTCCTGCTGGAACTCTTTCTTGACTGCTGGTCCCTACTCTGCCCCTACTCAGCTTGAAGAAGTCAGAGTGCTCATTGTCCTATACCCCCTAACAGAAGTTAGGGTCCATTCTTCTGGGGAGGGAACAGCAAGAGTCAGTTTAATAGGCAGTCAGTTTGATCATGGTGGAAATTGAGGGTGCAAAATGCTTGCTTCCCCAAAAGTACCTTTAGCAAGGTCAAAAGCCCCTGCCCTACTCCTTGGAAGCTTCCAATCTTATCAAGAGAATAGCAACGGAGTGGTGCTTCCATCCTTCTGAGCTCCCAATTTACTGTAAAACAAATTAGGTATCCCACCCTCCTGAAGGCTCTTTTGTTTTATTATGAGCAAGCCAGAAAAAGTAAAAAGGTAACAAATCAGGTCTTTTGAGGGTTTGTCCCTGCCTTGTACTAATTGACAGTTTCTTCACCAAAATCCTGCTTATAAACCCTACTACCATAAGCCCCTTTGAGTTTTGCCTCTCTTGGAGCCCCCATCCAGGCTACACTGTGTCTCTGACCTCCAGGCCATTGGAGCTCTCTGACATAAATAAATCTTGCTTTTAAATACAAAAAAGAAAAAGAAAGTATGCATGTAATGACTATATATATATATATATGCTTATAATTCAAAGACGTTATAAAAATGAAAAGATTACTGAAGAATAATAAAAAATAAAGAAGAATGAAAAAGACAACAAAAACAACAATAATTATACATGATTATTAAAATCTGGTATTTCTACCAATTGTTCATAACTGAGGTATCAGTAAGAGTCCCATAATAAAGCAAATGAAATGTCTCCTGGACATGAACTTTTTCTTTTCACATCATCCATGCCATTTCCACCCCCAAAGGATGGGTCATTGGAAACACATTTGCCAAAAAGAGTGAGTCAAATGTCAAAATCCGAAAAAGGAGCCAAAGCAATTTCAAGCCAGAGAAACACAGCCAAGACAACACAAAATATCAACAGGAGGGCAAGTGTAGGGGAAGACAAAGGTCAGAGAAAGTAAGGTTAGATCACACTGCTTGGTGGTGCTTCTGTATGAATAAACACCTCCTGTAGAATGCATATGAGTGGATCAACACGTTGTATTGGAATCAAATTTGAGTCTTTGGGTAGTTAAGTATGCCCAGACACCAATGTTGCCCTAGGACAACAACAATGTTGCCCACCATCAGAACTGTCATAAAGACAACAAAGAAGGATATTATCCCAGTTTCATCTTTTAAAATTTGGTCTTGTGGTCCGGTGCTCATTTAAGTTCGGCCAGAGGCTTCCGGTCATGCTTCCTCAGTTTGCATCTCTGCAGGATCACAAGTCTAGTTGGACCAATTCTCCTTAAATGACTGTTCCCAACCAGCTCATTTCTCTCCCTGTACAATTCCTTAGCCAAGAGGCTGCTTCTGTCAGCTCTAGTTCTGGCTTCTCTATCCTGCCGACTGGGAGTGGATGGGAGATGGGGCAGGCCCTATCTGAAAGCAGTGGATGCATAGACAGGGAAGTTGAAGAACATACTTTGCAGGACTGGCAAACTGGGTCCACAGAACCAAGAGCAGGAGTTGAGCTCTCAACCACAACAGGCTGGGGGACACAGATGTGATTCAGAGAAACTGATTCTACTCCCAATCTCTGCCCTGTGTTTCCAGGTCTTGTGAGATAAGGCTTCATGGAAAAAAAAGGTTTCATGGAAATCATGAATTTTGGATTGGTTGGCCTAGTTTAAGTCTTTTCTCTTATAAGTGGAAGGATAGTAATCAACAACAATGAAAATTACAGATCCATGAGCCTGATCACAAGACTTCTATATGGAATCCTCATAACTTCTGACTTCTCACTTTCACTTACTTTGTTTATTCCTTTCTTTGATGAACAAGATGAATACCATTAGATTTTTCACAAATGAGAAATAAATAGGTTGAAGAACATAAACTAGCCGGTGCTGCGGCTCACTAGGCTAATCCTCTGCCTTGCGGCGCCGGCACACTGGGTTCTAGTCCCGGTCGGGGCGCCGGATTCTGTCCCAGTTGCCCCTCTTCCAGGCCAGCTCTCTGCTGTGGCCAGGGAGTGCAGTGGAGGATGGCCCAAGTGCTTGGGCCCTGCACCCCATGGGAGACCAGGAGAAGCACCTGGCTCCTGCCTTCGGATCAGCACACTGGCCACGGTGGCCATTGGAGGGTGAACCAACGGCAAAGGAAGACCTTTCTCTCTGTCTCTCTCTCTCACTGTCCACTCTGCCTGTCAAAAAAAAAGAAGAAGAAGAAGAAGAAGAAGAAGAAGAAGAAGAAGAAGAAGAAGAAGAACATAAACTTGCTTATCAAGATTTACTGAGCAATGATGACATCACAGGCATTATGCTATATACCGGAGATTCAAGATATGAATAACTCAAGATTATATGCTTCCCCTGGTGAACATTTGATGACTATTTGAGGAATCACTGTCTTTATTTTCTGTGCAAAAAGCAAGGATGCATAGCAGCCTGGTGGTCATTAGCCTGAGGGAATCTAGTGCTCAGCTGGACACCAAAACTTCACATTTCCCTGATCTCCCCTACCCTAATTCCATACCTTTCATATCCCCCCCTCTATGTCCCATTCCCTGATTTGGCCATTGTCTGGCATTTGATCCTCATTTTGCCATGATCTAATCCTGAGATGTTAAAATTCCGGTTCTCTATTGTCTCTTCTCAACCTCCTGTCCGTCTTGTTCTCCCCTTGCCTTTTTTTCCTGTGAGCTTACTCATCGGTCCCACTGAGTTCTCCAGAATGGTTTATTCTTCCACTTTACATTTTTCTTCCCTATTTACTACAACTATCACTTCGAAGCAGACCTTTACCAGAGCCCAAACTTCCTTGCCACTTGTCACTCTATTTTGCATTTCTGAAAATATGCCAACTCCAAATCAATCCAGCTGTTCATCTTCTTTGTTCTTTATCCAAACCACTAAGCATCATTGAAAGATTTTGCAAATGAACTATGAAATGAAGAAATTGGAACTCCTACATATTTATGATCTGGAGCCTCAGGTATATTTTCAATTCCGGCAGATAATTCTCTGTGTCTGTGAGTAGTTCCTCCTCTTAGCCCGTCTTGAGACTGTTCCATATCTTTATGAATCTCTTCACGTATTCAGTCCTGTTAACTCTCCCTCCACTTTCTAGCTGGTAGCCTTAATTAATTCACAAAAAAAAAATAAAGGTCACTGATACAGCTTCTGCTAGACAGTGTTCTGACTCCATCTGAGTTGATGCCTATTCATTGACAAGAGCAGATTGGAGGAATGTCCTAATTCCTGACCTTGCTCTTTCTGATGAGGCTTTGGGGTGAAGAAGTTCAGATTCCTGTCTCTGCATCTCTTCTTCTCCATTTTCCCCTCTCACTTCCAGGCAACAACTGTCTTTTCTTTCCGTCTGCAGTGAGTCCTCTGCTCTATGCTATACACTCAACCTCTGCCTCCTCTTCAGGAACTCGATCACATCTCAACAGTCTCCACTTGTACCTCCCCTCTGTTGTCTTCACTCAGTCTTTTTCCATGAGCAAACCCATTCTATGTTTAATATGCTCCATTTTACCCTAAATATTGCTCCAGCTGCAGTTCATCTGTTTATTTCTCTCCTTAGGCAAGTTTCTTAAAGAGCAACCAGGAGAAAAAATCTCTATGTTTGTTTTCTGCTGGTAAAAGTAATGTCTTCATTTTAAAGACTTTTAAAGACAGAGGAAGATGAAAGTCATTCATAACCAACTACACAGAGAAAAAATCACTTTTAACACTTCAATAGAGTCCTCTTTGGTCTTCTGACGTCCCAACATCTGGTCCTGTGAAAGGTCCTCAATACATACTTCATGGGCAAATTGTCAAATAAGTGAAAAATGAGTAGATGAATAAATGAAATCATAATTACTGAAAAAAGATAGAGCAAGTCTTATTGTTTAGTATTCGCAGCACCTTCTCACCACTAGTTGCGTGTCATTCTGACCATTGTAGAAAGAATTTCTCCAATAGCTACAGCCAGGATCACCCATGGACCTCTTCCTGCCAAAGGAAATCCTTGTACCTCCCCTCTCCCTTGTGTCCCAGGGATAAGAGAAGAGAAAGCAACCTAGAGTCTGATAATAATTGAAGCTTTTAGGATGATAGAATTAGAGCTGCCTGAGAGATAGTACAGAACTCTCTTTCATAAAAACTTCTAGAACAGAGTCCTTTAAGAATCAAATTCTTGTAATGATATTCATTTCATCAAGAAGTTAAAAAAAAAAAATGGAAGTCAGGGAATGAAGAAAGATAATTCTTTAAGACAGGACATTGAGTCTTGATTGTCCTAGGGCAGTGTTCAGTCCACTGAGAAGAGTCACCTGTCCTGCCTCTCTTTCTCTGGGTTTCTCAGAGAGGGTGAGCAGTCACCTATTAGATATTGAACATTACAAATTTCAAATTGAATAGGAAACATGAAGGATTACTTTTAAAAGACCAAACAATATCTCAAAAATCATCTGCTATCTTCCTTTGCAATAACCACCCCAAATAACTTTCTGAGGGTAAGTGCATTAGATGCTAACCTGCTGGCTTCATAAGAGTCCATGTGAAGCGCTGTGAGCCCGTAACAGCAATGGGGAAGTTATGCAAACCTATGAAACGGGGCCTTCTCTCCTGTTGATAGAGAACCAGAAGTAAGCGGATGAGAGAAGAGGCAGAGAAGGTTTAGAAGAAGAGTACAAGAACAATGTGAAGCGTTTTCCTGTTGCCATTAATTGTCTCTGCTCCCAGCTGGATGGAATGTGGGGAATTAGGAGAGGAGAGAAACAGATACAAGTGTTAAAGCCAGGGGATACAAAGAACAAGAGAAGATCAACATTATAAAATTAATCTCCTAAAATTGTCCCAGATTCAAGTTCAACATAGAGGAATCCACACTCTTCTGTAGGCCTAGAATTACCTGGGAGAATGAGCCAAAATAGGGGCAGTCCCTGAATCTGAGTGGTAGATGGCCTACCTTTGAAAGTGTGGGGAAGCAAGAATGACTGCTTCTCTCGGGGTTTACCCACATCAAGGCAGGCCAAGGTTCCAAAGGCCAAAGGTCCCAACGACCATCTAACACAGCCTACATTGAATTCCAGCATCCACACAAGGGATTCTAGTAGATGTTGAAACAAGCAGTATCCAACAGCAGAAAATCAAACAGATATCACACAGAAGTAACAAACCTTTGAGACCAAACTAAAGCAAGACCTCTGGGACCAAACCAGTAAATGGAAGATTTTTCTCTCTCTCCATCCTCTCTCTCTCTCTCTCTCTCTCTCTCTCTCTCACACACACACACACACACACATACACACACACACACACACATTCTCCCGTTCAGATAAATACATACATAATTTTTAAAAATATGACTCATGTGTCAGTCTATCTTTATGCATTTTGTGGAGGTAAAGTATATCTATAGTGGGAGAGAAAAAGAAAATTTTCCTAAATGAGGCCTCTTACCCTGTGTAGCATACCCCAAAAGAATAGTATGAGCTTTAGTTCTTAAAACTTTTGAAGAGGCCCGAGGTGATCACTGGCAGACGCAGTACAGGGACTGCTCTGGCACTAGGCAGGAAGACGGAGCCAGATGATCTAATGGTGAGCCTTTTCTTGGTCCAGGACTGATGAGTCAAGAAGTGGGTGAATCATTTTTAATGAACTGTAAAAATAAAAATAATCAAATATGAGAAGAATGAAAGTAGCTGTCATGCTCTTATAATGCAGCTGAATTTGAGATATACACAAGGGAGAATTATATTCCAATGAAAGGCAAGAGGCCATAATTGTGGGTTTTTTTTTGTGTGTGTGTTGGAAAGGAAAAAAAAAAGAATCCAAAAGTAGTTTTGGTCTGCATACTATCCACAAATGTTTCAGCCAGGATGGAGTTAGTTATGTTGGTTGCTGAGTAAATTAAATCATAAAGACTGAAGAAAACAAGCCAAAAATACAGGGGGTAGTTCCATTGTCAATAAATTCTCCAGATAATTAGATTTAAGAGAATGTGAAAGTTTTAAAACATGTGTGCAGGTCAATACAATACAATAAAGGTAAGTTAACCTTTTTGTATTTGAACCTAGTCTCTGTAAGTATTTATGACTGAACGATTGAAAAGAGAGAAGTCTAGCAGTAGTAGCACGCTAAGACCAAATTGGACATGGCTCGGTGGACACTACAGCACTTACCATCTTGAAACTGACACTAAGACCAGATCCTTTTGTTTTGTGTTTCCCCTAGTTGCCGCTTTCTCAGATGGATTACTCCAATTTAGAAGCTGAGTTCCAGGAAGAACAGATTCAGATTCAGATAAGCCAAAGAACAACCTCAGAGCCCTTTGGGCATTCATATCTCTTTATGTTCACAGCAGCAGAGAAAATGCATAAAAACACATCTGCTTTGCTCATGGCAGCTGACCAGCATGCACAAGAGGCCCACAAACTGTGGTCTTCCTACTTTTGACTTGTTGAATGTCATGATTAATGGCGAATTAAGCCTGGGAAAATAGAATGGATTAGAATAATGTCTTTGCAAAAACTGATGAAGAGAGCAGAGGGAGTGAGGAGGATAGGGGGAACAGGGGAGTGAGGAAAGTGTGGTTGTCTTCTTGGAACTCTACCTATGGGATGCATAAAATCTGTTCTCTTTATATTAATTTAAAAAATTTTAACAATAGGTTAACAACCAGCTCTGCCCCCAGTTTCATATACAAGCTTTATAGACAACAGTGGCAGGCAACCAAAAAGTTTCATAGCAGAACTGTATCAGGTCTGGCCCACTGGCTAGCAGACAACATAGCAGTCTTCTGCCTGCAGGCATCATGGCAGCAAAGGAGCCTAACTGACTCCATTTCCCCTATGCTCCTTCCCTTTTAGGATTCCTCATCTCATAATCTAGGTGTATATTATCGTCCTGGAGGCACCACTATGCAAGGTGTACAGAACACTGCACAGCAACAATGTAAGCTAGAGCAACAACGAGGGAGCGTGCAACATCAAATGTAATGAGCAGGCCACCATCCATCCTTTAGGGATATCCTCCAGACTCAGAGGAGATCCACAGGCAACTACTCAATGTGTGTTTCTTATTTTAAATCAACAAGGGCTTAAGTTACACTATTATGGGCATCTGGTATACACACACACACACATGCACACACATATACAACATTTAGTTTTTAGCATGGCAGATATACCACCTTGGGCTGCTGTAAGGGTGTCTAGTACCACGCAACTTTATAAACTATCTTTCTCATTTGGTATAATTCATTTAAAAGTCCTAGAACCTTGTTACTCACTGGGCTGGGCTCTATATAGGACCAACACAGTAAGTTCACTTTGATTGACTATCGTGGCCTCATCCAGAGAGAACAGAGCAATTAGATAATACCAACAGGTAGCATATTTTACATGGTGTCAGGCTTTAAAGGTTTCCCATGGGAAGACAATTGTGAAATGAAATCCTGTTGTTTGCAACAAAATGGATGCAACTGGGAAGCATTATACTTAGCGAAATAAGCCAGTCCTAAAAGACAAATACCATATGTTCTCCCTGATCTGTGGTAACTCATAGAGTACCTAAAAGATAATCTATAGAAGTGAAATTGACAATTTGGGATGCAATGACTTGAATAGCCCTTGTTGTTGAGGAATAGTTTTTTTTTTTATATTATTTGTTGAACTCTACATAGTGTAGGTTGAATCTTATGTGTATAAAATTAATTGAAAATAGATCTTAGTAAAAAATAAGAATGGAAATAGGAGAAGGAGAAAGAAGGATGGGAGTGCAGGTGGGAGGGTGGGTAAGGTGGGAAGAATCACTACATTCCTGAATGTGTATTTGTGAAATGCATGAAGTTTGTATATATTAAATAGAAGTTTTTCTAGGCTAAAAAAAGAAAGAAAGAAAGAAAGTGGGGGTGTCCATTACCCAGGTATATGGGCTATCTCCACATACAATGTCTCATACAGCCATTAGGCAAATAAGGCCATTCATAGGATCCACCATAACGTAGCTGTAAGTAGGGGCTATGCAGCCACTGCATTGTGGGATCCATTTACCTCCACTGATGTCTTCAGTCAATTTTTGCATAGTTACACACAAAGAGGTGGAGCTCCATCCCACTTGGGTCCAATTCCCTGCTTGTTTCATACATTTTAGCACTTGTTGCAGTAACTCTACCGTCTCTGCAGAAAGTCAGCTTAAACCATCCCACAAAGAATACCCCAGTCCTGGCCAGGTTTTATTATACTGCTCCTGGGCAAAAGTCTTTACACGAGTCCAGAAGTTGTCCCATAATGCGTCAAAGGATTCCCTCCTTCAGCCAACCCCTGTGTTTTTCAGTGACTGCACTTCCTTTCCATGGCTGTCCAGTTGCAGACCTGGTACATCATTCAGTGCACACCTGACAAATGAAATGCTCAGCTACCATGGTGAAGGTGTGTGCCCAGGCCACTAAAGTGTTCATAGTTATCAGGCCAAGGACAGTCAGACAAAGAAGTCAGTGGCATCAATGGCAAATCTCAGCCATCAGGTAAGGGATTTATTTTGAAATAACACTACAGCTAACCACAGGGGTTGCCCAGGCCTCTTAAATCAAGCTCAGTTGGGCCTAGCTTTTACCAGGCACTCCTCTACATATAGGGAAACTGGAGAAGCTAACACTGGCATACAGCTAAAACAAACGTGTACTTGGGCAAAGTAAGGGCCCCTTCCTTGCATGGATAATGTACCTTGGCCACATGGAACCTTGGCCACATGGGCAGTCACCCATTGTGTTACCTTCAGATCATGTTCTACTCCAGTTCCCCACAGCAATAGCAAAGCAAACCAGGCCTTGCTGTCTTTTATATCTTTCTTGGCCACTGTCAGGTGATATGTTCCCTCTGCTCAAGAACCATGGGAGCAGATAACACATATGTTGTCTTCCAAAACCTGGATTCAATAGATGAGAGGTTTGCACCTGAGCTCAATGGGCTATGCTGAATAATGCAGCAAGGTTAGTGCTCCTGCCCAAGGCTGTTCATTCAACAGCCATAACACAGTCCATGGTCTCAGTCCGTCCCACCAAAGAGCCTGAGTCAGCTTCTTTTTTAAGGCCTTGTTTCAATAGGCCATTATGTTGTTCTTATAATATGCTCATTATACCAGCTGCTTGTGGAAGGTAGAGTACATATATAGTCAATGTCTAGGTGCTTCACCCAGTCTTGCACTCCAGAGTCTATAAAATGGGTCCCATGGTCACATTTAATAACTTGTGGTTACCCATTCAAGGCACAGTCTTTCCAAGGTATGCGGTATTGCCGTTGGTCAGGCCACCAGAAGGAAATAGCAAAGAGCAATCCTGGAGCAGTGTCCAAACAAGTTACAGCATACCTGTACCGGTCAGATTGCACAAGCACCCAATGAAGTCTGTCTGCCACCTCTGAAGTACACTTACCCCCAAATCACAGTTCCTGGTGGTTACAGGCACTTAAGCCAGGATATTCCTGGGAACAAACACACAGCCTTTGCAAGCATCTAGAACCACCTGGCAGGTTGCACACAGGTTCCAGGCTTTTATTGTAATTCACATCATCTTTTGTCCTTGGTATAGCAACTGCCATTGAGCAACAGATTTTCTCGGGTCTTTTACAACCAACATCCCTTAGGTAGAGAATCAGACTTATCGCTGCCCAGATGGGCGTGTGTTGTGACTGTCCCATGGCACACAATGACTTTCTTCTGGTGTTCCATCTCCTACAAGTCTTGCCTCGTTGCTTGGCCTCCACAAGGTCTAGTGCAAAAGCATCCAGTTCTCCGTATGCATGTTGCTCTCCAGTCAGGCCCAAGAGATGGCCCAGCGGTCCATGCAGATAGCAGAGGATGAAAGCTCATTGACTACTTTGATGATGGCTTTTTTCCCACCAGATCATCTCAGAGGAAGGCTGGAAGGCCACCTCAGTCCACTGTGCTGGATTTTCTCTGCTAGACTGTTCCAGGTACCAGCCCTCCAGAGGGTCCCATCTTGGTTGTGGACTTGGTGTTGCTTCCATGGCACATGGGGCCTTGGGAAGACCACTGTCATGCAAATAAGTTACAGGCCCCCAGATTGCTTGTAATTCAGTCCACAGTGGGCTTGTGTTTAGAACTTCCCTTTGTGGCAGGTAGGCTCCCACTTTTGTCCATGTGACATCTGCACTGTCCAGCATGTGGACTCACTGCCCAGTTTCATATCCAGCCTGCAATAGGGTACAAGGTTTGCACAGCGACAGTGGCAGTGCCTGATGTGCTTTCAGGAGTCATCAAGGCAGCAGAGAGCTCACTGAGCTGCTTTTCAGTGAAAGAGAACTGAGTCTCTGCTCCTTTCCACAGCTGGGACCATAACCCAGTAGACTGTCTTAGTCCACGCTGTCTCTGCCAGACGTCTTCACCAAGCCCTGTTGTAGTGACATGCATGTCAAGCTCCCATGGGCGAGTTGGACCCAACACATTAAGGGCTTGGCAGCTTCTACATTCTGCTTTTCTGTTGTGAAGGCATCTTGCTCTTGCTCATCCCGTGCCTAACTGATGCCCTTCTTACCAAATGATGCAAGGGTCTCAGACTTTGTGCCAGATGCAAGATAAACACTCCACAATATCCCGAGAATCCTACAAACTCATTTAACTATTTTACAGTCAATGGGGTGGGAAATGCCTGGACCTTATCTACGACTGCCTCAGGGATGACTTTTGTCTGACCCAACCAGACAACTCCAAAGAATTTGACAGAGTGTCCCAGTCCCTGCATTTTAACTCGTTGACCACCCACCCACATGATTTGGCTCAGCAGAGTGGGCATCACCGCTTTTAAATCTGTAAGTGTCACATGTTACAAAGGAACGATCGTTTACTGCATGTCAGGGAATCCGCAGCTATTGCTACAAGCTTGGGCACACAACCAGAGACATCGCTTGTTTCATTTTGGGCCCAGAGGGCAGAATCTCATCCATCCCTATGTTAAAGTCAGATCTAAAATCTATGGGTTCTGCCTGAGCAGACAGGCAGTACACTGAGTTTTCCACCAACTGGTAGTGGCTCTGCTACTCCTGAGCAGCCCTTGGTTGGTGGGTCTTTATCTTCCAGGTTGACCGCTGAACAGGATGGGAACAGCACTGGAGGTTCAGTACTGTCCTCATCACGGGAGGACTCAGCCATCACCATCACTGGGTTGTCCCTGGCATTGGGAGCCCAGAGGGTGGCAAGCCCCCCCCCCCGCTAGGGTGTAAACTGTTTCTCTCTTTGCCCTTGGACCCTCTCTTGCCTCCTCTGAGGCAGGCCACAGGCCCTGTTCTCAAGTCTCTAGCTGCAATCTAACATTAGTTTCTGCCCACAAGGTAGTTAGAAATTCACCCCACAGCTCCAGCTGCTGCCTGGACACCCTTCTTACCTAGTGTTTCTCTAAGGGCATGCAATACCTTCTCTATACTGATAAGTAAGTCCTGGGCGGGGCGGGAGGGCTCAGGCAGGAAAGGCCATGGGCACTGAATACCACACACGTACAACTGATCACTCCTGAAACCCCCCAATTGTGGGGTACAAGGTGCCATACTGCTTAAGGGAAATCCTGCTGACTATGCCAAGTGAAATGCAAGGGTTGAAGCCAAGGAAGAAAAGATTTGGATTGAAACAAGCCAAGGAACAACTTCAGATCCTGTTGGGGTTCATACATCTTTATGCTCATGGAGGTGGTGAATACATGGGAAACACACCTGCTTTGCTCATGGCCGCCAACAAGCACGCATAAGAGGCCCATGCCCAGTTCTCCCCAAGTTGCTTACATATGCTTTACAGATAACAGCAGCATGCTTCCAAGGAGTTACATAGAAGAACTCTATCAGTTTCTGGGCCTGCTGACTCACTGAAAACTGTTCACATTTTAGCAATCACTCTCATGGCCTGTTCAATGCCACAACAGTGAGGGAACTTGAATGACTCTGTTTCCCCAATGATTATATTTAAATATGTAGAGCAATATGACTTGGTTTTCTAACCTTTTGTTTAAGAATAGTTTAAATTTCTTTTTTTTATTTTTATTTTTTTAATTTTTTTTAACTTTTATTTAATGAATATAAATTTCCAAAGTACAGCTTATGGATTACAATGGCTTCCCCCCTCCATAACTTCCCTCCCACCCGCAACCCTCCCCTTTCCCACTCCCTCTCTCCTTCCATTCACATCAAGATTCATTTTCAATTCTCTTTATATATAGAAGATCAGTTTAGTATATATTAAGTAAAGATTTCAACAGTTTGCACCCACGTAGAAACACAAAGTGAAAAATACTGTTTAAGTACTAGTTACAACATTAAATCACAATGTACAGCACATTAAGGATAGAGATCCTACATGAGGAGTAAGTACCCAGTGACTCCTGTAGTTGACAAATTGAAACTCTTGTTTATGGCATCAGTAATCACCCTAGGCTCTTGTCATGAGTTGCCAAGGCTATGGAAGCCCCCTGAGTTCACTGACTCTGATCATATTTAGACAAGGTCACAGTCAAACCGAAAGTTCTCTCCTCCCTTCAGAGAAAGGTACCTCCTTCTTTGATGACCTGTTCTTTCCGCTGGGATCTCACACGTGGAGATCTTTCATTTAGGTCTTTTTTTTTTTTTTTTTTTTTTTGCCAGAGTATCTTGGCTTTCCATGCCTAAAATACTCTCATGGGCTTTTCAGCTGGATGCGAATGCCTTAAGGGCTGATTATGAGGCCAGAGTGCTGTTTAGGACATCTGCCATTCTATGAGTCTGCTGTGTATCTTGCTTCCCATGTTGGATCGTTCTCTCCCTTTTTTATTCTATCGGTTAGTATTTTCAGACACTAGTCTTGTTCATGTGATCCCTTTGACTCTTAGTCCTATCACTATCATCAATTGTGAACAGAAATTGATCACTTGGACTTGAGATGGCATTGGTACATGCCACCTTCATGGGATTGAATTGGAATCCCCTGGTATGTTTCTAACTCTACCATTTGGAGCAGGTCAGCTTGAGCATGTCCCAAATTGTACATCTCTTCCCTCTCTTATTCCCACTCTTATATTTAACAGGGATCACTTTACAGTTAAGTTTCAACACTTAAGAATAACTGTGTATTAATTACAGAATTCAACCAATAGTATTAAGTAGAACAAACAAAAAAAATACTAGGAGGGATTAACTATTAAGTTGTTCATCAACAGTCAGGGCAAGGGCTGATAAGTCACCATTTCTCATAGTGTCCATTTCACTTCAACAGGTTTCCTTTAGTTTAAATTTTCAAAACAAAAATGTGAGGTTGGAGCTGGCATTTCAGCGTAATGGGTAAAGCCATCGCCTAAGATGCTGGTATACCATATGGGCAGCAGTTCAAGCCCTGGCAGCTCCACTTCTGGTCCAGCTCCCTGTTAATGAGCTTGGAAAAGGAGAAGAGGCTGACCCAAGTCCAGGGCCCCCTGCACCCATGTGAGAGACCTGGATGAAACTCTTGGCTCCTGGTTTTGGCCTGGCCCAACCCTGGCCATTGAGGCCATTTTGGGGAGTGAACCAGCAGATGGAAGATCTCTTACTCCCTCTTTCTGTAGCTCTGCCTTTCAAACAAATAAAATAAATCTCTTTTTTTTTTTTTTAAAGTGAGGTGGTAATACAAAGCGTTCCTCATTTAACCCCACTGCATGTCCCCTATTGACATCTCATATTAGAGTATTTGTCATGATAAATGAACCACATACAGCTTCCCCTATTTTTTAAACCTAAAAACCTTTTCCCCTCCCACCCTTTTATTAGTCAACACTCGGTGTTCAGATTAAATTTTTTATTATTTTAACTCCCACGTATAAGGGAAAACATACAGTATTTGTCTGTGTCTGGCTTATTTCACTCAAGATGATGTCTTCCAGTTCCATCCATTTTGCTTCAAATGACAAGATTTCACTCTTTTTTATAGTAGAATAACATTTCTTGGGTGTAACTTGTAAAGCGTAATTCACCTTAAAACTGTACTCTAACATGTATGACAGTCAACTATCTTACTATGACCCTAAATTAGCTTCAGCTCTTACCACTCCCCAACTTAGTATTTAACATCCAGGAAGGCAGGGATTAGCTGTCCTTGCCAATGGAAACAGCCCTTTCAGGTTTGAGCAAGCTAACCATAGCACCCTTGCAGATCACGTAATAGCAATCTATGGTGTATTCTTGCAAGGGGCATCCATTCTCATTAAGATCCATTCCCAATTACTCCTGTTGACATTAGACCTATAAGTGAGGCCACATCTAGGGATGGAAGGGAAAAGGAAAACATATTTTATATACAAAAAGAATTATGTTTATTCATATATAGGGATATAAGCCTGAGACCAAGAGAACAGACCATAACACTGGATCAGGACACATTCATTGCTATGGGCACACTTACCAGAGATTTGGAGATTAATGCACTTGTAGCTAAACTGGCTCTTGCAGTTTACTTAGGTGTTGGCTAAAACTTGGACTGAACTCTGCCTACATCTAAGGAAGTGAAGCCATCAGAACCTCCTTGACATAGTACAGAAGATGGAAACCAAAAGTTCAAGGAGGTAGGAAAGCTAAAGTGGATGTATCGCATATGAACATGCTTCTACCTACCCCTGCTATCTCCCTTGAGAGTAAAGGGCATTCCCTTTACCAAGGTTTGAGAAATATATTGGTGAGAGGACTAGTAACATCCTTGAAAAGCTATCTTGTTGCTCTTCTCTATTGGCCGTGTGTCACAGCAGAAGGCACCACCCCTGAGATGACTGATAGACTTCAGTGAGGATGATGGGATCCTGGAGTGACAGCATCTGATGGCCAGAAGCAAAGTGAATGAATCTACCATAAAGGCAAGCAGAGCAATGTGATCATCAGAATTGCACAGGCTGTGGTGATCTTTGCCATGGCTAAGTCACAGAGTTCCTAGGAAATAAAGAGATGAACAGCCCACAAAATTTTAAACCAATATTTCTAGAAAATCTCTCCACTTGGTGACTAGAAACCCAACCTGAGTAGTACAGTGGAGAGTCATGACTGTCTCCAGATCTCAGAAAGATCACAGATCTGGTGCCTCTTGATAGAAGAGGAGGCCAGTTCCCCTGGGGGAAGGATCCTTCAGTATTGTCACAGTTGTAGACTTTAAATTTTCCTTTAAAACATCCCCAAAATAATCTAGAGTGACCTGGAACTTGAGAAAAGAAATACTCAAGACTTTTCAAGAATGACAGGGTATTGGAGCTGTCACTAGACCATAGAGATAGAAGAAACAAATAAATTTAATCCCTAAGATGTTAAACATTTTATCTGTTAGTTAACTAACGGCAGGACCAGAACTAGAATTCACTATTCCTTCCTACACACAGGTCTTCCTTGAAGCCATTGAAGTAGATGCAAGTAAGCCATTGCTTCAAGGGATTTTGCATATCAATGATCAAACATGGATTCCTCTGTTTGAGCTTGGAGCTTTTAATTTATAGTTTTGATTTTTTTACCTTTCTTAGACAAAATTGGTGATGAGATGAAATAGAGATATTTTAAAATATTATCAAAAAAAGAAATAATGAAATTCCAGAACACCAGGCCAATCCTTGTATACAAACTCCACCCTGTGTTCATTACTTTCAGTTCTTCAAAGCAAAAATGATTGCACAGGCTTGGATTGAAAATAAGACAGTTAAGGGCCAGCATTATGACACAGGAGGAAAAGCTGCTGCCTGTGATGCCAGCTTCCCGTATGGGATGCTCCACTTATGATCCAGATCCCTGCTAATGGCCTGAGTAAAAGCAGTGGAAGATGGCCCAAGTGCTTGGCTCCTGCCATCCACATAGGAGATAGAAATGAAGCTCCTGGCCCCTGGCTTCAGTCTGGCCTACCCCACTCATTGCAACCATCTTGGCAGTGAACGAATGGGTCAAAGATTTCTCTCTCTCTCCCTCTCTCTCTCTCTCTCTCTATCTCTGTAACTCTCTCTTTCTCTCTCTCTGTAACTCTGATTACAAATAAATATTTAAAAAAAAAGAAAAGAAGAATTAAGGGCTTATAAATGAATGATTAATTAATGAACCAAAATATGATTAAACCAAATATATAAAATAGATAGCTCTCTTCTCTTCCTTCTCTCCATAACAACTTGCTGTGCGGAATTACCATATTCAGGGGCCGGCATTATGGCTTAGAGTGTTAAGCCACCACCAGCAGTGCCGGCATCCCATATGGGTGCTGATTCAAGTCCTGGCTTCTCCACTTCCCATCCAGCTCCCTGAATGTGCAGGAAAACAGCAAAAGATGGCCCAAGACCTTGGGCCCTTAAACCCACATGGGAGACCAGGGAGAAGCTCCTGGCTGTGGCTTTGGATCAGCCCAGCTCCAGCCATTGCTGCCATTTGGGGAGTAAACCAGTGGATGAAAGACCTTTCTCTCTGTCTCTCCCTCTCACTGTCTGTAACTCCACCTCTCAAATAAGTAAATTAAGAGAAAATTTTTAAAAAATGGCAAGTGAAACAAGGAGAGACTATTTCAACTACCAGATGTAGATGAGACTTCTGAAGTAGAATTTCCATTCTTTAATCCCCAAATACTTTACTATGCTTATTCCAATGAAAGAATAGAATTGCACATAAAAATAAAAGAGCATAAAAGTAAATATATTAGGCAAGACTCATCTTAATGGAGAAATTGGCCATGAATCAGAAAGCTGATTATTTTTACCAAACATGTAAGTCACACTTAAAAAAAATACTATGGTGCAATATTAATTTTTTTATTTACCTCTTGTAAATACTTTGGAGGATATAGTACCCCTGAAATTGTAGGAAAATTTCTTAGATATCAGATCAAGGTCACCATGACTGAATCTAATTTTGGTACATCTAATATTGGGATTCAAAATTGTGGCATTTTTAAAAAGCCATTATAAATATAAGCAGGATTTATGGGAAAATAACAAAAGTGATACATCATTTATTGGGTATCACTTTAATCATATGTTTATAGAAGCTGGACCAGAGGTAGAACAAAAAATGGAAAATCCAGAATAAGATTTTTGTTTTTTGCATTTTTTTGAATTTTTAAAATAATTTAACATATAAAAATCATGCATATTTATGGGCTACAATGTGATGCTTCATTACATGTAAATTTTATATAATATCCAAGATATATTAATATTGTAAAGAATTTAACATTTACTTATAGTGAAAACATCCAAAATCCTATCTCCTAGGATTTTTTAAAAGCAGAAACATAACATTATCTACATCACTCTACTATACACTGGAACCCCAGAACTTCTTATTACTATCCATATATTGCCATATATATTGCCCATCCATCAGCCTTTTCCCATCCCTCCCTCCGCCTCTCTCTCCTATGCCTATGGTAAAAACCATTTTATTTTTAACTTCTTTGAGATAGCCTAAGTTTTAGACCCACAAATGAGTGAGATCATGTGATGTTTGTCTTTCTGTGCTTTGCTTTTTTCACTTAACATGATGACCTCTAGTTCCATCCATGTTGTTTCAAATTACAAGATTTCCTGCTTTTTATAGTTGAGTAATGCTCCGTCATGTATTTGTACCACATTTCTTTATGCAGTGATTGATAGAGGAACACTTAGATGGCATCATGTCTTGGCTAGTGCAATAAACATAGGACTACAGGTTTCTCTTCAACTAATGATTTGCATTTCCTGGACACAGACCCAGGAGTAGGAATGCTGAATCCTACAAGAGTTTTATTTTGACTTTTTTGAGTTTTCCACAATGGTTATACTAATTTACATTCCCACCAACAAAATGCAAGGGTTCCCTTTTTTCCACGGTCACATCAACACTTGTTATCTTCCACCTTTTTTATCTAATACAATTTTACTTGAGTGAAGTGAGAACTTACTGTGGTTTTCATTTGCATTGCCATCATGATTTGTGATATTAATCACTTTTTATTGTATCTGTTTGCCATTTGAATGTCTTCCATTGAGAACTGTTTGTTTAGATCTACTGTCCAGTTGTTAACTGCATTGGTTGCTTTTCTATTTTATTTGGAGTTCATTGAATTTCTTACAGATTCTAGATGTTAACCGCTTGCCAGATTAATAGCTTTCCAATGTATTCTCCCATTCTGCAGGTTTGTCTTGTCATTCTGTTGACTGTTTCCTTTTCTATGCTAAAGCTCTTTCACTTGATGAAATACCATTTGCCTTTTTTTTTTTTTTTTTTTTTGGTTTTTATCAACTGTCCTTTGAAGGATTTTCTTTCTCATTTCAATATTGTAAAGCATTTTGTCAATGTTTTCTTCTAATACTTCGAAAGTTTTGGGTCTCATTAATCCATTTTGAATTGATTTTTGTATATGGTGAGACCTAGGGGCCTAGATTCATAATTCTGCATTTGGGTACCCAATTTTCCCAGCACCACATATTTAAAAAGATTATACTTTTACCAATGAATGTTCTTGGAATTTTGTGCAGTATCAGTTGGCTATACATATAAGGCTTTAATTTTAAAGTCCCTACTCTGCTCCATCAGTCCATGAACATGTTTTTATGGCAATAACATGTTTTCTTAATTACTGTGGCTTAGCAATATATTTTAAAGTTAGGTGAGGGAATGCCGCTTGACTTGTAGCTCAAAATCAGTTTGGCTATTCTGGGTCTTTTGTGGTTCCATAGAAATTTTAGCAGTGTTTTTTTCTAGTTCACTAATAATCTCATTGGAATTTTGATAGGAATTTTGACAAATGTGTGAATCACTTCAGGTAGTCATGGATGTCTTTCCATTTCTTTGTGTTCTCTTCAGTTTCTTTTATTAATGATTTGTAGTTTTCATCATAGAGATCTTTCTCCTACTTGGTTAAATATAGTCCTGGTATGTTTTCTAGCTACTGGACGTGGAATAGCTTTATTTATTTCTTTTTCAAATAATTCACTATTGTTATGCAGCAATAATACTGATTTTTGTATATTGACTTCATATTCTACAATTTTGCTAAATTTGATTACTAATTCCAACAGTTCTTTGGTAGAATCTTGTGGGTGTGGATCCTGTCACGTGCAAACAGTGCCAATTTGATTTTCTCCTTTCTAGTTTGGATGCCTTTTATTTTTTCACCAGTCTAATTGCTCTATCTAGGACCTCCATTACTATGCTGAATAAAAGTGATGAAAACAGGAACTTTGTCTTGTTCCAGCCTTCAAATATTCCCCAGTCATTAAGATATTAGTTGTTGACTTATTAACATGTGACTTTCATGATCTTGAGGTGTGATCCTTCCATGCTTAATTTTATTTTATCATGAAGAGATGTTTAATTTTACCAAATGTCTTTTCTGCATCTATTGAGATAGCAAGAGTTTTGTCCTTTAATCTTTAGTGTGGTGAATCACATTCAGTGATTTGCATGTGTTGAATCATCCTTGCACTTTTGTAATGAATGTTGAACAATGGTTAAATGACCTTTAAAGTGTTCTGTTGGGTTTGATTTACTAATTTTTTTTTTAGGATCTTTGGATTGCTTTCTTTTGTGTTCTGTCTTTATCTGGTTTTGGTATGAAAGTGATGCTGGCCTCGTAGAATGAATTTCAAAGAATTCCCTCCTCTTATATTTTTGGAAGTAATGTGAGAATAATTCGTGTTAATTTTTCTTTTAAAGTTTGGTAGAATTCAACACTGAAGCCAACTGGTCTTGGGCTTTTCTTTGATGGGGAGAATGTTTTTAAAGATTTATTTATTTATTTGAAAGTCAGAGTTACACAGAGAGAGGAGAGGGAGAGAGAGAGGTCTTTCATCCTCTGGTTCACTCCCCAATTGGTTGCAATGGCCGGAGCTATACCGATCTGAAGCCAGGAGCCAGGAGATTCCTTTGGGTCTCCAATGCAGGTGTAGGAGCCCAAGGACTTAGGCCATCTTCTATTGCTTTCCCAGGCCATAGCAGAGAGCTGGATTAGAAGTGGAACAGCCAGGACTCGAACTGGCGCCCATATTGGTTACCGGCACCTCAGGCAGTGACTTAACCCACTATGCCACAGCACCAACCCCATGGGAGAATTTTTTATTGATCATTCTCACTACTCCTTCTATACTTGTTGGTCTGCTCAGGTATTCTATTTCCTAGTGATTCAGTCTTGGTAAAGTATATGTGTCACAATCCTTTGGATTCATGTAGTGTCGGACACAAAGTCTCTATTTTCATCTCTGATTCAATGCATTTGAATGCTCCATATTTTTTCCTGGTTAGTCCAGCTAAGGGTTTGTTAATTTCTTTTGTCTTTTCAAAGAACCAGTTCTTCATTTCATTGATTTTATTGTATTGTTCTTTAGACTCTAAGTTATTTATTTATAATCTGGAAATTATTCTTCCTTTCCTTCTACCAATGGTGTATTTCACTTGTTCTTGAGATCCTTCTGTTTCATTCTTTTATGCAGACTTTTATTGTTATAAACTTCCTTTTAAGTATAGCATGTGTTGTATCCATAGATCTTGATATTTTGTGTTTCCATTTTCATTGTTTCAAGAAAATTTTTAATTTCCTCCTTGATTTCTACCTTGACCCATTAACTATTCTGGAGTTAATATATTGCCATTTATTTGTATAGTTTCTGAAGTTTTTCTCATTATTGATTTCTACTCTTGTTACAGTGTGGACAGAGTAGATACTTGATACAATTTTTTTTAATTTTTTAACTTATAAAGAGAGGACAAATTCCATATAGTTCATATATATAACTTATAATTATATATATAATTTTAAAAAACTTTTTAATTTTTTTTTAATATGACAGGTAGAGTTATAGACAGTGAAAGAGAGACAGAGAGAAAGATCTTCCTTCAGTTGGTTCACTCCCCAAATGGCTGCCATAGCCAGCGATGCACCGATCCAAAGCCAGGAGCCAGGTGCTTCCTCCCAGTCTCCCATGCAGGTGCAGGGGCCCAAGCACTTGGGTCATCCTCCACTGCACTCCCGGGCCACAGCAGAGAGCTGGACTGGAAGAGGAGCAGTTGGGAGTAGAACCCGGCACCCATATGGGATGCTGGCACCACAGGCAGAGGATTAACCAAGTGAGCCACGGGGCCGGCCCATATTTATATAGTTTTAAGAGCATAGTGATACCACCCTACTCTGCCTCCCTCCCTAAACTCCACCCTCCTTCTTCCTTTTCTTATTTTTCTTTTAATTTTTACAATAACATACTTTCAATTTTCTTTATAATCAAGCTTAAATTTCTCAGAAATCTGGAAATAAATATACCAAGTGACTCAGCCATTCCACTCCAGGGAATTTACCCAACTGAAATGAAATCAGCATTTGAAAGAGTTATCTGTTCCCCATGTTGATAGCAGCTCAATTCACAGTAGCTTTGATATGTAATCAACCCAGATGTTCATCAACTGATGAATGGATAAAGAAATTATGGTGTATATACACTATGTAACACCACTCAGCTGTAAAAGAATGACATCCTGTCTTTTGCAACAAAAAAGTGTCGCTCCCTTGCCCTCAAAGGAAAGACACTTCTCCCAGCTGATCTGTCTTCAGTAGACTTTTATTTAAACAGGATAGAAAGAGAAACCCTTGAGCAAGGGGAGCTCCGAAAGAAAGGGGAAGCTCCCGTACCATATCACAAACAGCTTATATAGTATATCATTGCAGAAGCATGTAAGCAAGCTTAGTCCATACTACAGCCCATGCGGCGGTGCTTCGATCAGGTGCCTGATCACGCACAGTCCATGCGCTCCTTGTCCAATCATAAAGGTGATCACGCGCCTTCATCCAATCAAGCTCCTGGTCACGTAGCAGGCGACTCGGGTGCTAACAACAAGCTTCCACCTGGTGTTTTCTCAGCCTTGGTCAGTAGGAAAAGAAGCACGGGAAGCCCCAAGGCCATAGTTGTTTTGACTCTAGCCTGGGGTTATAAAATGGTCGGATATCACAGCTCAACAGAAACCATAAACATCCACACAGCAGTAACTAATGCCAATGGTCAGCAAGCCAAGCCTTAGCATGTGGGCCCATGGCCAGCCATGGGTCCCCACAAAAAAAGGATACAACTGATGATCATTATGCTTAGTGAAATAAGCCAGTCCAGAAAGACAGATATCATATGTAGTCCCTTATGTGTGGTAACTAATATAAGGAATGCAAAAAAATGTAATGGATATGAGCAAAATTGACATTTTTAGATTTGATTGCTATTTATAACTTTGTCTATAATCTTGAGAAACAGTGGTTTTTTTCACTTACTACTTGTTGACTTCTAGACTTGTAGATTTTTTGGGACTTGTTTTGAGACTTTATGATCTATCTAGAAATGCTACCTGTACTGTTAAGAACATTTACTCTGCAGCTATTGAATGAAAAGTTCCATAGTAATAGAGTCAATTGATATAGAGTACAATTTAACAATGATGTTTCTTTGTTGATTTTCTTTCTAGATGATATGTCTATTTCTGAAAGTGAAATGTTAATGTCCCCTACTATTATCATATTGGAAACTATCTCTCCCTTTGGGTCTATTAATATTTGCTTTATGTATTTGGGTACTCCAATGTTGGGTAATATATATGTACTTCTAAGTGTTATTTCTTGTTACTAGACTAAGCCCCTCTATCTTATGTAATAATGTTCTGGTCTCTTTTATTTGATATAAATGTGGTTATTCTGCTTTCTTTTGGGTTCTATTTGAATGCAATATCCTGTTCCACTCCCTCACTTTCAGTCCACCTGTGTCCCAGTAGTTGAAGTCAGTTTAGTGCAAGCAGCATATAGTTGTATCCTGCTTTTTAATCCATTTGTTCACTTTGAGTATTTTAATTGAAAAATTTAGTGCACTGACAGTTAACGTGATTCGTGATAGGTAAAATCTTATTAGTATTTTGATACTTGTTTTGCATTTTTGTTGTACGTCCTTTCTTATTTCTCCTCTTACAAACTTCATTTTTGGTTAAGCAATTTTCTCTAGTGGTACACCTGAATTCCTTACTTACAACTTGGCTAAGTTTTTTATGGGTTTTTGCTTTGTGGTTAAAATGAGGTTTATACAAAATCTTTTTTTAGTCATAACAAATTATTTTGACAAAGTAAAAATGTAATACTGATTACAAAGGTAGACAAAAACACAAAGAAAAAGCTAAGAGGTAAGAAATTCTAATTATAAAAAAACAAACTACACTAGGGGCCGGCACTGTGGCGTAGCCAGTAAAGCCACTGCATTCAGTTCTGGCATCCCATATGGGCGCCAGCTCTAGTTCCCGCTGCTCTACTTCTGATCCAGCTCTCTGCTGTGGCCTGGGAAAGCAGTAGAATTTGGCCCAAGTCCTTGGGCCCCTGCACCGCATGGGAGACCCAGAAGAAGCTCCTGGCTCCTGGCTTCGAATCAGTGCAAATCTGACCGTTGTGGTCATCTGGGGAATGAACTAGCTGATGGAAGACCTCTCTCTTTCTCTCTGCCTCTGCCTCTGTCTCTGCCTCTCTGTAATTCTGCCTTTCAAATAAATAAATAAAACTTAAAAAAAAAAACTACATTACTGCTCCAATCCTCCCTACATGTTGAACCTTTGATGATATATTTGACCTATTTGAATATTACTTACATCATTACATTTTAGTGTAGTAAAGATATAGATTACAAACTATGTTTACTGTATTTGAGTATTCTGAGTTTGTATATTACTATTGCCAATGAATTCTCTACGTTCTGACATTTTCTTCTTAGTTGTTAGTAGCTACTCTTTCCATTTGTTGGACTTCTTACTAATCTCTTCTGTCTTCTGTTATTTAGCATTTTCTACTTAGCATTTCTATTAACACAATCTGATCATAATAAATTAACTCATTCTTTATTTGTCTGAAATGTCTTTACCTCCTCCTGACATCTGAAGGAGAGATCTTTTATATGTAGTATTCTTCGCTGCCAATTTTCTCCTTCAGTACTGCAAAAACCATCTCATTTCCTCCTAGCATGGAAGGCTTCTACTGAGAAATCTGTACTTGAGCAAATTGGACATCTTTATGTGTTATATGCTTTGTTTTTCTGGAAGCTTTGAGGATACTATCTTTATCATTAGCCTCAGAGAGCTTGATTCTTTTTTTTTTAAACTTTTATTTAATGAATATAAATTTCCAAAGTATGACTTATGGATTACAATGGCTTCCCCCCCATACCGTCCCTCCCACCCACAACCCTCCCCTTTCCCACTCCCTCTCCCCTTCCATTCACATCAAGATTCATTTTCGATTATCTTAATATACAGAAGATCAGCTTAGTATACATTAAGTATGGATTTCAACAGTTTGCTCCCACACAGAAACATAAAGTGAAAAATAATAGATGATTTTTTTAAATGATGATGAAATCAGAGCAGACCTATTGTCATGTTTAATCCCAGTGAGAGTCAAGTTGGGAGTTGATAATATCTTTTTTTTTTTTTTACAGAAGATCAGTTTAGTATGCATTAAGTAAGGATTTCAACAGTTTGCACCCCCATAGAAACACAAAGGGAAATATATTGTTTGAGTACTCGTTATAGCATTAAATCTCAATGTACAGCACATTAAGGATAGAGATCCTACATGAGGAGTAAGTGCACAGTGACTCCTGTTGTTGACTTTACAAATTGACACTCCTGTCTATGGCATCAGTAATCTCCCTATGCTCCAGTCATGAGTTTCCAAGGCTATGGAAGCCCTCTGAGTTCTCCGACTCTTATCTTGTTTAGACACGGTCATAGTCAAAGTGGAGGTTCTCTCCTCCCTTCAGAGAAAGGTATCTCCTTCTTTGATGACCTGTTCTTTCCACTGGGATCTCACTCGCAGAGATCTTTTGCCAGAGTGTCTTGGCTTTCCATGCCTGAAATACTCTCATGGGCTTTTCAGCCAGATCCGAATGCCTTTAGGGCTGATTCTGAGGCCAGAGTGCTATTTAGGACATCTGCCATTCTATGAGTCTGCTGGGTATCTCACTTCCCATGTTGGATCACTCTCCCCTTTATTTACTCCATCGGTTAGCGTTAGCAGGTACTAGACTTGTCTATGTGCTCCCTTTGACTCCCAGTCCCTCCACCATGACCAACTGTGAACTGAAATTGATCACCTGGAACAGTGAGATGCCATTGGTACATACCACCTCAATGGGATTGAATTGGAATCCCCTGGTATGCTTCCAACTCCACCACTTGGGGCAAGTCAGCCTGAGCATGTCCCAAATTATACATCTCTTCCCTCTCCCATTCCCACTCCCATGTTCAACAGGGATCACATTTCAGTTAATTTTCAACACTTAAGAATAACTGTGCATTAATTACAGAACTAAACCAGTCATATTAAGTAGAACAGATAAAAAAAACTACTAAGAGGGATAATGTATTAAGTTGTTCATTAACAGTCAGGGCTATGCTGATCAAGCCACCATTTCCCATAGTGTCCACCTCACTCCAACAGGTTTCCCTCTTGGTGTTCAGTCAGTCGTCACCGATCAGGGAGAACATATGGTATTTGTCCCTTTGGGACTGGCTTATTTCACTCAGCATGATGTGTTCCAGATTCCTCCATTTTGTTGCAAATGACTGGATTTCGTTGTTTCTTACTGCGGTATAGTATTCTAAAGAGTACATATCCCATAATTTCTTTATCCAGTCTATCGTTGATGGGCATTTAGGTTGGTTCCAGGTCTTAGCTATTGTGAATTGAGCTGCAATAAACATTAGGGTGCAGACCTCTTTTTTGTTTGCCAATTTAAATTCCTTTGGGTAAATTCCAAGGAGTGGGATGGCTGGGTCGAACGGTAGGGTTATCTTCAGGTTTCTGAGGAATCTCCAGACTGACTTCCATAGTGGCTTGACCAATTTGCATTCCCACCAACAGTGGGTTAGTGTCCCTTTTTCCCCACATCCTCGCCAGCATCTGTTGTTGGTAGATTTCTGCATGTGAGCCATTCTAACCGGGGTGAGGTGAAACCTCATGGTGGTTTTGATTTGCATTTCCCTGATTGCTAATGACCTTGAACATTTTTTCATGTGCCTGTTGGCCATTTGGATTTCCTCTTTTGAAAAATGTCTATTGAGGTCCTTGGCCCATCTCTTAAGTGGGTTGTTGGTTTTGATGTTGTGGAGTTTCTTGATTTCTTTGTAGATTCTGGTTATTAACCCTTTATCTGTTGCATAGTTTGCAAATATTTTTTCCCATTCTGTCAGTTGTCTCTTCACTCTCCTGACTGTTTCTTTTGCAGTACAGAAACTTCTCAATTTGATGCAACCCCAATAGTTAATTTTGGCTTTGACTGCCTGTGATTCTGGGGTGTTTTCCAAGAAGTCATTGCCGGTAACTATATCTTGCAGGGTTTCTCCAATGTTCTCTAGTAACTTGATGGTGTCAGGTCATAGATTTAGGTCTTTAATCCATGTTGAGTGGATTTTTGTGTAAGGTGTAAGGTAGGGGTCTTGCTTCATGATTCTGCATGTGGAAATCCAGTTTTCCCAGCACCATTTATTGAATAGACTGTCCTTGCTCCAGGAATTAGTTTTAGATCCTTGATCAAATATAAGTTGGCTGTAGATGTTTGGATTGATTTCTGGTGTTTCAATTCTGTTCCATTGGTCTATCCATCTGTTTCTGTACCAGTACCATGCTGTTTTGATTACAACTGCCCTGTAGTATGTCCTGAAATCTGGTATTGTGATGCCTCCGGCTTTGTTTTTGTTGTACAAGATTGCTTTAGCTATTCGAGGTCTCTTGTGCCTCCATATAAATTTCAGCACCATTTTTTCCAGTACTGAGAAGAAGGTCTTCGGTATCTTGATTGGTATTGCATTGAATTTATAAATTGCTTTTGGGAGAATGGACATTTTGATGATATTGATTCTTCCAATCCATGAGCATGGAAGATTTTTCCATTTCTTGGTATCCTCTTCTATTTCTTTCTTTAAGGTTTTGTAATTTTCATCGTAGAGATCTTTAACGTCCTTGGTTAAGTTTATTCCAAGGTATTTGATTGTTTTTGTAGCTATTGTGAATGGGATTGATCTTAGAAGTTCTTCCTCAGCCATGGCATTGTCTGTGTATACAAAGGCTGTTGATTTTTGTGCATTGATTTTATACCCTGCTACTTTGCCAAACTCTTCTATGAGTTCCAATAGTCTCTTAGTAGAGTTCTTTGGGTCCCCTAAATAAAGAATCATGTCATCTGCAAAGAGGGATAGTTTGAGTTCTTCCTTCCCAATTTGTATCCCTTTAATTTCTTTTTCTTGCCTAATAGCTCTGGCTAGAACCTCCAGAACTATATTGAATAGCAGTGGTGAGAGAGGACATCCCTGTCTGGTCCCAGATCTCAGTGGAAATGCTTCCAACTTTTCCCCATTCAATAGGATGTTGGCTGTGGGTTTTTCATAGATTGCTTTGATTGTATTGAGGAATGTTCCTTCCAAACCCAGTTGGCTTAGAGTTTTCATCATGAACGGGTGTTGTATTTTATCAAATGCTTTCTCGGCATCTATTGAGATAATCATATGGTTTTTCTTCTGCAGTCTGTTAATGTGGTGTATCACATTGATTGTCTTGCGCACATTAAACCATCCCTGCATACCAGGGATAAATCCCACTTGGTCTGGGTGGATGATCTTTCTGATGTGTTGTTGCATTCTATTGGCGAGAATTTTATTGAGGATTTTTGCATCTATGTTCATCAGGGATATTGGTCTGTAATTCTCTTTCAGTGCTGCATCTTTCTCTGGCTTAGGAATTAAGGTGATGCTGGCTTCATAGAAAGGATTTGGGAGGATTCCCTCTTCTTCGATTGTTCTGAATAGTTTGAGAAGAATTGGAGTTAGTTCTTCTTTAAATGTCTGGTAGAATTCAGCAGTGAATCCATCTGGTCCTGGGCTTTTCTTTGTTGGGAGGGCCTTTATTATTGTTTCAATTTCTGTCTCAGTTATGGTCTGTTTAGGTTTTCGATGTCTTCCTGGTTCAATTTAGGCAGGTTGCATGTGTCCAGGAATCTATCCATTTCTGATAGGTTTCCCTGTTTGCTGGCATACAAGTCCTTGTAGTAATTTCTGATGATTCTTTTTATTTCTGTGGTGTCTGTTGTTACATTTCCTTTTTCATCTCTGATTTTATTGATTTGGGTCTTTTCTCTTCTTTTTTTAGTTAGTTGGGCCAATGGGGTTTCAATTTTGTTTATTTTTTCAAAAAACCAGCTCTTCATTTGGCTGATTTTTTGTAATGTTTTTCTTGATTCAATCCTGTTGATTTCTTCTCTGATTTTAATTATTTCTCTTCTCCTACTAGATTTGGGTCTGGTTTGCTGTAGGTTTTCTAGATCCTTGAGGTGAATTGAAAGCTCATCTATTTGGTGCCTTTCCAATTTCTTGATGTAGGCACCTATTGATATAAACTTCCCTCTTAACACTGCTTTTGCTGCGTCCCATAAGTTTTGGTATGTTGTGCTGTTATCCTCATTTACTTCCAGAAAGTTTTTGATTTCTCTTTTGATTTCTTCTATGACCCATTGTTCATTCAGGAGCATGTTGTTCAATCTCCATGTGTTTGCATATGCTCTAGGGATTCCTGAGTTGCTAATTTCCAACTTCATTCCTTTATGGTCTGAGAAGCTGCATGGTATGATTCTAATTCTTTTGAATTTGCTGAGACTTGCTTTATGGCCTAGTATGTGGTCAATCCTAGAGAAGGTTCCATGTACTGCTGAGAAGAATGTAAAATCTTTAGCTGTAGGATTGAAAGTTCTGTATATATCTGTTAGATACATTTGGGCTATAGTGTCATTTAAATCTACTGTATCCTTGTTGATCTTCTGACCGGATGATCTGTCTATTTCTGAGAGTGGAGTATTGAAGTTCCCCAGTACTACTGTATTGGGGTCTAAGTCTCCCTTTAAGTCCGTTAATAAATCTTTTAGATAAACTGGTGCCCTGTAGTTAGGTGCATATACATTGATAATTGTTATATCTTCCTGTTGAATTGATCCCTTAATCATGATATAGTGTCCCTCTTTGTCTCTCTTAACAGTTTTTGTGGTAAAGTTTATGTTGTCCGGTATTAAGATGGCTATGCCTGCTCTTTTTTCATTTCTGTTGGCATGGTATATCTTTTTCCAGCCTTTCACTTTCAGTCTGTATGGATCTTTGTTGGAAAGATGTGTTTCTTGTAAGCAGCAAATAGATGGGTTTTGTTCCTTAACCCAATCAGCCAATCGGTGTCTTTTAACTGGACAGTTCAGGCCATTCACGTTCAATGTGACTAATGATAAGTGGTAACTTTGCCCTGCCATTTGCCAAGTATATATGCTTTGAATTCCCTGTGATCTTTTGCTGTGAGCTTTCCTTCCTTGGTTTCCTTCCTTTACCTTCTTTCATATTGATGACCGTGTTTCTGTGTTTCTGTGTGTAACACATCTTTAAGCATCTTTTGCAGGGCTGGACGAGTGGCAACAAATTCTTTCAATTTCTGTTTGCAATGAAAAGTCTTTATTTCACCTTCATTCACAAATGATAGCTTTGCAGGATATAATATTCTGGGCTGGCAGTTGTTCTCTCTTAGTACCTGGGCTATATCTTGCCATTCCCTCCTAGCTTTTAGAGTTTCTGATGAGAAGTCAGCTGTGAGTCTGATTGGAGATCCTCTGAGAGTAATCTGACGTTTCTCTCTTGCACATTTTAGGATCTTTTCTTTATGTTTCACTGTGGAGAGTTTAATTACAACGTGTCGTGGTGAGGATCTCTTTTGGTCGTGTTTATTAGGGGTTCTGTGAGCTTCCTGTACTAGGATTTCTCTGTCCTTCTCCAAACCTGGGAAATTTTCTGCTAATATCTCACTAAAAAGGCTTTCTAATCCTTTCTCCCTCTCCATGCCTTCAGGAACTCCTAGAACCCAAATGTTGGGTTTTTTAATAGTATCCTGAAGATTCCCGACAATATGTTTTAGATTTCTAATTTCCTCTTCTTTTCTTTGGTCTGACTGTATCCCTTTCCTGTTCTCTGTCTTCTAAGTCTGATATTCTCTCTTCTGCTTCACCCATTCTGTTTGTAAGGCTCTCTATTGTGTTTTTCATTTGATCTATTGAATTCTTCACTTCAGTCACTATCCCAGTTTCCTGTTGTACTAGTTGTTTCGTTTCATTTTGATTCCTCCTTAATATTTCATTTTCACGAGAGAGATTTTCTATCTTGTCCATTAAGGATTTCTGTAGTTCAAGAATTTGTTTTTGAGAACTTCTTAATGTTCTTATCAATTTTTTGAGATCTGCTTCTTGCATTTCTTCTATGTCATCATCTTCATAATCTTGAATTGGGGTGTCTTTTTCATTTGAGGGCGTCATGGTGACTTCCTTGTTTTTATTACCTCGGTTTTTGCGTTTGTTATTTGGCATATTGGAGATATTTGGTTTCTTTACTGTGGTGCTTTTCTTGTTATACTATGACTCTAGATTAAGTGGACTATCTGTTTTTGATGGAGCCTTAGGGCTTGAGATGGGTGTGGCCTGAGAGCTCTGTTTGGTGTGCCAAAGGTGACACTCCCAGGTTAGGCGTGGTAAATCTCTCTCTCTCTCTTTCTTTTTTTTTTTTTTTTTTTTTATTCAAAAGGGAAGTAATTCCGCACAGCTGAACGAAGTTGGAGGTAGTTAGCAGGCAAATGATATACCCACAGGAGCCAGAGATCAGAAGCTCTTTCCCAAGAACCCCACAGGGAATCTGTTCGGCCCTCAGAGTGGGCTCAAATTCTCCTTCAGCCTCCCACTGGGTTGCCAAAGTTACGGAATTGTAGCGTCTCTGGAGAGTGCTCACGTGAATTCCGTGCGTTCTCTCCCCCACCGTCTCTTTTTTCACAGTCTCAGTTCAGTAGCACCACAAATTTACTAGGTCCTAATCTCCTGTTAATTCGCCCCGCCCAGAGTCAGGTTTTTCTGCTAGGCTCAGGGCCGGTGCAGACCTGAGGTCGCTCTGCTTATGACGTATGTCCAAGATGGTGCCTGCTCTTTGTCTTGCTCGCCCTTGAGAGGTGAGCGGAGAGAGAGAAACCCGTGTCCGTACCAGTCACCCTTTCTTTTTTCTCTCTCTCTCTCTTCCAGTTAGCCTTGTGAACTTCCCCCCCCGGGGGTCGTTCCCTCTAGTCTCCTCTCTCCGCTTGCCTGCCGGTGTCTCGGGCTATTGAGGTTCGGCTCACCTCGCGTTCCAGCGCTGGTGTGTTGAGTCTGCTGCTGGTGTCCCAAACTGTGGGCTCCCACGCTCTCCACGCAGGTCCGCTGTGAGTCACGCGTTCCGGAAGAGTTTCTTCTGCTGTTTCCTCCCCTACTCTTCCTTGAACCTGCAGTATCTCCACTTTTATTAAACTATCTCTCCCCAGACTATCAGTGTGCTCCCTTCCTATTCCGCCATCTTGCCGGAAACCCACTAACCATCCGAGAGCTTGATTCTAATATGTCTTGAGGTAGATTTGTGGGGAGCAATCCGGACTAGACTAAGTTACTCGAATTAAGACTTATTCTATGCATCTGCTCTCCCACAATATGGCGCTGGGAGAGAAGTAAACAGCTTCCGCACAGCTGCCTCCAGTTCAACCAATAAACTGTAGGACTTGCTCCTGATTGGAGAGCAGCGTACTCGGCGTGTGGGCAGCCGAGTTGGGATTGGCGGAGGAGGACTATAAAGGAGGAGAGAGACGGCATGCACCGGGAACATCTATAGGGAACATCTAAGGAACACCCGTGCAGCCCCCGAGAGAACCGGCCGGCGGTGTGCTGCTCCCCTGCGGAAGTGGGGAATGCGGCCAGGGGGAACTGCCCTTCCACGGAGGTGGAAGGGATAGTAGCCAACCCGGGAAGAACCAGCAGCAAACCCGGGGAGGGCCGAGCAGACAAAAGAACAGCGCAGGGTCCTGTGTTGCTCCTCCACGAAAACGGGGAGCGACAAGATTAGGTTGGGTTGAATGTCACTCATGACCTTTGACCTCCTATACCTGCAAAGATATATTTTCTCTAGGTATCTATCGTTATCTCTTTAAATATAGTTTCTACCACTTTGGCATTCTCAAGTCTCCATCAAATCGCAGCAACTCAAATATTACTCTTCTTATGCTATCCCATATTTCCCATAAACTTTTTTATTCCTCTTGATTCTTTTTCTTTTTCCTCCTTCAACAATGTATATTCAAATAACCTGTCTTTGAGTTCAATTATTCTATCTTCTGCTTAATTCTTTCTTCTTCACCGATGACTTCTTTTGTCTTTTTTAAATTCACATAGTGTACTTTTCACTTGAAGGATTTCTGCTTGATTTTAATTACTTCCATCTCTCTGTGAGAATACTGAATCACTTCTTCATGTTCTCTTGAATTTTGTGTAGTTTTCTTAAAACGGCTATTTTGAAATATTCATCTGAGCATTGGAAAATTTTAATTCCTAGATTGTTTGTTTCTGGTGTCTTATTTTGCTCTTTTGGTGAGGTCATGGTTCCCTGGAAATTCTTGGTACTTGTTTGTGTTCAGCATCATCTGTGCATTGAAAGATTACTGGCTTCATTTGTAGCTGTCCTTCAGAAATTCTAGGCAGTCTGTCGACTTTCTCTAGGCCTATGGATGCTTCTACCGTGTCAGCACTAGATATCACCCTAAGTTGCTGTTACCCCAGGCTATGCTGTTGATATGATTTTACTGATTCAATCTCACAATACTCCCTAAACTCAAACGTGTCCCAAATCTGCAGTTAATGTGTTGTTTGATGTGAACTGGGGAAGGGCCTACAAAGGGACAGTCCATCCCTAAAAACCCCTTCCTGGACCTATTGTAAGCCCACACTCCTTTGTCTTGCATCCTTGATTGCCTGATGTTAGATCACATCCAGAGTTCTCAGCCCAGCAATAGTGCAGCTTGAAAATAGGAAGGAAGCTTCCCCACCACGTCTATCAGCCGCTGAGCTGGGACTCACTGACTGCTGCTGCACCCAACAGCCACTGGTGCTGTCGGCTGGGGTATATGACTGCTCGGCCACGCTCACATAACTCTGTGGGTATTGAAGCATCTCCAGGACTCTATCTGCAGGCACCAACATTGGAACAGGGACCATCAGGGTCAGTTTGATGCTGAGTTGTATCGGCCTGATGCTGAGTCCCTAAACTTCTCTCTGATTCCTTACTATTCACCCGAGGTTGAAGGAGAGGTGGTACAAGCCCCCCCTCATCTACACAGGCAGGGCCAGGTTGGTCATGCCTGCGCCTCACAGTCACCAACCCTGTGCAATCATGAGTGTTTACACCAGGCCTGCCAGAGTTTGGTGGCAATACATACTACAACAGATCTGTCTCACCAAGGCGCAGATCTCCACTGCATACTGAGGCAAGTCCAGAGACTGTATCCGCAGACATTGCCTCAAGATGGAAACCCCAAGGATCTACCCAGCACTTGCCTGTGCTAGCCCAGCACTCAGTGCCAAGACATGGTTGTGTTGCCCTTTGCTGTCTTCCCAACGTTGGAGGAGAATAAGAAAGGCAGTCCTCTCACTACCCAGACTGGTCTCAGGTTGTTGACACATGAGTCTTACAGTCACAGGTCCCTGCGAAGTCATGGGGTTTCCTGCCCAGCACAGCAGAGTCTAGAAGTAACGCACCTGAGTCTGGCCCTCTAGAACACTGGTTTGCACCTAACTTGGAAAGTCTAGAGGCTCAGTCAGTGAGCAATGGCTTGGCTTTAGAGGTCTTTGAACTGTATCAGATCCTGAGTCTTTGTGTGGTCGGAAAGGCGTTTAGCTTTGAGGTACAGTCCCAAGTTCCTTCTCTTGGAAGAGCTGTAGTTTTACTTTCTGCCAGTAACTGGGTGAAAGGGCAGAAGCTGCCTGGCTGTGGAAGCTCCAGATAATCACTCCACAGTGTGGGTCCAGGTCAGTGGTCTCAGATCAATTAATTGTTTTTCAGTGGGCCTGAGCCTCCCTCTTCCAAGCAAGCCGTATCTCTCCGCACTGCTCCTTAGAGCTGGGGGAAGAGTGATGCAGGCAACTCTTTCCTTCTTGCTTTCTCCGATGTGGCATTTCTTACGATTATAACAAAACAAGGTACTGTGGTCTCTCATCTGGCCTCCACTGCTCTTGTGAGGGTCACTTAGTATGTGTGTAGTGGTTCAGGTTGTTTTCTGTGCAAGGAGGTGGTCACTAGGTCCTCTTACTAAGCCACCATCTTAGTTCTCAAGGATAAAATTTTAAAGACCCCTAAATAAACTCAGTTGTGGTCAACCAAACAGAACTTTATGCATCTGAATCACTCTTATTTCAGACAAATGTTTTAGAAGGCTTCTAAGAAAACAGCTCAGGAATTAAACTAGTTAAGTTTGAATCTTTCACCCAACACCTGTTACCTTTGGAAACTTGGCCACATCACTTAACTTCTCTAAGACCCTTCTAGACAACTTGTAGATTGTTGTGAAACTGAAATGAAATAATTCATTTTGAGTACTTCAGATACAGCCTGCCACCTTGTGAATATTAAAAGAATATTGCCCATCATTGTGAAGTAATTTCCCAGCCCTCTACACATTAGAAGCAATAAGTTAGAAATAAGATCTTCAAACAGCATGGGCATCAACAGTATTCTATAAGACAGCAAAGCTACAAATCAAAGAACTACAAAATCAAAAGCAAGAAGTCAGTAAACAGGACAGTCTTGGAAGTTTAGCAGCATGGGCAATAGTCCAGTCTACTTTAGTAGTCCCTCTTGGCAGGAATAAGCCCAGTAAGAAGTGAATAGGACATTTTTACAGAAACTAACAATATGCTACCAAAAGACTAGTTTTAAAAACTTCTCTTAAATTGAGACATTCTGCACTCCTAAATGGAATACACAAAATTTAAAAGGTATCAGCTTGTTCCAAATCAGTGTATAAGTGTCATGTAGTTACAAATGAAAGTCGAAACAGAATTTTGATTTTATTTTGTAAGATGATTCTATGTGTGAAAATGTGCAGTCCAGCTCTCTGCTATGGCCCGGGAGTGCAGTGGAGGATGGCCCAGGTCCTTGGGCCCTGCACCTGTGTGGGAGACCAGGAGGAAGCACCTGGCTCATGGCTTCAGATCAGTGCAGCACGCCAGCCACAACCTGCTGGCCATGATGGCTACTTGGGGGGTGAACCAACGGAAAAGGGAAGACCTTTCTCTCTGTCTCTCTCTCTCTCACTGTCTAACTCTGCCTGTCCAAAAAAAAAAAAAAAAGAAAAGAAAAGAAAAAGAAAATGTGCATACATTTTAGAAAGAAAAAGGAGGAGGAAAAACTTACACTAACAAATACTAGAACAGTTTTAAGAATGTACAATGCAAATAGTTTGGAAAAGGGGCAAAAGTAGACATATAAACAAAAACAGAAATCCCCCAAAAGAGATCTTAAAATGTGTGAAAATTTAGTATTTCATTTTTAAATATCCAAGGAAAGAAAGATTGTTCCACAAATAGTTCTGGACAATTGTCTGTTTGGAGTTGAAGCTAAGCTCAATTAAGCTAAATTTCTGCCTCTAAGGATATACTGAAACACATTTAAGCTAAATGCAAAAATGAAATTCCTCCTGCATTAGCTTATTTTGGCTGCTATAACAAAGTACTGCATACTAAGTAACTTCAACAATAAAAATTATTTTCTCACAGTCTTGGAGGCTAGAAATCCAAGATGCAAGAGTCAAAAGAATTAGTTTCTTCAGAGGCTTTTCTCCTTGGGCTCTAGTTGGGTGTGTTCTTCCTGTATTTTCACATTGTCTTTCTTCTGTACATACCAGTTTCTTAATTTCCTCTTCTTATAAGGACTCAAATCATATTGAATTAGGGCCAACCCCATTGACCTCATTTTAACTTAATTGCCTCTTTGTAGACAGTCACCTTCTGAGATACTAGGATTTAACTTGTGAATTTGAAAGGGAAGGGGACACAACTCAGACCTGTTCTCACTCAAGTGTCAAAGCCCAAGTAGGATGAGGAAGGCATCCATGTTGTTGAGTGGCATCCTGGCATGCAGTCTCAGAGTTTGGACAGAGTAAGGATAGTTGCATGGGTTGGAGGAGGTCAACGAGGCCAATTGTGGGAGTCAGAGTCTCAGCAGAGTGAGATGTATGTGGTGCCCATGGCCATGGGGCATTGGCACCCAAGTGGGTTGAGACGGTCATTCACATGAACAGGCAGTCTGACATGGAGAGACAAGGAGTCCACTTCACTGAAGAAAAGAAGCAAAGATGATGAAAAATTCAGTAACAAATAACGTTAGAGAGGACAGTTATGAAAATGAAAAATGAAAAAAATACAATGAACCCTCTAAGATTAGGATGATTTGTAGAGATACAAATATATAATAAATTATACACTTAAAGGGCCTTTACCAAAGAGAAACCTGGAAAGCTTCACCTTCACTAAGTGATCAAAATGGAAATGAGCAATGGAACAAAATGTGCCACCTGCCAGCGTACAATGTGAAGAATTCAGTGTTACCTCCCCGCTAGCCCTGCCAAAAGGAAATGAGTAACTTCAGGCTTGTCACGAGAACATATTAGTCAGAACCAAGTGAAGAGAAGTGCCCTGGACTCTTCACAAATATCAAGACACGAAAATGTCTTAAGACAGAGGAGCTCTTCCAAACTGAAGGAACTTTAAAACTACATGACAACCAAATGTGATTCCTGATAGGAAGAATGGTATTACAGTCTCTCTCAAAATTTGAGTAGATTGAAGGATTAAATGGCAGCAATGTATCAATGTTAACCTCCCAATTTTGATGTTTATATCATAGTTATGTAAGAGAGTGTCCTTGGGATTGGGGCAAGTCGAATAAATGCAAACTAAAGATTTTAGAGTTGCTGAGCATAAGATCAGCAACCAGTTCTCAAATAAGCATTCTCTGTGGTATTCTTAGACGTTTCTCTAAGTTTATCATTATTTTTAGGGAAAACTCTAAAGTTTTAAAACAAGATCGGAGACCATTCTAAGCAGAACAGCAAAGAAAGAAATCACAGAGAAAAAGACTGCCATGCTGTTTCAAATTCTATATATCTAGAAACAAAATTTATAGAGAAATAACAAACTAAGAAAAAAAATGTTCGCAACTTGTAAAACCATAACCTAATTTCATACGGAGAGGCAGTGTACCCTCATATAGGTGCCGTCATGGGCCTCCCAGGTGCACCCTCCAAAACTAAGGCATTCATTCTTTCAGCTTCTAGGAGTGTGGGCAGTTGCCACTCTCAGCTGAGCCACACCTGAGAAATCGTCCCTAGTCCAAGAAAGCCACTTCACCCAGGAGCACTCTACAGCCTTGTCTGGTCAATACAGAGCACAAATTTGAAATGGCCACATTCTAAAAATCTACACCAAAAATGGAGGAGGACGACTTGTTGCAATCTAAAAGGTCTCACGTCAACACAGCCCTCTGCCCAGTAAAACCTCCTTTACTTCACCACGGAGTTAACCCTGCGGGCCCTCCCTAGCAAATTTCCTTCATGCAAACACCCATCTCACAGTCTGTTTCCCCAGGATCTCAACCCAAGACACCAGGCAAAATGTACCTAGCCCAAAACCCTTATTTCTAGCCTCCTTCATATATGGGAGTTGCATTAACACCATTCTGATCAAAGGGTTTCTGGAGGGAGCTTATTGGAAAGATCTTTAAAAGTGAGAAAACTGGCCGACGCCGCGGCTCACTAGGCTAATCCTCTGCCTAGCGGCGCCGGCACACCGGGTTCTAGTCCCAGTCGGGGCGCCGGATTCTGTCCCGGTTGCCCCTTTTCCAGGCCAGCTCTCTGCTGTGGCCAGGGAGTGCAGTGGAGGATGGCCCAAGTGCTTGGGCCCTGCACCCCATGGGAGACCAGGAAAAGCACCTGGCTCCTGGCTCCTGCCGTCGGATCAGTGCGGTGCGCCGGCCACAGCGCGCCGGCCGCGGCGGCTATTGGAGGGTGAACCAACGGCAAAGGAAGACCTTTCTCTCTGTCTCTCTCTCTCACTGTCCACTCTGCCTGTCAAAAAATTAAAAAAAAAAAAAGTGAGAAAACTCAGCACACTTGTTTTGCTTTCCTCTTCTTGCCTAGAATATAGATGCAGCATACAGAGAGGCAGAGTGGCCATCTTGGATCCAAGAGAATAAAAGCCGCTCACTAAGGACAGCGGAGTATAAAGCTAGATGGAACCTGGCCCTGCTACAAGCCCTGACAGCACTTCTGCCACTTCAGTGTTAGAGAGCTATAAATCAAATCCCATTCACAGTAGTCACCAAATAGTCAGGTCCTCTGTCACTTAGAGATGAATGCATTTCTCTTTTTTTTTTTTTTTTGACTGATTTTTTTCCTTCCTTCCTTCCTTCCTTCCTTCCTTCCTTCCTTCCTTCCTTCCTTCCTTTAAAAGGCAGAGTTACGGAGAGACATAGGCAGAGAGACAGAGAGAGGTCTTCCATTTACTTGTTTACTCCCCATTTGGCCACAACAGCCGGAGCTGCACCAATCTAAAACCAGGATCTAGGAGCTTCTTCTGGGTCTCCCACATGGATGCAGGGGCCCGAAGACTTGGGCCATCTTCTACTGCTTTCCCAGGCCACAGCAAAGAGCCGGATCAGAAGTGGAGCAGCCAAGACTAGAGCTGGCGCCCATACAGGCTGACGGCACTGCAGGTGATGGCTTTACCCACTACACCACAATGCCAGTCCTGAGATGAATGCATTTCTAAAAGACACATGAATCCATAGCAATTAGTGTATGTCCTCATCATTATATATCACCCTCTCCTCCACTACCACAACCACAGTCTAAGACTTCTTCAGGAGCGAAATCAAGTGACTCTTCTGAGTCATTTAGACCACGAGCAGTCATGCATAGCACCATGAGTGAATGTTGAACTTTATTACACAAAGTCCAATCAGTATCCTTAGGATTAATAGTGGGATTTCTAGATATTGAAGATAACAACTCCATTTCCAGGTTTTTTTCCCCCTAATTGATTTCCATATCAAATGAAGTTAAACAGTCTTTCCTGAAACTCACAGAAGTTTTTCACAGAGATGTTCTCATTATTTGTGTAACAATGGAACACATAAAAAAGGCAAGCTCCTCCAGGTTTGAAAATTCTGTACCTCTTCTGAGACAGTTGGCAATTTCTACTACTTCTCATTCAGTTGTCTATAGAATGGCATGCATTCTTTGGCAGAAACAGCTTTTCATTTTACTGCCCTATTACAGTGTAATCTTTTTTGAAGATTTTTTATGTGACAATTAAGAATCCAGATTTAAAACTCAACCATGTGTGGAGATAGTATGTCGTAAATATACTGAGGTAGTAATTATATGAACTGACGACATCTGGGTGCAGCATGGTTTTTGCATGTACAAAGATAACCATAAGTTTTTCCTATGCCTGGTAGACAAATTTTTCCACATTGCACTCCAGTTTCACAAATACTAAGAAGAGGAATATACACAACTAAAAACTGCACATATTTGATATATAGTGTTAACAAAAGTAAATCATATTATTGCATCGTTCTGCAACTTCTTCTCTCGCAGAATAGTCATATTGGGGTGGTAATTTTGCCTAGCAGTAAGACATCTTTGCCTCAAATCAGACTTGAACCTGAATTCAAGTCCTGGCTCTGCTTCTGATTACAGCTTCTTGCTCTTGCACACCTTGGAAGGCAGCAAACAATATATCTGGTAGTTGGACCCTGAAACCAACAAGGGCAACCTGGATTGAGTTCCTACCTCCCAGCTTCAGCCTGACCCAGATCTAGCAATTGCATCCGGGGAGTGAACCAATGGATGGGAACTCTTTAGATCTTTCTATGGGGGGGGCATGTGTGTGCATGTGCATTTTCAAATAATGCAGTTATTTTCAAAAAATGCAGTTTTAAATAATACTACATGGCATGGTGAGTTACAGAAAATACTATGTAGAAGTGATTTTTGAAACAGATCTTGATAAACTGGAAGACCTGATAAGATAAGAAAGGGCACCCAAGGCTGGTTGAACAACTTATGGAAAGATAGAGTGGAAAATTGCCTACTCCATTTCATCCTTATTAATAGACCTTGATTTTGTAAGTATTAGGCAGCAAAACCCTCCAGGAGGAGATTAACACAATTGTTATTTTGCAGAGACTGATTTAAGGAAAGACAAGTTATTCACTTCCAGCGAGTGAGACCTATGGAGAAATCAGTCTTTTTGGAAAAACTTTTCTTTCTGACCAAAAAAAAAAAAAAAAAAAAGTGAGAAGAAAGGAAATTCTTTCCTTCTTTTGGATGTGATGTGTGAAGCCTGGAGTTGGGGATAAGCATGAGGTCACAGCTGACACATATGGAACACTAGCTAAACATTAAAACATCTGTGTTCTTGATGACTTCTCATGCAACTGAATTAGCAGCCCTATCTGCCACTGGACTTCTTAGTATGTAAGTAATAATTGTCCTTAATGTTTAAGCCATTTTCAGTTCAGGATTTTGTGGCTTGCAGCTAGAAGGCTGATACAAAAGAGAATATATCTTTCAAGAAACATCTAAAAGTCAGAGAATTGGCTCAAAAAAGTAAATTGAAGAATGCAGTAAGAGGTGCAGGCATTTAGCCTGGTGGTTAAAACATCTGCATCCCACGTCAGAGTACGTGGGCTTAATTTCTGGCTCTGCCTACTGATTCCATCTTCTTGGGAGGCAGCAATGATGGCTCAAGTAATTAGGGTCAAATTCCTTGACCTGGGAGACCTGGATTGAGTTTCTGGCTTCCAGTTTCAGCCCTGAACAGCCTTGGGCATTGCACATATTGGGGAAATGAACCAGCAGATGGGAGCCCCCTCCCTCTCCCTCTTCCTCTCTTTGTCATATAGATAAATAATTTTTCAAAAAGAAATGCATAGGATATGTAAAGACTGAAAATACATCTTACGAGAGACTTAGATGCTGTGGTCCTGAGCCTTCCTATGAATAAGAAGAAGTCTGTCTGCCAGCATGTTGGAAATAGCATTCTGAAAGGAATTAGAGAGAGGCTGAGAGTAGAGATTAAGAAATGGACATAAAGCTGAGGTTCTCACCCAGGGCTGCCATTCTGTCTTTCCTTTATTTTGTCCCTGTAAAATATCACCTAGTCCCTTCCTTCTCTCCTTTCTTTCCATCTTTTCCTCATTCCCTCTCTAATTCTCTCCTCTGTCCCCTGTTGCCAATTCTCTTTCCTTCCCAAAGCAATTTTAGGCATCTGCTGTATACTAAACAAGGACATTGGCTCAACAAAACGTCTGGAAATGTTAGCACATACTTGTTGATTACACACGTTAGTCTGCACCTGGAAGTAAAGGGAGAGTGAAGAGCTCCTGGGCTGCTTAATCTGAGAATTGAGGCACTCCAGCTCTTTTTCTCAATCTACTCCTGATTTGCTACAAAATTTGAGTCATTTTATCTCATGACAATCTGAAGAAAATTTTCTTATAGATCTTGAATTTTGACATTGTTCATTCAAGGATTTCTTGTTCAGGACTTAAATTTCTCCTTTAGAGTATGATGTAATATACATAAATAGATGATGAGTTCCAAAATTACTATGTGCTACTTTGTGTGTCTCTGTAATGGAAACAAACCAGTGAGGCAGCCAGTCACCCGCAAGGCAGTAATGAGAGCATTGCTTCCACGTTTCCCTGACTCAGCTTGTTTGCACCAGTAGTTGTCATGTTCTCTTTCTCTGTCATGGGAATTGACAAAGACATGAAGAACCATGGTTCTGACATGGTAATGTGATTCCATGTCTAGCATCATGCAAAGGAAATGTAAGAACTTTATGGGACTCTGAAACCATTAATGTTTTCCAGTTCAGAGTATTTATTAAAGAAAAATACAATTGCAATTACTGTCCTTTTTTTCCCAGGTGGCACAAGCATACATCCTGACAGTCACTGGCTTAAGCACGAATAGGTAGAAGTGGTTGGGAAGTGGCTCAGTGACAGATGCTTGAATGGACTTGGCAAGTGGATGTAAGTTATGTAATAAGTTATGTAAATTTATTTCCCAGGGCTGGCACTGTGGCATAGCAGGTAAAGCTGTTGCCTGCAGTGCCAGCATCCCATATGGGCTCCAATTCGAGTCCCAGCTGCTCCACTTCCAATCCAGCTCTCTGCTATGGCCTGGGAAAGCAGAAGATGGCCCAAGTGCTTGGGCCCCTGTACCCACGTGGGAGATCTGGAAGAAGCTCCTGGCTCCTGGCTTCGGATCAGCGCAGCTCTGGCCATTGTGGCCAACTAGGGAGTGAACCAGATAATGGAAGACCTCTCGTGCGCGCTCTCTCTCTCTCTCTGTGCCTCTCCTTCTCTCTCTGTGTAACTCTGACTTTCAAATAAATAAATAAATCTTAAAAAAAGACCCCTCCGTGTGTGTGTTTATAACTCTTTCAAATAAATAAATAAATCTTTAAAGAAAAAAATTAAAATAAAATAAAATAAATTTATTTCCCAGTTACCTTGGAAGTAGCATAAGGATGAGTTCTGTGAATTTGACAATTAAGATGACTTTTAAAAATTATTTTCAATTTAATGTATTTTTGAGAAAATATACTTTTAATTGACATATAGTCAAAGGCTTAATGGATCTACAAAATAAAGAGTTCAACAAATAAAAAGTAAAGACAATTGACTATCAGGAAAATAGACAAGGGCTCTAAACAAAAGATTATGTTTTACAGGAAAAGTAACAAATCCATGGCTGGAAATGAAAAATTATGAACAAAGAAATGGTGGAGAAAGGGTCGAGGAAGAAGGAAATTTCAATTTGGGAAGAAATATGCTTCCTAAATTTAGGTATTTTCTCTCCTTTTTCTCTGGATTACACTCTCAGCCTCAAGCATTAGTTCTGTTGTTGCATGTGAGAACAACTGCAAACAGTACCAAAAGTCAGCCTCCCTGCCTTTCACTTGGAATGTGGAATATATGAGAGTTCTGCTGTATTAAAATGTTTGGAAGCATATAAACAAGTTTTCTGCATCTTTGCAATAGGTAATAATGAACAACTTCCTTTAAAACTTATCAAATACACCTTTGAAAAAGATGAGTAAAACAGTCTCGCTGCTCCTAGAACACGTAGTTTAGGTGGCACTATTGCTTGTAATATTCACTTAATTTTGATTGACAACTGCACAAAACCTTTTGAGAAGATAGACAAGTCTACTGGACTTCCATCTAATAAAAACGTAATCACTAAATTCTCTGTAACAGTGCTTCAAAATGTGCAACAGAGTACCACGAAATTCATACAAAAATACACAAACAACAAAAGGCACTGCCATAGAAAACCACAAAAAAATAAATAGAGGTAAAATCATTTTTTATTGAAGTTTGGCCTGAAATATCTTTTCTTTTTAAGTTTTTTAAGAAATAATGAATCTGCAGCAACCAAAATCTAAAAAAAAAGACAAAAAAAAAACAATGTGAAGAAACTAAAAATCCACAATAATAGCCAGCATTTATTAAACAACTCTTTCAGATCAGATGCATTATAGTAATTATTTTAAATCCTCACAGCTCTGCAGGGTAGGTACTATTATTCTGGTTAATATAAGAAAAAGACTGTTATGCAAATTACATACCTAGTCCAACATCAAAGAGCCAGATAATTGTCCAGAAATTTTAACAGTGTTTCTTACTCCAAAGCAATGTACTATATACATTGTTTCTAGAGAAATGCAAAAGGTAAATAGAAGATATAAGTAAATAAAAGAAGATTTAAGAGTCACATTGGAACCGGAAATTTTCTATTAATATTGCATTATGCTTGCAGGATTTTTTGAAATACTATAAATTTGTACTAAAATATTTGTAAGAAATTGTACTTACCTTTCTATGAAGGGAGGAGAGAACTTCCACTTTGACCATGGCCTTGTCTAAATATGATCAGAGGCGGTGAACTCAGGGGGCTTCCATAGCCTTGGCAGCTCATGGCAAGAGCCTAGGGTGATTACTGAGGCCATAAACAAGAGTGTCAATTTGTTAAGTCAACAACAGGAGTCACTGTGCACTTACTCCTCATGTAGGATCTTTGTCCTTGGTGTGCTGTACATTGGGATTTAACGCTATGACTAGTACTCAAAACAGTATTTTTCACTTTATGTTTCTGTGTGGGAGCAAACTGTTGAAATCTTTACTTAATGTATGCTAAACTGATCTTCTGTATATAAAGAGAATCGAAAATGAAAAAAAAAGAAATTGTACTTACATTTTCCTTATGTTCCCAATTTAATCAGTAATATCTGAGAGTCACATCGGTATTCTGTATTAGGAAATCATGTGAATCTCATTAAAATATTTTATCAAATATTTATGAAATTCTTTATATTATCAAATACTTAATAGTATTTCCTCAGGGAGAACAGTGATTATGCACTAATTCATATCCTTCTTTGCCTGTGTCCAACACAGGGCTTCATGAGCCCATGTGATTTCACGGAACAAGTTCAATATAGTCAGAAGTGTAGGATTGGAACAGGGTTTGGTCTGCCAACATGATCCTTAGCAAATCACCTAATCCCTTTGACTCTTGTTTTCTTGCTTGAAAATGAGAGAAATTTCCTCCTAAATTTAACTATGGTTTTGATCAATGAGAAATTTATCATTGTATTATGTAATGCATATCATGCTAATTCACAGTCATAACTACTTACTGATAACTGGTTAATAATGAAGCCCACCCCCTAAATCCCAAATCAACATTCTTTCTTCTTTAAGTCAATCAGAGAAAGCTCCTGACTGCGTCTTTCTGATTTTGTCGGAATAACATCCTATCACTCTTTTAAGATGTCGGTTTGGAGCTGATGAGTGAATAGGCAAAAGTAAACACTGTTTTTCCTCATGCTCACTCTCATCATGGAACACTTCCATGACCAGATGTGGAGGGGGCATGTCAAGCATTCTCTGTGGACACCAACCAGATGTCCTACAATTCATTTCAATCCTGCAGAGTTAGAGGAGAGCCTTCAGGCGAAGGTTGATTCCCACCTTCCCCACCACAGATTCCAATTCCAAGTGTTAGGTACCCAGGTTACCCACAGCTTCTGCCCAACTTGGCTACAAATTGTAAGTTCCTATGGCCCTCTTCTTGGTTCTAGAATTTGCTAGAGTCGTTCACAGACTTGAGGAAAATAATTTACTAACCATTGCTGACTTATCACAAAGGAAATTTTCAAAAAATACGGATGAAGAGATGCATGGGGCCAGGCAGAGAGGAAACAGTGTGGCATGGCTTTGCAGGCTTACCCACCTCCCTGAACCTCTGCATGCTCCTTAAGCTCTCTGAACCCTGGTCTTTGGCATTTTCCGGGTCTTCATTACACATCCATGGTTGAACAATTCAACATTCAGGTCCTCTCCTCTCTCCAGAGTCAAGAGGTGGAGCTGAAAGTTCCACCCTCTAGGCACATGGTTATTTCCTGGGCACACAGCTCCTCTCCTTTGATGCTTTCCAGGAACCTCCAGTCATTGGTATGCATCTCATTAGTATGAAAAAGGGTTTTAGAAGCTAGGTGTCTACTGGAATGAAGAATCAACATATATTCCTTATAAATCACAGTATCACAAGAGCAAGACAGATGAGGAAGAAATCATGGGTGACATCATATGTCATTAATTTAGAATAATTTTTATATGAGCAAAGGGCATCCAAATTGTATGCCGCTTCCTAGATATTGCCTTGTATATGATATTTGGTTCCTTGATATATATGTCCCTAGGTACACGTTAGGAGGAATCAATACATTTCAAATTATGGACTTCTTAAAATATTTCCTCCCAGGAAAGTAGTCTACATACAAAATAAACTAGCTTCTTGTACAGGCTTCTCTTCTGAATGTTTTATTTCTTTGCTTAAAATATTTAATTTATTTTTTATTGACATAGAATAATTTTATATATTTATGTGGTATAGTGTGATATATATATATTTTTTATTTATTTACATGCATTTCATAAATACAACTTTTGGAACATAGTAATTCTTCCCACCATACTTGCCCTCCCACCCACACTCTCAACCCTCCTCCTCTTCCCTCTCTTATTCCAGGTATTGTTTTTTGCCAAGATCCATTTTCATTTATCTTATACATAGATTAACTATATTCTAGGTAAAGAGTTCAGCACTTTGTATGAGGAAGAAAAAGAAAAAGAGAGAAAGAAAAAACAGAATGAACAAAAAACCCTAAAAACATAAAGCATAAAAAAAAAGAACAAAAGCTGTTCCTCAACAGTCCAGACAAGGGCCATTCAAAGTCATTGTGACTTGATGATACTTTTGCTCTTTTTAAGAAACTTAATTACATTTAAACAGGAACCCTAGAATGATACATCTTTTCTGAGCACTTGGACATAAAAATATCTTCTGCTTAATACATTAATACACTAAAACAAAGTAATTCATTGAGAACAAGTTTACTATTAAGTCTCATAATACAACTCTTTGAGGACAGAGGTCCTGCATGGGAAGTTAGTGCACAGTAACTCCTGTTGTTAACTTAACAACTAACACTCTTATGCATAACATCAGGGATCACCCAAGATTCTTGACAAGAGCCACCTAGGCTATGGAAGCCTTTTGGATCCACAAATTCCGTCAGTATTTCGATAAGGTGACAGGCAAAGTGGAAGCTTTCGCCTCCCTTCAGAGGAAAGTACATCTTTATTTTGTGGCTGCTTCTTTCCACTGGGGTCTCACCTACAGAGGTCCTTCATGTAGAAAATTTTTTGCCACAGTGTCTTGGCTTTCTATGCCTTAAATTCTCCTCTGGGCTTTTCAGCCAAACCAGAAAGACTTCAAGGTTGATTCTGAGGTCAGAATGCTACTTAAGGTGATTGTCATTCTAAGAGTCTGCTGTATGGACTGCTCCCATGTTGGACCATTCACTCATTTTTAATTCTATCTATCATTATTACCAAATAATTAGTCCTATTTATATGATCACTTTAACATTGGATATTATCTATATGATTACTTTAACATTTAATCCTATCCATATGATCTCTATAACACTTACCACACAGCTTAAGGGGATTTGGGGTCCCATGGCAAGTTTTTAACCTGTACACTTAGAAGTAAGTCCATATGAATGTATGCAGTACTATACTGCTTCACAGTTACAAACTACATGTAATCCCATTTGTCTATTCTGGCTTTGATTGCCTGTGCCTCCAGGGTCTTTTCCAAGAACTCTTTGTCTATGCTGATATCTTGTAAGGTTTTCCCAATGTTCTCTAATAATTTGATGGTATCACATCATTGATTTAGGTCTTTGGTCCATTTTTAGTGGATTTTAGTGAAAGGTATATGGTAGGGATTTTGCTTCATACTTCTTCATATGGAGATCCAGTTTTCCCAGAACCACTTATTGAAGAGATTGTCTTTTCTCCAGGGATTGATTCTAACTCCTTTGTCAAAGAAAAGTTGGTTCTAGATGCTTGGATTGATTTCTGGTGTTTTTATTGTGTACCTTTGGTCTATGCATCTGTTTTTGTACCATAACCAAGCTGCCCTGTAATAAGTCCTGAAATCTAGTATTATGATGCCTCTGACTTTGTTTTTGTTATATAAGATTGCTTTAACTATTTGGCCTCTCCTGTGATTTCATAGGAATTTCAGCACTGTTTTCTCTATATCTGAGAAGAATGTCTTTGGTATTGCTTTGAATCTGTAAATTGCTTTTGGTAGTGTGGACATTTTGATGATATTGATTCTTCCAATACATGAACATGGGAGATTTTCCAGTATTTTGTATCTTCTTCTATTTCTTTCTTTAATGTTTTGTAATTCTCATCATAGAGATCTTTGACATTCTTGGTTAAATGTATTACTTTTTTGGTACTTATTGTGAATGGAGTTATCTTAGAAGTTCTATCTCAGCCATGGCATTGTTTGTGTGTACAAAGGCTTTTGATGTTTGTGTGTTAATTTTATATCCTGCTACTTTTCCAAACATTTCTATGAGTTCCAATAATCTCTTAGTGGAGTCTTTTGGAGCTCCTAAACATAGAATCATGTCATCTGCAAATAGGAATAGTTTGACTTCCTCCTTCCCAATTTGCATTCTTTTGATTTCTTTTTCTCACCTAATGGCTCTGGCTAAAACTTCCAGTACTACATTGAATAGCAGTGGTGAGAGTGGGCATCCTTGTCTGGTTCTTAATCTCAGTAGTAATGCTTCCAACTTTCCTCCATTTAATACAATGCCAGTCATGGGTTTGTTATAAATTGCCTTGTTTGTGTTGAGAAATGTTCCTTCAACTCCCAATTCGCTTAGAGTTTTCATCATGAAGGGGTGCTGTATTTTTTCAAATGCTTTTTCTGCATCTATTGAGATAATCTTATAGTTTTTGTTCTTCAATTTGTTGATGTGATTTATCACATTGATCGTTGAATGTTGAACCATACATGCATACCAGGGATGAATCCCATTTGGTCTGGGTGAATTATCTTTCTAATGTGTTGTTGCATTCAATTGGCTTGTATTTTGTTGAGGATTTTTGCCTCTATATACATCAGAGAAATTGGTCTATAGCTCTCTTTCTCTGTTTTATATTTTTCAGATTTAGGAATTAAGTGATGCTGGCTTCACAGATACAATTTTGGAGGATTCACTCTCTTTCAACTGTTTTGAATGCCTTAAGAACTGTAGTTAGTTTTTCTTATGTGTCTAGTAGAATGCAGTGGTGAAGCCAACTGGTTTTGGGCTTTTCTTTGTTGGGAGGGTCTTCATTACTGCTTCGATTTCTCTCTTGGTTATTGGTAGTGTGATATTTCAACACATGTGTGCATACAGCATGCACTGACCAAATCAGGGTAGTTAGTATTTTCATCTCCTTATCTTTTTTTAGATTTGGAGCTTTTCACATCTTATTTTCTAGTTCTTTATATTTTTTTTTAATTAGTAAATATAAATTTCCAAAGTACAGTTTATGGATTACAAGGTTTCCCCCCCATAATTTCCCTCCCACTCACACCCCTCCCATCTCCTGCTCCCTCTACCATTCCATTCACATCAAGATTCATTTTCAATTATCTTTATATACAGAAGATCAGTTTAGCATATATTAAGTAAAGATTTCATCAGTTTGCACCCACACAGAAACACAAAGTGTAAAATGCTGTTTCGGTACTAGTTATAGCATTACTTCACATTGGACAACACACTAAGGACAGATCCCACATGAGGAGTAAGTGCACAGTGACTCCTGTTGTTGACTTAACAATTTGACACTCTTGTTTATGGCATCAGTAACCTCCCTAGGCTCTAGTCATGAGTTGCCAAGGCTATGGAAGCCTTTTGAGTTCACCGACTTCGATCTTATTCAGACAAGGTCATAGTCAAAGTGGAAGTTCTCTCCTCCCTTCAGAGAAAGGTACCTCCTTCTTTGATGACCTGTTCTTTCCACTGGGATCTCACTCGCAGAGATCTTCCACTTAGGTTGTTTTTTTTTTGGTTGGTTTGTTTGTTTGTTTGTTTTGCCAGAGTGTCTTGGCTTTCCATGCCTGAAATACTCTCATGGCCTCTTCAGCCAGATCCGAATGTGTTAGGGGCTGATTCTGAAGCCAGAGTGCTGTTTAGGACATCTGCCATTCTATGAGTCTGCTGTGTATCCCACTTCCCGTGATGGATCGTTCTCTCCCTTTTTGATTCTATAAGTCAGTATTAGCAGACACTAGTCTTGTTTGTGTGATCCCTTTGACTCTTAGACCTCTCAGTGTGATCAATTGTGAACTGAAATTGATCACTTGGAATAGTGAGATGGCATTGGTACATGCCACCTTGATGGGATTGAATTGGAATCCCCTGGTATGTTTCTAACTCTACCATTTGGGTCAAGTCCGATTAAGCATGTCCCAAATTGTACATCTCCTCCCTCTCTTATTCCCACTCTTACATTTAACAGGGATCACTTTTCAGTTAAAATTTAAACACCTAAGAATAATTGTGTGTTAATTACAGAGTTCAACCAATAGTACTAAAACAAAACAAAGAAAAAATGCTAAAATGGATAAAGTATTACATTGTACATCAACAGTCAGGACAAGAGCTGATCAAGTCACTGTTTCTTATGGTGTCCATTTCACTTCAACAGGTTTCCCCTTTGGTGCTCAGTTAGTTGTCGCTGATCAGGGAGAACATATGATATTTGTCCCTTTGGGACTGGCTTAATTCACTCAGCATGATGTTTTCCAGATTCCTCCATCTTGTTGCAAATGACCGTGTTTCATTGTTTTTGACTGCTGTATAGTATTCTATAGTGTACATGTCCCATAATTTCTTTATCCAGTCTACTGTTGATGGGCATTTGGGTTGGCTCCAGGTCTTAGCTATTGTGAATTGAGCTGCAATCAACATTAATATGCAGACAGCTTTTCTGTCTGCAAATTTAATTTCCTTTGGGTAAATTTCAAGGAGTAGGATGTCTGGGTTGTATGGTAGGGTTATATTCAGGTTTCTGAGGAATCTCCAAACTGACTTCCATACCAGCGCACCGCGCTGATCAAATGGCAGGAGCCAGGTGCTTCTCCTGGTTTCCCATGGGGTGCAGGGCCCAAGCACTTGGGCCATCCCCACTGCACTCCCTGGCCACAGCAAAGAGCTGGACTGGAAGAGGTGCAACCGGGACAGAATCTGGCGCCCTGACCGGGACTAGAACCCGGTGTGCCAGCACCGCAAGGCAGAGGATTAGCTTAGTGAGCCGCGGTGCCGGCGCTTCATTTCATTTTGATTCCTCCTTAAGATTTCATTTTCACGAGAGAGATTTTCTATCCTGTCCAGTAAGGATTTCTGTAGTTCAAGAATTTGTTTTTGAGAACTTCTTTTTTTTTTTTTTATCTTTTATTTAATGAATATAAATTTCCAAAGTACGACTCATGGGTTACAATGGCTTCCCCCCCCATACCGTCCCTCCCACCCACAACCCTCCCCTTTCCCACTCCCTCTCCCCTTCCATTCACATCAAGATTCATTTTCGATTATCTTAATATACAGAAGATCAGCTTAGTATACATTAAGTAAGGATTTCAACAGTTTGCTCCCACACAGAAACATAAAGTGAAAAATAATAGATGATTTTTTTTAAATGATGATGAAATCAGATCAGACCTATTGTCATGTTTAATCCCAGTGAGAGTCAAGTTGGGAATTGATAGTTTCTTTTTTTTTTTTTTTTTTTTTTTTTTTTACAGAAGATCAGTTTAGTGTACATTAAGTAAAGATTTCAACAGTTTGCTCCCACACAGAAACACAAAGTGAAATATACTGTTTGAGTACTCGTTATAGCATTAAGCCTCAGTGTACAGCACATTAAGGACAGAGATCCTACATGAGGAGTAAGTGCACAGTGACTCCTGTTGTTGACTTTACAAATTGACACTCCTGTTTATGGCATCAGTAATCTCCCTATGCACCAGTCATGAGTTTCCAAGGCTATGGAAGCCCCTTGAGTTCTCCGACTCTTATCTTGTTTAGACAAGGTCACAGTCAAAGTGGAGGTTCTCTCCTCCCTTCAGAGAAAGGCACCTCCCTCTTTGAACTCCTGTTCTTTCCACTGGGATCTCACTCACAGAGATCTTTTTGCCAGAGTGTCTTGGCTTTCCATGCCTGAAATACTCTCATGGGCTTTTCAGCCAGATCTGAGTGTCTTTAGGGCTGATTCTGAGGCCAGAGTGCTATTTAGGACATCTGCCATTCTATGAGTCTGCTGAGTATCTCACTTCCCATGTTGGATCACTCTCCCCTTTATTTATTCTATCGGTTAGTGTTAGCAGGTACTAGACTTGTTTATGTGCTCCCTTTGACTCTTAGTCCTTTCATTATGATCAATTGTGAACTGAAATTGATCACTTGGAATAGTGAGATGGCATTGGCACATGCCACCTTGATGGGATTGAATTGGAATCCCCTGGTATGTTTCCAACTCTACCAATTGTGGCAAGTCAGCCCGAGCATGCCCCAAATTATACATCTCTTCCCTCTCTTATTCCCACTCTTATGTTTAACAGGGATCACATTTCAGTTAATTTTCAACATTTAAGAATAACTGTGTGATAATTACAGAATTAAACCAGTCATATTAAGTAGAACAGACTTCTTAATGTTCTTATCCATTTTTTGAGATGCACTTCTTGCATTTCTTCTATCTCGTCATCTTCATAATCAAATTGGTGTGTCTTTATCATTTCGGGGCATTGTAGTGTCTTCCTTGTTCTTGTTATCTCGGTTTCTATGTTTGTTTGGCATTGTGGAGATATTCTTTGGTTTCTTTGCTGTGGTGTTTTTTCTCGTTATACTATGACTCTAGGTTAAGAGGACTGTCTGCTTTTGATGGAGCCTTAGAGGCTTGAGATGGGTGTGGCCTGAGAGCTCAGTTTGGTTCCTCAGGGTTAAGGGTGTGCCAAAGGTGACACTCCCAGGTTAGGCATGGTAAATCTCTCTCTCTCTCTTTTCTTTTTTTTTTTTTTTTTTTTTTTTTTAGCTGAGCGGAATTGGAGGTAGTTAGCAGGCGAATGATATACCCACAGGAGCCAGAGATCGGATGCTCTTTCCCAAGGACCACACAGGGAATCTGTTCAGCCCTCAGTGTGGGCTCAAATTCTCCTGCAGTCTCCCTCTGGGTTGCCAAGGTTACCGAATTGTAGCATCCCTGGAGAGTACTCACGTGAATTCCGTGAGTTCTCTCCCTCACCGTCTCTTTTTTCAGTCTCAGTTCATTAGCACCACACATTCACTAGGTCCTAATCTCCTGTTATTTCACCACCACCCCCAGAGTCAGGTTTTTCTGCTAGGCTTAGGGCCAGTGCAGACCTGAGGTCACCCTGCTTATGATGTATGTCCAAAATGGTACCTGCTCTATGTCTTGCTCGCCTTTGAGAGGTGAGCAGAGAGAGAGAAACTCGTGTCCGTATCAGGCACTTTTTTTTCCTCTCTCTTCTAGTTAGCCTGGTGAACTTTTCCCCACGGGGTTTCAAGCCTCATTCCCTCTAGTCTCCTCTTTCTGCTTGCCCGCCGGTGACTCGGGCTATTGAGGTTCGGCTCACCTCGCGTTCCAGCGTTGGTGTGTTGAGTCTGCCACTGGTGTCCCGAACTGTGGGCTCCCATGCTCTCCACACAAGTCCACTGTGAATCACCAGTTCCGGAAGAGTTTCCTCTGCTGTTTCTTCCCCTACTCTTCCTTGAACCTGCAGTATCTCCACTTTTATTTAACTGTCTCTTCCTGGACTATCAGTGTGCTCCCTTCCTATTCCGCCATCTTGCCCAAGCCCCTCTTTATAAAATTTATAATAGATTATTGTGAGCTATAGTATGTGTGAACATTTTACTGTATGATCTCTGCAACTTATTCCTTCTATCTAACTGTGGTTCATTTTCTTGAATTCTTTTTCATTAGTCTGTATAAACCACTGATTCCAAACAGACCCTGTAAATTCAGTTACCATGAATTACTCATCTTTCATTTATATGCCAAAACAGAATATGTGGCACATACAGGATTCAATAGATTTGACACTATGGTAGCATTTAACTTATGTTGAGTTTCAAGCATATGTTCACTAGATGAATAAAAATAATGAAAAGAAGGAGGAAAGAAATAACAATGATGTAGTATAGGTAATTCTTCCACCCATTCTACTACATATCTATATATATGAGTGTTTCTACCTGTTTCTGTTGAGAGAGGGAGAGAATTTTTGAGAAAGTAGGAAATGAAAGGTATGAAACAGCCTGTATTCCTATTCTTTTCAGTTTCTGGAATGCTCTCAAGTTATGTCACTGAGTTGAGTGACTTTAGTCTTGAAATATTCATGTTTTTATACAAGATGACCCCAGAGCAAAGCCAAATATATCATCTATTGCTCAATCATACACACACACACATACAAATTCTGGTCCAATACCAGAGGTAAAACTGGCTGTACTGAATGTCATGAGAGACGTGAATTTGTCTTCAAAGTGATATTTTCCTGAGGGATTTGTAAGCTTAATTTTGACCCTACACAACCTTGTTTTTCTTGTTAGCTTTAGAGACTATGCCAAGTGATTCTGCCCTTGCTCTTGTATCCATCATACCACTATTTTCAGTTTTGTCTTGTATTTCAGGAAGTTACGATTCCCCTGTTCTCTCAATCTCTGCCTTCCAGAAGGGTTTGACCAATGGAAGGAATTGAGGGTCAGAGTGCAGAAGTAATGGAACCAGAATTTCTTTCTTTGCTTTTGGTGACACTACTGGCATTGACTTTGGCTCCTCTGTAACTTCATGGTCCCATGAATGGTCTCTATCCTGGGTCTAAATCCTTCCAGATATCCCATCAAATTTTAGGATCTGGAAGCATCATTTTTTTCCATTGTTGCTGTAATTTGGTGGAGAGAACAATGTGATACTGTTCTCTGGCTCTTTTACCATCTGTTTGATTAATTCCTTTAATTGAATTCCTTCTACTGATAAATTTGGAGTTATATTGTTTCACAACCTAACTAGGACAGTTAGGCTAGAGCAGTGGTTTTTAGACTCGGTTTTTGAGGGGTTAAAAACCCATTTGAGAAACGTAATGAAACTATGAACTCTTTCCCAACAGAATGGGCTGGATCGCAAATTTTGCATATCATTTCAGGAAGTCACAGAGCCTCTGGATCTCATTCAGGCTCATTCAGTTGCAAATCCCCAGACTGGTCTCAGACATTGCCAAAGGTCCATTCAATCATTGCATTTTGTGAGTTTTCTCATATCAGGTAAAGAAGATAAGAGACAGAAAATGGTTTGAGGAGATTGCTACAATTATCTTCAGTGTCATCCAATAGAATGAGCTGACAAAGATTTTCCCAGTCCACAGTCACATACTTTGTCCCAAGTGCCTGGGATTAGATCAGCTTCTTGGAGTTACTGACTTGCTGGCACGCACAGAGTGAGGGCTGAAGATGCAAGAGCTCCCTGGGAATGACAATGGAATGAGGCTGCTTGCCATTGCCTTCCCAGTCTGTGAAAAGTCAAGTAGAAACCCCTAAGGGAACTGCAGAATGCTAATATTTCCAAATTTCAGGACAGAAACTGGAAAGTTTAATGAAGCTCAGGTTTGACTCAGCTGTTCCTACATCACTCATCTGGACAGCTCCCACTCCCCATGCTCCTCACTCCCATCCGTAGACCTCCTGGGCTCCATCTGTTTCCAAATTGTCTTCTGCTTTGACAGACAGTGCCAAAATCTAATGGTAACATTTTCCTTTTATGAAAAGCAGGCATAGTTCTGATGAAACAGGAAATGCCAACAGTTCTAGAGACTGTTATTCAGATAACAGAGAGAAAGATAGAGCTTCAGTTTTACATTTAATTTAAGCTCAAAGAGCTCAGGCCTGATTACTCTGTTTTGACGTAATAAATTTATGAAATTTAAAAGCATTCTTTTTGGTGTAACTTATACAAAATGACTAACAGTAGCAACAGTGGGCTCCAGAGGCCTGAACCCCAAGTTTTACTCTGTTGTTAATTTTACATGTGAGTTTAGGTAAATTAAGATCTCAAAATTGGGATAAATCACCTCCAAATTATATCTCAGGTCTGAAAATCCTGTGATTCTGTTAGCATTTCTCAAAGTTTATTTTGGGAAACATTGAATCTCAGACATGGGTTCTTCTGCAACAATAAGTTTGCATGCAAATAACTAGGAGATCCTGCAGATTGATTCACATTTCTGTTTTATCCCTTAGATATTCCCGTACGTATTAACATATTAAAAGTCATGAGAAATCCTGTAAGGAAGAATGGAGGGAGAAACATGGCTAGTTTTGCTTCATTCAAGACCCCAAAAGAACAGGCAACAAAATAAAAATAGACAAATGGGATTACATCAAACTAAGAAGCTTCTACACAACAAAGGAAACAATCAAGAATGAAGAGACAACTGACAGAATGGGGAAAAAATACAAGCAAACTCTGCCTCTGATAAAGAATTAATATCCAGAGTACATAAGGAGCTCAAGAAATTCAACTGCAAAACCAACAATCCACTCTCTCTCTCTCACTGTCTGTAACTCTACCTCTCAAATAAATAAATAAAATCTTTTAAAAAAATAAAAAAGAAATAAGCAAAAGATATGAGTAGATATTTTCAAATAGAAAAAATACAAATGGCAAACAAACACAAGAAAAAATTCTCAATATCACTGGACATCAGGAAAATGTAAATAAAAGCTATAATGTTGGGGACCAACATTGCGACATAGTGGGTAAAGCCACCACTTGTGATGCTGGCATACCAGATGGGTTCGTGTCCCAGCTGTTCCACTTCCAATCCAGCTCCCTGCCAATGGCCAGGGAAAAGCAGTGAAAGATGGTGCAAGTACTTGGGTCCCTGCCACGCACGTGAGAGACCCAAATGAAACTGCAGGTTCCTGCCTTCAGCCTGGCTCAGCCCTGGCCATCGTGGCCACTTGGGAAGTGAATCCACAGCTAGAAGACCTCTCTCTTTGTATTTCTCTGCCTCTACCTTTTTCTCTGAAACAGACTTTCAGATAAATAAATCTTTTTAAAAAACTGCTACGTTTTAGTTAGAATGGTTATTATCAAAAAATAACAAATGCTGCAAGGATGTGGAGAAAAGGGAACCATTCTAATACACTATTGGTGGGAGTGCAAACTACTACAACCATTATGGGTCAATACCCAAAAGAGGTAAAATCAGTCTGTCAAAGAGGTATCTGCATGCCCACGTTATTGCAGCACTATTCACAATCCTGAAGTATGGAATCCACCTACCTGCCCATCAGTGGGTGAATGGGTAAAGAAAATATGGCATAATAAACAACAGAATATTGCTCAACCATAAAAGAATGAAATCCTGACATTTGCAACAAAATGGATAGAATTGGAGATCTTTATGCTAAGTGACACGAGCCACACTCAAAAAGACAAATACCATATTTTCTCTCATTTATGGAAATAAATAGATACATTATTTTTAAACATATGTGGTGCCATATTATTTGGTATATAGACATTTATAAACTTTTTCACTTAATTATACTTCTTTTTTAAAAAATATTTATTTATTTATTTATTTATTTATTGGAAAGAGGTTCAGAGAAAAGGAGAGAGAAAGAGGGTGAGGGCGAGGGAGAGGGAAAGAGGGAGGGAGGGAGAGATCTTCCATCTGCTGATTCTTCCCCAAGTGACTGCAACTGCCAGAGCTGAGCCAGATCAAAGCCAAGAACCAGGAGATTCATGTGGGTCTCCCATATGGGTACAGTGGCCCAAGCACTTGGGCCATCTTCCGCTGCTTTTCCCAGGCCATTAGCAGAGACCTGGATTAGAAGAGGAGCAACTGGAACACAAACAGATGCACATATGAGATGCCAAGTCAAGGCAGCAGCCTCAGCTGCTATGCCACAATGCCGGCCCCTGAATTATACTTCTTGAATAAAAATATAGCCTTCTTTCTTCACTTTATGATATTTGTCATGAATCCCACATTATTTGATATTGATAAATCCATCCTTGCTTTCAAGAAAAGTACTATGTTTGTGTGTATAAATATAAATACATATCTATAGAATATTTATGTGTGAAGAAAAGATGGCAAAATGTTTAAAATTATTAAATCTATTTGAGTTCACTGAACTATTCTTTATATATTTCTTTATTATTTGAGACATTTTAAAATAAGGACTTTAAAAAGTTTTCTAATTAATGAATTTTGAAAACCAGAGAGCTTTCATTAAATAGCATCTTTTGACAGTCTGTGGAAAATATGTTGTGAAATGTTGCTCGATGTACTATCAAAAATGTTATTCATTGAAAATTATTTTCAAGAAGGAAAATTCCCTTGAGAAAGTGGAGTTATTAAAATCTGAAGGAAGTAGAGCTTCCTGGGATTATGTATAAATAAACGGGGAAAGATCTGGCATTTTGTGACCCCACATCAATGCTAACAGAGTTAAAAAGTATTAAGTGGGTCCACTGATAAAGTATTAAACTATTATCCAGCGTCACACTCCCCAGGATTGGCTGAGAAGGAGAAAACATTTCTTAGAGATAACCCTGTAGCCTTCCACTTTGTAGTTGGCAACTGGCTAAACGCTGTGCTGTGACTGATCCCTGCATAAAACACCTTCAGAATGCCTGGAGTCCTATGTCCTAATAAAGCAAAGGCCTTAGCAGTTATGTTAGCTTCCTAGGGCTACTGTAATAAAATACCACCAATTGATGCCTCAAGATGACAGAAATATGTTGTCTCCCTATTCTGCATGCTACACGTCTGAAACCAAAGTGTTAGAGCCAGGCGTCTTCTAAAACCTGTGAGGAAAACTTCCTTGCCCTCTTCCTAGCTTCTGGTGACTTGGTGGCCATCTGTGATGTTTCAGCAACTGTGGCTGCATCACGCCAATCTTTTACAAGGGGACTGCAAAACCCTTGTGGAAGAATGGAACTAAAAGGCCAGGTTATTTTTGTGAAAAAAAAAATGGAATTCCTGCAAAGTTTTTCATATGTATTTTCCATGACCTTTTCAATGACCACTGTTGTCATCACAGTTTCCCCCCACAAGGCACCCTTCTAATAAAAGCATCAGTCATAGTGGATTAGGGGCCTAACCTAATGCAGAATGACCTCATCTTAACTGATTCTATTCCCATTTCCAAAGATGGTCATATTTTCAGGAACTGGGGATTAAAACTTTAACATAGCTTTTGGGAAGGACACAATTCAATTCAGAATGGCAAGACCCTAAGGTTTAGGTCTCTATGAAAGACTTCTCAACCTTTCAAGTTTTTCACGTGAGAAACTTATCTTTCCTACCCTGTTTTTAGGTAATTATAAGTATATTGCAAGTTAGTGACTTTGGACAGTCATCCAGAATGTTATACAGTATAAATTCTACTGATGATAGCAACTAAGTTTGTTATCTTCTTTCTGTTTACTTACCAATGAACACCTTAGGTTTTCCATATCAACTTTTTCCATCTAGAAGTGTGGAAGGGGTCTCAAAATTATGGCAAGAAAAGGTATGGAATTCCTTCATTTTTTCTATACACCTAAATAACGATTGTGCTAGTTATATTCAATTGAGGATTTTTTATATGAGGGGGAAGATTTATACTGCAAAGCCTCAGTAAGTAACCAAACAGAACAGAAAAAACTCAAAATGGCTTTCTAAACCTGTGATTATATGCTTAGTTACAGGATGTAGACATTTAGCCTACCATGGTTAACATGACTGAAATGAACCACATAAGCACAGAGCATCACAATGGGTCATTATCACAGGGAAAATGAAGAACTATCATTGCCCTTTATGCTAAATGCCACTTACCTCTTTGTATTCATTTTTTATTGTTGCATGATGTAGTTTAGAAATTAATTTGGATGTTAACTGTACCCCTAAAGACCCATGTGTTCAAGGTTTGTTTCTACAAAGCCTTCTGTTAATGGTACTAAGAGAATGGATACAATCCAATTGTGGTAGAGGTGAGGCCTTTAGGAAACAATTACAAAGGATTGGGTCCTTTGGGTGGAATTCCATTGTTAAATTTTGATGACTTTATAATGAATCATATAAACATAGACAGTTCCATGCACTCCCTCCTGTCTGAGGTGCGCTCTACGCTGCCTTAAGACTCTGTCAACAAGTACCATATACTCATGTAAATGACCTTACACTTAAAGATTTAAATCACACTCCTTCATCACCTCAGGTTTTCTTTAGGTGAGGAATCCAGGAAAGGCATAGCTGTTTTCTCTGCTCAAGGTCTTACTAGGTTGAAATCAAGATGTCAGAAAGAACTAACGTTCTAATGGAGCAAAGGATGTCTTCCAAAGTCATCAGCTGTTGGAAGAATTAATTTCCTTGCAGCTGTAGGACGGCAGTGTCCATGTTGCTGACAGCTGTCATCCGGGAACAGGTCTCACCTGCTGTTCCTCACCGTGTGGCCATTCTGGGCAGTTCACAACACCCATGTTTCCATCTTTCTAAGTCATCCCCAGCATATCTCTCTGACTTGCTCCTCTTCAACAAACCAAAGAAAACTCTTTTTGTAAAAGGGCTCACCTGATTATGTTAGGCTCACCCAGGATAAATTTTCTTTTTTAGATAATTTAAGAAAGTCATGAAAGTAGTCTTTCATCATAGTCACAGGTTCCACGCACACTTGAAAGAAAGGGGATATACTAGGGCACCTCGAACAGTTTGTGCAGATGTGTGTTCTCCTTTAATTCCATGTTTTGCAGTGCCCTGTGCAAGGGTGACGTTCATCAAAGGTCACCTTAAAATTCTTCCTACCACATCATTCACAGAATTTTTGCATACCCTGGACACTTTTATGGCCTTGGTAGTTCCATGTTTTAGAAGAACAAATAATGTGGAGTCCCAGACCAAAGCCTCTGCCACAAATATGCTCTAGCAAGTCATTGGCTAGGTTAAGGAGCGCCCCAGCTTGAACCCTCTTCATATTTATTGCAGTAGCATTGTATGTCATGAGTCTGGCATTGTTCATTCCAGATGAGAGTAGGGACAGAACCCTGGAACAAACTGACTCCTAGTGGTCAATACACGTTCTACCCTGTGAATGTGGATTACATCGAACTGAAGAAAGGTCCAGACGTCTAGATGAAATATTTCACTATAAAGTTGCCTAAAATGAAGGTCTTCCAGGAGATTCCACACAATTTTCCACTTAGCCAGGAAATATTTCTTCTGTAAATGCATGCAATCATGTTGATTTATTAGTTTATTACACAGATTAACAAATATGTTAAACCTGAAAAAAAGAAGTATGAATGGTGTGAAAAAAGCAGAAACCATGAATTTAGGGATTTGTTCAAAATGTTTCTGAAAGCAAACATATTTCAATTCAAAGTTATCTGGAAAATGTATCATTAGGCAGGTGTGTTCTTTTTTTTGTTCAAAACAAAATTTTGGAAAATATTTTAGGAGAAATAGATTCTGTCACTGTCAAGTTAGATAATTCTGGGGAGACAGGGGGACAGATATGGAGACTATTTGTAAGTCTTTTTTATTTCAAAAATCACTGAATTTTAATTTTTTAGTATTTTCTGATTTTAATTTTAAAAATATTTTAACAGGCATGTAAAGTATGCATATGTACAGGGTAGTACGTGATTTTTTCCTTTTTTTGAATTTTCCTTTTATTGTTGTTACTATGCTTCAAAATTATAGTACTTGAGGGTTTTCTTTATTTAAAATATCATAAAAGTCTTATTTTAATTATTAAAATGTTGATGGAAAAAGAGAAAAACAACATAACATACATTTTAAAAACATACATAGGTTCATTAGCAGATGATTATTTTAACATTAGCAATGACGAGATCACAAAAGATTTTAAGGAAAAGCTCATATGACCTTAGAAGAATTTACTCTTTGGTCTCCACACATGTGCATTATCAGACAGTGTCCCGACTCCAAGGGTTTATTCACATCTGTCAGCTAAATCATAGATCCGGAGGCAAAACATAACACTCAGGAACATTGTGTGAATTTGTGATACTTCTTCAAGAACTTGGGGTCCATAAAGTGATGAATAGGTTATCAGAAGACATAAATATGATATTTTTCTATGACAAATGCATTCTTTTAATATTATTTATGTTATATAAAGGACAAGCAAGCCAATTTTCTCAGCTGAACTGAAAGGAGGCACCAAGAGGGATGAGTAAATGAATAGCTTGCTATTAATTATCAATGTCTATGAATTCATCTTTGAAAGTGTCATGTTTTGGAGATTTTCTAAATAGCTGATGTCTGTTTATTTATTCATTTTACATTTATGTGTGAAAAACTGGAAACAAAAAGAAAATGTGAGATGGAATTGTGATAACAGAACTCTTTTTTTGGTCATGATCTATGACTCTCATGAAACTGACCAATCTTGGATATGAATGACAACTTGGACACCCAGATGGGGATCCTATAAAATCTGCTTTGAGTCTTTTAACATCAGAATATTTTTTAACTTTTTAAATTTTTAATTAGTTTTGAACAGATTCAATGTGATTGTAGATACAATTTTAAGAACATAATAAAGTCCTTCCCTCTCCCTCCTCCCCTCCCACCCTCCTCCTTCTACCTTTCTTTCTTTTTTCTTAGTTTGTGATATAACCTATTTTAACTTTACATTACAGCAGAAATGCTTAATACTTCACCAAATAAGAAATTTAACAAATAAAAAGCAAAAATACCCTAGTTTAGTAGGAATATAGACAACAACTATAAACAGTTGTTAAATGGAAAAATGACCATTTCACCCATACACAGTAAATTTTAAAGTAATCACGGATCATTAAAACTATAGTAGTATAAGATTCTTAATCATTGATTTGGCAATATATACATTGTGTATTAGCCAATCATGGTAAATACAGTTATACTTTCAAGCACTTGAAATTTCTTCATAGTGAAAGTATCCGAAATCCTGGGGCTGGCATTGCGGCACAGCAGATTAGGCAATCACTTGTGATGCTGGCATCCCATATCAGAGTGCCAGCTCGAGTCTTCACTGCTATGCTTCCAATCAACTTCCTGCTAATGTGCCAGGGAAAGAGCAGATGGACTGCCAAGTGCCCGGGTTCCTGTAACCCACATGGATGACAGGGTAGAGTTCCTCACTCCTGGCTTTAACCTGGCCCAATCCTGGCTCCTGTGACCATTTGGAGAGTGAACCAATGAATGAAAGATTCTCTCTCTCTCTCTCTCTCTCCAAATGAAATAAAATAATTACTTTTTAAAAAAGTTCATCACCTTCATCACTTTATGGACCCCAAGTTCTTGAAGAAGTATCACAAATTCACACAATGTTCCTGAGTGTGAAATCCTATCCTCCTGTTTTTCTAAATAGAGAAATACACAGTATATTAACATTATCTATAGTTACCCTACTGTTTGATAGAAGTCCCACCTAGCTATAATATAGTAGTGTCACAATTTTCCTCAACCCTCCTTCCTCACTGCCCTTTGCAGAGTCTTGCTAACCCCATTAAACTTTTAATTCCTATGAGCTCACATATTTTTAAATTCCAAACATGAATGAGATTGTGTTGTATTTGTTTTCTGTGCTGGATTATTTTACTTAGCATATGACCTCCAGCCCCATCCACATTGTTGCAAATGACAAGACTGCCTGCTTTTTCGTGGTTGAGTAGTGTTCTTTCATATATATGTACTGCATTTTCTTTCGTTCATTAATCAGTGGATAAACACATGGATTATTTCCATTTCTTGGCTATTGTGAATACTAGCACAATAAACATGGGAGTACAGATGTCTCTTCCACAGACAGATTTTATTTCTCTCAGATAAATACCCAGGAGTGAAATTGCTGGATCATAAGGTATTCCTTTTTTAACTTGTATTTAATAAATATAAATTTCCAAAGTACAACTTTTGGATTATAGCAGCTTTTTCCCCTATAACCTCCATCCTACCCGCAACCATCCCATGTCCTGCTCCCTCTCCCATCCCATTCACATCAAGATTCATTTTCAATTCTCTTTATATACGGAAGATCAACTTAGTGTATACTATGTAAAGATTTCAACAGTTTGCAGCCACACAGAAACACAAAGTATAAAGTACTATTTGAGTACCAGTTATACCATTAATTCACGTAGTACAACACATTAAGGACAGAGATCCTACATGGGGAGCAAGTGCACAGTGACTCCTGTTGTTGATTTAACAATTGACACTCTTGTTTATGGCGTCAGTAATCACCTGAGGCTCTTGCCATGAGTTGCCAAGGCTATGGAAGCTTCTTGAGTTCAACAACTCCAATCTTATTTAGACAAGGTCATAGTCAAAGTGGAAGTTCTCTCCTCCCTTCAGAGAAAGGCACCTCCTTGTTTGATGGCCCATTCTTTCCACTGGGCTCTCATTCACAGGGATCTTTCATTTATGATTTTTTCTTTTTTTGCCACAGTGTCTTCACTTTCCATGCCTGAGAAACTCTCATGGGCTTCTTAGCCAGATCCGAAAGCCTTAAGGGCTGATTCTGAGGCCAGAGTGCTGTTTAGGACATCTGCCATTCTATGAGTCTGCTGTGTATCCCACTTCCCATGTTGGCTCGTTCTCTCCTTTTTAATTCTATCAGTAAGTATTAGCAGACACTAGTCTTGTTTATGTGATCCCTTTGACTCTTAATCCTACCATTATGATCAATTATGAACTGAAACTGATCACTTTGACTAGTGAGATGGCATTGGTGCATGCCACCATGATGGGATTGAATTGGAATCCCCTGGCACATTTCTAACTCTACCGTTTGGGGCAAGTCCAATTGAGCATGTGCCGAACTGTACAACTCCTCCCTCTCTTATTCCTACTCTTATATTTAATAGAGATCACTTTTCAGTCAAATTTAAACACTTAGGAATAATTATGTGTTAATTAAATAGTTCAACGAATAGTATTACGTAGAACAACAACAACCAAAAAAAAAACTAAAAGGGATAAAGTATTAAGTTGTTCCTTGACAGTCAGGACAAGGGCTGATCAAGTCACTCTTTCTCATAGTGTCCATTTCACTTCAACGGGTTTCCTTTTTGGTACTCAGTTAGTTGTCACCAATCAGGGAGAACATATGGTATTTGTCCCTTTGGGACTGGCTTAATTCACTCAGCATAATGTTTTCCAGATTCCTCCATTTTGTTGCAAATGACCAGATTTCATTGTTTTTAACTGCTGTATAGCATTCTATAGAGTACATATCCCATAATTTCTTTATCCAGTCTACTGTTGATGGGCATTTGGGTTGGTTCCAGGTCTTAGCTATTGAGTCATTCTCACTGGGGTGAGGTGAAACCTCATTGTGGTTTTGATTTGTATTTCCCTGATTGCTAGTGATCCTGAACATTTTTTCATGTGTCTGTTGGCCATTTGGATTTTCTCTTTTGAAAAATGTCTGTTGAGGTCCTTGGCCCATCTCTTAAGTGGGTTGTTTGTTTTGATGTTGTGGAATTTCTTGATCTCTTTGTAGATTCTGGTTATTAATCCTTTATCTGTTGCATAGTTTGCAAATATATTTTCCGTAAGGTATTTCTATCCTTAGTTTTTGAGGAAACTCCACACTCTTTGATACAATGACTACATTAATTTGTATAACTACCAAGAGTGTGGAAGTGCTCCCTTCACTTTTTCACCAACAATCATTATCTTTTATCTTTTTGATAAAGCCAATCTTACTCTAGTGAGGTGATATATCATTGTGGTTTTGATTTGCATTTCCCTGATTAATACTGATGTTGAGTATTTCATCATGTACCTGATGGCTATTTGTATACATCCCCTTGAGAGCTATCATTTAGATCTACTACCCATTTGTTAATTGCTTTCTTTTGCTTTATTTTTGCTATTGAGTGGTTTGAACTCCTTATAGATTCTGGACATTACCCTCTGTTAGATGTACAACTTGCAAATATTTTCTCCCATTCTGTAGTTTATCTCATCACTGTGTTGATTATTTCCTTTACTGCACAAAATCTCTTTAGTTTTATGAATTCACAAATGTCTGTTTTAGCTTATATTGTCTGGCTTTTCAGATCTGATCTAGAAAATCCATGCCCATCACAATGTCCTAAAATGTCTTGCTAATATTGCTAATATTTTCTTCTAATAGTTTCAAAGTTTCAGGTCTCACATTTAGGTTTAATCCATTTTTAGTTGATTTTGTGCAAGATGAGAGGTCTAATATCATTATTTTGCAAGTATATACCCAATTTTCTCAGCCCCATTTATTTAAAAGACTATCATTTTCCCACTGCATGTTCTTACCATTGGTGTGTTTTTGTGACAATAACATACTGTCTTAATTAATATAGCTATATAGTACATTTTAAAATTAGGTAGTGGAACACCACCTTCTTTGCTCTTTTGCTCAAGATTACTTTGTCCATTCTAGGTCTCTTGTGGTTCCATGCAAATTTTAGTAGTCTTTTTTTCTAGTTCTATAAAAAATATCATTAGAATTTTGATAGGGATTGCACTAAATTTGTAAAACACTTTGGGTAGTATGTACAAAGATACTGTTTCTTTCAATTCGTGAACATGGAAGGTCTTTTTGCTTCTTTGTGTCCTCTTCAATTTCTTTCACCAATGATTTATAGTTTTCATCGAAAAGATCTTTCACCTCTTTTAAGTTTATTACAATGTTATTTTTATAAGCTTTATGGTAATCACAAAGCCAGAACCAATGATAGACCTAACAAAATTAGTAAGCAAAGAATCAAAGTACACCACTAGAGAAAATCACTTAATTACAAATGAAGATTGTAAGAGAGGAGGAAGAAATAAGGGAACTACAATAGACATATAAAACAAGAATCAAATGTCAGTAGTAAGACCTTACCTATAAATTATAACCCTAAGTGGCTGGCACCGCAGCTCACTTGGCTAATCCTCCGCCTACGGCGCCAGCACCCCAGGTTCTAGTCCCGGGTGGGGCGCCAGATTCTGTCCTGGTTGCTCCTCTTTCAGTCTAGCTCTCTGCTGTGGCCCTGGAGTGCAGTGGAGGATGGTCCAAGTGCTTGGGCCTTGTACCCACATGGGAGACCAGGAGGAAGCACCTGGCCTTGGGTCATCATGCTGGAGTGCGGCTGGCCATGACGGCCAAGTGAACCAATGGAAGCAAGACCTTTCTCTCTGTCTCTCTCTCTCTCACTGTCTAACTCTGCCTGTCCTAAACAGCACTCTGGCCTCAGAATCAGCCCTTAAGGCATGCGGATCTGGCTGAAAAGCCCATGAGACTATTTCAGGCATGGAAAGCCAAGACACTCTGGAAAAAAAAAAAAAACTAAATGAATGATCTCCGCGAGTGAGATCCCAGTGGAAAGAATGGGTCATCAAAGAAGGAGGTACCTTTCTCTGAAGGGAGGAGAGAACTTTCACTTTGACCATGGCCTTGTCTAAATATGATCAGAGTCGGTGAACTCAGGGGGCTTCCATAGCCTTGGCAGCTCATGACAAGAGCCTAGGGTGATTACTGAGGCCATAAAGAAGAGTGTCAATTTGTTAAGTCTACAACAGGAGTCACTGTACACTTACTCCTCATGTAGGATCTCTGTCTTTAGTGTGCTGTATATTGAGATTTAATGCTATAACTAGTACTCAAACAGTATTTTTCACTTTATGTTTCTGTGTGGGAGCAAACTGTTGAAATCTTTACTTAATGTATGCTAAACTGATCTTCTGTATATAAAGAGAATTGAAAATGAATCTTGATGTGAATGGAAGGGGAGAGGGAGTGGGAAAGGGGAGAGTTGCGGGTGGGAGGGACGTTATGGGGGGGAAGCCATTGTAATCCATAAGCTGTACTTTGGAAATTTATATTCATTAAATAAAAGTTAAAAATACAAAAAATAAAAAAATGATAAAAATAATAACCCTAAGTGTCAATCGACCAAATTCTCCAATTAAAAGAGATATGAAGGGGCTGGTGCTGTGGCACAGTAGGCTAATCCTCTGCCTATGGCACCTGCATCCCATATGGGTGCTGGTTCATGTCCTGGCTACTACTCTTTCAGTCCAGCTCCCTGCTAATGCCCAGGAAAAGCAGTAGAAAATGGCCCAAGTGCTTGGGCCCCTGCACCTAGGTGGGAGACTTTGGAAGAAGTTCCTGGCTCCTGACTTCAGATTGGCTCAGTGGCCATTTGGGGAGTGAACCAGTGGATGAAAGACTTGGAAGACCTTTCTGTTTTTCCTTCTCTCTGTCACTTTGCTTCTCAAATAAATAAATAAAATCTTTTGAGAGAGAGAGAGGTATGGAATGACCAAATGGTTGGAAAAAATGAGACCCAAAAGGAAACACCTAGATTGAAAGTAAAAAAAAAAAAAAAAAAAAAGAAAAGGAACAAAATAGTCTATACAAAAGGAACCCAGAAGAAAGCAGAAGTAGCCATACTTATGTCAGATAACATAGATTTTAAATCAAAAGCAATAGAAAGAGATCAGGAAGATTATTACATATTGACAAAGGGAAGAGGTATAAAATATATATACCCCATATTGTAGTACCCAAATAAAGCAAATATTAATAGAATTAAAAGGATATATATATATATATATACTCTATCCTGTTATTGATGCCTCCTATCACATTTAAATTTTATGTAGTATATTTTTCAATTGAAGGATTTCCTCTTGATTTTGGTTAATTTTCTATTTCTCTCAAATCCATCTGGTAGATTATTGAATTGTTACTCTATGTTCCCTTGCATTTCCTTGAGTTTCCTTAAAACTGCTATTTTGAAATATTCATCTGAGCATTGGGAAATCTCATTTCCTAGATGTTTGGCTTTTGGCACCTTAATTTGCTCTCTAGGTGAGGTCATGTTTCCCTGGAAATTCTTGTTTATGTTCAAGACCATCAGTGTGTTGAAGGATTAGTTATAGTAAACCGACTTCATTTGTGGCTGTACTTGTAGAAATTCTAAACAGTCTGTTTTCTCTGAGTCTGTGAGTACTTCTGTTATGTCAGTATCAGATAACTCTCTAGGCCATGGTTTGTCCAAGATGCACTATTGATACTCTTTTCCAGATTTGATTTTACACTCTGCACACTAAACTTGTCCAAAATCTGCAGTTGATGTGTTGTTCAATACGAACCCGGGACATGCCTAAAAAGAGTAGTCCATCCCTAGTAGTCTCCTCCTGGATCTGAGCTACACTCAGACTCCTTGTCCTGTATCCAGGAATGCTGTGATGCTAGATCTTATCTAGAGCCCTCAGCCCACCAAGACCAGTGCAGCCTGCAGGTAGGACTAAGGCTCACCCTGCTGCGGTCTGTCTCCTGATGAGGTCTCCTCTTTGCCTGATGCTGTGCCTATCAGTCACTGGTGAAGTTGGTCAGGGTGTAAAGCTGCTCAGCTGGGAGCAGGCCCTTCTGTTGTACATGAGGGAGGCCCAGAAGCATTGACTGTGGGCACTGTCCTGGCCACAGAGACAGTTATGGTCTTCTTAATGCTGGGTTTTTATCAGCCTAGTACTGAGTCCCAAAACAGACCTGTGATCCCTTACTGCCTGCCCAAGGTTATAGAAGGGGTCATGAAGGCAGCCTCTCAGCTACTTAGACCTGTTCTTGATGGGTCACCTCTAAGTTTCAGGGTCACAGGCCCTGTGCAATCGCTGGGTTTCACAATAGGCCTACAAGAGGTTAGTGGTGATACACAACAAACCATGTCTGTCTCACCAGGATGAAGACTTCTTCCTGTCACTGGAGCAAGTCCAGGGTTTCTCTCCATAGACATAGGCCTCAGAATAGAAACTCTTAGGATCTGCCCAGCATTGGGCTTTAATAGCCCAACACTGAGTGCTAAGACACAGCCCTGTGGCCCCTTTCTCTTTGCCAAGTTTGGAGGATTGGCCCCAAGCTGGTGACACTTGGCTCCCACAGTCATATGTCTCCACAAAGTCTCAGGGGTGTCCTCCAGGCCCGTCAGAGGCCAATCAGAGGGACACATGTCAAAATGAGCCTGAGTTCCTGCTCCTACAGCACCGGTCTCTGCTCCTGGGCATGTCTAGAGACAGTCTGTGGGCACTGAATGGAGTCTAAAGGCCTTTGGTAAAGCCTTTACCAGGTGCTGAATCTCGACCCAGCAAGCCTGGAGCTCCAAGACAGGATCCTAAGCACCCTCCCCTGGTCTCTGCACATAGCTAGAGTTTTCCTTTCTGCCAGTGTTTGGAGAGGGGATAGCAGAGACTGCCTGGCTATGGAAGCTCCAAATATTCACTCCACATGCAGGGGGGTCTAGGGTCCAGGGCAGGGGTCTCAAGTAAAATTTTTGCAGTGGACCTCCCACTAGGATTCAGTTTACTCCACTTCTCCCAAGTGGAAGGTTTCTTTCCAGGCCCTATTCCTTGGAACAACTCTTGGAGGCAACTCTTGCTTTCTTCAATGTAAATTTTCTTGTGACTGTAATAGGATGAGGCACTGCGGTCTCTCACGGGGCTTCTGTAGCTCTTGTGAAGGTGACAGGTGTACCGCTGTTCACACTGGTGTCTCTCTCTGTGGCAAGGTGGTCGCCAGAGCCTCATGCTCAACTGCAATCTTGGTTCCAACAACCAAATTTTAACTTCAGCATGCATTTTTAAAAAGAAAGTAAATCTTTATGAGAGTAAGAACATCTGTAGTAATCTAAAGAGTTGAGAATGATGAGAAACAACCTTTCAAGTATACCTCCATGATCTCTATTTTCTTGTACTTTGGACAAATATTGGTTATATATACAATTATACTAATTGTTAGAAATTTATTTATTTACTTATGAATTTATGTATTTGAAAGGCATAGTGACAAGGAGAGAGGGAGATAGAGAGCAAAAAAGATCTTTCATCTGTTGGTCCACTCCCCAAAAGGCCACAAAAGCCAGATCTGGGGCAGGCTGAAGTCAAGAGCCAGGAATTCCATCTGGAGCTCCCACATGGGTGACAGGGTCCCAAGCACTTGGGCCATCTTCCACTGCCTTTCCAGGTGCATTAGCATGGAGCTAGATTGGAAACACAGCAGCCAGAACTCAAACTGGTGCCAGTGTCACAAGCAACAGCTTAACTCACTGCCCCACAAAGCCAACACTTGTACTACTTGTTATTCCCATGGAATCGATTATGAAAAATTTGATACCATGAGAGCTCTTATTCTTCTACTTCAAAATTTCATTTTCTAGACTCTAGGCCCCAGTCCCCTCCTTGATGCCCAACAGTCACAATATTCAAAAAGTTAAAAGTTTGCCTATCACAGAACTCAAATTGCCTATCAATGACTCCAGGTCCTATAATGTAGAATTTGAAACAAATTCCAAGAAAAGACACGATAAACTATACTCTAGCTTATTAAAAATATGTCACATGAAAATATAATTTCTCTTATTTAAAAAACAATGATACAAATGTTTAATTATGTTGAATATTATATTTTGTTTATATAAGGAATTGTCCTATGCCAAAAACCAACATTTTAGAACACCATTCTGACATTCTGAGACAGATGTTCTTGAACATTGGCCCAAAGCATTGCCCCCACAGAAACAGTTCTATCTATACCACAAGATATTTGGAAGAGAAGAAAGAAGGTAATGAAAAATATTTATTAATACAATTGGATTTGTGATGATTAGCTGATGTTTTATTTGGTGCTTCTAAGCTCAAAAAAGCAAGACAAAAATTGGAGGAAACATCATTTAATTTACTCATTAGAAAGAGTTTGTCTAATTTTGGATGTATTTGACTACAAGTAACAAAGTACACAACTGATGGTTGCTTTGAGCCTTGAGGTTATTTGCTGTTTACGTGCCAAGAAGTCTGGAGGCAAGGTGGTCCAAGATGGATTCAGCAAGTCATTGGTGTTAACACTCAGCCTTTTCCACTCTTTCCAACCGCATTTCGCAGAATAACAGTGTCTTCACTGTTGCAGGGGGTTGCAACAGCTCTGAATATCATGTACCTAGCATCTTTAGTGTGAATGAGGAGAGGAGGTGGAAAGTGGCTCTCTCCCTCACTGCTATTCTTACCAGAGAAGATCATCCTCAAAAGTTCTCAGCAGATATCGCCACATATCATTGGCCAGAAGTGGCTGACATGCCTACCATAGATCCATGAAGTATTGCAGGAATGCTGAATGTTTAATGGAAGCAATTACATGAAGCAAATTCTGTTGTAGCAGTGTTGAAGACCCACTAAAAGTTTATATTTTCCTTCTTCCTTACAAATGTGACTCTTCCCTCCATGTGAGTCAGTTAAAAATAATTCCATCCCTAGAGTCTCTTCCTTATGTCAAAGGTGTTCCCATAAATCAAGAGTTTCCTGGTATATCTCTGGGTATCTTTAATTTTGCTTGCATTTTATTATTTATTTTTTTAAATTAATTAATTTATTTTTAAGGAATACAAATCTCATAAATTCAACTTTAGGAATATTCTTCCTACCATACCTACCCTCCCACTCACACTCCCACGCTCCTACTCCTCCTCTCTCTCTCCTTCCCAGTCCCATTCTCTATTAATTTTCTTTTTTTTTTTTTTTTTTTTTGACAGGCAGAGTGGACAGTGAGAGAGAGAGACAGAGAAAAAGGTCTTCCTTTGCCGTTGGTTCACCCTCCAATGGCCGCCGCGGCCAGCGCACTGTGGCCGGCGCACCGCGCTGATCCGATGGCAGGAGCCAGGAGCCAGGTGCTTTTCCTGGTCTCCCATGGGGTGCAGGGCCCAAGCACCTGGGCCATCCTCCACTGCACTCCCTGGCCACAGCAGAGAGCTGGCCTGGAAGAGGGGCAACCGGGACAGAGTCCGGTGCCCCAACCGGGACTCGAACCTGGTGTGTCGGCGCCGCTAGGCGGAGGATTAGCCTAGTGAGCCGCGGCACCGGCCTAATTTTCATTTTTACTATGGAATACTACACAGCAGTTAAAAAATGAAATCTGTTCAATTACAACAAAATGGATGAATCTGGAAAACAATAAGCCAGTTTCAAAGGGACAAATACCATAAGTTCTCCCTGATCTGTGAGAAATAATAGAGCACCTAAAACAAAATCTGTAGAAGTGAAATTGAAACTTTGAGAAAGGATGAATTGAGCTGCCCTTCTCTTGATTGTTGAGGAACAGTTTCTTTCTTTTTCTTTTCCTTTATTTCTTCATACTATTTGTTGAACTCTTTAGTTAACATAAAGTTGAGTTAATCATATGTGTATAAATTCAATTGAGGATGGATCTCAATAAAAAATAAGAGTGGGAATAAGAGAAGGAGGAGGAAATTTGTAACTGTAAATCTGTATAGTTCACATACATTCCTATGGACTTACTTTTAAGGGTAAAGTTTAAAAACTTGTCATGGGACGCCAAATCCCAATAAGCTAAGTGGTAAAAATGTCATCTTAAGTGTTAAAGTGATCACATTAAGTGTTAAAGTGAACATATAGATAGTATTAAGTGTTAAAGTGATCATATAAGTAGGATTAAGTATTTTGTAATAATAATAAATTGAATTGAAAAGGAGAGAATGTTCCAACATGGGAAGCAGTCCACAGAGCAGACTCATAGAATGATAATCGCTTTAAGTAACACTGTGACCTCAGAATCAACCCTTAAATCTTCCTGATCGGCTGAAAAGCCCACAGGAGCATTTCATGCATGGAAACCAAAGACACTGTGGCAAAAAATTTTCTACATGAAGGCTCTCTGTGAGTGAGACCCTAGTGGAAAGAAGTGGCCATCAAAGAAGGATGTACTTTTCTCTAAAAGGAGGAGAGTACTTCTACTTCGCTTATGACCTTATCCAAATACTGATGGAGTTCATGGACTCAAAAGGCTTCCATAGCCTAGGCAGCTCATGTCAAGAGCCTCAGGTAGTCACCGACATCATAAATGAGAGTGTTAATTATTAACAACTGGAGTCATTGTGCGCTAACTCCCCACGCAGGACCTCTGTCCTCAGTGAGTGGTATTATGAGTTAACTGTAAAACTAGTTCTCAGTTTTTTGTGTATGAGAATGTATGTGCAAATTGTTGAAATCTTTACTTAGTATACAGTTGGTTTTCTGGTGGTATCTTAACTAATAAACTAAACTCTTCATTAAAGGAGTTCCTGGGCCATTCAAGTATCCAAGAATAGTAAGCTAATTGTGGAAGAATAAACCATAAATGAAAATATTGATTATATTTTAAATGTTAAAATCTTAACATAAAAGTATATGATCCCATTTCTGTAACAAAAAAAGAGAGTAAAGTGTATATAGATAGGGGAAGAGAGAGACTAAGCCTATTGCCCAAAATGTTGCCAGTCAATGGTGGAACTTTAAAATATTTGTATTCCTTCTTTCTTTTCCTACTTCTTTCTTTTTCTCTCCTTCCTTCCCTCTTTTGTTCTTCATAAATTTTCTACAAGGAATATGTAATTATCTAATATTAAATAAAACTAAGTTTAATATATTTCAAAATAAGGATAGTTATATGAACTTAAGGAAATAAAGGCATTATTTTTTCACTGTATTTAATCATAGCAACAGAAAATAATCTTGAAAGCTAATTTTCTTAAGCTTACATATTTCCATAAATGTACTCCATAAAACAATCTATTCATACACATTGAAAAATACTAATGCAATGACAGTAAATAAATAAGTAGAGTTTCTCTAAACCAGCATTAAAATGACTTAAATTAAAAAATTAATGGTTATTGGTTAATGAAGAATTATGGAACTTTATTAATTAAATATAGATCAAAAATTATTACTAATGAACAGAGTTCCTTTATTTGAATAAGTTAGGAAGAAGGAAGTAAAAATATAGGTATGGATGTGGCAAATATCATCCTAAAAGAAAATATTTAGACAAATTTAATAGAGTTTATCTGAGCAAAGAGTGATCTTGAATCTAGCAGCACTGAGAACCAGAAGAGATTTAGAGAGTTCTGCCCAACAGTAATATCAGTGAGCTTTTATAGGCCATACATGGATGCAAAGTAGAGAAATCATCTGATTGGCTGATTGAATATGATGTGATGAAACATTTACTTCATTTGGGCATAGCTTGACCATTGGGCTGCCTGTGATTGGCTCAACCTTGGCTGTTTGTCATTGGCTAAGACTCAGCTGTTCTTATACTTCAAAATTAGGGTTTACTTTGTTAACATACTAAATTAGGTGGTATTTTGTTGGACAAAAACTCAAAATAGGGACACAACCTCAGGCCAATGGCGTCCTGCTTATTTAACTTACTATTAGCCAGATTTAAGTAGAGGTAAAATCAAATTTCCTAATGAAAATCTGAGTTTCTGAAGCCATGCTGTGCCATGAGAGCCATCCAATAGGTTGAAAAGTGAGGGTGGTGAGCTGGAGCCCAGGGTAGTCTCCTGCACGCACTCCAACTCAGCAACTTCATTTACTCCCATTTAAATTTGTTTCTTACCTATAGTTTGCCAAAAATATAAAAGAATGGGGAAAGTTTTGCCACTAAACGCCACTACCCAATTGAGGTTTCTTGTTCCTACTAAGGGAATGAACAAGGGTTCCTAATTGCCTGAACGATTTACTTTTCACTGAATGGAAACAAATGGGCTTCTTAAATTTGCTCCCAAATATTTGCTTCATGCTCTCTGGACAATTTTTCCTATGGGAAGAGAAATTGTAAGATAGCTCTTATTTCTGCCAATAGTTAATTTAGGACAGCCTGCTGGCTCCCTCCTCCAAACTCAACCCTAGAAAAACTGTGGATGCCAGAAGAAACACAGATTGCAGCACTTAATAACAAATAAAAAGATAACAAAACCTCAGAGGCTGAAGCTTGCCATAATCTGGTTTATGTGAGTATTGGGTGGCCGAAGCCTAGGAGCCAACAATAAGAGAATGGATTGTAGGAAAGCTTAAGTGCTACTCTTGCCTTGCCCCACTTTGCCTCATTTCCCTTCTCTACACCCCTGGAATTGTTAGCAGTCACCTCCGTCATTTGTGATCACAAAGAGGAAATATCAAAGAACTGCACATACCCATCTAGGAAAAAGAATTTTGAAAACTACACTGGCTCACCTCCCACTCTCAACTCTTCAAACCCCAGGACTATGGTTTACAATCCAAGAGATTTTCTCCTCCAATAATGCTCCTCCCAAGGGGTTTCAAGGTCAGTCCCTTGACCATAGAGTAGCTGAGCAGAATGGCAGAAAGCAGGCATACTCAGTGGGTATTCTCTGATTCCTCAGCTTCTCCTCTCCCCTCTTTCTCATTTACTGATACTTACTAGGGGCCAGTCTTCTTCCCCTTACTCGATTGATACACATCACAAGACATAAAAGTTGATAGCCATGGACAAACAGAAATTCACAGGTGCAAATAACAAACACATGAGGAGTGAACATTTATTTAAGAGAAAAGTCAACAGACTAAAAATCATATACCATTTGAAGTCCAGTTATTGGAAGAGAGAAATCAAGATTTTTTTTTTTTGACAGGCAGAGTGGACAGTGAGAGAGAGAGACAGAGAGAAAGGCCTTCCTTTGCCATTGGTTCACCCTCCAGTGGCCACTGCAGCTGGCGTGCTGCGGCTGGCGCACCGCGCTGATCCGATGGCAGGAGCCAGGTACTTCTCCTGGTCTCCCATGCGGGTGCAGGGCCCAAGCACTTGGGCCATCCTCCACTGCACTCCCTGGCCACAGCAGAGAGCTGGCCTGGAAGAGGGGCAACCGGGACAGAATCTGGCGCCCCGACCGGGACTAGAACCTGGTGTGCCGGCGCCGCAAGGCAGAGGATTAGCCTAGTGAGCCGCAGCGCCGGCCAGAAATCAAGATTTTATATTAAGCATAAGAGATATTCTTTAGGAAATAAGGTAAAAATAAAATTAAACAAAGACAGGAAATTTTAAAAGCAGCCTAACCAGGAATACTAGACATGAAAGTAAAATCATCAAATATAGAGTATGGTGGATTGGGATAATAGGAGACAGATACTTTGAAGATGTTTTGTAAGAAAACTGGGTTGAGGATCCGCCAGAAGGCAGAAGGAGAAAAATTTAAAGATAGAAAGGGCAAAAAAAGAAATAACAGCATCTACATAACAGTCTTAAAAGGAGCCAAGAGATAAAAATAAAGAAACAATGGAGTTAAATGTCTAAGAATTAAAGGAAGATGAAAGACCTCATATTAAAAGTGAAATTGGCACTTTTTGAGATGTGATGATTTTAAACAGCCCTTGTCAGGTCCGGCACCGTGGCTCACTTGGTTAATCCTCTGCCTGCAGCGCCGGCATCCCATATGGGTGCCGGGTCCTAGTCCCAGTTGCTCTTCTTCCAGTCCAGTTCTCTGCTGTGGCCAGGGAGTGCAGTGGAGGATGGCCCAAGTGCTTCGGCCCCTGCACCCGCGTGGGAGACCAGGAGGAAGCACCTGGCTCCTGGCTTCCGATCAGTGCAGTGCCGGCCGTAGCAGCCATTTGGGGGGGTGAATCAACAGAAGGAAGACCTTCCTCTCTGTCTCTCTCTCTCTCTCACTGTCTATGACTCTACCTGTCAAATAAAAAATAAAATAAATAGCCCTTGTCTCGACTTTTGAGGAACAGGTTTTTTTATTTATGCTATTTGTTGAACTCTTCACTTAGCATGGGGTTAACCTTATGTGTATAAAGTTAATTGAAAATAGATCTTTGTAAAAAAATAAGAGTGAGAATAAGAGAGGGTGGAGGAAGAAGGGTGGGAGTGCATATGGGAGAGAGGATAGGGTGGGAAGAATCACTATGTTCCTAAATATGTATATGTAAAATACATGAAGTTTGTATACCTTAAATAAAAGGTTTCAGGCTGGCACTGTGGCATAGCCAGTAAAGCTGCTGCCTGCAGTGCCAGCATATCATATGTGCACTGGTTCAAGTCCTGGATACTCCACTTCTGATCCAGCTCTCTGCTATGGCCTGGGAAAGCAGTGGAAGATGGCCCAAGTCCTTGGGCCCCTGAAGCCATGTGGGAGACCCAGAAGAAGCTCCTAGCTCCTGGCACCTGGCTTCAGATCGGCGTAGCTCCAGCCGTTGCGAACAATTGGGGAGTGAAGGCAATTAGGAGGCCTCTCTCTCTCTCTCTCTCTCTCTCTCTTTCTCCTTCTCTCTGTATGTTACTCTGACTTTCAAATAAATAAATAAATCTTTAAAAAAATTTTAAATAAAAAGTTTCTATATAAATAAAAAAAACTCATCTATTTCTAAATATCTGACCAAATTATCTCACATTAAAGAAAAAATCAAGAAATTTTAGAACTGACTGATAATTCAAATTCTGCTTTCAAACTTTGTTGAACATAGCTAAACAAGCACTGAAGAGGAAATTATAACTTTATTTATCAAGAAACATGAAATGTTAAAAATAAATTAGTGAACCACTCAACTTAAAGTGTTAGGGGAAAAGCCATAGAATGAGCTTAAAAAATAAGGAAATATTAAAGACTGAGAAAATTAATAAACATTAAATAACAGGAAATGTATTAAAACCAAAAGCTGATCTTTGAGCAGATTATTATTAGTGACCAGCTGAAGCAAATCTCATGAAGAATAGAGATAAGGGGAAAATAAATAAAATGCAGAATGAAAATCTGGAAATTATACATATCTTAGTGATTCATAAATCATAAAACATTTTGATCAATTATATATAAATACCTTATAGTCTAGATGAGATTAAATTGCTTGAAACTAAAAATACCAAAATTGGTGCAAGAAATAATAGAAAACTTGAATAAACCAACAAGCATTAAAGAATCTGAGGTGAAGATAACCTGCTGCCACAGCGAAAAAAGAAAAAGCAAGCCCAGAGTTTTATATTTAGCTACATCAAACTTTCAAGTAATCATGAAATGCTGTATCAACATTAACCATTCCAAAAAACAATAAAAACAGTAAGATATCCAATCAGACCATTTTTCTTCTAAAACTATATATGATAATGTACAAAAAAAGATAGGCTCATGCCACTTATGAAAGTAGCTGGAGTCAACAGAAGCAATTGGGGGGTATAACTGTACCCTGGAAATTTTAAAGGCCCCACAAAAGCTGCTGTTTAATGATTGTGTTACTAATTTAAGGAGAACATCAAATTGATGAAAATAACAATAGCCATCCATATTTGTAAGCAAATCACACACCTATACTACTTTGATTTGATGGGCACTGAAATGATATTATATAAGCAATCTCACCCCATCACGTGTGAAATTTCCAGATCAGTGCAGTAACAAGGCACTTTGTAGGTAGAAGGATAATGTACAGCAAGCATACCTAGAAGAAAAGATGGGTTTTATACACTCATTCCACTTAACCCCCATATAATTCACTGCTCAGTGGTGCAGAATCCAGGGAAATGCAATAGGCAACTGCAACTAATAGGTGTGGGCTTTGTTGCCGCAAGCCAGGAGGCTCAGAGGGGTGTGAGGCTGTCCCGGATCCCTCAGGGACGGCCTTCCCGACTGCACTGCCTGGTCCCTCTCACACCCCAGGAGCAGGCCACCACCAAAGCCCTCCACCAAAATGGCTGCTGGCCTCCAGGAAGGGCTTACATGACAGGACTCCTCCTTGCTCATTTTCATTCTTCTTCCTACTTCCTTTCTTATTTTTTCTTTAATTTTTGTGATAATATCTTTTATGGCCGGCACCGCGGCTCAACAGGCTAATCCTCCGCCTAGCGGCGCTGGCACACCAGGTTCTAGTCCCGGTCAGGGCACCGGATTCTGTCCCGGTTATCCCTCTTCCAGGCCAGCTCTCTGCTGTGGCCCGGGAGTGCAGTGGAGGACGGCCCAAGTGCTTGGGCCCTGCACCTGCATGGGAGACCAGGAGAAGCACCTGGCTCCTGCCATCGGATCAGCGCAGTGTGCTGGCCGCAGCGCGCTGGCCGCGGCGGCCATTGGAGGGTGAACCAACGGCAAAGGAAGACCTTTTTCTCTGTCTCTCTCTCTCACTGTCCACTCTGCCTGTCAAAAATAAATAAATAAATAAAAATAAAAATAAAAATAAAAAAATAAAAAGATAATATCTCTTTTTTCTTTGAGAACAAGTTTTATGATTAACTAAAGATGCACCTAAGAAAAAAACAATGGAGTTGGGCACTTAGGCTCATCTAAAACTCATAAGACATAAGAATATCCTCCACTTAATACACTAAAACAAAGTGTAACTTTAAGAACAAATTTTACTATTAATTCTCATAATGCAACTCTTTGAGGACAGAGGTCCTAATAGGGAGGTAGTGCACAGTGACTCCTGTTGCTTATTTCACAATGAACACCCTTATGTATGACATCAGTCATCACTCAAGGCTCCTGACATGAACTGCATAGGCTATGGAAGCCTTTTGAACCCACAAATTCCTTCAATATTTACACTAGGCCATAAACAAAGTGGAAGTTCTCTCCTCCCTTCAGAGGAAAGCACATCCTTCTTTGATGACCACTTCTTTCCACTGGGGCCTCACCCACAAAGGTCCTTCATTTGGGTGATATGTTATCACAGTTCAGGGAGAACATGTGGTATTTGTCCCTTTGGACTCGCTTATTTCACTAAGTATGATGATTTTCACTTTCTTTTTTTTTTTTTTTTTTGGATCTTTTCCACCTTTTTATTGTATTGAAATACATTAAAGATAAAATTTACCATCTTAACCAGTTTATAAATTCAGAGGCATTAGTAAATGTTGTATAAACATAAACCACCTTAAATCTCATCCTGCATTCATTAAATAGTGGACCATTTCTCAGCCCTTAACAAACACAACTCTACTTTCTATCTCTGTGATGTTCAGTATACTAAATATCTCATATTAATGGAATCACATAGTATTTACCATTTTACATTTTGTACATCCAGTCATCTGTCCTAGAAAATAGGGTTGCTTCCCTGTTTTAGTATCTTGAACAACACTGCTGTGAATGTGAATGCAACTATCTATTCCAGATCCTATCATCTGGGACCGGCACCATGGCACACTAGGTTAATCCTCTGCCTGTGGCACCGGCATCTCATATAGGCACCAGGTTCTAGTCCCGGTTGCTCCTCTTCCAGTCCAGCTCTCTGCTGTGGCCCAGGAAGGCAGTGGAGGATGGCCCAAGTGCTTGGGCCCCTGCACCTACATGGGAGACCAGGAAGAGGCACCTGGATCCTGGCTTCGGATTGGCATAGCTCCAGCAGTTGCGGCCATTTCGGGGGTGAACCATCAGATGGAAGACCTTTCTCTCTGTTTCTCTCTCTCTCTCACTATCTGTAACTCCACCAGTCAAATGAAAAAAAAAAAAAAAAAAGATCCTATCAATCCTATCATCAGTAGCCCAAATACTTGGACCCCTGCTACCACTGTGGCAGATCTGGATGGAATTCTGGGCTCTTTACTTTGGCCTAGCCCAACCCTGGCCATTGCATACATTTGGGAAGTGAAATGGCAGCTGGGCAATCTCTCTCTCCCCTTGTCTCTGCCTCTTTCTTAGTCAGTCTGCCTTTCAAATAAAGTTTATTTTTTATAAGATCTTCAGTTCTTTTGTGTGAAAAGCCCTAGATATGCAGTAATTCTAATTTTTTGAGGTACCACCTCTCTGTTTTTCACAATGACTATATCAAGGTTTACAGTTTTTCCCCATTTCACCAATTGTTTTAAATTATCCCCAAAGCTACCATTTTGTAGCTTTGATTTGTACTCCCCTAATGAGTGGTGTTGAGTATATTTTCATCAGTGTTGGACATTTATTTATCTTCTTTGGAGAAATGTTTCTCTAAATCTTTTGATCATTTGTAAATCAGGTTGTTTGGTTTTTTCATGAGTTTTATGTGTTCTCTGTATATTCTAGATATTACTTCATTATCACATATATAATTTACAAACATCTTACTTCATTTCCATATTGCCTTTTTGCTCTGTGGGTAATATGCTTTGATGCAAAATTTTTAAATTTTCATGAATTCCAGTTTGACTAGTTTTGTTTTTGTTGCCTGTGACTTTAGTGTCACACTCAATAAATTATTGTCAGACCCCATGTTGTGAAATTTTCCCAGTGTTTTCTTCTGCAAAGTTTATGGTGTTAGGTTTTATATTTGGGCCTTTGATTCACTATAAGTTAATCTTTATATACGGTATTTGATAAGTTTTCACTGACAGGAAATTTGGTTAAAATATGCCTCTGTGTAGGTCACTTTATCTTATTTTGTGTACACTAAGTTTGTTGGATACTTTTATTCATGTCTTTCCTCATTTTTTTTTTCAAATATTTTCTCATTTTGGAACTCCTACATTGGGTATGTTGGTCTTCCTGATAGTGTCCTACACATTCCTTAGGCTCAGTTCACTTTATTATAGTCATTTTCCCTCTATTCTTTTTTTTTAACTTTTATTTAATGAATATAAATTTCCAAAGTACAGCTTATGGATTACAATGACTTCCCCCCCATAACATCCCTCCCACCCGCAACCCTCCCCTTTCCCACTCTCTCTCCCCTTCCATTCACATCATGATTCATTTTTGATTCTCTTTATATACAGAAGATCAGTTTAGCATACATTAAGTAAAGATTTCAACAGTTTGCTCCCACACAGAAACATAAAGTGAAAAATACTGTTTGAGTACTAGTTATAGCATTAAATCTCAATGTACAGCACACTAAGGACAAAGATCCTACATGAGAAGTAAGTGCACTGTGACTCCTGTTGTTGACTTAACAAATTGACACTCTTGTTTATGGCCTCAGTAATCACCCTAGGCTCTTGTCATGAGCTGCTAAGGCTATGGAAGCCCCCTGAGTTCACTGACTCTGATCATATGTAGACAAGGCCTGGTCAAAGTGGAAGTTCTCTCCTCCCTTCAGAGAAAGGTACCTCCTTCTTTGATGACCCATTCCTTCCACTGGGATCTCACTCACAGAGATCTTTCATTTACGTTTTTTTTCCCCACAGTGTCTTGGCTTTCCATGCCTGAAATACTATCATGGGCCTTTCAGTTGGATCTGCATGCCTTAAGGGCTGATTCTGAGGCCAGAGTGCTGTTTAGGACATCTGCCATTCTATGGGTCTGCTGTGTATCTCACTTCCCATGTTGGATCATTCTCTCCCTTTTTGATTCTATCAGCTAGTATTTGCAGACACTATTCTTGTTTATGTGATCCCTTTGGTTCTTAGTCCTATCATTATGATCAATTGTGAACAGAAATTGATCACTTGGACTTGAGATGGCATTGGTACATGCCACCTTGATGGGATTGAATTGGAATCCCCTGGTATGTTTCTAACTCTACCGTTTGAGGTAAGTCAGCTTGAGCATGTCCCAAATTGCACATCTCTTCCCTCTCTTATTCCCACTCTTATATTTAACAGCGATCACATTTCAGTTAGGTTTCAGCACTTAAGAATAATTGTGTATTGATTACAGTATTCAACCAAAAGTATTAATTAGAACAAACAAAAAATACTAAGAGGGATAACATATTAAGTTGTTCATCAACAGTCAAGGTGAGGGCTGATCAAGTCACCATTTCTCCTAGTGTTCATTTCACTTTAACAGGTTTCCTTTTTGGTGCTCAGTTAGTTGTCACCTATCAGGGAGAACAAGTGGAATTTGTCCCTTTGGGATTGACTTATTTCACTCAGCATAATGATTTTCAGTTTCATCCTTCTTGTTGTGAATGACTAGATTTTGGATTTTTTATTTTTTTACCATTGTGTAATATTCCATAGTGTACATATCCCATAATTTCTTTATCCAGTATCCAGTTAACAGGCATTTGAGTTGATTCTATATCATAGCTATTGTTAATTGAGCTGCAATAAACATGGGGTATAGATAATTCTTTGAAATGCTGATTTTATTTCCCTTTGGTAAATTCCCAGGAGTGGGATGGCTGGGTCACATGGTATGGGTCATATGGTCATATGGTCTGAATTCAGGTTTCTGAGGTATCTCCATACTCTCTGCCACAGTGGCTTCACCAGTATACATTTCCACCAACAGCAGATTAGGGTACCTTTTTCCCCATATCCTCACCAGTATTTGTTGTTGATTTCTGTATGAAAGCCATTCTAATGGAGGTAAGGTGAAATATCATTGTGGTTTTGATTTGCATTTCCCTGATGGCTAGTGATCCTAAGCATTTTTTCATGTGTCTGTTGGCCATCTGGATTTCTTCTTTTGAAAAATGTCTGTTTAAGTCCTTTGCCCATTTCTTAACTGGATTATTTGTTTTGTTATTGTGGAGTTTCTTGATCCCTTTGTATAGTCTGGTTGTTAATCCTTTGTCAGTTGTATAGTTTGCAAATATTTTCTCCCATTCTGTCAGTTGCCTCTTCACTTTGCTGAGTTTCTTTTGCAGTTCAGAAGCTTCTCAATTTGATATAATCCCATTTGTCAATCTGGGCTTTGATTGCCTGTGCCTCTGGGGTCTTTCCCAAGAACTCTATTGCTATGTCAATGTCTTGCAGGGTTTCCCCAATATTCTCTAATAATTTGATGATATTCATCATAGATTTAAGTCTTTAATCCATTTTGAGGAGATTTTTGTGTAATGTATAATGTAGGGGCTGTCCTTCATAATTATGCATATGGCAATCCAGTTTTCCCAACACTATTTGTTGAAGAGACTGTCCTTGCTCCAGGGGTGGATTTTAGCTCATTTTTCAAAGAAAAGTTGGCTATAGATGCTTGGGTTGATTTCTGGTGTTTCTATTCTGTTCTATTGGTCTGTCCATCTCTTTTTGTATGAATACCAGGATGTTTTGATTATAATTGCCCTGTAGTATGTCTTGAAATCTGGCATTGTGATGCCTCCAGCTTTATTTTTGTTGTATAATATTGCTTTAAAAATTTGGGGTTTCCTGTGTTTCTGTATGAATTTCAGCATCATTTTTCTATATCTGGGAAGAATGTACTTGGTATTTTGATAGGTATCACATTGAATCTATAGGTTGATTTTGGTAGTTTAGACATTTTAATAACATTGATTCTTCTAATCCTTGAACATGGAAGATTTTTTTCCATTTTTTGGTATCCTCTTTGATTTCTTTAGATAGAGATCTTTGACATCCTTGGTTAAATTTATTCCAAAATATTTGATTTTTTGGTAGCTATTATGAAAGTGATTCATCTTAGATGTTCTTTCTCAAATGGGCCATCAAAGAAGGAGGTGCCCTTCTCTGAAGGGAGGAGAGAACTTCCACTTTGACTATGGCCTTGTCTAAATAAGATAAGAGTTGGCTAACTCAAGAGGCTTCCATAGCCTTGGCAGCTCATGACAAGAGCCTCGGATGATTATTGATGTCATAAATAAGAGTGTCAATTGTTAAATCAACAATAGGAGACACTGTGCACTTACTCCCATGTCCTTAATGTGTTGCACTATACAAATTAACAGTAAAACTACTATTCAAACAGTACTTTACACTTTGTGTTTCTATGTGAATGCAAACTATTGAAATCTTTACTTAGTATATACTAAGTTTATCATCTGTATATAAAGAGAATTTAAAATGAATCTTGATGTGAATGGGATGGGAGAGGGAGTGGGAGATGGGATGGTTGCGGGTGGGAGGAAGGTTATGGGGGAAAAGCCGCTATAATCCAAAATTGGTACTTTGGAAATTTACATTTATTAAATAAAAGTTAAAAAAAAACAGTTCTTTCTCAGCCACGGCACTGTCTGGGTATACAAAGGCTGTTGATTTTTGTGTATTGATTTTATATTTTGTTACTTTTCCAAACTCTTCTATGAGTTCCAAAAGTCTCTTAGTGGAATTTTTTGGATCCCCTATATATAGGATCATATCACCTGCAAATAGGAATAGTTTAACTTCCTCCTTCCTAATTTTTATCCCTTTGATTTATTTTTCTTGCCTAATGTCTATGGCTAAAACTTCCAGGATTATATGGAATAGCAATGGTGAGAGTGGGCATCTTTGTCTGGTTCCAGATCTCAGTGGGAATGCTTCCAACTTTTCCCCACTCAATGGGATGCTGACTGTGGGTTTCTCATAAATTTCCTTGATTGTGTTGAGCAATGTTCTTCCTATACCCAATTTGCTTAGTTTTCATCATCAAAGGTGTTATATTTTGTCAAATGCTTTTTCTGCCTCTATTGATAAAATCATATGGTTTTTGTTCTTCAGTTTGTTGATGTGATGTATCATAGTGATTGATTTGTGAATGTTGAACCATCCCTGCATAGCAGGGATAAATCCCACTTGGTCCAGGTGAATGATCTTTCTGATATGTTGTTGGATTTGATTAAGCAGAATTTTGTTGAGGATTTTTGTGTCTATGTTCATCAGAGAAATTGGTCTATAGTTCTCTTTCTCTGTTGTATCTTTCTTAGTTTTCCAAATTAAGGTGACACTATCTTCATAAAATGAATTTTGGAGGATTCCCTGCTTTTCAATTTTTTTGAATAACTTGAGAATTGGAGTTAGTTCTTCTTTAAATCTCTGGTAGAATTCAGCAGTGAAGCCATCTGGTCCTGGGCTTTACTTTTTGGGAAACATCTTCTTTACTGATTCAATTTCCATCTTGGTGATGGATCTGTTTAGGTTTTCTATGTCTTCATGGTTCAATTTAGGTAGGTTGTATGTGTCCAAAAATCTATCCATTTCTTTAGTTTTTCCAGTCTGTTGGCATACAGCTCTTTGTAGTAATTTCTGATGATTCTTTTTATTTCTGTGATGTCTGTTGTTACATTTCTTTTTTAATCTCTGATTTTATTGATTTAGGTCTTCTACCTCTTTTTTTTTTTTTTTTTGGTTAGTTACACCAATGGTGTATCAATTTTGTTTATTTTCTCAAAAAAATCTATTTCACTGATTTTTGTACTTTTTTTGTTTTGAGTTTGGTTTGTTGTTGATATTCTAGGTCCTTGAGATTTATTCATTTATTTGTTACCTTTCCAGTTTCTTCAAGTAGGCAATGATTGCTATGAACTTCCCTCTTAACACTGCTTTGGCTGTATCCCATAGGTTTTAGTATGATATATCATCATCTTCATTTGTTTCCAGAAATTTTTTTTATTTCAATTTTGATTTCTTCTATGACCCATTGTTCATTCAGGAGAATGTTGTTCAGACTCCATATGTCTATGTATGTTCTAGGGATTTTTGAGTTGTTGATTTCTAGCTTTATACCATTGTGGTCAGAGAAAGTGCACGGAATGATTTTGATACTTTTGAATTTGCCAAGACTTGCTTTGTGGCCTAGCTTATGATCTATCCTAGAAAATGTTCCATGCATTACTGAGAAGAATGTGTATTCTGCCACCGTGGGTGAAAGGTTCTATAGATATCTTTTAGCTCCATTTGGTCTATTAGCATCTATTAACTCTGTTGTTTCTTGTTGATTTTCTGTCTGGTTGATCTGTGCATTGCTGAGAGTGGGGTATTGAAGTCCCCCATTACTATTGTATTAGTGTCTACGTCTCCCCCCAGGTCTACTAACATTTTTTAAGTAGCCAGATGCCCTGTAATTGGGTGCTTTTGTATATATCATTGTCACATTTTCCTGTTGGATTGATCCCTTAATCATTACATAGTGTCCTTCTTTGTCTCTTTTCACTGTTGTTATGTTAAAGTCTATTTTCTCTGATATTAAGATTGCAATTCCAGCTCTTTTATGGTTTCTGTTAGCATGGACTAACTTTTTACAGCCTTTCACTTTCAGACACTTGTACCTTTGTTGGTGAGATGTGTTTCTGGTAAGCAGCATACAGATGGGCCTTGTTTTTCAATCCATTCAGCCAATCTGCACCTTTTAACTAAAGAGAATTGAGGGCATTTATATTCAAGGTGACTATTGATAAGTAACAACTTGGCCCTGCCATTTTTCTATAATTATTCTTATTGTTTACATTGGATTTCTCTTGTATTTCTACTGGTGGTTTTTCTGCCTTCTCGTTCTTTCATAATGGTGGCTATCTTTCTGTGTTTTTGTGTGTAGCACATCCTTAAGCATCTCCTGTAGGCCTGGATGAGTGCAAACAAATTCTTTCAATTTCTGCTTGTTATGGAAAGTCTATTGCACCTTCATTCATAAATGCAAACTTTCAGGATACAGTATTCTGGGTTGGCAGGTTTTTTTTCTTTTAATACTTGGACTATATCTCACGATTCCTTCTAGCCCATAGGGTTTCTGATGAGAAGTCATCTGTGATCTAACTGGTAATCCTCTAAAAGTGGTGTGGCATTTTTCTTGTGCCCATTTTATAATCTTCACTTTATGTTTATTGTGGGGAGTTTGACTACAATGTGTCATGGGAAAGCTCTTTTCTGGTCATGTCTGTTAGGAGTTCTATGTGCTTCCTCTATTTGAACATCTCTTTCTTTCTCCAAATTGGGGAAGTTTTCTGTAATTATTTCACTAAATAGGCTTTCTATTCCCTTCTCTCTTTCCACTCCTTCAAGAACTCCTAAGACCCATATGTTTGGTCATTTGTTAGTATCCCATAGGTCTCCAAAACTGTTTTTATGTTTCCTATGTCCTCTTGCATTTTTTGTTTAGTTTTGTTTCGTTTTGTCTGACTGTAAGATTTCCAACAATTTGTCTTCAATTCGGATATTCTTTCTTCTGCCTCATCAGGTCTGCTGTTAAGACTTTCCACCACATTTTTTATTTGATCCATTGAATTCTTCTTTTCTAAGGTTTCATTTTGATTTCTCTTTATATTCTCTATTTCTTGGGAAAATTTTTTTGTTCATGTCTTGTATAGATTTCTTTAGTTTGTGGATCTATTTCTGATTTTTTTAATAATCCTCTGATTAATTTTATGAATTCCCTTTCTGGAATTTCTTTGGTATCTTCATCTTCACCTTCTAATAGTGAAATGCTGTTGTGTTCCTTTGGGGATTCATGGTGACTTCCTTACTTTTACTATTTGAATTTCCATTGTTACTTTTCCAGCATTTTTGGAATTGATTTTTAATTTTTTCTTCTGTTGCCTTTTTTGGGGTGTGAAGGGGGAGTTATGATTCTGTGGCTTCCTGAAACGTCTGCACTTTCAGTGAATACAAGGAGGTGCATGGTGGGTGTGGTCTGGTGGGTTCTGGTCAATGCTCGAGAGCAGAGCGAGTTTCCAGGGTAATGATACCAGCTATGCTCTGCATTCATTCTAGTCTGAGTGATTCTAGTTTTTTTTTTTTTTTCTAGTTCTTAAGAAGAAAAGAAGGCACTTTTTCTAAGAAGTCATTCCAGAACAAAAGAAGCATTCTAACTGCCTTCCTTGTAACCAGGGGGAAAAAAATGGGGCATGTACTTAGACTAAATCCCAGACCATAGCCTGTGTCACATGGCATGGTTTACATTACTCCATAAGTAATGACTGATCGCTGGCACAAAACAATAACTCTTGGAAAAGAGCCTTGTTCCTTTGTCCTTTTCCAGGAGTCATTACTTTAAAAATTTAATGAGGCTAATTCCTCAGTAAAATAGGCCAAACAAATCTATCCTGCCAGGCACACAAACATAAATGTCTCAAACCACTTATTTACCATACACACACATACACAAAAAACACCAGACCAGACGGGCTGTGCTCCTGGGCAGAGGTTCCAAGCCACAGAACACAGTGACAAGAAGGCACAAAGTTTTGAGGTTGCCAAACCACATCTCAGGATTTTCTGTGTATTCTCCTGTCATTTTCTGTCTCTCAGGTGGAAGCCAAAAGAAAAATGACCTGAATAATGTTTCCACCAGGAACATTGTCATGAAGAATCAACTCTACCTCCATCCAGGTAGAAAAATAACATGTATAGGGAGATTGCCTTACCTTGCAGAATGAGGATGGGACAAGAATTTAAAATCCTAATAGGGGTCAGTGCTGCAGCAGGTCAAGCTCCTGAATGCAGGGCTGGCATCCTATGTAGCCAACGGTTCATGTCCTGCTTGCTCCACTTCTGATCCAGCTCCCTGTTAATGTGCATGGGAAACAAGTGGAAGATGGCCCAGAGTACTTGGGCCCCTGTACCCACGTGGAAGACCTGGAAGAAGCTCCTGGCTCCTGGCTTTGGCTGACCCATCCCTGGTCGTTTTGGCCATTTGGGGAGTGATCCAGCAGATGGAAGACCTCGCTCACTGTCTCTCCCTCTCACTTCTCTCTCTCTCTCTCTCTGTAACTCTGCCTCTCAAATAAATAAATCTTTAGAAAGAGAGAGAGGAAGGAAGGAAGGGAGGGAGGGAAGGAGGGAGGGAGGGAGGAAGAGAGAGAAAGAGAGAGAGAGAAAGAGAGAGAGAGAGAGAAAGAAGGAAGGAAGGAAGGAAGGAAGGAAGGAAGGAAGGAAGGAAGGAAGGAAGGAAGGAAAATAAAGGGGCTGGCCCTGTGGTGCAGTAGGTAATCCTCCGCTTGTGACGCCAGCATCCCATATGGGTGCCGGTTCTAGTTCCAGCTGCTCCTCTTCCGATCCAGCTCTCTGATGTGGCCTGGGCAAGCAGTAGAAGATGGCCCAAGTGCTTGGGCCCCTGCCCCCGCATGGGAAACTGGGAAGAAGCACCTGGCTCCCGGCTTCGGATCGGCACAGCTCCGCCGTTGTGGCCATTTGGGGAGTGAACCAACAGAAAGAAGACCTTACTCTCTGTCTCTTTATCTGTAACTCTACCTCTCAAATAATAAAATAAATCTTAAAAAAAAGAAAATCCTAATAAAAAGTCAGTATCCATATTAAAGCCATTTAATAATGATTTCTTTCTTCTTATCATGTTTTTTTTTTTCAAAAATCAATATAATCTTTAAATAAATCTCCAAATCCATAGGATTGCATGGCAGGAAGAAGTCCAAATCAAGACATTTTACAAGTAAAGAAGCTTCATACAGTTTCATTTAAAGTCCCCTATTTGGGAGCAAACATTTGGCACAGTGGTTCAGATGCCTTGCACCCCCTATTAGAGTGCCTGGGGACATGTCCCAACTCTGGCTCCTAACTCTAGCTTCCTGCAAATGTGTATCCTTGGAGGAAATGTGTAACCTCGGAAAGATAGCTCAAGTTACCAGGCTCTTGGCTTCTGCCTGACCCAGCCCTGGGTGTTATTGGCATTTGGGATATGAATCAGTAGATTTTCTATTTGTCTCAATCTCTAATTTTTTTTTTGGGGGGGGGGTTTCCTGCTTTGGGCAGAGCCAAGACTTGAACCAGGTGCTCTGACCACTAGTCCAAGAATTTTTTCCATTCTACTATGCTGCTTTTCTGATAATGATACCTGTATATATATTTGAAGAGCAGTTTTTAAAGGAAACCTCACTGAAGTCATTCTGTTTATAACACAACCAAGCGGGCGGAGCCAAGATGGCGGAATAGTGAGGGCGCGCACCGATAGTCCGGGAAAATTTAGTTTAATAAAAGGGGAGTTACGGTAGCCGCAGAAAAAAGAACCAGGAAAAAATTGCATGGGAATCGTGAATCTGAGGACCTACTGGGAGAACAAGGTCGCCCACCGCGCGGAAGCCAAGTCGCGGGACCCAGCCACAGAAGCCCCAGTGCTCCAAGGGGAGTGCATGCCACACAGACAACAGCGGGGAGACTTGGGACGCTCCACACATCGGCGCTGGAAGGGGAGGTGAGCTCAATAACCCGAGACATTGGTGGGGAAACGGGGGTCAGAATCTAGAGGGGGGCCGGAAAGTGCAGCAAACTCACTACCGGAAAGAAGGAAAAAAAAAAGCTTCGGGGTTTCTCTTCCCCCTAACCTTGCAAAGGTTACAAGGCGGAAAGGCTAGAATTCCCAAGAGACAAAGAGCAGGCCTGCGCTCTGGATTTACATATCAATGGGGGAGAGCTAAGGAACTGAGTCACTACAATTCAGTAGCCTAGGCAACCCAGTGGGAGTCCAGAGGAGCCAAAGACTGGAAGCTAAATACCATCAATTCTGCACAGCCGTGCCCTGCGGTGTTACTTACCCCCTGAATAAATAAAATAAATAAATAAATAAAAAGAGAGAGATTTACCACGCATAACCTGAGGGTGTCACCTTTGCACACCCTTAACCTGGAAGAACCAGGCAGAGCTCTCAGGCCGCACCCATCTCAAGCCTCCAAGGCTCCTCCAACAGCAGGCAGTCCACTTAACACGGACACAGTATAAATAAAAAAAAAAAAAAAGAAAAAAAAAAAAAACGCACAGTGACGCAAGAAGAATTAACTATGCCGAGTAACAAACACAGAAATAGAGGGAGCAAGATCAACGATGACACTATGATGCCTCCAAATAAGCAAAACACCCCAAGCCAAGAGTATGAAGATGATGAGATAGAAGAAATGCAAGATACGGATTTCAAAAAATTTATGATAAGAACATTTAGAAGTTTTCAAAAGCAAATCCTTGAACTACAGAAATCCTTAATGGACAAGATTGAAAATCTCTCTCGTGAAAACGAAATTTTAAGGAAGAGTCAAAATGAAACTCAGAAACTAGTAGAACAGGAAAGTGTTATAGTGAAGAGAAATCAAAATGAAATGAAGAGCTCAATAGATCAAATGACAAACACATTAGAAAGCCTTAAAAACAGAATGGGTGAAGCAGAAGAGAGAATATCGGACTTAGAAGATAGAGCACAGGAAAACATACAGTCAAACCAAAGAAAAGAAGAGGAAATTAGAAACCTAAAAAATATTGTTGGGAATCTACAGGATACTATCAAAAAAACCAACATTCGAGTTCTAGGAGTTCCTGAAGGCATGGAGAGAGAGAAAGGATTGGAAGGCCTTTTTAGTGAGATACTAGCAGAGAACTTTCCAGGTTTGGAGAAGGACAGAGATATCCTAGTACAGGAAGCTCATAGAACCCCCAATAAACATGACCAAAAGAGATCCTCACCACGACACGTGGTAATTAAACTTACCACAGTGAAACATAAAGAAAAGATCCTAAAATGTGCAAGAGAGAAACGTCAGATTACTCTCAGAGGATCTCCAATCAGACTCACAGCTGACTTCTCATCAGAAACCCTACAAGCTAGGAGGGAATGGCGAGACATAGCACAGGTGCTAAGAGAGAAAAATTGCCAGCCCAGAATATTATATCCTGCCAAGCTCTCATTTGTGAATGAAGGTGAAATAAAGACCTTTCATAGCAAACAGAAATTGAAAGACTTTGTGGCCACTCGTCCAGCCCTGCAAAAGATACTTAAAGATGTGCTACACTCAGAAACACAGAAACACGGCCATCAATATGAAAGAAGGGAAAGGAAGAACACCTACCAGTAAAAGAGCATGGGAAGCTCAAAGCATATACTAGAAAATATTTCCGGGAAAATGGCAGGGCAAAGTCACTATGTATCAATAGTCACATTGAACATTAATGGTCTGAATTCTTCAGTTAAAAGACACCGTTTAGCTGACTGGCTCACAGAACACAACCCAACTATTTGTTGCCTACAAGAAACACATCTCTCTAACAAAGAGGCATGCAGACTGAAAGTGAAAGGTTGGAAAAAGATATTCCATGCCAACAGAAACCAAAAAAAAGCAGGTGTAGCCATATTAATATCAGACAAAATAAACTTTAATACAAAAACTGTTAAGAGAGACAAAGAGGGACACTATATAATGATTAAGGGTTCAATTCAACAGGAAGATGTAACTATTATAAATGTATATGCACCTAATTACAGGGCACCGGTCTATTTAAAAGATATGTTAAGGGACTTAAAGGGAGATTTAGATTCCAATACAATAGTACTGGGGGACTTCAATACTCCACTCTCAGAAATAGACAGATCATCCGGACAGAAGATCAACAAGGAAACAGCAGATTTAAATGACACTATAGCCCAAATGGATCTAACAGATATATACAGAACTTTCAACCCTACATCTACAGACTTCACATTCTTCTCAGCAGCGCATGGAACCTTCTCTAGGATTGACCACATACTAGGCCATAAAGCAAGTCTCAGCAAATTTAAAAGAATATAACACAACCAAGCAATTTGGCTGAACAACTAGAAAACATTCACGTCTCTATAAAATCACCAATGGTATTTATGACTTTACTTCAATAAGCACAGCAGAAAAATTGGTAGTTAGTTCACTAAGATTTCTTCCTGGGACATGTACTGTGCAAGCTGATTTTATTTCAATTATATGGAGAAAAAAAATCACCCTAGTACAAAAAAAGACAAAAATCCATTTTCTTAAATTGTGAGTAGAAAATACCACAAAGTAGGAAAGCTTTAGTTAATATCTCATGAAAGTGGCACAACTGCTCAGAGACCCTCCATCTACATTAAAACATCATCATTTCACATTCTGCTGCCATAACCAACAACAATGCCACTGTAAATGTTTTCTCAGCTACTCCACTCATTAAGCATTTTTCTTACTTTATTTGTTTGTAGTGGACTTTTAAAGGCACAGGGAGAGTAGTCCAAATTGCCTGCATCTGTAACTGAAGCATTGGCCTTCTGCAGTCTTCTATTTCAATGGCCTCTGTTAGCACACATACCATCCCAGTTCTGAGATAACAATCAGATGAAACCAAAAGCAACAGCCTGCAGCTAGAAAAGAGAACAGCCACAACTTATTCTTTGAGCTGGGGCATGAGTTCTGATTAAAACTAATGATTAAAAAATATCTTCAAGCTTGGCTACAAATTTCCCAGTGTGCTTGCACTAGCCAATTTAAGTCATCAAATGGGATCTAAATTAAAGGAAAATTCCTGTATGGAGTGCACAGTTGTCTGTTCAACAATGAAAGGCGTTGGAAATTGTTTCCTACCTTTCTTTCCCTTAAACTCTTCCTACAAGACTGAACCATAATCAGTTCATCAATTAACATGCTTCACACTGGCCTAAAACCATGTCCTATTTTTCAAAAGAAATGTTTTAACATGTCAGTTTCTACGCACATAATAAAGACTCTCTGCTCTTACTTGCTTTTACAAAAGGTGCAGAGAATTACAGAGGTCCCTGAAGATCGACAATACTATGACCCTGTCGTCTGAAATTTAAGAAAACTTAGAGAGCCTCATACCTGGTGCATTGTTCATTCCCCATGTTATATTGGCTTTTTTTTCTGTCCTCATTACCAACCACAATACTTCATAGTCATCCAGAGGTAACATAATATGTACAATAATTATTATAGTTCAAGTTTCATTACCCTGTGAAAGATATATGCATATTTAGTTCCAAGCCTTATCCAAATGGTATAGTTTTAAAGAAACATTTGATAAAGAAATTTCAAGTCAACAAAATAATTGGATATCTCCTTATAGCTTACTGTAACTGCATGTAATCTGCTTTTTTATTGAGTCAACAATGCTTTTTAGGTACTAGGCACTGTTCTAAGACCAAATAAGAGAGGAGATTCAGAGAGTTCGTGATCTACTGGCAGAAAGGATGTAAAGGCCAATGTCTAAGAGTACCAAGAGTCAGTCTGCACTGCACAGGGAGTGATGGCTTCAGGAAGGCAGAAGATGGGATAACTTTAAATTGAGTGAACAAGGAAAGACCTTCAGAGAAATGGCACTTGAACCCAGATCTGTACGAGATAGAGGCAGGAAGATCTGAATGAGATAGAGGCTCAGACAAGGCATCAGGGCAGGGCTTGATCTACGAGATGGCACACGTGTCCTTTCGAAGAAGCTCTTCTCCAAATGAACAAACGTGAGACAAACTCTTTCTGCCTCCAGGCCTGCCTCAGAGCAAAATTAGACATAGGTAGAATTCATCCTGGAAGTCTGAGTTCCTTATCCCCATCAGTTTGTCCCCTGTCACCCCTTTATTGATGCCTAAGCTTGTGTCCCCCAAATCACTCAGCATCTTTTTCCTCCTTCCACAATCCACCTAGCACGTAAAGCAATGCTGCAACAAATGCTTTTTACTGTTCCACTGAAAATCCCACTGCACAGAGGCATGAACCCATACACACTGGGGCCCTGCATAAGCCTGATCTCTGTGCCACAGGAAGATGGGGAAACTATGTTATAGGTCAGGCTCTCCAGGAAATTTATAGTTTGATTAGGAGGACTTAATACAAAAACATCAAGGAATCTTAAGAAGACATGCATTAGTCATATAGTAGAGACCAGCCCTGTGGTTAATTTACATTAAAAGAAATTCCTAAAAAGAAAACATCACCATAATTATATAATAGTTGGACCATGTGTTTTGCAATTTTGCCTTCCTTCATCAAAAATGAGAATTGTGTCTAATATTTTGGTATAACTTCAAGGATTAGAGCATAACATATTCATATTATCATTCACTTGCAAAGATCTGTGTACTTACTCCTCATGTGGGATCTCTGTCCTTAATGTGTTGTTCAATGTGAAGTAATGCTATAACTAGTACTGAAACAGTATTTTACTCTTTATGTTCTGTGTGGGTGCAAACTGATGAAATCTTTACTTAATATATACTAAGTTGATCTTCTGTATATAAAGATAATTGAAAATGAATCTTGATATGAATGGAATGGGAGAGGGAGCAGGAGATGGGAGGGTTGCGGGTGGGAAGGAAGTTATGGGGAGGGAAGCCATTGTAATCCATAAACTGTACTTTGGAAATTTATATTCATTAAATAAAAGTTTTAAAAAAGTCATTAAAAAAAAAAGAAAAGATAACGTCAAGAGATAACCTGAAGAATCAGAGGATAAATTCTGTCGCTCATTCCATCAAAAGACTTCCATTCACTCATTCAACAATTATTGCTAAACACTCTGTCCACACTGGGCACTGTGAGAGATGCTAAGAATGGAACATAATCCAGAGCTTGCAGTCTCCTGGGATGGAAACAAAGACAGGTGATTGGGCAACTTCCCTATGGTACCATATTTTACTGGGAAACCATAGAAATGTACCATCTTGAGGGTGCAGCCAGCTTGGAGTACAAGGCCAGAGACACAAGAGCTCTCAGAGCCATTTTAGTCCAGCCTTGGGCTCTTGACAACTTTCTTGATCACTCCTTCCCAATTTGGCAATTATTTATGCTTCCCTCCACCCCTTTTTTTCAAAAGATGGTATTTTGGGGGCTGACTCTGTGGTACAATAGGCTAAGCCTCTCCCTGTGGTGCTGACATCCCATATGGGTGCCAGTTCATGTCCCAGCTACTCTTCTTCCGATCCAGCTCTCTCATTATGGCCTGGGAAAGCAGTGGAAGATGGCCCAAGTGCTTGGGCCCCTGTACATGGGAGACCAGAAAGAAGCTCCTGGCTCCAGGTGTCAGGCTGGCCCAGCCCTGGCTGGGCGGCCATTTGGGTAGTAAAACCAGCGGATGAAAGACCTTCCTCTTTGTTTCTCCCTCTCTTTGTCTGTACCTCCCAAATAAATAAATAAATCTTTAAAAATAAAAAATTAAAAAATAATTCTGATAGCAACTCTGAGATAAATGTTAGTATCCCCATTTTACAGAGAAGAGAACTGAGAGTCAAGGAAATACTGTGACTGCCCAAAGTACATGCAGACTCAAGCCTTCCTGTCTAAGTTAGCTCTTTCCAACATACTAAAGCACAGTTTACTGCAACATTTCTTTCTAGGTGAAATACACGCAGAATTGGCAAAGCATCATATAGTCTCACAAAGCAAATGCCAAGGGTAGATAGGAGAAAATGTATTTTGAGACCTGAGAAGAATTAGAGGAGACATCGGAGGCATAGAGGCAGGACCCCCAAGGACTAGTAGATGGCATACACACCTCATAATGCAGTCTAAAGAGGGCTTTCTGGGTGAATTTTGTAATTTTCCAAACTCATATAAAATATCATTGTGCTGATTAGCTTTATAAATTGAAGAGTTACCAAGGATATCTAAGGACAATGATGTGACCTCCACCAAAATACCTATTTTCTTCCAAAGAGTTTCATTATATAATGATTGACCAAAGTATGAACTCACTTTTAACTACATATTTGTATGATCAGTTAACTCAGCAGCACAGAAGGCAATAATGTTCTAACTGAAAAGGAGGGTAGAAAATATATGGAGATGGGAAGTGTGCATTTATGCATCAAATGTTCCAGAAGTCAGTAACCAACAGGTGAACCCTTGTTATCTGTGGATGGAGGGATGACACAAGATCTTGTCCTTTTTCTTCCTATTATTTCTCTTCTTGCTTGTTTATCTTTCATATATATACTCATAATATGTTTTTTGCTTTTTAAAATTTTATTAATTTTTATTTATTTTAGAGGCAAAGACAAATAAACATATAGAGCTCCCATCCACTGGTTCATGCCCCATTAAATGCTTACAACAGCTGGAGCCGGGCCAGCCTGAAACCAGGAGCCAGAAACTTAACATGGATCTCTCATGCGGGTGTCAGGGACCTAAGTACTTAAGCCACTCTTGCTACATCATAGGTTGTGCTTTAGCAGGAAACTGGAGTCAAGAGCCAGAGCCAAGAATCAAACCCAAGCACTCCAATGTGGGACACAGGCATATTAACCACTAGGCTAGATACCTGTTACTTTTATAATACAAAACATCTTTTTTAAAAAAACTTTTATTTAATGAATATAAATTTCCAAAGTACAGCTTATGGATTACAATGGCTTCCCCCCCCCATAACGTCCCTCCCACCTGCAACCCTCCCCTTTCCCACTCCCTCTCCCATTCCAAAACATCTTTTAAAAAATAAATAAATAAAGGCTTAGTTGATGTATACGTGCTTTGTTGATGAGATTACCTCTTCTTTGTGTCTCCTAAAAGCCTACAGTCATAGAGGAGCCCATTTCTACTAGGAATGAAGTTCATTTCACATCCAGCTTCCACCTTGGCATTTAGCACAAGCTTGCTACTTGCAACATCTCTAAGATATTTGTGGTATTTCTACTAAAATAAATACATAGGAAAATGCAGTAAGTAATAAACATGGTGATAAACTGTTTATATGGAATGCGTCAAGTGGAACGATCAAAAGTGTTTGGTTGGGGAGGAAGCTGAGGCAGAGGCGCTGACTCTATTCCCCACATGGAAGAGTCAAGGGCTCTGGATTACAATAGCCTAAATGCAGATCGCACACTCCAGGCAGAGCACTTAAACTTGTTTACAAGTGCCTGCTAAGGAATTGAACTTTGAAAGCGCCTTTGATGAAACTTGGCTAGGCTCTCTCAGGTCTATGAGAGTGGCATCTGGGGCTTGTTTATACAGACTGGAATAAGAAGCTATTTACATTTCAAATACATATTTGCTTTTGAAAAAATCAGCTTCAGATGGTTTGGAGGTTTAGTTTGGAGACACAGCCAAGGGCTAAGTCCTCAATCTGAGCAGTACCATCCTCCAGTTTTGATTGTCACAATAATTTCCACAGGTATCTAATGTCTAAGGATAACTTGAGGAGCTAAACGTAATGCTAGGGACAGTCAGAAAGCCACACACAACCAAGAATTGTCCACCTGAAGTAATAATGATCTAAGTAAAATAAGCCAGCCATAAAAAGGCAAATACTGAGTATTCCACTTTATGAGCTACCTAGTGTAGTATAATTCATAGAGACAGAAAATAGAATGGTGGTTGCCAGGAATTGGGAATGGGGGTGGGGGAGTCAGGGAGTTACTATTGAAGAGGCCCAGAGTTTCAGTTTTGCAAGAAGGAAAGAGTTCTAGAGCCGGACAGTGATGATGGTTGCACAACACTCTGAATGTACCTAACGTTGCAGAGCTATATGTATCAAAAAGATTAAATGGTAAATTATTTATTATGTGAACTTTACAATTAAAAGTAACCTTTTAAAATGTCATGGTACCTCCAATTGAGATGCATTGGATCCCAAGCCAATCCTGAATTAATCAAGTTGAATATCAAAGTCAAGGAACAGGCTCTCTTCTCTTCCATCATAGTAATAAGCAAGGGTAGATATACCAATTAAAATTAATACCAGGCCTAGTGCCAAGCAGTCTAAAATCCCATGAAATACAAACAACAATGAACCAGTGCAGTTCAAATCATTGTGAGATGTATAAAGAAATGTCATTCTATTTGGTCAAAGGACTCAACAACATTGGGTTCCAAAGGTTTTTTTTTTTTTTTTTTTTGCAGAAGATTTTTAAAGTTATAAAATAATATGATGTATTTATAAAGTATCATGTTTTTATTCAGTGAAGATCATCCATTCTGTTCCTCAAATTAAGATATACATTCTACTGCAAACAGAACTGGAGAGATTTCATATGGCCTAAGCGTTTCAAAATGCAATAATTACTATACAGGAGGATGGGAAAAAAACATTAATTTTGCATGATGATATGCACTATCAAATTTTGTGCTGTGCTCTTAGAAATCAGTAACAGGAGCCAGCACCGTGGCTCACTTGGTTAATCCTCCGCCTGCGGTGCCAGCATCTCAAATGGGCACTGGGTTCCAGTCCTGGTTGCTCCTCTTCTAGTCCAGCTCTCTGCTGTGGCCCGGGAGTGCAGTGGAGGATGGCCCAAGTTCTTGGGCCCCGCACCCACATGGGAGACCAGGAGGAAGCACCTGGCTCCTGGCTTTGGGTCAGCGCAGCGCCAGCCGTAGTGGCCATTTGGGGGAGTGAAGCAACGGAAGGAAGACCTTTCTCTCTGTCTCTCTCTCACTGTCTATAAGTCTACCTGTCAAATAAAAAAAAATCAGTAATACAAATGAACTGGATATTTTCCAAAAATATATATATACATATATATTTTCCAAAAATATATAAATGGACAGATAAATGTATGTGAAACTGTTCAATTGAATCAGTAACCAAGATGTGCTAATTAAATAATTAAGATATTTAGTCATATCAAGAAGATTAAAAATGATGACTGGACTAGTGGCCATCCCTCTTGCCTTCTCCAAAAGGAGAGTAAGAAAAATCTTTGCTAGACTGATCACCTCACAGTTCTAGTACACACAAAGAAAAAGTAACAAGGATGTAGACTCTTTCCTTTTCCTGCAGAACCTAAGGTGCATGATCTGAAAATACGAATAAAAAGAATATTGCCCTGCCATGGAAAGAGATAAACAACTTGCAAACCACAAGACAGGAAAACAATTCCACTTCCTTTAGTACTTGAGACTATCCAGTGACCAAGAATTAAAACTTGACCTTAGCGACATGTGAGCACTTACTGAGTTTAACAGGAATAATGATGAAAAGCCAGATAGGCCAGCAGCAGAGTGTACCACAAAGAATCCACATGCGAAAGATCTCTCATCCCCAGTACCCACCAGGAGACTTAAGCTCCAAGCCCTCTCAGAGAAAAGAACTTGCTGCTTCTTAATTGCTTGCCCTTTGGACTTTAGAGGAAGTCTCACCAAGTACAATATTTTACTACTTCCTTATTTAAATTCCTTTTATTTTTAATTGCATGGACCCTTCAGTTAAAAAAGTCACAAACACTTAAACAGCTAGCTTCGTGGTTTCGGACAGACTAAGGCATAGATTGCCCATATAGGGTCTCCACTGAAGCCTGTAGGGTGGGGATGGGAGCCAGCAACCCATCAGGGAGACCATGCCCAGCCAGTGGTGAACAGTAGGGAGACCCCACCTACATTGCAAATATCCTATTGGCAGGAACTTGATCTTTAAATCTTGCTCGGCATAAGGCCCAATATCTTACCCATAGCAATGTTCACTGCTTCCTTAGGCCAATGCTGGTATTAATATCAAGTGAGTTTTTTTTTTTTCTTTAGATAACACAAAAAAAAAGACATGTTTTCCTCCAGATGTTTCCCCTCTAGTTCAGTAAAACACTGATTAACTGAAGTATCTTAGTGATAGGTTACAAAGGACCCTGGGGATGGAAGTGGGAAAGCTTTCTGAGACAAAAAGTTCTCATCCCCATTTCTTCTGGGATCAATTGCAAGGGACCCAATTTCTGCCAAGACACCTTACATCATCTATGGATGGTAAGACTGTGTTTCATTAGGAAACTGCTAGGAATTTATGTCAATATGGGTTCTGGTCAGGATCTAGAAGCCAAGTGCTGATGGTGGGTGAGACATTTTATGCCCAGCTCTTCTGAAATGAAAGAAAACAATGTGTTAGTAGAAAACAGGTGGACATCATTACCACGAGAGCCAAATATTCACTGGATAAAAATTAATTTCTCTCATTTTGCAGGGGGCAAGATGTGTTTGTCATGAGAAAGCTCTTTAAATTAGGGCCTAGACATTTGGAGAAATTACAAAATTGTCTTCATTACTCCCTGTTGCCTAGAGTTCAAGAGACTTTTTAACAATGACACATCTAGGGCTGCAGTGCCATTTGGTTTTCAGAAATAAATGAAATCTCCTGGTGCAATACTTTCCTTTATTTAGAATGGGAGCCATTCCCCAAGAGCATTGCCTTTGCACCAGATGTGTAGAACTACCATCAGGATTGGTCAGGTCTCAAGCCTGGAGGACATTTTTCAACTACCTGCAAGGGAACACCAGACACACATTCCAACACTGTACCTCAGGATACAAGACACGATGAGACTCTTCCATGACATCAGTGACAGCCACTCCATTGTCACCTAATAAATATTCCCCCTTACACCCCTTCCCATGCAGTGTGCCCTTCCCTTCAAAACTGACAGAAAGAAGGGAATGGGGAGCTCCCTTAGGTCTTCAATCCAGACTGCTGCAAGATGTTGCATCCCACTGAGCCTGTCACTGCCTCCTTCTAATTCTTCAAAATGTCTCAAAAATATTCCTTTTGTCCTTACCACCTCCCTTACCTGGATCACTGGATTAGACTCCAAAAGTTCCCACATCCATTCCCAAATCAACCCTCTTGTCCACATCAAATCAACTCACATACCAGGTTTGCCTTTATGGGGGAAAAAAGTTTATGCAGTTAATTTGACACTTTTCAACTCAAAAATAAATAAACAAATAAAAACATTTCCTATAGAGTCCAAATAGCTCACCACAACATCCAGTCTAGTCCTACCCTTCCGGTCACAAATCACTGCCCAAAAGATATTAGGATGAGTCACTAAGCAGAACTCACCTCGACACAGCTATACACAGACATAGCTGGGCCTGGACAACCTGAAGAGGAGCTGGATCCAGGCATTGGTGGGCTACGGGGGCCTTCAACAAACTTGTGCCGAGTGAAAACAGAGAGAGCACAGGGAGCAGAATGAGGAGGGCTGAAGAGGGCATGGGACCTCAGACTTGTACCTCTCACAGTGAATGAGAAATGAGGTGGGTTGAGCCAAATGGTAGATGAGCCCCTTTCAGGCAGCCTCAGGAAGCAGCTGCAGAGCTTAACCTTGAAGGAATTTGTAGTGGAAGAAAGGGATTGTGCCTTAGGCATACCAATAGTAGCTAGTGGGCCACAAAGAAAGGCTGGGGTAAGGAATCAGATATAGACAGAATAGATCCTTCTCCAGTCCTTTGTGTTTCTCAGTTCTGCCAGGCAAATGTTTACCAAGTACTACTGAGCATTCTGAAGGGTCTAGATTTAATTCATCAGTGCCAGGACTAGGCTGGCTGAACAGAATTTCACTTTGCATTTCCAAGGAAAGAGCTGAAGTAAATCAACCTCATGGTTTGCCAATATGTCTATAGTCATACACTAGCAAAAACTATCAAGTAGACCTTCTCCAGGAGGGACTTTATACAGGCCTAAGCAATTCTACAGGAAGAGGTAGTGGAAATAGCCAGTAGGGCACAGTACCAAAATGGCTGCCTCTGAGAGGGCGCAAATTCTAAACTTTGCAAGAATGTAGCAATGTCTCAAATATGGCTTTCTGAGATTGGAAATAGGATGGAACCTTTTTTCCCCCCCAAAAAAAAGTTGGTGAGAAATTTCTCCTAGTTGATTTTAAGTAAATACATTGTGGTTTCTGGACAACTAGCATTGATTGGCATTGTGTTGAAACTAAAACCAAGTGTTTGTCACTGTTGTTGGTTATTTGGTTGAATGGTTGATTGATTGTTACTGTTTAGTTTTATCTACACTCCTTACGTCAGATACCATTGAGTTTCTTCCACGATCTTTGGCAACACTGCACACTGGGTTCTGGAAATGCAGTTTTTCCTGGATTATTCACTAAAGCTGCTGGGTATGGGACTACTGCTGTGAGGCAACATTGACTCTTTGGACTCTTTTAAGTCAGAGATTTGACAAAGAATTGACATCAGAGTTTCTGAGGCCCTGGGCCAATTGTAACCATTCACATGACTGTTACATGGGGTCTACACAGGGACAAAGAGGCTCCAACCAAGACTGAGCAGAACAGGGCATTGAAGAGGCCTGTAAATTTTTATGCTTTCAACTTCCAAAGGCAATAGAATGTGTTTTTTTGACATTAATTTGTTTTTATGAGAATCTTTAAGTTCTCTTTAAAAATAAGAGCAGAAGTTTAAACTCAGATTTGGGACATCTCTGTGCTGTTAAGGAAAACTAAACGCCTCCTTTAGAGGCAAAGAATTTTTGCTGAGTTTTATTAATAGGTTTACATAATTGTCCCATACAATCTCATTGAAAGCAGAAGAGCTGATGTCAGATTACATGGCTGCATAGAAATCAGTATAGAAATTAGACGAGGGAATGATTTTCACCCTTAAACACAAAGTGATCTTTGGGTTTACTTTACTAAAATATGCTATAGCCACTTCTTTCCTTGCTAAGTCAAAATCTGTATTGCCCATCAGTAGTTCCAGAATGAGACCTAAAATAACGACGCCTGGTATTGAAAGGTGCCAATGTGAAGATGGGATCAGGGCTGTTCTGATGACAGCAGACCATCTTACCCAAAGGGGATAGCGGCGCACCCAGCTGATGCTGTGCTTATCTGTTAAGCCTGACCGGTTAGAGAACAAAACACAGGGAGTGCTAGGGGTGGCATCTCCTCCATTTTCATGCTGTTTCCTTCCAGACGGAGGGAGCCCTTCTGATCTTTCACTGCCACTTCCCTCCCTCCAAACACATGAGATGCAGTAACTTATATGATCATCAAATCTGGAGAACATGCCACCTTATGTCTTTCTTCTTCGTAGAAACTCTTTCAAAAATTAGACCATAAATGGCAATAACTGTGCAACCCCAGGGAAGAGTAATTAGGTCCTTGACTCACACAAAACTAGAATCTCAGGCATGAGCCTTTCTCAGAAATGAAAGTAATGACTAAGCTTTTCATCTGCCACTCTTTAGTTTGATCGGTTCAGCCCTGGAAAAGGGAGAAGGAAGAACTATTTATTGAGACCACTACTATTCCCCTAATTCCAGCTGTCTGCTAGAGACATGCCTATTGCTGCTGTTGTTGCTTCTACTGTTGCTGTTGCTATTGTTTTGGATGGAATAAGACTGTATTCACATACAGTCAGAGCAAGATCAGCTTCAGAAGTGCACATCAGTCCCTCTTGACAACTAGGTCTTGCCTCACAGCTGAGACACATAGATACACACATCCGGCCTGAGATACAGGCAAAGAGTTGCCTTTTTTCTCCAGCTGGCAACAGGGGCAGCCATGGGGTTGACACACACAGTTAAGCAGAACAAAGTACACATCAAGGAAACAACAGGAAAAAATACTCCCAAACAAGGTGAAGAATCCAGCACAGGCTGTGAGGATTCCATATCTCCATGGAAGAAAATGCTTCAGGCCAAAAGCACAATCTTTTGAGACCATGGACTTGTCAAGCAAGCTGTCAAGCTGCCTTTCCTAACAAACAGATCTTCATACTGTTATTATGCTCTTTCTCTTTGATGCTACCCACATCTCCTTCTCCATGGCTCTATTTGTAAAAATAAATGTGATTGTGCATACTTAACTCGTACAACATGATGTTGTAAGACATACATAAACAGTGAAATGGTTACTGTAGTGAAGCAAATTATCATAACCATCATCTCACACAGACACCCTTTTTTTGTATCAACATAAGCTGTGCTATTTTTTATTCTAAACCTTTTGTTAGCTGGGTTGAACTTCCTCAACTTGCATTTCATTCTCCAATTTCTCAGGCCTCAACTCCACAAACCCCATCATAAACAACTGTGCTTGCTATATTCCATCTAATTTCATTTCTATTAATTTATAACTATTTTATCAGTTTTTATATTTTCCCAGGTCCTGAGCAAGTAAACTCTGACATTTATTCATATTTCCATATCTGTAGCACACAACACATCGTATGCATGTTGAAAGTAACTGACAAATTATTTTTTAATAAGTGACCACTTTCTCTACATTTATCCAACATCTGCTGAAAGATTTCCTTTCTATCTTCACAAAATGATAATAATTCTAGAAATATGAATGTTTGGACCACAAAAGGAAAAACTTCTAAGGTGTGTATTGTTTTTTGCAGTATGTATAAACCACATGTGGGAAGTCAATGGAGTTATATATGCCTATGACCTGAACCTCAGAAAAAATTTGGCATTCATTATTTATTTATCTTGCGAGTCCCATCCTAGATTCAAAGAAGAAAGTAAGAGCTTCTCAGTTCTCAGGACCCACAACATCTCTGGGAATGGGCCCAGTAATTTCTAGTTGGTGAGTTTCCCAGAGGTGAGGCACACAGAGAACCATTGCTGAAGAGGCAGGCAAAGACAAGCACTGTCAGCTTATGAACAGGCAGTCAAGAAACACAAAGAAGAGCTGATCTCGCTGGCTCTTGAAGGGAAGCAGAGAAGCATCTCTAAGGAAGAGATGTCAGAGGTCAGAGCAGAGGCTGCTGATGGACAAAGAGTGAACCTAATGATAAATGAATAAAGTAGTGCCACAAGCAATGAAGATTTTTTAGCAATGGTTCTTGCTCAAAATAATTCCACAGAGCCAGTATTGTTGTGTAGCTGGTGAAGCCACCGCCTGCAATGCTGGCATCCTGTAAGGGTAGTTCATGTCCTGGTTGCTCCAATGCTGATCCAGCTCCCTGCTAATGCTCCAGGGAAGACAGCAGCAGATGGCCTTGGGCCCCTGCCACTGACGTGGTTGACCCAGAAGCTTCTGGCTTTGGCCTGGTTGCAACCATTCAGGGAGTGAACCAGCAGATGGAAGATCTCTCTCTCTCTCTCTGTCTCTGTCTCTCTCTCTGTGTGTAATTCTGTCTTTCAAATAAATAAATAAATCTTCTTAAAAATAAATAAGTAAATTCACCCAACAGGATGCTGCTGTGGAAATAGTAGGTGATTTAACAGCTGCCATACAGATAAAACATCATCTCATATAACTCTCACAGCAACCTTTCAAGAGAAACAGAGCTAATATTTTTAAATCTACTTTTTAAATAAAGAAACTGAAGTAAATCATTTGCTAATGTCATGAAAGTGGGAAATGCCAAAGCTTGGATCAGCACTAAAGTATCCTCATCCAAATACCTGTGCTTTGTATTGCATCATGACATATTATTCTCTGAAGAATTTAACCTGCTTTAAAATACATCCTACCACCTCAGCCAAAGCACTGAAATTTCACAAATCTGTGAAAGTTTGTAAGTAAGCCGTGTTTAAATTAGATCTAAGATCACCATAGTAGACTCGTTTATGACACATTGCCCTTAGTTTGCAAGCATCTGTTTATTTGCAGGCAAAAGTCATAGACAAATTGGGAAACATCAATTGGAAAAAACATTAAAAATTAGTGTTATGATTGAAGAAGAATGCAAAGATAAAAAGAAAAGGCCACCATGACTGAATATTGTGACACAACATGATGTCATAGGAATAGTATTCAAAGACCAGTAAATTTTTAAGAGGAAATTGTTTAGCTACTCATAGAATTAGCTCTGGTTTTGGAGTCATTTGTTGGAATGAAAACACAGCCTTTCTTTCTTATGACTTATTTCAATCTGACAAATGAATATTATAGAAGACATACCCTGGGCTCTCTGTCATAGACATGGGTATTTACTTCAGGTGTGATTTTAAAACTAGTTGTGTCAATAAAGTGATCTTTAAGTTATGGAGAATAGGAGAAAAAACAGGATAAGGCATATCATTTAATATGCTTTTAACTTAAGCACCAAAAGCTTTGGCTCAGTTGATTCGGTCAATAAGGAATTTTATTATCTCACATAGTAAGAAGTCAAAATACAAAATAGTTCCAGGACTGATTGATTTAGCAGTTCACTGACACCATTGAGGAGCAGGTTCGTTCCTGGTTTTGCTCAGCTGTCTTCTGTAAACTCACTTCAATGAATTCGCTTCAAGTGGAAGCCACAGTTGCTACATTTCATCATGACAATGGCCAGACATGGATAAGACAAGGGTATCTTCGCAGATGTCTATATTTTAATGGGCTAACACTTTCCCAGAAGCACTCCAGCACACTATTTTTGTCTTCTCATTGGCTATAATTGTGTCAGAAGCCCATGGCCAGGCCAATCACTGGCAAGAGGAAAGCAGCCTCTCTGACTGCCCTATGTGGGTAGTGCTTACATGAAACTCAGACGACCCACCCGCTAACATGCCCTCCTACACTCTCCGCCATACTCTGCTCAAATGGAGCAGCTAGGAACATCTGGAAGTATTTTCAGTTGTCACAGTGACTGACAGCATGTAGACAGTGGAGATAAGGGATGGTAAACGAGTCCTGCAGTGCACGATCTAGTGAAAGAAGAATTAACCTAATGTCTAAAACAGCCTCACCTCTGAGAATCTCGGGCCTCCGCCCCTGGGGCTACCTACAGGACTTGCCTTCCTGAAGTGCACAGTCCAGCGGAAGGTAGGATCTCGAATGAATCTCAGTTGTGCTGGGTCAGCAGCATGAGCACCTGCTGTTGAGAGCTCATCAGTGACAGCATTAAAAGAGTGACAATAATGGAGATGAACTCCAGGTACTCTTTCTTGCTAGGCCCTTAGAGTGGCCCATCGTAAGTCTTACACAGTTTTTACATGATTTTTACCACAATCAGTACTTCAAGCTCGTGTATGTAGGAAAGCCAGTGCTCTAGTCACATGAAAGGGTAGACATAATGACCTTCACACTTAGTACCTGCTATTAGGACAAGAATAATGGCCAGGGCTCTGTTTTACTCTTAGTTATGAAGCAGCATGCTATGCTCATCCCTAAGTGGCTATAAGAAGTATGTGTTTTCTTCATCTACCAGTGCCCACTTTTTCCCATTAAAAACGGCAAAACACTGTGATGATTGGTTGTGGAATTTGGCATACACCTGCAGTAGGGTCTGTACAGAGGAGGTAGGGTGGATGAGCCACACCTGGCTGCTAGAACTAGCAAATCTAAATCTAATTTATGAGGCAGCAAGGAAAGAAGAGTTGACAGGTCTTAAACTCTGACAGTTCTTTATTTTTGTCTCTGTATCTGTTCTGCCCCTTGAATTGAGCCCTAGGCTATGGTGATGAAAGATTCCATTCTATGAAAATAAAATCATATTGTCTTTAAATATCTGAAGGTTAGTCATGTATAATAGAGGTTAGAAATTTTTCTACATAACCAATGGATTGGACCAGAATAAGTAGTTGAAAGCTATAAGGAAACAATTTTCTAGCAATCAGATCTATCTAATGAGGAGATGATATATCCTAGGGAAAAAAATGAGGATGTAGGTTTGGCTATCTCTGTAAGAGAGAATTATCTTAAAAAGTGGTTAGGTGACTTTGTAGTGCTCCAGCTTGAAAAAATATAAAATCCAAGCCCATCCATGATGGTTTTACCATCTACTTATAAATTCACTTACCCATTCCCTATTTAAAAGGATAGATCTTAAATAACATTCCCTTTTCTCACGTAATTTCAGAAACAAAAAAAAAAAAAATGTGTTCAAGAAAGGTAAGTGATGTTCACAAGGCACTATTGTCAGATTATTTAGACACCAAGTACTTAACATCTTCAACTACAATGAATACATCTGTAAGTTTAATTTATTTCAAAAATGGAATTTGTAAAAAGTATTTCATCAATTTTAACAAAATCCTAACACCAAAAAAATTAACAAAATCTTAACATCAAAAATGTTCGTATTGAATTAATGATTTTAAAAAATCTAAAATGAAATAATCCAGTCACAAAAAGGCAAATATATGATTTCTCTTCTGTGAGGTACATAGAACAGTCAAATTCATAGAGATAGAAAGTGGAAAGGGGGTCGTCAGGAACTGGGAAGATGAATGAGGTGGTAGTTAGTTGGTCAACAGCATGGAGTTTTAGTTTTGCAAGTTGAAAAGAGACCTAGGGCCGGCGCCGCGGCTCACTAGGCTAATCCTCCGCCTAGCGGCGCCAGCACACCGGGTTCTAGTCCCGGTTGGGGCGCCGGATTCTGTCCCGGTTGCCCCTCTTCCAGGCCAGCTCTCTGCTGTGGCCAGGGAGTGCAGTGGAGGATGGCCCAAGTGCTTGGACCCTGCACCCCATGGGAGACCAGGAAAAAAGCACCTGGCTCCTGGCTCCTGGCTCCTGCCATCGGATCAGCGTGGTGCGCCGGCCGCAGCGCGCCGGCCGCGGCGGCCACTGGAAGGTGAACCAACGGCAAAGGAAGACCTTTCTCTCTGTCTCTCTCACTGTCCACTCTGCCTGTCAAAAAAAAAAAAAAGAGACCTAGACATTAGACGCACTACATTGTGAATACATAAACACTACTGAACTATGTTTCTGGAAAGTAATTAAGAATCAATTGCCTATTACATGCATTTTACTATTAATTTTTTTTAATTTTTTAAAAAGAGATTGGTTTCTAGCTCTGATTATTTAAAAGGCGTTAAGGCAGACACCCAGGAGCAGTGACACACTTGACACCCGCATCTTGTTTTATATTTTAAGCGTTATTTATTTGTTTGTATTTATCTGAAAGAAGAGAGAGAGCATGCAAGAGTAAGATCCTCAATATGCTGATTCATTCCCCAAATATCAGAACAGCCAGAGTAGGGCTATGTCAAAAACAGGAGCCCAGAACTCCATCCAGAACTCCCACAGTGGGTGCAAGGGACCCAAGTATTTGAGACAGCACCTGCTGGCTCCCAGGGTGAGTGTTAATAAGGAGCTAGACTATAAGAGAAGGCAGGAATTCAACCCAGGCACTCTGACATAAGATGCAGGTGCCCCAAGGGGCAACTTAACTACTGCATAACAACCCTTACCCCCTAAGATCTTGTTTTCATTTTTTAAAGAGTTCTTTATTTGAGAGGCAGAGTTACAGACAGAGAGAGGCAGAGATAGAGAGAGAGGTCTTCCATCCACTGGCTCACTCCCCAAAAGACCACAATGGCCAGAGCTGGGCCTGTCTGAAGCCAGGAACTTCAATCAGGTCTCCCACATGGGTGCAGGGGCCCAAGCATTTGGGCCATCTTCTGCTGCTTTTAGAAGACAGATGAATTGAAAATGCAGCAGTTGATACTTGAATGGGCACCCATATGGGAACCAGCTTAACCCTGCTGCACCCCAGCACTGGCCTACAAGATCTTGTTTTCTAAATGCCATTTCCCACTAAAGGAAGAAAGATTGATCCCAAAGTAAAACTTGAACCTGAAATATCTTATTGTGCCAACATAAATGCTAGGGCTCAAAAACTGGTGACGATAGAGCAAAGTGACAAGGCACTGAATGTCATGGCTTATGTAGCACCTTGAATAAAAATGAACTATGAGTTCAGACTGATACCAAAACAAACAGTAATTAATTAAGGAAAAATGACTTTAAAGTAGAAAGGCAAATAATATATGTAGAAGGAATAATAAAATTGAAAATCATTATGCTGATAACTAGTTCAAGACAAGAACAATCACTGGATGCAAAAATCACTGAGTGCAGTTCTGGGGTAACATAATTTTCACTGCCTTAAAATATCTCCCCACAGGCAATTTATTAACTAAATAACAAGAGTGCTATAGTGGAGTAATCTGGATGACACCAACCCAGCCCAATGATCAAAGATGCTATCACTAACTATCAATTGATATCAGGGGTTTCTTGCTATAATACAATGAGAAAGACACAGCATCTCTTATGTAGTAAAAACTCTGACAAAGATGCATAGATCTTAAATAACATTCCCTTTTCTCATGTAATTTCAGAAACAAAAATGTGTTCAAGAAAGGTAAGTGATGTTCACAAGGCACTATTGTCAGATTATTTAGACACCAAGTACTTAACATCTTCAACTACAATGAATACATCTGTAAGTTTAACTTATTTCAAACAAAAATCCTGAACAATCAGACAAATTAAACTAAGGTACAGAATATCACTCATAAGCAAACAAACAACACAGGTGAAATATTCCATAGTAAAGAGAAGAGGATGGAGGCAGGCGCTGTGGCGTAGTGGGCTATGCCTTCACCTGCAGTGCTGGCATCCCATATGGGCACTGGTTCATATCCTGGCTGCTTCTTTTTCAATCCAGCTCTCTGCTCTGGCCTAGGAAAGTAGTAGAAGATAGACCCACTACTGGCTTCAGATCAGCTCAGTTCCAGCTGTTACGGCCATTTGGGAAGTGAACCAGCGGATGGAAGACCTTTCTCTCTGTCTCTCCCTCTCTCTGTAACTCTACCTCTGAAATAAAGAAGTATTTTTAAAAAAAAACTCTGTCTGTAGCTCTGCCTCTCAAATAAATAAATAAATCTTTTAGTATATGTGCTGCCAAAGCAAGCACAAATAAATAAATAAATCTTTAAAAACAAAGATGATGGCCGGCGCTGTGGCTCACTGGGCTATTCCTCCGCCTTGCGGCGCCGGCACACCAGGTTCTAGTCCTGGTCGGGGAGCCGGATTCTGTCCCGGTTGCCCCTCTTCCAGGCCAGCTCTCTGCTGTGGCCAGGGAATACAGTGGAGGATGGCCCAAGTGCTTGGGCCCTGCACCCGCATGGGAGACCAGGATAAGCACCTGGCTCCTGCCATCGGATCAGCACAGTGCGCTGGCCGCAGCGCGCCGGCCGCAGCAGCCATTGGAGGTTGAACCAACGGCAAAGGAAGACCTTTCTCTCTGTCTCTCTCTCTCACTGTCCACTCTGCCTGACAAAATAAAATAAAATAAAAATAAAAATAAAAATAAAATAAATTTTAAAAAAGTTTACTTTTAAAAAATAACTATAAAAATATCAGCTGGAGCAAATAATACAGGCTCTTTAGGCTATTTTTCCATACAAAATTCAGTCTTTTATAACAGTAGTCTTGTGGGACCTAATTAATACCTCAGGTGTGAGCTGTTTAGTAATTTTTCACTATGTTGGTAAGTTGTGTTTCAAGAAATGTGACTTTAAAAATTGTCTAAATGAAGACAAAGAGAAATCAATACCATAATGTTCTGGAAACAATTTCAAAGCAGATTTTTAAATGTTTACTTAAATGTTTATTTGAAACTCAGAGTTATAGAGAGAAAGGGAGAAGGAGAGGGAGAGAGAAAGAGAATCAATCTTCTGTACACTGGTTCACTCCCCAAGTGGCCACAACAGCCAGAGCTGAGCCAAGCCAAAGCCAGGAGCCAGAAGCCAGAAGCTTCATCTGGGTCTCCTATGTGGGTGGCAGAGGCTGCTTTCCCAGGAGTATTAGCAGGGACCTGGATTGGAAGTACAGCAGCTGGGACTCAAACTGATACTCACCTGGGCCCTGAACATATCCTATATAATAACTAGTCCAGACATTATAGGTAACAAAGAAAATTTTTTTAAGTTTATAAATTTGATTTTAAATATTTATAACATAGATTTTATTTGTTAAATATATTTTTTAAGATTTTTTTATTATTTATTTGAAAGACAGTTACAGAGAGAGGTAGAGACAGAGAGGTCTTCCATCTGATGGTTCACTCCCCAGATGGCCACAATGGCCAGAGCTGCGGCGATCCGAAGCCAGGAGCCAGGAGCTTCTTCGGGGTCTCCCACGTGGGTGCAGGGGCCCAAGAACTTGGGCCATCTCCCACTGCTATCCCAGGCCATAGCAGAGAGCTGGTAGCAGCCAGGACTAGAACCGGTGCCCATATGGGATGCCGGCACTTCAGGCCAGGGCATTAACCCGCTGCGCCACAGCTCCAGCCCCTTGTTTGTTAAATATATTAAACTACCTCATAAGTATTTTACATATTTGAAATTATTTCAGTCACAAATGTAAATTGAAAGGACTAAGAGAATTTAAACAAGAATGCAAATGATTAAATGTTTAGAAGCCCTGTGTATATCATCTTTGAAAGATTAATAAAATGTTACTCAAAGAACAAATGTAAAAATGATTGTAATAAAAAATCAATCAATACCTCAGAAATCTAAATACAGACCAGCCATCCCACTCCTGTGAATTTACCCAAGGGAAATTAAATCAGCACATCAAAGAGTTATCTGTACCCTCTTGTTTTGCAGCCCAATTCACAATAGCTAAAATACAGAATAAACCCAAATGCCCATAAACTTAAGACTGGATAAAGAAATTATGGGATATGTACACTATGGAATACTATACAGCAGTGGGAAAAAAAGAAATCCCGTAATTTGCAACAAAATGAATGAAACTGGAAAACATCACAATAAGTGAAAAAAGTGAGTCCCAAGAAGACAAATACCATATGTTCTCCTTCTCCCTGTTCTGTGGTAACTACTAAAGCACCTAAAAAGTAATCTATAGAAGTGAAATTAACACTTCAAGATGCAATGACTTTGAACAGTCCTTTTCTTGACTGCTAAGGGACAGATTTTTTTTCCATAAAATTTGTGAACTCTTAACTTAGTATAGAATTAATCATATGTGTATAAAGTTAATTGAAAAAAGATCTTAGTAAAAAAAATAAGAATAGGAATAGATGAGAGAGGAGGAGGGGTCTGAGGGTGGATACAGTGGGAAGAATCACTATATTCATAAAGTTGTACTTATGAAACACATGAAGTTTGTATTCCTTAAAAGGTTTCTTTGGGGAAAAAATTTTTTAAAAAAAGAAAATTTAAAGCTTGAATAAAATTGAATATTAATTGGCATGCAAATAAATCACTATTGTTTTCTATTCACACATGTTGCTTTAAAACATTAGAAATTCAGCTAACAACATTACCATTAGCACTTATCTTATTCTTCCTTATGTTACACTTACTAGTGTATGTACACCTCCTCTGCCGATTGATTTCATTAAAGAAAGAAATTATGCCTTTCTCATATTTAATCTCCCACACATCTAACAAACTATCTTGCATGTATACATAGTATGTTACATAAAAGCACACATGTATGATAATATCCAAATAAAGGGGTTGTTTCATGTTAAGCAGTCAATAAATTATTCTGATTACATAATATTTAACAACACAAAGAGATTCATCTTGCTATACTTTCTTCTTTATATCATAGCCCAGATCCTCAGTATTATTGCCTACACTACAAACACATAATGAAAATGTCAGCGGATAAACTAGGAATGCATCTAATCAATTTATAAAGCTGGCAATCATCATTTCCAAGAGTTATATTAAGCCCATTTAATTGAAGGCAGGAGACTGTACAATGATATCTGCCAAGTTTAGCACCCAATCAGAATGTGGTTTTTATATTTGAAATAAGCTTAACTATTTGATGTTATGGGTCAGCAGCCCTAGACTAAGTTAAGGCTTCCTAACTCAGTGAATGAGCAACCAATGCACAAGCCCATCACACTTGGATCAAACTGCTTGGAAAAAGTAACTTTAAGAATTTAAAATGTAAATTAGATCTTGAGAACTAGATTCTATATGAGTATTACGTGAATGAAAACCAGAGAGTGCATTTCTCCTTTAGGGGGAAGAGAGCTTAGTTAAAACTCTAGGTGTTATCTGAAAAGTTGAACTAATCCTTTAGAATCCAGGCTCATCATTCAGATAAATGTGGTATGTGCTGTTTAAAAAGGGATGTCATAATTCGGAAATAGCAGTGAATAATTCACTTTCCTATATAATAGAGATGGAACTATTTCCTCTAAAACTGAAAGATTTTTTTTTTAATTTTGGCTTATTCTCCTATAGAGTTTCTCATAATTGAAATGTGGTTAGCCATTTTATTCCTTACTTTTTCCATATAAAAAGCAGGAATACTTTACAAATTAGATGAATAATAAAATTAAAATTAATGCAGTCCTGAAAAAAATTTGGTTTTAGTTGTATGGAGTGCTAATTTAATTTCCAAAGTTCTAATTATTTACAAGAATTCATAATATTATCTATTCTGGTATCATTCACAAGCTCTGGGAACTAAAGAACTCAACCATAAGTTTACCAAAAATCTTCCCTAGAACTTAAGAAACACATTCTGGGGCCAGCGTTGTGGCATAGCAGGCCACCTGCAGTGCCAGCATCCCACATGGGCACCAGCTCATGTCCTGGTTGTTCCACTTGTGATCCAACTCTGCTAATGGCCTGGGGAAAGAACTAGAAGATGGCACAAGTGCTTGGGCCCCTGCCACTCATGTGAGAGACCCATATAAAGTTCCTGACTCCTGGCTTCAGCCTGGCTCTGCCCTGATCACTGTGGCCCTCTGGGAAGTGAACCAGTGGATGGAAGATCCTCTCTCTCTCTCTCTCTCTCTCTCTCTCTCTCGACTTTCAAATAAATAATTCTTTTTTAAAAAGAAACATACATTCTGTACAATAAAAAGAGACACAGCTGGAAAAGAATGAGATGAATTCAAGAAATATATGTAAAATTTTAGATAACTTTAAAAGAATGTGACAGGCCAGCGCCGCGGCTCACTAGGCTAATCCTCCGCCCACTAGGCTAATCCTCCGCCTTGCGGCGCCGGCACACCAGGTTCTAGTCCCGGTTGGGGCGCCGGATTCTGTCCCGGTTGCCCCTCTTCCAGGCCAGCTCTCTGCTGTGACCAGGGAGAGCAGTGGAGGATGGCCCAAGTGCTTGGGCCCTGCACCCCATGGGAGACCAGGATAAGTACCTGGTTCCTGCCATCGGATCAGCGCGGTGCGCCGGCCGCAGTGGCCATTGGAGGGTGAACCAACGGCAAAGGAAGACCTTTCTCTCTGTCTCTCTCTCACTGTCCACTCTGCCTGTCAAAAAATTAAAAAAATAAAATAAAATAAAAGAATGTGACAACATACTATTTCATTTAATGATTTAGCATTTACATTTTCTGATATAATTTTCCTCATTGCAGAGCACATATTGTTTAGGACCCTAAACTACACAGGAACTGACATGTATATTGTGGAACTTGTCATTTCAAAAATATTTAGATAACAAAACATAGAAGTTGGAACATATGCACTTCATATACATTAATAACAGCTTACACCTCTATTCTTCCCTTAGTATATGGGATCAAGAGGCATACTATTTTTCGCTAGAAGCAACATCTATAAGCAGTATTTTTTTGTTTGTTTGTTTGTTTGTTTTATTTTTTTGACAGGCAGAGTGGACAGTGAGAGAGAGAGAGAGACAGAGAGAAAGGTCTTCCTTTGCCGTTGGTTCACCCTCCAATGGCTGCCGCGGCTAGCGCGCTGCGGCCAGCGCACCGCACTGATCCAATGGCAGGAGCCAGGTGCTTATCCTGGTCTCTAATGGGGTGCAGGGCCCAAGGACTTGGGCCATCCTCCACTGCACTCCCTGGCCACAGCAGAGAGCTGGCCTGGAAGAGGGGCAACCGGGACAGAATCCGGCGCCCCGACCGGGACTAGAACCCGGTGTGCCGGCGCCGCTAGGCGGAGGATTAGCCTTGTGAGCCGCGGCGCTGGCACAGTATGTTTTAACATAGGATAAAATGTAACCATATCTGAAGGAGAATTTTAAAGGTAAATATTCAAGGCCAGTGTTGTGGCATAGTGAGTAAAGCCACCATCTATGGGATGCCAATTCAAGTTCCAGCTACCCCACTTCTAATCCAGTGCCTTGCTAAAAGCCTGAGAAGAGCAGCATAAGATGGGCCCCTGTACCCATGTGGGAGACCTGAATTAAGGTCCTGGCTTCAGTCCGGCCCAGCCCTCGCCATTGTGGCCATTGTGTGACCCAGTGGATGGAAGATTAGTCCCTCTCACTCTGTAACTCTTTCATTTAAGTAAATTAAATATTTTTTTAAAAGGTAAGTATTCTACTTCATTTATTTATTTGAGGGCCAGAGAGAAAGACAGACACAGGCATATATATATATATATATAGCTATACTCATATAGACAGATACATAAACATATAGATACATAGAGCTGCTATCCACTGGTTCACTCTTCCAAATGCCCACAATGGCACCTTACTGGAATCAAAGCCAGGAGCCAGGAACTTAATTCTCATCATATTCACATTACTTTGAAAATCTAGAAATCCACCCAGTCTTCTAAGCAGATAACTAGTTGACTGGTGTTGAACAAAAGAAGCAGTTAACAGGAGAGTCAAAATAAAGGTCGCAGGGAAGAACATGACAGGGGTTTGATCTCAAGATAGTTAAAGATGGAGACAACAAATGCCATCACAGTCCTAGACTCAAAAACAAAATCTGAGAAACACACATCCAACTAAAGCAAAGCTCTCCAGAGCACCCTAAGGCTGGCTGTTGAGGGCAATGACAGCTAATTCGCATCAGTTCTGCATTCCACGTGTTGTCGTTCATGCAGACCATCCCCGAGTTCTCCCAGACATGCAGGTGTCTTTACTTAGCTCGAATTCACCATAAAGAAACCGCTTGGTATTGTGATGTTATCCATTCTCCTCACATTTCTTGCTCATGAAAATCAACTTTCTATGACTGTTATTTCAACTAGCGAAAATTCTTGCTTCTCAGATTCATTGTTGGAAATTATAAGGCTAGGCTCTTCTCTTTCAGGAAATCACCCAAAAACAACCAGGAGAATGAGAAACAGAAAGTCAAGCTCTATTTTTAATAAAATTCTGAGACTTTTATAATCTCAAAACATAATACATGGGGATAGGCTGCCAAATTCATTGAAGGTCAAACAGAGGTATGAAAAGACACCCAAAGGGGCAATCATTAGCTTAACATCTCAAGCAAAGCTGTCAAAGAACAGGTCTCCAGGGTTGATGGCAAGACCTGACAGAGTATGTAGGCTGAATCAAGGAGGATCAGAAAAGGTAGGGGTGAACCAGAAATCATTCATACATACCATACTTCTAAAATCTGTTAGGAGTGGATGTAGGCAGGGTATGGGACGTATGGACACTACTGTGGCTGCCAATCTCAGAAGGCTAGAAAGAAGTAAAAGCTAAAATAATCTACATACCCCTGCATCATAAGGAATTCTACTTGTAAAGAAGTTTCTCTACAAACCTAAGAATTCCCTAACCCCTCTTTCAGAAAAACCCCCTGGGATAAATGAATGGTACAGGAAAAATTCTGCTCATTCAAGGAAAAGAGAAGAACAAACAAAAAGGAGCCATTGTATAAGTTTCACAGATACCACCAAAAAGTGAGTGTGTGTGTGTGTGTGTGCATGTAGTGTTTCTGTCTATCTACTTGTATCTGTACATAAAAGAGGGAGACCGAGAAAGGGAGGGTGGAAAAAGCAGGGACAGGGACAGGGAAAGAAGAACCTAGGTAAACAACAGGCAAAGAATACTCACAGGAAAATTATTTATATGCAGCAGACAAAAGGAAGTTTTAAAACTGAATAAACTTGGCTCGGTGGCTCACTTGGTTAATCCTCTGTCTGCGGCACTGGCATCCCATATGGGCACCAGGTTCTGTCCCGGTTGCTCCTCTTCCAGTCCAGTACTCTACTGTGGCCCAGGAGTGCAGTGGAGGATGGCCCAAGTGCTTGGGCCCTGTACCCCATGGGAGACCAGGAGAAGCACCTGGCTCCTGGCTTCAGATCAGCGCAGCGCCGGCCATGGCAGCCATTTGGGGAGTGAACCAATGGAAGGAAGACCTTTCTCTCTGTCTCTCTCTCTCACTGTCTGTAACTCTACTTGTCAAATAAAAAATAAATACATAAAAAATTGAATAAACTTGGGGCATCCCATATGGGCACTGGTTCGAGTCCCAGCTGCTCCACTTCCAATCCAGCTCTCTGCTATGGCCTAGGAAAGCAGTAGAAGATGACCTGAATCTTTGGGTCCCTGCACCCATGTGGGAGACCTGGAAGAAGTTCCTGGCTCCTGGCTTCAGATAGGTGCAGCTCCAGCCATTGCAGCCAATTGGGGAGTGAACTAGTGGATGGAAGACCTCTCTTTTTCTTTCTTTCTTTCTTTCTTTCTCTCTCTCTCTCTCTCTCTCTCTCTCTCTGCCTCTCCTTCTCTCTGTAACTCTTTCAAATAAATAAATAAATCTTAAAAAATTAATAAACTTATTACTTATATAAAACAGGAGTCCACAAGAAAAAATGCAGGATTTTAGACACAATCCTTATCAAAATCCCATTTTTTTTGCAGAAATAGAAAAATCCTCCCTCAAATACACATGGAATCTCAAGGGACTCTGAATAGCCAAAACAATCTTTAAAAAGAAGAGTACATTTGGATTCAAAACTTAGTACAAATATATGGTAATCAAAACAGTGTGGTCCTGGCATAAAGACAGACATATAAAGCAATGTAATAAAGTATAAAGCCCAGAAATAAATCTTTATATAAATATTCAAATTATTTTTGACAAGTGTTCCAAGATCATTCAAAGGGAAAGGCCAATCTTTTCATAAAATGGTACTGAGAAAACTGGGTATACACACGCAAGAGTAAATTTGGATCCTTCCCTTACACCATATAAAACATTCAAAATGGATCAAAGATCTAAGTGTAAGAGCTAAAACTCTTAAAATAAAAAAAGGAAGCATTTCTTGACATTCAATTTGGCAATGATTCCTCGAGTAGACACCAAAGCATAGACAACAAAAGGAGAAGTAATTAACTGTGACTGCATCAACCTTTTAAGCTTTTATGCATCGGAGGACACAATCAACAATGTGTAAAAGCAATCAGTGTCATGAGAGAAAATATTTACGAATCATATATCCAATAAGGGATTAATATTCAGAAAGTTTCAGAACTCCTAAAATTCAGCATCCAAAAACAAACAAGCTAATTGAAACGGAATTCTTCAGTTAGATCTTTCTCCAAAAAGTTGTATAAAGTGCCAGTAAGCACAAGCAAAATTACTTAATATCTTTAGTTATTATGGAAATGAAATCCCAAAAAATCAAAATGTGATAGCATTCCATACTTATTCAGATGGTTATTAACAAAATAACAAAAAATTATAAGTGTCAGTGAGATGTGAAGAACTTGGAACCCTTGCATACTGGTGTGTACTGGTGGTAGGAATTTAAAATGGAAATCTGTTGTGGGGAATATGATGGTGAATCCTTTTAAAAAATAAACACAGAATTATCATGTAGTCCAGTAAGTCCACTCCTGGACTTTTAGTTCAAAAGAACTAAAAGCAAGGATTTAAACCCATGTCCATAGCAGCTTATTCAGAGGAGTCAAAAGGTAGAAACCGAAAGATTCCAAGATGGTGGAATAGTGATAGGGCAGTCTGCTCTAGGCCAGGCAAAAATAGCTTAAAAAAAATAAATATATAAAAAAGCAGGGCAGGTGGGGCTAGTGCATTCTCAGAGAAGAGCTGGAATGAAAACCACAGTGGAGATGTGTGGAAGGAGGAGAAATGCCATGGATCTGTGTGGAAGGTGCAGGGGTGCAGCCAGGTGCACAGACACAACACAGGACCCCTGAGCCACAGAAAGTAGCAGCTTCGGAAAGCAAGGTGAGATGAGACTACAGCGGCCCATGTTGCTGGTGATATAGCTGCAGGGAGAGCCTAGAGGACTACACTGTCTTTGAGTCCAGCCCAGAGCCCTGAGGGAAACAGGGTGCCCACTCACCCAGAGAAAAAGAATAAGGGTATGTCTCTCTCTCCCTATCCCCCCAACAACGGTGCCCAGAAATCTGCTGAGACAGGCAGGTGCCATTTTGGACATAAATAGGTAGCAGCTGCTTCAGGTCTTGTGTGCGCACCCAGCAACTGGTGGAGCAATCATCATTTTTTTTTTTTTTTTTTGACAGATAGAGTTAGACAGTGAGGGAGACAGAGAGAAAGGTCTTCCTTCCGTTGGTTCACCCCGCAAATGGCTGCCATGGCCGGCACTGCGCCAATCCGAAGCCAGGAGCAGGTGCTTCTCCTGGTCTCCCATGCGGGTGCAGGGCCCAAGCACTTGGGCCATCCTCCACTGCCTTCCCAAGGCCACAGCAGAGAGCTGGACTGGAAAAGGAGCAGCCAGGACATGAACCCGGTGCCATATGGGATGCTGGCGCCACAGGCGGAGGATTAACCAAGTGAACCACAGTGCCAGCCCCAACAATCATCATCTTATCAGTGGAGGCAAACTGATGGAAGAATCAATAAACTAAACGTGGTTCACAGATTCGATGGCATACTATTCAACCTTAACAAGAAAGAAAATCCTGACACATGCTACGTCATGAATAAACCTGAAGACATTATGTAATAAGGCAGTCACAAAGGGTCAAACACTGTAGAGAAACGTGGGATGGGGGTTACCATGAGCTACGGGGAGAGAGCTGTGGGGAGTCGTTGAATGGCTGTGCAGTTTCAGTCTAAGGAGATTAAAGAAGGCTCTGGAGATGAGTGAGTGGTGACAGTTGCACAACAATGTGAATTCACTTAATACCACTGAGCTATATACTTACAAACACTTAAAAGTGTAAAATTTTTATTATATATATATATGTACATACATATGTATGTATGTGTGTGTATTATCACAATAAATAATGACAGAAAATACAGCAAAGTACCCAATCCCCCAGAAAATGAGATGTGTTATAAAGTACAGGAGCCTGCTGATGCCAAGGGCAGAGTTATATGGTCCTAGGGTTACAGATGGTCTACAGAGAGCACTGGAGAGAATCAAGAAACCCTGCTTCCCATCTCGGCCACTATCTAGCATCTGCCTCATTCTTTTCTCATTGAGGTCTTAGATTTTATCTCCTCTATTCGTGAGAACAGCCAACTGCCTCCATCTCTTGGTGACAGCTCAATTTTTTTTAAACTTTTATTTTATTTTATTTTATTTTATTCTATTTTTCACAGGCAGAGTGGACAGTGAGAGAGAGAGACAGAGAGAAAGGTCTTCCTTTGCCATTGGTTCACCCTCCAGTGGCCACTGCAGCCGGCGCGCTGCGGCTGGCGCACCGTTCTGATCCAATGGCAGGAACCAGGTACTTATCCTGGTCTCCCATGGGGTGCTGGGCCCAAGCACTTGGGCCATCCTCCACTGTACTCCCTGGCCACAGCAGAGAGCTGGCCTGGAAAAGGGGCAACCGGGACAGAATCCAGCACCCCCGACCGGGACTAGAACCCGGTGTGCCAGCGCCGTAAGGCAGAGGATTAGCCTAGTGAGCCGCGGCGCCGGCTGACATAGCTCAATTTGAGAAGGTACATATTGGCCCCCATTCATGAAGTCAACTTGGAGGGCATAAACATGTGTGTGAACCTGGATGCTCCAACTGCAATGACATGACTGGGGGGAAGGAGGCAGGGGTGAGGGACGAGAAGTAGGCAGACAAGGGAAGAGCACTGGAAACTGGCTGGGCAGCCTACACACATTCAGCTTTCACACTTGTTTAAATTCCTTTTTCTCTCCCTACCACTGCTCCTACTGCTGCCTACTTCCTCTCAGGTTCTCAGACCCTCCAAGCTCTCCTGCAGGCCTTGAGTGGAACATTCTGTACTAGGGGAGAATTCAGCCGTCCTATACCTACTTCACCAGTGGGTCCACCCCACTCTCTGCAACTCAGAACAAATCTCTTGACCCATTAGTTAATACATAGTCCTTCTTCAGTGACCCTATTAGCATTTTCATGGGACTTTTCTGCATATAATACTTTATTTCTGTGTACCACTAACAAATATTTCACAGCAGGAACTTTTCTTCATCCCACAAATTTTACCATGGGGGAAAAGTGACACTGGCAAGAGTTTGGGTCAGTGTGATGCTGGCAAAACAATTCTTAAGAATAATTGAATAACTAAGAAAATAAGGACTGTAATATACAAAGTTTTATATATATACACAAATATACTGATATATAATTTTTACCAAAAATACCATTGTGCTATGCAAATTTCTTTACTGTAGTAAAAAAATAAGACTTCAAAGTGGTAAAATACGTACTATTAAATTAACTACAAAAATGGTTTCCATAGAAAAAGAAACTAAAACAATACAAATTGCATAGAGAAAAAGAGTTTGAGCAAATCAAAGCCAGATGATAAAAGCTGAAAACTAAAAAAAAAAAAAAAAAAAAAAAAGGAAGGAAGAAAGAAAGAAAGAATGGCACACAGATGGTTCAAGAGCAGAGCAGAACCAGTAAAACAAAGTTCAGAAACACAGAGGCCAGGTCCCCACTGCTCCCGCTTTTTCAGGAAATCTAACTTATTGGGAAAAATGTTTTTTCTGAATTACAGCACAGCCCTTTAAGGTACTGATACAACTCTGTGGTGCAGAATGTGAGCACTGCAGTTATAATGCTGGAGTCAAATCTAAAGTCTGTCTCTGAAGAAACTACACAATGTTGGCAAATAACTCAATAACCGTGAACTCAGCTCTGAACCATGGACAATGACAGTATTTGCACCATATGCTTGCTAGGCAGATTCAGAGACGATAAATGTACAGCATTATTTAAAGCATTTACTTGAGTACCAAATACAAATATTTCAATAAATATTAGCTATGTCATTTGAAAATAATCAAGTCTAATGGAAGGAATTACATCTCAGGTCACATTGTTCCTGAGGTGACAGTGCAGTAATTTTATCATCAAACTCCAGTTTGTATGCTAGGTTGCTTTCCCCAAGCAAAACATCCCTCTTCTACATATGTGATCACATGGGATTGTGGATAAATTCTGCAAGATTTCATCTTGTCAGCAGGATTTCATGGCAGTCAAGTGAATGCTGACAGTGGCAGCTGCGGTTAGGAGTACACACTCTGGAAGAGACTGGAGGGTTTGAATCTCGGGTCTCTACCTACTATCTTGTGATACATACCCAACCTCATTGTCAGCATCTTCATTTGTAGCATTGTACTTACCCTATAAGGCTTCTGGAAGGATTTGTCTAGAATAAAACATGGAAGGAGCTTAGAACAATGCTGGATATATTGTAGTACAGCAATTGACATCAGCTGCTGCCACAAAGTGACATATGGTGGCCACCGAGAGCTGTCACCTTGGAGAGAACTGGACAAGTGCTAAGAAGGAATGTCTGACAATGCCATCCAATGATTTCTCTTTCTCACAGCAATATCTAAGGCAAAAACCTATGATTATTAAGCAATTGTCACCAACATGTTACTTCCCCAAAATAAACTGCACTGAGGAGAAAATGGAATGTTCTCTTACTCAGTTTTGTTTGCAATTGGGATGGCTAATTTTTTTCATGTCTAATTAGCAAGACACAGGACTTCGCCCATCCATATGCAACACAGGACACACATACACACACATATACACACACACACGTGTTTCTGGAAAGTATTGCCATACCCTCAAGCCCTGGCTGTCGGCTGTAATGTCTGTTCCTTCAACCAATGACTCACACAGCTCAGGGTCCCAGAGTTCTTGAAAAAACCCTCTTTCAACACAGGGATGAAGACCATGCAATTAATATCTGACATTATTTAACCTTGTCTTGGGTAGAAAGCAAAGAACCTGTGGCAACCTTTTTTGACTGGTCTTTGTCTCTTGGTATCCTAAAACTTCTCTCTCATCACAGAGTAAGACCTGGCCAAGAAAGAGGAAACATCCCACATCAAAATAACTTGAACTCAGGAAACCAGAGATTCAGCTCCTGCCTTGACTTGAACTGTGACTTTGGGAACATCACTTAACCTCTCTGACCCGGGTTTCTGGTTTCCTCCTGAAAACTGTTGGGCCAGTGAGTCAATTCTAAGTTGGTATGAACTATAATGAATCATGTTCTTGACTGCCCCCTCCTAGTGACTGTCAGATGTGAGACAACTTTGTTAAGGGGGCAGGGGTGGACTTGACGGCAGCTCTCTGTAGCATTCTGTGTTACAAGAAATTCCTGCTCTGGGTACCCGAGAGGAATCCATCATCACCTTGAGAGTGGCGATGAACAAAGGCTGTCAAGGGAAAGCCATGGGCCTTGTCAACCTGACTACAAATTCCTGCTGCCCTGTCTCATCAATCAAAGCTGCCTCTTCTACATTGGCCTCACATGGAGGCAGGGCTCTCAGAACCTTACAGCCTTAACTCTGGCTTGAATTCCTTTCACTGCAGCTTAAACAGGAGAAAATGATTGACAAAGAGGTCATCTTGTTGAGTGGTGCGATTCTCTCACCTTCAGCCTCCTCCCTGTGTCCCACCCTTCATCTCTGCCTGGAGTGTCCTCAGGCAAGACAGTGAGGTCCAGGGGAAGGCAAGAGCTTCCTCTCCCACCCCTTGATTTCCAGTTTCCCCTGTAAGGACCACTTTCCCAAATTTTGGCCTCTTAGGAGAGATGCAACCCCCATCCCAGAATCTTCCCTTCACACCGGGACAACTGTATCACAAACAAGCATTCCTTTCAAGAAAGGGAGGAAGAAAGCACTCAGTCTTGTGGGGAATTTCTAGACAGGTCTCCCATGAGAGAGGATTTTCCTGGATTCCCGTAAGATATTTTTATACTGAGAGGCTAGTTCACCGTGGAAAGAAGCATGTGGGAGTCTCCGGTTGTACAATGAAGATGAGAAGCTTTCCAGGCAAGCGAATCTCCATGGATGAGTCCAGGTTGCTCTGTGTCAGTTCTGTTTATTCTTCTGGGGCTGTGAGGATAAAGGAAGCAGCACAGGGCGGAGACAGGAGAAAACCTCCAATTGCAAGGCAAAAGTAGGTGGAAAAAGATAGTAATAAATAATTGTTAGATGATTAGTCAAGTCGCTTTGATTCCATTTGGAGATTAAAATTCCACAAATTCTAGGTCAAACCTTACTTGTTGTAACTTATTCCATAACCAAAACAGGCTAGAAGAATGACAGAATTTGGCAGTAGTACCTCTTTCTAAACTGTCCAACCATTAATGATCTCTTGGGTTTTGAAATCAAGATTTACTATTATAAAAGTCAGAAAGCTACTCCCATTCTGGACATGTCTTTTTCCAAGAATAACAAATGATTATGCATAAATTACAAGCCAAAATAAGGCATCCTAAACAGTATACAGTAATATGAGTGAGCAGACTATTTAATAATATTATTATCTGTTTGCACAAAAAGAAGAAAAAGCCCACAGATCTCATTTCATTTTTAGAGCACAACAGGAATTTTAAAATTAGACAAGTTGGTGAGTTTTCTTTCCTTTGATCCTACTCTGCTCTCTAGTGGCAATTTATTGTTATTACATACAAGATGATCATCAGAATAGTCGTTCAGTTTTCACTGTTAGGGTTAACTCTACTATTTTTAATAAATCTTAAAAATCTTAAACTTGGCAGTCCTTAAAATCAACTTAATAGATACATTTTCCTATATGATAAAAGTTCATGATTGTTTTATATGATAAAAGTTCATGATCTTAAAGCTGCTTTACCCAAAATATTTTCCTTGGAAAACTCCCAGAGAGAGATATTCTGCAGTAAATAACAATCATCATGTGGTGGTCTGTAAGTTTGAAAAGTGGGGAATATAATATCCTTCTCCAGCAGTCACTGTGCACTTACTCCTCATGTAGGAGCTCTGTCCTTAATGTGCTGTGCATTGAGATTTAATGCTATAACAAGTACTCAAACAATATATTTCACTTTGTGTTTCTATGGGGGTGCAAACGATTGAAATCTTTACTTAATGCATACTAAACTGATCCTCTGTAAAAAAAAAAAAAAGAAAAGAAAGAAATTATCAACTCCCAACTGGACTCTCACTGGGATTAAACATGACAATAGGTCTGATCTGATTTCATCATCATTTAAAAAAAATCATCTATTATTTTTCACTTTATGTTTCTGTGTGGGAACAAACTGTTGAAATCCTTACTTAATGTATACTAAGCTGATCTTCTGTATATTAAGATAATCGAAAATGAATCTTGATGTGAATGGAAGGGGAGAGGGAGTGGGAAAGGGGAGGGTTGTGGGTGGGAGGGACGGTATGGGGGGGGAGCCATTGTAATCCATAAATCGTACTTTGGAAATTTATATTCATTAAATAAAAGTTAAAAAAATAATATCCTTCTCCTAGAATTCAAAATATGCATTACCATATTAAAGATTAATCCTACAGCAATGACAATGTTGTGATTTCCTAAACTTTGCCATGAAACAGTTTTTTCCACAGTAGATCTGTTGGCATCCTTTAAAGCATATCTTGGGAAGTGACAACATGTAGGCATTGTTCCAAACTCTACTGTTTTCTTTTCATAATGACTAAGAATTTCCTTCTTTTACATCTTCTTCCTTTGGCACACCTGTTTCTCTCCATTGTATCAAATTCAGTTCTTTCACTTGAGCAGTCAGGTTGGCAAGGTGACGGGTGCTCCATTCCTAAGACCCCAGCGAGGCATCAGAATCAAATCCTTGAACAGCTACTCAGCAGTAAGAGCAAATGAATGTTGATACACACAACAACTTGGATGATCTTAAGGGCATTTTGCTCCATGGAAAAAAATCTCCAAAGGTCACATCCTGCATGATTCATGTATATAACATTCTCAAGTGACAACAGCTGAGATGAAGAGTGGATCATTACTGCCAGGGATTATGAAGCAGTTCCTTCATAGCAGTGAAGCCAAGCTATACTTTGATTATAAATAGTTCTGTACATGTGACTTTAAAAAGTCCTAGAATTATGTAAATGGAAACGTACATGAAAGGATCTCAGAAGCCAAGTAAGTCTGGTAGTCTGTGTTGTGCTGCCCAGCGTTCTGGCTTGGAGAATGCACAGTTATTGACGACGTCACCACTGGAGGCACTGGGTGATGGGCCTACAGGACTCTGTACCATTTTGTAACTTATGTGAGTGCATAATTATTTCAAAATTTAAATTTTTTTAAATAAAATCTTATGGTTCATAGCAATGAGTTTATACATGGATTCCTCTGACTTTTTCCAAATTTCTCAACAATGTTTAAGTTCCTTTAAAACAGCAGTAAAGCATTATATAAGAAAAATATATAAAATGTTATTATTCATTACGTTGGCAGATCATCCAAGGGTCATAATTATCTGTTGTTCTTTCTCACTTGGGATGAAAGGAGATAACCTGAGCTTGACCCATGGCTGTCATTGTGGTAAGGTGGGTAAAGCCACCGCCTGCAATGCCAGCATCTCATATGGCCTAGGAAAGCAGTAGAAGATGGCCTAAGTGCTTGAGCCCCTATTACTCTCATGGGAGACCTAGAAGAAGCTGGTTTAGGCATGGCCCAGCCCCAGCTGTTGCAGCCATCTGGGGAGTGAACCAGCAGATTGAAGATCTCTCTCCATGTGAAATCTATGTTTCAAATAAATAAATCTAAAAAAAAAAAAAAAAAAAAAAAAAAAAAAAAAAAAACCTGAGCTTGACCTGAAATGAACCCTTCACATACACATACACACTTTCTTCTCTTCTCCATCTGACTAAATGCCTCTCCCCCATCACCTAGTTGCTAAAGCCAGACTTTTGGACACCTCTTTTCCTCACTCCCTACATCCAACCTGTCGCTCCCCCTCTTCGTGGAGGAGCAACACAGGACCCTGCGCTGTTCTTTCGTCTGCTCGGCCCTCCCCGGGTTTGCTGCTGGTTTTTCCCGGGTTGGCTACTATCCCTTCCACCTCCGTGGAAGGGCAGTTCCCCCTAGCCGCATTCCCCACTTTCGCAGGGGAGCGGCACACCGCCGGCCGGCTCTTCTCGGGGGCTGCACAGGTGTTCCTTCAGCTAGATGTTCCCCATAGATGTTCCCGGTGCATGCCGTCTCTCTCCTCCTTTATAGTCCTCCTCCGCCATTCCTAACTCGGCTGCCCACACGCCGAGTACGCTGCTCTCCAATCAGGAGCAAGTCCTACAGTTTATTAGCTGAACTGGAGGCAGCTGTGCGGAAGCTGTTTACTTCTCTCCCAGCGCCATATTGTGGGAGAGCAGATGCATAGAATAAGTCTTAATTTCAGTAACTTAGTCCAGTCCGGATTGCTCCCCACACAACCTATCCCCAAGTCTTACTAATAACACTTCCAAAATACCCCAAGTCTGCATTTAAAGAATATGCAAAGGGAAATGAGAATTCAAAGGAGAATGAGACAGTGCATCTGACAGACTGGAGAGTGTGCAGACAGAAAGAGCAGAGGAAAAGGGGATTCGGGAAGGAAAGTGCTCAACAGTGTCAAATGCTTCTACAGTGTCAGGAAAGGGAAGGACAGTACCCATTAACTGCAGATTGGAAGGAGACCGCCGTCACTCTGCTTACAGCATCTTCTATAGATAAGCCCAGTTTTCAGTGGTGTGAAGGAAGGATGCAAGGTGAGAAACTGCACGTGATAAAGGCAGGAAATAGAGAAAAATAGAATTTTACAATGGAAAAGCTTTAGGTTTTCTTTCATTCTGATGGCAAGGAGTCATAATCATTCTTCTTTCATAATATCTCCTATTTCAAACTTATTATAATACACCAAAAATATATTTGATATTTTACAACTACTATATTAATTACTGAAATTAGTTAAAACCAAGAAGAGAAACCTTATTCTTGCAGACTTGGGCAAGCACAGCAAGAAATGTGATAGTCCTCTAAGTACACGGAGTGGCACCTGCACATACCTTTATAAATTAAGGTTAACTCTTTCTTTAGCACTTAAAATACAGAACTGAAATATCATGTGATTGGGAAATACCTGAGACTCTTCACTAATCCCCCAAACTGAAATTTAACATACCACCTCCTGGTCATGAATAGAACTATTCCAAATTTCTTTTTCATCTGCTTTTTTCTTTTCCTACTCTATTATTTCTTTACTTCCTCTATCACTATTCCTGAATCTTTCATTCATTCATGTGGGGAAGTTATTAACTGCTGATCCCTCAAATTCTAACATTCAGTTAAACATTCCTGAGCCGCTACAATGTTAATAACAATATTAAGTGAGTGGGGCTGGTGTTGTGGCATAGCAGGTAAAGCCACTACCTGTGACCTTGGTATCCCACATGGGTGTCGATTCAAGTGCCGGCTGCTCCACTTCCAATCCAACTTCCTGCTAATGTTCCTGGGAAAGCAGGTGAAGATGGCCCAAGTGCTTGGGCTCCTACACCCACCTTGAAGACCCAGAAGAAGCTCCTGGCTCCTGGCTTTGTACCAGCCCTACTCTGGCCATTGTAGCCATTTGGGGAGTGAACCAGCAGATGGAAGATCTCTTTCTCTGTCTCTCCCTCTCTCTCTTTGTAACTCTGCATTTCAAATAAATAAAATAAATCTTTTTTTAAAGATAATATTAAGTGGTATGAGAGATAAGTATGGGTGTGATATTGTATTCTTCCTTGGAATTTGTATCCAGACAAATCAACTAAAGTTCTGGGGGAATTTAGGCAATGGACCTAAAAAACAAATCATATCCCATAATTCCTTCCAAAAAATAATTTTGGGGTATCTATCACATTTAGGAGCCAAACTCTGCATATGTGGAAGATTAGAATCAGAGTAGGGTGTAATCGTGCGCTCTGGGAATGTGCTTGCTGTTACATCTGATACATGGAGGAGAGAAAAGATAAAGGAAGAAAAGATTGCAAAGCTAGGGGCGAACATAGCACCTTTAGAAGCTGCCAAGAGGAATGATATAAACTTAGCTTGAATTTCTTAAGAGCAGAAGAAAATCTGTTCCACTCTGCTACTTTAAAATCAGAGAAAAATAAAATTCTTCATATCACAAATTTTTATCAGCCATCTTATGAAATCAAACTATTGTTCTTCAATATCTGCCCACCAGTTCCTTTGTGGTAATTTTCAGGAGGCGGAGGGGGAAACATAAAAACAAGAAAATCAAAGCCTTTTGGACAGAAAGGTAGTCTGGTTTCAATCGATCAGGATGTTAGGCTCTTCAGTGCCTAAATTTATTATAACAACAATACTATTATTTATCAGCTCTATAATCCAGAGCCCAAAAGCATACTTGGCATTTATCACAGGTATAACATATTTAGCTATATAAAGAAAGTTTGTAGGATAGCAGAGAGAATTCCACAAGTATAAACAAGAGTGTCAATTTGTTAAGTCAACAACAGGAGTCACTGTGCACTTACTCCTCATGTAGGATCTTTGTCCTTCGTGTGCTGTACATTGAGATTTAATGCTATAACTAGTACTCAAACAGTATTTTTCACTTTATGTTTCTGTGTGGGAGCAAACTGTTGAAATCTTTACTTAATGTATGCTAAACTGATCTTCTGTATATAAAGAGAATCGAAAATGAATCTTAATGTGAATGGAAGGGGAGAGGGAGTGGGAAAGGGGAGGGTAGCGGGTGGGAGGGACGTTATGGGGGGAAGTCATTGTAATCCATAAGCTGTACTTTGGAAATTTATATTCATTAAATAAAAGTTAAAAAAAAAAAAAAACGGTAAGTAAACCAAGACCGACACCAACAAAGAAAAAGAGAAACAATTAACTCACAGTGCAAAGTAGTATAGTTAAATGCTAAGTTGTGTTATGCAACCCTAAACCAGGAAAGGCCAAGTCCCAGCTCAAATGCCACCACCTGGCCATGCCCCACCCATGTGGAAATCCACAGCTGATTGCAACTCATTACCGTCAGATCCGGAGGTGGCCTGCACATCTCTGGCAGAACCCACCAGGCAGTCATATCCGAATGGCTGCAGCTGGTACTCCAGGGGAACTCCAGTTGACATCACGGCTGTAAGAGGCTATATTAACACACAATAAGAAACTTACCCTAACATGGATGGCAATTCCAGTCCTCCCACTTGTAAGTGGAGGCAGGAATGCCACGCACAGAGGTTAAGTAGTCAGCATGGGGCCCACACCACAGGAAGCAGGAAATGCAAAAGCCAACAACATCCTAGAATTCAAACTCAAAATAAAACAAGGAGTGAATTCATTCTACCAGTAGTTGCTGAGTGCCTGCTACCTGCAACGCAGAAGTACTGATTTCGCTCTTCTGATGTTGGGTGGAGTGGGAAGGTTGGGTAGGGAAGCTGTAGAGTCTGGTCAAGGCTTTAATGTCGCTGGGCCTCAGTGTAACTGGGGAGCTCTATTAGTTTCTTGGGTCTGCTCTAATGAAATACCACACTGGAGGCTTCAAACAACAGAAATGTACTGGCGCAGTTCTGGAGGCTAGATCTGAAATCCAGGTGTCAGCAGGGCCATGTTCCCTCTGAGACCTGGAGGGGAGCCATTCATTGCCTCTTCCCAGCTCCTTGGGCATTGCTGGCAACCTTAGGTGTTCCTTGGTTTGCAGCAGCGTAGTTCCAACGTCTGCCTTCCTCACCACACTGCAATCTCCCTATGTCTCTGTCTTCAAATGACTGCCTTCTTCTAATCTTATGAAGACACCATTCACGGTGGAGTAGGGACTCCTATTTCCAAATGAGATCACATTCTGAAGTACTAGGGATTTGAACTTCCACGTTAGTGTTTTGCTTTTTTTTTTTTTTTTTTGAAAGAACAAAATTTGACCCATAACAAGAGACTAGAAAACCTAAACTTTACCAGTTTTAACAACTCAGTACAAAAAAAAATGTCATGGATAAGATATCATTTTTAAAGATCTCAGCCATGATAAGTCTCTGCTAATCAATTTCAGTGACCATATAGTCACACTCTATTCAGTTCCTCCTAAAATACAGGTAAAATCTACCCACTTGCAATGATTCTGCAACCTGAGCTTGCTCATGGCAGTCCTTCAGATATTGCAAAACAAACAGTGAAGTACACGTTGTCTCTCTCACCAGATGAACACTGTACGTCCTTTGATCTTTCAACCCGACACCACCACCACTCTGTGCCATATGGACTTCACAGGGACTCTGGTAACTGGGCATAACGCCCTGAAACATGCAGGCTACACTAGAACTTGTTTAGAAACCACAGGTCAGGGCCAGCATTGTGGTGTAGCAGATAAGGCCGCTGCCTGCAACAACGGCATCCCATATGGGCGCCATTTGTGTCCCGGCTGCTCCACTTCTCTGACCCAGCTCCCTGCTAATGGCCTGGGAAAAGCAGCAAGAGACAGCGCAAGTGCTTGAGTCCCTGCTGCCCCATGTGGAAGACCTGGATGAAGCTCCTGGTTCCTGGCTTCGGCCTGGCTCAGCCCTGGCTTTTTTGGCCACTTGGAGAATGAACAAGTGAATGGAAGAGCATGCGCACTCGCTCGCTCTCTCTTTCTCTGAAACACTTTCAAATAAACAAGTATTTAAAAGAGAAGCAGCAGCAGCAATAGCAGCAGCAGCTGGAGGTCTTTGCTTTCTTGTCACTGACTAGTGCCTTCGCTTAACCATCAATTCTACCTCGCGTGTGCTGCCACCTAATGTCTCCCTCATCAGCTGTCCAGTCTTTTAAACAACTGAAGTAACCGCAAAAGGACCAAGGACTAATCAGAGTGGAGAATCATCCAAAGTTCTTACATCACTCCTCCACCCCGGGGCTACGACTAGCAGAACTAGGGGAAGAGAGAAAACTTTGACCTACAATTCAGGTGAGATAAAGAGAAAATTTCAGGCGAAAGGCGAGACTGGGGGCTTGGCTGATTTCTGAAAGGAAGTAACTGACAGAAAAAGTGGAAGAACTAAGAATTTCAGAATGGAGAGTAGAAATAAAGTATGAAGCTGCTGGTGGCACGAGGGAAATGGTCTACAGCAAGCAAGGAGAAGCCACTCACATGTTTCTCTGCAAGCACGGGCAACGTCCTGGCAGGGATACTGCAAGTCTGGGCGGTGAGACCTCGCATCCCTGTACAGTTTGAGAGGACAAGGCACATCAGCTGGCACAATATCTTGCATCTGAATCCCTATATTCACCACCAATGACCTTGAATACATTGCTACTTGAATTGCCTTCAAGGTCCGATTTGTGAATTCATCTTAGCAGAAACAATGGCATGACAGTGGTAGGGAAGAAAAGAAAACAAGCAAGTGCCACCTTCTAGTGTGAGCACTAGAAGTCAGGGTATGAAACTCAAGGGACTCATGACAAGTAATAACTCAGCACCTAATGTAGAATAGACCAGAGATTACAAAACCTTCCCAAGACCACACTCTGGATAGATGTGTTAAGTCTCTGAGGGAGTACAATAAATCCTTCATCTCACTTGGTGTACTGAAGTCAACAGAAGGAGCAGCCAAAATATTCATTCTATCCCTGATTGTATTGTACTTTTACCAAAACACCTGACAGGAGATACTCAGAACGGAAGGTTTATTTCAGCGTACAGTTTTGAAGGGTCACAGTACAAGACATATGATGACGGAGACATGTGTGTGGAGGGTGGATCACATGGTGAACCAGGAAGCAGAGTAAAAAACTAGGCCAAATTCAGCTCAAATAACTAACCCTCAAGTAAATAAGAAATGGGGTGGATGTGTATCCTAGCAGCTAAGAGGCTGATTAAGATGACTGTGTCACAGCAGAGCACCTGGGTTTCATACCCAGCTCTGGCTCCTCATTCAGTTTCCTGCCAGAACCTGGGTAGCAGCAGCGATGGCTCAAGTTCTGGCTCCCAGCTTCAGCCTGGCCTTGTCCCAGTCATTGCGGACATTTGGAGAGTAACCTTGTGGATGGGAGTGTGTCTACCTCTCTTTCTCTCTAACAAATGAAAACTATAAAAAGTAAACAAATTGATAGATGATAGAAATAGATAGATGAAAATAATAATAACCAACCTGCTTAAGAGAACTGTCTTCCAAGAGCATGCTACAATGTCCTAAAGACCTCCTACGAGGCCCACCTCCAAGATGCTATAAGCAGAGCAAGTCTCCACCTTTTCATCACCATCAGTTCATGACTTTGGGTCTTAGATGTCTACGTAAGTTGAGAAACCAAATGCTGTTCAAACCGTAGTATTCCACTACTGGTTCCCTAAAACTCATGCTGTTCTCATATGCAATATACAATTGTTCCATCCCCAATGTCCCAATGTCTTAACTCAGTCCAACACTACTTCACAACTCCAAAGTCTCACCTGAGACTCAAGGCAAACTCCCTTGGCAGTGAACCCCTGTAAAGTCACATACTACTTCCCCACTTCCAAGTTACAATGGCTGAACAGGCACAGAGTATACATCTCCATTCCAAGATGAGGAAATGGGGATATAGAATCAGAACAAAGCAAGATGGAAAACCATCAGGGCAAGACATGAAATCCTCAAGTCTCACGGCCAGTGTGCTATGCACAATATGGTGGGGGAAGTTTTGCCCCTACATCATTGCTGTTCACAGCCTACTCTTCAGCTCCCACAGTTTGCAGTTCCTCTAGGCATGTCCCTGGTGCAGCTCTGATGCCACATTCCCATTTGGAAGTGCCCTAGTGGAGGCTCCCTGCAGTGAATTCACCTCTGTGATGGATCTCTTTCGGGGTCCTGTTCTAAACATTCTTTGAGATCTAGATGGAGGCCTTTGTGTCTCCATAGCCCTGTTGATCTCTGCCCAATGGCTACTCTCAGAAGCTGCACACTAGTACCTGTGCCTTTCCCAGGCTTGCCTGTAACAATGCTTGGAGCTTTCCTTGGCAGGCCTCTCACTCAGTTGGCACTTATACTTTTCTGAAGTATCCTCTTCAGCTCTACCATCATAGCTCTATCAGCCATTATTCCATGCAGAGGTTCCAAGCCCGGAGTATAACTCTGCTTCGCCCCTCTGATTTTCTTTTGAAATCTCAGTGGATGATGCCACCATCCCATTTACTCTTGCATGCTGCATGCCTCCACAACCAGCATCATGCCAATGATGCCAAGGTCTGCTGCCACCAGGAGTCACACCTGGGCCTGCTTGAACCCTGGATGCAGCAGCTTTGGAGAACTCTGTCAGCAAGCCAGAATCTGGAGCTTGTTCTTGGTAGGCAGGTCACTCTGGGGACCTTTCCTGGAAGAATTCTGCCCTGGAAGATCTTTGAAACAAATTTTCACTTCTAAGCCTCTGATGGAACTATAATTGGAGGAGCTGCCTCAGAGAGCTCTAAAATGCTTGCAAAGTCTTTCTCCCATGGCTTTGCTCATTAGCACAAGACTGCCTTTCACCTGAGCTAAACTTCTTAGCAACTAGTTTCTCTATCTTACTTTCCTGTCCTAAACAGACTTTTCCTCAATCTTTGCTTGGCCAGGCTGCAAATCTCCTAAAATTTTCTACTCTGTTCCCTTTTGCCCCTGATTCTTAATGTAAAACTAACAGCAGCCAGTAACACCCATGTTGCAGCCTGAACGCTTTGCTGCCTTGAAATCTCCTCCACCAAACTTGTCCACCATCTTTAAATTCAGCCTCCAACAAAGTCTCAGAACACAGACATGAAAAAGTCAGGTTCTTGGCCACCATGTCACAAGGATGGCCTGTAGTCCAATTTGCAATAGAATTCTCATTTCCTCCCAAGAGGGCATCAGCGTGGCCGTTACTGTCCACATTTCTACCAGCATTCTAGTCTTCCAACCTCTAGTCGGAATCACCCATTCTTCTGCTTGAAGCACTCTAGGCTTTCGCCAGGCTTCTCTTCACTCTTCCAACCTTTTCCAGTAAATCTATTCCAAGGGCTTCTCCACATCCTCATGTACAGTCAACAGTATTGACCCTGCCCCTCAGTACCAACGTTCTGCCTTTTGTTAGTCAACCTTTTGTTATTTTTAAGTCCCTGAGAGAAGCTACTTAGGAAAGAGGAAAGTTTACTTTGCCTTACAGTTTTGCAGGTTCACAGTCCAAGATCAGGCAGTCGCATCAGTCTGACATCCACAGAGGGTAGAATGCATGCCGAGGGAGAATCACATGGAAGCAAAGAAAAAAGTTAAGCCGAACTCATTAAATAATCAACACCCTTGTGAGAACTGTCATCCAAGGGCACACACACGAATGACCTAAAGACCTTGCACTAGGTCCACCTCCAAGAAATATAATTGGATCAAGTCTCTATCCTGTCAGCATCATCAATTCGTGACCTTGCAACTTAAATGTCTATATGACTGGGAAGCTAAATCCTGTTCAAACCATAATAGCACTAACAAAGATTAAATTGGTAGACATAGCCTAGCGAGAGAACCCAAAAGATCTGCCCACTGAAGCCCAGTCCTGGCCAGTCTTCCTCAACCATCTCAAGCAGCTCAGGGCCCAGCCATGACCTCCATCAGCACAGGGGAAGCAGGATAGCAGGATGGAATCTGATGTTGGAGAAGAGGGAGATGAGCCCAACATTGCCAGCTGACTCTAACTTGACAATGCAGATAAGCACTCTATCTCCTTCAGGGTGGAGTAAATTAAGGGAAAGAGAAAATCTACAACATTTAGGAGGCCAGCACTGTGGCGTATCAGATAAAGTCAGCACTGAAGACACCGGCCTCCCACATGGCGCCAGTTCAAGTCCCAGCTGTCGCATTTCCAATCCTGCTCCCTGCTAATGCACCTGGGAAAGCAACAGAAGATGGACCAAGTCTTAGAGCCCCTGCATCCACGTGGGAGACCCAGAGGAGGCTCCTGGCTCCTGGCTTTGGCCTAACTGTTTTGGCTATTTAGGGAGTCAATCAGCAGATGGATAATCTCTCGCTCGCTCACTCTCTCCCTCCCTCCCTCCCTCCAACTGCCTTTCTAAATATTAAAAAAGAGAGACATTTTCCACTTTGCCTACACCAGAGTGAGAAACAATCACCCCTCTAACAAGGGGCAGAGCCAAGATATGATCTGACACCAAAGTCCATACTTTTAAACTACTGTGGTATCTGTGAGGGCATTTCAGAAATTTCACCTGTCAACACCAGCATCCCATATCAGCGCATTGGTCCTGACTGCTCCACTCCAGCTTTCTGCTAATGTGCCTAGAAAAGCAGCAGAAGATGGCTCAAGAACTCCCACCCACGTGGGAGACCCAGGCAGGGTTCCAGGCTCCTGGCTTCCGCATGGCTGTTATGGTGATCTGGAGAGTGAACCAGCAGACAGAAACTCTCTCTCCCTCTCTCTCCCTCTCTCGCCTCCTTTCTCTCTTTTTCTCTCTGTAACTTTGCCTTTCAAATAAATAAATCTTTAAAAAAAGAAAGAAAAAAGAAAGTTTGTGGAAAATGAGATCGGAGTACATTTATTTTGATGCAAAGAAATATTTTAAACCATGCTTACTGTTTCATAGTACTCATTCTCCATGAACTTTTTGAACTACCCTCAGATATGTCAACGCATTTGGTTAACTATCGGCAGGGAAGGATATCAGGAGTCAATTTCACCTAGTGATTTTGTAAAGGAGAGAAGAAACACAGGGAAAGAGAGATATAGAGAAACTTCAAGCAGTACAGCTCCCCTCTGTCACAGAGACACAAGTGACAATGAGAGCTAGGGGCTCATGCTAAAAGGTTTACAGGCCCATTCATGTTAGAAAAGATGGCAAGAACAGGTGTACCAGTTAGGAACAAGTTAGCCACATATAACAGAAATGACTTTGTTTGACTTGCATTTTGTTTGCTTTTGTTGAGCAGCAAATTACCATAAACTTAGTGGCTTCAAAAACACATAGTTATTATCTTACCATCCGTGAATCAAGAGACTGGGCATTTAGCTGAGTTTTCTGTTTAGAATCTCACACAGCTATAGTCAGGGCATTGGCTGGGGCAGTAGTGTCTTCTGAGGCTGAATGGCAAAAAGATCCACGTTTCTGGGCAGATCTCAGTTCTCACAGTTGGAGGGGTTTCCATTTCTTGCAGCTGTCAGCCGGTGGCTGCCCTTAGTTCCTAAAAGCTGCTCTCAGTTCTTTGCAACATGAGCAAAGAGCTCACAACACGGCAGCTTACTTCTTCAAAGGCAGAAAGGGAGGGAGAGCCGGCACCACAGCTCACTAGGCTAATCCTCCACCTGCGGCACCGGCACACCGGGTTCTAGTCCTGGTCGGGGTGCCGGATTCTGTCCCGGTTGCCCCTCTTCCAGGCCAGCTCTCTGCTGTGGCCAGGGAGTGCAGTGGAGGATGGCCCAAGTGCTTGGGCCCTGCACCCCATGGGAGACCAGGAGAAGCACCTGGCTCCTGACTTTGGATCAGCGTGATGTGCCGGCCGCAGCGGCCATTGGAGGGTGAACCAACAGCAAAAGGAAGACCTTTCTCTCTGTCTCTCTCTCTCTCACTGTCCACTCTGCCTGTAAAAAAAAAAGAAGGGAGGGAGAGACTCCACAAAGTGGGGCACCCCAATCCAAGGTACATGCTGTCACCTTTGTCATATTCTGTTGGCTAGAAACAAGTCACAGATCACAGCCACCTTTGAGTTTTGATCCACAGTGGCACAAAGATCATGCAGGCAGGGCTCTGGTAGAGTCTACCTACCATTACTGTTTTAACTAGGACAGGTTTATCTCTTAGTAAAATAAATCCAAAGACAGGCAGGTGAGGGGAGCTTCCCCCTGATCAGTAACCCAGCTCCTTCCAGGTTACCAGCTCACAAACCTTATTATTTGTACTTGCTCCTGATCCGCCAAAAGGTTGATAGAGTTCCAGTCAGCCATCTTCAATCTAAGCAGCAGGATGATGGAAAAACAAACCAAAAAGTCTTACCCCTTCCTTTTCAGGATACTTCTCAAAAGCATCACCAACATCTCAGCTTATACCCTACTGGCCAGACCTCCAGGACTCCACCTAGCTACAGAGGACGCTGGGAAATGTAGTTGGTGCCCTGCATAAACTCAGGGCTCTGAGATTACAGAAGAAGGAGTGGAGTCGAGAAGGTGGAGGAATGCAGCAGCCTCTTCTACCCCAATCATTGACAAAGTGGGTAGGAGAGGACAGAAAGAACAAAGCAGATCCCATGTGACAGACAGTTCTCAGGATTTTTTGGGAGAGCATATCCCTGGAGGCTCACAGGGATAACTGGAAGGCTGTTCCCAGGGCTGGAGAACCTGAATTATATTTAGAGTGCATGAAAAAAAAAAAATAGAGTGCATGGATGATGCTACTTTCAAGATCCCACTTTATATACAGGTTAGTGAGGTCTAGAAAACCCATTATATAGGCCCATGGTTCCCACACTGAAAACATCATCCAAATCACCTGTTTGCTTAGCAAGTCAGATCAGGTACCTAATTCTAGATCTACTGAATAAAGATTTCCAAAAGTAAGGACAGGAATTTCTGTTAAACTAAAGCCCTCTAGGGGAGCCTAATGACCAATCAAATTTAGAAATAACTCACATGAGTTACATGTTTTCAAAAAAATGATTTGTTAATCTAAATATCTGTCCAGTGACTTTAATGACTACTATTGTGTAATGATGCATTATGCTAATCATATTAAATAACTGACATGATGAGGTAATTTAGAGGTACACAGCATCATGTCACCAAAAGGATTCTCAACCTTGGCAATTCTTATAATTGGGGCCACATAATCCTGTTGAAGGGAGCTGTCCTGTGCTTGGTCAGATGCTTAGCTTCATCCTTGGCCTCTACTCCCTGGATGCCAATAGCCCCACCCATAGCTGTAACACCAAAACTATCTCCAGACATTGGCAAATGTCACCAGGGGTAAATCACCCCCAATTGAGAATCACTATGCTATCTTTATCATTTCACAGAAGCTCAGAAATTTCATGAGAAGTGCTAAATACTACTAGGTGGGAACCAAGGTAATGCACCTGAAGAGCTACACCCTGGATGTGACCATCTGTGCTTCCTTTTATTTTTTTAATGTTTACACAGTCTATACATTCTATATTTCCATTTCATTTCCAGAAGCTGAATGGCTGCTCACCTCACATTAATTAATTTCTTACTTGTATATCACTTACCTCTCTACCAACCCCACCCCAGCACCAAAAGCAAAGAATGAGGAGGAAAGTAAAAGGGGTCGGTGATCAAAAGTCTTAAACCTCATTCATGTCAAGCCCTTATAACACAGTAGTGCCTGCTTACACATGCTTTTAGGTATCCTATTTCTCATAATTAAATAGATTTAGGTAAGGCAGATATGTTATAGACATACTTTAAGCAAAAATAAAAAGAACACAGATATGAAATAGGTGAGAATTTTTATTTTTATCGGTAAATCATTATTTCCTGTTGAATACATTATAGTACACAATTAACAATAACATAACAATCCAATATGAATGAAAACTTTCAAAATCACCCTGATCAATATGTAAAGCTTTAGTTCCTAGAAAATAATGTTTATTTCAACAATACACTTCTCATATGCAAAATAGCTTTTCAAAATAGAGAATTTATGAATGAAATTTTATAAAGTTTCCCATGTACAAAGAGATTGACTTCACCATATCAACTATATCTTACTAAAACTCTGTAACTTAAAAGGTTGAAGGGCCAGAATCAAGCCACAGTCTATTGAAGCTATCAAAGATAAATCTTAAAAATCTGCAAAGGGACTCCTTCTACTGCCAAGTCAATATGCCGGGCAGAAGACTGAATGTTGACTTCATGACAATATGAGATAGGATGATTCTTTAAAATGAAGCAACACACATTTCAATGTCATTCATCCCTATCACAGAGACACATGCATGTCAATGTATTAAACATCCTTTGAAATAAGAAACTCAGAAATCACCCAGGAAATACCTATTTCCTTTCTTACAACAGACATGAAAAGGACAACATGTTTTATGAAATGATATAACATGGCACATGAAAACACAACCTATTGGCTAGAAATAGTCTCAAAACAAGTCTCCTTTCAAGAATACATACTTAATTCAAAAGTTACATGTATTGCTTAGTTTCCTGAAGAAACTAGAATAACAGTTCTCTATTCAAAGTAGTGATCAAAAAAAAAATTGCACCTCAAGTTAATCTCAAAGTAATTTAAGATATTTAATATTAGCATGGATATCATTAGAATAGATGACAGGAAAATTTTAAGTTCTTAAAAGTGCTGGAATTTGAAAACAAATAAAATTGAGAAATACACTCTTGCACCTATCAGAAGTCTCTACTGAGAATATAAAATGTTCTGAAGCTTATTCAAGAGTGAGTCCACTTAATATAGATGTCTCAAATTTACAACATGCAAGAAATGAGCTATCTACCATGACACCTTGATCCATGGTAGCCACTTGGTAGACCCAAAATAATCACTGTCCTTACATTGAGAGTATTTATAACTTTTTAAAATACAAATGAGTTTTAAAGTTCAATAAAACAAATCAGAAAAAGTGAGGTTTATTACAAAGAACTCCAGACTACATGATAACAGTTAATAAAATGTCAAAGACAATCATAGTTCCAATTCTTTTTATGTCAGGGAACAGCCATAAATGTCATGAAATAATTGAATTTATCAGAATAAAGAGAGTTGGCATTGTCAGGCAATTTATAACTATACTCAGCATAAGCAGAAATTAAGGCTAAATATAATTTCTTTTTAAAATATTTTCATACTCAAAAGAATAGGTGAAGTGAGAACCATTTCTACAATTCTGAAAATGTGTCTGTGTAAGATACAATATTATATACATAAGTGACAAACAGGCAGTAGATGCTCATTTGAATTCTTTATGAGTACAATGCACCTCAGATTATAACATACCCAAAATACTAACCCAAATAGACTATTTTTTTAGTATTATGAGAGAACACAATAGAAATACACAATAAAAGGAAGTATATCATTTGACTGGGCCTATTTTAATGAGGTTTAACTGGTTTTTTTAGAATTGTAAGTGAAGTATTAAGATGATAAAACCAAATATAAGGTTGTTCTGACCTAGAATTGCTTTGGCTATTAGTTTTTCCCAAAATTCTGTCTCTAAAACCATGGGCCAGTCAAAATTAGCACTGGCGTATGCTGGAGTCTTAAGAAGCCTCCCAAACAGTGGGGGAGAAGGCAGAATTCAGATCAGTCTGCATCAGTAGATGAAACTGACAGCATTCTAACAGAGCAGATTCAGCATGAGCAAACTTCAAAGTAAGATGAATTTTCTAATATTATTGCTCTTAGCCTATAAAGAAAATAGTTTATCCTACTTACCATGGCTACTGCATGTACTCCTTTTCTCCTCATGCTTATGATTTTTAAATCACTTCTACTCTGAACCTACGGCTTGCAGCAGAGCAAATTCTCTGTGAGAAAGAGGAAGAGGAAGAGGCCAAGACATCCCAAAGGCCCCAGGCAGTGCCAATCAATCCTTCCTCCTCCTCTTTCTCACTTCTAATAAATTTATAATAAAAACAGATGGCTCAAAAGTTGACTTTTAACTTCAAAATCTCAAGCACATCACAAAAAAGGTACTTAAATTCGCTTTTCAAGTGAAGAAATGTGGTCCTAAAAAGATACAACCCTCTTTCCATTTGAGTATTTTCTAATGTGCAACACTAGACATTCAGTGAAGCTTATTTACTGAAGAATATAAGGTCTTGATAGCCAGCATACGGTGTCCTGGGCAGGACAGAGGCAGGGACACATTCTTTGCCAGCACCAACCCCCAATTTCATTGTAAGATGATTTTAACTCTAGGGAGAGCCCAGAGTATAAAGGCCAAAATCACCCATCACAAGGAGGGTCAGCCAGGACAAGTGCGTCTTTCAGAACAGACTGCTTCAAAGGTGTAACAGACATAAACGCTCTTCCTCATTTGTAAACATATAAGAAACTTATGTTTTGATATTTAAGCACTCTCTTCATAGACCTTTCTGAGGATCTATTTTCTACATAGAGGATACAAGCCTTAAACTACCGAATGGTGGTCGTTGCTATCATGGTATCCAAAATATCCATAAGCAATACACTCTAGTAAGATTTCTAAAAATTTACTAAAATAAGAGCATCTTCTTAATTAACTTTAAGAGATATATTTGCATTCTTCACTTTTGATAGACTTACTCTGAGATAACTGAAAAGTGTATAACGCAAGCTCAGTAGAGTCCAATGCAATTCTCTTTCCATGTCTATGTGACAAACACCATGGAGTTCAGGAGTAAAATGAAATCATTTCTTATATTTAGTAAGATTGGTGTTAAGTGAAAGTTTTAAAATATACTTAAACTATGTCAGTACATTTAGAAGGGAAAGGGGAAGAAATGACAGAACGCAGGAAGAGAGGAAAAGGAGAGAGGAAAGAAAGGGATTTTTTTATTTCCAACCAGAAAAACTAAACACTACCACCCTTCGGGACACAGGTTGACCTGGGTGCTCAGAATTTAAGCATCTCCCTAAAGATTCACAGCCAGCCCCAGCTGTCACTGTACAGCTGGCAGAAGGGGGCGGAGCACCAGAGCCTCGTGAGGTTCTGCAGGATTCCCAGCCAACACCCTGAAGCAGCCATGTCAACCCAACTTCCTCCTCAGACCAGGAGGAGGTGGTGTAGGGTATCTCACTGTAACCTTGGCTTCTCCAGTGTCTCCCAGTCCAAGACCCTCTATTCCAAGTCACATAAGGCAAATTTTGCAGTGTTCTTTGGCCCTCTCCTGGGGAACAGAGCCGGGGCTGAGGAGAGCGCATACCCATGCCCCAGGGAGCAGTATCAAGTGCACGTCTCACCTTGACACATGGCCTTGCTCTTTCTTCTTTCCAGAAGGAAAAGGCAGGAGGGCAAAGGCTGGGGTGGGTTTGGGGTAGATAAAGGCCATTTCAGTTGTAAAACAATCTATAATCTACATTCTAAAAAGATAGAAGTAATGTGCAGTTAAGAGAGACCACTGGGAGTGGGTTGGGATGAGGAAGGGACAGGGAGGAGGAGGGAAGGAGAAGGGTCAGAACAAGCTCCCTCTGCTGGTTGCTGTCCCCATCCAGCTCCCAGGGAAACCCATCTTTAACATGGACACAACTGCTGATGTATCTCAATGCTTAGGAACCTGGACTCCTTTCTTTCACAAAACAAGAAGAAGGGCTAACCTAAAAATGACACTTTTATTCTGGAGAAAACAAACACTCTCCCCAAAATCCTGAGAGCTTTCGAGAGTTGTGGGGGAAATAAAGATATAGAGCTGTAGACATTCTGGTCTTCCACACACAGAAATCTACACAGCTATACATACTGGAACCTGTTAGACACCATGCCCCCAAACCCCACGGAAAGAAAGAAAAAAAAATGTTTCTCAAAATAGAGGCAATATGCAATTACGAAAACAAAACAATCACATGTGTCTTCTGGAAATGTCTGTGTTTCGTGGAGTCCTTCAAACACTCATCACAGCCAATACTGCAAAGAGCAGAGAAGCAGGACACAGAAAACGAAGAGGAGCGGAGAGTGATGAAGGCAGGCCGCTGCACCATCCTCACAAGGCCGGCAGCCCTGGACGCCTCTGCAGAGGTCACAGGAGGACAGCTTCGCTTTGGAGTTGTAGCTTCTCACCACCTGTCTCCCTGTGCAAAGACGCAGACATTCAGTTTCCGCGTCTCCCCTGTTCAGAGACGCCGACTTTGCCAAAAGGTAAGAGCTTCTCAATGCACTTTGTGGAGTTTTCCATTCAGATAATTTCTTTTTCTTTACAAGAAAACAACTGAAATGCTCAAGAGAGGCCCAGACTGCAAACCAGATCCAAGAGAGAAACAGTGCGCTCAGCCCAGTCCGTCTCCCACCAGCAAGCAGTTGGCCGGCATTGAAAGAGAACAGACTGCAGCTGCGCCCCTGCAATCACAGGCGCTTGAATCTCTTACTAGAACAGGAAAAAAACGGAAGTGGAGGATTGTTTAACCTACTGGAGAGCTTATTCTAGGACGACATTTCCCATGCATTTTAAAATATCTAAGCATCACGGGTAGTCTGTCTATGCAATGCCTTCCTTCAAACACTGAGCACACAGTATCTAAAATCTATTCAATCTGGGAAAAAATTATAGCATGAGCTAGTATTTCTAAAACTGTATAAAGTACCTACAATACTAGCGTATAGTCGCTACAAAATGTAAAGGGTTTTATCCTTACAATATTTTAAGAATGCATTCTATTTTCAAATTCCTTCATGGTTTTTCCTGGATTGTGCTTTATATCATAAATGTATTTTCAGATTTTAAAAAACAGATTGGTAGGTTTTGATTACCCTGATATTTCTCATGGCTTCATTTTAAAAGAGTTGTTTTCCACAAAAACATGCACATAGATTGAATCTTTTTATTGTTTCTTAAAGGTTTAAAATGTTCTCCAGGTACCTAAGAAATACTAGTTGGAAAATTCTACAACTAGATTTAATAACAAAACTGGACAACTGGGTATACATACTGCCATGGGGTATCCCAGCCCCTCGCCTGTAAAAATGTTACCTCAGTGTTTCTCAAAATCATTCCACAAGAATGGGCTTGTTGACTTGGAAGAGGACAGGAGCTAAACCTTAGTCCTGAACACTCTACCAAGCACTACCAACAATGTCAACAAGTTCACTTCACTGTCACTGTCCATAAGTACTCCACACAGTAAATTGTTCACACACCTCATGCACACCAGCAGTTCTGGGACACTCTGAGTACTTATAAAACTAAAAAATTTAGCCCAGAGGTCACACCCTCTCAAAAAGTCACTCCGTGATAAACACAGATTAGTCCTAATTAACCTGAAAGATCTCCAGATCCAGTCTCTACTTTCACATCTTAAATTCCTATATAATTTCAAAAAGTAAGAAGTTAGCATTAAAATCAAAGAAGTTCAAGTTATTTTCCAGACTATAATTTTCTTGCTACACTAAAAAAAAAAAAAAAAAAAAAAAAAAAAAAAAAAACTGTCAAACTGTGTATGTTTTAACAAAACACCAGACTCTTGGTGAAGAAAACGCTACACCCAGCTGACACTATCACATTGCAGATGCTGCTTGCATCCTGTGCTGAAAGACTCCCACTGTAAAACCAGGTGGAATGGGTGCTTGGGGCAAAAGCAAAACCCTGGAAATGGAACATAACTGAACTTTTCATGTCAATTTTTCTTTGTGCAGTTTTGTAATTGTGGGTTAGAAAACCAAAAATATTATGAGTAAAAATATCTTTTTGTTACCTGTTAAAATTATGCCACCTTTGTATATTATCAACTGTCTTCATTTAAATGGAAAGTTCATCTCCTCCATCCCCACCTCCTCCATTTTCTCCTTCCAATTCCCCCCTCCCAGACGAAACCAATGCCATAGGTGGCTGCTTCAAGTGAATGAGTGAGTCAATGAGTGAATGCCTGGCTGACTTGAAAAGTACTAGGAAAAGAGCTCCAGCACCCACTTACTTGGCTCATAGTAATCCACGATGGACACCAAAGCATCTTGAGTATTTGACACTTTAAAGTTTCTCACAGCAGGAATATCCACACAAAACTGGGTTTCATTTACCTTGAAAAACACAAAAGATCCTCAAGGAGCTGGCACAGCACATGTTCACAACAAAGTAAAGACGTTTCTTATCAAAGCAGACATTTAGAGAGAACTTCCGCGTGCCAGGTTCTACAGTAAGTACTTTCCATGAATTATCTCACTGAACGTGTAAAACAATCTTTACAAGACTGATGTTGTTCGTGGGTCCATTTTCCTGGAAACTGAGCAGAGTTTTCACCCACGCAGCAAGCCCAGGGGTGTGTGCTTCAGGACCACAGTGCCCCACCCAGATCCCTCGGTGCAGGCGGTGCAGCCCAACGCCATTTGTGCTAACGGCTCACCGGAGCCCCCTACCCCTTCACACAGAACCACCTCAGCTCCAGGCCCTGAGGCAGGGTGGTATGCAGGCCACAACCAGTGAATGGCATAAGAGACCAGCCTCCACGTCTGCAAGACAGACAGCTTATGCCAATCTGGCAGATGATACTGGCAAAGAAATCAGAAATTAGTAAATTCCTTCAAACATTCTATTAGCTGCCAATAGCAGTAAATGAAAAGTCGAATTAATTCATCAGAAAGCATTGGACACTCAACAATAGGAGAGGCATAAGACAAGCTCCAAAGCCAAACATTACTAAATAAAAACTTCAAATTTGCTTTTCAAGTTCCAAATCAAGCCTTGGTTTCAAGCAGTATTTAATATATGAAAATTCCTGAACAGCAAAAGAATCTAGAGATTGCATTAGTTTGAACAGGGCTTGAATTACAATGGTTTTTGAAGTATTAAAACAAATGAGAACATTTAGAAACTATTTTTAAAGTAGATATTTAGCAATATATTTCCAATTCATACTTAACAAAACTGGAATAAGAAATAGACATATTCACCCCATGTGACATGAAATCCTAGGAACACTTAGAACTTGATTTCAGTTTAACCTCTTGGTTTCATATAGATGTTAGAAAAAAAGAACTTACTTACACGCCACCAGTTTTCAGGTATAACAGGTAGAGTCTGGAATTCTTCATTTACCTTTCCCTGCCATTTTACATACCTTGGTCTTGGATCAACAGTATTCATACAGCCGTGGGAAGAATATATGAAGGCTATACAATAGTTCTGTGTCAAGAACAAATCCCTGAAAATACTCTCTGACTAAATGTATAAGATGGGAAAATCAATCCTTGTGAGATCTGTTAAAAGCTTCATGAAGCATTTTAAAACATGTAATTAAAGCTTTCATGTTCAGCATTTAAGCAAATGCATCTGGCAATTCCCTGAGTCACTGAGTTCCGAAGTTGAGATCTGGATTGAATTTTTGAAAGTATAATATGGCAATTTTTACAAATTTCATATCTGCCATGAAGTAACAATTTAGTTATCAAGACCTTCATCAGGCTCATCATTAACAGTAATGCTCTCGAACTTCACAGTGAAGTATTTTTAGTAAAGAGCCATATTCAAGGTCATAAAAACTGACATAACAATGACTTAAGACTAACAATACCAGAGTACTTCAAAAAGTACAGAGAAAATAAGAATTAAAAGTTAATTTTACTTTTATACAAAAACTTTGGAAATCTATGCTTATGACCAGTGTTCAAAGAGTTCATGGAAATGTAGACTATGCAAAAACTATGTATAGAGTTCAAATTTTTTTTCATTTTCATGTGTTCTTTGAGCACTCATATTCATGGATTTCAAAATTGTTTGCTACATAAAATCTCATCTTTTTTTTTTTTTTTTTTTTTGATAGGCAGAGTGGACAGTGAGGGAGAGAGAGACAGAGAGAAAGGTCTTCCTTTTCTGTTGGTTCACCCCCCAAATGGCCGCTGCACTGTGCTGATGCAAAGCCAGGAGCTAGGTACTTCCTCCTGGTCTCCCATGGGGTGCAGGGCCCAAGCACTTGGGCCATCCTCCACTGTCCTCCTGGGCCACAGCAGAGAGCTGGACTGGAAGAGGAGCAACCAGGACAGAATCCGGTGCCCCGACCAAGACTAGAACTCGGGGTGCCAGTGCCGCAGGCGGAGGATTAGCCTATTGAGCTGCAGCACCGGCCAAAATCTCATCTTTTAACTTCATTTTTCCATGAGCTTTTGTTAGAGGAATTTATTAATACATTAGATTCTCAAAGTCACAGCAAATGCATGATCATTACTGTAACACAATTCCCATCCATTCTCATGTCAATGTGATATTCATACAAAGAGAACAGATTCCACATAGTTCATAGATATAAATCTACAAATACAATGGTACTTCCCTCCCTCCCTTCCTCTTTCTTTCTTTCTGAGATAACATTTTTAATTTACATTATAGTAAAAGGCTTAATGCTCCACTAAATGAAGAGTTCCATGAGTAAAACTCATGAGGACCGAGAACTTTCTGAAGTATCCTTGTGCTTAAAGTAAGGCAGACCTTTGAACACAATGAATGGTAGCTCCCTCAAAGATATTTTTGTGAGATTTACACTTCACTACTTACAGAGTCTAAATAGAGGCTGAGTTTTCCATGATCATGTTCCACTTTCTTCACTGTCTCACTCAGAGGAACTGCATCTGAAGGCACAGTAAAGCCACTGAGTAGGTTCACTTCCATAAGGGCCATGCCACTCCTATCTGGACCCAAAAACCTAAATCAAATAGGGGAAGATGGAAAAAAAAACTCATTAGGAAAAACCTAATTCTGCTAGCACATGGTCTTCAAAAATAACAAATGTTATTCCGAACACCACTTGCATTCAAATAAAATTCACTACAGAAAATTTTAAAGGTTACCCTTTTTCTACATGTATGATATTCTTCCATATTTCAACCACAGGGGAACATGAGTAACATAACAATGCGTTTATCTGACAGATGGTATGAAATGCCTGCAATGTCACAGGCTCCTAGGTTGTAAAAGGTACAAGCTACATCCTTTCCTAGATAACTCTGTGTTCTAGTGGTGACTCTAACCTGAGTTGCATTTTTCATTTTTTCAAAAGTTGACAGCATCAAGCTCCCCAGCTGGGAGCCAGGACCTGAAAAGGAGGCATCCCTTGGCCACTTAGTGGTAGACCCCAGCCAAGTCCACAGCAACTTTTCTTCATCTGGTTTTAGGAAAAGACCAGAAAGGCAAGGCCTCCCCCTTGTTCTCCCACATACTTGAAGCACTTTGTATGTTTTCTTTGGCCACCATGAAAGATTTACAAGCCCTGGAAAGTTTTTATTACACTGCATCCTTCTCTTAGCATGTTATACACAACGTGAGCTTCAAAGGATCTGGGCACCAACAACATTTTGCCTCTTTGAAAATAAATATTTCTCTAAAATAAATAGGTGACAAGCGTTTTTCATTTGGAGCAGAAAGCTCCCAGCATGGTTATGGAAAGAAGTTTGCCTCCATCATAAAAGTACCATGGCATTGTTAAATTACTTCCTGTTGTCCTTTTAGATGGCAAAAGCAGGAAGGGCCGTTAGAATGCCCGCCAAACATGACTGATTGAAAAGCCATACAGTACTACTAACTGCTGACTTAAGCTGGCTCGCAATCCAAAGCAATTAAAAACACCTGCTGGGTGATGCGTTTAGCCAAAACAGATGCTATTGAAAACTAATAACCAGAGGTGTTTGTATGTGAGCACAAATTGTAAGTGAGAAAAGCAGTCAATGTGCTTAAACACTTAAAAGTACAACACACATTGTACTTTCAGTACATCATCAACAGTGCCTGGTTGACTTGGTTCGACCAGCCAGGGGCAACAGTTTGTTAAATCACAATGACACCCAGAAAACCTTGCTTGAGGGAAGGTCTCAGATCCTGTTGATGGGAATAAAGTGCCTGCAACATCAGGTAATCTTGTTTGCAAAGTGGCACTAAAAACATCGACTTAAATGTTACTTACATTTGATATCAGATACTTCTTAGAAAACTGGCAGCAGCATTAAATTGCTTTCATAAAACCCCTACCTTCACATGAAGACATTTCCTTTCTTTGGGTTCTACCTACCAAGCAAAATCTGTTGCCCAGCTGATTGCTGGTGCTGGAGTAAGATCTGGAATCCGAGGCATTTTTACAAGAGCCCCTATGAGTGAGTGCTCCCCTTGTATCCTGGTTGCACCTTATGTCCCTGACCAGTTCCTTCATTTGACTTCTTCAAGAGATACAAATCTCCCTCTTCAAGCTCCACCAGTCTCTTCTCTATCTTTTCTAAACTAGACTTGTAAACGTGCTTAAGGGATTCTTTTACTAATTTCTAGCCTACCCTACAAACAATAAGTCGCACGAAGGCAAGGTCTACGTCTTTTTGGTTCAGCACTACAGTCCCACACCTGACACAGAGGAGATTCAACCAAGATTTACTAAGTGAATGAACAAATGCAAAAATCAGGAAGAACAGCACCTAAGTTGCAGTTATGTGAGGCTTCACTGAAATGCACATAAAACTGTTTGGTACAGCACCTGGCGAGTAAGCTTGTGACAAATTGTTTACAACAACAATAGTAATTTTATGTTGTTATTCCGAAACAGTGGCCAACTGCAAGCTTAGTAAGAACAGAGGGAGTCCCGCCTTCTCAGCTGAAGAGAAAGGGCCTGCTAGAAATGCTGACATCCCCCTAAGGCTGCTCCAAAATGCACAAGAGGAGGAGGAGTGGGATAGACACATGGGACGTTTTACCCCAAAATCGTGACAAGAAGATCCAAAGATACTACAGATGTTAGGAGGAGACTGAGTTCAGGTAATGGCAAGAAGACCAACTACTTAGAGGAACTCCCAGAGCATCTGTAGAAGAGCATCTGTAGGTCAGGACCACATCTGTGACTTCCAGCCCCCAGATGAGCTAAATTCAACCAGAATGCTGTGGGAGATTTACAACAGCAGAGAGCAGCTCCTCAATGTCAGGGTATCTTCACAGGTCTCCCGACTCAAGACCGACTCGTGCAGATGTAAGGAGCCAGACTAACAAAGCCTCTTGATTCAGTAACTTTCTCAAGGAGTTGTTCTCAGACCTGTGTGTGCTTTAGAATAAACTGAAGAGGTCAGCTTCACAGTCCTGTGTAAAGCAGGTAGGTTTGAGGTCAATCCCCTTATCCTTCCACTTTGATGATGGCCTTGTCTAAATAAGGTCAGAGTTTGTGAACTCAAGAGGCTTCCATAGCCTTGGCAGCTCAGGACAAGAGCCTTGGGTGATTACTGACGTCATAAATAAGAGTGTCAATTGTTAAATCAACAACAGGAGTCACTGTGCACTTGTTCCCCATGTAGGATCTCTGTCCTTAATGTGCTGAACTATAAGAATTAATGGTAAAACTAGTATTCAAACAGTACTTTATATTTTGTGTGTCTGTGTGGGTGCAAACTGCTGAAATCTTAGTATATACTAAGTTGATCTTCTGTATATAAAGATAATTAAAAATGAATCTTAATGAAGAATGGGATGGAAAGGGAGTAGGAGATGGGATGGTTTGCAGGTGGGAGGGTGGTTATGGGGAGAAAAACCACTATAATCCAAAAGTTGTACTTTTGAAATTTATATTTATTAAATAAAAGTTTTCTTTAAAAAAAATCCCCTTATTCTTAAGACTTAACCATGCCCTCAGATGTGTCAGAGACAGACCAATTTAAGAAACACCCTTAATAACTATTTCCAGAAGCTTCAGTATCAGGGCCCAATTATCCAAGATGAGAACCTTCTAAACTGGAATATTTTCTGTGCCTATAAATAAAACTATTCTCTTCATCATCGAATTTGCACACTCATAAAGTTTGGGGTTCAAAGCATAACAACTAAGGTTAAATATGAACCTAGAATAAAACTATTTTAAAAGAAAAATTCCCCCACAGCAAGAAATAACCATTTTTGGAAATATTGAACACAATTGGTTAAAGTTTTCCTAATTTTTAATTAATTTGCTTATTTTGAAAGCAGAGACAGAGAATTATTCCAGCCTCTGGTTCACTACACATATGTCCTCAACTGCCAGGGCTGGGACAGGCCAAAGCCAAGAGCCAGGAACTCAATCTGGGTCTCTCATGGAGGTGTAAAAGACCCAAACATCTGAGTCATCGCCTACTGCCTCCTACCATGTGTATTAGCAAGAATCTGGAACTGGAAGCAGAGCTCAGACTCAAACCCTGACACTGATATGGGATGCAGGCATCTGAAGCAGCGGCATCTTAACCACTATGCCAAAGGCCTGCCCCCAAGTTCTCCTAATTTATATCTGAATTTTATTAATGTACGTATTTTTCATTAAAATTTATTATAAATACAAAGAAAATATAAATAATGCTGGACATATCTATGAAATTCTTAAAAATAGTGTTTCTAGTCTGTAATCTGAAATGTAATAATAACTGAATTCTTCATTAAATACAATTCTCTATGTTGATATAGTTGGACTACTATGTATAATTCAATCTTCAAATTATATTTTTTAAGGAGAAAAAGAAGAAGGAGGAGGAAACAAAGTAGATACCTACCTTGTGCACACATTTAAATTCACACGATTGATATCATCTTTATTGTCTTCTACATCAACATCTAAATCAAAGGCTTCTTCATTTTGAATAGATCTTCGTCTTCTAGCAGATCCTGACTCTTTCACATTATAAATAACATTGAACTGCAATAAATAACCAATTAGAATATTAATTAGCAATAAATTATTAGAAATTAATTGTCACTATGCATTCTAAATATTAGGACTCCTTCTCTTTGGGATAAAACCAATTTTACTTATAATCCTCAAACCAGAAAACAATTTTATTGGCTAACAAAGTATGGTGAGAAATATTATCATAAAAGTTGATATTAAAACTATTATAAATTTGAGAAAATGATTTGGTATTCCAAAACAAGTACCATATAACACTGACAATGATATTCTTGGGGTACTGTTTTTTCAAAGAATGTAAACTATTCTCCTCGAGGGTAAAAAGTGGAGCTACTGCCAGCATTGTAAAGTGCATTCACTAATTTCTAAGCCCTCCTGCCCAAATGGAGTCATTGTTCATAAGCTGGAACCTGATAAATTCCCCGTGAGATAAATGAAAATTAGAATATGTAAAACATTAGTACTGCTGAGGATTAACTCTGATAAGACAGCATTTTCCAAAAATGATAAAATAACCAATGACATTCATCTCAGATCTAGAAAAAAATGATGCTAAAATTCATACGGAAACACAAGAGACCCTGAATAGCTAAAGCAATCTTAAACAACAAAAACAAAGCCAGAGGCATCACAATACCAGATTTTAAGACATACTACAGATCAGATATAACCAAAACAGCCTGGTACTAGAACAAAAACAGAAGTGTAGGCCAACAGAACACTATGGAAACTCCAGAAATGTATCCACGTGTCAACAACTACCTTATCTTTGACAAAGGAGCTAAAATCAATCTCTGCAGCAAAGATAGTCTCTTCAACAAATGGTGCTGAGAAAACTGGATCTCCAGTTTTCTGCAGAAGTATGAAACAAGACCCCTATCTTACACCTTACACAAAAATCCACTCAAAATGGATCAAAGACCTAAATCTATGACCCGATACCATCAAATTACCAGAGAATGTTGGGGAAACTCTGCAAGACACTGGCATAGGCAAAGACTTCTTGGAAAAGATTACAGAAGCACAGACAATCAAAGCCAAAATTGACAAATGGGATTACAACTAGCTGAGAAGCTTCTACACCAGAAAAGAAACACTCAGCAAAATGAAGAGGCAACTGACAGAATGGGAAAAAATATTTGCAAACTAGGCAACTGATAATGGGTTAATATCTGTAATCTAAAAAGAACTCAAACAACAACAAAACAAACAATCCAGTTAAGAAATGAGCAAAGGACTTAAACAGGCATTTTTCAAGAGAGGAAATTCCAATGGCCAATAGACACGTGAAAAAATGCTCAGGATCACTACCCATCAGGGAAATGCAAATCAAAACCACAGAGAGGTTTCACCTCACCCCAGTTAGAATGGCTTACATACAGAAATCAAGAAACAACTAATGCTGGCAAGGATGTGCAGAAAAAGATATCCTAATCCATTGTTGGTTGGAATGTAAACTGGTGCATTCACCATGGAAATCTGTATGGAGATACCTTAGAAACCTAAATATAGACCTACCATAAGATCCAGCCATTCCACTCCTGGAATTCACCCGAACAAACATAAATCAGCATATGAAAAAGTTATCTATACCCTCATGTTCATTGCAGTTCAATTCACAATAGTTAAGTTATATAATCAACTCAGATGTCCATCAACTGAAGACTGGATAAAGAAATTATGGTATACATACACTATGAAGTACTAGGCAGCTGTAAAAAAAAAATGAAATGCTGTCTTTTGTAACAAAATGATGCAACTGGAAACCATTATACTTAGTGAAATCAGCCAGTCCCATGTGGCTGGCACTGTGGCATAGTGGGTAAAGCTGCCGCCCGCAGTGCCAGTATCCCATATGGGCACTGGTTGGAGTCCTGGCTGTTCTATTTCTGATACAGCTCTCTGCTGTGGCCTGAAAAAAGCAGGAGAAGATGGCCCAAGTCCTTGGGCCCCTGTATCCACATGGGAGACCTGGAGGAAGCTCCTGGCTCCTGGCTTCAGATTGGCGCACCTCCAGCCATTGCGGTCATTTAGGGAGTGAACCAGCGGATGGACGACTTCTCTCTCTCTCTCTCTCTTTCTCTCTCTCTCTCTCTGCTTCTCCTCTCTCTGTGTAACTCTCATTTTCAAATAAATCTTAAAAAAAAGGAAGCCAGTCCCAAAAAGACAGATATCATGTTTATATGTGTATATATATATGAAATACACGAAATTTATAAACTTTAAATAAAATTTTAAAAAATAAAAAACCAAAGATGATAAAATAAATGATGAGTTTTCTATTAATTTAGTCACTTTCAATATACTCCTCGCCCACTCCTGATGTGAAAGGTACAATTGGGACACAGGGGCAGTATAAGGACCAATGTCTTTCTCAAAGAGATTTCAAATCAGAGGCTTAGGAATAGACCCAAAATTTCCTGTGCCAACCCCAACCAGGACAGAATGAGATCTCCTTAAGTGTTTTATTTCATCCATCAAGACAGTAACTTAAAATAACATGTTGGCCTTCACATTCTTAGATTAGCATTAAAAGTTGTAAGTTAGGGGCTAGCAGGTAAAAACCACCACCTGCAGTGCCAGCATCCCATATGGGCACCAGTTAAAGTCCCCGCTGCTCCACTTCCAATCCAGCTCTCTGCTATGACCTGGGAAAGCAGTAGAAGATGGCCCATGTCCTTGGGCCCCGGCATCCACACGGGAGACCCCAAAGAAGCTCCTGGATCCTGGCTTCGGATCAGCGCAGCTCCACCACTGCAGCAATTTGGGGAGTGAATGAGCAGATAGAAGATTCTCTCTCTGTCTCTCTCTCTGCCTCTGCCTATCTGTAATTCTGCCTTTCAAATAAATAACTGAATCTTTAAAAAAAAAATGTTTTAAGTTAAACATATATTTTGTTATCAGGTCATAATAAAAACTCTATTAACATTACAATTTCTGATTTGTGTTTTCACAATAGAAGGCGGGGTTCCCAACAATTCACATGAATCATGTTGCAGGAATTCTTTTAAAGATTTATTTAATTTTTTTTGAAAGTCAGAGTTACACACAGAGAGGAGAGGCAGAGAGAGAGAGGTCTTCCATCCGTTGGTTCACTCCCCAAATAGCCACAACAGCCAGAGCTGCGCCAATCCAAAGCTGAGAGCCAGAAACTTCTTCCCGGTCTCCCACATGGGTACAGGGGCCCAAGAACTTGGGCCATTTTCTACTGCTGTCCCAGACCATAGCAGAGAGATGGATTGGAAATGGAGCAGCCAGGTCTCAAACCAGCGTCCATATGGGATACTGGTGCTTCAGGCCAGGGCGTTAACCCGCTGTGCCACAGCGCCAACCCCATGCTGTAAAATTTTTAATGCTCACTTCAAAAGGTTAAAAAAAAAAAAAGAGAGAGACACTTTTAAATAGATTTCAAATAGATTATCTGCTATTCCTTCATTAGTTGGCAGCATTTCTAACATTTTTTAAGAGAGTAATGTACCTAGCCAAAGTCATAGAAGTAAATAGTAAAGAATTTTAAAATGCAAGTTATTTAAGCAAAAGTTGTGCAACACCTCAAACCAAAGAATTATTATGAAAATCATGTTTAACTAAAAACATAAACATTATTACATACCTGACAAATAGCAAATCCAAAACCATTTGCAGAAATATTAACTGTAGTTGGCTGTTCCACAGGAAGCTAAATAAAGGTTAAAAAAAACTGAACAAAGTTAATTTTTTTGCAAGCAGACCCTTCTAAGCAGCATGAAAGAGCAGTGTCATTCCTCACTAGAAGTGAAAGCAATCCCTGGAGAATGCTAAGAGCTTTCCATGGTCACACATACGAAAGCTGTGGTTCAACCAAGGAAGCCAGGTGCAGGCAGAGGAGGTGCACAATCTTCGAGCCTCCTGGTCCCTGCCCTTTGGGAGGACATGCTAGTGCTAGTGACAAGTCTGGCCTGCTCAGGATGATGCATGAAAGACAAAACAAAAGTCATTTCCCCTCTGCAGTCTCCCTAATTCAGAGCTTACCCTGGCCTTCCTAGGAGTATGAGAACACACCACCACTGACTGTGCCTAGCGTTAGCCTTCTTTTTCCCTCAGCATCACCCCTCTTCCTCAGTTTTCAGTCTTGAAGTTTTCACTTTTATCCACTGTCCTCAACATTCCAAAGGGTTCACCAAGGGAATAAAGTTAGGGATAGCATATTCATTTATTTCATTTTAAAGTAGGAATTATATTAATAGTTCCATCCATTCTCCTAAGAGGATATGTGATGTAACTGTGAAGAACATGGTATTTGGAGTCATGGGTTCAAATCCTAACTCTACTGTTACTAGTAACGCAATCTTGAGCTAGTTACTAACCTCTCCCAGTCTCCGATTTATCATGTTTACAATGGGGACAAAACTACTTACTCATTAGAGTTGTTTTTTGTTGTTTGTTTGTTTGTTTGTTTGACAGGCAGTTAGTGAGAGAGAGAGAGAGAGACAGAGAGAAAGGTCTTCCTTCTGTTGGTTTACTCCCCAAATGGCTGCTATGGCCAGCGCGCTGTGGCCAGCGCACTGCACAGATCCAAAGCCAGGAGCCAGGTGCTTCCTCCTGGTCTCCCATGTGGGTGCAGGGCCAAGCAATTGGGCCATCCTCCACTGCCTTCCTGGGCCACAGCAGACAGTTGGACTGGAAGAGAAGCAACCGGGATAGAATCTGGCGCCCCAACTGGGACTAGAACCCAGGTGCCAGCAACATAGGCGGAGGATTAGCCAAGTGAGCTGCGGCGCCAGCTTAGAGTTGGTTTAAGAAGCAAATGGGGCCGGCTCCGCAGCTCACTAGGCTAATCCTTTGCCTTGCGGCGCCGGCACACCGGGTTCTAGTCCCGGTTGGGGCGCCGGATTCTGTCCCGGTTGCCCCTCTTCCAGGCCAGCTCTCTGCTGTGGCCCGGGAGTGCAGTGGAGGATGGCCCAAGTGCTTGGGCCCTGCACCCCATGGGAGACCAGGAGAAGTACCTGGCTCCTGCCATCGGATCAGCGCAGTGCGCAGGCCGCAGCGCGCCAGCCGCGGCGGCCATTGGAGGGTGAACCAGCGGCAAAGGAAGACCTTTCTCTCTGTCTCTCTCTCTCACTGTCCACTCTGCCTGTCAAAAAAAAGAAAAAAAGAAGCAAATGGAATAGGAAATATAAAGTAACCTAGCACAATATCTGTGAAGAACAGCAACTCAATGGGTGTTCGTTCCTTTTCCTATATAACAGTGGCCAATCTTTCCAAAATTCTTAGCCATCCCACCTTTGCTGAACTCAGAAATTTCAAATAAGGAGGGGTACCATTTGCCCCCCTCATCTTAACCTACCAGGATCTGGGAACAACAAGTCTGTTGAAGTCAGAATTTAAAAATGAAGCACTATTCCAGCATATTAAATAACTGCCCTCGTCCATACCTCTGCTGACTGAAGGAGTAGGCGGCTGTGCGTCTTAATGAGAAACTTGGTAGGACTCGGTGAGCTAGGCCCCATCACAGTCACTTGGATATCGGTCCTTTCTGTATTCATCAGGGCTGCAAATTCAGACAGGGCCTTCAGGGCCACAATGGTATCCTGTTGAGGGGAGAAAAGCAATCACACATGTAAGTATACATCAAGGTCTCCAAAGGGTAAACTAAGCAAGGTTAAGAAACCTGCTGCACATTTCTGCCCCCTCCTTGCCTGGCAACATGCCCTGACTCATTTCTTAATCTCTTGTCCTAGAGCAGGAGAGGCTCAGAAATCATTTGTGGAATGGAATGAGCATCTAGTCTTGTATCAGTTACCACAAGTGAAAAATGGCTACTATGCACAGGGAACTGGCTTATTCCATGCAAGTATTGGCTATGAAGCTCATTAACAGGAAAAATTAAATTAGTGTCATAAATTTTTGAGATATGTTGCTAAGCTTTTATTTTCTTAAGATTTATTTATTTATTTGAAAGTCAGAGTTACAGTAAGAGAGGGAGAGATGGAGAAAAAAAAATCTTCCATCTGCTGGTTCACACCTCAGATGGCTACAAAGACCAGTGCTGGGCCAGGCAGAAGCCAGGAGCCAGGAGCTCCTTCCAGGACTCCCAAATGGGTTGCAGGGGCCCATGCACTTGGACCATGTTCAACTGCTTTTCCCAGGCACATAAGCAGGAAGCTGGATCAGAATTGGAGCAGCTAGTACACAAACCACCACTAAAATGGTATGGTGGCATCTAAGGGAGTGGTTTTACCCACTAAGTCACAACGCCAGCCCCATTACTAAACTTTTAAACTGCCAAGTAATTTTACAAAGTCGTGAAAAAATAGCAACTACATATTCATTTGTATATATACATATGTGTATGTATATAGTTTAAAAAAAAAATATTTCTCACCTGGGTAGATGCAAAACCTCCCAGGCTATTTCTCTGCCTGCTTAGCCACCTCATAACTGGGATGCCCTCAGCCACTTGATGTTGCAGGAAGTGTGAGAGGAGTGCATAGGCTGCGACTTCGATGTCCAGGGAGCGGGGCTGCCAGGACTCAGAGAGTTTAGACACTGAGGACACCCAGAACCGCATGCCTTCTACAAGGGAAAAGTAACACGTTCTGATCAACCGCCAAAAAAATTGCATGTTATACCACTAACCAGTCCTACACTGTCAGAGTTCTACCTGACTAGCTTAAATATATTTTTACATATGTACTTGTGTATGCTGAGCAAATATATGTGCACGTGCACAGACACGCATATTAAAGCATGTTCTTGTGTGAGCCTCTTTTTAAATTATTACAACTTATAAATTTTTATCCTTTTCCTATTGCCTATATTTAAGGATGTTTTGATTCAAATATTTTTCGCAGAAGAAACTCCACATGTTTGGCTCAGGCATAACAGCTATAAATAAAAGGGAAAGCACACTCTATTCCAGAAGATAAGGTACATAACTTATATGTGCCATCCCCAAAATATGTTAAGCACACGTTGGGAAGAATCCTGTTCTGGGAATCTGTAATTCACCAGCTCTGATGTTCTGGGAAACCTCTCCTCTTTCTATTATTTGAAAATTCAAAATCCAAACCCCCAACGAAAAACCCAGGAACTCAAGCCAACTCAACAGCTTCCCTAGCAATAACCCTGCTCTGGGAGGACCATCCTCCTTGGGGTTACTCCCCCTCTCTCAAGCATTACTAGTTTGATGGTGATCACACTTAGATGGAATGTGAAATAACCACTTTCAAGCAAACAAGGATGTCAGGGACTACTTCAGCCTCTGTGCAATAATTTTCCAATCTTCAGCACTGGCCTGGGTAATAAGGATTCAATCTAAGTTAATGCTAAAATAATACAGTATTTTACATCTCAGAAGCCTCTAAATGTTTTCTACAGGTATCCCTTGCTGAATAAACAGAACTTTGAATCAGTTCACATTAACTAAAATGATTTCTGTCCATCCATCCAACTGCCACAACCCCTGCCTCTCTCTCTATTTCTGTCTCTCTCTCTCTTTCACACACACACACACACACACACACACACACAAACTGGATCCTAACTATATTACAGAGACCATTTGAGTAATAACTATACCCATACTTTTTTGTCATGTTGTAGTCCAAACAGTCCCCATTCAAAATAAAAATACATATAACCCACTTACCAACAGCATTTTTTTGAAGTGGCCTTCATTTTCATTAGCATTTTAGCTCATATATTTGAGCAGTTGCTAAGTGGCAGGCACTGTACATTATCTAATTTAACCCTCACAGCAAAGATGTTTTTCCCACTTTATAGATAGCTGGGGAAACTGAAGCTCGGTAAACTGGAGAACCTGCATTTGAACCCATGTCTCCCCAAAACAAAAAGCCTTAAGGAACACAGGACGGCCCCACCCAGAAGTGGTATCAGGGAGTCAAAGGGTAATTGACATAGCAGAACGTATCTAAAAGAAGAACCCACTTGAGCCCTGGAATTCTACACAAAGCTCCTTGAGAGGCTTGTACTGTGGTGTGTCAGGCCCACCCTGATCTCATTCTGTGTTTCAGTGTTCATCTGGTTCAGAAGGTGCAAATGTAATCAAATTCATACCTGGTTTGCAAGACTTCCTCACGTAATTTATATACTTCATAACACATAATGGTCTGCCAACCTCACCTGGGTCCCATGAATTACCTTCTTGTTCTGCTCTCTGGGTCAGCACATTCAAAGCTTCCTTCGCTCTAGGACTACCCACTGATGACAAGGCGTAGGTTATGAGAGACAGGGTATAATTGTCTGAAACTTCCCTGTCGAGCTGTGACTCCAAAAAGCTGACAGAGTCTTGCACATCAATATTAGGCTAGGAAGAGAAATACGAAATTTTTTACCATTCAAAATAACTCATTGCCTCATATGTAAGCAAAATGTACCATGAAACATTCACTCAAAATATAATTTTAATATCTATTAATCACCTAAACTTGTCATAGGCAATGGAAACAATGATCACTGATATTTAAAGGTTTGCCATGCATTTTGAAAATAAGATTGCTTTTCAGTTTTTATGAATAAATAAGGGCCATTCTTTAGAAGGAATTAGAAATAAAAAGTAGAGCTTTGGAAATGTTTCTGCCACTGAAAATCATAAGCCCAGATGAAAGCAGAAAATACAGTTTAAGAGACATTTCTCAAATTTTATTTCAGATGTCGAAGCTCTAAATTCAGGGAAAAGCGTATCACCACACCTACTACCTGGCTAGGAAAACAGTAGGAGCTTAAGCAACAGAATTTTATGCTGATTTTGTGAAATGCAATCAGCAATTACCAGTAAAGGCATCAATCACCAGGACAGTCCTGGAGTCAAATTAAGCTCATTAGCATAACTTTCCACATACACTCATTCCCATCCAGGCATCCAAGTCTGCTTAGTATACTTTTCAGGGAGTGGGTGCACTTTGCACTGCACTAGCAGACACTGTACTTGTTCCATAACTTTTTTTTTTTTTTTTTTTTTTGACAGGCAGAGTGGACAGTGAGAGAGAGAGACAGAGAGAAAGGTCTTCCTTTTGCCGTTGGTTCACCCTCCAATGGCCGCCGCTGCAGCCGGCGCACCGCGCTGATCCTGGCAGGAGCCAGGAGCCAGGTGCTTTTCCTGGTCTCCCATGGGGTGCAGGGCCCAAGCACCTGGGCCATCCTCCACTGCACTCCCTGGCCATAGCAGAGAGCTGGCCTGGAAGAGGGGCAACCGGGACAGAATCCGGCGCCCCAACCGGGACTAGAACCCGGTGTGCCGGCGCCGCAAGGTGGAGGATTAGCCTATTGAGCCACGGCGCCGGCTTGTTCCATAACATTTTAGAAATAAAAAATCCTTCACAACCTACACTTGTTACACATTCCCAAACACTAAAGAATTATCTTTCCCCTGAGAAATGAACTTTTCCCACAAAAAATATGGATTGGCTTACTTTACCAATAGCAAGCACAATACACGTATTAGAAAGCATTTTTTTTAATTTCCTTAGTTATTCTCCGGGTTAATATTTTTATGCCCAAATTCAGATTTCAAATGCAATGCATTACTGCAAAACTCTAAGTTCTCAGACATGTATTTCACCCATTGAGAACTACCTTCCTTGGGTTTCACTTGTCATTTGTTAAATTAAAGATTAAGTACCTGATATTTTTTATATCCCAGGAGAGAAGTCACAATGTAGGCTGTGAGTGTCACAGGACTGTTATTGCCACCTTGAAGCTCACTATGGATCACTCTTCCTGGCTCCCAAAATTCACCGTTGCGTGTCTGATGTCCTTTGAGCCAAGTATATGTTCTGTGTAACACATTCTGATCGATATCTATATATGGATCAGCTTCGAGAAAACATCTTAAAACAAAAGCTGACAACCTTGGTGAAAAGGAGGAAAAATTTACAGAAAATATGCTTTATAAAATCTTCCAAATAACACTGAACAAGCAAAACATTAACAATTTTCTCCCTCAGCAGAAGATTCACCAAAGGGAGGATCACTGAAGAAGGAAAACAAGCAACAAAAACAGCAGAGAGACAGCGAGAACAACCTGCCCGACAGGTGCTCCTGGTTCCCAGGTCAACTCAGAAATCATCAGTGTGAGAAAACACCCAGAAATCAGCTGGTCCAGCTCATTATTTCATCGATTGAGAATCTGACACTCTCAGAGACTTAAGTAAACTTTCAAGGTTCCTCATCTTTGGATTGTTCTGAGCATTACCAAAAGTTTCATACAACTTCGCTTGGTCCTAAAGCCACGGAAGCAGAATATGGTTCCCAAACTGTTGGACTTTAAATGGGGATATGGATACGTTTCCTCCCCTACAAGACAAGAGTTGGCGAACTACAGCCTGCAGGACAAATCTGGCTTGCCCAAATCTGGCTCTCAGGCCAAATACACCACTGCACCCCCACATGCCACCACACCACCACCTAAGAATGGTTTTCAAAAAAAGAAAAGAGAAGAAAAGGGAGGTGGCAAAAGGCTATGCAACAGAGACTCCACCTGGCCCCAAATGCCTAAAGTATCTGCTATCTGTTCCTTTACAGAAAAAGCTGGCCAAGCCCTGCTACAGAACACTATATTGAAGTGGAAAGAGCATCAAGCAATAAGACACTCCAATCTATTTAGATCTATATCCAGACTCATGTCACGAGAAATCTAAAGCACATCTGTTTTGTCTTACACCAAAGCTTTAGTGCAGTGAACATTACTAATATTCAATAATATCCAGTTCTCTTTTACTTTGGATACACAGAGGAATTCATTTCTCTGCTCCCTTCAAGCTCGGCATAGCCAAGGGACCAACTCTGTTCACGATGAAGTGAACAGAAATGTTAACACCACTCTGGCTGAAGCCTCTAATTGCCAGCGCTCCATACTGCCACCTTCTCCTCCTGCTCTGCAAAGCCGGGAGCCTCCAGTTGGAACAGTGGGCTGGTGGCAGCCCAAGCAAAGACCACAGAGCCCCCTGCTGACCTATAGTGGAAATGCATCATGAGCAAGAAGCCTCTGAAGTTCATTCCTAAGTTTCTGAGCAATGGGTGGTTGGTAGGAAAGCACACCTAGTCTAACCTAAGAATTAGGCAGTTTGCTTCTGAGTGAAACAGGAAACAAGGTTAAATGGAAGAGGAGAGACCAGACTTCCAAAATCTGCACATGAAGATTCCATTCTAGAGGAAATACTGGATTTTCTTGACTTAATTCCTTTCTTAAAGATTTATGTATTTGAAAAGTAAAGTTACAGAGAGAGTAGAAGAGAGAGAGAAAAAAAATGAATGAATCTTCCAACTGCTTGTTCACTCCCCAAATGGTCACAGCTGCCGGAACTGAGCCAGACCAAAGCCAGGAGCCTGGAGCTTCATTCAGGTCTCACACACGGGTGCAGGGGCCCAAGCACTTGGGCCACCTTTCACTGCTTTCCCAGGCATATTAGGAGGGACCTGGATTGGAAATGGAGAAGCTGGGACTCAAACCACCACCCACATAGGATACTAGCAACATAGATGGCAGTATAACCCACTACATCACAATGCCGGCCACCCATCACTGTTTTTTACATATATATATATATATATATATATATATCTTAAAGAAATCATGTTTGCCTCATTAACACAACATATACTATAATCATGTCAATTAAGGAAGGAATTATGTCAATCACCCACTGCTTCTTACTGTTCCATCATCACAAATTATTTTATTGCTGCTTTTCCCACATACACAAAAAAGAGGATTTCTGTCCATCTTTTCTAAACAAAAATACTTGATTTTTTTGTTTCAAAAACATGCAAAAATGATATTCTCTTCTTAAGCCATGATATTGGAAAAGCAGCCTCCACATCTATAATACACAGAGATACACCTATTGATTTTGCGGCAGGGTAACGCAGTGAGAGCCAGCTCCATGACATGGTTCATAGCAATAAAACTTACCAAGTGCTCCCAGAAGGATCAACATTCCCAAAAGCACTAAAAGAGCCATCTTCTCTTTGGTAGAGAAGTTCTCTCTGGTAACCTGAAGACACAAAAACAGACAGATATTTAATGTAATTAATCAATTAATTTCCCATAAATGAAAATTTCTAAACATGACTTATATTGAGAAATAATGGGTAGAGAAGGAGAAAGAAGATACCAAATAAATATCTAATGCTATTTTGTATATTAGGTACTGTAAGAAATTTAAAATATCAGGACATTTTTTAAAAAGATTTAATTTTTAAAATTTTTTTAAAGATTTGTTTATTTGAAAGTCAGAGTTACACACAGAGAGAAGGAGAGGCAGAGAGAGAGAGAGAGAGAGAGAGAGAGAGGTCTTCCATCCACTGGTTCACTCCCCAATTGGCTGCAAAGGCAGGAGCTTCGCCGATCCAAAGCCAGGACCCAGGAGCTTCTTCTGGGTCTCCCATGTGGGGACAGGGGCCCAAGGACTTGGGCCATCTGCTACTGCTTTCCCAGGCCATAACAGAGACCTGAATGGGAAGTGGAGCAGCGGGATGCAAAACAGTGCCCATATGGGATGCCGGCACTACAGGCAGTGGCTTTACCCACTACGTCACAGCGCCAGCCCAAATTCATTTATTTTTGAAAGGCAGAGTGACATAGAGAAAATCTTCCCTCCATTGGCTCACTCCCCAGATAGCCACAATGGCCAGAGCTGGGCAAGGCCAAAGCCAGGAGCCTAGAACTCCATCTGGTTCTCCCACAAAAGTGGCAGGGGCCTAACTACTTTGACCATCCTCCACTGCTTTCCCAGGCACATTAGCAGGAAGCTAGATCAGAAGTGGAGCATCTGAACATGAACTGGTGCTCCAAAACAGGATGCCAGCATCGCAAACAGAGGCTTAATTGCTAGTCCCAATACCAAGACTTTTCAAGCAAAATGCATAAAATAGAAACAATGATACAAAATGTTTACTTCAATTAAACTTAAAAAGAGTATGATAGGACCAGCGCTGTGGTATAGTAGGTCAACCCTCCACCTGAGGCGCCGGCATCCTTTATGGGCGCCAGTTCAAGTCCCGACTACTCCACTTCCAATCCAGCTCACAGTTTATGGCCTGGGAAAGCAGTGGAAGATGGCCCAAAAGTTTGGCCCCTGCACCCATATGGGAGACCCAGAGGAAACTCCTGGCTCCTGGCTTTGGATCTGCCCAGCTCCAGCCATTACAGCCATTTGGGGAGTGAATCAGCATATGGAAAACCCTCTCTCTCCCTCTCTGTCTGTAATCAGTCTCTCGAATAAATAAATAAATCTTAAAAAAAAAAAAAGCAGCATACTATAGCATGGAAGACACATCCATTTAAGAGCAAGAAAATTGAGGGGCTGGTGCCATGGTGCAGTAGGTTGATCCTCCGCTTGCAGCACCAGCATCCCATATGGGCACCAGTTCTAGTCCTGTCTTCTCTTCCAATCCAGCTTTCTGCTGTGGCCTGGAAAAGCAGTGGAAGACAGCCCAAGTCCTTGGGCCCCTGCACCCACGTGGGAGACCAGGAAGAAGCTCCTGGCTTCGGATTGGTTCAGCTCCAGCCACTGAGGCCAACTGGGGAGTGAATCAACAGAAGGAAGACCACTCTCTCTCTCTCTCTGTCTCTCCCTCTCACTGTCTGTAACTCTACCTCTCAAATAAATAAATAGAAATCTTTAAAAAAAAAAAAGAGCATGAAAATTGAAACTACAGTTTTATTTAACTCTAATTTTCACCACAATGGTTTCTGTGTTAAAATTCTTTGCTCCCTAAGAAAAATACTATCTAGCATCATAATTAAAGCTTAAGGAAAAAACAGAAGGTAAAAATACTTTCTATTCTTATACCAGCAAGAGAGAGAAATGCTAAATAACCTAAGACAATGGCTCTTATTTATGTGGCCATGGTCAACTGAAGTAAATCAACAATGGGTTTGCCTACCAATTCCAAGTTTGCACTTAAAAAAAAAAAAGGCTTGATGGTGGTGATAAAGCATCACCACAGAGGTTATGTTAGGAGGGGGTTAAGACTGATGGATCTGCTTTGATCAAAGCAGATGTTTCATATTTTCAAATAAGTGTTTACAAACAAATGATTGCAATTAAAAGGCAGTTGTTTCATATTTGCAAAGCAGTACATACAAGTTTCATACAAGTGAATAAGAAATCATAGACCAAACACTATAGGATTCACCAAACACCCCACAATCAGCTGACTTGCTAAAAATGAAGTTAAAATAGCAATAATGCATCATTTTTTAAAGGTATAAGCAGGAACATTTCCAGCTCAAGGCATTACCAATGATCCTCCTATAATCAAGAATCCTTCCTGAAAATTAAAGAATTCCACCTTAGGAGGTGAGGGTGCACAGTAAGAGCTTTGCAGCATGGCCAGGGTAGTCTGGAAACCATACTCATTAAAATGTTGAATTCAATCCCTAGTAAACTTGAGTAATAAATTTTAATTTATGAATGCTATAGTTTAGAAGCATCAATGACCATAAGTAGTTATTTATACTTGACAAATAACACATGAGCATGCATGGTTTAAAATTAGTCTACTCTTGCCATTAAGTCCCAAACTTTATCCTTGAGCCTTTCAATGAGAATCCCTAGATCTGAGTATCTGATTATAAGAAGACAAAATGTTGGGGCCAGCTCTATGGAGCAGCAGGTTAAAACCCTGGCCTGAAGCACCTGCATCCCATATGGATGCCGGTTCTAGTCCCAGCTGATCCTCTTCCAATCCAGCTCTCTGCTATGGCCTCAGATAGCAGTAGAAGATGGCCCAAGTCCTTGGGCCCGTGTGCCCACCTAGGGGACCCAGAGAAGGCTCCTGGCTCCTGGCTTTGGATCAGCACAACTCTGGCCATTGCAGCCATCTGGGGAGTGAACCAGCAAGTGGAAGACCTCTCTCTCTGTCTCTACCTCTCTCTATAACTCTTTCAAATAAATAAAAATAAAATCTTATTTAAAAAAAGACAAAATGTTTAAATAACAAAATATTTTTCTTGGTGATATTTAAGACTATGATAAAAGGAATATAAATATTTAAAGTGATGACAGAATTTGGCTTAATTTGAAGAAGGGAACATTCAATTGTGTCTTTATATTTAGAAATGAAAATATCATGGTACAGTAATTAAACAGCCAGCCCTTGCTCAACACTGGCCAGGTGTTAGGACTCTAAAGCTCTTTGATGGTATGAACTCAGGTGATTTTCACAGCCACCGTATGGCCTTGATGCCATCAGTGTCCCCTTCTACAGGATCGTGAGACCACAGCTCAGAGGATATGAACACCATGAGCAAAGTCACATAACTGGTAGGTAGTGGACCTGGGAATTACCTGGCTCCAAAGTCACTGTCTTATGGTAATTCACAGAGCCCTTTCAACGATTAAACATGATAAAATATGAAAAACCCTTTTAAAACAACTTTTGGATGGAAAGCTCTCTGTAAATACTAGGCATTACTCTCTAGCATGGGTGTAGAGCAAGGCTCTCGAAGGATCAGATTATAAATTTAGCAGAATTTAAAATTGATAAGTGTCACAATTCAAAAAGTTTCAAACTTTGCTTCAGCAAAATACAGTAAGCTGTTAAATAACAAAGTATGTCTAAGATGTACACATACATAGCAATAATAACAATATATAAATGTTGTTTGCATGTTTACATATTAATATATACACATATAAAGAACTTCTTTAAATTTAGGATGATATGGGGCCAGTGTTGTGGTACAATGGGTTAAGCTACCATCTGGGACACCAGCTCCACTTCCCAGCCAGCTCTCTGCTAATGTGCCTAGGAAAGCAGTAGAAAATGGCTCAAGTACTTGGACCTCTGCACTCATGCAGGAGACTTGGCTCCAGCCTGGCCCAGCCCTTGCCATTGCAGCCATTTGAAGAATAAACCAGCAAATGGAAGATCTGTTTGTGTCTATCTCTCTCTCTCTTTCTCTCTGTCCCTCCTTCTCTCTTCTGTAATTCTCTGCCTTTCAAATAAATAAATAAATAAATCTTTTTAGCCATTGTAATCCACAAGCTGTACTTTGGAAATTTATATTCATTAAATAAAAGTTAAAAAAAAATCTTTTTAAAAATTTAGGGGGTACCAGCATTGTGAAGAGCCGGTAAAGCCACTGCCTACAATGCCAGCATTCCCATATGGGCTCCTGGCTCCGGCCTGGCCCAGCCCCAGCCATTGTAGCCATTTGGAGAGTGAACCAGCAGATGAAAGATATTTCTATATTTCCCACTCTGTCTCTCTCTGTAACTCTGCCTTCCAAGTAAGTAAGAATAAACTTTTTTTAATTAAAGGGATAGTTTTTTTTAATTATGTAGAAAAAAACTGAAATAACACAAAAATCACAAAAACAAAGATACACATATAAAGTTGGATTACAATGTATGAAAAAATGTTAAACTTTATAATAGGAGAAATTAAAATTAAAGATGCAGTTTCCTACACATCGGATTAGCAAAGATTCAAAGATTGACCCCTCCCTCTGTAGGGCGAGCTGTAAGGAAACCAGGAAATTCAGAATGGTACAATTACAGCGGCAGAAACTGTCTTCACCCTTTGACTCAATAATGCCCCTCCAGGAATCTACCCTGAAGAAACACCTCCAACAACACAAAAATATAGAGAGAAAATGATTCGTTGTCATATTACTTGTGATTGTAAAATGTCAGAAATGGCTTAAATATCCAAAATTTGGAGATTAAACTCAGTACAACGGAGTAGTACACAGCTTGAAAGAAGAACGAAGAATGGCTCTGTGAACTGATGCAGGACAACTTCCTGGAAAGACTGTTGAGTGCAAAGGGCAAAGCCCAAGGTAGCCCACAGATACTACACTATGCTATATAAGAACTGGGGGAAATAAGAAAACATACATGGACATGCTTATTTCTGCAGAGAAAGAAAAGGTAAACTAAAAAATAATGAAGCAGGTCATTTACAAGAGATTTTCCTTTGTTATAAGGAAAAAAAAGAGGTAGACTCATTCCTTTGAATATGCTTTCCACAATCAATAAGTTTGACCATTGGAAGCATGTTAGTGTTCTACATATTCAAAAATAAACTGCATTGGAAAAAATAAGACAGAATAATTATTAAACTGCCCCAGTCCATGTTATCATATTTTAGTTTTTATATAACCTTGAAAAAATACAGCATATAATATCTTCATTTTTCAGAGGTTGTCAGAGATCACGGAGAAGAATAATTTTTTAATATTCACAGAGGAAATTAGCAGAAGAGTTCAAGACATTCTCTCTCCATTTTCAATTCAGAACAAAATTCACCAATAATCAAAGTTTAAGTGTGCACTTAATCTTACAGAGGAGAGGAGAAGAGAGAAGGGAGGGGAGGGGAGAGGAGAGGAGAAATGAGGAGAAGCCAGGCAAGGCAAGGAGAGGGGAAGAGAGGAGAGGAGCAGGGAGAATAAAAAAGCAATGTCTGGGGTCTTCCTTCACCACAGGAGGACCAATATCAAGGAGAAGACCATGTGCCTCTGACCCCACATCACACCAACATCTGCAGCTCCCAGTCTGAGAGTTCGTGAAATGGGTCAGAGATGAGATCATGGAGATGAGATCAGTGCTTATGGAAATTACCCCTCAGGTGGCTGACCTCCAACATTCCCCATTAACATCAACAACTAGCACCATTCTTCCACTAGAGGCAGCCAGCCCAGCGGAAAAGAAAAGTCATATATAATCTCCAGTTGTGGAGTGAACCTCTTGAGCCAGTTTTGATAAAACTGAGAATCCAAACCTCCATTTGTGCTCCATGGAAAAATTAAGGAGGGAATGAGAGCTCTCCCTGTGGGAGTCTCCTTTGAGGTGTGCTTCTCCATGGTATACCTGCCAGGCATCACTGTGGAACCCTCAGCTGTTCGTCCTTCAGACATCCCAGCATATCAAGCCTAGTTTCCACTCCATAAACAGAAAAGGACCCTGTTGACCCAAGTATAATGTCTGTTGTTAATACAAGAATTCAGTGTTCCAGTGCAGTCATCTAAGTTGGAAACTTTCACCATGATTGTTGAGAAAGGCAAAAAGTTACTTTCTCCAAAAGTTAATGAAGAAATGAAAGAATCATCTTTAAAAGTTTTATGAATAGCTCTTGAGTTTGGAAAATAATAGCATAATCAGAATTCTGAAAACTGAAGTACAGAAGTCCAGAGGCTGTGGGGCAACAACCCAGAACCACTTCCATTGACAAAGGGCTGCAAAAGGAAACACTGTCTCCCGGGTCGTGAGCTTTCTTTGAAATAACAATGAGTGTAGAATTGTCAGGATTTATCATAATAAAGGTGAAAGCATTGTTCACAGAAACACACTGAAAAGTAATATTCTGAGTATAATCTGACTTAATATGCCTCAAGTGTCAAAATTATATGTAAGTAATAGAAGTCAAATTAGCTCCATGTGACTATATAAAGCACTTGCTCTGGTGAAAATTATAAATAGTTTAAAAAGAAAAAGAAAACCTGATAAAAAACATTCTGTGTTCTAAGAGAAAGGCAACCACCGCCAGCTTCCTTACTTTCTAAAACATGGGATGGAAAGTGGAAACCTTACAGATTTTTAGATTTTTCATGATTGCCATAGGCGGGATGACCAGGATGCAGAATCCTGAAGCTCACTTTGTCCTTGTTTCCACTGCATAAAGAAAATGTATGTTTTCAACCAGAGAGTAGGTCCAAGTCTCACTTGAAAAATTGAACTGCAGGCACTATGATTTAAATATTTGAGGAAAACAAGTGGTTTAAACCTTATTTCCAGTCTTGATCAAAAACAGTTTTCATTTTATGGTTCAACTTTTCTTTTTGACAGCAAAACACTTCGTTCAATTTGTAGCTGTTGTTTTGACCAAAAGAACAATGGGTTAGGTTACAGGGTTCCTGGGCCAAGCATGATTTAAGTAAAACAATGCGCTGTTCGTAAACGACATTTAAATAATACAACTATGACTCACACCAAAGCCACTTAATTTCTTCAAAAATAAAAACAATTACGGTATATTTAAAGGATTTTGGCAAAAGTGGTGGCAAAAGAAAAAACAGTCTCTGAAATGACACACTGATTTCATAACCAAAGCCTTATACCAACAAACCTCAGTCCACTCCTTTGAAACGTCATTTAATTCAACGTGTGAGATGATGCACCGGGAGCTCCGTTGTACGGACTTTCATGAACCACTTCCTCAGCTCAAAGGGCAACACCTTGGAACCATGAGGTCTCATTTCCTTGCCAATCAGAAGGTGCCAAAGACAGGTAGAATCTGTATTGTGTACAACCTCTACACTATGAAAGCACTTCAGATCTTTCAGGTCCATTCTCCACATTAGGAGACACAGTCAAAAAGGAAGCCCAGAGAGTGACTTCAGATGGAGCGAAAGATGAGGGGTCAAAATCGGGTCACTCAGAACCTTGTAGGCAGAGGCTGGGAGCCCACTGGGGGATTCTAAGGAAAGGAAGTGACATGATCTTGACATTTTCAAAAGATTCCTTTTATGGCCAGCGCCTCGGCTCAATAGGCTAATCCTACGCCTGCAGCGCCAGCACACTAGTCCCGGTCGGGGCGCCAGATTCTGTCCCAGTTGCTCCTCTTCCAGTCTAGCTCTCTACTGTGGCCCAGGAAGGCAGTGGAGGATGGCCCAAGTGCTTGAGCCCTGCACCCCATGGGAGACCAGGAGAAGCACCTGGCTCCTGGCTTCGGATCAGCGCAGTGCGCCGGCCGCAGCGCCAGACGTTGGGGGGTGAACCAACAGAAAAGGAAGACCTTTCTCTCTCTCTCTCTCACTGTCCACTCTGCCTGTCAAAAAAAAAAAAAAAAAGATTCCTTTTATAATACATGTCAAATGTATGGAAGGGTAGGGACAAAGAAGCAGACAGCTACTCAGGAAGCTGACGGCATAGGCTGGGTGGAAAATGAGGCTGTTTGAATGGAAGGGGGATTGAATAGAAGTAGAAGAATTTCACATTCGCTTGTAGAAGTAGAAAAAGCAGAATTTGCTTGCTGAACTCAAACCTTAACTCCTAGGTAGAGGCAACCGACTCTATTATAGTTATATATTTACTGGATACCTACTGTCGCTCCCCCTCTTCGTGGAGGAACGACACAGGACCCTGCATTGTTCTTTCGTCTGCTCAGCCCTTCCCGGGTTAGCTGCTGGTTCTTCCCGGGTTGGCTACCGACCCTTCCACCTCCGTGGAAGGGCAGTTCCCCCTGCCACTTTCCCCACTTCCGCGGGGGAGCGGCACACCGCCGGCCGGCTCTCTCGGGGGCTGCACAGGTGTTCCTCTTAGATGTTCCTGGTGCATGTTGTCTCTCTCCTCCTTTATAGTCCTCTTCCACCAATCCCAACTCTGCTACCCACACGCCGAGTACGCTGCTCTCCTCCAATCAGGAGCAGGTCCTACAGTTTATTGGTTGAACTGGAGGCAGCTGTGTAGAAGCTGTTTCTCCCTTCTCAGCGCCATATTGTGGGAAAGCAGATGCATAGAATAAGTCTTAATTCGAGTAACTTAGTCTAGTCCGAGTTGCTCCCAGTTGCTCCCCACAACCTACTATGTGTTAAAGTGCTTAAATATCCCATTTAATCCACAAATCCAAGTAGGAACTTGATTTGCCCACCTTTAAAACAAAACAGAAAGATTGATTTATTTATTTGAAAGGTAGAGTTGGGGATCTTCCATCCACTGGCTCACTCCCCAAGTGGCTGCAATGATTGGAGCTGGGCCAGGCCAACCAGGAGCCTGGACCTCCATCTGGATCTCTCATGTAGGTGGCAGGGTTCCAAGTACTTGGGCTATCTTCCACTGCCCTCACAGGCACATTTGCAGGAAGCTGGATCAGAAGAGGAGCAATCATCCCAGATAGGTGGCAGGAATCTAAGTGCTTGGGCCATCATTTGCTGCCTTCCAGGATGCACCAGTGAGAAGTGGCCAGGAGACCGAGCCACCAGGACTCAAGGTGACACTTCGATATGGGATATAAGCATCCAAGCAGTGGCTTAACCCCCTGAGCCACAATACCTGCCCCCCATCTGTCTCTTATGAACACTAATCCAGAATAATTTTCCCTATTCAGGGTCAAGATTAGTAACTTCATGATAGCCACTCATTGTTTGTTGAATTATTTTCCAACAGTCAAATAAGAGGAAAGCTGGTAAAATGCTTAAATTGGGTATCTGACCTGAAGAGACACTGTACTGTAAATCTCCTGAGAATAATACATTCACAAAAGTATACTTAGGAGTGTTTCCACAACTGAACAATGGATCCATAAATCACTAGAAATAGTTTATTGTTACATTCATACAATATAAAAATAAAAATAATCTGTTCAAATAAAAAATAAAGGCAAAAAAGAAGAGGAGGAGGAGAAGTAGGAGAAACAGGAGAAGCAGCAGAAGAGGAGGAAGAGGAGGGGCAACTGGGGCTCAAACCTGGGCTCACATGGGATGCCAGTGTCTCAGTTGACAGCTTAACCCACTGCACCACAACACCAGCCCCTATCATTGTCTTGCAGAAGAGATAGAGGAAAGTAGCCAAGGTAAGAGTCCAAGTTCCTAAGCACTGTCTGCAAAGTGGGGCTGTACCTCTGGCCAGACTCAATGACTTTACAGCACTTAGTGCTCACTCTCAACAGTTTGCAAGACTATATAGCGTTTAGAGATCAGTGCCTTTTTTTTTTTTTTTTTTGCCCTCAGGCCTCTCAACACTTTTAATTACCAACCAAAGTAAGGAAGGCTCCCAAGCAATTAGTAAACACCCTGCAGGCAGCTTTGAAAAGCTACTTTTTTTTTTTTTTTTTGGACAGGCAGAGTTAGTAAGAGAGAGAGAGAAACAGAGAGAAAAGTCTTCCTTCCGTTAGTTCATCCTCCAATTGGCCGCTACGGCCAGCGCATTGCGCTGATCCGAAGCCAGAAGCCAGGTGCTTCCTCCTGGTCTCCCATGCGGGTGCAGGGCCCAAGGACCTGAGCCATCCTCCACTGTACTCCCGGGCCACAGCAGAGAGCTGGACTGGAAGAGAAGCAACTGGGACAGAATCCGGCGCCCCAACCGGGGTGCCAGCGCCACAGGCAGAGGATTAGCTTAGTGAGCCGCGGCGCAGGCCCGAAAAGCTACAATTTGACAGCCACCTGCCCAGGCCTGGCTTGAGGAACCAGCACTGCTTTCCGAAAAGAACAGAAGCGAGGATTTGGAGCATTCATGTTGTAGGACCTCTGCTGACCCAGAGCAGAAAATCTAGGATCCAAGCTTAAATGATGTTTAAAAGATAAGTTATCATTCCTCAAATGGCTTGACTTATTTATTCTGTGCTTTTAAAGCATTAATTTTGATTAGCCAAAGCTGCAGTTCCTAAAGCATATATAAATGTGGAATTACGTGGTATTTTCTAAAATATTTCAAATTATCTTACTAACTATAGCAAAGAATATATACTAAATTATAAAATGCTGATATAATTTCTATGTATCTTCTACTTGAAACCAAACTAAATCTGAAATATAAATCAGAATCTTGTTTTCAAAAGGTGAGAAGTTAAATTATGGTAAGATCAAACTTTTTTTTTACTCATCTTAAAAAGAAGCATTATACTCACATGTAAAGACCTCATTTTTTTTTTTTTAAGATTTATTTATTTATTTGAAAGGCAAAGGCAGAGAGAGAGAGAGAGTTCTTCCATCCACGGGTTTACTCCCCAAATAGCCTCAACAGCTAGAGCTGGGCAGCTCTGAAACCAGAAGCCAGGAGCCTCTTCCAGGTCTCCCACGTGGGTGCACGGGTCCAAGGACTTGGGGTATCTTCTACTGCTTTCCCAGACCATAGCAGAGAGCTAGATCAGAAGTGGAGCCGCCAGGACTCAAACCAGCACCCATATGGGTGGCTAGCATTACACGAAATGACTTTACCTGCTATGCCACAGTGCAAGCCCCCCCCCTCATTTTTTTTTAAGATTTTGTTTATTTATTTAAAAGGCAGAGTTACAGGGGTGGGGAAGGAGGAAGGGAGAGAGAGAGAGGTATTTTCCATCGCCTGGTTCACTCCTCAAATTGCCACAACATCTAGGACTGAGCCAGATCAAAGCTTCTAGGACCCCCCAACATGAGTACAGAGCCCAAGCACTTGGGCCATCTTCTACTACTTTCCCAGGCACCTTAGCAGGTACCTGGATCTAAAATGGAGCAGCCACAACTTGAACCAGCATCCATATGGGATGCCAGTATTGCAAAAGTGCCACAATGCTGCCCCTTCATTTGTTTGTAGCCTAGCACAGGCTACAACACTGAGAGCACCTAGTATCATGTCCTAAACTTAATTATAACAGAAATTGAGAAAAGTAGTTCTTGTGTATATACACATTAAAAATATGGCCAATCCACAAACATATATATAAACAGTGATCATTTTAATCGGGCAACTCTATATGGAAAATACCAACTGCTGGATTGTTGAGAATCTCCAGGAGGCCCTAACCACCTGCTGGATTTGAGGAACAACCAAAGTGGCTGCCTAGTCCTAATTCAAGGAAAACTATACCATAGTCTCCTTCCCACATCAGAGCAGGTCCCCTTAGCCCTGATTCCAGATCCTGGTCTCCTTTGGAATGTCCTTCCATGCCCTACAATGGCCCTGATATTAGGCCTGACTCCCATACGGCCTTTGACTATGCCACCCCACCCCACCCCAGTCTCTGGACACTGTCTCCAGCTTACCACTCACAATGTCTAACTCTGCAGATTCTAATCTACAGTGTTTCCTTCCCAACAAGACTCCAGGTTTCTCCCTGTGATTTTCCCAGAAGCCCCATTAAGACTTTTTGCATGTTGGTAAGCATCCTGGTCCAAACCCTGGTCCTCTACACCTGTTATTGCATCTAACAGCCCAAGAACATTGCCAGCTAGAACCACCCCCATAGTGTTCTGAGGAAGAACATGGATTTCAGAGCCTGACCACCTGTGATAACCACCGGTAAATTACTTAGCCTTCCTGTGCCTCCATGTCCTCATCTATAAAATGGAAACAATAACAGCAATCTTACCTTCTAGGGTTTTTGTGAGGGTTAAATGAAACATATGGAAAGCTTCTAAACAATGCTAACTGCTCTTACTAATAGTACATGGAACTTGGTTCAGAATTAAACAGGTCTCTATACAATGAGAAAATCTGGAAGACAGACTCACATTAAAAAGGGGTGTTACCAAGCTTTTAGTTCTTCTATGGAAAAATTAACAAAACAGCTAAGAGCCTGCCTCTACTTTTCACTTAACTCACTAATAATTAAAAAAAAATAATAACTTAGGAGTTGAGTCATGTTTAACTATATTTTTCTTATGTTATACTGAATAAGAATTTTCTAATCATTTTATATCCAGTCTAAATCCCCATAAATTTGATGAACAGCACATATCATACAAATCATACAGAGAGAAAAACTCAGCCACAGAGAGTGCTTGCTAGGGGTCTACTAATAAGGAAATGCAAAACTCAGACTGTAACTCTGAACTGGCTTTTGGAGTATTTTGGGAAATCAAACGTACATTATTTAAAAAAGAAAAAAAGTCTAATAATTCTTTCATTTTCTCCCAGGTGTGGATGTGGAGAGCTTGGACTTGGGGTCAGACATCAAAACCAGATCCCAGCTCTGCCACTTACATGCTATATGATCCTGAGCAAGTTAGTTAATTTTTCTGTGCCTCAGCTCCCTCATCATTAAAAACAGGATCAGGCTGATAATCACGGTCAGCATTAAGTGAGATATGACATGTAAAGTGCTCAGAACATTGCCAGCCACGTAGCAAGCACACAACTCATGTGAGCCATTGTTATGAGCCAGCAGTCAATGCTACACATCTGGTGCCTAGGAACAATTTCCACCTCCCACGGAGTCAGAAGACACTCATCACTTCATACAATCATCTCTCTCCTAATCCCCATCTGCTTGGCATTTTAACTGTACCCAGCAGTTCTCTGCCACACAATTCTGTCTCCTCCGCCAGACAGTGAATTACTTAAAAGAGGAAAGGCTCTGACGTCCCCTGGTTCCTCACCACTAGAACTGATCCTGGCACTAAAGAGATCCTCCAGCAATGTGTAATGAATAAATGAATGCTAACTGATTCAGATTTTTAAAGAGTTTTACATTTCAGATGCTTCTAGAAACTGACTCCGTAAGCCATTGTTAAAAAGCATCATAGGAGCATAAGCAAATAGTTGGCTGAAGGAAGAATGGTACCAGCTTCCCATTGTTCGCACCTCCCTGAACATTTCAACACCAGCATGTCCCTCCACCACATACCAAAGACAAAGAGACAAAATCCATCCACTTTGAAATACAATAGTCTAAAGTAAATGCTGGCTAAAACACACACACACACACACACACAAAAAAAAAAAACCTTTTCTTAAATAAAAGTATGCTTCTGAAATCTTACCTTGTCTCATGAAGGCAAGGGCTTTTTCTCTTAAATTATCTGTCAGTTGTCTCTTTTTCATTAGATAATCCAAAACATAAATATTTGGAGCAAAATTTATCATGTTCTGTTCACCACAGCCAGAAGGCATCTGAATCAGTGAGGCTAAGCCACTGATGGATGGACCAAGAATGTCTCCTGCAAGCACAAGACATTCAGTTCATTAGGTAAAGAGGAACTGTTACCTGCTGATGGCAGAGCCGTCCACGGTGTACAGAAGGCGCCTGACACTGGAGCAATATGATCAGTCCACATCTTGGAACAGAGCCTACACTTAACATCAAGCTTTTAGTAAGACTGATTTAAAAAAATAATGTAGTGATACTAAATTTGTAGATTTCATGACAAAGTAAGAGACTTTCTGCTCAGTTAAAAAAGATGTGGCATAAATTAGGCAAAAATAAATAAATTTTTTTAAAAATCTTTTAAAAAATTGACCTTTAAAAGATCATCATTCTTATATAGGAAAAAATATTTCATTTCAATATTCTTACATCCACGGACTGTATTCTTTAATGCACTACAAATACTTGAGAAATGCTATTCGTAAAATAGCAGGGATTGCAGTGTTTCTCAATCTGTTCTATTTAACAAAGTAGAATAAACAAATATAACTATTTCAACAAATCTCAAGATTAAAAAGAATTAGCATTATTCTTCAAAATTAGTAATCTAAAAGTGAACAAAATATGTGCCTCAAAGACTCTTCTGCTCACCTTCTATCAGCATGACTCAAGGAAACTAGTAAAATTTCAGAAATATGGACGCTAAATTCTAATTTTGACCCCACTGTTGTTAAGCTGTAACCTTAAGAGTTAAGACTAACCTTCTATGTAATTTCTTTTGAAAATTGGCAATACAGCGAAGTCCAAATACCTAGTGAAAATCTGATCCTAAAAAACTGAGTACAAAAAAAATAGAGGTAGACCTCTTTCATATGAATTTGCCACAGCCAAGCCAGCATTTTTTAAACTTTAGGTGTTAACACAGAGGAGGAATAAGCAGAAATTATATTATTGTCACTGTAAGTTATACTTTTAACATTCAAAGTGAACATAAACATATACTCATAAAGTTAAAAGAAACAAGCTAATATGCATATATTCATGGTGACCAAATAGGTTTTTTTAAATGACATAGAAAAATAAACTTGAAAATCCATTATTTACATCATGCACAAAAGATCTCAGAGTATTTATATGACCATATATAAGACTCATTCCTGTATAAGGAGTGGCAGTATACACTGAAAATTAAAGGATTCCTCCTTTTGGGTGTATAGCATGTATGTATGTATGAATTACTGCATCCTCCAGCATCCCAACACTGCAAAATTTATTTTCTTGCATCCCAAATTGGAGTGCCAGTTCGAGTCCTGACTGCTCTGCCCTTCTGTTCCAGCTTCCTGCTAATTTACCTGGGAACCACTGGATGATAGTCCAAGTGCTTGCATTTCTGCCACCCAAATAGGAGGCCAAGATACAGTGCAGGCTAGCATCTGAATCAGTAATCTGAGTTAAGCAGATTGCCAAAAAAAAAAATAAAAAAAAGTGTGTGGACATCATCCAATCCATTGACATTTGACATCGGAATAGGAAAAAAGGTGGAGGAAAGAGAAAGTCACCCTTCTTTTCCTGCCTCACATTTCATCTCATCCCCTTCTCTTGGAGTGGGATTAGCATCACTTGGTTCTCAGGCCTCTGAATTCAGCCTGAATTACACCACTGGCTTTCCAGGATGTCCAGCTTGTAAATGCAGATCATGAGACTTCTCAGCCTTCATAATGGATGAGTGAATTCTTCATAAACATATACCTAATCTGCAGTCGTTTCTCTGGAGACCCTCACTCATACTTCATCTGTATAAAAGATAGGTTTAATTCACAATGTAACCAGGAGAGGTGACTAAAGTCAGTGGGTAGGTTTGTGTTGTAAAGGTTACTAACATCTTTCACAGAGAACTGCTCTAAGCAGTAGATCTCCCAATCCATGGTTATCAAAATCACTCATAGAACCTTCTCAAGATACAGAAAGTGTCTTCAAAAAGTTCATGGAAATGAGTATTATGGAAAAAAACAATGCATGGATTTCAAAAAGCCTTTTGTACCAAAACAAATCTTTTAATTCTATTTTTCTAGTCCCCGCATACATCCTTAGCCATAGCCTAAGAGAATCTGACTTAGTAGGTTTAGAGCAGAGTCCAGATACTTGTCAAACAAAGCTCCATAGAAGATTCTGATATCCACCAGTGGTCATAAAGCCACAGAAGCCTGAAGCTCTGTGCTTAGAAATACAGAACACAGAGGAGCCTTGCTATTCATGGTGCGGCCTGCAAACCAGAAGTATCACTACCACTTGACAGCTTGTTAGATGTGCAGAATCCCATGCCCCACCCACACTTATTAAAATGAATCTTGTTTTTAAACAAGACCGCAAATGATTCATAGGCACATTGAATTTTGAGAAGAACTGGCCTAGCACATATAATTTACTAGCCTTTCTATTGTAATCAGCAGTTGGGACCAAATAAACTCTTTTGCAATCTCTTCCTAATAGGACTAAATAAGAAAATGTGACTCTAAATAAAAGAACAATATGGGGAAGAGAGGGCTTCAAAAAGTTGGTGGAAATGGAATGGAAAGATATGGCCATGAATATCGTGGAGATCCTCTCATATACACTACAAACAAATAAACCAGTAGGATGAGGCTATATTCTATTCTTACCTACTACATTGATCTGAACTCTTTCACTGCCACTGACTGTGTCAGGAGGAAATGAGAAACTCCAAGTTTTTGTGGTACTTCGCAGTTTTGGGTCAGTCAAGTCCATTAAGATGGATTGTGAATACGATTTTTCTATTCCTTCAGCCTGTTGAAAAAATGGAACACAATTAACATGGTCCTTATTCATCTACTTATAGAGAACTATGTGCAGATATGAAGACAAAACCTCTGGCCTGTTGTGTCTATAGTTTTTGTACAGTTAGGTAAATGCCATTTCTTGATTCTTATTCAAATCTGTTAAGTGATTACTTCCTAGTTAAATCAGACAAAACATTTCATGGAATGGCTGTGGAAACAGAAAAGTTAAAGATGAAAATGAGGGCTGGCCCTGTGGCATAGAGAGTTAGAGCCGCAGCCTGTAACCCTGGCATCCATGTGGGTGCTGGTTTAAGTACTGGCTGCTCCACTTTGGATCACACTGGGATCCCTGCTGATGCACCTGGGAAATCAGTAGAAAATGGCCCAAGTCCTTGGGCCCCTGTACCCACATGAGAGACTGGGAAGAAGTTCCTGGCTCCTGGCTTCAGATCAGCGCAGCTCCAACTGTTGCAGCCAATTGGGGAGTGAACCAGCAGATGGAAGACCCCTCCCTCCCTCCCTCCCTCCCTCTCTCTCTCTCTCTGCCTCTCCTTCTCTGTATAACTCTGACTTCAAATAAATAAATAAATCTATCAAAAAAAACTTACGGAATACAGCAAAGGCAGTGTTAACAGGAAGGTTTTAGCAACTGGTGCCTACATGAAGAAATTGGAAAGTACCAAATAAATGAGTTATCAGGCTGGCGCCATGGCTCACTAGGCTAATCCTCCACCTGTTGCACCGGCACACCGGGTTCTAGTCCTGGTCAGGGCGCCGATTCTGTCCCAGTTGCTCCTCTTCCAGTCTAGCTCTCTACTGTGGCCCGGGAAGGCAGTGGAGGATGGCCCAAGTGCTTGGGCCCTGCACCCGCATGTAGATCGACGCAGCGCCAGCCATGGTGGCCATTTGGGGAGTGAATCAATGGAGGAAAACCTTTCTCTCTGTCTCTCTCTCTCACTGTCTAACTCTGCCTGTTAAAAAAAAATAATAATAAATGAGCTATCAATGCATCTTAAGGACCTAGAAAAACAAAAAAACCAAATCCCATATTACTATGAGGAAAGAAATAATTAAAACTAAAGAAAAATAAAATTGAAATCAAAAAAATGACAAAGCATCAGTGAAATAAAGAGCTGGTTTTTTGAAAAAATTAAAAAAATTTGATGCAACTCTGGTACAAATAACCAAAACCAAAAAATGAGGAAGAAGACTGAAATCAATAAAATCATAGATGAAGAATGAAATGTAACAAAAGACACTACAGAAATAAAAAGAATCATCAGGAATTACTAAAAAGAGCAGTGTACAATAGGAATGCCAAAAAAAAATGGAAAACCTAGAAGAAATGGATAGATTCCTGGAAACATACAATCTACCAAAATGGAGTCATGAAGACACAGAAAACCTAAACAGACCAATAACCAAGACAGAGATTGAACCTTCCCTCTAAAAAAAAAAAAAAAAAAAAAAAAAAAAAAAAAAAAAAAAACCCGGGACCGATGGCTTCACTGTTGTATCCTACCAGATACTTAAAAAAGAACTCATTCCAACTGTTCTCAAGCTATTCAAAACAATTGAAAGAGAGGGAATCCTCTCAAAATCCTTTTGTGAAGCCTGCATCACCTTAATACCTAAACCAGAAAAAGATAGAACCTCTATGCCCAATATCCCTGATGAACGTAGATACAAAAATCCTCAATAAAATATTAGCTAATCAAATCTAACAACACATCAGAAAGATCACCCAGACCAAGAAGGACTTATCCCTGGGATGCAGGGATGGTTCAACATTCACACACCAATAAATGTGATACATCACATTAACACACTGAAGAGCAAAAACTATCTGCCCATATGGGATCATATCCCTGGTAGTGCGAATGTAAACTGGTATAGCCTTTGTGGAAGACAATATGAAGATACCTCAGAAGTCTGAATATAGACCTACCACAAGATCCAGCCCTCCCACAACTGGGAATTTACCCAAACTAAAAGAAATCAGTTTATGAAAGAGTTATCTGTAACCCCCACATTCATTGCAGCTCAATTCACAAAAGCTAAGATACAGAATCAACCCAGATGTCCATCAACTGTTTATTGGATAGAGAAATTATGGTATACATTCACTACAGAGTACTACTCAGCTGTAAAAACAAATGCAATCCTGTGTTTTCTAACAACATGAACACAACTGGAAACCATTATGTTTAGTGAAATAAGCCAGGCCCAAAAAGACAGATACAATATATTTTCCATGATCTGAGGTAACTAATAGAGTACCTAAAATGTAACATATTGGAGTAAAACAGACATTTTGAGACTCAATGATTGTTCACAGCCCTTGTCTCTTCTGTTGAGAACAATGGTTTGTTTTTTTTCTTCACACTATTTGTTGAACTCTTTTAGTGTAGGGTTAACTTTACTGTCATTTAGTAAACTGATAGATCTTTGTAAAAATTAAGAGTGGGAATGGGAAAGGGAAGGAGGAGGAAGAAAGGCTGAAAAATAGGTGGAGGGAGGTTAGGGTGGGAAGGATCACTATGTTCCTAAGTCTGTATATACAAAATAAATGAAACTTGTATAACTTAAATAAATTTTTAAAAAAATAAATAAAGCTCTCCTAAGAGTTAAAAATAAAGATGAAAATAAGATGAAAAAAACCTTCTGAGGAAGATCCTATAATTATCCAAACAGACGGATTAAATATATTATCCAAACTTATATTTGACAGGGCTTGAATCTGCCCCAGAAAACAAGTGCTAATCCACTATGCTGAGTAGCTGTTTTGTATGGAATGCCTTCTCTGAAAAAATCATAGAAACTCTTCACCTGAACTGTATTTTTCACTTTATGTTTCTGTGTGGGAGCAAACTGTTGAAATCTTTACTTAATGTATGCTAAACTGATCTTCGGTATATAAAGAGAAACGAAAATGAATCTTGATGTGAATGGAAGGGGAGAGGGAGTGGGAAAGGGGAGGGTTGCAGGTGGGAGGGACGTTATGGGGGGGAAGCCATTGTAATCCGTAAGCTGTACTTTGGAAATTTATATTCATTAAATAAAAGTTTAAAAAAAAAGGAATTCTAAATTTCTAGAACCTTATGTCAACTTCAGCATGTCTTACCATGGTCCCATTGTGGCACAGTTTGTAGATGTAAATGACTATGACAAAGACTTTATAAGGGAACCTTTGCACACTAAGTGGAAATGTAAAGTTGTACAGCCATTGTGATGAAAACATACAGAATTTCTTCAAAAAAGTCAAAATAGAACTACCATATAATCCAGTAGTCCTACTACTGGGTATATATCCAAAGGAAATGAAATCGGTCTGTCAACAAGACATCCGCACTCTCATGTTTACTGCAGCACTATCCACAAGAGGCCAAGAAATGTAAACTATCTAAGTGTCCATCCACTGGTGCATGGATAAAGAAAATGAGGTACATATACACAATTATATGCTTTTGAGCCATAAAAAAGATGAAATCTTGACAATCTTGATAGCACAGATAGAACTGAATAAATAGTCTGAATAAATAGTAATGTTAAGTAAAATAAGTCAAGCACAGAAAGACAGTATGTGATCTCAGTCATATATAGAGTGTAAAAAACAGGTGATCTCATAGCATTTAGAGTATAATGGTGGTTATCAGAGGTTGGGGAGTGAGAGAGTGGGGAAAGGTTATTGATGGGCACTAGGTTATAGCTAGACAGGAGTGAGAAGTTCTGGGACTCTACTGTCCACTGGATAACTATATATAATGGTAGTATACTGTATATTTTTCTACTTAAAAAAAAACAGAAGGTAGGATTTTAAATGTTTTTACCATAAAGAAATGTTAAGTGTTTGAGGAGATATGTTTACTCTGATTGGGCATTACAATGTATGCATATATTTAAACATCATATGGTACCTCATTAATATGTAGTTTTTATATGTCCTTTAGAAGAAAAAAAAAACTTTCAAGTAGTGGAAGTAGTGACAATGGCAGTGGAAGTGGCAGCTACAGCCAGGATGTGAGCAGAGTGACGCCCATGTGGGAGGCAGCCACACTCCTGGGGAAACTGTTGAGCACAACTGCTATGCTGAAAGGTGGTTCTGTACCTGCTCTGCTTGTGCTTAGCAATAGCCTGGAAATCCAGCAGGACCAGTCACTTGGAGTTAATCCACAATCCCCACAAAAATGGGATAAAGGCAAAGTATTTGAAGTGATGTTGTCTACAGAGCACTTCCACCACAGAAACTGTAACCTTTATATGAAGTCTCTACCATCAACAGATTTCCAAGCAACAATCAGTGTTCCACACAATCACATATAGTCACGAGAACTTCTATTTGATCAATGATATGAAGGATCTAGAAGCGGAAGTACTACATCCAACCATATGGGCAAAGCTTTCAGTAAGCCATAGGAATTGATCATATTAAAGAGTTAGTAGATGATTCCCTAAATAATGTCAGAAAGTACAATCCAATGCTTTGGTTTTCAGAGTGCATTTGGTTATGGGGGATGGAATAATGGAGTATGCTACAGAAGCCCCATATGACACTATTCACTTAGGAGCTACAGTCACCATTGTGTCCCAAACACTAACAGACCAGATAAAGCCTGGTGGAAGCCTGTGACATTGCTGATCAGTCTTTAAGGTGGGAGCCAAATTTGGAGCAGTATGACAGGACACAAGACAGCAGCATCAAAATGACACCTCTGAAGGGAGTAATATATGTACCTCTAACAGATTTTTAAAAAGCAGTAGTCCATGTGGATGTTACCCTATCTTCTGCTCTTTCTTCTTCCACACGTGCAAAGGATAAACTGTAAGCATCAGCTTGACCAGCCTGTAATAATCCAGTGGATTTCTCATCTCAGTCCTCAAAGCTTTATGAAAACCAGCAGCATCACAGCTTGCTTTAGACTGTTACACGATTATTTTCAACATGAAAGTACATGATTTTGCAGGGTTTTCTAATTATTCAAGTAGACACCCAGCCCAGTTGCTAGAGGAAGGTTGTAAAGTAGAAATGCAGGTGTATTTCTTTCACAGTCTCACATTTTACTTTAAAGTCTTAAAAGAAGGGTTCTGCAAAATGGAAAATTTAATTTGCAAACTTATTTTGAGAAATGGTTTTCCTTTTCTTAGATACTTCATTCTATTCTGGTATTAATTTATCAGATCACTTTTGTAATTGGGTGACACTACCACTCACAACTTAAGATGCGTGGTATTTAGATATACATGAGATATTACTTAGAAAACAGAGAGGAGAGATCTGGCACCGTGGTGCGGTGGTTAAGCCACTGTTTTTGATGCAAGCATCCCATATGGGCACCAGTTTGAGTCCTGGTTGCTCCACTTCCAATCCAAGTCCCTGTTAATGTGCCTGAGAAAGCAGCAGAACATGGCCCAAGTACTTGGGCCCCACCACCCATGTGGGAAACCTAGATGGAGGTCCAGGCCTCTGGCTTTGGCCTGGCCCAGCCCTGGCTAAACCAGCAGATGGAAGATCTCCATCCCTACCTCCTTTCAATAAAACTCTGGCTTTCAAATAAAATAAGTAAATCTTAAAAAAAAAAAAAAAGGAAGGAAGAAAAAGAAATGAACTCTCTTTTTAAAGCTTTGAAGTACTGTCATAGAATAGCTTGTTACAGATACAGTAAGCTGCTTTGTTACCCTTTTAAAACCAGGCATTTGTAAATACTGAAACTTAAGATGCCAAATTATGTCCTATAAACAATCAGCTGCTCAGACTGGACACCACTGTCATAGTTCTTTCTTCTTCTCTCTACATGTGATAGGAGATTTGTAGCTTAGTGTTGGCATTACTATTTCTGGGCTGGGCAGATGCTGGGAGCCAGTAATGCAATCAAGGCCTCCCATGTGGATGGCAGGAAGCTGGAGTTGGGAACCCGAGACAGAACTTGAACCCAGGCCCTCCCATGCGGGACACTGACATCTTACCAATAGACTAAGTTCTCTTTATTGGCTTTTCTATTTCTAATTGGCTCCTGACAAGGTATACGAATCTAACATGTTGTGTAAGCTGCTTCCTAGGTACTGCACAGCTTAGGAAGTGCTGTTTTGTCAAAGTTCAGAGTTAAGAAGGTATAAATATTTTAATTTTAAAAGAGTCTTTGGGGCCCGCATTGTGGCATAGCAGGTAAAGCTGCTGCCTGCGATGCCAGCATCTCATATGGGCACCAGTTCGAGTCCCAGCTGCTCCACTTCCAAAGCAGTCCTTGTTGATGTACCTGGGAAAACAGCGAAGGATGAGCCAAGCCCTTGGGTCCTTGCACCCACATGAGAAACCCTGCAGAAGCTCCTGGCTGCTGGCTTCTGGCTGGCCCAACCCTGGCCATTGTGGCCATCTGGTAGGTGAAGCAGCTGATGGAAGATATCTCTCTCTTGCTTCTGTGTGTGTGTATGTATGTACGTGTGTGTGTGTTCCTCTCTCTGTGATGCTCTGCCTTTCAAACAAATAAAAGCAAAATCTTTATTTAAAAAAGTCTTTATAGTCATACTCATGATTAGATTTTAAAAAGAAAATTGGCAATTATTTCTAAGACATTATGTGATACATTTTTATGTATAGATGAGAAAACCATCAGGCATTACCAGTGTCTGAAGAAGACCAGGATGGCCAACAACTTTTACCAAGAGAAAAAGCCATCTTCTACTTCTTTTTCATTTATGTATTTACATAAATACATAAATCAAATACGTTATTTATTTAAGACTCCCAATATTTACCTTTACCAAAATCCTCTGGGTGATGGCATCGGAAGCACTGGGTGAAACAGCTATTACTGTGATAGGAATTTCTCCCAGCTGTGTTGGCCTGACAGGGAAAACAACAGTCGCCCCATCCTCACTGGGGACCAAAATGGTTTGCTGGTGTCCCGTGGCATTTATTTCACTTGAAGTCATTAGAATATCAAATTTGTCACTTTTCTCAATTATTACCTTAACCTGGAAGAAAAAAAAACACCAAGATTTTGTATGATAACTGCTCTTCAGGGAAGATATTTTTATCATCACTTTAAGTAGTATTAAGTCTGTGAGGTTTAAGACTAGAGAAAAATTAGATTCAGCCTGAGAGAGGATGAAGGCTATCAGAAAAGACTTCAGATCTTGTCTATACTTCTCTTCTCCACTGCACCATATCTGGAGAAAGGACACCTTCAGCCCCATTTCTAGTCTGCCCACTAACAAACGCAGTATGGGAAGCCACTGGGTGCTAAGACTGTGCACAGAAAAGCTGTTCCACATATTGGTATCACTATCAGAGCCTGATTCAATTTTGTCACCCTAGGAGACGCCGGTGCCATTAGAAATAATGAGAGCAATACGTGTGAGAATCCCTGCAAAAACTATTTCAAGGAAAGCACAAGTCAGTCCTGAAGCGTATCTTGCTTGTAAACCCTGGTGAAGCTGTCAGTCTCACCAAGAACAGCATTAGATTTACATTTTATTAACCATATTCCCGCTTCTTGTGTGCTTCTAAAATAGTTTTGTAAAAGTAATAATGATAATTCTCATTGCATAGATGAGGAAACTACCATTAAATTCTATTTACTGCTAAGCAGTGGGCCAGACATGGAAAGTGGGCCTTCTGACTTCAGATCTTTCGCTCACAATACTGTATCACATTGAGTGGATTAAAAAGTAAAATTTTAAAATAAAAATAGATATAGTGCTTAGAGAGATTATTGCATTTTCATGCAATAAGGTTAATTCCATATCCCCACTCATTTTGGGGCGGGGGCAATATCAATCCCATAGTCTGCACTACTAACAGCACAACATAAACAGTGGGCCTAATCCCTATCCTCCAGGGCACTGACTAGCTAGGCAAACACAAGACACAAGAGCCAAGAAATAAACCCTTGAAAATACAAGGCACTGCATCAACACGGAGACTACAAGCACAACAGAATGGGTGAGAGTCCTCAGGAAAGGCATTTTAGACTCAAGGCAGGTCCTGAAGGGGTTATTCATGCCAATTGCCACAGGCATGGAACGGCAATGAGCAGTGGCACACATTTCAGGGAGACCAGGGGAAAATGCACAGAGGCAAGAGAAAGGAATGCCTCAGGCACAATAGGAAATGAAAGGGCTACTGTGTTGAGGGTTAAGAAGAGAAAGTGTATAGACATTAATTAAGCAGAAGAAATCACTGACAAAGATAATTTATGTTCAATTGCCCAGCAATATACACGAATAAAAGGCTGAGAAGCCCAAATGCCCAAACATTACCCAAGCCAATCCCTGTATGACTTTTCCAATCTCTCATGACGTATAAATGATCAACAAAACCTTGAATATATTACCTCAATAGCATCTTTCAAATAACTGAATATGGTTACTTCCAAAGCAAATTCTTCACCTCTGATAAGAGAGTAGGGAAGATTCAAAAAAATGAAAAATGGCTGGAAGGCTTGTAGCTGGAAAAAACATAATGAGTACATATTTTTACTCACATCAGAAGTATTCACATCTTATCCGACTAAATGCAACCTTTACAAAACCTGTGACACTTACAGCTTCACCTAGAAATGCCCAGTTGCTTTCAGTCAAAAGAAAATAGCATCTTATCCCAAGTGAATGTTGGCAAAATTATTTATGTTATTAAAACAATAATCACTACATCTTATTAAGAGCCTACTAGGAACCAAGCACATCATAAATTATTTCACATAAGCATTATAATTCTATAAGAATATTACACTCTGATTTTATACAGAAGAAAACAAAGTTCAGAAACCTCCATAACTAGGACAAGATCATTTTGCTGGCAAGTGGAAGAGTCGAGACTGGATCCCAGCCTGTCTGATGCCAAAGCAAGATGTCCTTCTATTATGCTGATATTGACTCAATCAATCTGTTTTAAAAGCCACTGGACAAGCCAAACAGCCTGTTTTATTCCAGTGTGAGAAATCTCGGTGTGGCAGGCCCAGTGATGTTCTGCTTACTCCGTTTGACAAGTACACATGTGCTTTCTCTTTGCTGATGCAACACTAAGAGTGTTAGCCAACTCCTACAGGGACAGTGAGCCCTTCCCTTCTTTCTGAAGCCAAACCTTGGTTAGTTAAAACTGATGCTTCCACTGGACGCTGTAGTTCCCTCTAAACACCTCTACAGGGTTTCTTAGATTGTCACCGATTGGAGAGTACTATTAGCACTTCATAGGCAAAGGTCTAGAATGCTCAGGGCAGTCTCAGACAATGAAGACTTGTCTCATGTTCCTAATCATTCTTGAGTATTTCTTCAGACATTCATGTAGATAAAGTAATGCTTATAATGTGCTGAGGTTCCAATCTAATTCTAATTCTTATATCACCAAAGCATTTTTCAATACACACTGTATTTTCCATGAACACATGTACATTATAAACTGAGAGAAGACTGTGCCTTGATTTGTTTCTAACTGTACCAAAAGTTGTTCACCATTTCATAGAGTTACATCACCACAAGCAGTACCACTCAGGATTTTTAGGTTGCTGAAATAACACATTTATCATACTGAATCTATGGTTGTTACACGCAGGGAGATTCTAAGTGTGGTACAAACATCTCAGTATGTCACCCTGCCTTCAAGTTCAAGTCACTTACATAATGAAGTACATATTTTATTACGTACTACTTTCCTTTTATTTCTCCTTAGTATTTCACTTAGGGCATCAGATTGATGTTTTGCAAAGTTGTATGTGTAAGTTATATTTTCTCTGAATTTCATTTTGAGATGGTAAAGAGGAAACACAAAAGATCTGTTATGAAAAGGGGACTTTAGATGGAATGGGTGAGAGCCACTACTCTAAGGCCACTCATGGTCATTGTATTCCTCTTGCCAGAGACAAGTTTAGAAAACAATGTGTGATGCAATTTGACCAAAGAGATGTGAAGGAATTTCTGCAATGGGACATCTTGAGAAGTTCTGCTCATCTTTGAAGAGGGACACATGGAATTGCCTTTGTAAGTGGTTAGATCCAGTCAATAATAAACTTTTCTATCCAAATCTTAATATGGACCTAGTATATTTAATATAGCTTTTATTCTAAAATATAAAACACAAGAAAAGGAAACAAAGCCAAGGAATCCCCAAACTGTGATAAATAGCATAAGCAACAATTTTTAAAAGTCTATTAAGTAGCTGATACTTTCTTAACTTTGTGCACTATACCATTGATAAACAGCCCTTTAATATATTACCTCCACTGGAGCAGTTGTTAGTCCAAGACCTAAGTCTTCAGAGATGACAAAGGCATTTGCAACCCAAGAAGTGATGGAATCAGGTACAGTCACTTCAAATTCTTGGTCAGTCTTGGATCTGGAGCCAATATAAACATTTAAAAAAATCACAAAACCAAGAACAGACATTTTAAAATAAGTCAACATAGCCAAACTACTTTTAGAAGAATTTTATTTTTCTGTATCAATTATAGACCTAAATTTAAAATCATTTAAAAGATTTAAGCAAAAACAATAGATCCCAAGTTCTCAAAGAATAGCTCCCAACAAAATAATACTGTACATCACTGTATATTTTAATAAAATTTTTGGTCATTTATGTGTCATATCTTCAGAGTATCTTCAGAATAAACATTATTTTTCATTAATTTTGTACAGAGAATAAATGCAGAAGTTCAACTGTAACTACAGTGTTTTCCTCTCAATTTACAGAAATGCTTGCTCTCTGTATCCCTGCCAGTTGTGTGACTGATTTGTTGGGACTTTTTTCTAATTATATTTGACTCATGTCTTCTTTCAGGTATCTTAAATGGCTGACTATAAAATACTGTGTAGATTTTATGCTTTATCTGCTTGCTTATCAGGTAGTACGCAGTTTGCCAGCTAAGCTGAATTCCTTCCACCACACACATGCCCTCTCCCTGTGACTCACAGGGGATGTTTTATGAGGAGAAGGGTTCAGCTGGCAGCACTGCCAGAGGTCCAGGAGGGATTCTCACCCCTGCCAACAAATGTAGAACCAGAAATCCTCCTCCAGTGAGAACGATGAGATTCATTTAAGTTAAAATCACCCTTAATTTAAAATGGATCTCTCTTCTTGATATTCTCCCAATAAACCATGTGGCTTTATTAAATATCATATATAAATCCCATAAACATCATCCTAATCCAAAAACCTCTTTGTCTACCCAGTCTTAATTACACTACATTTGTACTTAAATATTAGAGGGCAAAACTTATTTAAAACAAGCACAAAATATATATGGACAAAGAACTTCATAAATTTTTACCCCATATGGGTGTCTATCCAAATCCAAGTCTCTGGAAAATGCTTTCTGACATGTGGGTAATCAACGGAAGAAAAGTCGTGAATGTCTACCATGTTCCCATCATTTTCCTCCACAAACCTCTCAGCATACTCCAAAGTATCATCTAAAAATAAACATTGACAATAGGTAGGCAAGCAGTCACTGGAGAGAATGAATTATAAGCTTGGTGCACACAATCGTAGCTCCTCAGCTGAGTTTGTCTTGTTCAAGCCTCTCATTATATAGATGAGAAACCTAAGAGAAGTCAGGGAGTTGACTCAAAACCACATGGACAGTGACATCCGGGCCAGAACTAAAAACAAACAAAAAAATTCCCTGAAAAACTACTTACAAATTGTTTAAAAATTTTTAAATTTGTATTTCTTAAGTTAAATCACATTCTTAGAGCCACCTGTAATTTTTCTCCTCTCCTCTTGCTGTCTCCCTAGTACTGATTATCATTGACTATACCACTCATAACATGCTTCAATCATTTGTTTACTGGATATCAAAATTAAAAAGTTACATTGTCATACAGATGTTGGATCATCTTTTTTCACAATTTCTGTAAATCTAAAATTATTTCAAAATAAAATGTGAAGAAAATTACACTGTAGTAAGTACCAAGGTACAAAAAGGAAGGCAATGAACTCCATTCATAGACAATGGAGAAAAGAAACAAATAAAAACCTGTAATAAACATAAGTAGGGGAATAACAGACACATGGAAAAGGTCTACCATACAGAAAACGGTAGATTTTACATGGAACCCATATATTGAAAGAGTAAGACTAGAGAAGAGACCCGGTGAGCAAGGTAACGGGGAGATGCAGAAAAGCTGTTTATGTAGAGAATGCTGGGAGTGGCTGGTAAACCAGAGTGGCTCCACAGATGCAGCTGGAAGCAGACAGAGGCCTGGATTAGGAACCAGCACTGCATCATGTGTCAGACTCAGATGTAAGAAATCTTAAAGGTGTGTCCAAAGGAAGACATGAACACAAGCCTTTTGGGGCATGATCTCAGGGAGGCAATGCCCAGGATCTGGTTTGAGGCACTAAGAAGGGTACAACATCAGTTTGAATGAAAAGAGCAACAAGAACTCCTTGCTTGAAGCAAGAATAAAATATCAAATTTATGGAAGTCTGTATGGAAGAATGGTGGAATCATTGATGCTTTTCAAAAAGTCTGTGGGAACAATGTCCCAACGAAATCAGCAGCTTACAAATGAAAACTCAGTTTAAGAAGAGATGGAGAATGCAGAAGATGAATCCCACAGTGGCAGACCTTCCACAGCAACTTGTAAGGAAAGAAATTAATCTTGTACATACCCTAATAGAAGAGAATCAACAATTAACAGCAGAAACAACAGCTAAAAGCATAAACACCTCAAAGGATTCAGCTTATATAATTCTGAAAAACTGAAGTTGAGCAAGTTTACCTTACTCATAGTGGGTATCACAACAGCTGTACACAAGAGTATTCTTTTTTTTTTAATGAATGTAGGCTATTTTTTTTATTTGACAGATAGAGTTAGACAGTGAGAGGGAGAGCGAGACAGAGAGAAAGGTCTTCCTTCCGTTGGTTCACCCCCCAAATGGCCACCACGGCCGGAGCTATGCCAATCCGAAGCCAGGAGCCAGGTGCTTCTTCCCGGTCTCCCATGAGGGTACAGGTGCCCAATCACCTGGGCCATCCTCCACTGCCTTCCCGGGACACAGCAGAGAGCTGGAATGGAAGAGGAGCAGCCAGGACTAGAACCGGTGCTCATACGGGATGCCAGCGCCACAGGCAGAGGATTAACCAAGTGAGCCATGGCGCCGGCCCATGAGTAGAGTTTTCAATAGGAATTTGAAACAAGTGGGACCAAGATCTTGAAGCATTTCTTTGAATTGTAATAGGAGATGAAACATGGCTTTTCTAGTATGATCCTGAAGGTAAAGTGCAATCAAAGCAATGGCCTCCAAGGATGGAAGCGGTCCAGTTACAGCAAAAGTGGACTGGGTGAGGGAAAGAGTCATGACAACCACTTTTTGGGAGGCACAAGGTATTTTGTATGTGGACTTTCTGGAGGGCCAAAGAACTGTAACAACTCGTTAGGAGCGTTTTTGAGAAAGTTAGCCAGAACTTTAACAGAAAAACACCAGGAAAGCTTCAGAAGAGTCACTGTGCACCATGACAATGCCCCTGCTCATTCCTCTCATCAACACAATCTGCAAGAGTTTCAACGGAAACCCGGAGGCGGCTGCCTTACAGTCATGATTTGGCTCTTTCCTTTTTCTTTCTTAATCTTAAAGAGATCTCTAAAGGGCATCCATTTTTTCCTTCAATTGAAATGAACAAGACAGCACTGACACAGTGAAATTTCCAGGACCCTCAGGTATTTAGGGGTGAAGTTAAATGGCTGATACCACTGCTTACCAAAGCGTCCTGAGGGGCCGGCACTGTGGCGCAGTGGGTTAACGCCCTGGCCTGAAGCGCCGGCATCCCATAAGGGTCCTGGTTTGAGTCCCAGCTGCTCCTCTTCCAATCCAGCTCTCTGCTATGGCCTGGGAAAGCAGTAGAGGATGGCCCAAGTCCTTGGGCCCCTGCACCCATGTGGGAGACCTGGAAGAAGCTCCTGGCTCCTGGCTTCAGATCAGCACAGCTCCGGCTGTTGCGGCCGACTGGGGAGTGAACCATCAGATGGAAGACCTCTCTCTCTGCCTCTCCTCTCTGTGTGTAATTCTGACTTTAAAATAAAATAAATAAATCTTTAAAAAAAAATAGTGTCCTGAACTTGATGGCTCTTATGTAGATAACACTTTACACTTTTTGGTTTTTGTTTTTGTTTTTTTAAGGGTATGCCTAGGTAAAAATCCATTCTGTGTTATATTCTTTGCATTCCATTTTCCTTTAGTTTCCAAATAAAGAACATCTCATACAGAAAAAGGAAGTGAGCCAAATGCAAAGGTATGTCCAAAATATGACAGTGAGTGTTAGGTAAAACTGGCATAAAATGAGAAGAGAAAAAATAGTTGGGTCCAGATTTTAAAATATCAAGTAAAATGCTGAAGGATTTGGACTTAATCCTTTAAACAATGATGATTCACTGAAAATGTTAAAATAAACTAAAAACATGATTTAGCTCATGTTGTATACATATAACTCTGACAACATCATGAACAATGGCTTGGAGCTAGGGCAAGATGGAGGCTGACAAAACAATGAGTTAGGAGGTTATTGCATTGGTCAAGGAGATACTGCTGAGGGTCTGAAGCCAATCAGAGGCGAGGAGAGAAGGGTCTCAAGCAATTTTGCTCCTCCTCTTGGCTGAATGTCCTCAGTGTGCACCTATGGCATGCTTTCCTTTCCCTACCACAGCCCTTAGCACACTCCTCTATGTATATCTTGGTCTGGCCACTAGACCAAGCTGGAATCCCCATTGCCCCAAACAGGCAACTAACATCATACTGCCTATTCAATAATGAATGAACAAATTGTATCTGAAAGATAACAAGAAAATGGCACTCATAATGATCCAATATATATCAAGACCTTTGAGCTGCTGAAATATGTGTATGTAAGACTGCATTTGTATAAATCAATGGTGAAGAATGTTATTCTACTACAGTTTTAATGAACTGTGATTATTTTAAAATTTACTGTACATGGGTGAAATGGTCATATTTGCATTTGTTTACAGCTCTTGCTTATATTCCTGCTGAACTAAGGTATTTTTACTTTCTACTAGTTGATCCCTTTATTTACTGGAGCATTAAGCCCTTGACTGTAATGTTAATTAAAAATATATTTTCTCAAAAACTAAAAATGAGGGAAGGAGGGAAGGGAGGGAAGGAGAAAGGAGAGAGGGAAAAGAGGATGAGAAGCAAGAAGAAAATACCAGTATATTCTTAGGGTTCTATGAACTATATTTTATTTTTTTTTGGTATTAATATTACATTAACATAAAAATAAAAGAAAATAATTTTTTACAAAACACATTTATACCTACTACATGCACTATGATTTTTTTTTTTTTACAGCCAGAGTGGACAGTGAGAGAGAGAGACAGAGATAAAGGTTTTCCTTTTGCCGTTGGTTCACCCTCAAATGGCCGCCGCAGCTGACAAGCTGCGGCCAGTGCACCGCGCTGATCCAAAGGCAATAGCCAGGTGCTTCTCCTGGTTGCCCATGGGGTGCAGGGCCCAAGCACTTGGGCCATCCGCCACTGCCTTCCCAGGCCACAGCAGAGAGCTAGCCTGGAAGAGGGGCAACCGGGACAGAATCCGGCGCCCCGACCGGGACTAGAACCCGGTGTGCCGGCGCCGCAAGGCGGAGGATTAGCCTAGTGAGCCGCGGCACCGGCGCAGTATCATTTTTTACATTTGCATTTTACCTCCTAACAACCCTAAGAAACAAGTAATATTACCAACTCTATATGTTAAGAGAAAATCAGAGGCTTAGAGAGGTTACTTAAGTTATAAGGTCAGAATTGAAAGCAAGGGGTATTTGATAGCCTCTGTGCTGTTCCACCTCAGAGAGAAAGAAAGGAAGTAATCAAGGATGAGTCCTGGGTTTCTGATTTGGATATCTAGGAATGTAACAATTTTATAAAAGAGATATGAAAATATCAATTCAAGGAATCAGCTCAATTAAATCATATCAAGAAAGGGAAGATCAAGGCTGTGAGGCAAGAGAAGCCCACAAAGCTGGTTTGTGTTATACTGAATTTAAGATATCTGCATGGTCTCAGAGTACAGAAACAGAAGAGTAAGATTAATGGTTGAATTGTCCTGAGTTGAGTTTAGTGAAGGAGATTTGACAGAGTAAGCAACTGGGAAGGAAATCCACCAAATCCATTAACCTGTAGTCCAGGCCAAGTGTTGTAGAGCAGTAAAGGCAGACAAAATGAATAGCACAGAATAACCAGAAGTCAGGGAACTGAAAAATCTTAGTTAGAACAAAGAACATGCCTAATAGATTTGGGGAGTGCGGACTATAGAAGGTAGCAGGAGGCCGGCACCGCGGCTCACTAGGCTAATCCTCTGCCTTGCGGCGCAGGCACACCGGGTTCTAGTCCCAGTTGGGGCGCCGGATTCTGTCCCGGTTGCCCCTCTTCCAGGCCAGCTCTCTGCTGTGGCCAGGGAGTGCAGTGGCGGATGGCCCAAGTGCTTGGGCCCTGCACCCCATGGGCAACCAGGATAAGTACCTGGCTCCTGCCATCGGATCAGCGCGGTGCACTGGCCGCAGCTCGCGAGCCGCGGCGGCCATTGGAGGGTGAACCAATGGCAAAGGAAGACCTTTCTCTCTGTCTCTCTCTCTCACTCTCTACTCTGCCTGTAAAAAAAATAAAAAATAAAATAAAATTAAAAAAAAAAAAAAGAAGGTAGCAGGATAGGCATGTGAGATGTTAGGAGCACACTCCAGTTGGTAACATGGCCTTGGATCCCATTATTGCAATTGTGGTGATCACAGGATAGTGCACGTTCAACTGAGGTTGAAACCCACCCCACCCCACCCACAGGATAACAACAGGAGTAAGAACTGAAATCCTGTGTGAGCGGGAAAGAGGAAGTACATTGATTGAATGTTAATGGAAGGAGCTTTGACTGGAATTTTTGAGCTTCAACTGATAAGGAGCTTTCTTCCCTCAGAGTTTTTGAACAGTGGTCTGATAGTAGACACAAAAACACTGGAATCTTCCGTACCTACTGATCCCGAGCCACAAGAGCAGCAGAGAAATGAACATGGGTCACTTGAGAAGGTGCATACAGAGCTAGTTAGAGTCTCAGGTTTCTTCTGTTACAGTGAAAAGGTAGAAAAGAGTTCTCGGCCGGCGCCGCGGCTCACTAGGCTAATCCTCCGCCTAGCGGCGCCGGCACACCGGGTTCTAGTCCCGGTCGGGGCGCCGGATTCTGTCCCGGTTGCCCCTCTTCCAGGCCAGCCCTCTGCTGTGGCCAGGGAGTGCAGTGGAGGATGGCCCAGGTGCTTGGGCCCTGCACCCCATGGGAGACCAGGAAAAGCACCTGGCTCCTGGCTCCTGCCATCAGATCAGCACGGTGCGCCGGCCGCATCGCGCTGGCCGCGGCAGCCATTGGAGGGTGAACCAACGGCAAAGGAAGACCTTTCTCTCTGTCTCTCTCTCTCTCACTGTCCACTCTGCCTGTCAAAAAAAAAAAAAAAAAAAAAAAAAAAAAAAAAAAAAGGAAAAGAGTTCTCAGGAAAGGTAAGAGATACAGTATCACTGATGAGTGTAACAGGAGTCGTCAAGCCAGATTTGGTAAGTAAATGCAATCCAAGAGGGGTCAAAGCTGGACTGACAAATGGACAAGTCTTCAGTATCCAGAGATCATGATGACTACATAAAATCTCCAAGACTATAAAATTATCTTTCATGCTTCAGGAAAGAACTGGCCCAAGGCCAGTCAGCTGGGGCTCAGTGTAGAGTAACTGAGTACACCTGACAAAAACAGGAGAATCCAGGGGTACAAACTGACAGTTCTGAATGCCTTTCAAGATCCTATTAGTGTAATTTTACCTGAAAGCAATCATCCATTCCCATTTACATATTTCCTACAGTCCAAACATTTTATGACTTCTCCTTCAAAGTGCATTTAGTATTGTTGATGATCAACTCCATTTAGCAATTCTGGGGATCAGTATACACACAAACGAGACGGGTGCATGCACGTGTACATAGGTACACTGTTATACTTTATGACATTTTGGCTACTTTCCAGGTGAACATTAAAAAGTTAGAGGACACAAATGTTTCAAAAACATGTTCTTTTTAACTAATTCCAAAATAATACCACAGTTTGCAATATAAATTGGAAGCTCTTCAAATATGTACGAAAATAAAACTACCTTAACGAACTACAAAAAGTCAGGGGAAAGCATTCATTTAAAAAGATCTAGACAACTAACTGAGCACCAAAGGGGAAACTTGTTGAAGTGAAATAGACACTATGAGAAACAGTGACTTGATCAGCTCTTGTCCTGACGGTTGATGTACAATGTAATACCTTATCCATTTTAGTATTTTTTTTTGTTCTAGTACCATTGGTTGAACTCTGTAATTAACACACAATTATTCTTAGGTGTTTAAATTCAACTGAAAAGTGATCCCTGTTAGGAATTTGGAAAACATTATGCTGAGTGAAATAAGCCAATCCAAAAGGGACAAATACCACATGTTCTCCCTGATAGGTGACAACTAACTGAGCACCGAAAAGGAAACCTGTTAAAGTGAAATGAATACTATGAGAAATGGTGACTTGATCAGCCCTCGCCCTGACTGTTGATGAACAACTTAATATGTGATCCATCTTAGTATTTTTGTTTGTGTGTTCTACTTAATACTTTTGGTTGAAGACTGTAATCAATACACAATTCTTCTTAAGTGCTGAAACTTAACTGAAAAGTGATCACTGTTAAATATAAGAGTGGGAATAAGAGAGAGAAGAGATGTGCAATTCGGGACATGCTCAAGCTGACTTACCTCAAAAGGTAGAGTTAGAAACATACCAAGGGATTCCAATTCAATCCCATCAAGGTGTCATGTACCAATGCCATCTCACTAGTCCCAGTGATCAATTTCTGTTCACAATTGATCATAATGATAGGACTAAGAGTCAAAGGGATCACATAAACAAGAATAGTGTCTGCAAATACTAGCTGATAGAATCAAAAAGGGAGAGAACGATCCAACATGGGAAGTGAGATACACAGAAGACCCATAGATGGCAGATGTCCTAAACAGCACTCTGGCCTCAGAATCAGCCCTTAAGGCATGCGGATCCGGCTGAAAAGCCCATGAGAGTATTTCAGGCATGGAAAGCCAAGACACCCTGGCAAAAAAAAAAAAAACCAACAACCTAAATGAAAGATCTCCGCGAATGAGATCCCAGTGGAAAGAACAGGTACCTTTCTCTGAAGGGAGGAGAGAACTTCCACTTTGACCATGGCCTTTCTAAATATGATCAGAGTTGGTGAACTCAGGGGGCTTCCATAGCCTTGGCAGCTCATGACAAGAGCCTAGGGTGATTACTGATGCCACAAACAAGAGTGTCAATTTGTTAAGTCAACAACAGGAGTCACTGTGCACTTACTCCTCACGTAGGATCTCTGTCCTCAATGTGCTGTACATTGAGATTTAATGCTATAACTAGTATTCAAACAGTATTTTTCACTTTATGTTTCTGTGTGGGAGCAAACTGTTGAACTCTTTACTTAATGTATGCTAAACTGATCTTCTGTATATAAAGAGAATCGAAAATGAATCTTGATGTGAATGGAAGGGGAGAGGGAGTGGGAAAGGGGAGGGTTGTGGGTGGGAGGGACGTTATGGGGGGGAAGCCATTGTAATCCATAAGCTGTACTTTGGAAATTTATATTCATTAAATAAAAGTTAAAAAAATAAATAAAAAATAAAAAGATCTAGACAGGAACCCATATGAACATCCCATGCCATGACCTGAGTATATATCCAAGTACATTAAACTCCAAATATTTTAAGACAAGAGAACAGAAAATGAAAATCATAACATCTATGTTCAACCACAAAGTATCCATACTAAACAGGTAAAAGACAAATAATTTACAAGCCAGGTTTTACTTACAAACACCATCAATATAATCCTTCGTAAGGGTTGCATCCGTCAACACCCAAAGGCCACATTCCTAGAAAGAATAATTGTAATTTTTCCTTTAAAAAGTTTAAATGCTCCTCCCTGAATTATCACAGAAATTTCCTCGACTCAGTATTTCTTATTTCTGAGAGCTTATGTATATACAAGTATATTAGACTTCTGTCTCTCTCCCTAATACAGCGCGCACACACACAATTTCAAACCAAGCAAAGTTATGTAAAGGTAGGAAATTATTTGTTTAGTGACAATTCCATGATGCAGTTAATAAAGCAGTAACATTTTATAATGAGTTCTTGTTCTAACAGTGTTTGCAATAGTAAATTATATAAATTTCTTTTCAAATTATGTAGCAAATTAAGCATACCTGAAAGACTGCAAAAGAATTCATGAACATGCCTAAATAATATCCTGTATTATAAAGTTCCAGTTCTTGGACCACCTAAGGAAAAGATAAAATAGAATGAATGGATACATATCCATCTTTTCTGTCTTCCATAATATTTCTTATAAGTAACATCATGAAAACATAGCCTTCATGTTTATCAAATTTGAAAATGATACAAATTGAGTAGTGATAAATATGTAACTGATTGTTCATGATTTAGCCAAAATTACATAACTTAAACATATTTTTACTGTGTTCCCCAATCCAGAATTCAGAAGTGTGGACATGAGTTCTACACAGGAGGAATTTAAAGATCACTGATTAACTAGACCATCACAAAGACACGTTAAAAATGATCCATTCTTTTGGTGGAGATAAATAAGTTAAATTTGATGGTGCTTAATATAAGTTCTGCAAAATGTCAGTTACTTGAGTTAATAAAAAATAACCTAAAGAAACAATTCACAAGAGGAAAAACAAATTATTGATAAACATAAAAAGTACCCAAAATGTAAGTATGGAATTAGAATATGATCCAGTTTAAAAATAAAGTATCAGAAATTAAAAAAAAAGTGACCCAGCAATTCCACTCCTAGGTATCTACACAAAGAACTGAAGACAGGACTCAAATAGACACTTAAAAGCCAACGTTCATTCCACTTTGACCATGGCCTTGTCTAAAAATTATCAGAGTCAGTGAACTCAGGGGGCTTCCATAGCCTTGGCAGCTCATGACAAGAGCCTAGGGTGATTACTGATGCCACAAACAAGAGTGTCAATTTGTTAAGTCAACAACAGGAGTCACTGTGCACTTACTCCTCATGTAGGATCTCTGTCCTCAGTGTGCTGTACATTGAGATTTAATGCTATAACTAGTATTCAAACAGTATTTTTCACTTTATGTTTCTGTGTGGGAGCAAACTGTTGAACTCTTTACTTAATGTATGCTAAACTGATCTTCTGTATATAAAGAGAAATGAAAATGAATCTTGATGTGAATGGAAGGGGAGAGGGAGTGGGAAAGGGGAGGGTTGTGGGTGGGAGGGACATTATGGGGAGGAAGACATTGTAATCCATAAACTGTACTTTGGAAATTTATATTCATTAAATAAAAGTTTTAAAAAAAAAAAGCCAACGTTCATTGTAGCATTAGTCACACTAGCCAAAAGGTAGAAACAATCTACATGTCCATCCACACAATAGAACACTACTCAGCCATAAAGAGAAACGAAGCCCAGATACATGCTGCAGCATGGAGGAAACTTGAAAACACAGTGCCAAGTGAATCCAGGCAAAAAATGACAAATGTATCATTCTACTTGTATGAAAGATCTAAAATAGGCAAACTCACAAAGACAGAAGTAGATTCGAGGTTACCAGGGGTTGGGGAAGGAGACTGAGAAAGCATTATTTTATGGTTACAGAGTGTCTGTTTAGGGCAATAGAAAGGTTTTGGAAATAGATAGCAGCCATGGTGGCACACTGTTGTGACATAATTAATGTCACTCAACAGTACACTGAAAAATGGCAAGAAGCAAAAATGTTGTGTTATATATGAGTTTTTTAATACAACAAAAAATGAAAGTTTTATACCTTTTTAGGTGACTTTGCATTCTTCTCCCTTATTTATGTTAGCATTAACCAGAGAAAATAAAACAAAGGTAGAATGAAAAATCAGGAAAGTATTGATGTGCAAGTTGAAAAAAAAAAAACATATTCTAGTATAAAATTAAAACACCAATAACCACTGTTTCTACTATGCTAACAACTGCCAAGGCTGCATCCACAGTAAGCAAATACGAGGACAGAACAGGCACCAATAACAAAAATAATGTAATGAGAACACCGACAATTTCATAACGTCTCAACAAGCAGGCAAATCCAGTTAGCCCGACAACAGACAATGGAACCAGGGCCAGACATAATGGAGAGAAGATTTCAGTTCCATGACTCTCACCCCACCGCAAAATGCAAATACATGAGGATCTGCTTCTGTTCTTGCCCAGGCACGAACAGATGGAAGTATTCAAGCAGCAGTGTTCTATCTCATAAAGAAATCCTCCTTTTCTCGCTGGCTCAATAAAAAACAGCACTGCCAAAGCTGCAGCAGAGGCTAATGATGGAAAGGCTGGTGTCTAAAAATTATTCCTGGAAGATCTAGTACAATTAAATTACTCTGTGGCCTTCCAGACGCTCTCAGCAGCATGCATAAATTCAACAAGAAAGAAAGAAGCCAAGATGGTCTGTTAGCATAGGCTTCTGACTCCTCTCTCCTGCGCCAGCTCTGGAGGAACACAAAAGAAGGAGGGAAGTTGGATGAGTAGCATGAGAAAAGCCCAGGAAGAGCTGGTGTGGAAGAGGCCAGGTGGCTCCGGTCCAAGGCAGAAGACAGTTACGGGCAGCAGTCACAAGACTGGATGAGAGGTCCTGAATTCTGCTCCTCCTTCTCTCCAGGGGCGTAGCCTCAGGACAACCACTCCTTGCAACCTCCTTGCCAAAATCAGCAGCAGCTCAGACGGCCTCAGCCGATTCCAGGTCAGCACTTCCATCCTTCTGCTGTGAGAGAGCGAGAAGATACGTAGGCAGACCCAGGGCCCTCAAGCCTTCACTCTGGCCCCAACCTTCAGGGCTGACAGATCACAACCTCCAGTACTGCTTTTCCCAGGAGAGGTTAAGAGAAGTTGAACACAGGCAGGCAGCAGAGAGGATGAAGAGTAATTTCCCAGTCTGTGAGACTTGACCCTCCCTTCTCTGTAAACTCAGAGGACAGACAGATATTCAACCTTCCCCAGCAGACTTCCTCAGAGGAGCTGCCAACCCAACCAGCCTTCCCGACAGGTGAAAGCAGCCCCTGCAACTGGATGGCATACAGCACGTGAAGCAGAATTACTGAGAAGATCAACTCTGGGATTTGGGGAAATACTAGCAATATGAACCAAGAACCACATGAAAACCACATATATTGAAAATACAGCAGCTGGGATAAAGGTCACAATGCAAGGGGACAAAGCAGAAGAGAGATGAATGGTAAAAAAGAATGACCAGGCCGGCACCGCGGCTCACTAGGCTAATCCTCCGCCTTGCGGTGCCGGCACACCGGGTTCTAGTCCCGGTCGGGGTGCCGGATTCTGTCCCGGTTGCCCCTCTTCCTCTTCCAGGCCAGCTCTCTGCTGTGGCCAGGGAGTGCAGTGGAGGATGGCCCAAGTGCTTGGGCCCTGCACCCCATGGGAGACCAGGAGAAGCACCTGGCTCCTGCCATCGGATCAGTGCAGTGCACCGGCCGCAGCGCGCCGGTCGCGGCGGCCACTGGAGGATGAACCAACGGCAAAGGAAGACCTTTCTCTCTGTCTCTCTCTCTCACTGTCCACTCTGCCTGTCAAAAATGAAAAAAAAAAAAAAAGAATGACCAGGAAGCTGAAGAGCCCATTGACCAACTCTCCCAGAGACAAGTAGAAGAGACAAAGAGAAAACATAAAACAACCCTGGAGAGCAAAAGCTCCTGGTCTGCAGACCGGGCAGGCAGGGAGCCTCTGCTGTGACTTCTCCTGCGTGTTTCTTTGTTTCTGTTAATGAGCAGCAGAGAAGCTCTCATCTTCTAGAAACCAGTGACCCTTGAGGATGTGGCTGTCGATGTCACCCCAGGAAGACCAGGCCCCCTGCACACCTCCCAGATGAAGCTGTCAGAGGTGTGATATGGTCCTCAGCAGTCACCTGGTGGCTATGAGCATGCACAGCGTTCCCATGGTGCAGGCCTGGGAGAGCCACCTGTCAAGGACTTTGGACGCTCAGCTGTCAAGAGAGGAGAACAAAGGACAAGAACACAGGTAGCTTCTAGAATATTCCCCTCAGACTTTCCTGACCCACCCACCCCCAAATCCTGCAGACCTGACCCCACCTAAGAAATAACAACCAGTAGCAGTCATCAGAATCAATGTGTGAACATGAAACACGCCAATTACAATATGAAAAAACGCATTTTCAGAAATCATGGAAAGAAAAACGTAGGTAAGCATAGGAAGAGAATCAGAATAAAAATATAAACAGACAAATATCTAGATACAAGCAGGAATATGAGATAGGAAAAGACACCTTCTATAGACCCAATTCCTAACCCTGTCATCCCTGCTCCTAAATGTGCTCATAACCACAAGAACACCTGTGGTTCTAGCATCTGATAAGGAATGGAAGCAGTCATTTCTTTCAGTGACAGCCCCACTTCTCATAGGAGGAGTCCCTGGAAACTGTGCCTCATCCATTTGTTAACTAGACTTTCTGCTACAGACGTGACACTGACAGTAACAAAAAATGGAGGATGTGCATATGTCCATGCGATGCAAGATTAAATTGGAAGAGTTACAAATCTCACAGACCACTGTTCTCTTGTTCCTACCTGGAGCTTGCAGCTCCAGGATGCATGGAACACCTGTGACATGAAATAATGATCTAGAGATGACTTGGTGGAGTAATCTGAGATCTACAGTAAGAAGCCTGTCCATGCACATGGGGCATAGACAGCAGCTGCTACTTCATCATTGCAATTATAGAGACATTAGAATACCTTTGACCTTGTAAAGGGGACAATTTGCTACAGCATCATAATACTGAACACCCACAAATAGACTGATTTGTTTTTCCAAGGGTCACCACTTGTTCCCATGCAGTGCCACACTAGGCCAGAAGAGGGGCAGAAAATGATAGAAAGAAAGAAAGTACTGTCTCATGCAGCTTCCAACCCTGAATAAAGAGCAGCTAAAAGGAAGAAAAAATGAAATAATCTTTTCCCCACTTTGAAAAGAGGTTAAAGTCAGCAGGAAGAAACAAAATACATATGGACAGGAGAAAGAGTGAGCACTGTTTTACCCACCCACAGATCCTGCAGGCATTACCCACCCTGATGGATAAGCAGACAAAGAACAAATAAACAAGGCATTTACTGCAAAAAAAAAAAAAGAAAATATTAAATAAAAAGTTTACAGATATGGAGGATGGAAGTAGAAATGCCAATATCTGAATAACAGGAAACCCAGAAAGAAAGAAAAAATAAAAGAGAAAAAGATATATATAAAAAGATAATGGACACAAATTTCCAGAAAAAAATGAAAGACGGACATAGACTGAAAAGATAACCCATAACACAGAGATGAAATCTGAACAATAATAACTTGTTCTGGCCAGGAGGGAGGAAGGAGAAGAGAACAAGGGTAGAGTCAAAAAGAATATGAGAGCATACAAAGATGTGTATATTAATATTGAAGATACTAATATTAAGAAATCAATAACAATAAATATGAGTACAGTTCATGAATGAAGTACATCTAACATAATTTTTAAAAAAAAAAGAATGAAGCAAAACCCAGCAAAGCAAAATTTGATCAAATCCATGAAAGAAGAAGAAATGAAGAGAGTAGCTTAAATTTTAAAACATAAAAAAGTAGAGAGCAGCAAGATGGCGGAATAGGATGGGAGCACACTGATAGTCCAGGAAGAGACAGTTTAATAAAAGTGGAGATACAGAAGGTTCAAGGAAGACTTGGGGAAGAAACAGCAGAGGAAACTCTTCCGGAACTAGTGATTCACAGTGGACCTGCGTGGAGAGCATGGGAGCCCACAGTTCAGGACACCAGCAGCAGACTCAACACACCAGCGCTGGAGCGCAAGGTGAGCCGAACCTCAATAGCCCAGAATACCGGCAGGCAAGCGAAAAGAGGAGACTAGAGGGAATGAGGCTTGAAACCCCGTGGGGAAAAGTTCACCAGGCTAACTAGAAGAGAGAGGAAAAAAAAAAAATGTGACCGATACGGACATGAGTTTCTCTCTCTCCACTCACCTCTCAAAGGCGAGCAAGACAAAGAGCAGGCGCCATTTTGGACATATGTCATAAGCAGGGTGACCTCAGGTCTGCACCAGCCCTCAGCCTAGCAGAAAAACCTGACTCTGGGGCGGGGGGGGGGGGGGGTGTGAAATAACAGGAGATTAGGACCTAGTGAATGTGTGGTGCTAATGAACTGAGACTGTGAAAACAGAGACGGTGGGGGAGAGAACGCACAGAATTCACGTGAGTACTCTCCAGAGACGCTACAATTTGGTAACCTTGGCAACCCAGTGGGAGACTGCAGGAGAATTTGAGCCCACACTGAGGGCTGAACAGATTCCCTGTGTGGTCCTTGGGAAAGAGCTTCTGATCTCTGGCTCCTGTGGGTATATCATTCGCCTGCTAACTACCTCCAATTCTGCTCAGCTGTGTGGAATTACGTCCCTTTTGAATCAAAAAAAGAAAGAAAGAGAGAGATTTAACACGCCTAATCTGGGAGTGTCACCTTTGGCACACCCTTAACCCTGAGGAACCAAACAGAGCTCTCAGGCCACACCCATCTCAAGCCTCTAAGGCTCCATCAAAAGCAGACAGTCCACTTAATCTAGAGTCACAGTATAACGAGAAAAAACACCACAGCAAAGAAACCAAAGAATATCTCCACAATGCCAAACGTAGAAACTGAGGTAACAAGAACAAGGAAGAAACTATGATGCCCCAAAATGATAAGACACCCCAATTAAAGATTATGAAGATGATGAGATAGAAGAAATGCAAGAAGTGGATCTCAAAAAAATGATAAGAACATTAAGTTCTCAAAAACAAATTCTTGAACTACGGAAATCCTTACTGGACAGGATAGAAAATCTCTCTCATTAAAATGAAATATTAAGGAGGAATCAAAATGAAATGAAGCAACTAGTAGAACATAAAACTGTGATAGTGACGAGAAATCATAATGAAATGAAGAATTCAATAGATCCAATGACAAACACATTAGAGAGCCTTAAAAACTGAATGAGTGAAGCAGAAGAGAGAATATCAGACTTAGAAGACAGAGAACAGGAAAGTATACAGTCAAACCAAAGAAAAGAAGAGGAAATTAGAAATCTAAAAAATATTGTTGGGAATCTACAGGATACTATTAAAAAACCCAACATTCGGGTTCTAGGAGTTCCTGAAGGCATGGAGAGGGAGAAAGGATTAGAAGGCCTTTTTAGTGAAATACTAGCAGAAAATTTCCCAGGTTTGGAGAAGGACAGAGACATCCTAGTACAGGAAGCTCATAGAACCACTAATAAACATGACCAAAAGAGATCGTCGCCACAACACGTTGTAATTAAACTCACCACAGTGAAACAGAAAGAAAAGATCCTAAAATGTGCAAGAGAGAAACGTCAGATTACTCTCAGAGGATCTCCAATTAGACTCACAGCAGACTTCTCATCAGAAACCCTACAAGCTAGGCGGGAATGGCAAGACATAGCCCAGGTACTAAGAGAGAAAAAACTGCCAGCCCAGAATATTATATCCTGCAAAGCTCTCATTTGTGAATGAAGGTGAAATAAAGACCTTTCATAGCAAACAGAAATTGAAAGAATTTGTCGCCACTCGTCTGGCCCTGCAAAAGATGCTTAAAGATGTGTTACACACAGAAACGCAGAAACACAATCATCAATATGAAAGAAGGTAAAGGAAGGAAACCTCGCAGCAAAAGCAATTCACAATAGCTAAGACCTGGAACCAACCCAAATGCCCATCAACAGTAGACTGGATAAAGAAATTATGGGACATGTACTCTATAGAATACTATACAGCAGTCAAAAAAATGAAATCTGGTCATTTGCAACAAGATGAAGGAATCTGGAAAACATTATGCTGAGTGAATTAAGCCAGTCCCAAAGGGACAAATATCATATGTTCTCCCTGATCGGCGGCAACTAACTGAGCACCAAAGGGGAAACTTGTTGAAGTGAAATGGACACTATGAGAAATAGTGACTTGATCAGCCCTTGTCTTGACTGTTGATGTACAATGTAATATTTTGTTCCTTTTAGTATTTTTTCTTTGTTTAGTTCTAGTACTATTGGTTGAACTCTGTAATTAACATACAATTATTCTTAGGTGTTTAAATTTTAACTGAAAAGTGATCCCTGTTAAATATAACAGTGGGAATAAGAGAGGGAGGAGATACACAATTTGGGACATGCTCAATCGGACTTGCCCCAAATGGTGGAGTTAGAAACGTGCCAGGGGATTCCAATACAATCACATGAAGGTGGCATGTACCAATGCCATCTCACTAGTCCAAGTGATCAATTTCAGTTCACAATTGAACACACTGAGAAGTCTAAGAGTCAAAGGGATCACACAAACAAGACTAGTGTCTGCTAATACTGACTGATAGAATCAAAAAGGGAGAGAACGATCCATCATGGGAAGCGGCATACACAGCAGACTCATAGAATGACAGATGTCCTAAACAGCACTCTGGTCTCAGAATCAGCCCTTAAGGCATTCGGATCTGGCTGAAGAGCCCATGAGAGTATTTTAGGCATGGAAAGCCAAGACACCCTGGGAAAAAAAAAAAAGATGACGACCTAAATGTAAGATCTCTGTGAGTGAGATCCCAGTGGAAAGAACGGGGCAATCAAAGAAGGGGGTACCTTTCTCTGAAGGGAGGAGAGAACTTCCACTTTGACTATGACCCTGTCGGAATAAGATCGAAGTCGGCGAACTCAAAAGGCTTCCATAGCCTTGGCAACTCATGACTGGAGCCTAGGGAGATTACTGACGCCATAAACAAGAGTGTTAAATTGTTAAGTCAACAATAGGAGTCACTGTGTACTTACTTCTCATGTGGGATCTGTCCTTAATGTGTTGTCCAATGTGAAGTAATGCTATAACTAGTACTGAAACAGTATTTTATACTCCGTGTTTCTGTGTGGGTGCAAACTGATGAAATCTTTACTTAATATATACTAAATCAATCTTCTGTATATAAAGATAATTGAAAATGAAACTTGATGTGAATGGAATGGGAGAGGGAGCAGAAGATGAGAGGGGTGCAAGTGGGAGGGAAATTATGGGGGGGGGGGAGCCATTGTAGTCCATAAACTGTACTTTGGAAATTTGTATTTACCAAATAAAAAAAAAAGAAAAAGAAAAAAACATTAAAACGTAGCAGGAAAAAGTTCTAATTACAGCAAAAACTACTATACTTCTACATGGGTTAAAAAGACTTGTTAAGGGGCCAGTGCTGTGGCATAGCAGGTGAAACCACCGCTTGTATTGTCAGCATCCCAAATGGAAAGCAGGTTCAAGATCTGGCTGCTCCAATTCAGATCCAGCTGTCTGCTTATGACCTGGGAAAGCAGTTAAAGGTGGCCCAAGTCCTTGTCCCCTGCACCCACATGGGAGACCCAGAGCAAGCTCCTGGCTCCTGGCTTTGGATTGGCCCAGCAGATAGAAGATCTCTCTCTTATTGCCTCTGCCTCTCTGTAACACTGCCTTTCAAATAAGTAAATAAATCTTTATATTAAAAAAGGCTTGTTAAAAGATATAAACTATCAGATTAGATTTAAAAGCAAGAGCAAAATATAACAATATGCTAGCAATAAAATACTTAAAAACAAAAGGTTAAAATAAAAAGAAAATACACCAGGAAAATATGAACCTAAAAAAGAGCTGGGTTAAGTGTCTGCTAATAATAATTGATAGAGGGCCAGCACCATGGCTCACTTGGTTAATCCCTGCGGCACCGGCATCCCATATGGGCTCTGGGTTCTAGTCCTGGTTGCTCCTCTTCCAGTCCAGCTCTCTGCTGTGGCCCAGGAGGGCAGTGGAGGATGGCCCAAGTGCTTGGGCCCCTGCAGCCGCATGGGAGACCAGGAGGAAGCACCTGGCTCCTGGCTTCAGATCAGCGTAGTTCCAGCCATAGCGGCTACTTGGGGGGTGAACCAACAGAAGGAAGACCTTTCTCTCTGTCTCTCTCTCTCTCTAACTCTGTCAAATAAATAATAATAATAATAATTAATAGAATTAAAAAGGAGAGAATGACCCAACATGGGAAGCAGGATATACAGCAGACTCGTAGAATGGCCGATGTCCTAAACAGCACTCTGGCCTCAGAATCAGCCTTTAAGGCATTCAGATCTGGCTAAAATGCCCACGAGAGTTTCTCAGACATGGAAAGCCAAGACAGTGTGGAAAAAAAAATGGCCTAAATGAAAGATCTCTACAAGTGAGAACCCAGCAGAAAGAATGGGCCATCAAAGAAGGAGGTACCTTTCTCTGAATGGAGGAGAGAACTTCTACTTTTACTATGGCCTTGTCTAAATAAGGTTGGAGTTTGTGAACTTAAGAGGCTTCCATAGCCTTGGCAGCTCAGGACAAGAGCCTCAGGTGATCGCTGACGTCATAAATAAGAGTGTCAATTGTTAAATCAACACCAGGAGTAACTGTGCACTTACTCCCCATATAGGATCTCTGTCCTTAACGTGTTTACTATGTGAATTAACGGTATAACTAGTACTCAAACAGTACTTTATACTTTATGTGTCTGTGTGGGTCAATCTGTTGAAATCTTTACTTAGTATATACTAAGTAGATCTGTATATAAAGATAATTAAAAATGAATCTTAATGAAGAATGGGATGGGAGAGAGAGTAAGAAATGGGATGGTTTGTGGGTGGGAGGGTGGTTATGGGGGGAAAACCACTATAATCTTTTGAAATTTATGTTTATTAAATAAAAGTTTTCTAAAAAAATAAAGCTGGGTTAGCAACCTTAGTATATCTGAAAAATTTACTGTTTACACATATACACACATACACATATATACATGTGTGTGCATAAATATATGTATAAATAGATTATATTGTATAATATGTAAATAGCATGCATGCCAAATAGGGGTGTGTGTATATATGTGTATGTACACATGTTTATGTACACACACAAACATACACAGAGGGATGAAAAAATAGAATATATTTATCAAGATATTTAGAAAGCCATAAGGTAAAAAATATTATTATTTTTCATAAATTCAAACGTAATATCTATAGACTTTTAGGAATAATGTGAACTTAAGAAAAGAAATGATCAATTTATTTTAAAAAAGTTTTCTTTTAAAAAAAGACTGAGAAATTAACACCTCAGAAAGAAAAGTATGTATGGTTGAGCTGATTTTGTTTTTACATGGTAAAATTAATTTGCTTGAATGAATTGTACACTTCCTTCAGTTAAATAACTAATTTCTCAGTCTTTTAATGGACATAGAGTATACAATCTAAATCATAACCGATAATGGCACACAATAATATATCAAGAATATATAAGTAAGGGGTGGAAATTTGGCCTAGCAGTTAAGACATCAGTTAAACTGCCTATATCCCGTATCAGAGTACCTGGGTTTGAGTTCTGGCTCCGCTCCTGATTCTAGCTTCCTGCTAATGCACACTCTGGGAGATAGCATCGATAGCTCAGTGGCTGGGACCTTGCCACCCCTGTAGGAGACCTGTATCGAGTCCCCAGCTCCCAGCTTCATTGTAGGCATTCAGGGAGTCAACCAGCAGACAGGAGCTCCTTGTGTGTCTGTCTGTCTCTAACTCTCTTCCCCATCACTCCATGTATGCCTACCCCTCAGACAAATAATTTTAAAAGAATGTATAAAGATAAAATGACTAATTAATATGGAATTAGTTTATGTAATGGTGGATTTCTGCATACTTGTTTGTACATTTTTTGCATATTTACATGCTTTCACTCCCTTAACATACTGCAAATTCCTAATTCAATGGGAACTATAATTATTTACAACCATATTTAACGAAAATAGAAAGCCCTTCAAAATTACCTAAAGCTCTCTTATCTGATGTTATCCAGAACTGTGTAAGTCAATTTCCCAGTACTTTCTTTAGTGTCTTAAAATAAAATATAGCATGAAAATGAAGGGACATGAAGTGGCATTTCTTTATATTGTTGCATAAATTCAGGCATACAATGTGATGTTTTGATATATGTATGTATTGTGGAAAAATTAAATCTACCTGATTACATCATTATCACCTTATATTTATTTTTTCTGGTAGGAACATTTAAAATCTACACTATCAGAAATTTTTCTATGTAGAATACATTGTTAGTAATCACATGCTACACAACAGATCTCCAGAATTTCCTCCTCCTCCTGACTTTGGATGGAATTTCTCATGGAAGACAGCAAAGACAGTCACCCACTGAAGCTCTCCAGCATAAGCCCTGGAAGAGGAAGCTCACTGATTATGACGTACACATGCAGAGACACCGGTAAAATCTTCTTTAAATATTTCAGGTGATACAATAAAGTTTCTTTCTTTCTCTCTCTTAACATGCATTTCTGGAATTTTTTAAAAAAAATAAGTTTAACTCACATTTTCCACTGACATATCATTTGAGGCATTCATCAGATTCACACTTTTATCAACAGCTGTGATGCCAATTATGGAGTCAGGCTGTGTCACAGAGACCTTAAGAGACACTTTCTCAGATGGTTTAGCACTAGCTTTACTCCAAAACAGCTTTATCTAAGAAACAGATAAAGAAGGGTTTTTGGTTTTACTTTTTAAAAGTATTATATATGCATCTTACCAGCAGCAAATCAATGACTTAAAATCTAACTAAGATTCCTCATCTGCCTTGGCTCTGGGATATTTCTCAACCCTTCTCTAGGAAAAAGAAATTACAAACTTTACTCCTGACACGTTTGTGAATGAAAGACTTCACACAGTGGTATAAACCCAAAGGAGCCCTCACTTCTCCACCTTTGCTCTTCCCTTTCTCCATCTCCCACCCCCAGCCTCTGGCCAGGGCTGAACAGCAGTATCTAGAACACTGGGAGGAAGCCAGTATCCATGAGGAGGAACGTGAAAGAGGAAAGAAACTGCAGGTGCCTACGTGTTGATCAAGACTGCATGCAAGGAGAGCTCCCAGAGCATTCTCAGAACTACCTGGGCTGGGAAGTGAGAGGGGCTCTTTCCAAGGTAGGGGGTGGGCAGTCCAAACCCCAGGCCAGCCCCAGGGACCTGTGTCTCCACGGCTGTCTGAACTTCCTCTGTCACCACACTCTTCACAGCACGGTCCCACTTCCGGAGTAACATCAATCATCTCATCACAGCCTTGTCAGGAGGCCCCTTCCTGCTGAGAATTTCCATTTCTGTAGCTCCATCTCAGCATTCCCCTGCGCCAGTGACAGCACTGCATGGCCAGGATGGCCTTACTGTTCCCCTCGGACAGGCGTCTTCCTGACCACAGCCTCTGACCTCCCTTTCCTCAGCAAACTTGTCACTGTAAATTCTTTCTCTGCCCCGTTTGGGGTGAAAATCTTCTCAGTCTCTAGAGTTTTAGAACCCAGGGATGGCTTTCTCAGGGACATGGAAGCCTGGTTCTGTAGGTAATGAACAAGACTGACAAGGGTCCCAAGTGGATTTCCCAGCCTCCGTGGAAGAGTGGGAGTCTAATGTCACCAGCTCAGTACCAACTGGCAAACACAGAGAGCCTGATCCGCCTGCTGCGAGCCTGGCCAACCCTCCCACCAGGGCCTGTGGTACTTTGACATTTACTCACCCCACAGCTGCAAAACTCGCTGCCTTTTGAGTCAGCAGGGTTGAATTCAATCTATCTCCTCTCACATACGCTTAAATGAATCTTCCTTGCCTGTTTAACTCATCCAGTGCACTTTTCCTCTCCAGCAACTGAATCTAGTTTACTTTCTCTGTCTACATCCTAAAGGGGGAACGGGAGTGGATGGGGATGCAGCACGTTCAAGACTCAGTCTTGGACCTTGTATTTCTCACTCTAGACTGTGTGCCTCAGAGACCACATGGCCTTAACACGCACTTCTAGGTGGATGATTCCTAAACCTACTCCTCTTATCCCTTCTACTTCTCATTCATGCATTCCATAGTCATTACTGAACATCAACAAAGGTTTACTCGTTTTCTCTTGTTTAAACATATCCTATGCATACATTTCCATGTATGCAGCTTCTTTCCATATGTGATAATTATTAGCATGTAAATATTAGAGAAAGGTATACCCTTGCAAATGGAACTGAAGCTTCCTATCTCTTACAAGAGGGTATTTTAAAAAGGAAAATTAAAAGATATGTTTAGGCAAAAGTATTTGGCTTAGCAGTTAGGCTGTGTTCAAAACTCTGCTCTGGCTCCTAACTCCAGCTTGCCCCTAATATATACCCTGGGAGCATTGATTGCATAAGTATTTGGGTTCCTGCTGTCCATATGGGAGTCCTGGATTGAGTTCTGGGCTTCTAGCTTCAGGGCCTCCCCACTAAAATCACTAAAAGTAAAAACTGTACTCTAAAACTAACAAAATACAGTATTATATTTTCAAAAACTCTTTTTAAAAAGGCAAAAAAATAGAAGTTCATATTAAAAGTTAGGGTTAACGATTCTCAACCAAAGAAAGCAACGGATGACTACTGCTACTTCTCAAAATTCTAACAAGTTAAGTAAAAAAAATATATATTAGGAAAAATAGACTCTACAAATCAATACTTCAAAACAATGACTATTTTAGTTAATAGGACCCAAGAAGGCAGCAGTTTTTAGTGAGAATAAAGGCTCATTCTGATACATGTGAGATGGTTCCATCAGATTTCTTTTCAGGGTAGGCATTCAAGGGGATTTCCTATAAAGGCTGGCTGTGTGAGGCTACACCAAGCACTTCAGAATTAGTGACCAGACTCTACACAGAGCCTCACACACAAGACAACCAAGCTAATGGAAAATTTGTCCTGGGTGGGGCCAGCGCAGTGGTATAGTGGGTAAAGCCCCCAACTGCAGTGCCATATGGGCACCAGTTCGAGTCCCGACTGCTATACTTCTGATCCAGCTCTCTGCTATGGCTTGGGAAAGCAGTAGTAGATGGTCCACATCCTTGGGCCCCTGCTCCCGCATGGGAGACCAGGAAGAAGCTTCCGGCTCCTTGCTTCAGATAGGCCCAGCTCCAGCCATTGTGGCCATTTGGGGAGTGGACCAGTGGATGGAAGAGTCTCTCTCTCTCTCTCTCTCTCTGCCTCTCTGTAGTTCTGCCTTTCAAATAAATAAATAAATATTTTTTTAAAATTGTCCTGGGTTATTTTTCAGCTGATGGAACACAGTAAAGCCCAGCTCTGCTTCTACTTGTCATTTCAGACAGCCTCAATCCCCCCATACCCTTAATTCCACCCTTACACCAGTGTTAATACCACACAGATTCTGTACTGCCCAGGAAAATCCCGAGTCAACCATTTGAAAAATCCTCAGAGGGCTTCATGGCTTACATTGAAGTCTTACAGTCCAAAGCCATATCTTACAAATAAAACCCACAGTGCCCAATAATTCCATACGCAAAAAATACACATGTGGTAACTAAATATGAAGAGGTTTAATCATAGTTCTAGAAGTGGGTAATATAAATTTCTAAACTCTTTGACTTAATGATACTATTCTAAAGGAATATTGCATTTCTCAGATTTCACAAATAGGAATACTTCTTTTAAACATCATTACCTTAGATCTTACCTCATTTTTAAAAACAAGTTGAACAGGAATTTTGAGAACATCATTTATAATTTCCCCATCATCTTTAATATAATACACAATTATACAAGCTTTTGGAGCCCAAGAACTTTCTGGTGTTAAAGAGAAGATTGTTGAATTTTGTTTGCCTACAGCCACTAACTGTCCCCTGGATACTACCTGAAAACAAAAGAAGATTAGTTTAATTTTTTTTTTTTTTTGTTAAATCTAGTAAGATCTCAACTGAAGCTACATTTAGCAATTTAAGCACACAAAAAATTCTTGACTTAAATTAGCTTCAAGGCCTTTTTAAATTCAAGAAAACCTCCCTGACAAACATGGAATATAAACTAGGAATAGGAAATGATAAGATTAAAACATTACTGATGAGAACAACAGTAGTCTCACAGTCAAGAATCCATTTTTGATTGGAAGAAATATAGGGCAACATTGGGAGAGTTGGATTATAAAGCCGTGGGTAACAACTTTTATTTTCTTATATTGTATAATCTTCTACAATAAATGCAAGTTGTTTATCCAATAAAAATTTATCCACTTTAAATTGAAATGCAAATATAGGAAAAGAAAGAAAAAAGATTGATTGCAACATACAAAGGACAGGCTAGGATAGGCAGGGGCAGCCATCTGACCTGTATCAGACAGCCTGGGTTTGATACATACCTCTAGTTCCTGACAACAGCTTCCTACTAATACAGACCTCAGGAGGTAGTGATGATAGCCCAAGTAATTGGGTTCCCACCACCCACACAGGAGATCTGGATTGCTGAATTGAGTTCCTGGTTCCCATCTTTGGTCTTAGTACAGCTTTGGCCATCTGGGGCATTTAGGGAGTGAATCAGTAGATCAAACACTCTTTCTCCTTCTCTCTCTCTCTCTCAAATACATTTTCTTTAAAGACAGGGTTAAAAAGGTATGAGGCTGAATTTTAGAAATTAGTAAGTTTGGGGGGGGGGCACTGTAGCTTAGCGGATAAAACCGCCACCTGCAGTGCCGGCATCCCATATGGGCACCAGTTTGAGACCCGGCTGCTCCACTTCCTATCCAGCTCTCTGTTATGGCCTGGGAAAGCATTAGAAGATGGCCCAAGCCCTTGGCCTCTGCACCCGCATGGGAGACCCAGAAGAAACTCCTGACTCCTGGCTTCAGATCAGTGCAGCTCCAGCCATTGCGGCCATCTGGGGAGTGAGCCAGCAGATGAAGACTGACTCTCTCTCTCTCCTTCCCTCTCTGTGTAACTCTGACTTTCAAACAAATAAATAATCTTTTTTTTTTTTTAAAGAAATTAGTAAGTTTGGGGTGGCACTGTGGCATAGTGAGTTTAGCTGCTGCCTGCAGTGCCGGCATCCCATATGGGTACAGATTTGAGTCCTGGCTGCTCCACTTCCAATCCAGCTCTCTACTGTGGCCTGGGAAGCCAGGGGAAGATGGCCCATGTGCTTGGGCCCCTGCACTCACATGGGAGACCCAAAAGAAGATCCAAGCTCCTGGCTTCAGATCTGTGCAGCTCTGGCCATTGCAGCCATTTACAGAGTAAACCAGTGGATGGAAAACCTCTCTCTCTACCTCTACCTCCACCTCTGCCTCTCTGTAACTCTACCTTTCCAATAAATAATAAATGTCTTTAAAAAAAGAAAGAAATTAGTACGTTCAGTGTAAACATAGGGTAGACACCATTTAATAAAGCTCAATCTATAACAGATCATAAATTTTGATTATGTAAGAGATTACCATATAGCTTAACTCCTTCAAGGGCTTGTTGCTAGTAACCACCAACTCAAACGGTGACCCCACCTAGAAAAAACAAGTCTTTGTTAGTTGGAACATACCAGTGGGAAGTGTATCCAACTGTACTGTAATAACAAGTGAGCTGTAAGCATTACCTTGACATTTTCATCTCTTGTTTTGAGCTGGATGTATGTCTTACTAGGAGATGTAAACATACCATGGACTGCCATGCTACTTACACTGTCAAGAAAATAGGCCTATAACAAAAGAAAAGAAAGCTGTAAGTCTTCTTCTTTAGTGACACTTTGAGAATGCTACCTGCTCAACAATTATCAAAATTCAAATTCACTTTTTCTTTTTCCACGCAGAAAAAAAAATAGATTCACCAGAAATGGGGTCTTTGACATTTTACATCATATATCATAAAGAAACTGATAGCTTTAAAACGTAGGAAAGGATCTTCACCACCATAACCTAAGAGGAAAAAGCATAGTCTTAGCTTATTTCCGAACAAAAGTATTTTAATAGGAAACACTGGGATAAAAGAGAATGAAATGAAAGAGGGACCGTTCCTTTTTCCACAACACATAGTTCAAATACAAGCAAGAAATCATAGCACTCAGCTCCATCCACCGATGTTCAGAGTAAAACTCTGAAAGGCCACAGGTGTGGAGCACCCTGCTCTGGGCAGGGCTAAATAACCAGAAGAAAGGTAACAGGGCTGGCTGGGGAGTCTCACGTGAGCCACTCTGAGAAAGGCTGCTCAGCAAACATATGTATGTAAAAATGTATGTACAATCCACTTTCATTTCAGTTCCTGCCACAATAAGCTTCCACATGATTGAAAATCAACCCAGGCCGGCGCCGCGGCTCACTAGGCTAATCCTCCGCCTGTGGCGCTGGCACTCCAGGTTCTAGTCCCGGTCGGGGCGCCAGATTCTGTCCCGGTTGCCCCTCTTCCAGGCCAGCTCTCTGCTGTGGCCTGGGAGTGCAGTGGAGGATGGCCCAAGTGTTTGGGCCCTGCACGCCATGGGAGACCAGGAGAAGCACCTGGCTCCTGGCTGAGGATCAGCGCAGCGCACCGGCCGAGACAGCCATTGGAGGGTGAACCAACGGCAAAGGAAGACCTTTCTCTCTGTCTCTCTCTCTCGCTGTCCACTCTGCCTGTAAAAAAAAAAAAAAAAATCAACCCAGACCGGGGGCTAGCAGGGCTAGCGTATTTTACTACGCTCTTCAAAATGAACTTAGAAGAGAGCATTTGGTCAAACCCTCAGCGGCTGTTATAAAATCACTTTTTGCACTGTCTCACTTTCTTTTTGAATGGAAACATGTCCACTTCTTATGCACACTGGGTCCAGACAGCCTGAGTGCTCATCCCAGGATTACAAGTTACAGTAGCACAATGAGTAGAAGCAGCTGGCACCTTCAATTGTAGCTCAGCGGAATTGTCCAGGATTGGGAATTCAATCGTAAAGATTCCACTTGGGGGGAGAGCATAACTGATGTTCTGGACGGCTGCTGTTTCCTCATTTCTGCTGCTCCACCTGGTCCAGAGGTTGGTGCTGTTTCTCTGCAGCACTGCTATGACGACATTATTGCTTCTCTCTTCAGGAGTTAGCTGATGGCCATCAGAACGGGCAACCTTCACCTGGTTGTCAAAACAACACATCTTAAAGCCAGGGAACAAGGGAAGCGATGGGTTGCAATTCAACGGAACCCCGTGTCCATATGGACTATTCCCATGAAACTGAGCGCTCAGAAATTACAGGTAGCACTCTGGTTTCCAGAACTGGTAGCCTCTCTCTGGGTGGCCTCCAACACCACTGACCGCTGCCTTCTCCGTGGTATGACTTCCTTGTCTTCCGTGGCTCCGCAACAACCTCCTCCTCCCATACTTCTCTTTCTCCATGTCCTTTTTGGTTCCTCTTCCCTCTCCCTATTTGTAGAAATGTATCCAGGCCAATTATCAGCCATCATTTCTTCCCTCTGCCTCAAAGTTCTCAGTACTTCCATGGCTTAGAGTATTTTGTTGTGATTGTATCCACACCCAGAATTTCCACCCTCATCTTTCTCTGGAGCTCAGACTCAATTTCTGTAATTCCCTGCAGGCAGTTTCTTAGTCCTCCTAGTTACCTCAATTTCAGCACTTCTAATATTGAGCAACCAACTCTCCTTTCCTATTGTCACTAACACCATGACTCAATACCTCTGAATTTTACCCCCTCTCCTCACCTCCCAAATCCAGTAAATGCCAAGTCCTGTATTTCTTTCTTCCACCCTCTCCAGCTGCACAGTCAACCCCACAAGGCACCTTGTCACCTCATGCCTCTGATGTCCCCTCTCTCCTGCACACAGCCCTGATCGGTCCTCCTCAACCACTGCTTTTGTCATATTCCTCCCACATTCCTAAGGCTCCTAGGCTCCTTGCTGCCTCGAGCATCAAGTTCAATGCACAGGTGAGACATTTAGGATCCTCTACAGCTCCCCAAGCTCCTCCTCCTGTTTTATCACACCAATCACTGTCACCAAGATACACCTAAAACTTGTCAACCAGAGTTTTCTTTTTGTCTCAGTCCATCTTGCTCCACATCACCCATTCCATACCCAAACATTAACCCTACTGATCTTTAAGGAATGGCTCAGGGCCTCTTCCTCTATTAAGCATCCTTTTGTAATCCTCTCACCTACCCCAAGGCAATGCCTCTCACGCCAACTCCCACTGTATCACTCTACTCATTTGGCAACAACCATTCACAGCCTTGTGCTATTTTGCTTCCTTTTTCAAACTATCTAAATGGTTAATATCAATCAAGTCAGGAGCTACCTAAAATTTCTCACTCAAAAAGAAGTAATCCCTCTTCCTTTAAGTCAGAGGTCAGTAAACTACAGAAAGCAGGCAGGCCAATCCAGTATTTTATCAAAACGTACACATTCTAAGTTGCTTAGAAATTGTCTGTGGCTGCTTTCATGCTGCAATGGCAAGTATTATATGTTAATCAAAATTATGAAAAAATAATTTAAGAAAAAAATAAACAAATTTTCAGGAAAATATTTTTATTGAGACCAGTGTTATAGTACACCAGGTAATGTGAGTGACCACCTGCGACACCAGCATCCCATACTGAAGCACTGTTTCTAGCCCCAGCTAGTCCACTTCAGGTAGAGGTGCCCGCTAACAGGCCTGAAAAAGCCATAGAAGATGCGTCAAGTCTTTGGGTCCCTGAACCCCCATGAGAGACCAGGATGAAGTTCCTGGCCCTGGCCTCAGCGTAGCCCAGCCTAGCTGTTGCAGCCATTTGGGGAGTAAATCAACAGATGGAAGATTTCTCTCTCCATCTCTCTCTACCACTCTGCCTTTCAGATAAATAAAAATCTAAAAAAGTAATGTTTGTTACTTGTAGAAATTACCTTTTTTAGGAAAAATTAGACAAAAATCATTTGAAGTTTCTATAATTCTCATATATCTAAAGGAGGAAAGTATTCTACCCAGTTTTGCTTTAATTTCTAGAAAATCATTGAAGTAACATTTCCCATTCTGTTTCATTAAATTGAACTAACTGCAATGGATAAGTAACAAACACACCAACTTACAGTAGCTGTGAAGTTGAGAGACGGCTTCAAGACAGCAGCATAATCAAAAAATTCGATGATATAATCATGCTGTTTGAAAAACACATTGGAGCTTGCATTTCTTGAGATCCCTATTTTGGAAATTGCAACATTTAGAATGCAAGAGTAGTATTTTCACCCACAGCTTCTAGCACCAACTCTCCCCAACTAAGCTACTTGTCAAAGGGGCTTTAGATATTGGGACACATGAGCCTCATTTCCATATTGGCTCTGACACTGAGAGAAGCATGTGGTTCTACTAGGCTCTCTACCCCTTCATTGCCGTCCTTCAGTGACCTGTATGCCAAATTATTAAGACCACTGAAGAATAGTCTTTTGTTCTCTAGCATTATAGCATTTGAAATGATAACAGAAATGTCCGAAGAATAAACTTCTATTTTCTTATTAAAAGAAAAAGCTGTCTAGGAGCAGAAGAGATAGCAGATGATGTGAAATGTTTTTTTTTAAAGAAAAGAAGAAGTAGAGAAGAGAACGAACAAGCTGACAATGCAGACTTTTCTGTGTAGTTTTCAGGCTGAAAAGAAAGAATAGAAATGGAAAAATTTCAAATAGCTATCTCATGTGCTTAAAGTATAGACTTTCATAGAAAATAAGTTTCTCCTTTATTATAAAAACCTCCTACAAGTTAGACTAATTAATAGGACAATTCCCACGTGAAACAGCATCCTTAGAAAGGCAGTGCTGCTCCCAAGCACAGGTATTGTCATAACAGAATGAGGGAGCACCATCACATCAATAGCTTTACCTTTGCTTAAAAGGCTACAAACCTGTAAGTGATTCTGTCACTGTGGCTAAAATTTCTACTGGCCCAGGGGAGGATACATCCATGTGTTCAGAATGCCCATTTGAAAATTCCATTACCTTTTTCATCTCTTCATCATTAAAAGAGAAGTTTGCAGATCCATTTATCTGTTTTGTTAAAAAGTTCACATTTATTTTCCAAATTTTAATTCATATTGTATTTTAATTCATATTTTACAAATTAAAACTCAAACTAATTCAGATTTTACAAATTAAAACTTAAACTATCATATCACAATGATATGATAGCTCTGTTCAATTGTAATCACTATAAATGAGTGGGTTTTTATTTACTCAATGTTGGAAAGCTCTTTTCTTATACTCAGTTTTTTTTTGTTTATTCAATATAAAATCTTATTTCTAGAAAGAATACACTTATATTTCATCCTGATAAGTTATAAAATACATGAAAAAGTTACCTTAAAGTTTTTTGTAATATTCTTCTTCTGCCCCCAAAACGATAAAGGTAAAAATGTAAGCACTACATCTCCTTTCACTGGTTTCCCATATGTATACCTGAAAAGCAATAAACAGCTTTTTATCTTTTTTTCATATTTTTAATCTAATATTGTCAAAAGAACACAACAAAAATATGACTTTCAATAACATACCCTGGCAAGCCAATATAAGCGAATTCTACAAATATTAAAAACAAACTTTGGGACCAGCTTTGTGGTGCAGTGGTTTAAGTCATTGCCTGTGACACCAGCATCCCCCATATAAGCACTGGTTCAAGTCTCAGCCGCTCCACTTCTAATCCAGCTTCCTGCTAATGTACCTGGGAAAGCAGCAGATGTTTCTAGCACTGGGGCCCCTGACACTCATGCAGAAGACCCATATAGCTCCTGGCTTCAAACTGGCAATTTGGGGAGTGAACCAGTGGATAGAAGATACCTCGCTCCCTTTCTCTCTCTCTCTCTCTCTCTTTCTCTCTCTCTCCCCAAGTCTGCCATTCAAATAAATCTTTAAAAAAAAAACATAATCCTACTATAAAATTTTAAAAACTAAACACAGCAAAAAATGTCCTTAATAATGGGAAGACTTTGAACTAGAGTACCTAAAACAGTTCATAATACACACTTTACCCAGCCTCTGACAGCCTGTAGAGACTCCAGAGAAAATCTGGTCATAACTGGAAGTGAAACTTTCTATCCAAAGATTTTTTTTAAACTATGAAAAATTTTCACTTCTAAAAATGTGCACTGGCCTATTAATTGTGTCCATCTGAAGATTTTTAAATGTTAGCTGAAAACTTTCCATGGCCCATTGCTGCATGTTCTGATATCAGCCAGGAGGGCTTTTCAGACTAGATTCTGGAACACCAAATGTACTTATAACTGTCAAAAGCTGGTGTTTTTTTACAGGAAAATAAAAAATAAGCATCATTGTTAAAATCCCAAAGGGGCCAGCGTTGTAGCGTTAGAAGGTAAAGCCACCACCTGCAATATCAGCATCCCACACAGGTACCGGTTCCTGTCTGGCTGCTCCACTTCCGATCTCCCAGGCCTGGGAAAAGCCGCAGAAGATGGCCCAAGTGTTTAGGCCCCTGCACCCATGTGGGAGACCTGGAAGAAGCTCCTGGCTCCTGGCTTCAAGTTGGCCCAGCACTGGCTGTTGTGGCCAACTGGAGATTGAACCATCAGATGCAAGACCTCTCGCCTCTCTCTCTGTCTCTCCCTCTCTCACTGTGACTCTGAATTTCATATAAATGAATAAATTTTTGTTAAAAAGAAATTCCTAGTAAGAACCTTATCTTGTTCAATCCAATCTCATTCTCTTTCTTGTCTTCTATGTATTCATTTTATCCTCTCTCATGATAGAACACGTTCTTCACACAAACAAGAGGCAATCTGGCAAATCATTTTGCTGCCTGGAAATCTTTTTTAAATGTATTTCATGGGCTCTTTCCATTTCTGTTTTGAAGCGCTCAATTTTTCTTTACACCCTATAAACTGGAACGGTAAACTGCTGCTTCCTGAATCCGCTAATTGAACACAGAGTCTTGTCAAGAACAACTTAACACAAAAAGCAAATGGTAAAGTATAGCATATTACAAGTCAAGAAGCAAAAAAGAACCCACCTTCAAACGCACCACCCTTCCAAACAAAAATAATCAAGTTAGGGGAAATCCTGGTTAGCCACTTTGACTCCAAATTCACTCACTCAAAGCAGAGTCTTTGAAACCTGACACTGTTGATAGCTTGTTAGATGGAATAAAGAGGCCAGCACTGTGGCATACTGTGTAAATCCACTGCCTGAAATGTTGGCATCCCATATGGGTGCTGGTTTGAGTCCCGGCTCCTCCACTTCCAATCTAGCTCCCTGTTAATACCTGGGAAAGCAGAGGAAGATGGCCCAATTGTTTGGGCCCCTGCACCTAAGTGGGAGACCCAGATGCAGCATTTGGCTCCTGGCTTTGGACTGGCCCACCCTGACTACTGCAGCCCTTTGAAGAGTGAGCCAGCAAATGGAAGACCTCTCTCTCTCTCTTTCTCTCTCTCTCTCTCTCTCTCTCTCCCCCTCCCTCCCTCCCCTCCTCTCTCCCTCTCACTGTTTCAAATAAACGAATATTTTTATATCAAATAGAAGCAAAATTAGAATTCCAGAATGTTGTATGTGAAGAGTTACATCCTATGATACAGCATGTTTAGGGAATTTTGAAAATCAGACATAATTTCAAGTACCCTCAGACACAAATAGTTTTTTAGGTTATTCATTTGAAAGGCAGAGCAAGAGAAATCTCTCTGCCGTTTCACTACCCCAAATGCCTGCATCAGCTGGACCTAGGCCAGGCTGGAACAACAGTCCAGAACTGCAGCCAGGTCCCCAGATTGGAGTGGGGGAAGGAACCAAGAACTTGAACTACCTTCAAGACACTGAACTGGAAGCAGAGGCAGGGTGTGAGCCTAGGCATTTCAATATGGGATGCAGGATCCCAAAGGGTGGCTTAGCCTCTGCCAAATGTCTGCCCTGATACAAATGTTTTTAATTTTGAATTAAGTATAAAGCAGATTTAGCTTTCCAAGCACAAAGCTGGTTACTGCAACTGTGAAACAATGATACTGACAATTATTATCCTAAATACTACCTAGAAAAACATGGGATAAACTAATTATTCACAGAATAATAGAGGGACAACATTTTTTACAAACTAAGGTACTCTGGCATAGTCTCATTAACAATGAATTTTTTTCTTTGAAAATAGCTGCAGCACAAAATATTTATCAAATAATACCTAAGAGTGAACCAGGGGCTGGCACTGTGGCGCAACAGGTAAAGTTACTGCCTGTGATGCTGGCTCTTATTTGGACACTGATTCAAGACCCAGCTGCTCCACTTCTGATCCAGCTCCCCGCTAATGTGCCTGGGAAAGCAATGGAAGATGGCACAAGTGCTTGGGTCCCTGCCACCCACATGGGAGACCTGGAAAAAGCTCTGGGTTCCTGGAGTCAGCCTGACACAGCCCTGGTTGTTGCAGCCTTTTGAAGGAGTGAACTAGTAGATGGAAGATCTCGCTCCCTGTGTCTCTCCTCTCTCTGTAACTCTGCTTTTCAAATAAATAAATAAATCTTTTAAAAAATTGAACCTAACAGTATAATTCTACCCAACACATCCTTTTGTTCCCATACCATCTCCAGAATGCAAATGTTCCATTTTAATAATTTTTTTATTTGACAGATAGAGTTAGACAGTGAGAGAGAAAGAGAGACAGAAAGGTCTTCCTTCTGTTGGTTCACTCCCCAAATGGCCACTACGGCCAGCTGGAGTTACGCCAATCTGAAGCCAGGAGCCAGGTGTTTTCTCCTGGTCTCCCATGTGAGTGCAGGAGCTCAAGCACTTGGGCCATCCTCCACTGCCTTCCTGGACCGCAGCAGAGAGCTGGACTGGAAGAGGAGCAACCAGGACTAGAACCCGGTACCCATATGGGATGTCGGCGCTGCAGATGGAAGATTAACCAAGTGAGCCACGGCACCGGCCCCCATTTCAATATATTTTAATAAACCTTAGATTAAATAACATTTTAAAAATTCTACTGTCCCTAGGAAGTACAAAGCAAACTAGATATTTCCTATGTTGCAATCTTATTTTTAATTAAAGGTAGGAATATGGGGCCAGCGCTGTGGAGCAGCGGGTTAACGCCCTGGCCTGAAGCGCTGGCATCCCATGTGGACGCCAGTTCTAGTCCCGGCTGCTCCACTTCCGATCCAGCTCTCTGCTGTTGCCTGGGATAGAAGTAAAAGATGGCCCAAGTCCTTGGACCTCTGCACCCACGTGGGAGACCCGGAAGAAGTTCCTGGCTCCTGGCTTCGGATCGGTGCAGTTCCAGCTGTTGGGGCCATCTGGGAAGTAAACCAGCAGATGGAAGACCTCTCTCTCTGTCTCTACCTCTCTCTGTAACTCTATCTTTCAAATAAATAAAATAAATCTTTAAAAAAAATAAAATAAAGGTGGGAATAATGAACAGATGTTCACATCAAAGCTAATAAACAAATGAATGTTTATTTTTAAGTCATCGAAAGTCTTCAAAATTAAAAGGAGCTTATTACCATTCTCTGAAAAATTTCTAACAATATTTGGCATATTAATTGTAACCTTAATGGAACAGATGGCTACTAACAAAAGAGTAACCTAAATTGTTTATGATCCACACAGAGGACTATGGTAGCTATTATAAAATAAATATTTATAAAATTATCTCTATAACTTAATAACAATCATCCAAATATTGAAACAACAGAATTTATGTTTCAAACTACATAAGGAATGACCTGATTTCAGATCATATTCTCTATCCCTTAATTTGGTAATGAGACTGAATCTACTGTTATACAACTTAAGTTGGTTCATTCCAAAAAGCAAATTTTTGATTTGGTATGTAGACCTTTGTCATGCTACATAGAGCTTGGAACAGAAATCCTAGGGGTCATGTCATTAATGCATTTGGTTTCTTTTTTTCAATAAATACTTATTGGATGGCTTTTCCATAACTGGTACTATACCAGGTACCAGTGTGCAGTAATAAACAAAACGTACCCAACTTCAAAGAGGTAGACTAGCAAACAGGAGAATTGTGTGATTACTGCTACAAAAGGTATAAATACAGAGGGTTAGGGGCAAGTAGCCAAAACCGTGAAACTGCTTATGTATAGGCCTATTGATCAGAGAAAGCACTTTGCATTCTTAGAAGCTGGATAGAATGTTTCAAAAGACATGAAACAAGAAACCTACAAGATACAGTAAAGAATATGAACTTCACCCTCAAGGCAATGGTCTGAAAATTGTTGTGCAAAAATGTGACAAACTTAGATTTGCACTATAGTTTTTTTAAAAAGTCAACACAGTGATAGAGAAAAGACTGGAAAGGGTAAACCTGGAGTCAGGAAAAATATTTAAACTGTAACCATAGTTAAAGGAGAGGGACTATGTCAAGACTTATATCAAGAAAGTGGCAGTGGGGAAAGTGTGCTGAACTGAGACAAGATCAACAGCATTAAGTGCTGCCTGAACACAGAGCTTGAGGGAGGGAGAAGGAAGAGTACAGTGGACTTGGGTAGCTAAGAGATGGTGGTGCAGTCCACAAAGATGGGGAAGCAAGGAGGCATCACATTTTTGGGAAGATGATACCGTTGGATCAACCAACGGTAAAGGAAGACCTTACTCTCTGTCTCTCTTCTCACTGTCCACTCTGCCTGTCAAAATAAATAAATAAAAAAGGTTACAGATACCAAATGTTGGAAGCCGAGACACCGGTGAAAGATGAGGCAGCGTGGGAAGTCTTCTCACGGGACACGATATCCAGTGCCCATGTGAAGGGATCGGCCTCTGAAGGTAAAAGAGATGTTGCTTTCATCATGCCAGACACAGTCAGGATGACTCAATCCCAGGCACTCTGATATGGGACGTGGGTGTCCCAAGCACAGGTTTAACTTGCCACAACACAATACCTGTGCCTCACTAGGGCATTCTAATAAGAAAACTGCTGTGTCAGTATTCTGAAGTATATAATGAGCCTTTTGTCATATAGTGTCATAATGGATTATAAAGTAATATTATAAATGATATGAAATGATACTTATATTATTATAGTTCTAAAGTAATATTAAAGATGATACTTACTTAGCTGTAATAGAACCGTTTAAATTCTTGGAATTCAAAGAACAATATAATGGTGTCTGCAAAACCACTTCAAATTTTGGCAACACTGGAAAAGAAAAGCAAGGGTAAATCTTTAATAGATTCTATTTTACTAGCATCTTCACCTAAAGAAAATAAATAGCAGAATTGTTGTGAGGGAGTCAAAGATTGTTACTATGTGAATTTAGATCCATTAGGATTCAAATACATATTAACACAGGCCGGCGCCGCGGCTCACTAGGCTAATCCTCCGCCTAGCGGCGCCGGCACACCAGGTTCTAGTCCCGGTCGGGGCGCCGGATTCTGTCCCGGTTGCCCCTCTTCCAGGCCAGCCCTCTGCTGTGGCCAGGGAGTGCAGTGGAGGATGGCCCAAGTGCTTGGGCCCTGCACCCCATGGGAGACCAGGAAAAGCACCTGGCTCCTGGCTCCTGCCATCGGATCAGCGCGGTGCGCCGGCCGCAGCGCGCCGCCCGCGGCGGCCATTGGAGGGTGAACCAACGGCAAAGGAAGACCTTTCTCTCTGTCTCTCTCACTGTCCACTCTGCCTGTCAAAAAAAATTTTTAAAAATTAAAAAAATTAAAAAAAATACATATTAACACAGGCAAAAAGCCCTTTGTTTCCCCAAAATTAGAAATCTCCACTTTGGTCATCTTTATATGATTAAGTATGAAAGAGTATACAAATATTAATACTATGCGATAAGTCACTCCAACAGAACAAAAAGCTTTTGTGATTTTCTGGTTTACAGAGTTGTTGGGTCTAAGGTCACTGCAAGAGAAACATATCAAAGTCTCACAACAAGGCACATCACCTTTCCTTTCAATTAACACAAGAGATGTATCATGCAGGTCGATGGGTCAACAATATAGAGCACACCTCCAGCTCCATACAAAGTTAAAGGCCAAAGTTAATGTGCCAAGTCTCTCCCAGACTCTAGACCAATCTGAGAGGAGAACCAAAGAAGTCACATGGGGTAACTGTAACTGCCCTTCAAGGACCTGCATCAGCACAGAAGCTAGAGGAAACCCAGAGGTGGACAAGACATGCAAATACACCTTCCTCAAACCTCCACTCTTCCCCTGCTCAACTACATATAACACCCTACTCATGGTAACAACAACAACTCAGCAACAGTTCCAACACTACGTGATATGAAAACAGCTTCTAAAAATGTTCATCCTGGAGTGGTGTTGTGGCACAGCAGGTTAAGCCACAACCTGCAACGAGGACATCCCATATGGGAGCACTGATTTGAGTCTTGGATGCCCTACCTCTGATCCAGCAGCAGCAGATGACCCAAGTATTTGGGCCCCTGCCACCTATGTAGGAGACATGGATGGAGTTCCAGGCTCCTAGCTTCTGTCCAGCCCTGTCCTGGCCATTGTGGCCACTTGAGGAGTGAACCAACAGATTTAAGATCTCTTTCTCTCTGCCTCTCCCTCACTCTCTGTTGTTCTGTCTTTCAAATAAAGAAAATGAATCTTTTAAAAAAAAATGTTGGTCCTGTGTGATTTATTTTTCTGGATCAGGGCTATCCAAAAGAAATAAAATGTGAACCATATGTGCAGTTTTTCATTTCTAGTAGTCACATTTGAAAAGTAAAAAGCAGGGAGGGGCTGACATTGTGGCTCAATAGGTCAAAGCTATGGCCTGCTGCGCCAGCCTCCCTTATGAGTGCTAACTCAGGACCTGGCTGTTCCACTTCCAATCCAGCTCCCTGCTAATGTGCCTGGGAATGCATGGTAGAATGGCCCAAGTGCTTGGGCCCTTGCACCCACATGGGAGATCTGAAAGAAGCTCCTGGCTCCTGGCTTTGGCCTTGCCCAGCCCTGGCTGTTGCAGCCATTTAGGGAGTGAACCAGCAAATGGAAGATCTCTGCCTCTCCCTCTCACTGTAAATCTGCCTTTCAAATAAATAAATAAAATCTTTTTTTATTTATTTATTTTTTTGACAGCCAGAGTGGACAGTGAGAGAGAGAGACAGAGAGAAAGGTCTTCCTTTTCCGCTGGTTCACCCCTCAATGGCTGCTGCGGCCGGTGCACTGCAGCCGGCACACCGCACTGATCTGAAGCCAGGAGCCAGGTGCTTCCTCCTGGTCTCCCATGCGGGTGCAGGGCCCAAGCCTTTGGGCCATCCTCCATTGCACTCCCTGGCCACAGCAGAGAGCTGGACAGGAAGAGGAGCGACCGGGACAGAATCCGGCACCCCGACCGGGACTAGAACCCCGGGGTGCCGGCGCCACATGCAGAGGATTAGCCTAGTGAGTGGCGGCACCAGCCAATAAATAAAATCTTTTAAAAATAAATAAAGAAAAGAAAAAAGGCAAATGAAATTTATTTTTGAAATTTTTATTTACTCCTGTATATCCAAAATAATACAATTTTAATATGTAATCAAAATAAACAACATTACTAATGAACCAGGCTTTTTTGCACTAAGTCTTCAAACCTTGGTGTGTATTTTACGCTTACAGCATATCTCCATATGGTAATCACACTTCAAGTGCGTGGCCCTGTACTAGATGGCACAGTTCCAGACCATGGGTCAGCAAACTATGACCAGTATGGGCTAACAATGGTCTTTACAATTTGTAATTGATTGAAACACATTAAAAAATAATATCACACATGAAAATTGTGTGGCATTCAAATATCCACACTAATTAAATGAAGTTTATTTCCTCACAGCTACATTCACTTACATACAGACTATGGCTGCTCCGTGCTACTAAGGCCAACTGGAGTAGTTATGACGGAGACACATGGGCAGCCCACAGAGCCTACAACATGCACACTCCTATCTGGCTCATTGTAGGAAAACACTTTGCTGATTCCCATTCTACATGCTCCTGAGACTTGATCTGAAAACACCATATGAGATACACAAGCTTGAGCCCCAGAGTTAAAAGCGAACTACTTTCTAAAATTTCTATCACTTGAATCAGACACAATCTCCAAAAGTGTCACAAATCAAATGACAAAGCTCATGTGTGTAACCCCAAAAGAGCTATTCAGATGATAAACTGAGACCCTATGCTCTCACTCTCATCTCTACTTCCTCTCCATCTGCCAGCAAATTAGTTGAGTCCATGTGTATCTGCAATATTATAAGGGTCACATGGGCAAAAAAAGAATTTACCTGAGTTAAACCAATGTCAAACAAAAAATACAGAAAAATCACTGATGCAAAGATTTAAAAAAAAATACAAAATTTTAAGGAAAGTAGAAAAACATAGAAACTGTGCATAGGGCAAAGACCAGCACAGTGGGGCTACAAAAGATAATTTGTCCATTTTTTCTTTATAATAATATTTTAGAAGTTTTTCATATGAAAAATATGTTTAGACCTACAAGGAACACCAGAATTTTACTTTCATTGGGATTTTTACTTTAAACAATATCACATCCCTTGAAAATTTCTCTTATCTCTATAGGAAGTAATAAAAATCTCTTTCCTTTGAAATAAAATAAGAGACTCTTACCATATTCTGAAACATGAAATGATTGATAATATGTCTGGTCCTATTGGAGGAAAGAAAAAAAAAGAGAAGAGAATATATGAGTTCTTAATTATTTTGTTGCTTATTTACCTGAACAAAAGGGTCTAGAAAATTATTTTTTCCTTACATTTGTAATTATTTAATGAACAAGAGTTTATTTTAATTTGTGTAAGTGTATTTTTAGTCAACTGCAACACTAAGCCTGTGAAATTTCACTCAGTATTCCTTCCCAACTCACTAACATAAAAAGGTGAGCCAGAGCACATGGTCTGGTGGTTGAATTGCATTTAGGACACCCACATCCCATAGCAGAGTACTGGGTTTAAGTCCTGAGTCCAGCTTCCAATTCCAGCTTCATGCTAATGTGCATCCTGGAAAGCAGTGGGTGATGGCTCAAGTATTTGGGTCCCTCTCACTCATGTGGGAGGCCTGGATTAAGTGCCTAAGTACTAGTCCTGGGCACTGCAGGCATTTGAGGAATGATGGAAAATCTCTCTCTCTCTCTCTCTCATTTCTGTCTCTATCTGGTTACCTACATCTCTGCCTCTCAAATAAAATAAAATAGTAAAAACAGACTTTAAAAAAATAATAAAGGTGAACACTGTAACTCATTGAAGATCATTTTTTAAAACTACTTAATTTTATTTTTATCATTTGTAAAATGAGAATTATATTAAATTACACAATGCAGAAATTTATGAAGCAAGTACAAGACATATCAAACTAGCAGGAAATGACGTCATTTTCTAGCAGTAACCAAGATAGCAAAGTTTAATGGAAACAGCACACCCGACAGACCAGGCGGGTGTCTCCGGAAAGACTGAGAACCCAGTCTGTACTGAGACCAGGGTTTTTAAGGATATGGATTTGCCCGCACTGTGTTTCTCCTCTTTTCTGGGATACTACTGCCAGGTGGAGGGCTTCCTGAGTGTGGAATGCCAGAAATTCCTCCCTAAACATCATCAGCACAGTATTATAGGACCTAATATCTTCATTGATATAGGGCAAATTTGTTTTAGAAATCATATCAGAAAACCAGTGGAGAAAATGAAGTTAACAAAATTCAAATGTTTATAAATGATCAACTATGCAAAAACATCAGGGTTCAACATCCTCCACCTAATTCTTTCAGTCATTCTCCAGGGAAACCCTTAAATCACTACACCCTATGGTATTTTACCAGATACCATTATTTCCTTTTGCAAGATGAACAAGAAAACATGTGGCCTATTATTATATCGTTTTTCTACCTCCTCCTGTTTCTGTCCATTCTAAAGTATAAATAACACACTTAATAGAAATTTTTTCAAAATAGTAAAGTAATTCCATTAATGAAATTTATATTCTGATTCCTTAAATTTATCAAAGCGAACATACAGACAAGGTTAGAAAATATTATTCTGTCTTAAAAAATTATCCTCATTTTAATGTAAAGCTTCTGTGCACAAAGCTATTTTTTTATTTTAAAAGAAAAATATGGCTCACTTCAAAATACAAATGTAACCATTTATATCCTAAGAAAATCATTATCTAAAATGTAACTTCAATATGGTCACTTAGTGGATATCCCAAAGAAATTATGTTGTTCAGATCAAAGCCATAATCTCCACATTTGTGATGTCTATCTTAAATTGTTTTCATGTCATATACAGAAATGTTATAAATTACATGCATGATTCACATGGAAGTTCTAATTTGTAACACTTAAAAATCAAGTCAAGAACATCATCTGAGGCCAGTGTTGCGGCATAGCAGGTTAAGCCACCACCAGCCACACCAGCATCCCATATGGGTGCCAGTTTGAGGCCTGGCTGCTCCCATTCCAATCCAGTTCCCTGATAATGCACCTGGGAAAGCAGCAGAAGATGGCCCAAGTGCTTGGGTCCATGCCACTCACATGGGAGATCCAGAAGAAGTTCCAGGCTACTGGCTTTGGCCTGGCACAGCCCTAGCCATTGTGGCCATTTGGGGAGTTAACTAGCACATGGAAGATTTCTCTCTCTCTCTCTCTCTCTCCCTTTCAAAATAAATACATCCTTACAAAAAAAAAAAAAAAAAAAAAGAACATTATCTTTAGTACCTGTTTTACTGATACACATAAGCGTTCTGGGAGCTTTTTAAGATTTATTTTATTTATTTGAAAGGTAGAGTTATAGAAAGACAGAGGCAGTGACAGGGGTGGGGAGGGTGGGCAGGAGGGTATCTTCCATCTGCTGGTTCACTCTCCAAATGGCTGCAATGACTGGGGCTGGGCCAGACTGAAGCCAGGAGCCAGGAGTTTCATCTGGGTCTCTCATGTGGGTACAGGGGCCCAAGCTCTTCCACTGCTTTCCCAGGTACATTAGCAAGGAGCTGGATTGAAAGAGGAGGAGCCAGGACTCGAATGAGCACCCATTAATCTCTCTATGCCACAACTCCAGCCCCAGAATTCCAGTTTTTAAACTAGTTTTGCTTTACTACTGAAGCCAGCACAGGTAAAGATAATTACTTATTGAACATGTCTCTCTCTAGCGAAATTCATATAGCAAACTTTGATTAGGTTCTACATACAAAACACCATATGAGGCTCTATAAAGATAAATTATGGTCCTCAGTGTCAGAGGGTCAAGCAATGGAGACAGACATGGTCAAAAGCAAAAGTACAGTCACGTGGCATAAAACAATATTTGACCAACAAAAGACCATATATAGCATGGTTGCTGTAACATATAGCCTTGGCGTGTACCAGGTTAAACAATGTAAGTTTGTATAAGTACATTCTATGAAATGTTCACATTATGACAATACTGCCTAGTGATGCATTTCTCAAAATGTCTATCATTAAAGCAGCCCATAACTGTATAAGACTGTCAGTGTCCTGAGGCTGCATGCAATATGATTTCTATGTTAATTTTTCTTACACTTACTCCTACCTCTACCCATCTTCCCAGGCCTACCTCAAATACTGCTGCTTCCTAGAATCCCAACGCAATCATTTTATTTAACACAATATATAATCATTATCTATTTTGTGTCTATCTTTTTTTTTTTTTTTTTTTTTTTTGACAGGCAGAGTTAGACAGTGAGAGAGAAGACAGAGAAAGGTCTTCCTTTTTCCATCAGTTCATCCCCTCAAGTGGCCACTACAGCCGGCGCACTGCGGCCGGCGCAGTATGCCGATCTGAAGCCAGAAGCCAGGTGCTTCCTCCTGGTCTCCCATGCGGATGCAGGGCCCATGGACCTGGGCCATCCTCCACTGCACTCCTGGGCCACAGCAGAGAGCTGGACTGGAAGAGGAGCGATGGGGACAGAATCCGGCGCCCCAACCGGGACTAGAACCTGGGGTGCCGGCGCCACAGGCAGAGGATTAGCCAAGGGAGCTGCGGCACCGGCCTTGTGTCTATCTGTTTTAAGAAACTATAAAATCCTCGGCCGGCGCCGCGGCTCACTAGGCTAATCCTCCGCCTAGCGGCGCCGGCACACCGGGTTCTAGTCCCGGTCGGGGCGCCAGATTCTGTCCCGGTTGCCCCTCTTCCAGGCCAGCTCTCTGCTGTGGCCAGGGAGTGCAGTGGAGGATGGCCCAGGTGCTTGGGCCCTGCACCCCATGGGAGACCAGGAAAAGCACCTGGCTCCTGGCTCCTGCCATCGGATCAGCGCGGTACGCCGGCCGCAGCGCGCCAGCCGCGGCAGCCATTGGAGGGTGAACCAACGGCAAAGGAAGACCTTTCTCTCTGTCTCTCTCTCTCACTGTCCACTCTGCCTGTCAAAAAAAAATAAAAAAAAAAAAGAAAAGAAACTATAAAATCCTTAGGCTCAGTTTCTAGTTCAGCATGTCTTCAGTGTTCATGTACAAATGAATGAATCAATTCTTGTCCCCAGGCTTGTTCTTAAGGTGCTCATGAGACTGGCCTCCATGATCAGATACTGTCTCTTGCAAGCCATGGAAATAACCTTCACTTGAGAATATCAAACTACTCCAAAGAGGCAAATGATCATTAAGTAACCTTAACTCTGCCCTTTATTGGAAAGAACATGAATCCAAGAAGCAGAAGGGGCCAGTCACCATGGAAAACTAAAGAAAAACAGGAAGGAAAGTGTTTCTTTCTCATTATCATTTAAAATTGTTTCAAGAAATCAAAGAATCATTTCGTAACTGAGAACTGACAGTGTGCTTTGTACCACATGATGCCTTCCCAGGGTGTTTATAACTGGTGAAATGCAAATCAAGAAATAAATCATTTCACCTTCCAAGAGATTTGAAAAGCAAGACTCAGTTTTGCAATGTTCAACATACTGCCCCTTAGGCAATCAGGTTAAATCAGTTTTCACAATGAATTTAGTTATTTTTGCAAAACACATAATCAAGAATGGTAGAAAATACTGAAATATTTAAAGTTAACCATTCAGAGAATTAGCAGCCATCTATGCAAGCCACAAAAATACTGATAACAGAGCATTTTCTTTAGTCTGGAATGGGAATCTGCACAGACTGTTCCCATAAAGAGACAGAGAGTAAATACCATAGGTTACAGTGCAAAAGCAGCCAGAGACAGCATGTAAGCAAAGGAGTGTGACTATGTTCCAATAAAACTTTTAAAAAATAGCTGTCGGGCTGGATTTGGTCTACAGGCCAAGATTTCTTGACAACTGATTGCTGTAAAAGAGGAATACATTTTATTTCCAAATTGTACCATGTTAGTTCTAGCTGAACTAAACTGGAGGGTTAATATATATATATATATATATATATATAGGGCTTTTGTAGAAAGTACAAGTTTCTTTTACTAAGCAATTTCCCTTCCATTTCAAAGGAATTTAATCTGCTTCAAAATGAGTTGTTACATTAACTGCAGCTCATCAAGCATAGTTTATGTTCATTCCCTCTGCCAGCAAATGGAAAGAAAGGCTGATCTGAACGCTAAATACTTGGGCAGCTTCTCTTCTAAGCAAACACCTTTCTAGGGGAGAGAATCCATAACTCATTGACATCTCCTGAGCTCTTCTTTCCCCAATATGGTCACTGTTCCATGGGAAGAGCTCTCCTGCGAAGGCACAAATATCTCTGTTTGTATTGGATGTAAGCCTGCCTCAGTGAGATTTTCTAAACAACTACTAAAGTAGAAACAGAAAGGTAGAACCAGGAGATATTCTCAGCAATACCCCTTTTTCCTGAATCAATAATTCATTATAACGATGCATGCTATGGAAACCAGTCAAATGAACTGAGAAAATATTATTTTACCACCCTCAAGAAGTTCTTGAAAATGCATATTAAGAAGAAACTACATGTAGATTTCAAAATTTTTGCATCAAAACAAAGTTACCTTTTAATTCTATTTTCCATGAACTTTTTGAATTACCTCAAACAAACTGAAAGTATATGAATTATTAGTTACAGAATTTTCCTTCTCTAATCATGAGGACATCCAACTCTTGAGCTTCTATTTTTAACAAATTTGAAGAAGTATGGCACAATACATGACCATTAAAAGCAATTTTTAAAAGCAGGGCAGTTTCTTTCAACTTCTGCTTCTGAAATAAAAAAGAAGTGCCAAAAACAGAACTGAGGTACTAGATGAATTCTTTCTGTTTATGTTCACTTATGATCATTCCAATTTGTCATAAGTCTGCTTTAGCACTGACCTCCAGTAACTGGATTTACCTTTTACCTTTTATTTAAAAGATTTTTAAAAATCCACACATAACAGGAAGTGAAATCACTGCAGACGCATTTTGCCCTTGGCACCCAAGACAATAGATGCCCACTCCGCCCAAAAGTGTAAGGCTACTATGCAAGACTTGCAAAGGAGGTTTCCAAAAGCTGATTTTTTTTTTCAACTCTCAAGCCCTCATCCATGTGGAGGGCATAAAAGGGAATTTTAGGAGAAAGCTTTTGATGTGTTAGCAGTGGCATACATCTCACCTCTGGGGCTCAGGTGGGCAATGTATGCCCCTTCATTTCAAATCTAGGGAAGGAAGCATCAACAGCATGATCCAGAGAGCTGGAAATGTGTCCCTGAGAGCTTCCGCAAGCTGCCACTGAGTAAGCTGTTGAGACACATGAAAAACCTAAAGGACGAAACATTGACACTGACCAGATGTGCTGATGGCAGAACAAAGAGTGTACTCTGTGAATGGTGGTCTGTGCCCGCTGAACACTGTGCAGCTAAGAAAGCACAGGGATTGCCCCTCACCAGATGCGCTACAAGAACCCATCAGCATGATCTGAGGGCCTGGGGAGGGGTAAGGCAACGTCAGGAGACAGAGGTTGGATATGCGCGATCTAGATGCCCAGGAAGTAGAGACGACTGAGGAGCTGCCAATCAGAAGAGACAAATTCAAAAGCCCTCCCAGCAACAGTAAAAGGTGCATTGATAAATGAGAACAAAGAAGAAACAGCATTAGTCTAAAATGCTTGCTAAGCCCAGAGAGCTCAGCTATCAGAATTACATTGAACCATAATAAATTGCCATTTTTGGAGGACAACCTTAGCAAATTCATATGACTCATCCTTCCACATCGGTCTGATTCTTCTTTACCTCTCACCTTCCTTCCCTCTACTCAATCCAACCCGGAGGACTGGACGGCAGCCTAGTGAGTAGGGACAGGTAGACAGACCAAAGAAGTCCCCAGCTAGAGGAAGGAAGCGCTTATTTTAAGGAATTGGACATATTAATTGTGTAATATAGACTGGTGTGTGTGTGTGTGTGCAAGTAAACAAAAATTCAAGACCTTTGAATACCCAAGGATAATCAGGAAAATGGTGATATTTGTCCTCTACTTCATCCAAGGAGCACGGAAGAATTGGTCCTAAAGAACAGGACCTAATGGCAAAATAATAATGTGCTTTTTTATTACACTTGTCGGACAGTAGGTTTTCAACTTCACAGTTACAAACAAACAGCTGGACAGCTGTTCTTGTTCAGAAAGCCTGAGGGCATCCAATTTTCTGACTCAGAGTCTACCTTCTCACAGCAATTATGTTTAGAGTTCTAAACAGAGCACAAAGGTCTACTTGACATGAATTAAGTTATATTGCTGCTGTCCCCACAAGATACTATGTGGGGCCAGAGTTGTGGTGCAACAGGTAAAGCTACCTTCTGTAGCACCAGCATCCCATATGAGCACTGGTGAGAGTCCTGCTCCTCCACTTCAATCCAGCTCCCTGCTAATGTGCCTGGGAAAGCAGCAGAAGATGGCCAAACTGTTTGGGCCCCTGCACCCATGTGGGAGACTTGGGCAGAGTTCCAGGCTCCTGGCTTTGGCCTAGCCCTACCACAGCTGTTGCAGCCATTTGTGGAGTGAACTGGCAGATGGAATATCTCTCTTTTCCTTTCTCTCTCACTCTGCCTTTCAAATAAATAAATGAGGAAAATCTTAAAAAAAAAAAAAAAGATACCATGTGAATTCTTTCCTTCTTAGGAACAAAAGTTTTAAGAACTCTATCTATCTACCTACATTCTTTTTGCCCTTGTAATCTGTATGCTGCCGTATCTTCTATACTTTGAGAGGCTCTGCTTTCTTGGACCTCAGAAGTCTTATGCAAAATTTATGGTGCTGATTGTCACACAAAGTAAAATAAAGTATTTAGTATTTAGAGCTTCCCACTGCCCACAAAATGAAATCTACAACTTCAGATTGATATCACAGTTTGGTCTACAACCCCTTCCAGCTTTCCCTTTGACCTCTGCTGTCTACAAGCCTTCCACTCCAGTGCCAGCTCCCAACTTCACAGCCTCACTCCACCTCCACGCCCCCGGACCCCCACCCTACAGTGCCATCCAGCCCCACCTGGTTACAGCCTGGGCCTTTACAGCAGTGAGGAACATTAAAAGTTCTCTGATTCAAGGCCCTTCTTTTATAGCTGAGGAAACAGATCCAGAGCTGAAATGACTGGCCACAGTCCCTCGATGACAGCTCTAGGACCAACCCAGTGTTCTTTGCATGTATTATATGAAACCATCCTTGTTGTAAGCTCCTTTAAAGTAGGGTCAGTGTCATAGCATCCTTGAATGTTTACTGACTGGCATTACTTTCCCTAGCATACAACAGAAGAGCTCCATATTTTTAGCTTTATTCATATCCTTAGTAATCTTGCAAAACTTAAACTTCTTACCTACTGAAGTTGAAGCGTGTAAGATCCTATTTTTCCCACTTTTAACTTTACCATAAAATTGGAAAAGGGCTTAAAAATAGACAAGAAATCATAATGGAAATACCCTATAAAATGTCAACAGATGAATATCGACCTACTTAGAGGGATGACAGTGAATGGGCTTTGCAAAATGACTGAAAGTATTTATTAACATTTATACTGTCCTGTCCTATGCCGTTTGGAGTCTAAACATCTGTGGGGTAGACTGTAGCTGCAACCTATTTTTCTGGGGTTTCAACCCTTGCCAAGCAGCAGGATCAGTTTTAGGGGGTTTAATAAATAGATGTCCTATTCCCATCCCAAGCTACTGAATCAGAATTACTAGGGCTGAGGCTCAAACATGACAAATGCATTCATTCATCAATTCCCTCATGTAACCTCCTCTCTTCCTACTGAGGGTGGAAAGAATTAATGTTTTTAAGGACTTGCAATATAACTACCTTTCCTGGACACCTATTTCAGGCAAGGAGACAAAGCAGCAGCAAAGAGACAGCTTCAGACTGAATGGGAGAGTAATCCTTGGGGCAAAGTAGTTTCATTTCTTGCTATTTCCTTCTCTTCCCACTCTACCCAGGAACTTGGTACTTATTTCCATGCCCTATCTTGGTTCCCACTGTTGCCACAACTGGTTGGAGTTTTATTTCCAAAACTCTCTTTATGCCATTGAAAATTAAGCATCATATTGAACTATACACACACATCACCATCACACCAGTGTGAAGTTCTTGCTTTTGAAGTTATTCTATAACAAGGGGTAAAATAAAATCATTGGATACAGCATGGAAAAGGAATACCCTCTCTGTACTGTCTTGGCAATTTCCCATAAATCTTCTTTAAAATAAAAAGTTTTTCTCAAAATTATTATTTTTATGCCTCCTATGACCAAAGTTATCCAGTATGCTAGGTGTCAGCAAGCTAATCTCTAATAGCATATTAACAGGTACCAATGGATAATGGTTACTAGATAATCCGTATTCTGTAACATGAGACTCCTGGACTCATATCCTCTATCTAGGGGCAGGGCTGTTGTAGGCAGAATCTGAGATACCTTGAGAACAATTTATTGTGTGGAGGTGGGCCATGTAGCCTCCTCAAATCATGTACTAGAGGTGGGCATCTTCCCCATCAATGCAGAGCAGGCCCTGATGATACATAAATACAAACCAAAATAGTGACCATTTTAAAGCAATAATAGCTACACATTTTAAATGGTTAAGTTTCACAGAGCTGGCAGTATCAGGAACCCCAGCTTATACAATCTATTGACCCTGCTCTACTATGTGAGCCTGAAGAGGTCCCTTCACTCAGATTCTTCCAACACAAAATGAGGAAATGTATCTGGGTGCCCTTTAAGATCCTCTCCAGCGCTGACACCCTATAAAACGATGATTGCCTCAGATCCCCCACTACACTGAGGTCACCACATGCTAAAGTTTGACCCAAAGTTTTCTCACTGATGCTCTGCCGATGTGCCTACAGGGACAGGTAAGAAACAGACATTGGAAAGGAAGGGCATCCTAGCACAGATTCCAGTAAGGAAAGAACTCAAAATTTTCTTACAAAAATTTGCATAGAGTCCAGAAATTAAAACACACACCACCACCAATGGACTGGTAATAGCCAAAAAATGGCTCAATAAAGTCACAGGAAAAATATGGCATACAAGTTGTGAGTGCATTTTAAATTTTATAAGGGACTAGGGGTTTTAGCTGTTTGTTTGTTTTTGTTTTGTTTTGTTTTTGTTGTTGTTTTTGTTTTTTGACAGGCAGAGTTAGACAGTGAGAGAGAGAGAGAGAAAGGTCTTCCTTCCGTTGGTTCACCTCCAAGTGGCCGCTGTGGCCAGCATGCTGCGCCGATCTGAAACCAGGAGCCAGGTGCTTCCTCCTGGTCTCCCATGCGGGTGCAGGGCCCAAACACCTGGGCCATCCTCCACTGCCTTCCCAGGCCACAGCAGAGAGCTGGACTGGAAGAGCAGCAACTGAGACAGAACCAGCGCCCCAAATGGGACTAGAACCCAGAGTACCAGCGCCACAGGCGGAGGATTAGCCAAGTGAGTCACGGCGCTGGCCGATTTTAGTTCTTGACCCAAATTTATTTTTAATTTTAAAATCAAAGTCCAGGACATTAATCCAAAAATCCTGTTTTCTACTGGCTCAAGTTCATCAAATACAGTAGCTATATATATTCTCAAAGTGAAAATACATGAACATATTTGGTACTAGTTTATTTTATCACATAGACAGTGGGACTTTTGTAACAATCAATAGCAACGGTCTAGGAGAAATTGCCCATTCACTCTTCTTTTCATTACACAAGCATGAGGGAGTTCTGTGGCAGGTCACACACTATATTTTACAGAATAAACATGACAACTAGAAAACAAGAACTCCTGTCCATCAAGGAGCTCATAGTCAAATAAGGCAGATTTAATTATTTTTAAAGATTTACTTATTTATTTATTTGAAAGGCAGAGTTACAGAGAGGCAGTTACAAGGGCCAGAAGCTTCTTCTGGGTCTCCCATGTGGGTGCAGGGGCCCAAAGACTTGGGCCATCTTCTCCTGCTTTCCCAGGCCATAGCAGAGAGCTGGATCAGAAGAGAAGAAGCCAGGACTAGAATTGGAACCAAATGGGTTGTTGGCACTGCAGGCAGTGGCTTTACCTGCTACACCGTAGAACCAGCCCCAAAATTCAATTTTTTTTACTTTTTTTTATAAAATCTTTTATTTAATGAATACATTTTTCATAGGTATAACTTTAGGAATATATACCCGTCCTCCCACCCCAACTCCTGTCCCACCTCCTACTCCATCTCCCATGCCATTCTTCATTATGGTTCATTTTTAGTTTAATTTTATATACAGAGGACCAACTCTATGCTAAGTATAGATTTCAACAATTTGCACCCACACACACACACACACAACATATAAAGTATAATTTGAGAACAAGTTTTGTAGTTAATTCTCATTGAGGGCAGGAGTCCTACATGGGGAGTAGGTGCACATTGACTTCTGTTTTCATATAACAATTAACACTCTTAGTTATGATGTCAGTGATCCCCCAATACTCTTGCCATGAGATGCCAAGGCTATGGAAGCCTTTTGTGACCACAGACTCCATCAGTATTTGGACATGGCCATAAGCAAAGTGGAAGTCCTCTCCTCCCTTTAGAGAAAAGTACATCCTTCTTTGATGGCCCCTTCTTTCCACTGGGGAGACTTATTTAAAAAAAAAAAAAAAACTACACTGATCACGGTTTAGGAAGGTAAGACAAGTCCTGGAGATGGATGGTGAGAATGGTGACACCACAATCCCAACGTACACTTGATGCACCCAAATTTTAAAATGCTTTAACTGGTAAATTTTATGTTATGTACATCTTACTACAATTAAAAAAAAAAGGCAAGGAAAAAGCACTCCCCTGGATTGGGAAGTGCTGTGGCAAGAGACATTGAGAAGGGGCCCTAGAAGAACAGAGACCAAAGTGCTGTGCTCTGCCAGCCGATGTTCAAGAAGCCTCCATCCCAGAAGCAGCACCTCTCTGCCTTTCTCACCGCACATGGAAGTAAGAACTTGAGACCTTTTCCGGATAAAAGCCTTCTGATAAACAGAGGCTAGCGAAAGTATTTTGGAAATCCCATCCCCACTCCAGGGAGGAGGCCACTGCCTTCTGACCCGTCCCAGTTTGCTCCACACTTGGTGCTGTCATCAGAGCCAGGGGAGTTTCACCAGATGCTATCTGTAGAGTGCAGCAGGGAGGAGAGCTGTCCAAACAAAGATGGGCTCTTCTACAAACAAAAAACATCTCCTGAGAAACCTGACAGCAGAATCAAACTGGCCCAGAAAACAGCGTGGTAGCAAGGCAGGAAAAGATAAGGAGTAATCTGAGAGGCTATAAAAAGCCCTGAGCTATTGGCAACCTTTCCCTAATCTAGTACCAACCAAAAGAGAGTAGATGTAACTGTTATGCATAAAGGAATTATTCAACGCATGCTGCTTCTGAGTTACACAATAATTTCATACCCACAAGTTAATCGATAAGCCTTCTAAAAGGGATTTCAAGCCTTGATCCTGTTGGGTTTTCCACCTTTTATTTTCCATTCTCCATTCGCAACACTGGTTTCAGATGGAGACAAAGCTGAGAAGCTGCAGTCAGTGACAGCTATAACAGAATACGAGAATATCAGGGCCAGCACTATGGCACCACGGATTAAGCTGCCACCAGCGGGCGCTGGCATCCCACAAATCCCAGCTGCTCTTCTTCTGATCCAGCTCCCTGCTAATGCGGCTGGGAAAGCAGCAGATGATGGCTCAAATACTTGAGTTGTTGCCACCCATGTGAGAGACCCAGATGGAGTTCTTGACTCCTGGCTTCAGCCTGGCCCAACCCTGGCTGTTGCAGCCATCTGGGGAGTATGCCAGCAGATGGAAGATTGATGTCTGTCTCTCCCTCTGTGTCTGTCTATCTCTCTCTTTCACCAGCTACTTCCAAATAAATAAATTTTTAAGACTGAGTTACTGGGCTGGCGCTGTGGCACACTAGGTTAATCCTCTGCCTGCAGCACCAGCATCCCATATGGGCACCAATTCTAGTCCCAGTTGCTCCTCTTCCGGTCCAGCTCTCTGCTGTGGCCTGGGAAAGCAGTGGAGGATGGCCCACATGCTTGGGCCCCTGCACCCTCATGGGAGACCAGGAGGAGGCACCTGGCTCCTGGCTTCGGATCGGCACAGTTCCGGCCATAGCAGCCATTTGGGGAGTGAACCAATGGAGGGAAGACCTTTCTATCTGTCTCTCTCTCCTCACTGTCTCATCTAAATAAATAAAAATCTTTTAAAAATTTTTTTGAAAAGACTGAGTTACTTTATAAGTTCACTGCCTCCCAAGCTGACCATGCATTCCAAGCACCAAAGAAGCTGTTGTAAAAATGAACTGTCCCAGAGCAGCACTGTGGTGTAGCTGGTAAAACCACTACATGCAGTGCCAGCATCCCATACAGGCACCAGTACAAGTCCCAACTGCCTCTCTTCCAATCCAGCTCCCTGCTAATGCACCTGAGAAAGCAGAAGAACATAGTCCAAGTCCTGGGGCCACTGTACCCATGTGGGAGACCCAGAAGAAGCTCCTGGCTCCTGGCTTGGCCTGGCTCAGCCCTGGCTATTACAACAATTTGGGGAGTGAATTAACAGTGGAAGAGTCTCTCTTTCTCTCTCTCTCTCTCCTCTCTCCTCTCTCCCCTCTCTCCCCTCTCTCCCCTCTCTCTCCTCTCTCTCCTCTCTCTCCTCTCTCTCCTCTCTCTCTTCTCTCTCCTCTCTCCTCTCTCTGTAACTCTGACTTTCAAATAAATACATAAATTATTTTTTAAAAAAACAATGTGGTTCAAAAAGCAAAGAGAATTTTTAAAATTCAAATTCCTAGGTGCAATGGCAGAGTGAGTAAATAGTGATCTGGGGCAAGGCCTAAGCTGTGCGTGTTTCAAAGCTCCCCAGGCAGCTGGTTCCAAAGTGCACTGATGTTCCAGAACCACTGGTAGCACCCAGCAGGCTGGGGCTGCAGGTGGCCCTGGTGCTGCACTCTGCCGCCCGAGACGGTCCTGGAGGGAGGACAGTGAGAGCAGGGGCACCAAGTGAGCAGCACAGTGAGAGCAGGGGCACCAAGTGAGCAGGGACCTCTGAGTGCCTCAGGCTCTTCCTTCAGGACCACAGAGGAACACGAGCACCGGCGCAGGGACCTGGACTCTGGCCATGGCTGCCCACAGCAAAACACACAGAAGGCTGCTGTGGGCAGACCCTTCCTGGCTCCAGGAGCTGGTTCCCAGACCCCAGGGTTAGCTTTCCTTTAAAAAAATCCTCTGAAATTTCCTTCTAGTAACCTGAAATAAAAATTTAAATCATTAAATGAATTTAATTATTTCCTTGTAACCACACAGGAAATATAGATGATACATTGTCATTGGTTCTATTTCATTGAAAGAAATTATGAATGGCTAGTTGACAAAAAAAACACTGTATATAGGTGAAATGGCCATTTATACATTCAATTATTATTTATAGCAGTTGTCTATATTCCCACTGAGTCCTTTTGCTTTTTACTTGTTAAACTTCTTATTTGGTGAATTATGAAGCCTTTTTACTATGAAGTAAATTTAAAATATGTTATCTCAAAAGTTTAAAAAAAAGAAAGGTAGAAGGAAGGAGAGTTAGTATTTTTTTTGTTCTACTTAATACTATTGGTTGAATTCTGTAATTAATACACACTTATTCTTAGGTGTTCAAATTTAACTGAGAAGTGATCCCTGTTAAATATAAGAGTGGGAATAAGAGAGGGAGGAGATGCACAATTTGGGACATGCTCAATCGGACTTGCCCCAAATGGTGGAGTTAGAAATGTGCCTGGGGATTCCAATACAATCCCATCAAGGTGGCATGTACCAATGCCATCTCACTAGTCCAAGCGATCAATTTCTGTTCACAATTGATCGTAATGATAGGTATAAGAGTCAAAGGGATCACATAAACAAGACTAGTGTCTGCAAATACTAACTGATAGAATAAAAAAGGGAGAGAACGATCCAACATGGGAAGCAAGATACACAGCAGACTCATAGAATGGCAGATGTCCTAAACAGCATTCTGGCCTCGGAATCAGCCCTTAAGGCAGGCGGATCTGGCTGAAGAGCCCATGAGAGTATTTCAGGCATGGAAAGCCAAGACACTCTGGCAAAAAAAAACAAACAAACAAACCTATATGAAAAATGTCTGTGAGTGAGATCCCAGTGGAAAGAACAGGTCATCAAAGAAGGAGGTACCTTTCTCTGAAGGGAGGAGAGAACTTCCACTTTGACTACGACCTTGTCTTAAATAAGATCAGAGTTGGCGAACTTAAAAGGCCTCCATAGCCTTGGCAACTCATGACTAGAGCCTAGGGTGATTACTGACACCATAAACAAGAGTGTCAAATTGTTAAGTCAACAACAGGATTCACTGTGCACTTACTCCTCATGTAGGATCTCTGTCCTTAATGTGCTACACATTGTGATTTAATGCTATAACTAGTACTCAAACAGTATTTTACACTTTGTGTTTCTGTGTGGGAGCAAACTGTTGAAAGCTTTACTTAATATACGCTAAATTGATCTTCTGTATATAAAGATAATTGAAAATGAATCTTGATGTGAATGGAAGGGGAGAGGGAGCGGGAGAGGGGAGGGTTGCGAGTGGGAGGGAAGTTATGGGGGGAAAAATCCATTGTAATCCATAAGCTGTACTTTGGAAATTTATATTCATTAAATAAAAGTTAAATAAAAAAAAGTAGAAGGAAGGAGAGTTGGAGGGAGGAAGAAGGGAGGGAGAAAGGGAATATCATTACGTTCTTAGACTTGTATCTACAAATCATGTTGAATCTGTTAAAAATTAATTAAAAGTAAAATAAAAATAAAAACAGAAGAAAGTTGAAAGGACTGATTTTCAGTATTCTAACACATTCACTTAAGGATGTAAAGTTTCTCTAAGTACTAATATATATGACTCTTTCATTCCCTAGAGTATCCTAGAGTAGTTCCAAACCCTGTACAAACAGGCCCTATCTGTTCCAGTGCATCCATCCCTGAATGGCTGCAGCCATGCCAGGCCTAGTGTATCTCCATTCCTGGGCTGAAACCTCTATGTTCTCTACAGTGTCACCATCGCAAGTGACTGTGACCCATTTTTGCCCTTGCATGTTGTCATCTGTTAAATTTCTGTCATCCAGGACAGCCCTCAAAAGTTTCTATTTCCAGTGCCTGTAGCTCCATGTCTTTGTCTTCAGCACATCTTTCCCTGGGTGTCTCCCCCATGCCAGCATCTCATGTCAGTCTTCACGTTCTCTAGCCCCTCTGCATGTGGCTGCGACCTTCCCTTGTGTGCCCGCATCAGCAGTCCACAGTGACTCCATCCCCTGTGCTTGCAGCTCCTCGCTGCCTCTGGATAACTCTGTGACCTTCGCCTGAGGTGTGCCTTCCCCTCAGGTGCCCACATGTCACTTACCTGTAGTCATCGTCTGTCCTGTGTCTCTAAAACCCCTATCACTGAAACCCATGATTTTCTCTTGTAACTCTGTGACCACGGCCTGCACTCTAAGTGTCTCACTGTCTTCATCTCCTCTTCTGCTACTGTGATGATCTGATTACCTGGTGAACTACTGAAAGACAACTTGGTGCCATACAAGCTTTAGCTGTGAATGAAGCTATACAATCATGTTATATTTTATGTGAGTATAAGATTCACAATAGCCAGGGAAATACATAGAAAATACATAGAAACACATGTGCTGCATGATACGGTGACACACAGCTGGCTTCCTAGTAACGTGTCAGGATGTCTGATAAAGTGCTTCTCCTACTAGGCATTATAGCCAGGAATGAATGAGATGTCATGCTACTCTGTATCCTTGCATTGCGTTGCCATATTTGTTGATTGTTTAAGGATAATCGCCAAATATAATCACCAAATATTTGTTTATTGCTTAAGGATAATCACCAAAATATACTATGCTATCTTAAAAAAAAACACCTCTACGTAAAATATTCTCACTTTTATACTGAAAGTGGTCATGACCTCAAATCAGTAGTCTATCGTGGTCAGTAACTGAAATAATAAATACATTTCCTCCACCAGCATTATTCACTGATAAAAGAAAAGGGTTATGAACAGTAAGCAACCTGCAGTCCTTTAGTGCTGTGAAGAAACCGAGGAAAGACAAAAACCAGTCTGAGTCCAGGGCTGCATCTCATAATATTTCTTTGATTAGACTGCCCCCTGGTGGCCCTTATATGACTTTTTTTTCTCTTTTTTTTTTTTTAATTTTTTTTTTATCTTTTATTTAATGAATATAAATTTCCAAAGTACGACTCATGGGTTACAATGGCTTCCCCCCCATACTGTCCCTCCCACCCACAACCCTCCCCTTTCCCACTCCCTCTCCCCTTCCATTCACATCAAGATTCATTTTCGATTATCTTAATATACAGAAGATCAGCTTAGTATACCTTAAGTAAGGATTTCAACAGTTTGCTCCCACACAGAAACATAAAGTGAAAAATAATAGATGATTTTTTTTAAATGATGATGAAATCAGATCAGACCTATTGTCATGTTTAATCCCAGTGAGAGTCAAGTTGGGAATTGATAATTTCTTTTTTTTTTTTTTTTACAGAAGATCAGTTTAGTGTACATTAAGTAAAGATTTCAATCATTTGCACCCCCATAGAAACACAAAGTGAAATATACTGTTTGAGTACTCGTTATAGCATTAAGCCTCAGTGTACAGCACATTAAGGACAGAGATCCTACATGAGGAGTAAGTGCACAGTGACTCCTGTTGTTGACTTTACAAATTGACACTCCTGTTTATGGCATCAGTAATCTCCCTATGCACCAGTCATGAGTTTCCAAGGCTATGGAAGCCCCTTGAGTTCTCCGACTCTTATCTTGTTTAGACAAGGTCATAGTCAAAGTGGAGGTTCTCTCCTCCCTTCAGAGAAAGGCACCTCCCTCTTTGAAGACCTGTTCTTTCCACTGGGATCTCACTCACAGAGATCTTTTTGCCAGAGTGTCTTGGCTTTCCATGCCTGAAATATTCTCATGGGCTTTTCAGCCAGATCCGAGTGCCTTTAGGGCTGATTCTGAGGCCAGAGTGCTATTTAGGACATCCGCCATTCTATGAGTCTGCTGAATATCTCACTTCCCATGTTGGATCACTCTCCCCTTTATTTATTCTATCGGTTAGTGTTAGCAGATACTAGACTTGTTTATGTGCTCCTTTTGACTCTTAGTCCTTTCATTATGATCAATTGTGAACTGAAATTGATCACTTGGAATAGTGAGATGGCATTGGCACATGCCACCTTGATGGGATTGAATTGGAATCCCCTGGTATGTTTCCAACTCTACCAATTGGGGCAAGTCAGCCCAAGCATGCCCCAAATTATACATCTCTTCCTTCTCTTATTCCCACTCTTATGTTTAACAGGGATCACATTTCAGTTAATTTTCAACACTTAAGAATAACTGTGTGATAATTACAGAATTAAACCAGTCATATTAAGTAGAACAGACAAAAAAAATACTATGAGGGATAATGTATTAAGTTGTCCATTAGCAGTCAGGGCTATGCTGATCAAGTCACCATTTCTCATAGTGTCCATTTCACTTCAGGAGGTTTCCTTTTTGGTGTTCAGTCAGTTGCTTATATGACTTATTTTTAAAGGACCTTGCTTTTTCTTTGCTATGTGTCTCAACTTAACATTCTATCAATAATAAGTATTTGATCAGTATTCTCATGTTCAAATGTTAAAGATGGTTTATAAAATTGAAAACATGAAAAATGCTGCTTAAACACAAATGATAACTTTTGTACATTCATTTAATAAAGACTTTCCTCTATGTGCAAGGTACTGAGCTAGGTCCCACAAATAGAGGTGAGCAAACCAAAGGTCACCATCTTTACAACCAGAACATTCAATCAGCTACACCAATGAAAAGTGACATGGAAACCAAGAGGAGCACCGAGTGCCATGAGAATGTAAAGAGTAAAAATAAGTAGCTAGAGTAACAGCAGAAAAAATAGCATTCCAGGCAGGGACCCAACTTAAGGAAAGACTCTGAAATGAGACAATCTCGGAGCTTAAGAAACTTAAAGTAGGGGCTGGTGTCATGGCAGAGCAGGTTAAGCCACCACCTACGACACTGGCATCCCGTATGAATGCCAGTCTGAGTCCCAGCTGCTCCACTTCTGATCCAACTCCCTGCTAATGAGCCTGGGAAAGCAGTAGAAGACGACCCAAGTGCTTGAGTCCCTGACACCCACATGGGAGACTCAGAGGGAGTTCCATGCCATTTAGGGATTGAACCAGCAGATGGACGATATCTCTCTCTTCTCCCTTTCAAATAAATTTTTTAAAAAACTTAAAAAAAAAAAGTTTAAAGGTAGGTGAAGGTGTTTCCAAAAGTTCATGAAAACTGAAATGAAGATTCATCATATATTATATATTTGTGTGTCATAAAAATATATTACAAAGAAATATAAATGCTTATATGTCATACACTTAATGACCAATTTATATCGCATAGAGTTAAGTCCTATTACTTTCTTCCAAGACTGATTGATTGATTGATTTGAAAGGCAGAATTATAGAAGGAGGATGGATAGGGAGAGATCTTCCATTTGCTGGTTCACCCCCCAACTGGCCACAACAGTCAGGGCTAGGCCAGGATGAAGCCAGATGCCAGGAACTCCATCCAGGTCTCTCATGTGGCTGCAGGGGCCCAAACATTCAGGCCATCTCTGCTGCTTTTCCCAGGTGCATTAGCAGGGAACTGGATGAGAAGTGGAACAGCCAGGACTCCAACCACCGTGCATATGGGATGCCAATGTTGCAGGCAGTAGCTTTACCCCCTACACCACAATAACGGCCCTAATTCCTATTACTTTTCTAATTGTAGTTAAATATATAGCACATAAAATGTACACCATTCTTAAGCATACTGTTCAGCAGTGCTAAACATTTTCACATTGTTGAACAAGTTCTCAAGAGTTGTTGCACATTTTGCAAAACTGAAATTTGACAACTGAAATTTAAAACTCAAATTTAGGGTCCGGCACTGTGGCACAGCAGGAAAAGCCACTGCCTGCAGTGCTGGCATCCCATATGGGTGCCGGTTCATGTCCTGGCTGCTCCTCTTCCAATCCAGCTCCCTGCTAATGTGCCTGGGAAAACAGTAGCATATGTTCCAAGTGCTTGGGCCCCTGCAATCACACGGGAAACCCGGATGAAGCTCCTGGGTCCTGGCTTTCGCCTGGCCCAGTCCTGACCATTGCAGCCATTTGGGAAGTGAACCAGCAGATGGAAGATATCTCTCATTCTCTTTCTCTCTCTCTTTTTCTCTCTCTCCCTGCCTCTGCCCCTCCTTCCCTATAACTCTGACTTTCAAATAAATAATCTTTTTTTAAAAATCCTGAAATTTAACCACTCTGTTTCCCCCTGCCACAGTCCCAGCAAGCATCACTCTACTTTCTGCTTCCACAATTCTGACTACTCCGCGTACTCTCATATCTCAAATGTGTAGAATCTCCCAGGATTTGTCCTTTCATTCACAAAAATATTCCAAGATTCATCCATGGCATAGCATGGGTCAAAATCAATATCCTTCCTTTTTTATTTTGCATTTATTGATGTGAAAGCCAGAGACAGCTAGACTAAGGAAAAGCTCCTTTCCACTGCCTCATTCCCCACATGTCCACAACAGCCCTCAGCTGGGGTGGAAGCTGGGTGTCAGAACTCAGTCCAGGTCTCCAACACAGGCCTGCATCAGGAACAAAACCACTTCAGACGTCATCGCTGGGGTCAGAAGTACCAGGAAGCTCAAATCAGGAGCTGGAACTGGTTATTGAAGCCAGGATGTGAGCATCATAACCACCAGGCCAGAGGTTTACCCCAATATCCTCCTTTTTAATGATGAAGACTCAAATTTATAGAGCAAAAGTAAGACTACATAAAGAATCAAGAATATTAAATGTTTCAATATTTCAAAAAATAAGCTAAGTTCTTCACCTGGCTTGTTCCTTTATATATTTCCATTTGTTTGCCAAGGCTTCTATTATCAATGACACATATTCATCTGTAGGAAAGTTGTCTATTAGGTTAAAACATTTTTTAAATGTTGATATTTGGCACTTCTGGCCTACAAAAATCACAATTTCATATGTATAACCTAGTAATTTATCGTATTTTAAACTGACCTAAGAGAGGCTGCTGTGAAATTAAATTAGGGTTTACTACGTCTTACAGCGTTTATATCTTCTAACCCAGACTCCAGGCATCCCTGTTATGAACTTGGGGTCATGGGGTCAGTTGGGAGCCTGGGCTTTGGCATCGGTGACCAAAGTGCAAATGCTGCTTCTTCACTTTCCAGTGCCTAGCTGCTAAACTTCTCCAAGCTTCATCGCCCTCATCCAGAAACGGAGTTTAACAGAATCTATTGTTTATAGAACTGCAGCGGCAATGCTGGTAACAAAGCAGGGTACATCTGAAGTCCTGGTACTTGTACCTTCTCTCAGGTCTTATACTCGTGTATGACTATTCCTTCTCATATAGTGGTTCTCAGAAGAACAGGAGGAGGGTGTGTGCCCCAGGGCACAGCTGGCAATGTCTGGGGAGAGTCTGGATTGTCGCAACATAGGAAGAGGGGAAACTACTACTGGCATCTTGTGGGTAGAGGTCAGAGATGCTGCTAAGCACCTCCAAAGATCAGGACAGCAGCCACAACAAGGAGTTTTTATCCAAAATATCAATACTGAGAAGCCCTGTTCTAAACAGAATTATATTTAAATCTCTTATCAACGAATATATATATAATTAATTTCAGAGAAAAGCAGGAAAACATTCAATGACTTTTTGATTATCACTCAGGAGTAAGTACAGAGATGAAAAGCCTGGGCACAGAGAGAAGGAGCACCTGACAATGGCCCTGCCCTCCTAGACTTCAAAGCTATGCAAGTTGGCAGCAAATAAAGTCAGTGTAGGAGGGGCCGGAGCTGTGGTGCAGCGAGTAAAGCCGTCACCTGTGGTGTTGGCATCCCAAATCGGCACCGGTTCAAGTCCTGGCTGCTCCACTTCCAATCTGCTCTCTGCTATGGCCTGGGAAAGCAGTGGGAGATGGCCTAAGTCCTTGCACCCGCATGGGAGATGGCCTAAGTCTCCTGCACCCGCATGGGAGACCTGGAGAAGGCTCCTGGCTCCTGGCTTTGGATCAGCGAAGCTCCAGCCATTGTGGCTATCTGGGGAGTGAACTAGCAGATGGAAGACCTCTCTCTCTCTCTCGCTCTTCTCTCTCTCTTTCTGTCTCTCTCTGCCTCTGCCTCTCTGTAACTCTGCCTTCAAATAAAAAATAAATAAATCTTTAAAAAATTATTAAAGTCAGTACAGGAGTTAGGGAGAAGGAAGGATGAGGAACAGATGGTGATGTGCCTTTTTAAAGTCACTGTTTCTTAAAACAAAGACCAAGTAAGTTAATCCAACCTGGAGCCATCGTTCTGAGATATGGAGCTTGCCAATTAATACCTATGCACTCATCACTTAGTTTTAAAACACTCAATGTAAACAATAAATAAGTAAATACCTAGTTTTATACCAATATGCCAAAATGTTTTAAACTTCAAACATTATATTACAGAAAAAGATAAAAATTATTAAAACTTTAATAGGCTACAATGAAGGTTAAGCCATCGATAAACAGCAACTTAAAAATAAGCCTCTTAAATTGTCTAGACGTTCATATTCATTTTTCTCTGTTCATTGAATAAGTGGTTTTGGAGCTATTTCCCCACCTGGCGTATTAAAATCATTTTAATATTCCAAAAAAATATGCAATCATACTCACATTCACTTGAACTTGAATGGACCAATCACCAACTATTGGATGGGAAGATAACTGGAAAGTTTTAGAAACCACTCCAAGATCATTTTGCTGCGACAACCACTGTTGGATCAAATTGGACTTGGGGTCCTGAAATGGAAACCAGACATGTCAACTCTATGTGTTACAAAAGGCTGCCCACATATATGTGACTCCTGTCTGGTTAAGAAAGATGCTGGCCGGCGCCGCGGCTCACTAGGCTAATCCTCCGCCTTGCGGCGCCGGCACACCGGGTTCTAGTCCCGGTTGGGGCACCGGATTCTGTCCCGGTTGCCCCTCTTCCAGGCCAGCTCTCTGCTATGGCCCGGAAGTGCAGTGGAGGATGGCCCAAGTGCTTGGGCCCTGCACCCCATGGGAGACCAGGATAAGTACCTGGCTCCTGCCATCGGATCGGCGCGGTGCGCTGGTTGCAGCGCGCCGGCCACGGCGGCCATTGGAGGGTGAACCACCAGCAAAGGAAGACCTTTCTCTCTGTCTCTCTCACTCTCCACTCCTGCCTGTCAAAAAAAAAAAAAAATGCTTTGCAGCAAACTCAGGCACTTCTTCCAGAACTTGCTACAAAATATGGCACTAAGATAGTTTTGGGGAAATGTCTGGCCTGGACTACTTCAGAAGAAAAATACAAATTTGTTCCTCACATTTATTCCAAAAATATCTTGATTCTGCCCAACCTTTTAATACATGTCACCATATTTTTTTCTACATAAAATACAACAAGTGCACCTTCAGACCTATGGCAGCAATGGTGATGGTAAAAAATCCCACTACAAAGACCAGTTATTAAAGGCCCACTATGCGTCAAGCCCTCTGCCTTACCTCTACCCCTAATTCTCCTTCAGGATAGGAGTATTCTCACTTGATAGTTGAAAAAATTAAATCCTGGTGAGCACTCAATTGTATGTAACTGGCATGACCCAATTTTATGGCACTAGTATGTGATGGAACTCAGGATTCAAATCCATGACTATCTGACTATCTTTTAACTCAACAAAGTACACTGAGGCATGTTAATCAATACCACAGTCTTCCCATCACCTCCAGGCCACTATTCCTTCCTGCAGCATTCATCCAAGCCATCACAGCAGCCATCTCAGATTCCTAGCTCACATTCCCAGCCCTGTCACCTCTGTCTCATTTCCTCTCTCCATCTTGTCTGCTTCTTGTCTTCTTCACATCTAGCACATACCCCGTTCTCTAATGAATATAACTGACCTGCACCCCCAGTCTCACAGCCTCTGACACATCTCTCCACCTGCCCCTGCCCACGCTGTGACCCATCTGGAACACACACTTGAGAATGAGGCACAGTGGCTGAAACACTGGGCACAGTTCCTGGCTTAGAACAAGCAATGAATAAACAGGTTACAATCATTACACTACTCTACTATGACACGATGACTTTTGTTTGCCTATGGAAAGTCTACCCTCCTTTGCACAGTTTACAAGGTCATTAGCAATCTGACCCCATCAACATTTCTAGATTCATCCTTCCCCAAAAATACAGACTTGTTTGCAGTTCACCCAAAAATCCCATGCAGTAGCCTCTTGCAATTGCTGCCTGGAATGTCCTCCCTTCCTTGCCCACTCGGGAAATGAGCTCCAGTTTCTGCTTTCTACACCTGCCTAAAAACAGGCAGAAGTGACCACTTCCTGGAGAACTCCTCCTGCACTTGGAGTTCACCCATATTAAGCACCATGTGTTTCTTTTACATATTTTATTTCACACACACTAAAAAGGTTTTGATTCCCAACTAGATTCTAAACTTTTGAGAGCTGGGATCTAATACTTTCCCTTACTCTTATTCTCTATCCTATGTCCTTTGACAGGAAGGAGCGAGTTGGCCCAGTTATTAGAAGCCAAAAGAAGCCTCTCTCCTAGAAGAGGGTGTGAAAGCTGGGAGCAAGCATAATGCTGAGAACTGAATTGGGAGTAGTCAAGTAAGTCAGAGACAATGATTACTATTAAAAAATCTAGCAACCAGATGCTGGTTAGAATACACAGGTCACAGTATCCTTAGCAAACTCCTGGGTCAGGCATTGTAACCAGCAGCTGGCTCTACACCGCCTGCCACAGCATGATGCATGGGAAGCCATAGAGTTTCAAGGATCCAGAACAAAGGAAGAACTACAAATGGCTAATAAATATATGCTGTCAAGTCACTAGGGGACTGCAAATGAAAACAATGAAATACTGCCTTTCTTGTGTCAGCCTGACAAAAACAAAAAAATAGTAATAATATCCGTAACTCTTGGGGTGACCCAAAGTGCAGGGATAGGGCATGCCCACGTTCTGCTGATGGATTACTGTGCTCAAAGCGCCCACTTCTCGCACACAGCTGCACGGCCCTTCAAATCGAAGGAGTCTGACCTGACATCCTGGGTGACTTTGCACCTGGGGGATCTGGAGGAATGGGAGAGAATGAGACGATCCCTGTGTTTCCTAAGGCTGGCCTGGGCCTGGGCCTTACTGTCACCAACAAGGAAGACAGAGAGAATGCAGAAACATCAGGCGCCCTTCCAGAGCGCAGCAGCACGTGGAGAGATCGTGCGCAGGCTCCTCACAGTGGAACCCAGCATTCGGACGGGGTCATCTCCTGCTGGGACACGCACAAGACAGCAGCTAACTGTGTGCTCTCAACACTGCGGTACTGGATGCCTGTGCCCTCTGGGTCACTTCTGGATGGCTCTGGCTCTCTGTCACTTGCCTGCCATAGCACAGTACCTGCTACCTTTGCCAGACTATCGTGAGCACTAAATCTGCTGCCTGCAGAACGGGTCCACAAGGACTATTTCCCGAGTCCTGGATTAGGTAGGAAGTAAGTGTCTATGGCATGCAGAACTAGAACGAGGAGGCACCTTAGCTGGCCAGGGCTGAAGTTCTGAGTTTGTCACTGCTGCTCCAGGCCAGAGAGTCAGGTCACAGTCACAAGATATAGCACCCCTGGTCAATAACATCTGTTCCATACAAAGTCATTCCCCTGCACCAGGAACAACAATTTTTTAAAGGAAGAGAGAAGGGAGAAGCCAGCCATACCATCTGTCATCACAGCATCAGAAGCACATGTTTCCAGAGGGTTAGGCCACATTGGCTGGAGGAGGCCAGAATGAGGGCTGCAGAGAGCACATAGGGTTTTTTCCACTGCCATAAAGCCTCTGAAATCCCTTTCCTCCTGAGATGGTCAATTACTAGGGCAGGAAAAATGGATAGGACCAATGATACTCTCTCATCCCACCCCACCCCCCAAAAAAGAGCATCCCTGAGTCTGCTGTGACATTCAACATTAGCTACATTCCACAGCCATCAATGGGGCCCAAAAAGCTGGCCTGTCAGTGCGCAGATGCACTTCTCCTTATTAGCCCAAAGGCAGTGCTGTGTAGAAGCACAATTTTATCTTAGTCAGGGGCTCTAGTTCCACAAGTCTCATTTTTGGGGGGGAAATTTTGCCAAGAAACCAATTATTCCACACTGAAAGATGTTAGAAAACGCTACAGCCTAGCGAACCCTAGCCCAAAAGACTGTTTTCAGCTACAAGAGTACAACAGTGTGACATTCACATCAATGGTCTGGCCTGGCCTCAGGAAGTTGCAAGATGGAGTTGGCTAGGCCAGGGTCCAATTCCGAGCTTCACCGCCCAGGTACAGAGAGGATGTATGGCCGCCCTTCATTCCCTGTTCCCTTCTTCTGGCCAGGAGGGCCTCATGTTGGCCAGGCCAGTAGGATCCCTCAGTCCAGAGCTAGCAAAAGAAGGTCTTACTGAGTCTTTCCATAACAGCCAAATGTGGCAGGCTAAGTCCAAAATTGGACAAAAGAACCCAAAACAACTACAAATTGCAGGTTTCAAAGGCAGATACCAGAGTTGAGCAAAGGCAAGATTTATAAAAATGCACAAACAAGCTGTCCAAATCAGCAAGGTTAGTTCTGGGTTTAAGGTTTAAAATAGGCAATCAACCCAGCAATAACTTCTATTTGTCTGAGATAGAAAGGAGGATTAAATGTGAACATCTAGAGACAGACAGACATCTAGTTGTAAATCATCTACCTTACACAGTGCGTGACACAGAGTAAGTTCTCGGTATAAGTGAGTAAGATGAAGGATGGTGTGAATGAAGTCAGTTCACCCCCACTCAGAATCACAGGAATTCAGAAACGCTATCCACTATGTCAACCTTCCCCATAGACATCCTATTACATAAGGCAGAAATTCACAGAGCTGCAAGAATACCAGTTAGACTGAAGAAACAAACCCTAAGCACCATGCCAGCCTATGTGGTATTTACTACAAATATGCCTTAGCTTGAAGCTATGTGTGTACCTGTTTGATTGATTGGATTTTGTTCTTACTGTTGTTTTCATTCATTCATAACACCAAAGAAACTAAGAATAATAGGAAAACACCAAGCTAAAAGCGTAGGTTTACCTTCTACATAGTGCATTCCTTGGAACAATTAGGGTACCCCATGTCCCAGGGTGGAGGAAGTCACCAGGACCAGGGACTTTCAGTTTTACAATCAGGGGTATCCCAGGTAAACTGGGATGAGTTAATCACCCTATTTTGATGTAATGCTCAATTTCTCTTGGTCTTGATTCTCCTGAGGAAACACCCGGTCTGCTAAATGGCTGCCTCCAAATCATCAGGATGGTCAAGCAGCAGAAGCCAAGTGACGCCCTGTCAAAGGAAGTCACTGCAATCATGATAGCCAGTGTCCAGTGAGCAGGTATCATGCACCAGGCATGGTTCTAAATGTTTTAACTGAATTATCTCAAGCTTCACAAAACTTCCGTGAGCTATTACTGTTACACACTTACACATTTTACAGATAAAGTTAATTTCCTCAAGGTCACACAGCTTGTAATTATTCCTCTTAGACTCGACAGTGATTCTTTTAGGATGTTAAGTCAGATCACATCATGCTGCCCATCAAAATTCTCCAATGAATTCCCATTACACTCCTTGTCAAACTTGAAGTCTATACCTTGGTCACCCAGACTCATTATGAGCCCAACTCCCAGCCTACCTACCTGTATCTGACCTCATTTCCTGATATTTGTCCCCTCACTCCCTGGGCTCCAATGCACTGCCAGCCTGCTGTTCCTTGAATGCTCCAGATGAGCACACACCTCAGGACCTTTGTGCACTCTGCTCCCTGTTTGTGTGGGTTCATTCTTATACTTCTTTGAGGTCTCTGCTCAGGTCTTTCCTGACATCCCTACAGAAAATATCAAACCAAAACTCACTGTCTCACTCTTTCTCTTTCTTTCTTTCTCTCTCTCTCTCTCTCTCTCTCTCTCTCTCACTTACACACACACACACACACACACCCCTGGATATATGAATATGAATGTAAGTAAACATATATTTGTGTATTCATTTATTGTCCGTCTCCTCAATACCCTCTGAAAAATAAACTTAATGTGAGCAAGGGCTGGGATCTGTTCTGTTCCCCGTCTTATCCCAATGCCTGGAACACATAAGGTCACTAAATGTCTGAGCAACGAATACATCAGTGAAGAATCCAGGACTGGAACTCAAACTGGGAAACTTCGGAGCCCGGGCTCTTACCGCGGTGCTCTGCCACCTCCTTTCCTAGAAAGAAGGGAACTCACCTTTGGTGCATTCTAAGATGTTCCAGCGTCTGTAACAGGAGCAGAACTGTCCAAGAGAGCTTTCTAGGAAGATGGCTTGGATGCCCTGCTTCCCGTCTGTTTGGCACTTACCTTAAGTAGAATGTTTAGAGAAGTTTTGTAAGGCTTGAAATCTGAGAAGAGTGTAACAACCCGAAACTTCACTTCTTGTGCTGGCTTGTACAGGGCCTTGTCTGTTTGAATGAAGACAGATATTCTCTTGGTCTCAAATGATAAGCGGGTACTATTAGAGAATAAAATCTCATTCTGGGCACGTCCAGTTACACGTAGCTCATACATCTCATCTGCACTGTTCAGGGGTATCTGGGGAGAAAGAAGAGATGACAGAATCCAGAATGCTTTATTTACAAGTTAAGAAAAAAAATTAAGTATAGAATATTGTCTAAAGTAATTGCAATGTTGAAAAATTTGCCCCTCCTAGGCATCCAAGTCAAATCATTTGTTTTCCCTCTTTTAATGTCCCATAGTTTGTTCTTGAAGGACAGGGCAGGGCCCTGGGAATGGGGGGCCACACACCATGAGCCTCTGTCATCAGCAGTCATCTTGCCATTTCCTAGTCCAGTTACAAATCTCTTCTCTCTGGCTCAGAACATCTAACATCCTTCAACATTCTTAACCATGCTCTCCCATCTGAGGCAGCCAGCCAGGAAAAGGTACATTTGCACAAGGCCTGTTCTTTTACCATACTCTCTCTGGCTCTTCTGGGATGCATTCTCTTCCTGGCCCTTGCTCATCGTGTGGCATAGATAGGTAAGGGTGATGCTGCTGCTACTTTTCCTAACACCACCAACAGAAATCTCACCTCCCAGCATTAGCAGGCCAGAAGCCATGCTAAGCAGTTTACACATCACAATAATCCTACAGGTGGGTCATTTTGTTAAAACCATTTCACATACAAGGAAACAGGGGCCAGAGGGGTTAAGGAAGTTACTGCAGGTCACCAGCAGAGATTCAAACCCAACATGAGCTATACTACTTGATTTTAAAATATATCCAAAAATTCTCTGACCTTCCTCCCTTCAAAAAATAAGAGCCTAACTCTCCAGACTTAGTGACTTGCATCTAAAGCGTAGAATGAGGCCATGTCACAAAGAGAATAGCTTCTACATGTGTCTCTGTATCTCTCTCACTACTCACTCTGCAGGAGGCCAGCTGTTACATGATGACAGCACTAGTGATGCCTGTGGAGAGGCCATGGGGAGAAACTGGGGCCTCCCACAAACTATCACCAACCATGTTACAGATGAGAGCTTAAGCCACCCCCACAGAGGGTCCCCCAGCCCAAGTGAAGCCTTCAGCCCTGGCTGACATCTTGATAGCAACCTCATGAGACCCAAAATCCAAAATCAGAAATGCCCAGCTATGTTGCTCCCAAACACTTCACCCACAGAAACCATAGGAATAAAAGTTTGCTGATGTTTGAAGCCAATGTTTGTAGTGACTCAGCAATACACATGTACTATGTCTGATTTTTAATTATTTTCATATGAAAGCTGAAATCCTAAAAATACATTCTAATTTTTGCAAATAAGTTTTGTCCACAAATAGCTCATGGGGAGATTTTCCAGTAACAGAAGCAGCTATAAAGCTATCAATATGGTTAAGAATACGAGGAAAATGTAAGAAATGTTATCACCAATAAAATGGTAAACAACAACAATTTAGAGAGAGCAGTACTGATGTCTGCAAATACATTGGAATACATCAAAAAGTAAGATGAATTAGTGAATGGACAGAAAGACAGGAATATGGGCAGAAGTATTATAGAGCAAGTACAGTAGAATGAGAATGGTAGCTACTAAGTGATAGGGATAGGCTTGATTGCTATGACATTTTTTCATGTTTTTTGCGTATTTAAAAATTTCATTTAAAAATGTTAGGAAAGCTGCAGGAAGAGCCTGGTGTGAATCTGGTTTGGAGCCCTGTGGGGGACAGTGTACCTGTCAAACTAAAGGAGAAAAAACGGGAGGACACATTTTGCTCTCCCCAACCACCCAGCACCAACATCCTGTAACCAACTGAGAGAGGGAGGGTGCCATTTTGAACATACATAACAACTGTGCACCTTGTGTCTGCCTCCAGCAACCAGACGAGAGGAGGTGTCTAAGTCTGGCTAGGAGAACTGACAGGGGCTGGGCACTCATGACTGTGAGAGCCCTATGTGCTGGAATAGACTGTGAAAACACTGTGGCTGCATGTGAGGGCACAGAGTATGGCTGGGTCTTTGGGCAGTCACTGTAGGCAGCTCCACACGCTCGGGGCTCCCTGATTCCCTGGTGAGGGTCACTGCTACAGGATCACACTGAGGACTGCACAGATCATTTGTGTGGCTCTTATGGCAGCATGGATGAATGTTGTACCCACTGCAGCTAGCACCCAGGCATTGATTTCCTTGGAGGAGAGGGAGTAAGCACAAAACTAAGCCAACAGAGCTCATCAAACCTGCCCTCTGATTTTAAAAAAAAAGGGGGAGATTTAACACACCCAACTTCAATGTCACCTTGGACACTCCCTGCACCCTGGAGCACTGAGCAGGGCTCGCTGGTCACAATCAGCTCATACCTCTGGATATTCACTGAATGAGCAGATACTCCATTAAGCCACAGAGGCATAGTTCAAAGATAAAGGCCATCACAAGGAAAAAAAATAAACTAAGAAGTATCTCCAACAAATGCCTAAAAATAAATGCAGAAATTCAAGAAATAAGAATAAGGAAGACAACATGACATCCCTATCAGTACTAGAACAAGAAGATAAAGAGATTAAAGAAACACCGGAAACAGAATTCAAAAAATTGATCATAGAATTACTCACAAGTAATCAGAGGCAAATCCATGAATTAAAGAAATCCACACTTGACATGAATAAAAATATTTCCCATGAAATTTAGATTTTAAAGAGAAATCAAAATGAAATATTAGAAATGAAGAATTCAATAGATCAAATAAAAATGTGGTGGAAAGCCTTCAAAACAGACTCTGTGAGGCAGAAGAAAGAATATCCAAGTTAGAAGACAAATCTCTAGAAATTTTACAGTCAGATCAAAAAAAAAAAAAAAGAAGAAATCAGAAAACTAAAAAAGAGTGTAGGAGATTTATGGACTATTAAATGACCCAACATACAGGTCTTAGGAATTCCAAAGACATGAAAAGAGAATGGATTAAAAAGCCTTTTTAGTGAAATCATTACAGAAAATGTCCCTAATTTAGAGAAAGAAAGGACATCCAAGTACAGGAAGCACATAGAACTCCTAATAGACATGACCAGAAAAGATCTTCACCATGACACACTGTAGTCAAACTCTCCATAGTAAAACATAAAGAAAAGATTCTAAAATGTGTACGACCTTGACTAAATAAGGTTGGAGTTTGTGAATTCAAGAGTTTTCTATAGCCTTGGCGCTCATGACAAGAGCCTTGGGTGATTACTGACATCATAAATAAGAGTGTTGGCCAGCGCCGCGGCTCACTTGGCTAACCCTCCACATGTGGCACAGGCACCCCGGGTTCTAGTCCCGGTTGGGGCACCAGATTCTGTCCTGGTTGCTCCTCTTCCAGTACAGCTCTCTGCTATGGCCCGGGAAGGTAGTGGAGGATGGCCCAGGTCCTTGGGCCCTGAACCCGCATGGGAGACCAGGAGGAAGCACCTGGCTCCTGGCTTCAGATCAGCGCAGCATGCCGGCTGCAGTGCACAGGCCACAGCAGCCATTTAGGGGATGAACCAACAGAAAAGGAAGACCTTTCTCTCTGTCTCTCTCTCTCTCTCTAACTCTGCCTGTCAAAAAAAAAAGTGTTGATTGTTAAATCAACAACGGGAGTCACTGTTCACTTACTCCCCATGTAGGATCTCTGTCCTTAATGTGTTGTACTATGCGAATTAACGGTAAAGCTAGTACTCAAACAGCACTTTATACTTTGTGTATCTGTGTGGATGCAAACTGTTGAAATCTTTACTTAGTAAAATCTTTACTTAGTAAAGATTTCTACCTCTGCCTCTGCCTCACTGTAATTCTGCCTGTCAAATAAATAAATAAAATTTTTAAAAAATAAACAAAATAAAAAAGACACTATGTAATCATTAAGGGATCAATACAACAGGGAGATGTGACTATAATAATCATATACACACCCAATTACAGGGTACCTGGCCATTAAGAAGAAATGTTAATGGATCTAAAAGGAGACACAGCCTCCAATACAATAGTTACAGGGACTTCAATACCCCACATTCAGCAACGGACAGATCAACCAGACAGAAAATCAGCAAAGAAACAACAGAGTTAATCAACACTATAGACCAAATGGACCTAATAGATATCTACAGAACTTTTCACCCCACAATGGCAGAATATACATTCTTCTCATCAGTGTGTGGAATTTGCTCTAGGATAGACCACATGCTAGGCCATAAAGCAAGTCTCAGCGAATTCAAAAAAAATCTAAATTATACCATGCATCATCTCGGAAGAATGGAATTAAGCTGGAAATTAGCAACTCAAGAATCTCTAGAACATACGCACACACATGGAGACTGAACATGCTCCTGAATGAACAGTGGGTCATATAAGAAATCAAAAAAGAAATCAAAAAATTTCTGGAAACAAATGAAGATGACAATACAACATATCAAAACTTATGGGATACAGCAAAAGCAGTGTTAAGAGGAAAGTTTGCAGCAATTGGTACCTACATCAAGAAATTGGAAAGGCACCAAATAAACAAGTTATCAATGCATCTCAAGAACCTACAAAAACAATAGCAAACCAAACCCAAAATTAGTAGAAGAAAGGAAATAATTAAAATTAGAGAATAAACAAAATTGAAACAAAAAATACAAATGATCAACAAAACAAAGAGCTAGTTTTTTTAAAAAAAAATAAACAAAATTGACACACCACTGGCTCAACTAACTGAAAAAAGAGAGAGAGAAGTCCCAAATCAATAAAATTAGAAATGAAAAAGAGAAGGTAACAAGAGATACCACAGAAATAAAAAGAATCAAAAGAAATTACAAAGAGCTGTATGCCAGCAAATCAGGAAACCTAGAAGAAATGGATAGATTCCTGGACACATAAACCTACCTAAATTGTTTAGAAAATCTAAACAAACCAGGAATGAGTAATTAAAAGACACTCCCAAAAAAGAAAAGCCCAGGACTGCATGGCTTCACTGCTGAATTCTACCAGACATTTAAAGAACTAACTCCAATTCTTCTCAAGCTATTCAAAACAACTGAAATGGAGGGAATCCTCCCAAACTCCTTATATAAAGCCTGCATCACCTTAATTCCTAAACCTGAAAAAGATACAACAGAGAAATAGAACTACAGACCAATTTCCCTGATGAACATATATGCAAAAATTCTCAACAAAATACTAGCCAATCAAATCCAACAAAACATCAGAAAGACCATTCATCAAGATCAAGTGGGATTTATTCCAGGTATGCAGGGATGGTTGGCCATTCGCAAATCAATCAATGTAATACATCACATAAACAAATTGAAGAACAAAAACTATATGATTATCTCAATAGATGCAGAGAAAGCATTTGATAAAATACAATATCTGTCAAATAAAAAAAAGAAGAAAGAAGTAGAAGAAGGTACACAAAAAAAGGAAAAATCTTCCATGTTCATGGATTGGAAGAATCAACATCTTCAAAGTGTTCATACTAGCGAAAGCAGTTTATCAATTCAATGTGGTATCAATCAAAATACCAAAAATATTTTACTCAGATCTAGAAAAAAACTGATGCTAAAATTCATACAGAAACACAAGAGGCCCCGAATAGCTAAATCAATTTAAATAACAAAAACAAAGCCATAGGCATCAGATTACCAGATCTCAAGACAAACTACAGGGCAGTCATAATTAAAACAGCCTGGTACTGGCACAAAAGCAGATGTATATACCAATGGAACAGAATAGAAACTCCAGAAATAAACCCATGCATCCACAACCAACTTACCTTTGACAAAAGTACAAAAAGCCACTCCTGGAGCCAAGACATTCTCTTCAACAAATGGTGCTGGGAAAACTGGATCACCACAAATGGAAGTATGAAACAAGACCCCTACCTTACATCTCACACAAAAATCCACTCAAAATGGATCAGAGACCTAAATCCATGACATGATAACATCAAATTAGTAGAAAACATTGGAGAAACCCTACAAGATATTGGCACAGGGTAAGACTTCTTGGAAATGACCCCAGAAGCACAGGAAATCAAAGCCAAATTTAACAACTGGGATTACATCAAATTGAGAAGTTTCTGCACTGCAAATGAAACACAGCAAAGTGAAGAGGCAACTGACAGAATGGGAGAAAATATTTGCAAACTATGCAAAAAATGCTCAGGATTGCTAACCATCAGGGAAACACAAGTCAAAATCACAATGAGATTTCACCTCACTCCTGTTAGAATGGCTCTCATAGAGAAATCAACAAACAATAAATGCTGGTGAGGATGTCGGGAAAAGAGAATTTTAATCCACTGTTGGTGGGAATGTAAACTGGTAAAGCCACTGTGGAAGACAGTATGGAGATATCTCAGACAGCTGAATATAGACCTACCTTATGACCCAGACATCCCATTCCTGGGAATTTATCCAAAGGAAATGAAATCAGCATATGAAAAAGTTATCTGTACCCCCTGGTTCATTTCAGCTCAATTTATAATAGCTAAGATATGGAATCAACCCAGATGTCTATCAACTGAAGATTAGATAAAGAAATTATGGTATATATACACTATGCAAAATCTCACAGTGGTAAAAAAAATGAAATTCTGTCATTTCCAACAAAATGGATGCAACTGGAAACCATTATACTTAGTGAAATAAGCCAGTCACAAAAAGACAAATATGATATAGTCTCTCTGATCTGTGGTGACTAATAGAGTAGTTAAAATGTAATCTATAGGAGTGAAACTGACACTTTGAGATGTGATGATTCTGAACACCAACTGCCTTAACTGTTGGGGAATAATGTTTTTCTGATTTGGTTTTGTTCTTTTTTTCCTTCATACTAATTTGTGAAGTCTCTACTTAGTGTAGGGTTAACCTTATGAGTATAAAAATTAACTGAAATTGATCTCTGTAAAAATAAGAATAGAAAATGAAGAAGGAGGAGGAAGAAATATGGGAGTATGTGTGGGAGGGAAGGAGGGATGAAGAAGCATCATGTTCGCAAATCTATATATATATTAAATGCATGAAGTTGTATTCCTTAAACAAAACATTTTTTTTAAAAAAAGAGTTTGGTAAAGTGGCAGGATACAAAATCAACACACAAAAATCAATAGCCTTGGCCGGCGCTGCAGCTCAACAAGGCTAATCCTCCGCCGAGCGGTGCCGGCACACCTGGTTCTAGTCTCAGTCGGGGCGCTGGATTCTGTCCCAGTTGCCCCTCTTCCAGGCCAGCTCTCTGCTGTGGCCAGGGAGTGCAGTGGAGGATGGCCCAAGTGTTTGGGTCCTGCACCCCATGGGAGACCAGGAAAAGCACCTGGCTCCTGCCTTCGGATAAGCACGGTGCGCTGGCCGCAGCATGCCGGCCACGGCGACCATTGGAGGGTGAACCAATGGCAAAAGGAAGACCTTTCTCTCTGTCTCTCTCTCTCACTGTCCACTCTGCCTGTCAAAAAAAAAATCAATAGCCTTTGTATCCACAAACAATGCCACAGCTAAGAATTTCTAAGATCAATCCCATTCACAAAGTTACAAAAATATCAAATAACTTGGAATAAATTTAACCAAGGACATCAAAGATCTCTACAATGAAAATTACAAAATATTAAACAAAGAAATAGAAGAAGACACAAAAAAAATGGAAAAATCTTCCATGTTCATGGATTGGAAGAATCAACATCATCAAAATCTCCATACTATCAAAATCAATTTATAGATTCAATGTCATACTATTCAAAATACCAAGGACATTCTTCTTATATCTAGAAAAAACAATGCCAAAATTCATATGGAAGCACAGGAGACCCCAAATAGCTAAAGCAATCTTATACAATAAAAACAAAGCCAGAGCATCACAAAACCAGATATCAAGACATACTACAGTGCAGCTACAATCAAAACAGCCTGGTTCGGGCACAAAAACAGATGGATAGACCAATGGAACAGAATAGAAATGGCATAAATCAACCCACACATCTATAACCAACTTATCTTTGACAAAGGAACTAAAATGAATCCCTAGTGAAAGGATGGTCTCTTTAATAAATGGTGCTGAGAAAACTGGATTTCCACATGCAGAAGTATGAAGAGAGCATTGGATTCTGTCCTGGTTGCTCCTCTTCTAGTCCAGCTCTCTGCTGTGGCCCGGGAAGGCAGTGGAGGATGGCCCAGGTCCTTGGGCCCTGCACCCACATGGGAGACCAGGAGAAAGCACCTGGCTCTTGGCTTCAGATCAGCACAGCGCGCCGGCCATGGCAACCATTTGGGGGATGAACCAACGGAAGGAAGACCTTTCTCTCTGTCTCTCTCTCTCTCTCACTGTCTAACTTTGCCTGTCAAAAAAAAAAAAAAACCATACACAAATCTTCTCAAAATGGATCAAAGACCTAAATCTATGGCCCAATACCATCAAATTATTAGAAAACATTGGGGAAACCCTATAAGACATTGGCATAGGAAAAGACTTCTTCAAAAAGACCCCAGAGGTAGAGGCAATCAAAGCCAAAATTGACAATTGGGACTACATCAAGTTAAGAAGCTTCTGTACTGCAAAAGAAACACTCAGCAAAGTGAGGAGGCAACTGACAAAATGGGAGAAATTATTTGCAAACTATGCAACTTATAGAAGATTAATATCTAAAATATATAAAGAAATCAAGAAACTCAACAACAACAAAACAAACAACAAAGTGAAGAAACTGGTATTTTTCTAAAGAGGAAATCCAAATGGCCAAAGATACTTTAAAAATGCTCAGGATCACTAGCCATCAGGAAAATGCAAATCAAAACCACAATGAGGTTTCACCTCATCCCCATGAGAACGGCTTTCATCCAGAAATCAATAAACAAATGCTGGCGAGGATGTGAGGGAAAATGTACCCTAATCCACTGATGGTGGGAATGTAAACTGGTACAACCACTGTGGAAAACATTATGGAAATGCCTCAGAAATCTGAATATAGACCAGCCATCCCACTCCTGGGAATTTCCCCAAGGGAAATGAAATCAGAATATGAAAGAGTTATCTGTACCCCTACATTTATTGCAGCTCAGCTCAATTTGCAATAACTAAGATATGGAATCAACTCAAATCTCCATCAAGTGAAGACTGGATAAATAAATTATGAGACATGTACACCATGGATACTACACAGCAGTAAAAAAAAATGAAATCCTGTTGTTTACAACAAAATGGATGAAACCTGGTAAACATCATACTTAGTGAAATTAGCCAGTCCCAAAAGGATAAATACAATATGTTCTCCCTGATCTGTGATAACTAATAGAGCACCTAAAAGGTAATCTATAGAAGTAAAATTGATACTTTGAGATGTGATGACTTTGAATAGCCCTTGTCTTGACTGTCGAAGAGCAGGGTTTTTTCATACAATTTTGAACTCTTACTTAGTATACAGTTAATCTTATGTGTAGAAATTTAATTGAAAATAGATTTTAGTGAAAATAAGTATGGGAATAGGAGAAGGAGGAGGAATACAGCTTGGGAGTAGGGTAGGAAGGCAGGTACAGCGGGAAGAATCACAATGTTCCTAAAGTTGTATTTATAAAATGTATGAAGTCTATACACCTTAAATAAAAAATGTCTGAGGAAAAAGTGTTAGGGAAAACATTCAGTATTGTCACCTTCAAATAACCTCTGGTGTCATTGTTTGCCTTTCTTCAATAAATAAATATTTACTGAAAATGTTCTACAGAATATACCAGGCTGTCTTAGGTACATAAGATACAATATTAACAAAAGACCTGTGCCCTGGTGGGGCTGGGTGTCTAGTCAGGAACTTGCACACTTACATTGTTTTCTCAGGTGATACCTTAGTCTTTTTTTTTAATTTTTTTTAATTTTTATTATTTTTGACAGGCAGAGTGGACAGTGAGAGAGAGAGACAGAGAGAAAGGTCTTCCTTTTTGCTGTTGGTTCACCCTCCAATGGCCGCCACGGCCGGCGCGCTGCGGCCGGCGCACCGCGCTGATCCGATGGCAGGAGCCAGGTGCTTCTCCTGGTCTCCCATGTGGGTGCAGGGCCCAAGCACTTGGGCCATCCTCCACTGCACTCCCTGGCCACAGCAGAGAGCTGGCCTGGAAGAGGGGCAACCGGGACAGAATCCGGCACCCCGTCCGGGACTAGAACCCGGTGTGCCGGCGCCGCAAGGTAGAGGATTAGCCTATTGAGCCGCGGCGCCAGCCCGATACCTTAGTCTTCAGATTCTTTAATCAGCTTCCTGATACTACAAGCAGGAAATTATATATGCCAGGAACCAGTATATCATAGGCTTATAAACATTTCATGCTTTAATATAAGCCAGTTTCCAAAGGAGAAATATCATGTTTTCCCTGATTTGTGGTAATTAAAATACAGAGTACAAAAAGTAATTTATATGTATGAAACTGACATTTTGAAAATTGATTATTGTTTATAGCCTTTGTCTATACTCTTGAGGAACAGTGGTTTTTCTACTTACTATTTGTTGAATTCTGTATTTAGTGTAGGGTTAAGCTTGTGATTATAAAGCAAAATGAAAGCATGTCACTGTAAAAATTAAAAGAAAAAATAAGAAAAGGAGGAAGATGGAAGGTGAGATTAGGGAGGAAGAGTGGGCAGGGTGGGAAGTATTATTATGCTCTTAAAACCATATACATTAAATTCTTCCCTTTATATGAATAAAAATAAAATAATAATAAATAAAAATATGTGATGGGATTTTTCTTTATGATTTGAATCCAATTTGGTCATTTTTAATAGCACTGAGACACTGGAATGAAGACTAATGTCAAATCAATGATAAAGGTATCTCAAAGCTAAAGAGGCCTACTAATCCCAAGGCTGTAAAAGATTCAGAAAATTACAGTTAGCACAAACATACCCAAAAACACTTTATTCAACTCTCAACTCCATCCTCCTTCAGAGAGCTGATGCCAACCACTGGATGTTGTTGACCAAACTTTTGCTTTTTTTAGGGGTTACCTTAACTAATTTGCTTTTTCTCCCATTAAAAAATCTTGCCACCCCATATGTAAGTTTAGAAAATTTGGAATCCTCAAAAATTCAGGGCTAATCCTGGTACTGGAAAAACCACAGGTGACAGTATGGGCTCTGGTCAATCAATAGACCTGGGGTCTCTGAGAAGCATGGGGCAGCACTGTGTGCCTTGCGATTCCTCCATGGACTGTGGATAGTACTTGGTCTTCCCTTGTTAATGGGAACATCTACTAAGAATGAGACTGGAGAAGATGGCAGAATAGGAAGGGAGCACACTGATAGTCTGGGAAGAGACAGTTTAATAAAAGTGGAAAGACTGCAGGTTCAAGGAAGACTTGGGGAAGAAACAGCAGAGGAAACTCTTCCAGAACTAGTGATTCATGGTGGACCTGCGGGGAGGGCATGGGAGCCCACGGCTCGGGACACCAGCAGTGGAATCTACACACCAGCACTGGAACGTGAGGTGAGCCGAACCTCAATAGCTCCAGACACTGGCGGGAAAGCAGAAGGAGGAGCCTAGAGGGAACGAGGCTTGAAGCCCCGTGGGGGGAAGTTCACCAGGCTAACTAGAGGAGAGAGGGAAAAAAAGGGGTGGGGGGACCGGTACGAACACGAGTTTCTCTCTTTCCGCCCACCTATCAAAGGCGAGCAAAACAAAGAGCAGGCGCCATTTTGGTCATATGTAAAAGCTGTGGGACCTCAGGGCTGTGCCGGCCCACAACCAAGCAGAAAAACCTGACTCTGGGGCGGTGAAATAACAGGAGATTAGGACCTAGTGAATGTGTGGAGCTAATGAACTGAGAATGTGGATGAGAGAACTCACGTAGTTCATGTGAGTACTCTCCAGAGACGCTACAATTTGATAACCTTGGCAACCCAGTGGGAGACTGCAGGAGAATTTGAGCCCACACTGAGGGCAGAACAGATTCCCTGTGTGGTCCTTGGGAAAGAGCAGACAAATGTTATACCCACAGGAGCCAGAGATCGGAAGCTGACTACCTTCAATTCTGCTCAGCTGTGCAGAATTACTTTCCTTCTGAATCAAGGAAGGAAGGAAGGAAGGGAGGGAGGAAAGAAGGAAAGAAGGAAAGAAGGAAAGAAAGAAAGAAAGAAAGAAAGAGAGAGAGAGAGAGAGAGAGAGAGAGAGAGAGAAATTTACCACGCCTAACCTGGGAGTGTCACCTTTGGCACACCCTTAACCCTGAGGAACCAAACAGAGATCTCTGGCCACACCTATCTCGAGCCTCTAAGGATCCATAAAAAGCAGACAGTCCACTTAATACAGTCATAGTATAACAAGAAAAAAAACACCACAGCAAGGGAAGAAGAATCCAAAGAATATCTCCACAATGCCAAGCAACAAACGCAGAAACCGAGGAAACAAGAACAAGGAAGACATTATCACACCCCAAATGAACAAGACACCCCAAGCCAAGATTATGAAGATGATGAGATGGAAGAAATGCAAGAAGCGGATTTCAAAAAATTTATGATAAGAACATTTAGAAGTTTTCAAAAACAAATGCTTGAGCTACAGAAATCCTTACTGGACAGGATAGAAAATCTCTCTCGTGAAAATGAAATCTTAAGGAAGAATCAAAATGAAACGCAGAAACTAGTAGAACAGGAAAGTGTGATAGTGACGAGAAATCAAAATGAAATGAAGAACTCAATAGATCAAATGACAAACACATTAGAGAGCCTTAAAAACTGAATGGGTGAAGCAGAAGAGAGAATATCGAACTTAGAAGACAGAACAGGAAAGGATACAGTCAAACCAAAGAAAAGAAGAGGAAATTATAAATCTAAAAAATATTGTCGGGAATCTACATGATACTATTAAAAAAACCAACATTCCGGTTCTAGGAGTTCCTGAAGGCATGGAGAGACAGAAAGGATTACAAGGCCTTTTTACTGAGATACTAGCAGAGAACTTCCCGGGTTTGGAGAAGGACAGAGACATCCTAGTACAGGAAGCTCATAGAACCCCTAGTAAACATGACCAAAAGGGATCCTCACCATGACATGTTATAATCAAATTCACCACAGTGAAACGTAAAGAAAAGATTCTAAAATGTGCAAGAAACGTCAGATTACTCTCAGAGGATCTCCAATTAGAATCACAGCAGACTTCTCATCAGAAACCCTACAGGCTAGGAGGGAATGGCGAGATATAGCCCAGGTACTAAGAGAGAAAAAACTGCCAGCCCAGAATATTATATCCTATATTCATTTGTGAATGAAGGTGAAATAAAGACCTTTCATAGCAAACAGAAATTGAAAGAATTTGGGGCCACTCATCCAGCCCTGAAAAAGATGCTTAAAGATGTGTTACACACAGAAACACAGCCATCAGTATGAAAGAAGGTAAAGAAAGGAAACCTCACAGCAAAAGATCACAGGGAATTCAAAGCATATATTAGAAAATATCTTTGGCAAATGGCAGGGCAAAGTTACTACTTATCAATAGTCACATTGAACATTAATGGCCTGAACTGTCCAGTTAAAAGACACAGATTAGCTAATTGGGTTAAGGAACAAAACCCATCTATTTGCTGCTTACAAGAAACACATCTTTCCAACAAAGATGCATGCAGACTGAAAGTGAAAGGCTGGAAAAAGATATATCATGCCAACAGAAATGAAAAAAGAGCAGGCATAGCCATCTTAATATCAGACAAAATAAACTTTACCACAAAAACTGTTAAGAGAGACAAAGAGGGGCACTATATAATGATTAAGGGATCAATTCAACAAGAAGATGTAACTATTATCAATGCATATGCACCTAATTACAGGGCACTGGTTTATTTAAAAGATTTGTTAAGGAACTTAAAGGGAGACTTAGACTCCAATACAATAGTACTGGGGGACTTCAATACTCCACTCTCAGAAATAGACAGATCAACCGGACAGAAGATCAACAAGGATACAATAGAATTAAATGACACTATAGCCCAAATGGATCTAACAGATATCTACAGAACGTTTCATCCTACACATAAAGCATTTACGTTCTTCTCAGCAGTACATGGAACCTTCTCTAGGATTGACCACATACTAGGCCATAAGGCAAGTCTCAGCAAATTCAAAAAATTAGAATCATACGATGCAGCTTCTCAGATCATAGGGGAATGAAGTTGGAAATTAGCAACTCAGGAATCCCTAGAGCATATGCAAACACATGGAGATTGAACAACATGCTCCTGAATGAACAAGGGGTCATAGAAGAAATTAAAAGAGAAATCAAAAACTTTCTGGAAGTAAATAAGGATAACAGCACAACATACCAAAACTTTTGACATACAGCAAAAACAGTGTTAAGAGGAAAGCTTATATCAATAGGTGCCTACATCAGGAAATTGGAAAGACACCAAATAGATGAGCTTTCAATGCATCTCAAGGATCTAGACAATCAGCAGCAAACCAGACCCAAATCTAGTAGGAGAAGAGAAATTATTAAAATCAGAGAAGAAATCAACATAATTGAATCCAAATAAACATTACAAAAAAATCAGCCAAACGAGGAGCTGGCTTTTTGAAAAAATAAACAAAATTGACACCCCATTGACCCAACTAACTAAAAAAAGAAAAGACCCAAATCAATAAAATCAGAGATGAAAAAGGAAACGTAGCAACAGACACCACAGAAATAAAAAGAATCATCAGAAATTACTACAAGGACGTGTATGCCAGCAAACAGGGAAACCTATCAGAAATGGATAGATTCCTGGACACATGAAACCTACCTAAATTGAACCAGGAAGACATAGAAAACCTAAACAGACCCATAACTGAGACAGAAATTGAAACAGTAATAAAGGCCCTCCCAACAAAGAAAAGCCCAGGACCAGATGGATTCACTGCTGAATTCTACCAGACATTTAAAGAAGAACTAACTTCAATTCTTCTCAAACTATTCAGAACTGAAAAAGAGTGAATCCTCCCAAATTCTTTCTATGAAGCCAGCATCACCTTAATTCCTAAGCCCTAAAAAGATGCAGCATTGAAAGAGAATTACAGACTAATATCCCTGATGAACATAGATGCAAAAATCCTCAATAAAATTCTCGCCAATAGAATGCAACAACACATCAGAAAAATCATCCACCCAGACCAAGTGGGATTTATCCCTGGTATTCAGGGATGGTTCAACATTCGCAAATCAATCAATGTGATACACCACATTAACAGACTGCAGAAGAAAAACCATATGATTATCTCAATAGATGCCAAGAAAGCATTTGATAAAATACAACACGCTTTCATGATGAAAACTCTAAGCAAACTGGGTTTGGAAGGAACATTCCTCAATACAATCAAAGCAATTTATGAAAAACCCACGGCCAACATCCTATTGAATGGGGAAAAGTTGGAAGCATTTCCACTGACATCTGGTACCAGACAGGGATGCCCACTCTCACCATTGCTATTCAACATAGTTTTGGAAGTTTTAGCCAGAGCTATTAGGCAAGAAAAAGAAATTAAAGGGATACAAATTGGGAAGGAAGAACTCAAACTATCCCTCTTTGCAGATGATATGATTCTTTATTTAGGGGACCCAAAGAACTCTACTAAGAGACTATTGTAACTCATAGAAGAGTTTGGCAAAGTTGCAGGATATAAAATCAATGCACAAAAATCAACAGCCTTTGTATACACAGGCAATGCCACGGCTGAGGAAGAACTCCTAAGATCAATCCCATTCACAATAACTACAAAAACAATCAAATACCTTGGAATCAACTTAACCTAGGACGTCAAAGATCTCTACGATGAGAATTACAAAACCTTAAAGAAACAAATAGAAGAGGATACCAAGAAATGGAAAAATCTTCCATGCTCATGGATTGGAAGAATCAACATCATCAAAATGTCCATTCTCCCAAAAGTGATTTATAGATTTCAATGTGATACCAATCAAGATACCGAAGACCTTCTTCTCAGATCTGGAAAAAATGATGCTGAAATTCACATAGAGACACAGGAGACCTCGAATAGCTAAAGCAATCTTGTACAACAAAAACAAAGCTAGAGGCATCACAATACCAGATTTCAGGACATACTACAGGGCAGTTGTAATCAAAACAGCATGGTACTGGTACAGAAACAGATGGATAGGCCAATGGAACAGAATTGAAACACCAGAAATCAATCCAAACATCTACAGCCAACTTATATTTGATCAAGGATCCAAAACCAATGCCTGGATTAAGGACAGTCTATTCAAATAATGGTGCTGGGAAAATTGGATTTCCACGTGTAGAATCATGAAGCAAGACCCCTATCTTTCACCTTACACAAAAATCCACTCAACATGGATTTAAAACCTAAATCTATGACCCGACACCATCAAATTATTAGAAAACATTGGAGAAACTCTGCAAGATATAGGTACTGGCAAAGACTTCCTGGAAAAGACCCGGGAAGCACAGGCAGTCAAAGCCAGAATTAACATTTGGGATTGCATCAAATGGAGAAGTTCTGTACTGCAAAAGAAACAGTCAGGAAAGTGAAGAGGCAACCGACAGAATGGGAAAAAATATTTTCAAACTATGCAACAGATATTAATAACCAGAATCTACAAAGAGATCAAGAAACTCCACAACAACAAAACAAACAACCCACCTAAGAGATGGGCCAAGGACCTAAATCAACATTTTCCAAAAGAGAAAATCCAGACAGCCAACAGACACATGAAAAATGTTCAGGATCACTAGCCATCAGGGAAATGCAAATCAAAACCACAATGAGGTTTCACTTCACCCCAGTTAGAATGGCTCACATGCATAAATCTACCAACAACAGATGCTGGCAAGGATGTGGTGAAAAAGGGACACTAATCCATGTTGGTGGGAATGCAAACTGGTAAAGCCACTATGGAAGTCAGTTTGGAGAGTCCTCAAAAACCTAAATATAGCCCTACCATACAACCCAGCCATCCCACTCCTTGGAATTTACCCAAAGGAAATTAAATTGGCAAACAAAAAAGCTGTCTTCACCTTAATGTTTATTGTAGCTCAATTCACAATAACTAAGACATGGAATCATCCCAAATGCCCATCAACAGTAGACTGAATAAAGAAATTATGGGACATGTACTCCATAGAATACTATACAGTGGTCAAAAAAAATAATGAAATCCGGTCATTTGCAACAAAATGGAGGAATCTGGAAAACATCATGCTGAGTGAATTAAGCCAGTCCCAAAGGGACAAATATCATATGTTCTCCCTGATCGGTGACAACTAACCAAGCACAAAAAAGGAAACCTGTTGAAGTGAAAGGGACACTATGAGAAACAGTGACTTGATCAGCCCCTGCCCTGACTATTGATGAACAACTTAATACTTTATCCCTTTTAGTTTTGTTGTTGTTGTTGTTGTTGTTCTACTTAATACTATTGGTTGAACTCTTTAATTAACACACAAATATTCCTAGGTGTTTAAATTTAACTGAAAATTGATCCCTGTTAAAAATAAGAGTGGGAATAAGAGAGGGAGGAGATGTACAGTTCGGCACATGCTCCTCAGACTTACCCCTAATTGTAGAGCTAGAAACATGCCATGGGACTCCAAATCCCATTAAGTTGGCACATACCAATGCCATCTTACTAGTTAAAGTGGTCAGTTTAAGTTCGTAACTGATCATAAAGATAGGATAAAGTGTCAAAGGGATCACATAAACAAGGCCAGTGTCTGCTAATACTAACTGATAGAATTAAAAAAGAGAGAACCATCCAACATGGAAAGTGGGATACACAGCAGACTCTAGAATGGCAAATGCCCTAAACAGCACTCTGGCCTCAGAATCAGCCATTAAGGCATTCAGATCTGGCTAAAAAGCCATGAGAGTTTCGCAGGCATGGAAAGCCAAGACACTGTGGAAAAAAATGACCTAAATGAAAGATCTCTGTGAGTGAGATCCCAGCGGAAAGAATGAGCCATCAAAGAAGGAGGTACCTTTCTCTGAAGGGAGGCGAGAACTTCCACTTTGATTATGGCCTTGTCTAAATAAGGTCAGAGTTTGTGAACTCAAGAGGCTTCCATAGCCTTGGCAGATCATGACAAGAGCCTCGGGTGATTATCGACATCATAAGTAAGAGTGCCAATTGTTAAATCAACACCAGGAGTAACTGTGCACTTATTTCCCATGTAGGATCTCTGTCCTTAATATGTTATACTATGCAAATTAACGGTAAAACTAGTATTCAAACAGTACCTTATATTTTGTGTGTCTGTGTGTGTGCAAACTGTTGAAATCTTAGTATATACTAAGTTGATATTCTGTATATAAAGATAATTAAAAATGAATCTTAATGAAGAATGGGATGGGAGAGGGAGTAGGAGATGGGATGGTTTGTGGGTGGGAGGTTGGTTATGGGGGAAAACTGCTATAACCCAGAAGTTGTACTTTTGAAATTTATATTTATTAAATAAAAGTTTTTTAAAAAGAAAGAAAAATATAATATTAAAACAACTTGGGTGGGGGCTGGCGCCATGGCTCACTTGGTTAATCCTCTGCCTGCAGCGCCAGCATCCCATATGGGCGCCGATTCTAGTCCCAGTTGCTCCTCTTCCTGTCCAGCTCTCTGCTGTGGCCCGGGAAGGCAGTGGAGGATGGCCCAAGTGCTTGGGCCCTGCACCCACATGGGAGACCAGGAGAAGCACCTGGCTCCCGGCTTCGGATCAGCGCAGTGCGCCGGCCACAGTGCACCAGCCACAGCGGCCATTGGGGTGTGAACCAACGGAAAAAAGGAAGACCCTTCTCTCTGTCTCTCTCTCTCTCACTGTCCACTCTGCCTCTCAAAAAAATAAATAAAAAAAAAAAAACAACTTGGGTGACCGACAGTTTTAGGTATCTAATAAAGCAGCATGCAAACAGGCAAAAAAAAAAAGTTGGTTCTGGGGCTGGCATTGTGGCATGGTGGGTAAAGCCACCACCTCCAAGGCAGGCATCCCATATGGGTACCAGTACAAGTCCTGGCTGCTCCATTTCCTATTCAGCTCCCTGCTGATGGCCTGGGAAAGTCGCAGATGGCCCAAGTGCTTGGTCCACTGCACCCACATGGGAGAACCAGAGGAAGATCCAGGCTACTGGCTTCAGTCTGGCCCAGCCCTGGCCATTGCGGCCACCTGGGGAGTGAACCAGCAGATGGAAGATCTCTCTCTCTCTCTGTCTTTTCCTCTCTCTCTGTAGCACTGCCTTTCAAATAAATAAATGAATCTTAGAGAAAAGGTTGGGCCTACTTTAATAAAAATATAGCCCCTTCTATTTCTGCCAAGCAGTATCAAATTTACCCAGACACTTTATGACTAAGTCTTCAAAAATGTGCTTTACTAAAAAGGAATATGGTTCTAAATATAATATCTAGCAAGGCTTTCAATCAATACTTGCTAAATCTACATATAATGGAAATGGCATAATAGTAAAGACAAATATAGAACGTCAGAGTTAGTGTTTCATATATTTAAGACTTAAAAGAATTATAGTAACTGAAGTTTAGCTATTGGGAATTTCTACAAATATGGCTTGGACCATGTAGTATTCCTGTGAAAATCTCTCACATCCTTACCCTATTCTTTTCCTTTCAGCTTTTCTCAAATTCCAGCCTATGAAATTGCAGCTGCTTAAGAAAACCAGTTACTGGACTTTAAGTTGTGATTCCTGAACTTAAATCCCATCCTACTTCTGCTATAGAGAAATTTTATTACATAGGATTTATTTTAATCTTACCACTGGAAATAACCCATTCAACAGTTATACACACAGGCATTGAGGTTTAGGTTATATTTTTAGATTATATTAATGCAATCTAATGTTTTATTTTCACAGGGATTACAGGTCTTGGGAGCAGGCATTTATCCTAGTGATTAAGATGCTAATTAAGTCAACAAGCCCCATATCACAATGCCTGGTTTGACTCCTAGGTGCAGCTCCAGTTCCTGATTCCAGCTTCCTGTAAATGCAGACCTTGGGAGGCACCAGTGATGATCCATATGGGAGATGTATCTCCGTCTTTCTCTTATTCTTACTCTCTGCCTCTCAGATTAATTTTTTTAAAAGGAGACAGAAATTTTCTCTCCACTTCTGCCTACTCATGCCTTTTTTTCTCTCCACTTTCTGTTGGTAGTCCAGTATATTTCTTAATAAGGTTAAGTTCAAAAATAAAATCTAAGAAACATACTAGATATGGGACTTTAAGTACGTTTTAGGAGTATTGTTTGGGAGCATGAGACTCTCAAGGAGCCCACCCAACCCCAAACTTGTGCTTGACAAGTAACCTCCAGGAAGTAATGACTGACTCTAGTTCACAAAGCATCACTGATCCTTTGTGTCATGGCCAAAGCCATAGGTTAGCTACTCTCAGAAAAGTATATCAAATCATGCCTTTTGTTGGACTCTGGGGCCAACTCTTGTATGTTAAACATATGAAACTGCAAAACAAAGCTGGTAATAAAACCATACACAGGATTTATTTTAAGCAACAACTTCCAAGTCAAAGTCATGGGAAGTGGGAATAGTTCCCAAACAACACTTAATAATCAGGTCTGATGACTCTCTCAATAAAATAATAACCACTTTCCGTTCCCACAGCAAATTTTACAACACTTTCACATCTCCTCTCAGGCTAGCATATCCCTATGAAACAGAAATGGTATCACTTATCCCCTATTCCAGGGCTAGAGTTAGGGTGAGGTGAGTGAGGCAACTGTCTCAGAAGCAAACTTTAAAGAGATACCAAAAAACTCGGTAATTAGGAAAATAATGCTTTCATAAGACAGTTCAAAATATCAAAATTGTGCCCAAAAAATCACACGATTATCAACAAGCAAGTCAAAGTTATAAACAAAGAATCAGTATTATGGACTTACTCTTTCTCCTCCAGTTCCAACATGGCTGAGCACGGCCCTACCCTTTTCAGAGAAAGGAAGGTTGCAGCAGAGTCCTAATGACAGTCTCAAGACTGTACAGCCCATGAAGGCAGGGCAGGACCCAACCAGCCCAGCTAAAACTCTATGCTAATAGTCCAGGCCAGTTTCCCTTGTGAGGCTCTCTATTTTACAAGAGGAAACCCCCTACTAGGGGTTTTAAGCTATCACTTGGCCTAAGAATCAATCTCCCTACAATAATACTATTCTTAAATAACCTGAAGGTTGAATAAACTCAAACCAAACTCAGAAGAAATTGAAAGTGATATAAAAGCCAATAAAATATTTACATAGTTCAGTGATATAATGTATTTCTGACACTAAAATTTTAAATGTGTTTTAGTTACTAAGATTTTAAATATTTTTTAAAGATTTATTTATTTATTTGAAAGGCAGAGTTACAGCAAGAGAGGGAGAGACAGAGAGAGAAAGAGAAGAGAGCTCTTCCATCTGCTGGTTCATTCCAAATGTCCGCAAGAACAGGGTCTGGGCCAGGCCAAAGCCAGGAGCCAGGAGCTTCATCCAGGTCTCCCACGTGGGTGCAGGGGCCCAAGCACTTTGGGCGATCCTTCACTGCTTTCTCATGCACATTAGCAGGGCAGCTGGGACTCAAACCGCTGCCCATATGGGATGCCGGCACTGCAGACGGCAGCTTACCACCCTGTGCCACAGCACCGGCCCCTATTTATTTATTTATTTGAGAGAAAGAGAGAGAAAAAACTCACATGTATTAATTCACTCCTCAAATGCCTACAACAGCCAGGGCTTAGCCCGGCCAAAGCTGGGAGCCAAGAACTCAATCCTGGTTTCCCACAGAGGTGGCGGGGACCCAACTGCCCTAGCCATTACCCACTGCCTTACAAGGTACAGATCAGGAGCAAGCTAGAATCAGGAGTAGAGCCAGGACTCAACCCCAGGCACTCTGGAACTGACCCAGGATATAACGCAGGAGACCCAAGCAGCATCTCAACTGCTACAACAAATGCCTACCCACTGCAAACAAAATTTTTAAATGGATACTTACTGATGGAAGAGTAAGTGTCCTGAAAGAGCCTAAAAAGAAAACAAAGAAAAAAAGTCATTATAATTTGAATATGACATTATAATTTGAATACAATGACATGATACAAAACTTACTCCTTCTGTTCTTTTAGATGTAGATGAAAGATGGAATCATAAACTCACTTGATCAAACCAAAATAATTTTATCAATGCCCAGAATACCCAAACAACTTTACATATCTTTGTGACAAATAATTAAGGTTCAGGATTGAAAGGATAACAGTGGATGAACCCAGAAAACAGCAAATTCTGCTTCCCCTTGCCATTATCATTTTTGTTGTCATTGTTGTTGCTGCTCTTGTTATTTTAAGACTATGTATGTCTGAGGGACTCTTCATACAGTACACATGGAGAATCTGAGGTTTATTTCCTAGGTTCTCATACCTTCATGATAAAGGGAAGAAAACTATTAGTTACACCAAAGATAGGCTGGGACTCCTAGCTGACTCATCAGTGTGAGGCTTGCAGAATTCTTTAATGTAAAGTTTCTAAACACAGGACTGTCAATTTCTCATCAAAACCATTTATTTCAAGGGGAAAAATGGTTTCAAGTTAAAAATAAAACCATATTTATCCGAAGTTCCCATCAGAGGCAATGCTAGGCCTTAAGTTCCTTCATTCATTTAAGAACTGTTTATTAGGAAGACCACAATGAACAAAACAGGATGCCTTTCCTCCTGGAAACCACATGGGTCTATCATGTGGAAGCATACAGGTATCACAGCATGGTACTGTATAGAGCAGGGTGCAAGCAACTGGCCTCGGGAATCAGATCATACAGTCCTACATGCATTTGCCACACACCAGCCCTGTCCCTTGAACAAGTTGCCTGATTCTTGAGCTCAATTTTTTCACCAAAAAAAAAATGCTAATAATCATACCAATCTCATGAATTAGTTGTGAAGAATGAGTATGTTGATGCCTGTCTAGTATAGGGAATAGTGTGTGTCACATAGGATTATGTTAGCCTGATATATATTAACCACTATAGCGCAGAAATTTTTTTTTTTTGACAGTTAGGCAGTGAGAAAGAGAGAGACAGAGAGAAAGGTCTTCCTTCCATTGGTTCACTCCCCAAATGGCCACTACAGCCAGCACGCTGCACCGATCCGAAGCCAGGAGCCAGGTGCTTTCTCCTGGTCTCCCATGTGGGTGCAGGGCCCAAGCACTTGAGCCATCCTCCACTGCCTTCCCGGGCCACACCACAGAGCTGGAATGGAAGAGGAGCAACCAGGACAGAATCTGGCGCCCCAACCAGGACAGAATCTGGCGCCCCAACCAGGACTAGAACCTGGGGTGCAGAGGATTAGCCAATTGAGCCGCGGCGCCGGCCTACTGCAGGAAATTTTCAGAGGTATCCTCTAGGGACATCACTGTGCCTCTACAAGAAGAGACTTCAAATCCTTATGATGGAGCATTGCATTAATAAAAAGTTAGTATACAGTACCAGCTTCCAATCGGATTTATAGTTACCTCCATGTACTTTCTCAACCAAAATCTTAAATATTAGAAACCTTTCATTTCTTATTTTTGTTCAGTAAAAAGTACGACTTCCACTTCACTACATAAATAAACTTGTGCACTCTCAAGTGTGTGCACATCCACTTCAAACACCACTGCCCCAGTGGGCCTCAGTGAAGTATAAATGTGTTTTAAGGAACAGATAAGCAATTTGTCATGATATGTATTGTGGGAAGCAACTCGGACTAGACTAAGTTACTGGAATTAAGACTTATTCTATGCATCTGCTCTCCCACAATATGGCGCTGAGAAGGGAGAAACAGCTTCTACACAGCTGCCTCCAGTTCAACCAGTAAACTGTAGGACCTGCTCCTGATTGGAGGAGAGCAGCGTACTCGGCGTGTGGGTAGCAGAGTTAGGATTGGCGGAGGAGGACTATAAAGGAGGAGAGAGACAACATGCACCGGGAACATCTAAGGGGAACATCTATCTGAAGGAACACCTGTGCAGCCCCCGAGAGAGCCGGCCAGTGGTGTGCCGCTCCCCCGCGGAAGTGGGGAAAGTGGCAGGGGGAACCGCCCTTCCACGGAGGTGGAAGGGACGGTAGCCAACCCGGGAAGAACCAGCAGCAAACCCGGGAAGGGCCGAGCAGAAAAACAACGCAGGGTCCTGTGTCGTTCCTCCACGAAGAGGGGGAGCGACAATGTATCACCTAGTACAGATCAGTTTATCCAAAAACTCAGTGTGGAAGCAAAGAGCAGGATTCTTAAATACTAGGAAATTAGATGAAAATGATTTTGAAGAGGTGAAAAAAGAACAATCCAACAGGTATGGCTTGACATGGAAGGGCTACGACCATGAGCACACTGGAGAGAGAAGATGCCAAGAGAAATTGATGCTAGTGTCTAGAGTTGTAGGGTAAGAAGAAATGAGCCAATAGAGAAGGAAAGGAAAAGTGTTCCAGGCAGAGAAGCAGCAAAGGCCCTTAGTGAATAACATGAGTCTACTGAAGAAGAAAGCTAGGTGGGCCAAGGCCACAGGTGGGCAGAGTAGCAGAGATGAGGCTGGGCCGTCTCAGGAGGGGCTTTTTAGACAGGAGAGCCCTTGCTGGGAATGTCCAAGGTGATGCTGTTATCTCGACATCCTGACTAAGCATTTGTCTTGGTTCTTTTTTAGGTGAGCAATATGTTATTATGGAATGGGTTTAATGTGCACATGATTTTTTTTTTTTTTTTGACAGGCAGAGTGGACAGTGAGAGAGAGAGAGACAGAGAGAAAGGTCTTCCTTTGCCTTTGGTTCACCCTCCAATGGCCGCCACGGCCGGCACGCTGCGGCCGGCGCACCGCGCTGATCCGATGGCAGGAGCCAGGAGACAGGTGCTTTTCCTGGTCTCCCATGGGGTACAGGGCCCAAGCACCTGGGCCATCCTCCACTGCACTCCCTGGCCACAGCAGAGAGCTGGCCTGGAAGAGGGGCAACTGGGACAGAATCCGGCGCCCTGACCGGGACTAGAACCCGGTGTGCCGGCGCCGCTAGGCGGAGGATTAGCCTAGTGAGCCGCGGCGCCGGCCCTAATGTGCACATGATTTAACACTGAAAATGTTTGTATGTTTTTAACTGGCAAGTAAAAACTATATCTTTATGATGTATGACATATTTTGAGAGATAGATATGCATTATGGAATGGCTAGATCAAGTGGTTTAATACGTGTTCACCTCACATATTTATTTGTAGTGAGAACACTTAAAATCAAACTGTCTTAACACATTTCAAGTATGTAATATATTGTTGTTAACTGCAGTCACCATTATATATAATAGATCTCTTGAACTTATGCCTCATAACTTGAAATTTTGTGTCCTTTGACCTACATCTCCCCAATCCTCCCAGCCCCCAGCCTCTAGTAACCGCCATTTATTCTGTGAGACCACGTGACATTTGTCTCTGTGCACGGCTTATTTCACTTAGGTTCCTCCATGTTCTTGCAAATGACAGAATCTCCTCCTTTTTAAGCCTGCCTAGTATTCCATTGTTTATATACACCACATTTTCTTTCTCCATTCATCCATGAATAGACATTTGGACTGATACCATATCTTAGCTACTGTGATTAAAGCTGCAATAAATTTAGGAGCACATACTGATTCGTTTTCTTTGAATACATGAGAAGCCTTCAAAAAGTTCATGAAAAATGGAATTAAAAGATGTGAGCAGCCATTTAGCGTAGCAGTTAAGATGCCCATGTCCAACATCAGAGGGCCTGGATTTGATTCCTGGCTACAGCTCCTGACTTCAGCTAATGAAGACCCTGGGAGACAGTGGTGACAGCTCAAGGAATTGGTCCATGCCATATCCATGGGAGAACTTGATGGCATTCTCAGCTCCCAGATTCAGACTTGGCCAGACCTACTTGTTGTGGGCAGATGAGAGCTAGTATGTTCTTGCTTGTACCCTCACACTCAAATAAATAAAACCATGGAATATCTCAACTGTAGAAAAAAACTTCTATTCATTAAGTTCTTACTTTTAATGGAATAAATTTACATTCTAAACTGAGTTGAAATGAAATTGAAAAGTCCTATGATACTGCACAACCAAATCTGGTGAAACCTTTTTTTCAAAATGTTTATTTACTTCCATCTACTTGAAAGGCACAGAAAAAGAAAAAGAGGAGGAAGGGAAGGTGGTAGGGAGGCAGAGACAGACAGACAGACAGAAATCTCCCACCTGCTGGTTTATTCCCAAAATGCCCACCAATAGTAAGGACTAGGCCAGGCCAAAACCAGGAGCCCAAAATTGCATCCGGGTCTCCCACATAGATGGAAAGGGCCCATTCACCTCCCAGGATGCATTAACAGGAAGTTGGGTTGGAAGTAGAGCAGCTAAGATTTGAACAGGTGCTCTGATAGAGGATGCTGGTGTCCCAAGGTGTGGGGAGCAGCTCGGACTAGACTAAGTTACTGGAATTAAGACTTATTCTATGCATCTGCTCTCCTCTGTGGGGAGCAGCTCGGACTAGACTAAGTTACTGGAATTAAGACTTATTCTATGCATCTGCTCTCCTACAATATGGCGCTGGGAGAGGAGAAAACAGCTTCTACCCAGCTGCCTCCAGTTCAACCAATAAACTGTAGGACTTGCTCCTGATTGGAGAGCAGCGTACTCGGCGTGTGGGCAGCCGAGTTAGGATTGGCGGAGGAGGACTATAAAGGAGGAGAGAGACGACATGCACCAGGAACATCTATGGGGAACATCTAAGGGAACCCGTGCAGCCCCCGAGAAAGCCGGCCGGCGGTGTGCCGCTCCCCTGCGGAAGTGGGGAATGCGGCCAGGGGGAACTGCCCTTCCACGGAGGTGGAAGGGATAGTAGCCAACCCGGGAAGAACCAGTAGCAAACCCGGGGAGGGCCGAGCAGACGAAAGAACAGCACAGGGTCCTGTGTCGTTCCTCCACGAAGAGGGGGAGCGACACCAAGGGACAGCTTTATCCACAGTGCCACAATTCACAGCCCCTGAAACCTTCAAAAGAAGAATGTCTATATAATTTACTGGAAAATAAATTCCAAAAACGTTGCTTGAAGAGAGGTATGTTGTTCCGCAAGTAAAAAGACATACTCAGTGAAATATTTGGGCTGGGACTGGCACTGTGGCACAGCAAGTTAAAACCCCAGCCTGCAGCGTTAGCATCCCCTATGAGTGCTGGTTCGAGTCCCGGATGCCCCACTTCTGATCCAGCTCCCTGCTTATGTGCCTGTGAAAGCACAGGAGGATGGCCCAAGTGCTTGGGTCCCTGCACCCATGTGGGAGACCCAGAAGAAGCTCCTGTCTCCTGGCTTCAGAATGGCTCATCTCCAGCCACTGGCATTCAGGGAGTGAACTAGCAGATGAAAGACCTCAACCTCCCTCTCTGTCTCTACCTCTCTCTGCAACTCTGTCTTTCAAATAAATAAGATAAATCTTTTTAAAAAAGAAAAGAAACACTTGAGCTGAAACATTTAAATATTTGAATGTGAGGGAACAATGAAATTGAGAATATTGCTATATATTCAATATACCCCATCAGGCCCCCCAGCATATGTGAAGAGTGTTTTCTCAATTCAAAAAGATTATCATCAGATAGCTTGAACATTAAAAATGGGGGAGCTGGCAGTTAGCCTGTCACTTAACATGCCCACATCTCACATCCAAGTGAATGGGTTCAGTTCTCACCTCCAGCTCCTGGCTCCAACTTCCGATCAGTGCAGACCCTGGGAAGCAGTGATGATGGCTCAAGTAAGTTGAGTTACTGCCATCCACATGGGAGACCTGAACAGTGTTCCCAGCTTCTAGCTCAAGCCCCAGTCCCTGTGGGCATTTGGGGAGTAAACTAGCAGACGAGAACACTCTCTGTCTCTCAAATATAAATAGATAGATAGACAGATACATAGATGTAGATAGATAGACAGACAGATATAACCTACTGAATAAAATAAGAGTCTGTAAGTTCATGCTGTTAAAACAATTAAATAAATGACTAAATGAGGAAGAAAAAAGGTTCATCACTATAAAATCTCAGTCAACAGATGTAGAAAGAATCATGGAATTAGAAAATATCACAACTGAATAATAATTTATTCAGACAGGAATCATCAATCTAAGTATACCAGCTGGGTGAAAATCATGAGAGGGATAAACCATTGTTGCTTTGAGCCATCAAGTCTTGGGTCAGCTTGTTTCCCAGCAATAGATAACTGATAGATAACACTTTTGAAACAAGCAGGATTAAGTTGAAAACCTCTAAAACGACACTGTCCCATAAGGCAGCCTGTCGCACAGTGGCTATTGAGTCTCTGAAACACAAAGCCAGTGTTAAAACGCACCTCGTATTTTTTTAAGACTTACCAAAAAAAAGCACAAGCTATCTCAATAATTTTTTAGTGATCCCATGTTGAACTGATAAAGTATTTAATTATTTATTGAAATGCATTACTTAAATTAATTCTACCTATATCTTTTTACCAATTTAATGTGTTTACTAGAAGATTTTCAATTAGTTCTGTAGTTGAATTATACTTTCATTAGCAGTGCTGATCTGGAGGATGGAAGGCTTAAATTTCACTTAGACACAATAAAGCAATCAATAATGATAGAATAAAATTTTAAATTTTGTTAATAAAATCACAATAGAGGAGCCAGAGCTGTGGCGTAATGGGTAAAGCCACCGCTTGCAGTGTCAGCATCCCTTATAGGTGCCAGTTCAAGTCCCGGCTGCTCCACTTCCAATCCAGCTCTCTGCATGGCCTGGGAAAGCAGTAGAAGATGGCCCAAGTCCTTGGGCCCCTGCACCCACATGGGAGACCCAGAAGAAGCTCCTGGCTCTAAGCTTCGGATAGGCACAGCTCCGGTCACTGCGGCCAACTGGGGAGTGAACAGCGGATAGAAGACCTCTCTTTCTTTCTGCCTCTCCTCTCTCTGTGTAAATGACTTTCAAGTAAATAAATAAATCTTTTTAAAAAATCATAATAGATACTATTTAGAGAGTGTTCTAAAGCATTATATATTTTAACTAGTTTAGTCCTCATAACAATCCTATTAAGTGTTACTATCTATATTTTATAATTGAGGCCCCTGAGCATAGAGACCCAGTCAAGTGGCTTGCCCAGGGTCAGACACAGAAAAGCAGCAGTGTGGCAAGGGCTCTGAGCCAGGCAGCTCAGTTCTTGGGTTCAGGTTCTAAACCACTGTTCTGCCTGGACTGACAGTACAAGGAGCACATGTACTCTTGATCTTCTACTGGACACAACCTTGATTATTATAAAAGGTCCCCAGCCTGGAGAGCCTTTAGGTGTACGTGGCAAACACCACTCCCTCAGTCACATTCAAGGTCTCAGTCATCTCGGGCTCCTTTCTCTCTTCACCTGGACACTAACCAGTCATCAGAACCTCTGGATTCTGGAACCTGTGTGAGCCACACCAGCAGGGAACAACCCTGGGCGAGAGGCAGACACTCTCCAACTGATGCCGTTCCAAGGGGGTTGGCTCTGGGGGCAGCTAGCACAAAGAAGTCATCCTTCCACCTGTGCTGGAGGGACCTGGGCAGGGCAGTGCAGCCCCACGTTGGAACAAAAATGAAAAACTTAAACTGCAGTGAGCTGTGCCCCAACCCAGCAGCAGCCTCTGTCACTGCAAGTTACTTATTTTCCATGACTTCAGGATAAATCATCAGGAGCTGACTACTTTGTCATCTCCATGACTGGAGGAAACAATGTGCTTCCTTTCCACCCTGCGCTGACAGCCTGCCTCCCACCATGGCCATGTTACAAACACCAAGGAGAGTGGGGAGGGGCGCTCATTTATTTTTATCCAAGTGACACTAAGCAAGGAGAAAGTTAAAAGCAGTGGGGAGCCTACAATCCAAATAAATCCTGAAGATTGATTCACTGGAAGGCCAGCGTTTTGGCAATTCAAAACAAGCTCCACAGATTTGAAGTGCAGGAAATCTCATTTCGAAGCAAAACTTTTCTTTTTAAAATATAGCTTTGCTTTTTAAAATATAGCTTTTTAAAATATAGTTGGATTGAACCTGTGTGGGATTTTCTCCTTAGAGAAAAGCTGGAACAAGGAAGTGACTGTATGCCTGGTTCCTCCACTCGGATCTGACCATGTCTGTTCTTAGACCCAGGAAAGACCCAGAGCCAGAAATAGAAGCTCCGCCCACTTAGAGTCATGGGCAGAGATATCCCACCCCACCCCCTAATTCTTGTTGAATTCAGGGAGCAATACGGAGGCTGTGTAGAGAGATCCAATTTAAGGCTACTCACTGGTCTCATGTGTCCTTATTAAAAGGTCGGCTTTGAGTACTGAACATTTTTTTCAACTTGATGTCTTTCTTTTAAACTTACACATACAGTCTGGAATTTCCTAGGCACTTATTAAGTTCTAGCATAGGATTTATTTGAAAGTAGTAACATTTGAGCAATAATTTACACCACTGAAACATAAAATTGAGGGCAAGGGACGGGTAGTGTCGATGGAGAATAATCATGTCTTTCTCTGCTATTGCTAGGATGAGAATTAAATAGATAGGATTTGCAAACTATTGTGAACATTTTTTTTCCTTTGGCAAAAGTCCACTCAGATGGAAAACAGTCACCATCTCTTGAAATTCAGCATGGCATTATTTCAAATCACGGCCTAAAGATAAACTCTGGGAAGTAAATTTCTTAGCATTACTGTAGAGGACTTTGTCGAACTCCCATCATTTCGTATAGAACCAGAGAAAGTCAATCTCAAACCCCTTTCAGATGCCTGTGCAACTCAAAAGAAACCTTGTTTTAAAGATTCACACTTGGCACAGCCTGAGCACTGGCCGTTTGATTTCCAAATAGAGTGAAAGCTAATTTTAAACTGTGTAATAAGCATACACAAAAACTAACCTTTCCTTAACTTTTTAAACACACTCTGTAATACCATATGCTGCCTCTTCTGACATCTGCCATCACCCAATGGCTCTGGAGAATCACCGAAGGGACGGAGCAGTGTGTAATTAGAAATCCAACCAGATCTAGAAATACCCTCTACGAGGAAAAAAAATGGATTGTCCACCATATATACACTTAGTACTTGCTGCTTAATTACTTTTGTCAGTCCTTTGCTGTTCAGTAATATGTGTAATAAACTTAAATTCATTATCTTTTAGCTGAAAATTTGACCTCTTAAACAATTTATAAAGTATTCTCTAGCATTCCGCATTGATCTGCAGATGGACAAAGTGAAAAGCAGGGATCTCTGCAACAAACCCGTGGTCAAAGAAACTTAAAATACAGAGCTTCTGCTTCACAGTTTACTGTCACTTTAAGTATAAGCATCTAGTCAGTGAATTCAATCTGTACAGAAGACACAACTATTTCAAGCGAAACAGAACAACAAACAACTCCTTTGGGTCCTTAACACTCATTTTATTTTTTTCCTCCCTTGCCTCTTCTTACTTACAAATATCTGATAAAAATGAGTTTCATATACAATGTTTTGTTCCATTTAGACTGCTGAGTGAAAAAACGGGTCAAACAAAAACCCACTGAGAGTAAACAAAATAGTGGAGCATAAACTAAATGTTAGGGTAAATACAATTGAAAAATCCAGATTCCAGCAAGGTTCTTGGCTGCTAAATGAGCAGGGGATTTATTATGGCAGAGTCAGCAATCTACAGCCTACAGATCCACACTTGCTTGTCAGACAGTTCATGAACTAAGAATGGTTTGTGCATTTTTAAATAGCAGGGAGGAAATGAAAAGAATACTATTGCATGACAAGTGAAAATTATATAAATTCCAAATTTCAGCCTCCATAAATAAAGTTCTGTTGGTATACAACCCACTCCTGTGTTTATGCCCTGTGTATGGCCACCTTCCAGGGACAAAAGCAGAGCTGAGTGGCTGCAATAAAGACCATGAGGTCAGCAAATCCTACAACATTTACCATCTGGCCCTTCATAGAAAAAGTCTGGTGACTGCTGTGGCATGATGCTCTTTTTAGGAGACTTCCTGCTTCCTCAAAACATAAGGAATAAGGTTGAAGAGTCACTCAAGCCAAAATCATTCAACAAAAACATCTGGACTCATGCCACTGGCTTATGCTCAGAAAGGAAGCATCAGTATTTAGATCTAATACTGAGAAATGCCAGCTCCAACATACCAATATCCCCTGAGTGCTTACTATGTACTAGGTACTGTGATAAACTTTCTAAAGCAATACACTAATGAAAGAAACAAGTGAAATTAATTTTAATAACATTTTATTTAACTTAAAATATATCCAAAATAGTATCACTGAACATGTAATCAATATACAAATTATTCTCACATTTTTGTTTTACTTTTCAACACTAAATAATTGAAATTCAGTGTGTTTTTTATAGTCATAGCCCTTCTCAATTTGTATGAATCTCATTTCAAGTTCTCAGAAACCACACAGGGCTAGGGCTAGAGACACACTGGACTTGGCAGATCTGAAGCATTATCTGTTTAACCCTGGGAATAATGCTACAAGATATTACCATTATTAGGTCTCATAAGGGTTAAATTTCAGTATGACTTCAGAGTTCCCATTCTGACCACTATGTTTTCCAAATAGTACAAGACAAACCCAATGAGTCCTTCCAAATAAGTAGTCCAAACACAACCTCAGATTCCTTCGCTCTCCCTACTCTGTAACTCACTGTGTGCTCATATTTGATGCTTTTAAAATTATTTATTTACTTACTTATTGGGAGAGAGACAGAGAATGAGTCAGACAGAGCTCCCATCCACTGGTTCACTTCCCAAATGTCTGAAATGGCCAGGACTGTGTCAGCCCAAAGCCAGGAGACAAGAACTCAATCCAGGTTTGCCCCATGGGTTACGGAAACCCAACCACTTAAGCCATCACAGCTGCCTCTCAAGCCTACATTAGCAGGAAGCCCAACTGAGAATCAAACCCAAGCACTCCAATGCAGGATGCAAGTATATTAACAATGAGGCTAACTGCCCAGTTCCTTATTGTTTGTGTTTGGATATGCTCACCCTCTTACTCATGTTGTTACTATCTCAATTCCGTATCTAACTAGGCAACCAACCCTCTTCAATACAACAGAACAATTTGCAGCATTCACACCACACTCCAGCCTCCCTTGCCCATGACAGGCACGGCTAATTCAGTCAGCTATATAATCAAGTAAACCCAGATGACTCTGAAACTGTCAACACAGCACTCCAAGCAGCCTCTGCCATTAACTGAAACTAACACATGAAATGACACCTAGTTTGCTTTCCTGGAAAGAGTATAGGAACAAGAATTTCGTGTGGGCACCAATTACCCAGCATTGTGTCATACACAATTTGGTACCTAATTAATGTTTAAATTGCTCAAAACTATAAATGCTCTGTCTTAACTCTACTCTTGAGGAGATATAATACGTATTTCAGTGAATTTTAAGTTTTAAATACTAAATCATTTCCACCAGCAACATTTTCCTAAATGTAAATTCTTAACCTTGCCCTGGCCAAAGGAAGCTACCAAGTGCTGTTTTTCACCTTCCTCTCTATTTATGTCTAAGCTCTTTAACACTCTGCCTTTCAGACTGTGATTCATAAATCATTCCTTGAGATCTAAAGACCCACCAATTTGCCAACTACCTAGCTACTGCTTCTCTACCAAATCTTCCTTGACCAATTTCTCCCTGAGATTGGCAAGGGAAGAAAGTCAACTCGAAAAACTTTCCTGAGGGAAGTAAATAGTAGATGACATAGAAAAACAGCAAGATCCACCATAATGCTCATCATGTTTTATCACTGCACATTTGGTGTGATGGTCAGAAGCTCAGACCAAGAGATGGTGAGCCACAGCTCACTTCCTCCGTGGACCACCATGGCAGCTCTAAAGGAGCTCTACCCATCCTCTCAAGCTTCGAGTGAGGCGTGCCAGCAACACACTGCTCTTTCCTCTTCTCTGTTCTCCCTGTGCTGCCTCCCCCAGACACAAGAGCAGCCCTTGTATTCCAGTTTCCCACAATTCAGACATGACCCAGTCTGGAGAGCAAGCCAGGAAGACCCCCACTCCCATGTTTCTCTCTCCAGTGTGCCACTACTTCCTGGACAGAAGGGGCCAGGTCTACACAATCCAGAGGTAGGGAGATATCTATGACAAAATATTCCTAAAACTGTAATCTTCATGCCCATTTCATCTCTCAAAATATTTCATTCCTTATTCATCTTTCTTTCACCAATAGTAGGCGGGGTGTTTTTTTTAAGGACAATCAATTCACCTGTACCTCCAATCCTGCTCCCACCATGTTTGACTCACCAATTATCCATCCCTCCCCTTTGCATGAAATATTTTACCTCTCAACTGTGCCTTTTAAGAGACCATGCACCTCTCTCCTTTCCAAAATCGAACTTCTGGCCAGCGCCGTGGCTCAATAGGCTAATCCTCCGCCTTGCGGCACTGGTACACCGGGTTCTAGTCCCGGTCGGGGCGCCGGATTCTGTCCCGGTTGCCCCTCTTCCAGGCCAGCTCTCTGCTATGGCCAGGGAGTGCAGTGGAGGATGGCCCAGGTGCTTGGGCCCTGCACCCCATGGGAGACCAGGAAAAGCACCTGGATCCTGGCTCCTGCCATCGGATCAGCGTGGTGCGCCGGCTGCAGCAGCGGCCATTAGAGGGTGAACCAACGGCAAAGGAAGACCTTTCTCTCTCTGTCTCTCTCTCTCTCACTGTCCACTCTGCCTGTCAAAAAAAAAAAAAAACAAAAAAAAAAAAACAAAAAAAAAAAAAAACAAAATCGAACTTCTGGAAAGGGTGCGGCCACCTTCTGATTATACTTTCTCAATGTCCATTTATTCCTTAAGACTTGCTTTTGCTCCCAACACTGAACTTGAAACCATCTGCTCTGTCCTCCCCTTCTCGGACTTTCTGGGATCCTTGTTAATATGAAAACCTTCTCCTGAAGACTTTCTTCCCTTGGTTTCTGAGACATCTCACCATCTTCAATCTACTCGTCCCTGTCTTCTCCCTATCTGTCCCTTTCATTGACTTCTCCTCCCCCTCCCAAGCTTCCATGGTCAGTCTTATTCTTTTTATTAAGCTCTGTCTCTCGGGTGCATCTCATGTATTTTCAGGACTTCAAATATTGTCTGCCTCTGTGAAAACAAGCCCTTAAATTCTCTCCTCAGCTACAATTTCAAAACTATCTGGGCCAGCACCACGGCTCACTAGGCTAATCCTCCGCCTGTGGCGCTGGCACACCAGGTTCTAGTCCCAGTCAGGGAGCCAGATTCTGTCCCGGATGCTCCTCTTCCAGTCCAACTCTCTGCTGTGGCCTGGGAAGGAAGTGGAGCATGGCCCAAGTGCTTGGGCCCTGCACCCACATGGGAGACCAGGAGGAAGCACCTGGCTCCTGGCTTTGGATCGGCGCAGTGCCAGCCATAGTGGCCATTTTGGGGGTGAACCAACAGAAAGGAAGACCTTTCTCTCTGTCTCTCTCTCACTGTCCACTCTGTGTGTCAAAAAAAAAAAAATGGAAACTTGTTGAAGTGAAAGGGACACTATGGGAAACGGTGACTTGATCAGCATAGCCCTGACTGTTAATACATTATCCCTCTTAGTAGTTTTTTTGTCTGTTCTACTTAATATGACTGATTCAATTCTGTAATTAATACACAGTTATTCTTAAGTGTTGAAATTTAACTGAAATGTGATCCCTGTTAAACATAAGAGTAGGAATAAGAGAGGGAAGAGATATATAATTTGGGACATGCTCAAGCTGACTTGCCCCAAATGGTAGAGTTAGAAACATACCAGGGGATTCCAATTTAATCCCATCAAGGTGGCATGTACCAATGCCATCTCACTAGTCCAAGTGATCAATTTCAGTTCGCAATCGATCATAATGAAAGGACTAAGAGTCAAAGGGAGCACATAAGCAAGTCTAGTACCTGCTAACACTAACCGATAGAATAAATAAAGGGGAGAGTGATCCAACATGGGAAGTGAGATACTCAGCAGACTCATAGAATGGCAGATGTCCTAAATAGCACTCTGGCCTCAGAATCAGCCCTAAAGGCATTCAGATCTGGCTGAAAAGCCCATGAGAGTATTTCAGGCATGGAAAGCCAAGACACTCTGGCAAAAGATCTCTGTGAGTGAGATCTCAGTGGAAAGAACAGGTCTTCAAAGAAGGAGGTACCTTTCTCTGAAGGGAGGAGAGAACCTCCACTTTGACTATGACCTTGTCTAAACAAGATAAGAGTCGGAGAACTCAAGGGGCTTCCATAGCCTTGGAAACTCATGACTGGAGCATAGGGAGATTACTGATGCCATAGACAGGAGTGTCAATTGGTAAAGTCAACAACAGGAGTCACTGTGCACTTACTCCTCATGTAGGATCTCTGTCCTTAATGTGCTGTGCATTGAGATTTAATGCTATAATGAGTACTCAAATAATATATTTCACTTTGTGTTTCTATGGGGGTGCAAACTGTTGAAATCTTTACTTAATGCATACTAAACTGATCCTCTGTAAAAAAAAAAAGAAAAAAAAAAAAGAAAAGAAAAGAAAAGAAACTATCAACTCCCAACTTGACTCTCACTGGGATTAAACATGACAATAGGTCTGATCTGATTTCATCATCATTAAAAAAAATCATCTATTATTTTTCACTTTATGTTTCTGTGTGGGAGCAAACTGTTGAAATCCTTACTTAATGTATACTAAGCTGATCTTCTGTATATTAAGATAATCGAAAATGAATCTTGATGTGAATGGAAGGGGAGAGGGAGTGGGAAAGGGGAGGGTTGTGGGTGGGACGGTATGGGGGGGAAGCCATAGTAATCCATTATTCGTACTTTGGAAACGTATATTCATTAAATAAAAGTTAAAAAAAAAAAAAAAAAAAAAAACTATCTGGACATCTGTACCTGAGTATCCCTGCAACCATCTCCAAGGCGGAGTGAAACATCTCTTCAGAAAACCCAAACAGCTCTCTCCTTCTGGGACTGCCACTCCCAGCCATCAGCGATGTCCTCCACACACTTTTCCCTTGTCCACAGTGAGAAATAAGTGTTCTCACCAAATGCCAAATGTGTCAGCAGAGGTGGGACATTTATGAATGGACATCTGTACAGCTCTCCAAGTAAAAGGTAACAGTGCAGGCACAGAGTCACAAGAAGCTCTATTTACGAACCACACTGAAGTTTTCATGTAAACAAGAAATGACTCCTCCCGCCTTGTGCACTTTTATTATGTTATCCTGTAGGAACCTCTGAATCTCCTCCGGTGCCATCCTGCCTCTTATCCTCTGCTCCCTATTCATTCGTGTTTCACATGCAGCAAATGAGCAATACAATGAAGTGAAAGAGGGAAATGACTTTGAGGAAACCACTAGCTTCAGCACCATAAAGTCCTCTTAACAGAACATAAGGCATCAACAGTAACCCAGGACAAATTCTTACAGGATCGGATTTCTGTTTCCACCACAACCCTTCTATGAGTCACTAGGACAGTGACTCATTCAGCATTAGAAGAGGAGCAGCACATGTTTAACTTGGAGTTTAAAGTATCAGTGTGTTCATTTCAACTTCATCCAAACGTTGATTCACAATCAAATCTCAACAACACGTCTCTCCACTGCTGAAAAATGAACACCAGCACTTAGGGTTGGGGACCACTTGAGAGGCAAACAGAGAAGTCCAGGAGGGGCCTTGTCTGCGCTCTCTTGATTCATCACAGGCATGCAGGGGCATGCCACTCGCTCGCAGGCTACAGTGTGTGAAATCCTAAGGGGAGAGTGGTTGTTCTCATTTTAAAGCGGCCAAGAATCATCTGTGGTAGTGGCTGAACATAAAGTTTAGATTCCCAGACATAGCCCAAGTCGTGAGGAGAGCTGCGAATCTGCATTTTCAGAGTGTGATTCACACTCTGAGAAACACAGCCAAGTTATTTAGTGTTTTAAAGATCTGTGAAGCTCCTAGCCCCACCCCCAACCCTTATGCAGAACCATTAGCCCATAAAGAGCAGTTTGACCTTGAACTGAAATAAGAAATGTGCACACAGGCATTTTTAAACTCCTTGGTTAGCCCAATTTCTTCTCTAGCAGAAGAATCAACACTTGCAAATAAATCCTGGGTCTTAAATAGAGTCTTTCATATGTTAGGAAAATCTCCTGAAGTATAATGGAAACAGCACTGGACTGTGAATTTGGGGACTGAAATCTGTTTCCAGCACTGCCACTTGGCCTCGGGCAGATCCCCAAACACCACACCTAAGAAGAGTTTCTTTGGCCATAAGTTAGGTGACTGCACTAACTTATTTTTAAATCCCTTCCACCTCCAAAATTCTACGAAGCTCAAAAGAAATTAAGAAGAGAGCTGGAAAGGGGAAGGATTTATATGATCTGGAGAAAAAACAGAACGGAAAATTATTACATAAGGTTGCTTTGGTTACTCTTTGAACAATTCAGATAATACCAACTATTCAGGTAAGGAAAACACAGTTGACACACTGTTATAAACACAAAAATAAAATTATTATTTTTCTAAATGCAAAATGATACTATACTATTAAAGTCAAACTATATTGTTTTAGTTAAATACTGACTGTAAAACTTTTCCAAAATTGTACCACTAAAAATCCTAGATGAAAACACTTCTGATGATTTACTTTGGTTTGAAATTCATTAAATCTAATACCCACCAAAAAAAATAGGAGAGATGGCAATTCATCTTGAAGTTTTTTAGTTCCAAATTAGATCCAGATATAAACTACCACAGCAAATGTGAAAATTATTTTAGAAGATGATATATAACATCACATCAATATCCCAAAATCTAGCAAATGAAAACCATTTCACTCTTCCAGGCAGTAGAAAACCTTACAGACCCCCCGGACCTCAGACAAAATTAACTTCAAATTCTGGCTTCACCATTTACTAGCTGCATGTACAATTGGATTGTTCTCTCTTAGCCTCAGATTCCTCATCTCCAAAATGAAGAGAATAGTGACTACTTCATAGACTTGTTCAAATGAAATGGTGTGCATAAAGTTCCTGGCACTATGTAGAAATTCAATATTTAATATTTTTAAGATTATTTATTTGAAAAGCAGAGTTACAGAGAGGCAGAGAAAGAGAGAGAGAGAGAGAGAGAGATCAATCTTCCATCTTCTGGTTCACTCCCCAAATGGCCACAATGGCCAGAGCTGGGTCAATTCAAAGCAGGAACTAGGAGCCTCTTCTGAGTCTCCCATGTGGGTACAGGGGCCAAGCACCTGGGCCATCTTCCACTGCTTTCCCAGGCCATAGCAGAAAGCTGGATCAGAAGTGGAGCAGCTGGGTCTCCAACCGGTACCCATATGGGAAGCAGGCACTGCAGGCAGTTTTACCCACCACACCACTGTGCCATCCCTAATATTTAATATTTTAAATCCTTTCCCATTCCCACATAGCGATGTGCCTCTGGTAGAACTCCCAGTCCAAAATCATCCCAATCGGTGATTAGCGCCTTTGACAAGAACTGTTGCTCTTCTCTCCTAACAAGAAAGCTACCGTTTTTGTGAACAATCCCTATGTGTTAAGTGTTTTAAATACTGCAACTCATTTAATCCTCACAATACTCTATAATTGTATAAGGCAGAAAACACTACTTTTCCCATGATGAAACTGAGACCTGGTAAGACCATGACTGCCCACAGCCACCCAACCACTGACTGGAAATGGCCAGCATCTGTATCCAGGTCACCTGGCTCCAGCTGAAGCAGATCATGATTACACTCTGGTCCTTTATCTCCAGTCACCACCTACCTGTTCCTATATATCACCCAATACAGCGAAGGCATGTAAATGAAAAACATACACTCTTTGGGGGCCGGCGCTGTGGCGCAGTGGGTTAATGCCCTGGCCTGAAGTGCCGGCATCCTATATGGGTGCTGGTTCTAGTCCCAGCTGCTCCTCTTCCACTCCAGCTCTCTGCTACGGCCTGGGATAGCAGTGGAAGATGGGCCAAGTCTTTGGGCCCCTGCACCCATGTGGGAGACCCAGAGGAGGCTCCTGGCTCCTAGCTTTGGATCAGCACAGCTATGGCCATTGCAGCCATTTGAGGAGTGAAACAGTGGATGGAAGACCTCTCTCTGTGTCTCTACCTCTCTCTGTAACTCTGTCTTTCAAATAAATACAATAAATCTTAAAAAAAAAAAAAAAAGCATATACTCTTTGAAAATAATTCTCATGTAACTACAGGTTCACACTGAGTTCCACTGGCAAAACTGCCTGTGAAAACCTGCCCTGAGAGTCCTGCCCACACACTACACTAATTAATCTACTTTCATAAAAACCATGGGACTGATTTTGATCTACAAAGCACAAAATATAAGTTCAGGAGCTTTGTTTCCACCAGAAAGCCATCCTAACTGAACTGGAGGATTTTTGTTAAAGTTTTTCAGCTAATATCTCAAAATTTTCCCACCCTTACTAGACCAAGATGGAAAATAAAATACCTTTCAGTCAAAGCAAGAAAGATAATAGAGAACAAAGCTGAATTTTTTTTTAATTCTTAAAAAATAGAAGGTAGGGGCCGGCGCTATGGCATAACAGTTAAGGCCCCAGACTGCAGCACTGGCATCCTATATGGACTCCGGTTCAAGTCCCAGCTGCTCCACTTCCAATCCAGCTCTCTGCTAATGCACCTGGGAAAGGAGTGGAGGAGAGCCCAATCCTTGGGCCCCTGCACCCACATGGGAGACCCGGAGGAGGTTCCCAGCTCCTGGCCTCCAATCGGCTCAGTTCTGGCTGTTGTAGCCATTTGGGGATGAACCAGTGGATGGAAGACCTCTCTCTCTCTCTCTCTCTCTCTCTGTAACTCTTTCATATGAATAAAATAAATCTGTAAAAGAAATAGAAGGCAGGGGCCAGCGCTGTGGTGCAGCAGGTTAATGCCCTGGCCTGAAGTACCAACATTCCATATGGGCACCGGTTCTAGTCCTGGCTACTCCTCTTCTAATCCAGCTCTCTGCTATGGCCTGGGAAAGCAGTGGAAGACGGCCCAAGTCCTTGGGCCCCTGCACCCGCGTGGGAGACCCAGAAGTCCTGGGTCTCCTGGCTTCAGATCGGCGCAGCTCCGGCCATTGCAGCCATCTGGGGAGTGAACCAGCAGATGGACAACTCTCTCTCTCTGTCTCTACCTCTCTCTGTAACTCTTTCAAATAAATAAAATAAACCTTTAAAAAAAAAGAAAAGAAGGAAAATATTCCATTAACTCACCAAGATTTTAGGGCAAAGAGAAAAAGGAAATTCTTAAAGGGTGTGGATATACAGAGCATGTCTCACCCCAGTACCTCAAAGGGGAGATGGAAGTGGGTTTGACATCATAAAAAACAAGCAGTGCCTTCAGACCAGCAGACCATCCCCAGGAGACACCACTCAGTGTCCAGATTTTTCAGTTGGCATTTTCAGTTTGGGGTTTTTGTCCTTAAATCATGTTTTCATGAAACCAATAACAATGAACTTGTTAATTAAGGCAAGGGATAATCTATATCCTTTATTACTAAAGTAATAGGGAAAAAAAAAACTAGAAGGTAACAAAAAAAGAGAAGATAAAACAGAAATTAGGGTCTAAGGACATCAATTACTTCATAAGACTTAACAAATGAAGATAGTTCTCACTTATGGGCTGTAAATTCAAATGTTCTTAACTCTTTTGCTTAATTTGATACAAAGCTCCATGGCAATATCTTAGGGAGGAAAGAGACAAAAATCACTAATGGAAGAAATAAGATGACTCGCTTTTCACCCATCATTATAGCCTGACCTGATTTCAAATGCCAAACACTGGGGCCAGTATTATGGCACTGCGGTTAAGCCGCTGCTTCCAACACTAGCATCCATGTCGGCATCAGATGGAGCTCAGCTGCTCCACTTCTGACCCAGCTGCTACCAGTACACCTAGGAAAGCAGCAACAGATGACCCAAGGGTTTGGGCCCCTGCCCCCAAAGTGGGAAAACGAGATGGAGTTCCAGGCTCCTGGGCCCTGCCCTGGACATTACAGCCATCTGGGGAGTAAACCAGCAGCTCCCTCTCTCCCTCTATAACTCTGCCTTCCAAATAAATAAAATAAAAATCTTTAACAAATAGCCGGCACCGTGGCTCAATAGGCTAATCCTCCGCCTTGCGGCGCCGGCACATCGGGTTCTACTCCCGGTCAGGGCACCGGATTCTGTCCCGGTTGCCCCTCTTCCAGGACAGCCCTCTGCTGTGGCCAGGGAGTGCAGTGGAGGATGGCCCAAGTGCTTGGGCCCTGCACCCCATGGGAGACCAGGAGAAGCACCTGGCTCCTGCCATCGGATCAGCGCGGTGTGCCAGCTGCAGCATGCCAGCTGCAGCGGCCATTGGAGGGTGAACCAACAGCAAAGGAAGACCCCTCTCTGTCTCTCTCTCACTGTCCACTCTGCCTGTCAAAAAATTTTTTTAAAAAAATCTTTAACAAATGCCAATAGCTGCTCCATTGTCTCCTCTCTGGTAATTTGTACTCACTTAACTCTTACTATGTTGTGTCAATTATACTTATCTAATCGATTCTTTTTTTTTTTTTTTTTTTTTTTTTTTTTTTTTTTGACAGGCAGAGTGGACAGTGAGAGAGAGAGACAGAGAGAAAGGTCTTCCTTTGCCGTTGGTTCACCCTCCAATGGCCGCCGCGGCTGGCAAACTGAGGCCAGCACACCGCGCTGATCTGAAGCCAGTAGCCTTAATCAACTCTTAGACAAAGGAAGACAAGCTCATGAACCCAGTTCTCTTCACTGCAGAGATGGTGACGCTGCAGCAGATGTTGAGGGGCGAGGGGCGAGGGGAGTCAGGGGAGTGGTGACAATGACAAGTACACTTCAGCATCCGGATCTCACCACCACAGTGGCATGAAGACATCTGCACAGAACTTCCTCCAAGTTTAGTAGAAACACTTTTTAAAGGGCTACTGTTCACCAAAACGAAATTAACTTAATACAACCAATGTTACTGGCCTCAAGGGTAGAAATGAAAATAAAATTCCCCCCACATCTGTCAAACACATAAATGAACTATTCCCTGAAAAAAAAAACTATACTTGTCTGCCTTTATTCAAGTATATTCTGCAGTTTGAATACTTTAGTTATTACTATTTCTGACACAAAGTAAGCCAGAAATACATTCTGGCTATGGTAAAATGCACCCTTATCGAGGGATTTCTCTGAAGTCTAGGACTGTTGGAAATGAGCCATTCTAAAACTGCCTTCCTCCTTATCCAGTCTGCCAGGAGATGAATCTTGATTAAAACCAACGTTGTCTCCAGGGCCCTCGTAAGAAAGCGATGAAATAATCAGATCAAATATATACATTTGTTTATGTGATGGGAGAAACAGAACATGACTCCTGTGAAGAGCCAGACCCTTCTGATTTAGAAGCCCTCATTTACCTACATATTGTTAGACTGGAGAAGTCAGACAAAGCAAAGGATGTGAGGACCAGGAGGGAGAAACGTCTTATTCCTTAAGCCCCAAGATTACAGGAAGCATCTGCTCCGAGAACAATAACTCAGCCTCTGATAACAGACTAACATTCTCCTCTGGAAAGGGGAAAGTGCTCCTAGCCATGGCAGTTTCAATGAAACTGGATGCCAACAGAGTCAAAAACAGCCCATTTTCCCTCTTTCCTTTTCATCAGCCTTTCTGCTCCTGTTTTCCAATCTAGCCTCGAGCACTTAAGTCTTCCAAAGGGATAACACGGACCCTCCTCCCAAAAGAAAAAACCTAAGAATAAAGTTACAAACCAAACTACAACAACATGCACTCCCAGTGATTTTTGGACTGATAAAGGAGAGCCAGCATCGCAGTGCAGTGGGTTAAGCCCCTCGCTTGCAATACTACCATCCTATCCGCTGCTCCGCTTCCAATCCAGCTCTGCTACAGTGCCTGGGAAAGCAGCGGAAGATGGCCCAAGTGCTTGGGCCCTGCACCCACATGGGAGACCAGGATAGAGTTCCAGGTTCCTGGCTCTGGACTGGCTGAACCCAAGCTGTGGCGGCTGTTTGGGGAGTGAACTGGTAAACAGAAAATATCTCTCTATCTTTTTTCATCTCTCTCTCTCCCCCCACAATCTGTTGCTCTGCCTTTCAAATAAATATTTAAAAAAAAAAAGAGTAATAAAGGAGACTGCAGAAAACATGGGAGAAATTCTAAAATAACAGCATAGAAACGCCCAGCAGAGCCCAAATACTCATCAGAATCATCTATGTTATTCTAGGACCTCTGCATTGCTGTAAAACTGCCATATCAGTAGAGTCAAACTCATAAATTCTTAATAAATAATGAATATGAAACTGCCTTAATTATTATCTCCTGTGATTTTGTAGTTCAATATTTTCTTTAGCTACTCTCATAAGACCAAGATTCATTCATTTTCAGAAATGACAGTTCACTAGTGAAATTTGACATCTTCCCCCATGTACAGAAAGTGGTACTGTCTGCAACCTTGTCTTCAGTATTATTACTACCAGTAGTATTAGCAGTTGTCATGTATTGAGTACTACATACTGTTGTTAACTTTATAACTACACTTCAAAGTTAGTTTCATTATCTCTGTTTTACAAATGAGGAAACTGATGATCAGAGCAAGTAAGTAACCTGTCCAAGATCACAGGAGTATGACAGTTGTGCCAGGACCCAAACCAGATCACACCTATGCTTTCTCTCCACTTCCGACACTGCTGCTATGGGAGATAAAGTGGTACAGGCTGGCCATTACACACAGCCTCTCTTCCTGAATCCCACCCCAAATTTACCCAGGTGGTCAGTCAGCTTCCAGTGGGGAAAGAGCCACAAATGTAGACATAATCTTTCATTTCATCTCCTTTCATGATGGGCAACTTCTCTGTGCTGGTAGACGACAAGTATTTATTTAATGAGCTCATGAGGAATGCCATTCACCCTTCATTATGTGCCCTTCAATGATTTCTTTGAAAGAAAACTCTAAACTGTTTAGAAATTCATGCCCTGATCTCTGGCCTTTGACAACCTGCTACATTCTTCTAGTGTTTATATCTGGGTGGTAGGATTACCAGTGATTTTGGTTTATTTCCTTTACTTCCAGTGTTTATCAAGCTGTAAGTGCAGAGCATTTATTGCCCTCGTGATTAGAAAAAAATACAATAAATATTCATTTTAAGGAGGAAAGCTTAAGTAGTGACTCCCTTCTCCCCAGAAAGAAAATTATTTTTTCCTTAGTATTGAAAAATAAAACATTCTTAATACAGGGCCAGACTGGAGGTAAGAATGATTTGTCCTTCCACAAATTGCTCACATTTCACTCTACTTTTCTTTTTCCTTTTTTTATTACTTTAAGCATTAAGATATACCCCCACAAAACTAGATTTTAATTATTGTGTGGTTGGCAGCTCATGACAAGAGCCTCAGGTGATCACTGATGTCATAAATAAGAGTGTCAATTGTTAAACCAATAACAGGAGTCACTGTGCACTTACTTCCCATGTAGGACCTCTGTCTTTAATGACTTGTACTATGAGAATTTATGGTGGCCGGCACCGCGGCTCACTAGGCTAATCCTCCGCCTTGCGGCGCCGGCACACCGGGTTCTAGTCCCGGTCGGGGCGCCGGATTCTGTCCCAGTTGCCCCTCTTCCAGGCCAGCTCTCTGCTGTGGCCCGGGAAGGCAGTGGAGGATGGCCCAAGTGCTTGTGCCCTGCACCCCATGGGAGACCAGGAGAAGCACCTGGCTCCTGCCATCGAATCAGTGTGGTGCGCCGGCCGCAGCGCGCCAGTCGTGGCGGCCATTGGAGGGTGAACCAACGGCAAAAGGAAGACCTTTCTGTCTCTCTCTCTCACTATCCACTCTGCCTGTCAAAAAAAAGAGAGAGAGAGAATTAATGGTAAAACATGTCTTCAGCCGGCGCCGCGGCTCACTAGGCTAATCCTCCGCCTACGGCGCTGGCACACTGGGTTATAGTCCCGGTCGGGGCGCCAGATTCTGTCCTGGTTGCCCCTCTTCCAGGCCAGCTCTCTGCTGTGGCCCGGGAGTGCAGTGGAGGATGGCCCAAGTGCTTGGGCCCTGCACCCCCATGGGAGACCAGGAGAGGCACCTGGCTCCTGGCTTCGGATCAGTGTGGTGCGCTGGCCGCAGCAGCCGTTGGAGGGTGAACCAACGGCAAAGGAAGACCTTTCTCTCTGTCTCTCTCTCTCACTGTCCACTCTGCCTGTCGAAAAAATAAAAATTAAAAAATAAAATAAAATAAAAAAAACATGTCTTCAACAGTACTTTATACTTTGTGTGTCTGTGTGGGTACAAACTGTTGAAATCTTTATTTAGTATAGAGTTGGTCTTCTGTATATAAAGATAATTAAAAATGAATCTTAATGAAGAATGGAATGGGAGAGGGAGTAGGAATTGGGACAGGATTGGGGTGGGAGGGCGGGAATGGGGGTAAGAACCACTATATTCCTAAAGCTGTACCCATGAAATTAGTATTTATTTCTAAAAAATAAATAAATAAATAAATAATTTTTAAAAATTACTGTGTGGCTTTTCTGTTCCTTCCCAGAGGCCTATGTAGTAAAATCCTCCATGGCAAATCCACATGGTTTTGTCAAAGATGAGCTTTTTCCTTGTGGGAAACGTGCAGCCTACATTTCCCAGCCTCTTTTGCCATTTGAATACAAGCAGTGGTGATAGGAGCTTGTCCAGGCCTAGTCCAGAAAAACCTCACATACGAGAAACTCCATGTTCTTCCTCCATAGTCTTGGGAGTCACATGTTGGTGATGATGATGGAACCACAAATGAAAGAAAGCCTGAGTTATCCGAGCTTCCACTTGGAAGAGTGCCCAGGAACACCATTTTGGACTTACATAAATGAGAATTACGGAATTACACAATGGAAGTTAAAGGTGTGTTTTGGGAGCCACTGCAAATTGGGGGTACTCTGTTACACTAATTACCTAACCTGTGGTTCTGTTAACACAGTCCAAGTATTACTGCAGGAGGGTAAGGAGCTGTGTGCTGTTCATCCTACCTTTGTCGAAGACCCCTTCTGCTTCCAGGACAGACACGTTTAGGTTTGATGCCATCTTGAACAGCTCTGCCTTCACAGTGACCTGTGAGGGACTGTGTTCCAGAAGCTCCACTCCAATAGTCACATTTCCTCCGGGCCTGATGATCCCTGGGGCTGTCACCAGAAACCGGGGCCTAAAGAATTCCCAACCAGGGAAAAACAAAGTTTCTTAGCCTCACTTCTCCAATCATTCTTTTGTGATCCTCAAATTTCATAGATAGTGACATAGACTCTGCATACTGGGCCAACAATTAATATTGTTCCATTGCTCTATTTAGCAGCAGCATTTGAATGCTACTGAAACAACAATAATCCCCACAAATCAATTTTAATGCAATAATTCATGCACCACTCTTAAAGGAAGACCTATGTCACGTTTCATTTCATTTTTATTTATTTGAGAGACAGAAAAAGCTCTCATTTGCTACTCACTCCCCAAAATGCCCACAAGCTGGGGCTTCAGGAGGCCAGGAACACAACCCGGGTCTTTCATGTGAGTGTCAGCAGCTCAACTGCTACCTCTACCGTCTGCAGGAGCCAGAGCCAAGCGTCAAGCCCAGGTACTCCAATCCAGGTGACCCGCATCTTAAGCCATGTCTTAACTTCTAGGCTACACCATGGCCCCAGGCTTGCATTATTAATTCCATCTTGTGAACTCCAGCCAGCACAGGAACAGCCACGGTGTACCTGGCTTAAACAGAAGCTTGCAGAAATTACTGTTCTAGCACAAGACTCTAAGCTTCTGTGCAAAGGCCTTTATCCTAGCTAAAAAAAAATAAATAAATAAATAAATAGGATGTCTGCCTGTTTTCTTTTTCAAAGCCTTTTGCTCTAGCACGCACCCAAGGTGGGTAAAGCAATCATTACACCAACACCGTCTGAAAATAAACTGCCCATGGAGAAGCTCCCAGGTGTAGCAGACCAGATCAGGCCTCCAAGCAGCAGATTCTCTGCCGAAGCTAAGGGTTAGGACTCAACTGCAAAACTCTTTAGGGATGGAGCACTTTCCATGATCTGGGAGCTCATGTCAGTTATCTTCCTCCAGTAGCTGCATTTGAACCCACACTTGGTCACCTCAGCCACACACTGACAATGTCAAAGCCGAGACGCCCTCTTTAGAAAAATATATGTATCATGCATTGGAGAGAAGCAGCGGGTTATCTGGGAACAAAATGTTAAGAAGCAAAAGGCAGAGGCAATATGGACTAAAAGTAAAAGGGCTCAGAAAGCCTGAGGGACGTTTGACCAACTCCAAGGGAGAAGAAAGTTATCAGTCCCAGGGAGAGCCACACCGCAGCCACCGAGGCTCCAACCTCCAGCCGGTGCTCAGCTGGGGACCGCCGGCGCGCGGGCTGCAGTGTGGCCTCCACAGCCTCCCGCAGCCTCCCTCTGCCGGGGCCCAGGGCGCGCCCGCTCCGCGCGCGCCCGCCCCGCGCTCCTACCGGGGGGCCGCGGCCACTGCCGCGCAGCACAGGCAGAGGAGGTGGGCGGCGGTCAGCAGCGGCGGGCTCCGCATCTCGCCGGCGTCTGCCTGGGCGGCCTTCCTCTGCGGGGGAAACTCTCGGGCACCGCGGGGTGTGGCCAGCCACCTCCTCCCAGATTTTTTTTTTTTCCCTCCTGACTGTGGAGTTTAGCAATCTGAAATGGGCGCGCCTAGAAGCGGAGAGCTCTAAATTGAGACGAGACTTGGCGGCTCCACCCCCACCACGCGCATCACGTTCCGGGGGGCGGGGGTGGGTAGATCCCGGTCTCTGAGCGCCCGACCTGTCCCCAGCACCCTGCTTCCCGCAGAGAGGAGCGGGCGCCCGCTTCCCGGGCCGCTGGGCTCCTCCCGCTGTTTACGCTTAGCACGCTATCGACCGGGCCCGGAGTGCACGAACAGGCCCACCCTTGGGAGCCGAGATTCACAGCAGCTATGTGAAGTGGGAAAAAATCAGTCATTGTCCTCCAGACTATGAGTCAGAATTGTAGAGAAATGGCAAACACACACACACACACACACACACACCAAACGGGCGTGTTTTCTGGGTAGTCGTTCAGTGTATATGAGTAGGGACAGAGGAAAACTTTTTTCTTCTGCTTAAAACAAAAATTGAGGTACACTGCTTTCCTGCCCACAAGAAAGTGCTACGGGGTCTCTCACCTTTAAAAAAAAAAGGATAAAAGAAATCTGGCACGTGCAAAAGTAAGGTGTTGCTGCTTAGAAGCCTGGGAAGATGCGTGTGTCCTTGCAGCTGTCTCTATAAACACATTTGCCACAGGAAGTATTCATTAGGACCATAAAGCTTGCGGCAATTTGTCTTAGCACGAGTAGGGGTGAGGCAGCTCTCCCGTCGGAATGGGTGCCCGTGGCCCAGCAGTTGCGCCGGCCTGCTCTTCACATCCCGAGTTTTCTGTACCCTTCCGCCCACCTTGGCAACGTCCCAGTCTTCAGATGACTCAGGTTTCACCATGACTACACCATAAAAGCAGGGAACTGCCAGAAACGACTGAAAAGCGGCACATTCGGTCCTTGACAACGTCAGCTTTCTAATTCTTGGAGAAATTTTAGACGGTAACATTTTACCATGGGGGCAAAATGCTACCGGAAAAGAGGTCACCGGAGGTTTGTCTCAGGGAAAGCTCAGATAAAGCTAAATAAGGGGCAAGCAGCACCTAGACAAACTGCGGCTTCCGGAGGCCAGGAACTGGCGTTCCTCCCTTTCCTGTGCCACCCTTTTTCACCCTGCCGAGCAGCCTGCAGAAATCCTAACGTCTCCTCCTATGGGCAGCCTGTCTTTAGTGGTGGCTTCCTGTGCAGGCAGGACTCGGGCGTGGTTAAGCCTGAGCAGAGCCAGGTGCTGAGGGCTCCTGACAGCTGCCCCTGCACATCTGGCCTCCTCATCTCTGTAACTCAGAGAGGAGGATCAGGGCCACCTGTGGTCGAAACGGCAACGTCCAAATCGGTGCTTCTCACGCTCCAGTGTGTTCAAGAACTACTGATATGGCTTATCTAGGATTCTGCTTTATGTCAGCAGGTGAGCCACAGTGGGGCTACAAGTAGGGACAACTCTGGGGGCTCTCTAAGGTGCAAAGGAAGTTGATAATTCTTCTCAAGCTTTCACTTTATTAAAGGAGATCAATAAATTCAGGTTCGGGTGGGCATCATGGTGCAGCGAGTTAAGCCACTCCTGGGTTTAAGTCCCACCTACTTTGCTTCCGATCCAACTCCCTGCTAATGGTGCCTGAGGAGCAGCAGATAATGATTCATACACTTCAGTTCTTGCCACTCATGTGGGAAACCAGGATGGAGTTCCGGGCTCCTGGTTTCAGTCTAGCCCAGCCCTGGCTAATTGTGGGCATTTGGGAAGTAAAACAGAAGACAGAAAATTCTCACCCTCCCTCCCTCGTGTGTGTGTGTGTGTGTGTGTGTGTGTGTCTGTCTCATTTTGAAATAAGTACAATCCAGCTCCCTGCTAATATGCCTGGGAAAGCATCGGAGGATGACCCAAGTCCCTAGGCCTCTGCACCCAAGTGGGAGACCCAGAGAAGCTCCTGGCTCCTGGCTTCAGATTGGCCCAGCTACTGCAGCTATTTGGGGGAGTGAACCAGGAGTTGGAAGACCTCTCTGTCTCTACCTCTTTCTGTAACTCTTTCAAATAAATAAAATAAATCTTAAAAAAAAAAAAAAAAAACTGAGGAAACTCATTAAAAAATTCATTTCAGAGTTGTTGTTTTTTTTCAATTAATTAGGAAAAACTGAAAATAGCCTGAACATCTAACAATAAGAGATCCGGGTTAAATAAATTATGGCATAGCTATGCAATGGAATACTGTGATATAATTAAAATTATGTTGTTGAATTGGACACTGTTTAATCATTTAGACACAAATATTCATGAAATATTCTGGGGGATGCTGTTTTATAAAACAAATGTGATTCCATTTTTATAAAAATACAGTATATGTGTACATAGATATAGATGCATGAATAATTCAAAAGTTCATGGAAAGTGATCACACACTTTTATTACACACATTTTCCAAAAATGTTTTGAAGCTCCCTCATGTGGACTGAAGAAAGACTTGAAGGGTACTCAGCAAAATATTATTAGTGTTCTGATGATTACCTGTATCTGTCAAGTTTACCTCAATAACTACAGATTATTTTTCCTTCAAGAAGAAAACAACCAGGTAGGTATTGTGGCACAGCGAGTTAAGCCGCTACCTGCTTCAAGTCCTAGCCCCTCCACTTGCAGTGAGCTTCCTGCTAATACATCATGTGAGGCAGCAAGCGATGAGTCAGCACCTGGGCCCTGACCCCTACGTGGGAGACCCAGAAGCAGCTTTCTGGGCTCTTGACTTAGACCTGGGCTAGCCCTGGCTATTGTGGGTATTCGGGGAGTGAACCAGCAGATGGAAAACCTTTCTACATAGCCTCTGAAGGAGAATCCTAGACACTCTTTTCAACAAAGTTCGTTGATTTTTATACCAAAAATAAATGTAGTTTCCCCATGAAAGCTGCATGATCTTTGGGACAAGAACCCCACACTGCTATCATGTCTCTCCTGAGCTGTCTTTAGGACATGGTTCAATGAGAGAGGCAGAACCACTGTGAGTGAGACAGACTCTAAGGAATCATGGAAGCTAGTGGGGCCAGCCACACAGGCCATTGCCTCTGGGTCTAGTGCTGAGCCTAAAGTCGCCATAAATCAACCAAGGGAAGAAAGCTAAATGTCAATGAGGAAAAGGAAAATTTGATAGAGAACAGGAAGCCCTGTCTCTCTTACTACTTCCAACTTCAGTGCTATGGGTAATCTGCAGAAGCTGATACCCTTCACCTAGAGTTGTATAGTATCTTGGTCCACAATTCACAGGAAGTTGAAGGAGACCCTCTGGGAACTGGGGAAACTATGGGCTTGATGGCAGCCCCCCAACTACAAAGTGAGCTGCCACATCAATAATAATAGGGACGGCTGGCGCCACGGCTCACTAGGCTAATCCTCCGCCTTGCGGCGCTGGCACACTGGGTTCTAGTCCCGGTCGGGGCGCCGGATTCTGTCCCGGTTGCCCCTCTTCCAGGCCAGCTCTCTGTTGTGGCCAGGGAGTGCAGTGGAGGATGGCCCAAGTGCTTGGGCCCTGCACCCCATGGGAGACCAGGAGAAGCACCTGGCTCCTGCCATCGGATCAGCGCGGTGCGCTGGCCGCAGCGCGCCAGCCGCGGCGGCCATTGGAGGGTGAACCAATGGCAAAGGAAGACCTTTCTCTCTGTCTCTCTCTCTCTCACTGTCCACTCTGCCTGTCAAAAATAATAATAATAATAGGGACAAATGTCCCCCACTTGCCTGGTACCATGTCTTCACCATCAGGGGGTGAAAAATACGGCTTCTGCTTCACTGCTGGCTTCCAAATTCACACTAAATGAATCTTGTGGTCAACACCAGCTTGAAGCAGGGAAGGGAAATCTAAAAAAATTCAATTCCATCTTAGGGGAGTTGGCACAGAACAAAACCACCTCATCAACTTGGCATCCCTCTTTTAGTTACATTTAACTCAACCAAAAAAATGACACAAAAATCAAGGTTTCACATAACATGATATCACTATCCCTGGTATAACCAAAACCACCCTAATCCTCTCCCCAAAAGAGGCTACAAATTTCCTCTAACCATCTTTCCATGTGTTCCTGCTGCTTCTAGCTTCATCACGTTCTCCCTTTGATGTCCTGTCACTCAAACACCAAGATACAAGGCAAACTGCTAGAAACTTATGTCAAATAGAAGAGAAATGAGAGGAAGAAGGAAGACTATTGGTTAATATACAAATGTATTTATATCAAAATAAGAAGGCAATGCATGGTGGAGGGTGGGGACCGTCTGCTTTAGTGGTTAAGATACCACTTCAGAAACCCACATCTCCTTCAAGTATGCAGGTTTGAGTCTCAGCTCCATTCACAATTCCAGCTTTGTACTAATGCAGACCCTTGGAGGTAGCAGTTGACAGCTCAAGTAGTTGGGTCTCTGCCAGCCATGTGAGAGACCTGCATTGAGTTCCAGACTCCTGGATTTGGCCTGGCCCAGTCCCAGCTGCTGCTGAAATTTGGGTATGAACCAGACCTCTTTGTCTCTCTTTTTCTCTTTCTCTTTCCAAAAATGAAGAGGCCTGTGTTCTGGCGTAGTGGGTTAAGTTGCCACCTGCAACAGCACCATCTCATAGGGGCATTGGTTGGAGTCCTGGCCACTCCACTTTTGATCTAGCTCTTTGCTCATGTGCCTGGGAAAAGCAGCAGAGGATGGCCCAAGAGTTTGAGCCCCTGTAGCCACGTGAGAGATGCAGATGGAATCCCTGGCTCCTGGATTTGTTTGGCCTGGCCCAACCTTGACAGTTGTACCCATTTGGGGAGTAAACCAGCAGATGGAAGATATCTCTCTGTCTCTCCCTCTCTCCCTCTCTCTCTGTAACTCTGCTCTTCAAATAAATAAATAAATATTTAAAGATAAATAAATAAAATGTTTAAAAAGTGATTTATCTTACCTTTAAAATTTTTAAAAGAAGGAAATGCAAATAAATCTCAGCCTTATTTTTGCTATTAGTCATGTGGTGGTAGATGGCATCTATAAATACCTTCTTTTTTTTATTTTTTTGACAGGCAGAGTGGACAGTGAGAGAGAGAGACAGAGAGAAAGGTCTTCCTTTTCCATTGGTTCACCCCCCAATGGCCACTGCAGCCGGCACACCATGCTGATCCATTGCCAGGAGCCAGGTGTTTCTCCTGGTCCCCCATGCGGGTGCAGGGCCCAAGGACTTGGGCCATCCTCCACTGCCTTCCCGGGCCACAGCAGAGAGCTGGCCTGGAAGAGGAGCAACCAGGACAGAATCCGGTGCCCCGACCAACCGGGACTAGAACCCGGTGTGCCGGTGCCACAGGCGGAGGATTAGCCTAGTGAGCCACAACGCCAGCCTATAAATACCTTCTTGCACTACTTATTCCTTTGCTCTCAGTAAGCGCCTTCCCTGCTCATGGTCCTTTATGTGGTACAGCGACCTAAATCTTCATTCCTAAAGGATCTGAGTCTTCAGTGTTCCCCTCATATTGTGTTGCTTCCTACTGACTTTCATTATGGGACCTAGGAGCACGGAGAGACGCCCCAGGTATCTTTGCATTCCAGAAATATTTCTTACCCCATAGCGCAGTGGCAGACCCTTGATAATCAGCATCGTTTAGCCACTCCAGCCAATGGAGTAACCGCTTCCCTCACTGGTGACTCACCTGCATGAGGAGCCCCACGTCACCAAGTGGCAATATCAACTTCTGGTCAACTAGTGTCTGGTTACCTTCTGGTTCCACTAGTGTGCCCTAGTGGAAGCATCCCTGTCATGGAACTGAGACCTCTAAGCCAAAAGTCTGATGTTACAGGAATGGAAAGAAAAATATACTCCCAGGGGACCACTAGGGGTAATAGAGGAACCTCTCCTGTTTCCTCCCCTTGATTCTCAGACCAGTAAGATTGGCTTTGGGACAAACTTTGAGACATTAGGTGCTGATTTATCACATCCTACGCCTAATTGTTTCGTCTTTACATGTTCAAATTTTGTAACATTTCAGAAATATTATATATGAAATCGATATCTACTTACACTCATCATTTATTTGAGAACTATTTATATAAAATTCTTCACAGAATAGCAGGATAGTCTCCCCAAAATCTCTTAAGCACAGATGTATAGAAGAAATTACTGTCCATGAGAAGACAGGGAATGATAAAGAAAGCAATAAGGAATAATAATAGCAAAGTTTATCCTTTACCTTCTACATGAAGGTCTAGATTTAAAATTGGAATTCTGGGGCCAGCACTGTGGTGTAACTGGTAAAGCTACCACCTGCAGTACCAGTATCCCATATGGGTGCCAATTCAAGTCCCGGCTGCTCCACTTATGATCCAGCTCTCTGCCATGGCCTGGGAAAGCAGTAGAAGATGGCCCAAGTCCTTGGCTCCTGCATCCATGTGGAAGACCCAGAAGAGGCTCCTGGCTCTTGGCTCCTGGCTTCAGATCAGCGGAAGCTCCAACTGTTCCGGTCAATTGGGGAGTGAACCATCAGATGGAAGATTCTCTCTCTCTCTGCCTCTCCTTCTCTCTCTGTAACTCTGACTTTCACATAAAAATAAATCTTTTAAAAAATGCTTAATGCTATGGCATCAAACTTATTAAAAAGTTAAAAAATAAAATTGGAATTATGTGTCTAAACAAAATATCAAACACAAGTAAAGATAGACTAAAAACATTTTCAGAAAAGGAATGGCTCAGAAACTTTGACCTCCACAAACTCTTTTTAGGAAGTTTCTTCAGGAAGACATATTTAGCAAGTCAATGAAATAAGCCAGGAAAAAGGAAACAGTAGCTATAACCCCAGAGAGCAATGGAAAGAGAAGTTCCAACCAGAAGAATGTTAGGAGCAATTCTCAGGGTGGGTAAAAGAAATCTGATAGAATATATATACAGAAATAGAGAAAAAATGGATTATGATAAAGTAAAATAACACAATGAAAGCATAGTGAGGGGCAGGCATTCTGGTACAGCAATTAAGCCTCCACTTGGGACACTCACATCCCATATCCAAGAATCTCAGCCACTCTGTTTCTGATTTGTTTGCTGCTAATGCTCCTAGGAAAGCAGCAAATCATGGCCCAAGTACCTGAGTCCCTGCCATCCATGTGGGAGACCTGGATGGAGTTTTGAGCTACTGGCTTCAATCTGCCCCAGCCCTGGCTGTTGTGGGCATTGAGGAAGTGAACCAGCATTTGAAAGATATCTCTCTCTCTCTCCCCCAATATCTCTCTCTCTCACCCCTTCAAATACATACGTTTTAAAAAGAGAGAAAGAAATTTAGAAACTGAAGGGAAATTAAAACACTCAATAAAAAAGAAATGTCATTATAATTCTCATTAGTGGTCTTTGAAGTGGAAAATAATTACATAGTTGTTGATAGGTAAGCATGATTTGTTGATTTATAACATAGAATAAAAGTATTGACAATGCAAAGATTTAATTACAATGCTTCATCATTTCTAAATCATGTTTTTCACATTTTTAAAGCTTTTCATTTATTCAAAAAACAGAGATACAGAGACAGAGATCTTCCACCTGTGAGTTCAGTCACCAAATGTATACAATAGGCAGGGCTGGGCCAGGCCAAAATCGGGAGCCACGAAGTCAATCCAGGTTTCCCACATGCATGGCAAGAACCACAGACAGTTACCAGAGTTTGGCCAAGGCCATAATCTGTTGACCAGGACAATTAGCTAATCAATAAAAAAAGAAAAGAGGAAGGGAAGACAGGTAGGATGGAAGAAAGATGAAATATCTCTAAATTCATGAATGGGAAATCATTTTTTTAATTATTCACTATTGGTGGATGCTATTCTATGAACCTATTAAAGGGAAAGGATTAATCTTTATCCCATCTTTCCTTTAAGAACTGTATCACTGGGCAACCAAATAGTAGATATGGGGAAATCACTCTTTATAGAAGTTTTCAAACTAATAATTGTAAAATGAATATTAGAATAACAACATGTCTAACAGATCTAGACCACTATTGTCCAAAAGAACTGTCTGTGATAATGAAAGTATTCTGCCTGCCCTTGTACAGTAGCTACCAACAACATGAGGTAATCAAGCATTTGAAATGTGACTAGGATGCTGAGAAATTGAAGATTTTTTATTTTAACTTAAATCAATGTCCATTTAAGTACCACATGTAACTAATAGCTACCAAATTGGATTGCACAGATCTAAAAATGGATGGTACAGTCATTTAGCCTAGTGGTTAAGATGCCTGTATCCCATATCAGAGTACTTGGGTTCAAAACCTAGTTCTGGGCCGGCGCCGTGGCTCAATAGGCTAATCCTCCACCTTGCGGCGCCGGCACACCGGGTTCTAGTCCCGGTCGGGGCGCCGGATTCTGTCCCGGTTGCCCCTCTTCCAGGCCAGCTCTCTGCTATGGCCAGGGAGTGCAGTGGAGGATGGCCCAGGTGCTTGGGCCCTGCACCCCATGGGAGACCAGGAAAAAGCACCTGGATCCTGGCTCCTGCCATCGGATCAGCGCGGTGCGCCGGCTGCAGCGGCGGCCATTGGAGGGTGAACCAACGGCAAAGGAAGACCTTTCTCTCTCTGTCTCTCTCTCTCACTGTCCACTCTGCCTGTCAAAAAAAAAAAAAAAAAAAAAAAAAAAAAAAAAAAAACCTAGTTCTGGCTCCTGAATCTAGCTTCCTGCTAATGTAGGCCCTGGCAAATAGCAGTGTTGGCTGGCTCAAGTGGCTGGGCTCCTGCCACCCACGTGGGAGAATATGAGTTCCTGGTTCCCAGTTTCAGCCTGCCTAGCCCAGCTTTGGTGCCTCTCTCTCTCTCAAAATAAACAACAAAAATGTTAAAATAAATAAATCTTAAAAAGAAACATCAACATCAATTTAAACAAATATCCATATCCAAGTATCTTCACAAGAGCTAAAGAATACAAGTGAAAGATTATACCACCAGAATGAAGCACAGAAATAAGAAAAGATGCATTAAAAAGGGTAGGAAGGGGCCGGCACCGTGGCTCACTAGGCTAATCCTCCGCTTAGTGGCGCCGGCACACCAGGTTCTAGTCCCGGTTGGGGCGCCGGATTCTGTCCCGGTTTCCCCTCTTCCAGGCCAGCTCTCTGCTGTGGCCAGGGAGTGCAGTGGAGGATGGCCCAGGTGCTTGGGCCCTGCACCCCATGGGAGACCAGGATAAGTACCTGCCTCCGGCCTTCGGATCAGCGCGGTGCGCCGGCCGCAGCGTGCCAGCCACGGCGGCCATTGGAGGGTGAACCAACGGCAAAGGAAGACCTTTCTTCTCTCTCTCTCTCTCTCTCACTGTCCACTCTGCCTGTAAAAAAAAAAAAAGGGTAGGAAGGGAGTTTCATATTATCTAAATTTCCTCTCCCCCAAGCCACTCAGCACTGTACAACAAGAAAAGAGATACCCTCTATGTGTAGGACGAATAGTGAAATGAGAAGCTGACTTTGTCATGGACATTGGCATCTATCCCACTCCAGTGATCACCCATGCCAGACTACTCCAAGTCCCCAGGCTGCAGACCTAACCCCTGTGCCTGGTTGTCAGTCACACTCCAATGGATCCAGACTCCAGGCACACCCTGATAAACTCATCACCAGGCTGGCACCAGCAGGCTCAGGATTAAGCCCATCCTTACCTACCTAAGGACCAAGACTGCCCTAGCCCTAGGTCAGCTTCCATGGACCAAGATTTCATGTTGGCCCTACATCAAGGAAGTAATATATAATTATGCAAAAATAAATTAAATAGATAATTTTTAAATTATAGAAAAGATCAATGAAACTAAGATTTGGTCTTCTGAAAGTATAACCAAAATTGATAAACTACCAAAATTGATAAACTTTCACCTATATGTGGAAAGAAAGAGAAGCAAATAAACAAAATAATAAAGAGAAGGCATATAATTGATACCACAGAAATACAAAAGATATGAGACTACTTTGACCAATCATATCTAACAAACTGGATAATCTAGAAGCAATCTATGAATTCCTAGAAAACATACAAACTACCAAGACTAAAAAAATGAAATCTGAACAGATCAATACAAGTAAGGAAACTGGACTGGTAGTCAAAAACATCCCAGGATTCTATGATGGGGGGCTTCACTGGTGAATTTTGACAAACATTTGAAGAATTCATACCAATACTTCTCAAATGCTTCCAAAAGAAAAAAAAAGAGAGAGAGAGAGAAAACACTCCCAAACTTGTTTCACAAGACCAATATAGTCCTAATACACAGCCAAAGACAATACAAGAAAAGAACATTAAAGGCCAATATCCCTCATAAACATAGGATTAAAATTTCAATAAGATACTACAAATTGAATTCAACAGCATAATACAAGGATTTTACACCATGATCAAGTAGGATTCAACCCTGGGATGCAAGGATGGTTTAATGTAAGCAAATCAATAAATGTGATACATGGCGTTAACAGAATGAAAGATAAAAATCATGATCATTGCAATAGATACAGAAAAAAAAACACTTAACAAAACACAACATCCTTTCATAACAAAAACTCTCAACAAATTAGGTATAGAAGGAATGTACCTTTGTTGCTGTGGATTCGTTCTGAGAGGAGGAATGTGGTGGGGACAAGAGGTGTGGAGTCACCACACAGACCCCGAAAGTCTGGTGAAAGCAGGCCAGAGGCGAGCAGCCTGCAGACTCTTTTATTTCAGTTGGTACAGCAGCTTATATAGCTGAGGCAGCCAATCAGGTCAAGTGGCGGTTTATGCCCTAACCAATCACTGCCTGTTGCCAGGAAGGCTCCTTTGCCAGGTGGGTTCTGAAGCCACTCCTGAGTAACTGACGCTCACTTGCCAGTGGCCATCTTGGCATGGCCTTATTCCACCATATATCTTCTATACCTAAAAGTCATAGATGATAAAACTACAGTTAACAACATATAAAAGCTGAAAACTTTTTCTCTAAGATCAAGACCAAGACAAGGATAGGATGTCCACTGTCACCATTTTTATTCCATATAGTACTGACCATCTCTGCACAGCAATTAGCCAAGAAAAAGAAATAAAAGATACCCAAATCAGAAAGAAAAAATTAAAACTGTCTCTATAAATTACACAGTCTTAGTTATAGAAAATCTTAAAGGCTCCATCAAGAATCTGTTAAGGGGCCAGTGCTGTGACGTTGTAGGTAAAGCCACCACCTACAGTGTCCATCCCATATGGGCACTGGTTCGAGTCCCGGCTGCTCCACTTCTAATCCAGCTCTCTGCTATGACCTGGGAAACCAGTAGAAGATGGCCCAAGTCCTTGGGCCCCTGCACCTGTGTGGGAGACCCGGAGAAGTCTCCTGGCTCCTTGCTTCGGATTGACACAGCTCCGGCCATTGTGGCCAGTTAGAGAGTGAACCAGCAGATGGAAGACCTTTCTCTCCTCTCTCTGTAACTCTGACTTTCAAGTAAATAAATAAATCTTAAAAAAAAAATCCTGTCATCCTAAAGACAGAAAAACCAACAAAGTTACAGGATTCAAAGTCAATGTACAAAAATGAATAATGTTAGTGTAAGAATTTGGCCTAGCCATTAAACCACCACTTGGGATACCCATATCCCCTTTTGGAGTGCCTGAATTTGAACTGTGGCTCCACTCCCATTTCCAGCTTCTTGTTAATGCACACCCAGGGAGAAGCATGTGATGGCATGTGTTGAGTCCCTGCTACCCACATGAAAACCCAGATTAAGTTCCCAACTTCCTGCTGAGAAAGTTTTAGTTACATAAGATTAAGACGTTCTGGAGATCTAATGGTACAGCATGGCGACCACAATTAGTAGTACTGCATTGTATTCTTGAAATTTGCTGAGAGTAGATCTTAAACATTTTCACCACGTCAAAAATAGTACTATGGGCCGGCACTGTGGCTCACTTGGTTAATCCTCCACCTGCCGTGCTGGCATCCCATATGGGCGCCGGTTCTAGTCCCGGCTGCTCCTCTTCCAGTCCAGCTCTCTGCTGTGGCCCAGGAGGGTAATGGAGGATGGCCCAGGTGCTTGGGCCTCTGCACCCGCATGGGAGACCAAGAGGAAGCACCTGGCTCCTGGCTTCAGATCGGCTCAGCGCCGGCCGTAGCAGCCATTTGGGGAGTAAACAACGGAAGGAAGACCTTTCTCTCTGTCTCTCTCTCTTACTGTCTATAACTCTACCTGTCAAATTTAAAAAAAAAATAGTACTATATGATGTGATGGATATAATAATCAGCTTATTTTTGATCATCATTTCACAATCTATACGGAGGCTGGTATTACAACACAGCCAGTTAAGCTACTGCTTCTATTGCTGGCATCCCATATGAGAGGACCACTTTGAGTCCTGGATGCTTTGCTGCTGATCCAGCTTTGTGCTAATGTGTCTGGGAAAACAGAGAAAGATTGGACTCCTGACACCCATGTGGGAGACCAGGATGGAGTTCCTGGCTTTGGCCTGACTCAGATCTGACTATTACAGTCATTTGGGGAATGAACCAGCGATGGAAGTTATCTCTTATTCTTGCTCTCACTCTTACTCTTTCTCTCTCTCTCTCTGTCTCTCTTTTTGTCACTCTGCCTTTCAAATAAATAAACCATTTTTAAAAAATGTTGGAGCCAAGGCCAGCATTTGTGGCAAAGCGAGTAAAGCCACCTCCTGTGACATCAGCATCCCATATGGGCACCAGTTTTGTCCCGGCTGCTCCACTTCTGATCCAGCTCCCTGCTAATGCACATGGGAAAGCAGCAGAAGATGGCCCAAGTCCTTGGACCTCTGCACCCACATGAGAGACCCGGAATTTCTGGAGCTCCTGGCTCCTGACTTCATTCTAGACCAGCCCTGGATGTTGCGACCATTTGGAGATTGAACCAGCAGATGGAACACTTCTTTCTCTCACTTTCTCTCTCTCCCTCTCACTGTAATTTTGCCCTTCTAATAAATAAAATTAATCTTAAAAAAATGTTGCAGCTTTGGGCCGGCGCCGCGGCTCAATAGGCTAATCCTCCGCCTAGCGGCGCCGGCACACCGGGTTCTAGTCCTGGTTGGGGCGCCGGATTCTGTCCCGGTTGCCCCTCTTCCAGGCCAGCCCTCTGCTGTGGCCAGGGAGTGCAGTGGAGGATGGCCCAGGTGCTTGGGCCCTGCACCCCATGGGAGACCAGGAAAAGCACCTGGCTCCTGGCTCCTGCCATCGGATCAGCGCGGTGCGCCGGCTGCAGCGCGCCGGCCGCGGCGGCCATTGGAGGGTGAACCAACGGCAAAGGAAGACCTTTCTCTCTGTCTCTCTCTCTCACTGTCCACTCTGCCTGTCAAAAAATAAAAAATAAAAAAATAAAAATAAAAAAAAATGTTGCAGCTTCTGCGGAAAACAATTTGGCATTTCATCAAAAAATAGCACAGAGTTAATATATGATCCAGATTTCCACTTCTGGGTATTAGCCCAAGAGAATTGAAAACAGTGACTCAAATAGATATTTACACACTCACATTCAGAGCAGTAATATTCACAATAGCCAAAAGGCGGATGCAATCCAGATGTCTATAAATAGATAAATAAAATGCAGTATGATGGAATGTTATTCAACTGAAAAGGAAAGGAAATTATGACACATTACGACATGGATGAAGCTTAAAGAAATTACGCTAAGTGAAACAAGCCAGTCAGTGAAAGGACAAATATTGTTCTTCTCCACTTATATGAAATTCCTAGAGTAGTCAAATTTATAGGAATGACAAGCAGAATGGTAATTACCAAGGCCTAGGGAGAATGGAGAGGTGTTTGATGCCTAGGGAGTTTCAGTTTGCAAAGATGAAAATTTCTGGTGGTGGAAGCTGGTTGTATTAGTCAGTTTTTTGTCACTTTACCTAAAATATGAGAGGAGCTTCTTTGGGAAAGAAAAAGTTTATTTCAGCTCACAGCTTGAAGATTGCAGGACCAGGCAGCCCCACAGTCTGGCTTCTGGTAGAGGCTGGGTAGTGGCAGCTACAGAGGCAGGCTCCTACAGTGAGATAGGAAGCAGAGAGAATCTAGGCCGAACTTGAACTCAAAGCATAAAAACTACCTTCCAGAGGACATGCTCCCAGTGACCCAAAGATCTACCACCAAGTCCCAACTCCTAGATTCCACAATTAGATCAATCACCACCCTTAATGAATCAATTATTAACATTAAGACATTGGGGCTGGCACTTTGGCGTAGCAGGTAAAGCTGCCGCCTGCAGTTCCGACACCCCATATAAGAACCAGTTCAAGTCCTGACTGTTCTACTTCTGATCCAACTCCCTACTGATGCATCTGGGAAGGCAGTGTAAAATGGCCCAAGTCCTTGGGCCCCTGCACCCATGTGAGAGATCGGGAAGAAACTTCTGGCTTCGGATCGGTCCAGCTCCAGCCTCTGCGGCCATTTGGAGAGTGAACCAGCAAATGGAAGATTCTCTCTCTCTCCCTCTCCCTCTCCCTCTCTCTCTGCCTTTCAAATAAACAAACAAATCTTAAAAAAAAAAAAAGTTAAGACATCAGAGTATGATATCATACTCTGCATGAGTTTGGGGGAGAAAAATCCTACTCAATCCATAACAGTGGTTATGATTGTACAATATTAGCAGACTTAATATTACTGAACTGCAAACTTAAAATGGTTAAAATAATACATTTTATGTTAAATATAGTTTAACAGAATAATAATGCAGAAGTGGGAGAGTGGGTAAGGATTGAGATGGGACTGAAGCTGATGGTGTTGGAGATAGGTATTGCCTATATGGGGGTACATTGTACTCTTCTCTCTAATTCTATATGTTTGAAATTTTCCTCAATTATTTTTGTGCCAAACAGGATTTACACAAAGACACAAGAAAATTAAATTTTAAAGAAAAGACTGAAACAGAAAAGTGGCTAGTAATACTCAACAGGAAAATGTTATCACAAAGAAGATGGAAATTATGACCAAAGATTTTGCCCCAAATTACTACAACCTAAGTAATATATCTTGTTAGGACCTCAATGAAGAGAAGGAGAGCCAATGGAAAAGATGAAAATTGATATAGAAATGTATCAGGGTTTAAAATGACTTACCTCCTCTGAAAACAGAAAATTGGAATTGAATGAGATTGCTGCACTTAAGTGTTTATAGGCATATGTAATTTTAAAGAAACAAGAAACACTGAATTTAAACTTAAAACATGTTTTATTATTGCTATGATTACTAATTATTGTTATTATTTGAGAAACAGATGGAGACAGACTGCTCCCATTGGATGGTTCACTCCCTAACTGGCCCCAGTGGCTGGAGCTAGACCTAGGTCAGAGAGAGCAGCAAGGAACTCAACTCCAGTCTCCTACATGGGAGGCAGGAGCCCAATTTCCTGGACCATCACTGCTGCCTCTCAGGGTCTGCATTAGTAGAACCTGGAATCAGAAGGCAGAGCTGGGAATCAAACCCAGGCATTCTGACGCCAGATGTAGACATTTCAACTGCTAGACTAAATGCCCACTCCAAATTGTGCATATTCTTTAAAGGAGGTAGAGCCTAGACTTCAAGTCAAGATTTTTATACATGGGGCTGGTGCTGTGGCATAGCAGAAAAAGCCACCACCTGCAGTGCCAGTGTCCTATATGAATGCCGGTTAGAGTCCTGGTGCTCCACTTCTACTCCAGCTCTCTGCTGGCCTGGGAAAGCAATGGAAAATGGCCCAAATCATTGGGCCCCTGCACTCAGGTGAGAGACCCAGAAGAAGCTCCAGTTTCCTGACTTCGGATCTGCCCATCTCCAGCTATTGTGGCCATTTGGGGAGTGAACCAGTGGATGAAAGAGATCTCTCTCTCTCTCTCTCTCTCTCTCTCTCTGCCTCTCTATAACTCTGCCTTTTAAATAAATAAGTCTTTAAAAAAAAAAATCCTTCCCTCAGTGGAGGATGGTCCAAGTGCTTGGGCTCTGTACCCACATGGGAGACCAGGAGGAAGCACCTGGCTCTTGGCTTCAGATCGGCGCAGCACGCGCTGGCCGTAGCAGCCATTTGGGGGGTGAACCAACGGAAAAAAGAAAGACCTTTCTGTCTCTCTCTCTCTCACTGTCTAGCTCTGCCTGTTCAAAAAATAAAAAATAAAACATAAATCCTTCCCTATTCTCAAGTTAGAGAACATAAACTAAATTAAATAAAAAAATTTTTTACACAAAGCCAGCATTTTCCATGCACCGAAAAGTTAATTGTCACCTTGACCTAATACTTTTGCTGTGCTCTGTTGGCCACATTTTAGCTTCTTGGCATCTCCTTACTTTTTATTGTTCACGTTTGATTTTTGACACCTTCTGTGTAACCATCAGCTTGCCTTTAAAAGGCACATTGCAGACTGGCTACTGAGAAGCTAACCACTCCCTGCCTCTTGGGAGTGTTCCTTTGCCAGTGAGGCAGGGAAGCTAAAACAAGCAACTTCCTAGACTCGATTCATATAGGTGTGGCCACATGGCATGATTCTGGACAAAGAAACAAAAAAGCTTGCACAAAAAAACCTTCCTCTCCTGAACAGAGACAACACCTCAAGGAAGCCTTAGGCTTTGGTTCTTCCACTCATTCTGCCCAGGGCACAAACATTATGCTCTGTACCTCAGAAGGATGAAAATCACTCAACGGGGGAAGAATGGAAACAGAGAGAAAGCACTGGGCAGGGGTGAACAAATAGGCAGTTTATGGGGCTGGCACTGTGGCGTAGTGAGTAAAGCCACCCCCTGCAGTGCTGGCATCTCATATGGGCACAAGTTCAAGTCCCAGCTGCTCCACTTCCGATCCAGCTCTCTGCTATGGCCTGGGAAAGCAGTAGATGTCCTAAGTTCTTGGGCCCCTGAACCCACATGGGAGACTCAGAAGCTCCTGGCTCCTGGCTTCAGATCGGTACAACTTCGGCCATTGCGGCCAATTGGGGAGTGAACCAGCAGATGGAAGACCTTTCACTCTCTTTCCTCCTCTCCTCTCTCTGTGTAACTCTTTCAAATAAATAACTAAAATCTTAAAAAAAAAAAAAAAAAAAAGCAGTTTATGCAGTCCTGGATTGCTCCAAATGCCCCCTTCTCCATCAACCCATCTCGTGAGACAGAACTCCTGAGATAGTGCCAGACTTTCCCATTTGGGACTCTGCTTGGCAAGCTGAGCCAGCTGCCTGGTGAAACTACATTGCCTCCAAGCTCTCAGCAGCCACTTGCCTTTCACTTCTTGACCAGATACGAAAGCTAATCCTTCATACTTTGTCTATTCCCATAAATACAACATACCCAGGCCTGGCACTGTGGCATAGCAGGTTAAGCCTCTGCCTGCAAAGGTGGCATCCCATGTGGGTGCCTGTTCATGTCCTCGCTGCTACACTTCCAACCCAGCTCCCCGCTAATGGCCTGGGAAAGCAGTAGAAGATAGCCCAACTGCTCGGACCCCTGCTACCCATATGGGAGACCTGGATGAAGCTCCTGGCTCCTGGCTTCTGCCTGCCTAGCCCCAGTCATTGTGGACATTTGGGGAGTGGGCCAGTGGATGGAAGATCTCTCTCTGTGCATGTCTGTCCTCCGCTTTCTGTAACTCTACCTTTCAAATAAATAAAAAAATAAATCTTAAAAAAAAAAAAAAACGTTTATCATACCTTTGAGGTCAAGGATTTCTACCAAAGGTAAGCTTTCATAGCATCAGGGCAATTACTCTACCCATCCTTAAATATTTTATCTTTTGAGTCTGGCACACCCATCTACTGTCATATTTTAGTCACAGCATCATTGTTATTAGATCATATCTACTTCTTTGTGCTAAAATGTGTAGCAAACTACAGAGTTTTGAGGAAAGGAATTATATAAAGAATGAAAGATGGGGCTGGCACTAAGGTGTAGTGGGTAAAGTCGCCGCCTGAAGCATCAGCATCCTATATGGGCACCCATTTGAGCACCCATTTGAGTCCCAGCTGCTCCACTTCTGATCCAACTCCCTGCTAGGGTGCCCGGGAAAGCAGCAGAAGATAGCCCAAGTGTTTGGGACCCTGCCAACCACATGGAAAATCCAGATGAAGCTCCTGGCTCCTGTTGTGGCCATTTAGGAAATTAACCAGCAGATGGTAGACTTCTTCTTTTTTTGTTTTTTGACAGGCAGAATGGACAGTGAGAGAGAGACAGAAAGGTCTTCCTTTGCCATTGGTTCACCCTCCAATGGCCAGCGCACCGTGCTGATCCGATGGAAGGAGCCAGGTACTTATCCTGGTCTCCCATGGGGTGCAGGGCCCAAGCACCTGGACCATCCTTCACTGCACTCCCTGGCCACAGCAGAGAGCTGGCCTGGAAGAGGGGCAACCGGGACAGAATCCGGCGCCCCGACCGGGACTAGAACCTGGTGTGCCGGCGCCGCAAGGCGGAGGATTAGCCTAGTGAGCTGCGGCGCCGACCGGTAGACTTCTCTTTCTCTCTCTGCTTCTGCCTCTTCCTCTCTGTAACTCTTTCAAATAAAATAAATAAATATTTTTTAAAAGAATGAAAACTATATGACTATACAGATCTGTGCCTAATATATGTAGAAAACAGTGTGCAAAATAAAAAAAAATGGTTTGAAATAAAAAATAAAATCTACTCAGGTTCCCAGGTTTGTGTTCCTCAACTTCACTCCTGGATTACCTGCCTCCAAGTCTCAGACTCAGTTTTTCTACTGTATATAGTTGTTTTTTTTTTTTTTTTAAGAATTATTTATTTATTTGAAAGAGTTACAGAGAAAGAGGGAGAGAAGGAGAGAAAGAGAGAGAAGATCTTCCATCTGCTGGTTCACTCCCCAAATGGCCACAACGACCAGAACTGGGCCAATCTGAAACTTGGAGCCAGGAAATCTTCTGGGTCTCCCATGTGGGTGCAGAGGCCCGAGCACTTGGGCCATCTTCCACTGTTTTCCCAGGCCATCAGCAGGGAGCTGGATTGGAAGAGGAGCAACTGGGACTCGAACAGGAGCCCATATGGGATACTAGTGTTACAAGCAGCAGCTTTACCCACTATGCCACAGTACCCCTATATATAGTCTTATGCTGTTATAAAAGAACACTATCTAAACACGTCCACATACAACTTGGTTCACCAAAAACTCTATTGAAAACCCTTTATCATGTCATCTTATTTGGTTTCTCTAATGTCGCTGCTGTTGAAATATAAAATGCTGCCTTTCCTGCTTGATCAAATATTAAAGTATTTTTAATTACTCTAAGGTAGGTAGGGTCAAGTAATTTTTTTTTTTTTTTGACAGGCAGAGTGGACAGTGAGAGAGAGAGACAGAGAGAAAGGTCTTCCTTTTGCCGTTGGTTCACCCTCCAATGGCCGCCGCGGCCGGCGCGCTGCGACCGGCGCACCGCGCTGATCCGATGGCAGGAGCCAGGAGCCAGGTGCTTTTCCTGGTCTCCCATGGGGTGCAGGGCCCAAGCACCTGGGCCATCCTCCACTGCACTGCCTGGCCACAGCAGAGGGCTGGCCTGGAAGAGGGGCAACCGGGACAGAATCCGGTGCCCCAACCGGGACTAGAACCCGGTGTGCCGGCGCCGCTAGGCGGAGGATTAGCCTAGTGAGCCGCGGCGCCGGCCCAAGTAATATTTTAACAATAAGCTGTTGAAACTTTTAGAAGTGAGCTTTTCTCCAAAAGTTATCCTAAAAAATGGTGATTCACTTAAATTTCACATGACATTCAACAGCTAAATATACTCTTAGATCATTTCTGATGTTATCTCTCCCATCCTGGCTTGATTGACTTTGCCTGCAGACCCCACCTGGAGACTCACCCTGAGGCTGTTCTCCTTTGTGCATTACTTTATTCAGCTTCTGCTCCATTGGCTGCACTCAGTTCAGCCCTGAAGCCACACAGTTGCTGTTATCAGCTCCTTGCCGCTTTCACAGGTGCTAATGCACGCTCAAACCTGTCACCCCCTCCCCCACCACCACCATCACCATCACCACCACCACCCAACTAGTCTGAAGTATTTTCATTTTAGATACATTAGTAAATCCAGTGTTAATGAAAACACCATTTCCTATTTTAAATATTGAAACAATTTATGATTATACATTACCTTTTTGTTCTTTAAATTTTTTAATAGTTAGCTAGGCCCAACTCATAGTTTGGGAACTATCATCAAGAATGCCTGAGTATTAGCCTGGGAAAACATTCAGAGCACATTGATTCAGGTAGCATGTAGGATTTAAGGGCATGCAAACAAATTTGACAAATGTCCTATTGAGAGGGTTTTGTGGTTTAGGTTTGTTCCTTCATTTTTTTAACTTGAAGCTGGATTCCCCTTTATGCCCACTTCCCGTCATCTTCCTCCCCCACTGGTATTGTCCTTCTGGGAGCAACCATCGTCATAATTTGGTATACATTCTCCCAGTCAATACTTTGGCAAGTAAGATGGAGTACATTGACCTTGGTGGGTGAGACCTCATGAAAAGAATTTGTCAAGTGTTCATCAAAGAAGGATGTGCTTTTCTCCAAGGGAGGAGAGAACATCCAAGGCTTATGGCCTTGTCTAAATACTGACGGCGTTTGTGGATTCAAAAAGCTTCCACAGCCTAGGCAACTCATGTCAAGAGCCTTTGGTGATCACTGATGTCATATGTAAGAGTGTTAATTGTTAAATTAACAACAAGAGTCACTAACTTACCATGCAGGACCTCTGTCCTCAAAGACTTGTATTATGAAAGTTAACAGAAAAACTTGTTCTCTAAGAAAAAAAAGAAATAAATTTCATGGCAAACATAAAAATAAAAATAATAACAATAAGGAGTGACAGCTAGAGTTCTAACAATCTAATTAAACAATTTTGTGCTTATGTGATAATTATTGCCAGCCTAAATGGCTCTGTTAATTGCTTTTATTTGTTACTGAGTAGTGTTTTTTTTTTGTTTGTTTTTTTTTTTTGACAGGCAGAGTGGACAGTGAGAGAGAGACAGAGAGAAAGGTCTTCCTTTGCCATTGGTTCACCCTCCAATGGCCGCCGCAGCCGGAGCGCTGCTGCCGGCGCACCACGCTGATTCGAAGGCAGGAGCCAGGTGCTTCTCCTGGTCTCCCATGGGGTGCAGGGCCCAAGCACCTGGGCCATCCTCCACTGCACTGCCTGGCCACAGCAGAGGGCTGGCCTGGAAGAGGGGCAACCGAGACAGAATCCGGCGCCCCGACCAGGACTAGAACCCGGTGTGCCGGCGCCACAAGGCGGAAGATTAGCCTAGTGAGCCGCGGCGCCAGCCTACTGAGTAGTTTTGAAATTCACAAAGTGTTGTTTATAATATTAACCAAGACCTCTGGGAAATTTTCAATGAAGTTTGGAAAGATATTGCAATAAAAGACTTCATTATTGCTGCAAAAAAAAAAAAAGATGGAATTCATTTTCATGTAGCAATTGCTATTCTTTTCCATCTCCTGTGAGTTATCGTATGAGATCTTTGGCCCAGTTTGTGTTAGGTAGTCTGTTTCTTAGGGATTTGTAGGAACTTTTTATGTTCTAGATTCCAAAATGTTATCTTAATATAAAAGTTTATCCTGGCTCTCAGTTCTTTACTGAGATGCCTGCTTGGTCTGTCAGGTATACTCTCTTCATTATTTCTCTTCATTAAACTTGGCTAGCACATTTACCACTAAAAAAGAAAAAAAAATATCCTGAGTGCTGGTGTTGTGGCATAGTGAGTGAAGTCTCCACCTGAGACTCTGCTGTCCCATATGGGCACCAGTTTCTGGCCCAGCTGCTCCACTTCCAATATAATACCCTGCTAGTGGTCTGAGAAAAGCAGCAGAAGATGGCCCAGTATTTTGTTCCTGCCACTCAAGTGGGAGACTCAGATGAAACTCCTGGCTTCACACTGGTCCAGCCCTGGCCTTTGCAGCCATCTGGGGCGTGAACCAGGGGATGGAAGATTGATTCTTCCTCTCTCTCTCTTTCTAGCTTTCTCTCCCCACTGTCTCTCTCCATATAAATCTTTAAAAAAAACTTTATCCTTGGGGCCGGCGCTGTGGCATAGCAGGTAAAGCTGCTGCCTGCAGCGCCAGCATCCCATATGGGCACCGGTTTGAGTCCTGGCTGCTCCACTTCCAATCCAGCTCTCCGCTATGGCTTGGGAAAACAATAGAAGATGGCCCAAGCCTTTGGGCCCCTGCACACACGTGGGAGACCCAAAGGAGGCTCCTGGCTCCTGGCTTCGGATTGGTGCAGTTCCGGCCATTTCGGCCAACTGAGGAGTGAACCAGCAGATAGAAGACCTCTCTCTCTCTCTCTGCCTCTGTCTCTGCCTCTCTCTCTGTGTAACTCCGAGTTTCAAGTAAATAAATAAATCTTTTTAAAAAAACTTTATCCTGTCCTTTTTTGGACAATTTTTAAATTATGACATAAGGAAATTTACCACTTTACCTAATGACTTCTGCTTTATGTGTCTTATGTTAAAAGAAATTGTTCCTATTACAGTCATAAAGATATTCCTCTATATTTTCTTCAATAGTCTTAAAGTTTTACTTTTCACAGTTAGGTTTTTAATCCATCTAAGATTTTTTTTTTTATGTACCACATGAGGAAGCTATCTAATTCATGCTCTCAACACATGTGTTAAGTTAAAAAACTTTCTTCTACTGATTTGCATTGTCATCTGTAGCAGTGTTCTGGTGGTTCCTTAATATATTTTCCTCCTTGGCCGACGCCACGGCTCACTAGGCTAATCCTCCGCCTTGCAGCGCCGGCACACCAGGTTCTAGTCCCAGTCGGGGCGCCGGATTCTGTCCCGGTTGCCCCTCTTCCAGGCCAGCCCTCTGCTGTGGCCAGGCAGTGCAGTGGAGGATGGCCCAGGTGCTTGGGCCCTGCACCCCATGGGAGACCAGGAAAAGCACCTGGCTCCTGGCTCCTTCCATAGGATCAGTGCGGTGCGCCGGCCGCAGCGCGCCAGCCGCGGCGGCCATTGGAGGGTGAACCACCGGCAAAAAGGAAGACCTTTCTCTCTGTCTCTCTCTCACTGTCCACTCTGCCTGTCAAAAAAAAATATATATATATATATTTTTCCTCCTTTATTCTATATATTAGGGGAATGTTTAACTAAAAACATGAACATCCAGACTTAATTACATTTCCCAGTCATATTTGCAACTAACTGCAGCCATGTTCTGGCCAAGGAATTGTTAGTAAAAATAATGTTATCAGTCCTTCATGAAATGTCCCCAAAGGGAAGAAGCATTGCTTTTTCCTTTACCTCTTCCTTATTGGTGGAATAAAGACATGATGGCTAGAGCTGGAGTAGCCATCCTAAACAGCAGTTGAGTTTAGAAAATAAAGTAGGGGCTGGCGCTATAACACAGCTGATTAAGGCCACAGCTTGCAGCACCAGCATCCAATGTGGGTGCCAGTTCGAGTCCTGGCTGCTCCACTTCCAATCCAGCTCCCTGCTAGTGTTCCTGGGAAAGCAGCAGAGGATGGCCCAAGTACTTGGGCCCTACACCCATGTGGGGAGACCCAGCAGATGATCAGGGCTCCTGGCTTTGGCCTGAACCAGCCCTGGTCGTTGCAGCTGTTTAGAGTGTGAACCAACAGATGGAGGATAACTCTGTCTCCTTCTGTCTCTGTAATTCCACTTTTAAATTTCAAATAAATCTTTTTTTTAAAAAAAAAAAGGAAGTTAAAGAGATATCTATATTTCCATGCTTATTGCAGCACTACTCACAGTAGTCAAGAAATAAAAACAACCTAAGTGATCATCTACTGATAAATAGATAAAGAAAATATGGTACATATACACAATGGAATATTACTCAGTCACAAAAAAAGGATAAAATCTTGTCATTTGCAACAACATGGATGAAATGAAAGGTCATTGTGTTAAGTTAAATAAACCATGCACAGAAAGATAAGTACCACATGATCTCACTCATATGTGGAGTCTAAAAAGATGTTAAAATGGTGGGGCTGGTGCTGTGGCATAGAAGGCTAAGCCTCTGCCTACAGTTCTGTCATCCCATATAGATGCTAGTTAGAGTCCCGGCTTGCTCCTCTTCTGACCCAACTCTCTGCTTATGGCCTGGGAAAGCAGTGGAAGATAGTCCAATCCCTTGGGCCCCTGCACCTATGTGGGAGACCTGGAAGAAATTCCCAGCTCCTGGCTTCAGATTGGCTCAGCTCTGGCCATTGCGGCCATTTGGGGAGTGAATCAGTGGATGGAAGACATTTTTCTTTGTCTCTCCCTCTCTCTGTCTGTAACTCTACCTCTCAAATAAATATATAAAATCTTTTAAAAAAGCAGAATGGTGGTGATCAGGGTTGAAGAGGGAAAGAGACAGGGATGGGACAAGGTTGATTAACGGTTAACAAGTTATTATTAGTTAGGAGTAAGAAGTTCTAAGGTTCTATTGCACAAAGAAAGATAATGTTAGTATATACAACAAATCTCTTTTTTTAAGATTTATTTATTTATTTGAGAGGCAGAGTTGCAGAGAAAAAAGGAGAGACAGAGAGAAAGATCTTCCATCAACTAGTTCAAATGGTCTCAATGGCTGGGACTGGGCCAGGCTGAAGCCAGGAGCCAGGAGTTTCTTCCAGGTCTCCCACATGGGTGCAGGGGCCCAAGCACTTGAGCCATCTTCTGCTGCTTTCCCTGGCACATTAGCAGAGAACTGGATAAGAAGTGGAGCAGCCAGGACTCAAAATGATGTAGCAGGTAGATTGCAATTCAATGCTACAAATGTTTTGGAGAGAGACTCCTGATTTCTAAGCCTTAAAGTGCTGTAAACCTGTTGGGCCTGTAACCACATTTGGCCATCATTCCACTCCTCAGCGTTGTGCAGGGCAACAAACACTTGAGGTCTGTTTTGTAAATCAGGACCCAGAGACACAGAGGGAGTAAGTGGACAGGAATAAATGCTGGAAGAACATATAATATTATTAAAACAACTATATGTTTCATTTGTCCTTCAGAAACATTAGTAAGTAGATAGTTGTTTCTGTGTATTAGAAAGCTATGAAAGGCAAATTATTTATTAGAAAAGTATTCATAAATGGTGCACATTTTTAGCCCTTAATAACTTATGAAAGTCTATATACAAAGTTAATTGAAAATGAATCTTTTTTTTTTTTTTTTTGACAGGCAGAGTGGGCAGTGAGAGAAAGAGACAAAGAGAAAGGTCTTCCTTTTGCCGTTGGTTCACCCTCCAATGGCTGCCGTGGCCAGCGCATCACGCTGATCTGAAGCCAGGAGCCAGGTGCTTCTCCTGGTCTCCCATGCGGGTGCAGGGCCCAAGCACTTGGGCCATCCTTCACTGCCTTCCCGGGCCACAGCAGAGGGCTGGCCTGGAAGAGGGGCAACTGGGACAGAATCAGGTGCCCCGACTGGGACTAGAACCCGGTGTGCCGGCACTGCAAGGCGGAGGATTAGCCTAGTGAGGTGCGGCACCAGCCTGAAAATGAATCTTAATGGAGAATGGGACTGGCAAGAGAAGAGGGAGGGGGAGGAGGGGTGGGAGTGTGGATGGGAGGGCTGATATGGTAGGAAGAATAACTATATTCCTAAAGTTGTACTTATGAAATTTGTATTCCTTAAAAATAAATTTAAAAAATAGCTTACAAAGGGTTTCACTTGCATTTTAGAAAGCAAACCCTCCAGGAGCTGGCACTGTGGTGCAGCGGATTAAAGCCCTTTTCTGCAGTGCCAGCATCTCATATGGATGCCAGTTCAACTCCTAGATGTTCCACTTCCAATCCAGCTCTCTGCGGTGGCCTGGGAAAGCAGTGGAAGATGTTCCAGGTCTTTGGGGCCTCACACCCTCATGGGTGACCTTGAAAAAGCTCCTGGTTCTTGGCTTCGGATCTGCGCAGCTCACTCCCCTATGCATTTCTCTCACTGAATAAAAAGCTTAAGAAAACTTACCATGCTGTCTGGTATATTTGAGCCAATATTCAGAATTCTTCTCTGAATTCATGGCAAGAACCCACACAGCTTATTAACATAAGAAGTTTGGTAAGCAAAACAGTTTTTTTTAATATTTATTTATTTGAAAGTCAGTGTTACACAGAGAGAAAAGGAGAGACAGAGAGAGTGAGAGAGGTCTTCCATCTGCTGGTTCACTCCCCAATTGGCCGAAATGGCCAGAGCTGTGCTGATCCAAAGCCAGGAGCCAGGAGCCAGGAGCTTCCTCTGGGTTTCCCACATGGGTGCAGGGTCCCTAAGGACTTGTGCCATCTTCTACTGCTTTCCCAGGTCATAATAGAGAGCTGGATTGGAAGTGGAGCAGCCGGGACTCGAACTGGCGTCCATATGGGATGCCAGCACAACAGGCAGCGGCTTAACCCGAACGCCACAGCGCCACACCCCCTCCCCCCCCCAGTAAAACAGCTTCAAAACCAGAGGCCATACAGGATGCCAGCTCTGCAGGCAGTGGCTTTATCTGCTATGCCACAGAAGATCTTAAAGCAGACATGAGGAAGAATAGTAATTGGCATTGTAGGTACATAAGGTGACAAATAAATTCATCCAGACCTTACATTCTGAATCCAAGAAAAGCCTATGCAAATACTCATTATGCCAACACCCAAAGAAGTCAGACCTAGAACAGTGCCCAGAGCTTCCCCACCAGCTGCCATTCTGCATCAGCCTGACATCTAGTGGTCACAGAAGTTGATGCAACATGTTACTGGGGGCACAGCTTGCATCTTACATAAGCCCAGCCTCGTGCTTGTCTGTGCCTCCTGGTCAATGCTTACTGCATAAAATCAAGGGGGAGAGAAGAGTAGACATTCCTGTTACAATATGCCCATTTGGCTCCTATAACAACAACAAAAAAAGCATAGATTGGGTTCTCTGTAGACAGAGAAGTTTATTTCTCACAGTTCTAGAAATTGGAAAGTCCAAGACCAAGTTTCTGGCAGACTTGGTGCCTGGTAGGGGACTCTTTCTTGGTTCAAAGACAGTTTCTTGTGCTCACTTCGGCAGCACATATACAAAGACAGTTTCTTTTCACTCTGTCCTCACACAATAGAAGGGGCAAGGTAGCTCTCTGGGGCCCTTTTATAATGACACTAATCCTATTAATGAGAGTTCTGCCCTTGTGGCCTAATCATCTCTCAGAGGTCCCTTCTCCTAATGCCATCACATTGACAATTAGGTCTCAACATTTTAATCAGGGGTAGAACACAAACATTCAGACAAGAGAACACTGTGACAATGAAAACACAGTTATTGAAAAAATGCTTAGGAAGGCACGTTCCCAATTACCAAAATATATAATTCTAACACTTGTTATATAATTAGGAGTCTACCTGAGTTAAGTGTTTAATGGCACTTGCTTAAACATCAGAGAAACAGATCATTAATAACTGCAGCCTATACTACAGTTAGATGGTTGGCTCAGGTATACAGAAAGTTGAAGACATAAAAAAGAGATCACAGGGACTTCAGGATTACCACTCTAATTGTAAATGGCCCTATATTCATTATCATAGATGTCACTGTGAATTAAAGTATTTTAATTTTCCTCAGTAAAATACAAAGATTATCTCAATTCAGTGCCAACTTCAACCTTAAGACAAAGACCACCTAGCCTAATCACACCTTTTGGTATACATTTTGGAGACTATTTTTGCAGTACTTGAAACTAGGACTAGGTCACTTACTCCAAAACATAAGGGGTCTTCACAGAATTCATGGAAAATGCATATTATGAAAAAACTATGCATGGATTTCAGTTTTTTGCACCAAAATAAACTGATATCTAGTTGTTATAACATTTCTGAACAGAATTTGCTTTGAGGCACTAAGAATAAGACATCAGTTAAAAAGAGTCTCAATAAGAACAACGCAAATGCTGCTAGCATTGAAGCAAGAACAAACATCAAATTCATCCTGAAGCTCCTGTAGAAGAATGATGAAATCATCGATGCTTTATGAAAAATTGGTGGGGGCAATGCCCCAAAAGAAGTCAGCAGCTCGCCAAAGGGTAAGTGTTAGTTTGAAGAAAGGAAGAGACAACACTGACGATGAAACCTGCAGCAACAGACCATCCAGATAATAAACTGTATTTGTGCCCCAGTTGAAGAGCACAGACAATTCACAGCAGGAACAATAACCAGCATCACAGATATCTCATTTGTTTCAGCTTACACAATTCTGACTGAAAAAAATTAAGTGGAGCAAACCTTCACTCTATAGGTGGCAAGATTGTTGTGCCCAGATCAGCTACAGACAAGAGCAAAGCTTCCAAATGGAAATTTTAAATAAGAAAGATCAAGGTTCTGTAGGATTTCTTTAAAGAATTATTAACAGCAGCTTAAACGTGGCTCTACCAATAAGATTCTAAAGACAAAGCATTAATCAAAGCACAGGCTACCAAGGCGTGGAAATGTTTCAGTCAAAGTAAAAGCAGACCAGTCAAGAACAAAGGTCATGGCATCAGATCTGGGGGATGTTCAGACATTTTGTTTGCTGACTTTCTAGAGGACCAGAGAATGGCATTTCTTTATTATTGACAGTATTTGAGAAAGTTAACCAAACACCCAGGAAAACTTCCCCAGAGAGTCTTCCTCCACCACTACAATACTCTGGCTCGTTCCTCTCACTAAACAAGAGAAATTTTGGAGAATTCCCATGGGAAATCACTAGGCAACTATCTTACAATCTTGATTTGACTCCTTCTGACTTCTTCTAATCTCAAGAAATGTTTAAAGGGTGCCCATTTTCCTGCGGTTAATACCATAGCGATGTCATCATTGACAGTTCAATTCCCAGGACCCCCCACTCTTTGGGGATGGACTAAATGGCTGATCTCATAATATAAAAGTATCTTGAACTTGATGGAACTTATGATGAGAAATATAATTTACATTTTTAGCTTTTCATTACATTTTTCCATGAACTTTTTGAAGTTCCCTTGTGTACCCATGTTCTGGAGATATTTTGATACTATTTTTATATCCCTTTTGAATTTTCAGTGTCCAAATTGTTAACAAATTAAATAATATACATCAACCTTTGTCAGGAAACAGCAAAATGAACCACCTCCATTGTTTGCGACAGGGAAAACATTTAAGAGACCGCTTATAAACCACAATGAATCTGGGCAGCACCAGTCAATTTGCCTATATAATGGACAATTTCCACAGAAATACTAACTTCTTGATAAAAAGCTGACAATTTCAAAAATATATATGACGTGGGAATCTATTAATAACAACAGCATTATATTTTATAGGTTCCACTATCTGCATTGTTTTAATAAACAAGATGTTTGTTAAAAATACAGAAAGTGTGCTTCTAAACTTTCAGTCTATTATATGTATCAGTTTATACATAATCAACGCAGACAATTGTTTTTATACTGGAATTTAAGACACAGGAATTGAAAGAGTAGTAGGCCACAAAGTAGTAGACCCTGTACTTTTTTTAAAAAAAGTTCTATCTATCAAGAGAAATTGGTGTTCACAGCCACCACCGAGCGCCCTTCACTCTAACACCAGCACCACCTCTCCCTCAGCGAGCTCCAGCTAAAGGAGAAGCAGGGTACCTAAGGCGGTCTTCATTGCACGGCTCGACAAAGCACACTTCTCATAAATTGGCTGAAGATAACGCTACCAGGAAGGAACTACCTACAAAAGCCACTCGCAAGAGTGCACCCTCTACTGGAGGGGTGAAGAAACCACACTGTTCCAGGCCTGGTACTGTAGCACTCTGTGAAATTAAGAATTAGAAGTCCACTGAGCTTCTGAGTCACAAACTCCCCTGCCAGCAACTGGTGTAAGAAATCACTCAGGACTTCAAAACAAACCTGTGCTTCCAGAGCAAAGCTATTGGTGCTTTGCAGGAGGCAAATGACACCTATCTGCTTGGTCTTTTTGAAGACATCAGCCTGTGTGCTATTCATACCAAATGCGTAACAATCATGCCAAAAGACATTCAGCTAGCATGCTGCATATGTGGAGACATTTTTAGGAATCCACTTTCATGGGAAACAGCTCATTCTCAAAAAAAATTTTTTTTCTCTTCTTGTTGTAATGGTGTGACAAACTGTGGTATATCCATAGGACAAACATTAGTCAGCAATAAAAAGAAAGGATTTGTCAAGCAATAAAATGACACAAAAGAGAATCTTAAAGGCTTAATGCTAAAGTCAAAGAAAAATCTACATATTGTATAATCTCAATATTTTTTTTTTTTGACAGGCAGAGTGGACAGTGAGAGAGAGAGAGACAGAGAGAAAGGTCTTCCTTTGCCGTTGGTTCACCCTCCAATGGCCGCCACGGCCGGCGCGCTGCGGCCGGCGCACCGCGCTGATCCGAAGGCAGGAGCCAGGAGCCAGGTGCTTCTCCTGGTCTCCCATGGGGTGCAGGACCCAAGTACTTGGGCCATCCTCCATTGCATTCCCTGGCCACAGCAGAGGGCTGGCCTGGAAGAGGGGCAACCGGGACAGAATCCAGCACCCCGACCGGGACTAGAACCCGATGTGCCGGCGCCGCAAGGCAGAGGATTAGCCTAGTGAGCCGCGGCGCCGGCTTTAATCTCAATATTAAAACATTCTGGAAAAGGTAAAACTAAGGAGACAGTTAAAAATCAGTGGTTGGCAGGAGTTGGGGAAGACTGGATGGAAATAAATCATGGAACATGAGGGAATTCAAAGCAGAAAGACTGAATGATTTTGTAATGGTTGATACATAGCATTTTGCATTTATCAAAACCCACAGAACTATACAACACAAAGAATAAACTCTAATGTAAACTATGGACTTAGTTAATACTGTATTAATAGGGGCTGGCTCTGTGATGTAGTGGGTAAAGCAACCACCTGCAGTGCCAGCATCCCATATGGGCAACGGTTTGAGTCTCAGCTGCTCCACTTCCAATCCATCTCTCTGCTATGGCCTGGGAAAACAGTAGAAGATGGCCCAAGTCCTTGGGCCCCTGCACCCACATGGGAGACCCAGAAGAAGCTCCCGGCTCCTGGCTTCAGATTGTCACAGCTCCGGCCATTGTGACCATTTGAGGAGTGAACCAGCAGATAGAAAACCTCTCTCTCTCCCCTTGCCTCTGCCTCTCTGTAACTCTGCCTTTCAAATAAATAAATAAATCTTTTTTTAAAAAAATTCATCAATGTAATGAAATACTACAGAAATAATGAATTTTAAACTAACAAATCCAATAGTAATCTAAAAAATAACGTATTAATAATAACGTAATAATACCGATTATTACAAAGGAACCACACCAATGCGCCAACATAAGGTGTTACTAATAAGGAAACTAGTGGTAGGCATTTAGCCTGACAGTTAAGCTACAGGTTGGGACATCCACATCCCACATTAGAGTGCCCGAGTTCAATCATGGCTCTACTCCTTCGGCTTCTTGTTAACACACACCCTTGGAGGCAGCAGGTAATGGCTCAAGAAGTCATGTCCCTGCCACCCATGTGGGAGACTGGGACAGGGTTCCTGAATCTTGCCTTTGGCTTGGCCCAGCCTCAGCTGTTGCGTGCTTCTGGGGAGTGAACCAGCAAATGGGATCTCCTCTCTCTTTCTCTTTCTCTGACTCTCAAATAAATAAACCAAATAAATAAATTATAAAATGATGCATTTTTTAAAAAATAATAGATGAGTCCAGCATTGTGGTGTAACAGGTAAAGCCATTGCTTTCACCACCGGCATCCCATATAGATGCAGGTTCTAGTCCTGGATTCTCTATCTTGGATCCAGCTCCCTACTAATGTGCCTCCAAAACAGCAGAAGATGCCTTAAGTACTGGAGTTCCTGCCACCCATGTGGGAGACCAGGATAGTTTCTGGTTTCTGGCTTTTGCCTGGCCCAGCCCTGCCTGTTGCGGACATTTAAAGAGTGAACCAACAGGTAGAAAATCAATCAATCACTCTCTCTCCCTCCCTCCCTCCCTCTCTCTCTTAACTCTGCCTTTCAAATACATATAACAGAAGAAACTGGATAGAGGGGTAAGAGGAAAAAGAGGAACACATGGGAACTCTTTTCAGTTACATTTTTTCTAATATATCCAAAAGTGTTCTAAGATATAAAGTGCCGCGAGCGTCTCAGGGAGTCTGGCCGGCAGACTCAACCCAGGGCCTGTGACAACGGTTTCTCGGGCGAGAAAAGAACGAACGACGTTTATCCGTCTTCAGTAGACTTTTTATTAGAGAAAGTAAACGTGACAGAGGGAGGAGGAAAGGAGAGGAGAGAAAAAAAGCTTCCGCCTTACACCCGCGGCTTATATACAAAATGCGACCAATCAGGAGCAAGCTAGAGTCCATGCATCAGGCACACCAATCCTGTCTCTGTTCACGTGAAAGGCATGCGTCGTTCGGCCAATCAGGTGAGGTGTCACGCAGCAGGCAGGCAGGCAGACTCACTGCGGGGGGGGGGGGGGGGGGGGCCTGCCGCCATCTTGTTGTTTACCGCGACCTCGATCCCTCAGCCTCCGGAGAGCCCTGCCCGTAGGAAAGCCCCCCCGGTCAAAACCGAAAGTAAAAACCTCCGCCTAGCGATACTGCCGCGGACTATTCCCCAACAATAAAGTATATTAATTTAAAAATAGAGACTTAGCAACATATCAACCAATTTCAATTGAACCTATTGGGGATCCTAATTCTAATAATCCAACTGTAAAAGGCCACCTTTAAGACAATTGAAGAAATTTAAGTATAGATGAGTAATAGATGATATTAATGAGCTGTATCATTTGTCTGATATAATTGAAACATTGTAGGGTTTTTTTTAGGATTATTTATTTTGATTTATTTGAAAGCAGAGAGAGAGAGAGAGAGAGAGATCTTCCATAAGCTAGTTCATTTCCCAAATGCCCACAACAGCCAGGGCTGGGCCAGACAAAAGCCAGGAACCAGAAACTCCATTTTGGTCTCCCATATGGGTAGCAGGAATTCCAGTACTTGAACCATCATCCGCTGGGAGTCAGCAGGGAGTTAGATTGGAAGCAGAGTAGCCAGTGCTTGAAAAGGCACTCTGGGGGGCTGATGCTGTGCTGCAATGGGTTAAAGCCCTGGCCTGAAGTGCCAGCATCCCATATGGGCGCCAACTGGAGTCCCAGCTGCTCCTCTTCCGATCCAGCTCTCTGCTATGGCCTGGGAAAGCAGTAGAAGACAGCCCAAGTCCTTGGGCCCCTGTACCCTCATGGGAGGCCCAGAAGAAGCTGCTGGCTCCTGGCTTTAGATCAGTGTAGCTCCGGCCTTTGTGGCCATCTGGGGAGAGAACTAGCGGATGGAAGACCTCTCTCTCTGTCTCTACCTCTCTCTGTAACTCTTTCAAATAAATAAAATAAATCTTAAAAAAAAAAAAAGAAAAGAAAAGAAAAGAAAAGGCACTCTGATATGGAATGCAGGCATCCCAAGTGGCTGTTTAACTGATGTACCACTACACCCACCCCAGCATCATTATCCCCACTCGAAATATATTTAATATTTGGAAATTGTTTTTACAGTAGTCCCTTGGTTGTATAGGAGGTGCAGAATAGGAAGGCTCAAGTTGATAGAATGGGAAACATATAGAATCAATTTGACAAAATGGATGAACTAGTAACCACCAACACTGAATACTCAATAGTTTATTATTCTACATCCTCTATGCATATTTTAAATGTTTCATAGTGAAACATTAAACATTTTTCTCATGACTATAAGGCATAAGAAACAGAATCAAACCACCTGTTCACAGCAAGGAAAGCATAGGGAAGACTAGGTTTTAACTAAGTAATAATTGGAATTCCTTTTCAAATTTCAGGTTGTAATGTTAATACAACACAAAGACAGCATAATTTCATTAAGATTTCTTCATAGCATACAATTTATACATTCCCAGGCCTAAGTAATCAGAAAATGTCAACAATGGAAACAATGATTCTAAGATACAATTCAAGCTATCAATAAAAATTCCTTCCAAGCTTTATACAGGTATGATAGTGTTAACTTGCTTAAACATTTGATTTATTCATTCCTGTGCCTAAGTAATCATAAAATGATGACAATGAAAACAGTAACTTCTGGGACACAACTGAAGTTATCAAAAATAAATGGGGGGGGGGTGGCACTGTGGTGTAACGGGTTAAAGCCCTGGCCTGAAGTGCCCGCATCCCATATGGGTGCCAGTTCGAGTCCCGGCTGCTCTACTTCCAATCTAGCTCTCTGCTATGGCCTGGGAAAGCAGATTTGACAGAATTTTTAAAAACATCAATGATTGAACTTTAATATTGATTTATTAGCATTATAACTAGTGACTTATAATACTGATGTTTTATTCCTGAGGAATTCAATTAGAAACATCACTTGATTTCTCTTTTTACTTAAATTACTAGATGAGGAAAATGACTATAAATGGTCCCTACTAAAAGAATGCTTAAAAATTAAAGTCAGCTATCCTTTTGAAAAGATTAACCATAGCTTCTCCACAAACAAATCTTCATATTTCATTTCAAATTGTATTGGATTTACATAAAAATGTAAAAGTTCATCTGTCAGAAAAACAGTTACAGCTGTTTTAATTGGCAGGTTATCCTAAAATTTTCTAGTATCAAAATTCCATTGATGTAAGAAGCAGTTCCAGCAGGGACAGACTTTTACCAAATGACCCTGTTAGAAATTCTAAGAGTCTTTCAAATCTTTTCAGTGGATGTGCACCTCCTGGGAGAGAAGTGTCAAGGCTGTGCACCTTCTCCCCAGTTCATAGAGCCATCTGGCTCAGCTCTTCCACAGAGTAGGGCACTGAAAGCTCAGGACATTAGGTCTGTAAAACTTCTAGAAGAAACACAGGAGAAAAGCCTCTGGACACTGGTCTTGGCAATTATTTCTTTCACATAACACCAAGAGCACAGGCAAAATAAACAAAAGTAAACAAGTAGGACTGCATCAGACTAAAAAGCTTCTGCACTGCAAAGGAAGCAATCAACAAAGAGACCATCTAGAAAGTGGGAGAAAACAGTTACGAATCATGCATCTGGGGCTGATACACAAAATAATACAAGGAAAAGACAATTCAGTAGCAAGAAAACCAAAAAGCCAATGTTTAAATGAGCGAAGGATACAAATAGACTTTTCTCTAAAGAAGGCATATAAATGGCCAACAGGTATACAAAAAAGTACTCAACATCACTAATCATCAGAGAAATGCAAATCAAATCCAAAATGTAGGGCAAGCATTAGGCCTTATTGGTAAGATGTCCATGTCTCACATCCATGGCCTGGTTTGATTGTCAACTCTGGCTCCTGACTCCAGCTTCCTGCTCATGCAGATCTTGGAGGGCAGCAGTGACAGCTCAAGTGACTGGGCTCCTGCCACCCACATCAGAGACCTAGATTGAATTCCTGGCTACCAGCTTCTATTGCAGCCCAGTTCCAACCACTGCATGCATTTGGTGAATGAACCAGCAAACAGGAAATAGCTCTCTCTCTCCCTCCCTCTGTGTGTGTGTGTGTCAAATAAACAAATAATGAATAATTTAAAATGAGATGTCATTCATATCTGATAAAATGACTATAATCAAAAAGACAAAAGTTAGCAAGTGTTGACAAGAATGTGAAGAAAAGGAAACCCTGCTGATGAGAAACTGTTGATGAGAAGATAAAATGATGCAGTCCGTATGTGAAGCAACATGGAGTTTCCTCAAAATATCAAAACTAGAATTACCTGGGCCCAGCACTGTGGTGCAGTGGGTTAAGCTGTCGCCTGCAACACCAGTGTCCCCACTAATGCATCTGGGAAAGCAGCAGAGGACGGCCCAAATCCTTGGGCCCCTACACCTATGTGAAAGACCCAGAAGAAGCTCCTAGCTCCTGCCTTCAGATCAGCTCAACTCCAGCCATTGTGCCAAATTGGGGAGTGAACCAGACCTCTCTCTCTCTCTATCTCTATCTCTCTTTGTAACTCTGTCTTTCAAATAAATAAAATAAATCTTACAAAAATTAATAACCTGGCTGAGGTTGGAGGATAGTATGCTTAATGAAATCATCCCGTCTCAGAACAAATACCACACAATTCCAGTTACATGCAGCACCTTCCGAAGCATCACAGAAGCAGAGACTAGAAAGGAAGTTGCCAGGGGTTGCAGGAAGAGTAAAGTGGAAAGTTATTCAATTAGTAAAAATGTCAGTTATGCAAGATGAATACATTCTAGAGCTCTGCTTAGTGAATAATAGTGGACTGTAAATAATACTGTTCATTTGAAAAGTTTAAAGGGTGGGGATAGATGTTTAGCCTAGCAGTTCAGATATTGGTTAAGACACCATTGTCCCACATCAGAGTGCCTGGGTTCCATGCCTACCCTCCAGTCTGACTCCAGTTTTCTGCGGCAGGTCCTGGAAGGAGCAGTAATGGCTCTAGTGATTCGGTTTCTGTAATCCATGTAGGAGTTCTGGATTAAGTTCCCAGCTCCTGGGTTCAGTCCCAGCCTCGCTCCAGCTATTGTAGGCATCTGGGGAGTGAACCAGCAGATGTGAACTCTTTCTCTGTGAATCTCTCTCTCACTCTCCCTGTCTGTCTCCCTCTTTCCCTCTCTCCATCTGCCTCTTAAATAAATAAGTTAAGAGGGTAGATCTCGTGTTAAGGGTTATCACAACAAAAAGACAAGCAAAAAAGAAAAGAATCGCAAGAAATTTTCTGGAAATAATAGCACATGTCTATGACCTTGAAATTGGTGATGAGGTCATGAATACAGGCATTGTCTAAATTCAAATTGTACACAATAAATATGTACAGTTTTGTATAGCAATTATACTTCAATATCATTTTTAATTCATTGATTTCATGTTTTCTTTCCTGTTATAAAATAGCAACAAACTGTTTCTGAGCTACTGGGTCTGTAATTAGTCAGAAAATATTAATGTCAATGTGCAAAGAATTCTGAACAAAAACAGTTACCAGAGAGGGCTAAGCACTGTGGTTCTGCATATTTCTTAGAAGACAGCAGAGCCATAATCTTCTAATCTGCCTGAGTCATTCAAGTTTAAGTTGCTTCACACGCACTTTCAGCTCATTTTAAGGTTGTTCTGTTTTTGTACTTCTGTTGTGATTTTCTACATTGATTTGCTATGTTTCACTGATGTTTTATGACATTTGCAAAATTTAAACTCCCTGAAGCTGAGGAGAAAAACAGTTGAAGAGACATATCTTCTTATCTTTTTCAGTGTGTTTCAATTTTAGATAGTAGTCTCTTTCAGGTTTTTCACAGAAACAACCCTACTTGTGTCTTTTTTTATTTTGTTTAACATGGCTAGTTTTTCAGCTATTCAGGGAAAGGAAATTGACAAGGGAAATGCTATAAAATTTGTAATCAGTAGGTTTAAGTGCAATTATGCTCAAAAGTGTTAAGATGCAAAGGTGACATATAAGGTGTATAAAATTAAGGGAAGTATGAAGAAGCACCATTATAGGATTTGAATACCAGGAAAGGCAAGAAATCAGAATTGTAAGAGTGACTCTCGCTGACATTGAGTAAATTACTTCCCTCAATTGCCATCTATTAGTGGCCCGTCTTTTTTAAAAAATATACGTATTTATCTGAAAGGGAGAGATAAAGAGAGATCTTCCATCTGCTGGTTCACTCCTCAAAGGGCCAGCTCTCCAACATGAGTAGCGAGGGTCCAAGCACATGCGCCATCTTCCATTGCTTTCCCAGGTACACTAGCAGAGAGCTGGATCAGAAGTGGAGTAGCAGGGCCAGTACCGTGGTACAATAGGTTAATCCTTCGCCTGTGGCACTGGCACCCATATGGGTGCCACTTCTAGTCCCAACTGCCCCTCTTCCCATCCAACTCTCTACTATGGCCTGGGAAAGCAGTAGGGGATGGCTCAAGTGCTTGGGCCCCTGCGCCCACATGGAAGACCTGGAAGAAGCTCCTGGCTCCTGGCTTAGGATCGGCACAGCTCTGGCCATTGCAGCCATCTGGGGAGTGAACCAACAGACGAAAGACCTTTCTCTCTGTCTCCCCCTGTCACTGTCTGTAACTCTATCTCTCAAATAAATAAAATCTTAAAAAAAAAAAAAAAAAAAAAAAAAGAACAAGAAGAAGTGGAGGAGCTGAGACTCAAACTGGTGTCTATAGGCAGCTAAACCCACAATGCCACACTGTCCCCTAGTTCCCCTCTTTAAAATGGTTGTAACAAGACATCTGTGTCAGAAGAATTGCCCAACTGCTAAGTCGTAAAGCACTGAGAAAACTCAATCTCTACTGTGAAAACAATGAACATCTTCTATCATACAAACATGACAGAAGACATTTACCTATCTTACTTTGCTTACATTTTGGTCACTTGCTAAGGACACCTAACACTAGAACTGCTTAGAAAAAATGGGATAAAGACGCCAGCTCTGTGGCATAGTAGGCTAAGCCAGTGCTGGCATCCCATATGGGCACCATTTCGAGTCCCACCTGCTCCAGTTCAGATCCAGCTCTCTGCCTATAGCCTAGGAAAGCAGTGGAAGATAGCCCAAATGCTTGGGCCCCCGCACTCATGTGGGAGACCCAGAAGAAGCTCCTGGCTTCAGATCGGCCCAGTTCCAGCCATTGCAGCCATTTGGGGAGTGAACCAGCAAATGAAAGACATTTCTCTCTGTCTCTGCCTCTCAAATAAATACATAAAATCTTTAAATTAAAGAAAAAGAAGAAGAAGAAATGGGATATGGAAATGTATGTTCAGACTATCCTTTTTTCAAACTTCTTCCTAAAAATATCATTCTTCCTCTGGAGCACATTAATCATATAACACTTGCTCAGTAGAAAACAGAAATAAAACATATCCCCTGTTCTTCATAATCGAGTATTTCCTTTGAATGATATTAAGAAGTATTTTCTTCAAGTTAAATTTCATTTCTTAGTTCTTTGAAGGCAGAAACCATGTTTATACATCTTGTATACTCTTTTAGCAACCAGGACAGTGCTTTGAACACAGTATACTCCACAAAAACTTGTTGTGTATCCAGAGATGAGTCAAGGTTCTTGCTATCATGAATAAGCCACACACTATCCAACTGTCATAAGTAACCCTAATTCAATGTGCTTTAACAAAAATATGCATTTTATGTATAAGAGCACAAGTAGAGATTCAAGAGGAATCATAAAATAGAAGGAGACATTTTAGCCTCAACAAATAAAAACTCACCATACACAAAATAAACAAATATGTTGGGGGAACAATAAAAGCAAAAAAATCAGATGTATAATGTTCAATATGAACAATGAATAAAGTATACAGCAAGTGGCACGAATGGTGAGAGACTGGAAATGTAACCTGGGGCCAGTTTGTAAGGGCTTGTGATCCATATCAAAGAATTTCTTTTTAGGGTTTATTTATTTATTTATTTATTTATTGAAAGGCAGAAATACGGAGAGAGAGAAAGAGATCTTCCATCCGCTCATTCACTCCCCAAAAGGCCACAACGGCTGGGCTATGCCAGGCCAAAGCCAAGACCCAGGAGCTTCTTCCAAGTCTCCATGTGGGAACAGGGGCTCAGGCACTTGGGCCATCTTCCTCTACTTTTCCCAGGCGTGTTAGCAGGGAGCTGGATTAGAAGTGGAAGGGTAGGGATTCAAACCCATGCCCAAACAAGATGCCGGCACTGCCAGCAGAGGCTTAACCTTCTATGCTACAGTGCTGGCTATATCAAAGAACTTAAATTTAACCTGCTAGACTCCAAAGTGGAGTGCATTCACCCAAGAGCATATGCAAAATGACCCAGGGAGAAATCAGATCACCGATTAATGTGTCTACCTTTTCTCATCCTTTGTACTTTTGACTATTGACAGGTCAAGTGTGAATGAGAGAGGGAGATTTATAACGAAATACTACATATTGGGTACACAGCCAGAATTTCTATTAATGGGACACAAAATTACAAATTGTAAAGATCTAGCCAATCAGCTACCACTGAAGCTTTTTTTAAGGGGATAGCGGAATCATTATCCCTCCACATTTTGGAGGAATAACAATAAAGTCCATGAAGATGACTTCATGTTGGAGTGGAGAGAAATCTTAGATTTAATGGAATATTTCCTATCAAAAACATTTTTTAGGTATTTTAGCATGCCACCTTAAATCAATTGCCTTGGATCATTGACATAGGTAAGCTGGCTTGTGTGGTACTGTTTTAATGTTTCTCCTTTGCATAAAGCATTTTCTGTATAAATATTTCTATTAATACTCGTAAAAGTTACAATATTACAAGGGAAAAATGATCAGTGGAATTTTTTTTATTTAATTTATTTGAACGGCAGAGTTACAGGGAGAGAGGTGGAGAAAGAGAGAGAGAAAGAGAGAGAGAGAGAGGGAGAGAGATCTTCCATCCACTAGTTTATTCCCCAAATGACCGCAATGGCTGGCACTGGGCCAGGCCAAGGCCAGGCGTCAGGAGCCCCCTCCTGGCCTCCTATGTGGGTGCAGGGGCCCACACACTGGGCCATCCTCCACTGCCCTCCCAGGTACATCAGCAGTGAGTTGGATTGGAGGTGTGGCCCTATAAAACTATCCTTTCTTTATCCCAATCTTCCCAGTGTAATGATTATGGATACATGCTATAAGTATAAAATGCACACCTAATTTCAAAGATTTAGCACCAAAAAAGAGCATATCTCACAAATAATTTCATATTGACTAGATGCTGACTTAGTAACTTTTGATTCATTGAGTTAAGTGATACATAATTATAAAATAACTGGTTTTTACTTTTTTTTTTTTTTTTTTTTTTTTTGACAGGCAGAGTGGACAAGTGAGAGAGAGAGAGACAGAGAGAAAGGTCTTCCTTTTTGCCGTTGGTTCACCCTCCAATGGCCGCTGCGGCCGGCGCGCTGCGGCTGGCGCACCGCGCTGATCCAATGGCAGGAGCCAGGAGCCAGGTGCTTTTCCTGGTCTCCCATGGGGTGCAGGGCCCAAGCACCTGGGCCATCCTCCACTGCACTCCCGGGCCACAGCAGAGGGCTGGCCTGGAAGAGGGGCAACCGGGACAGAATCCGGCGCCCCGACCGGGACTAGAACCTGGTGTGCCGGCGCCGCTAGGTGGAGGATTAGCCTAGTGAGCCGCGGCGCCGGCCTGGTTTTTACTTTTTTAATAGGGCTACTACAAAATTTAAAACTACATATATAGATTCTATTGGAATATAATAGTCTAAAGTGTCAATAAAGGAAGGAATTACCAACCAAAAAATAAATAACATTCATAACAATCTTCTACAGTAGTGTGCAAACAGGCAGTAAATGCTACAGATAAAGAAGAAAAAAGTATCATCTTACTTTAAAAAAAATAGTCTTGGGAAGGAAATAAACAAAAACAATAGTACTTCCTCTGGGCCTAGAGTCAGCGACACTCCAGTAGGAAACAGTGTACACCATGCCCAACTCTTGGCTTCTATCATCTGCCTAGGAGAAATGGAAAAGAAGACACAAAAAAAGCCTCGAATATCTTATTGTACCAGAAAGTAAGGTATTGCCCAAAAAAACACAACAATGGAAGCATGTAAAAGAGACATAGGAGACAACTGAAAGACCTCCCAATCACCAATTTGAGCAACAAAAGTAATAATGCAGAGTTGGATCATAGCCAAAGTATAAAATAAATACTACATGATTGAATAAACAAATGGGGGAAATAGACAAATCCTCTACACAAAAGAATTCTGCCCCTCAAAGTAGAGGGGCACATCTCCTCATCTCTCAAGTGTAGGCTATATACACTGCCTTCCTGCTAAAAAGAAAAGTAGGGAAACAGGGGAAAAAAGAGTAATTTTACAGTAGAAAAACTTGACAAACACTGTATCAAGCATGTGATAACACTTAACATCTACCAATGATAATCATCAGTGATAAGTTATATTGACAGCACATTCCTGTGAAATTACACATTTTACTTCTATGATATTCCCTAAAAAAATCCTAACCCCAGTTTAATGATAAGAAAACTATGTCATTTGTGACAAGGAGTCACTATATTACATACAATAAGTCAGGCAAAGAAAGATAAGTATTGCATGATCTCTCTTATGTGGATTTTTTTTTTTTTTTTTTGACAGGCAGAGTGGACAGTGAGAGAGAGAGAGACAGAGAGAAAAGTCTTCCTTTTGCCGTTGGTTCACCCTCCAATGGCCGCCACGGCTGGCACCGCACTGATCCGAAGCCAGGAGCCATGTGCTTCTCCTGGTCTCCCATGGGGTGCAGGGCCCAAGCACTTGGGCCATCCTCCACTGCACTCCCTGGCCACAGCAGAGAGCTGGCCTGGAAGAGGGGCAACCAGGACAGAATCCGGTGTCCCGACCAGGACTAGAACCCGGTGTGCCGGCGCCGCTAGGTGGAGGATTAGCCTATTGAGCCGCGGCGCCGGCCTCTTACGTGGAATTTTAAAAATTGATCTCATAAAATTTAAGATGTAATGGTGGTGGGAGTAGGGTGAAGGGAAAGATGGAAAACGGCTGATTATCAGGTACTAAGTTGGGGCCGGTGTTGTGACATAGCAGGTAAAGCCGTTGCCTGTGACACCAGCATCCCATTTGGGCAGCCAGTAAGTCCCGTCTGCTCCACTTCCAATCCAGCTCCCTGCTAATGGCTTAGGAGAAGCAATAGCACATGGCCCAGATGCTTGGGACCTTGCCATCCACATGGGAAACCTGGAAGAAGCTCCTGGCTCCTGGCTTCAGCTTGGCCCAGCCCCAGCAGTGGTAACCATCTAGGGAATGAAGCAGCAGATGGGAGATTCTCTCTCTCTCTCTCTCTCGCTCTCTCTCTCTCTCTGTTAATCTGTCTCTCCCTCTGTAACTCTGCCTTTCAAATAAATAAATAAAATATGTATTAAGTTTAGTTAAGAAAGGGAAGTTCTGACATTCTATACAGTAGGGTTACTACAGATAACAATAATGTATTGTGTGTGTGTGTGTGTGTGTATTTAAAGCTGGAAGAGAGATTTTGAATGTTTTCAGCAAAATAGATGATAAACATTTGCAGTGATAGCTATGTTTACCCTATGTGGAACATTACACAGAATATACATATCAGAATATCACAGGATACTTCATAAATATGTATAATTCAAATGTGTGTTAAAAATTTAAAACTACAAACATCAGACAAATCCAAATTGAGAGACTTTCTATAAAACCTAAGAGTAATTTACAAAACTGTTAAGAGACACAAAAACATGGCCGGCGCCACGGCTCACTAGGCTAATCCTCCACCTGCAGCGCCGGCACCCCAGGTTCTAGTCCCGGTTGGGGCGCCAGATTCTGTCCCGGTTGCCCCTCTTTCAGGCCAGCTCTCTGCTGTGGCCCGGGAGTGCAGTGGAGGATGGCCCAGGTGCTTGGGCCCTGCACCCCATGGGAGACCAGGAGAAGCACCTGGCTCCTGGCTTCGAATAGGCACAGCGAGCCGGCCACAATGCACCAGCCGTAGCGGCCACTTGGGGGGTGAACCAACAGAAAAAGGAAGACCTTCTCTCTGTCTCTGTCTCTCTCTCTCTCTCACTGTCTAATTCTGCCTGTCAAAAAAAAATTTTCATGAAAAAAATAAAGAGACACAAAAACAAGGGAAGTCTGAGATCACAAAACATAATGTGGCATTTTGGGTAGACTCTCAGACAGAAAGGATATTATGTAAAAACAAGACTGAATATACTGTGAAATTTAATTAATAATCCATCAATATTTGTTCACCAATCGTGACAAACTATCATATTAAAGTGAGATCTTTTTTTAAAAAAAGATTTATTTATTTATTTGGAAGGCAGAGGCAGAGAGAAATAGAGATCTTCCATCCACTGATTCACTCCCCAAATGGCTTCAATGGATGGAGTTGGGCTGATCTGAAGCCAGGAACCTGGAGCTTCTTCCAGGTCTCCCACATAGGTGCAGGGGCCCAAGAACCTGAGCCATCTTCTGCTTTCCCAGGTCGTAGTAGAGAGCTGGATCAGAAGTGGAACAGCTGGGACTTGAACCAGCACCCATATGGGATACGAGTACTGCAGGTGGTGGCTTTACCTGCTACACCACAGAAACGGCCCCAAAAGTGAGATCTTAACAACCAAACTAAACAAGGAGTATGGAGAATTCCCTGTACTGTCTTTGCAACTTCTCTGTAAATCTAAAACTTCTAAAATGATTTTATTTTTTAATTAAAAGAAACTCCACTGATTTGAAATCTTCCAAGTGTGTTGGACTTGACAAGTCTTTATTTCCTGGTCCAAGTCCTCTGTGACTGTGCAATTCAAAGTGTGGTCACCTGACAGCTTGTTAGCAATACAGAATCTCTGGCCCATCCCAGATGTACTGGAGTTTTCAGAGAAGTGGAACTAACCGGAGACAAAGAGAGAATAAGGTATTGGCTCATACAGTATTGTCCCACAGGCTTCAGGTGCAGTCGGAAGGCAAAAGCTGGAGAATTCTATCAGAGACGTGGGGGCTGCTCTCTGAGATCTGATCAGGTCTTCAACTATTGAGGCCCACCCACATCGCAGAGGGTAACCAGTCTCACCTAAACTTTACCTATCTGAATGTTAACCTCAACCAAAAGCATCCTCCAGGTTAACACAAAACAAACCATCGCCCCAGACCTGCTGGACCTGAGCATACCTTTGAAGAGATCCACCAGATGATTATAGGCATACTCGGGTTTGAGTGGCATTTCTCTGCAACCCTCAGAGAATTTAAAATCTACGTGGTAATTTCAGTAACTCAGAAACAAGACTTGATTTGCTGTTTTAGATGGAAAACTTGCCCAGCACCCACTGATCTGGAAATTATAGGCATGCCTTCAGGAATTCTCATCCCACTTTGTGGGTAAACGTCCTTTCCCTTGGTTCCTACGCGAACTTCCCTAACCTCTTACCTGTTCTCCCAAAACACTGACCTTGAGTTTCCCTGTCCACGTGTCATGTTTTCATCCATCTCCACAGAAAGCCCTTGTTTAACCCACCATGGCCTACCAGATCTGCCTGCCCAGACAGCCTGGTAACATTTTCCTAGTTCCTCTTTCTCAGGAGCAGCAAACATTAGCAGAACCTGTCCACGTGAGACTCAGAGAGATCCCGACCCTCTAAGACATCAGAGGCTTCCACAGACTGAGCCGCGTGAAACTGCCTACACTGGATTATTTTTACCCACCAATTCGGGAATATCCTAGGACTCAACATAGTCCCATTTTCTGTTTTTCCACCTTAGAAGCTACTTTGGGGACGATATGCCGTGGCAGGGTGGACCGCACAAAGGTTGTTAACAGTCATGGCAATTTTCTCCCGACAGCTGGGCGTCAAACACACGCCCGGAGTTCCACCGAAACTGTCTCATTCTTCCGGAGGGCGGGCCCTCGCGCTTCACACGGGGGCGCCACGGAGGCAGACGGTCCCAGGAACCCCGGCAGCCCCGCTGGCCCAGATGCCGACCACTCCCCACCGCACCGGAACCCCCGCCCCACGCACCCCGGAGTTGCCCGAACCTAAGATGGCGGCGGCGCGGGCGGAGTCGGCGCGGCCGCCTCTGGGCGGGGCCACGATGACCTAACCCAGCCCGGAGGCGGCACCAGCACTCGTCCCGCCCCGCTGCGCCGGTGAGGCCCGGGGGCTTCGGCTGAGGGACCCGAGCGTTCCTCTTTGCGCGGTAGCAAGCAGATTGATTCAGCGGAGCCGTCATGAGGGCCCCGCTTCGGGCCCAAACCCTGAACGACGGCGAGGAGAGCACGGACAGCACCCCGCTTCTGCAGGGCCCCCGGCAGGCCGAAGCCGGTGAGCTGTGGGGCTGTTGAGGGTCTTCGGACGGGCGGCGGTCCCGGGGAGGGTGTGGCCAAGAGGATCCACACCCTGCGCCAACGCGCTGGGTCTGCCCAAGCCCTAGGGGATTCGAGGAGGAACCTCGTAGGGCGGGCGGGGACTACGAAGCGGAGACGCCGAGGCTGGGCCGGGGGCTCAGGAGTGGCCTTGGCAGGTGCCTTGGCAGGTGCAGCCCTGCGGGGCGGGACAGAGAGCAGCTGTGTGCCTCAGGCCGTGAGGTCCTAGTTTTCAGTAGTGCAGTGATGGGGACTCGGTGGGAGAACCACCTGGGAGAGAGCCTTCAAATTAATGGGCAAAGGGCTGAGCGGAGGACCCCGGGTATGAGTAGGAGCGACCTGGGGGGGAGTCCTGCAAATCAGTGGACCAAGGACCAGGGAGAGCCGCTGGCTCTCCTCCCCTATCACAGCCAGGTTTCCACAGAGGGATATCAGCCAGCATGTGATCTGGGCGTGAAGGAGAGACCAAAAAAGACGGTGGCTAACATTTGTGAGTATGCAGAGGGCATTTATTGCATAACCCAGCGAATATCTTGACATTGTGCAGGGAGACAAAAAATGCTGCTGACGTTTCAATTTTTTTCCAGCTAGCAGTCCACAGTTTAAGAAACATTCTGATTTTTCCACAAGATATGTTATGTAGGGAGCTCTAAGGTAATTTGCCAAAGATCTTGCAACGAACAGAAAAGGAATTACTTTACAAAGCATCTTCCTTGAATTTGGGGAAATGAAAATATTTTGCTCTTTGACACTTTTCTAACATAGCTTCTTTAAAAGTAATGAAAACCTAAAGAGCAGTTCAGTTAGCGAGCATTCGATAGTTTCAAAGATATGTGTGTGACAAAGAGTTGAATTGGAAATTTGCCTTTTTGTGTCTTTTTCTGTGTTGTCTTTTTGTTTCTAAGCTTACCGGATGGTGACAGTAAAGGTGGCAATGATATGGCTTCATCAGGCATCTGAGAGATTATTTTAATCGAAGTTAAATACTATACAGAAGTGATGTTTTACCTGGAGTATGGACTTAGTACCATAAGCTAACCTTTTTTTCCTGTGGCTTTTAAATAGTGTTAGAGCTCTGGCCAGCGCCGCGGCTCACTGAGCTAATCCACCTGCGGTGCCGGCACCCCGGGTTCTAGTCCCGGTCAGGGCACCGGACAGAAAGCAGGTCAGTAATTGCCTGGAAACTATGGGCAGCAGGAAGTTGACTGCAGAAGCTCTGGGGTATTTTAGGGGCAGGGGAGTGGTAGGAGTAATAGAAAAGTTCTACATTTTGATCATGAGTGCAATGAACAAATGTATACATTTGTCATGTAAATTATATTTCAATAAAGATGATGAAACAATTTTTTAAATACCTCATAGTACTACTTTTAAAAAGAGTTCCTACTTGACTGATGAGTTAAGTATATAGATCTAATGATCTGGGGCCAGTGCTGTGGCGCAGCAGGTTAACACCCTAGCCTGAAGCACCGGCATCCCATATGGGCACCGGTTTGAGTCCTGGCTGCTCCACTTCCGATCCAGCTCTCTGCTATGGCCTGGGAAAGCAGTGGAAGATGGCCCAAGTCCTTGGGCCCCTGCATGCATGTGGGAGACCTGGAAGAAGCTCCTGGCTCCTGGCTTCGGATTGGCGCAGCTCCAGCCATTGCAGCCAATTGCGGAGTGAACCAGCGGATGGAAGACCTCTCTCTCTCTCTGCCTCTCCTCTCTCTGTATAACTCTGACTTTCAAATAAATAAATAAATAATCCTTTAAAAAATAAAATAAAATAGATCTAATGATCTTAGCCCTGCTGTTGCTGGCTTGAGGCTGCCCTCGTTATAGCCACTTTCCTTCTTCTTTTTACTCTTTTCCTTTTTTTTTTTCTTTCAATTTGAGAGACAGAGAGAGCTCCCATCTGCTGGTTCAGCCCCCCAGATGCCCTAGCCAAAAGTAACAGCTAACAATACAATCCAGATCTACCATGAGGGTGCAGAAACCCAATTACTTGAACCATCACCCAGCATCCACATTAGCAGGAAGATACAGAATCAAGAACTGGAGCCAGGAATTCAACCCAGGTAGTGTGATATGGGTCACAAGGGTCTTAACTAGCATTTTAACTAGTATCTTACCTGGCCTCTTAGCTGCTAGGCTAAATGCTCACTCCCTTATTTTCACTCTTTACATAGACACTGAGAAGCAAATGAAGTAAAAATATCAGCAACACATGAGTTTTACTGTTTAAGTATGATGGATGCGTTATTGAAGAGGAGTGTGCAGTTCCAGGATATTGTTTTTGTTTTTGTTTTTTGTTTTTTGACAGGCAGAGTGGACAGTGAGAAAGAGAGAGAGAAAGGTCTTCCTTTGCCGTTGGTTCACCCTCCAATGGCCGCCGCGGCCGGCGCGCTGCAGCCAGCGCACCGCGCTGATCCGATGGCAGGAGCCAAGTACTTATCCTGGTCTCCCATGGGGTGCAGGACCCAAGGACTTGGGCTATTCTCCACTGCACTCCCTGGCCACAGCAGAGAGCTGGCCTGGAAGAGGGGCAACTGGGACAGAATCCGGCGCCCCGACCGACTGGGACTAGAACCCGGTGTGCCGGCACCGCAAGGCGGAGGATTAGCCTAGTGAGCCGCGGTGCCGGCCCAGGATATTGTATTAATCAGTAATATTTAATGTTCAGCCATATGCCTGGGATATTGTGAGCAGGAGAAGAGAAGAGCACTAAGGAAAAGAGGAGGGAAGAGAAAGATGGTTTAACAACCTTCTGGAAGCTGCCAGGAGCGACCTGCGTGCCTCCCAGTGGTGTCCCCTCTCCTGACTTTAGCAGTGGTATCTACCATGTGTGATCTAATAGGGGAAACAGAATAACCCTTATAAATGTTTTGAAATATTAAATATAAATGTTTTATATATTCAGTTGGCACATGTAAGAAAGTGTGTATGTGTATTTAATAAAGAAAAATTTTCTATCCAGAATGACTTTTTGAAAAGTTTTGGTACCAGAAGGAGCCAATGTTTAGTAGTCCAACTTTCCTTTCCATAGGTTTAGATGTATTCTATTTAGCTTTTATGTTTGTTTCTGGAACAAACCGGTATGAAATTAGCTGTACTTTATCTATACCTATGTATATAGTTTTGCTTTTAAGAGAAGTGCTGACAAAGATGTCATAGTCATAAAATTTTATGACGGTAAAAAGGCTCCTGGTGGAGCGACATTTACCTGTATGTGCAGGCAGCTGAGGGCTAGAGGGGGTGAGGTGCAGACAGTCGCACATAGTGGTGGGAATTAAGGACCAGCCTCAGAGGCCTGCTCGTTAGTCCCATTGTTCGTCCTCAGCACACAACTCTGCCACATTTGGTTATAGTCAGTAAATCCCTATTTGCAAAATAGCTTACCATTTTTACTTGATCCTTCCCAAATTTGAAAGTTCCCTACCCCAGCATGAGTAAAATAGATATGGTTTTAAATGAGAAACAATGTTTCTTTATTATGAGGGGTAAAACTGGGCTGTGTCTTCAGTGTTAAGAATTATCTCTGGGGCAGATTGTTGGTACAGGGCTTTAAGATGCAGCTTGGGACACCAGTATCACATGTGTAAATGCCTGGATTTGAGTCCCAGGTCCACTTCCAATTCCAGCTTCCTGCTAATGTATGCCATGGGAGGCAGCAGTGATGGCCCAAATAGTTGAGTTTCTGCTACTCAGAAGGGAGGCCTGGATTAGGTTTAGGGCTCCTGTCTTCTACTTAGCCTAGCCAGACATTTAGGGAGTGAACCAGCAGATGGAACAATTCTCCGACTCTCTGCTTCTCAAATAAATAAAAGTTTTAAGAATTAATACTTCTGAGTTGGATATAACAAGATTCTCAGTAACAGGCCTATGATTTTCTTCCTAAGCATTTGCTTCCACTGAACTCCACAGAATTCAAAGATGCCCACTAGAATGATGGGAGAAGGGCAGCTCCATGAGAAACAACAGGACAGGACATCTGAAAGTTTTTCTGCCTGATTTAGACAGGAGGGAAAGAGGAAATTAAGCAAGGAGGAGAAAAGCTTTCCCTCTCACACATAAAACAATTCTTCATTCGTAGCACGTTTGACCAACTGGAGGTTTGCTTTTGTATAAATGAGCTATCCCTTGTATTGATTATTGATTGATCATCTGTACTGATTCAAAATACCTTGTAGCAATGTTATTCATGTTAGGAGAAATCAGCTTCAGGGCTTCCAGGACATTTCTGTATGTATGTCTGTATAGACAAAGTATAGATTAGAGTTGTGTGCCTAGATGCCAGTCTCAACTCCACTAACTAGCTGTGTGAACTTTAGCATGTTACCTAACTTCTCTGTGTTTTTTTTTTTTTTTTGTGGTAAATCAGGAAAATAATATATCTGATTACAGGATTATTGTTATCATTAAGTGAGCTAATATAAGAAGTGCTTAGAAGAGTTTTGCACAGAGTTAGCATAAGCTGCTGTTACTATCAGGAACAGTGAGACCATTTGGAGTTTGCATTCCTCAGAGAACTGGCACCAAAAAAATAAGGGCCCATCGGTCATTGTCACCGTATTGAAATTTCTATTTTCCTGCTTATAATTATGATAATCTCATACATCCTATACTTTGTTTCTTTTCTCTCTCTCTCTCTCTCTCTCTCTCTCTCACTTTTATTTTGGGAATTTACATTCAATGTTGAGTTAAAAGCATTGGGTTTCACAGACAAGTAACTGTGGGGTATAGAGTGATGGCAGAGAGCAACCATTTTTTTTTTTTTGAAGATTTATTTATTTATTTGAAAGGCAGAGCTACAGAGAGACAAAGGTGGAGAGAGAGAGAGAGAGAGAGAGAGGCATCTTCTATCACTGGTTTATTCCCCAAATGGCCACAATGGCTGGAGCTGGGCAGCTCCAAAGCCAGGAGCCAGGAGCTTCTTCTGGGTCTCCTACATGGGTACAAGGACCCAAGGACTTGGGCCATCTTCTACTGCTTTCCCGAGCCATTGCAGAGAGCTGGATCAGAAGTGGAGCAGCCAGGATTCGAACTGCCTCCCATGTGAGATGCCGGCACTGCAGGCAGAGGCTTTACCCACTATGCCACAGCACTGGCCTTGAGAACAACTGTGTTACAGAATGAAGGAAAATGGCCTTGGGTCATGTGTGATAGTCACTGTTAGTATTGAAGTATCTGGGTCCATTGTAACAGACATTAGCTTGGGAGCTAAGAATACATAGGATTCATCAGGAATTGATCACCCATAGGCAGAATAAGACTAGTCAACTACCGTATTTAAAATTGCCCTTTTTTAAAAGCGAGACTTATTTTATCAATTTTAGATAGGCAATCTTTTTTTAATGCAATACCCTTTCTTTGTTTTTGTTTTTGTTTTTGACAGGCAGAGTTAGACAGTGAGAGAGAGAGACAGAGAGAAAGGTCTTCCTTTTTCTGTTGGTTCACCCCTCAGTGGCCACTACGGCCAGCGTGTTGCGGCCGGCGCACTCCGCCTATCTGAAGCCAGGAGCCGGGTGCTTCCTCCTGGTCTCCCATGCGGGTGCAGGGCCCAAGGACCTGGGCCATCCTCTACTGCCTTCCCAGGCCACAGCAGAGAGCTGAACTGGAAGAGGAACAACCAGGACAGAATCCAGCGCCCCGACCGGGACTAGAACCTGGGGTGCCGGCACTGCAGGCGGAGGATTAGCCTAGTGAGCCGTGGTGCCGGCCACAATACCCTTTCTAGTGGGGCTCACTTGCTCCAGTAGACACCCTGCTGTACAGAAGATCGTCATCTTTGTATTGAGCATACATCTAGACATAGATTATAGGCCTTGTCTTCAGTCCCTCATCACTCTGTACCTGTGACCCTCTCAGTAGCTACAGATTGAAAATATCCGGAAAAAAACATGTATTGTTGCTGACTTGTACTATGTAGTTAGGCCTATGCTGGTTGACAATTGCACCTGTAATGAATGTGTACAGACTCTTCTTGCCATTATTGCCTATGCATTGACAGCTATCTATGTAGCACTCTAATTGTATTCAGGATTTTAAGTCACCTAGAGATGATTTAGAGTACACGGAAGAGTATGTGCAGGTTGGATGCAAATACGAAGCCATTTTTACATAAAAGACATGAGTGTTTCTACTAAGGGTCCTGGAAACAATCCGCTACTCAGGATTCTGAGATGACTGGCCCAGGCCCATCCCTCCCCACTGCCTCTCCCTTCCACGACGAGTAAATGCTCAGACATCCTCAGATTTTCACCAGCCTTGCCTTGCTGCCTGTACTTCCTTGCTCATCAGAACTCGGTGTCCTAGGTATACACTGGCACTCCCCACTGCTCTCTCAAGGATGACTGCTTGTTTTTCATGTGTCACACTAATGGATGAGGTTGATGACTCTTGCCCGTAGGCCAGGCCCCCTTTCCACGACTTGGTTGCTCTCCGCCACCCACTTCACCTTTTGCTTCATTCATCACAGGCTTTGCCATTACCCATGGTGACTTAGCCAACACTGTTCCCTCAGTTCTCCGGACTCCTACATGTCTAACGATTTCCTTCCTTCTTTGACCATCCTTGTACCGTGTCATCTCCCACAACTGCTTTAACCACAGCTAGGCATCCTTCCTACTTGCTTGTGTAACTACCCTACTTTCACTCTCTCTGACTTCACCTGGACCTTGATTTTTTTTAATAGGAAAGTTCACACATATACAAAAATAAAAGGATATAGTAAACTCATATGTAACCATGTTAAACAGTAAAACAGTTACTACTTGGCCAGTCTTGTTTCATTTATTCTTATGCTCATATATTATTATTTTGAAGCAAATTATAGATACCATTGTCATTTCATACATAAATATTTTGGTGTGTATCTCTAAAAGATAAGGATGCTTTTTAAAATGTTGTTTTCTTTATTTGAAAGGCAGAGAGACAGAAATAGACGTCGCTCATCTGCTGGTTTGCACCCCAGATACCTACAATAGCCAAGGGTGGGGCTGGCTGAAACCAGGATACCTGGAACTCTGAGTCTGCCACATGAGTGGCAGGGACACAAGTTACTTGAGCCAATATCTGCTGCCTCCCAGGGTATACTTTAGCAGGAAGCTGGAATCAGAAATGGAGCCAGGAGTCAAACCCAAGCACTTGGCTAGGGAGTTTTATTTATTTGAAAGGCAGAGTTACAGAGATAGACAGAGAGAAAGGTTCATTCTCTCTGACTCACTCCCCAAATGGCGTTAACTGCCGGGGCTGGGCCAGGCTGAAAGCGAGGAGCTAAGAGCTTCTTCCCAGTATCCCACATGAGTGCAGAAGCGTAAGCACTTGGGCCATTCTTCCACTGCTTTCCCAGGTACATAAACAAGGAAGTGGATTGGAAGAGGAACAGCTAGAACTTGAACTGGTGCCCATATGGGATGCCAGCATTGCAGGTGATAGCTTTATCTGCTATGCCAGAACGCTGGCCTCAACCAGGACACTTTTTAAAAATAACTCTAGGCCGGCGCCGCGGCTCACTAGCCTAATCCTCCGCCTTGCGGCGCCGGCACACCAGGTTCTAGTCCCGGTCAGGGCACCGGATTCTGTCCCGGTTGCCCCTCTTCCAGGCCAGCTCTCTGCTGTGGCCCAAGAGTGCAGTGGAGGATGGCCCAAGTGCTTGGGCCCTGCACCCCATGGGAGACCAGGATAAGTACCTGGCTCCTGCCATCGGATCAGCGCGGTGCGCTGGCCTCAGTGCGCCGGCCACGGCGGCCATTGGAGGGTGAACCAACAGCAAAAGGAAGACCTTTCTCTCTGTCTCTCTCTCTCACTGTCCACTCTGCCTGTCAAAAAATAAAAAAATTAAAAAAAAAACTCTAGTACTATTACCATAAGAAATAAAAGTAATTCTTATTGAATACCTAATAAATGTTCATATTTCCCTAATTATATCATAATTTTCTATGCTTTGTTCCTATCAGGATCTCAATAATGTCTTCCAAATAATCAAAATGTTTCTTAAGTCTCTTTTAATCTGTAGTTCCCTCCCCACACTCTTTTTTCTTATAATTTATCTTCCTGTGTTGTCATATATAGCGCATATTTTCTTCTGTTCCCTGTGTTGACTGTAGATTTGTAATTGGTAGGTCTCGAGGTCTGACCAGCTGATTCTGTCTGATCTACTGTCAAGAGGACTTCATAGGTGGGATTGTGTGCTTCTGTCAGGAGACACCTCTGTACTTTGAAGCCACAAAAGTATATCCCAGTTCTCCAGGCCCTCCTCTAGGCACTGCAGACACAACAGTGAACAGGATAGAACTGTCATCTTGGGTCAGAATCAAAGCCCGACGCTTCCTTTTCTTTCCAGGAGTCTGCAGTCATCTGCCCTTGTCTTTGTCATTACCTCCATCTCATCACCCCCTGCTTTCTCAGCACCCACAGACGTGCAGTGCTTGAAGTTACACTCCAGGGCACAGCGCTCCACCCATTCCGGGTGGGTGTCCACCCGCTCGGCAATCCTGTATCCTTTCCTGGAAACCACGTGTCGCACAAATCCCGATGTCTCACAAATGAGAAATAACCTCAGTTCCTAACAACCTCAATTCCTAATATCCAGAAAAAGCCACAATACTATCAACAGTTCATAGCTACTGAAGGCTTACTGTGTAGTAAGCAGTGTTCTGAGTATTTTACATCCACCAACCAGGTAATAATTATAACCCTAAAACAGGCAAAACACTTAGACTGGTACCAAGCATAGAGTAAGTACTCAATAAACATTATTATCTTATGTTTTTAAACTCAGTACCTGCCATCCCACTCAATTGTCTTAGTTCTTAGAATTGCCATTGCACACAGTCCATGTAGTCCACCCACCTCGGATCACTTGGGATTTCCTCTCCCTGCGCCTTCCTTTCTCATGTCCCTCCCTCTGTACATGCTGCTGCCTTTGTTCCCATTATTCTCCCACTTCTCACCAGCCTGGTGATTTCCTGTTCACTGTGAAGACTCATCAAATACGCTTTCTCCTAAGGATTTCCCTGACCGGGCCCCACCTGCAAGCATATTCATATACCTCATTTGCCCCTTGCCATCTCTATGTACACAGTATTTTCTCTTTTGGCATAACTTCCTCCAGGGTAAAAAATAAATAAATAAATAAAGGAACTCATTTTTACTGTGTGCCTATGGTTATTTTGTTTAATTCCCACACAGCTTACTGAGGTGGTTGGTAGTTTCCTTATTTTGGAGCTGAGAAACCCAAGGATGGAAACTATTAAATAACTCCTACAGAGACCACAGCCAGTGACAATCAGAACTGAGATGCATTTACAGGTCTGCTTCACCCTAAATTAGCCTGTGTTCTTTCAGGTACACCCTCTTCAGCTGCACCCACTCCACCTTCCTAAGTGTGAGCCGCATTTCAGAAGTTGATGTTTGTTTTGATGGGTGCTCTGTTCGTTATGCTGGCATGATTTTGCTTTGAACTCAATTTCAGCGTGGTGGGTGCTCAGTGGATGTTCTTTCTCTTTGTCATGCAAGCTTGCTTTTGTTGGATCAATTTCAAGACTTACCCAAATTTATGGGCACATGTTGCTCTACCACCCTACTTTCCTGAAATGTAGCTTTCCTGTCTGAATATATCTATAACCAAAAATCATCTCTCTTTTATTCTATTTATTTATTTATTTATTTATTTATTTGAAAGGCAGAGTGACAGAATGAGAGAGTGAGATTTTCCTTCTGCTGCTTCACTCCCTAAATTGCTGCAACAGCTCAGGCTAGGCCAGGCTGAAGCTAGGAGACTAGAGCTCCATCTGGGCCTCCCACATGGGTGGCAGGGACCCAAGTACGAGGGCCATATTCCACTGCTTTCTCAGATACATTAACAGGGAGCTGAATCAGGATCAGAGCAGCCAGGACTGGAACTGGTGCTGATATGGGATGCCAGGGTGGCAGGCAGTGGCTTAACCCACTGTGCCACAATACCACCCCCTCTAACCAGGCAAAACCATTTTTATAAAGCTAATAGCCATTTATTTTTAATATTTTTAAAATATCAGCTATATATGTATCATATGATGTCTGTGCTTTTTATTTTCTGACTATTGGTTGCATCCCCTAAAGTTAAAATTGTCTGGTCCATTACTTGTAGATAAGATTTTCAAGTAATATCACTAGTAATTTAAAATCATTTTACTTGGCACTCACATTGTAGCATAGCGGGTAAAGCCAACTCCTGTGATACCAGCATCCCATATTGGTACCAGTTTGTGTCCTGCTGCTCCACTTCTAATCTAGCTCCCTGCTAATGGCCTGGGAGGGCAACAGAGGATGGCCCAAGTGCTTAGGCCCCTGCACCCATGTGGGTGACCCAGAAGCTCCTGGCTCCTGGCTCCAGATCCACGCAGCTCCAGTCATTGTGTCATTGCAGCCATTTCGAAAGTGCACATTCAGATGGAAGATACCTCTCTCTCTCTAACTCTGCCTTTCAAATAAATATTAAAAAAAAAAAAAAAAGATATATCATAATCCAAAGCATCACCTGAGGGGAAACTAGTAGCATACAGTAAAAGCAGGCAACTGCAAATGAGGATAGAATGAAGAAAAAAAAAATAATGTACCAAGTCAGAATAACGTAAAATAAAGTTGCTTAGGGTAAGGAAATTACTGATAGCCCTCCCTCTCACTTATTCCCACCTCTAACACTTAGGCAAACCCTGGTAATTCTACCTTTTAACTTATGTCAGATCTGCCCATTTCTCTCCATTGCCTCCTGCTTTGTGCCTAGTTTAAAACATCTTCACCTTACACCTGGAAAACTATAACAGCAACCTTAAATGGTCTCTCTGAATCTACTTCCCCCACACCTCATCACACTTGCCTTAGCAGCCTTCGTGCGGCACTTGTATAAGCTCTTTAAACCATAAATCACATCCTGTCATTTCTTTGCTGGAGTAGATAATCAACATTTTAAATAGTGCCTGGCCAATGCAGACATGATACATGAATATGAACTTTTTGCATCAAAATTTTCAAAGTAATACATTTTAGTCGCCCAGAGTTGGCAAGATTACAATTCCTCAGCCCACATTCAGACTTCACGTATTACAAATATTGCATGAGAGAATGATGATGAAAAATGTTTTCTCCTACAGAACATGCCTTACAGAAGCCAAACTGTCCTTAACTGATTAGATGCCCATTTGGCTGGAACAGAAAGAGCAAAAGCATCTAAATTCAAGTCACAGAGGTAGTGTCCTTGGAGTCTTGGAAATGCAGTTCTCACAGAACTGAATTTAACCATGTTGGTGTGCCATAATTCTAATAGTCATACCCCTGAAAATAGGATTCAAGAATGCCAGTTGACAAATGATCTGTTAAAAGTTGCAAATCTTGCATAGAGAAAGAATAGAAAAGTGAATTGGATCCTGGTATATTGATGTGTGCCTAAGTATAGTTGTGCCATATTCATTAGTGGTTTAGTCTGGGTCAACCCATCTGAATCAGTACCAAGACATCTGTGCTCCGAAAAATGTATTTTTGTTGGAGATCAGGTCAATGAAAACAACAGGATTCCTGTGTAGGAGGAAACACATGCATGTATGTAGTACTAATGTGTCATTGCCAAATAACATATTTTCATATATACATATTTGGTTTTAACTTATCATTGCCTAAGGAAATAGATGTACCCGTCTTTTAATAGATATTTATCACTAAATGTTTGCCAAACTTAAAGGTAGACGGCCCTGAGTTAGGCCATCTAATTAGCTGGCTTTCTGAATTCCCATCTGTCTTCAATTGTGCAACTCAATAAAACAAAAAAAATATGTGCATAGGCCTACAATTAAAATTTTAAAATGGCTCAAACTCCTCCTCTCACATAATCCTTCTTTCATTGGTTCCTCCAACCTATTCAGCCATCCCCCTTATGTTTTTCTTATCATTGTGCTACCTTCACTTATTTCTCTTTGACTGTGGGCTCTTTAAGCATGATAACAACTGAATAACTGTCGCAGATGCTGCAAGTGTGCGCCTGGATTCTTTAGTGTGCTTAGTTTAGAAGAGCCTTTAGGTATTAATCATGGCTTCCGATTTAAACCCAGCCTCTGAGGATACTCTTCAAGGTAAGAAATCTGTCCAGAGGGCTTTCAAGCCCTCATCTCGCAATGGATTGTTTTTACCATGCCACCTTTACAACAAGCTGGCTTCCAACCCATACATATGCTGTGCCCTTGAAAATACTCAAGGGCTTACTCACCATGTTTTAGGTGTTTTTTTAGAAATAGTGATATCATTAAAATCCCCATACCAACTGACTGGGACTAAGGGTACATTTTGACTCCGGAATAGGGATTTTTTTTTTTTTTTTTTTTTAGCAAAATTGATAAAGTCATTATCGCTGTTTTAGTGAACTGGTTACAGTTCAGCTTTCATGTGACTGATTTTTACCAAAATTACAGTTGCTCTGGGAGCCAATTCTCTTTGATAAATATTTTTAGATATGTTTAATCTAAGAATGTTAGATTATTCATGATTATTCATTTGTGTACCTCTTAAAGACTAACGTTTTTCATGATTTAGACAGTGTCATCTAATGTATCCTTTTAATTAAGGTTTTCCTCCAATCTTTATTTCAGCTCCAGCATGCTGCTCTGCTCGTTACAATTTAGCAATTTTGGCCTTTTTTGGTTTCTTCGTTCTCTATGCATTACGTGTGAATTTGAGTGTCGCATTAGTGGACATGGTAGATTCAAATACAACTCTGGCAGATAATAGAACTTCCAAGGAGTGTGCAGAGCATTCTGCTCCCGTAAAGGTCCCTCATAGCCAAACGGTAGGTGGTATTTTTTAACCTTAAAATACTTACAGGTCTTAAAATCCTAGTTGGTCTTTCTTCATCCTACAAAAGCCGCAAACACTGCTTTATGTGTACTTCCAATCAGTTTCTTTTTATGTTGTTCAACTGGTTGAACAAAAACTTACAACTAGAACTACTGCTGCTGTGCTAGAATACAGCATGGTTGGTTCCAACAGCAGTTCTTCAATTTTCTCACTAGTTTACCATCCTTGAAGAGGATTTGTGAAACCTTGTTTGGCATTATCAGAAAATTGGATTGTTTGAAATGTTGCTAAATAGTTTCAGTAGGACTTGTAAGAGCTGTGTCACACATAGAGTTACTATTACAGGAGAGTGTAGGTGATCTCAGCTAAAGGATGAAAAATAAGAATTGGTCAATCTCTAAGGAAATTCTTTTCCAAAATCTATACAGATCCAACTTAAGCTTAAGTCATTTAGCTTCCCTTGTGTTATTGTGGAGCTGATAAAGTGTGTGTTCATCGTTTGAATTGAGTTTTATACACTTGAAATATATACTCTGCTTGTCATACAAGGAGACACAACAGGGAGAAAAGACTAGTGAGTGTGCTTTTGTCCATTTCCTGTGCTCCCAGAGGAGCCAGATGGCACTTTGGTGAGTCTCCTCTGTGGTATACAAACATGAGTATTTAATTAGCAGAGAGGATGGCTCCCCAAACAAGCATCCATACAAAATAATGACAACAAAAATTTATATTTGACTTTAATAATGTTGCTGAGTGACATGTTTGGGTGTACATCATCTGCTTTCTCCACTTCAACTTGTGACCTGCAGGGACAGTACTGGTCATTCAGGAAGTCTGGAATTCCACATATAAGCTGCAGATTGGTCTCCTACACAGGGATAATTATAGGTTTGCCTTGTATTGTCCCCTTTGTTAAGTGTATTTGTTGACCTAGCAACTTATCTTGATCTGCCTTTATGGGCAGTGGAAAAAAAATCCCAACACAGTGGCTCAATTGTACAGCTACATGCATTAAAGATGTCAGATATTCACATCCGTCACTAAGTCATCATTAGTTCTTTACTACTGCTGCTGTTAATTGAAAAACAGGAAGTTTATAGCTTGTTTTAAATTCTTACTCTTGTATTATTTCATGTGCATGTTCAATTACTTGGTCTGAAAAGGGGAGATATTAACTACCTATATTTGTGCATTCTGACATCCAACATTACGTGAACACTTACTGTGTATCGGGACTTTTTTTATGTATTTAATCTTCCCAGGTCACACATCCAGTAACTAATAGAGCTGGGCTCAAACCCATGCCTGACTCCAAAGGTTGGCTCAAGCGCTACAGTATCTTGTTTAACAGGTTTCTGGATTAGGCTTACGGCTGTTTCTTGCGGCTTCTTGGTTGGAGTTAATACAAAGCCTCCACAGCTCATCCTAGAGTCTAGTTCATAAAATTTCAAGCCCTTTCAAAAATTTATGACTTTCAGTTCTTTTCCATCCACTTGTAGAAGCAACTTGTCTGTATTTTGATGACCTACCCACCCCCTAGAAAGATGGCATAGTCCAATACTGTTGTTCAGAATTTCATTTATAGGTACTTGCATGCCAGAAGGAGACAGAAGCTATTTAGTGAAGGTCTTAAAGGATTGTTTTTTGCCTCCTATTTTTATAGGGTAAAAAGTACCAGTGGGATGCAGAAACTCAAGGCTGGATCCTCGGGTCCTTTTTTTATGGCTACATTGTCACACAGATTCCCGGGGGCTACCTGGCCAGCAGAGTCGGAGGGAAACTGCTGCTAGGACTGGGAGTCCTTGGCACCGCTGTCTTCACCCTGTTCACGCCCCTTGCCGCAGATTTAGGAGTTGGAGCTCTCATTGTGCTCAGAGCACTGGAAGGACTGGGAGAGGTAATTTTTTAAAATACATGTATAAATATTTTAATTGACATATAGTGGTTGTACATATGTTTGGGGTACAGTGTGGTATTTCAGTAAAATGTGTATACAATGTGTAATGATCAGACCAGGGTAATTGACATATTCATTACTTACCATTTCTTTATGTTGGAGATAATTTTTTTCTCCTTTTCTTTCTAAGTGAATTTTGAAATAAATGAAAAGAAATACACCTGTTAGACTTGGTGGGCATCTCAGAAAAGAACTGAGAGCCAATTTTTTTCTCTTATTTTACTTCTTACCCTGTGTCACTTTATTTTCTTCTTCTTCTTTTTTTTTTTTTTTTTTTTAATTTTCTTCTTAAAGATATCATTCTTTGGGCCAGCGCTGCGGCTCACTAGGCTAATCCTCCGCCTGCAGCACCGGCACCCCGGGTTCTAGTCCCAGTCAGGGCACTGGATTCTGTCCCGGTTGCTCCTCTTCCAGTCCAGCTCTCTGCTGTGGCCCGGGAGGGCAGTGGAGGATGGCCCAAGTGCTTGGGCGCCTGCACCCGTGTGGGAGACCAGGAGGAAGCACCTGGCTCCTGGCTTCGGATCGGTGCAGTGTGCCAGCCATAGCAGCCATTTGGAGGGTGAACCAATAGAAGGAAGACCTTTCTCTCTCTCTCTCTCTCTCTCTCTCACTGTCTAACTCTGCCTGTCAAAAACAAACAAACAAAAATATATAATTCTTTGTTATGAACCAAAGCATAACAACAGATGATGTTATGGCACCTACCAGGAGGAAGCACCTGGCTCCTGGCTTCGGATCAGTGCAGCGTGCTGGCCACAACGCACCGGCCGTAGCGGCCACTTGGGGGGTGAACCAATGGAAAAGGAAGACCTTTCTCTCTCTCTCACTAACTCTGCCTGTCAAAAAAATAAAAATAAAAAATAATAAAATAAAATAGAGAACCAGTTAACTAGAAAAGAACCTGGGTAGTAGATGAGGTCTCCAGGGAAAGCACCTGAGAATTGGAAACTTGGGGCTGGCACCATGACCTAGCTGGTTAAGCTGAGGCCTGCAATACCCACATCCCACGGGGGCACTGCTTCAAGTCCCAGCTGCTCCACTTCTAATCGAGCTCCCTGCAAATGGTCTGGGATAAGCAGCAGAAGATGGCCCAAGTGTTTGGGCCCCTGCACCCACATGGGAGATCTGGAAAGCTCCTAGCTCCTGGGTTCAGCCTGGTGCAGCCCGGCTATTGTGGCCATCTGGGGAGTGAACCAAAGGATGAAAGATTCTCTGTCTCTCTGTCACTGTCTCTTTTCTCTCCCTCTCTCTGTGTAACTCTGACTTCCAAATAAATTAAAAAGTCTTTTTTAAACATCAGAAACTTTACTCAAAGACTAGAGAAAACATCTTCCAGGGGGAAATGCCTTAGATCAAACTGTAAGAGATAAGAAAATAAACAATTACAAAAATGGTTAAGATTTGCTATCCTAACCTCTTGTACTTTTGCCAAGATTGTCTCTGCTCTATCATTGATGCCCAGATCTAAAACACATTTTACAAAATAGACCCTTAAATTGCTCTTTTTCACTTTTTAAAATTTATTTATTTTTATTTATATGAAAGCAAAGAGACACAAAGGGAGAGGTAGAGAGGGACAGAGACAGAGAGAAAGAGAGAGAGAATCTCCCATCCACCGCTGATTCACTGCCCACATATCCGTAACCTGCCAAAGCTGGCCAAGCAAAAGCCAAGAGCTGGGAATGCTGTCTGGGTCTTCCTTTGTGCGTGACAGGGACTCAGCCACTTGAGCCATCACCACTACCTCCCAGCGTGCACATTAGCTGGAAGCTAGAATCAGGACTGGAGCCAGGACGCGAACCCAGGCGCTCTCATATGGCATGCAGGTATCTCACGTGCTGTCTGAACCACTACACCAAATACGGGCCCCCTGTTTCACTTTTAAATGTGTTGTTATTTGTGGAGCTGCTTCTGTATCATTTGTACTTTTATTTTTTCTAGTGTTCTAACTTACAAACAAAATTATGATCTTATAGAACTACCGCAATTTAGTTCTATGTTTTTAGAATTATTCCTGCTATTCTTAGAATTATCTTTTTTCTCCTCCTAAGGTGTTATCATTAAATTTTTTTTAATTTTTTAATCTTTGTTTACTTTTTCACTTCTTGTTTGCATTTCGTCATGTGTACTTCCCTTTTTAAATAATGATCTCTTTTCCTTTTAATTCTGAACTTCTCCCTGTGAAATCCTGGCATATTTTAATTTGTTCTCCTTGAGTCTTTAACTCAAGCAGGATGGTGGCCTCATTGTTTGGTATATAGCGTGAAGGTGTGTCCTACTATGTTGGAGAGAATACTAGACTGCAGTCAGAAAACCAGAGGTTAGACAATAATAGCTCCACTCTATCTAAGAGCGAAACTGTGGTGAGTCCTAGCCTCTGGAGGTCAGTTCTAAAATACATGACCCATCCTCAGTCACAGGATGGCTGTAACACTCAGGTGTGATGAGGTTAGCTGGACTACATTAGAAATTGCCAAGTGCTATTTGAATTTCAAGTTTTATCATTCATCTGAATATTCTTATTTAATGCTTATCAGTAGAGCTCTATTAAATAAACTCTTCATGTTACAAAATAAAGATCCCCCCCCCCATTACCAGGTTTCTCTTCTCCTTATCTAAGTAAAGTGTACTTAATTGTAGTATATTTTCTCTGATCAAGGTATTGAATCTCCTTGCTGAACATTTTACCCTCCTGTTTATGCCACCAATTTAACATTATAGTGCACCTCTTATATTACCACTGCCATTTCAAGGGACCATTTTATTTCTAAGTAGAATCTCAGTTGTATTTATCCTTAGGTTCTCTCATTTTTGTCCATTCTTCGATCTGTATCACATTGCCTTATCCAGAGAACTGAGCCTAGATCCATATCTTTCATCCCTACCAACTGAATCACCACAAATATACCTTGTCCCTGGGGTTTTGTACTCTGCAGGCATTTCTAAACAGTGTCTCAAGTTTTATTTTATAAAGATTGCATCCTATGGCTGCTCCATGATACAGATTCTAGATATTGCAACATAGCCTAAATCCTCTTTGCCTTCCCTTCTCTTTTTCCTCCTTCTTTTCCTCCTCCTTCTCCTCTTCCTCCTCCCCCATCTCTGCTTCCTCTTCCTCTTCTTTTTTTGAGAGAATCAGAAAAATAATTTTTTTTATTTGACAGATAGAATTTTTTAGACAGTGAGAGAGAGAGACAGAGAGAAAGGTTTCCCTCCATTGGTTCACTCCCCAAATGGCCACCATGGCTGGCGCTGTGCCAATCTGAAGCCAGGAACCAGGTGCTTCCTCCTGGTCTCCCATGCGGGTGCAGGGCCCAAGCACTTGGGCCATCCCCCACTGACCTCCCAGGCCACAACAGAGAGCTGGACTGGAAGAGGAGCAACCAGGACCAGAACCTGGCGCCCATATGGAATGCCAGCGCCACAGGCAGAGGATTAACCAAGTGAGCCACGGTGCCAGCCCCAAAATATAAATTATTAAGCACTAGTCAGGCCCGAGGCTGAGCACTTTATCCACAGCTCGCTCTGGGCCTCAAGCACTCACTAAGAGCAGGACCTTGGAGCACGGAGGTGGCTCACATCACAACCTCTGGGCAACAAAGCAGTTGTTGCTATCAGATACTCTCAGTTGTAATTCTATAAACCCACGTGTATATGAATGAGGGCCAAGAGAAAAGATGCAAATACGAAAACAGAGTGTTTGAGGGGGCTGGTGTTGTGGCACAGTAGGTTTGTCATCACCCATAGGCGCTAGCATCCCTTACTGGAGCACTGGTGGGAGCCCCAGCTGCTCTGCTTCAGATCCAGCTCCCTATGGTGCACCTGGGAAAGCAACAGAAGATGGCCAAGTGCCTGGACCCCTGCCACCCAAGTGGGAGACCCAGATACAGTTTCTCGCTCCTGGCATTGTCTCTGGCTATTTTGACCATTTGGTGAGTGAATCGGTAGATGGAAGATCTCTTAGTCTCTCTCCCTCATTCTTTCTCTGTCACTCTGCCTATCAAATAAATAAACCCTTTTAAAAACAAATAATAATAATAGTAATAGCACTAGCTTCCATTTATGTTTATAACTATTATGCATAGGTAGTTTTATCTCTGTTTTACAGATAAAGAAACCAGAGTTCAAGGAGTTGAACAGTCTTTCAGAGGTTACACAGTTTGTAAGGGGTCAGGGAGAGCTGTCACTTCCCTGCCTTGAATCTACCAAGTCTAATATCTTATTCTCATGTGGAATATCCTCATCTGCCAAATCTCTGCAAGCTCCCCACACCCATACTCCATGACTCTCCACATCAACAGTGGACATGGACTAGGCAGGTTATCTCCAGCAAACACTGTAATTGAATCCATACCTTTTTTTGTAAGACCATTTTTCCCATAGAATCAATTTGAATTTTCTTAAAATATCCCAAAGTAGTAGTTAAGTATTTTTAAAAGTTATAAATTGGTAACATTTCCCATTCATACAGGCCATCAATAAAACTGAATAAAATTAACCTTGAGAATGATCCCTTTATATCATTACTAGTGTCAGTACATTCTTATTTTTTAAATAAAATATTTATTTATTTATTTATTTATTTTGAAAGGCAGAGTGACAGAGAGAGAGAAGGAGATAGAGAGAAAGAAAGAGTAAGAGAGAAATCTTCCATCTATTAATTTACTCCCCAAATGACTGTAACAGCCAGGACTGCCCCAGCACAAAATCAGGAGCCAGGAACTCCATGGTCTGCCATATGGCTGGCAGGGCCTAAACACTTGGACCATCTTCCACTGCTTTCCCAGGCACGTTAGCAGGGAGCTGGATTAGGAGCAGCACAGCTCAGCCTCAACTGATGCTCCAGATGCAGGATACTACTGCTACAAGCAGCAGTCTAACCTGCTATGCCAGCTGACATTCTTTAGATTTATTGTAACCCTTGCCTTACAGTGCTCCAACTAGTTCCCGAGCCTATGAATCCTTGTTTTGAAGGTACTTCATTCTATGGTATTTTCACTTAATATCGCAAAGACATCCCACTCAATGGTACCTAATTCTGATATGATTCATTTTTTAATCATTTATTTAACTTTTTCATAAATATTTTATCTGTGTCATAAATAAGTATTTCATTTTTTTATGTCATTGGAAAGCAGGAGACACAGAGATAGAGGTCTTCCATCCACTGGTTCACTCCCTAAATGCCCACAACACTGGAGGCTGGACCAAGCCAAAGCCAGGAGTACAAAACCAGTTTCCTACATGTGTGGCAGGGACTCAGTATTTGAACCATCATCCACTGCCTCCCAGGCACATTAGCAGGAAACTGGATGGAAAGTGGAGGTAGAGGTGGGACTCTATCCCAGGCACTTCCATATGGGATACAGGTGTCCCAAGTGGCAGCTTAACCCACTCCACCCACTGGTGCGATTCTTATTCAGAAAATTATTTCACAACAAAATATTTGATTTGAAACATTAACAAAACTGCCTTGCATTTTACCAGAAATATCCTTTCCCCATTCAGGGTGTTACGTTTCCAGCTATGCATGCCATGTGGTCTTCTTGGGCTCCCCCTCTTGAAAGAAGCAAGCTTCTAAGCATTTCATATGCAGGTGAGATAGCTATTCTTACTAAACATCACTATAATTTAATTGCATATACATCTACCTTGGGGGGAAAAGTGCCTGCTTGTCACAATCATGCAATGTTGTATGTATCTTTTGGGAAAAAAATGACACTTGAATAGGGTACTTTAATTAATAATTAAAAATTTATTAATTTTTCTTTTCTATATAACAACATATAGTAATGTATCTTGACTAATGTCATATTCTCCATCATCCATATTTTATTTTAAAATATGTTACCATTTCAGATGTTGGTATAGAGAATATCCTTTAATTGTGTTTTTTTCTTATTAATTGTACTTATTTATTTGTAATGCAGAAAGAGAGAGCAGAGCTAGCAATAGTGCCCCCATCCATTGATTCACTCTCCAAATGCTTCCAGTGGCCAGGATAGGGCTGAGGCTAAAGCCAGAAGCTGGAAACTCAATCCAGTTCTCCCATGTGGTTGGAAGAGACCCAATGGCTTGAGTCATCACCACTGCCTCCCTGGGTCTGCACTGACAGGAAGCTGTAGTCAGGTATCAAATCAAGGCTTTGTAATATGGAATGTGGCATTTTTCTTTTAAGATTTATTTATTTATTTGAAAAAGCAGAGATATGGAGAGAGAGAGAGAGAGAGAGAGAGAGAGAGAGAGAGAGAGAGAGAGAAAGTATCTTCCATTCACTGGTTCACTTCCCAAATAGCCATGGCCAGGACTGGACCAGGTGGAAGCCATGAGCCAGGAGCTTCATCCAGGTCTCCCAAATGGGTGACAAAGTGTCGTTACTTAGACCATCTTCCTCTGCTTTCCCAGGCACAACAGCAGGGAGCTGGACTGGAAGTAAAGCAGCCAAGACTTGAGCCAGAACCCATATTAGATGCTGGCATCCAGGTGGTAGCTTAACCTGCTATACCACAACACCAGCCCCAGGGGATATGGCGTCTTAACTACTAGGCTAACTGCCCACTCCTAATTGTGATTTCTAATTTGATTGTGTAGTGACCATCATGACTCTCAGCCACTTTCTTCATATGTCATTTTTTATGCATTTATCATCATTTTGACCCACAGGTGAGATAACATGAGCTTTATGTATCTAAATTATAATTTTGCTAGATTACATAGATCTTCTAGCCTCTCTTCCACTCACTGAATGAAAATTTTTCACCTTGAAACCAGCATTGCTGCACAGTAGCTTAAGTCGCCACCTGAGACATCACCATCCCATGTGAGCACTGGTTTAAGTGCCAGCTGCTCTGCTTCAGATCCAGCTCCCTGATAATGCTCCTGGGAAAGCAGCAGAAGATGACCCAAGTACTTGGGTCCCCACCACCCACAGACAAGCCCCGATGGAGTTACTGGCTCTGGGCTTCAGCCTGGCCCAGGCCTGGCTGTTGCAGCCTTTTGGAGAGTGAACCAATGTATGAAAGATATCTCTCTCCACCCACTCCCTCTCCCTCATAATTCTGCTTCTCAAGTAAATAAATAAACCTAAAAACAAGAACAGAAGAAGAAAAATTTTCAACTTGACTGATTTCAAATACAGTGATTGAGAAATGCCTCTCTGTGGTGACTTTTAAGTTAAAGTCTGCAGGTTAAGAACAAGCCAGCCATGCAAAGAACAGAGAAGTACACTCCAGCCAATCAGAACAGCATGTACAAGAGCTCTCAGGCAGGAAATAAAGCATTCAAAAAAATGAAACACCACAGTGGGTGGCTAGAACATAATGCATAAAGAGGACAGTGGCATAAAGAGAGGTTAGAGAAATAGACAAGAGCCAGATCACTCCAGGCCTTACAAGCTACAAGAAGGAATATAGATTTTACCCCCATATCCAATGGGGAGCCATAAGAGCTTTTTAATCAAGAGATATGATTTAGTTTATATTTTGAAAAGATCATTCTTACAGCTTTATGAAGGTTGACATGAGAAAGCTGATGATAAATTCACAGACAGGTACTACTTACAGTTCCTCTTTACCTAGGGAATAAAGTCTAGACTCCTTGAACTGGAGGTCAAGATTTTTTTGGCCTTCACCCCTGAATTGTGTCTAGCTTAATCCCTCGTACCTAGAGCCTGGCATGGAGTACATGCTCGCTGGTTCACTCCCCAGTTGACCACAACGGCCGGAGCTGCGCCAATTCGAAGCCAGGAGCTTCTTCCAGGTCTCCCACGTGAGTGCAGGGGCCCAAGGACTTGGGCCATCTTCCACTGCTTTCCCAGGCCATAGCAGAGAGCTGGATGCGAAGTAGAGCAGCCGGGGCTGTGCCCATATGGAATGCCGGCACTGCAGGTGGCGCTTTACCCACTGCACCACAGTGCCAGCCCCTATTCCTTTCCTTTACCCAAGTGAAGGTCCCAGACCCCCTGTGTGCTTCCCTTCCTCCTTTCCTTTGCTAATCCAGTTACACTGCCTTTAAATCTTCTTTCTCTGTTGCTGTGGGACCACACCCTACCTATCACTTCAGTCCGGTTGCTGCTGCTTCTGTCTTCCTGACCTCAGGGAATCGGAAGTGATATCTCCCATACAGTACTAAACGAGGCAAGAAGTAAAGTCTGATTTCATCATATAGCTTCCACAGCGCTTACTAAGTTGTCTTGCAGTTGACGTTTGAAATATGTTTGTCATTTATTTGTCTGAAACATTTGTTTGCAATATGTAGGGAAATTACTAAAAATCTAATTTTTATTTCACCAAGTACACTACAGTACGCCGTACTTATCAACCTTACAGACCATCTTTGAATCTGGATTTCTAACACATGTAGGCTTTATTTTGTGATATTTTAATGAGCCTTCTATTGGCCAGCACCACGGCGCACTTGGCTAATCCTCCACCTGCGGCGCCGGCACCCCAGGTTCTAGTCCCAGTTGGGGCGCCGGATTCTGTCCCGGTTGCTCCTCTTCCAGTCCAGCTCTCTGCTGTGGCCCAGGAGTGCAGTGGAGGATGGCCCAAGTGCTTGGGCCCTGCACCCGCATGGGAGACCAGGAGGAAGCACCTGGCTCTTGGCTTCGGATCGGCGCAGCGCCAGCCATGGCAGCCATTTCGGGGGTGAACCAACGGAAGGAAGACTTTTTTCTCTGTCTCTCTGTCTAACTCTGCCTGTCAAAAAAAAAAAAAGAGCCTTCTATTGAGTTATTACACCTAATTCTTCAATAGCTACATGGTTTTAACTGGTGTAAATACCTATTAATGTATATGATTTATATTATATACCATGAGTTTTCTAGTAAGTGGCCTGTTAAGAGAATGAATTGTTTATGTTTACATGCAACTGTTTCACTTCCCTTGTATTTTAGGAATCCCTTCTTTTCTTCATCATCTGTTATTCTTCTTTAAGCAGTAGACTGTTCTTTCCTTGTTCATGGCTCCCAAGAGCTTATAAAGCCCTTTGTGTTGTTCCAGGAGCACAGCTTGGGACAGTAATTTCTCTTCCTCTTTCTGGAATAATTTGCTACTATATGAATTGGACTTATGTCTTCTACTTTTTTGGTAAGTTTGAAAAGTGAAATTATAATGTTACAAATCCATAGTGTAATATGTATTTTATGTATAAACTATATATAATATATATAGTACAGTACAGTATGCTCATCTAATGATTAGTTAAAAATAATATACAATATACACTCTAACTCACTGAAGGAAATAATCTTCTAAACCACAAAGTTCTAAAACACTTACCAATAACCTGTTTTTCAAGTTCATGCACTTAAAAAGATCTCACTGAGTTATGATTGGATTTTAGTTTTAAAATATTTCTCAGTAGAAACAGTTGTTGAGTCCTGGACTCAAATGGGCATGCTTGCTGTCAAAAATTGTGATGCTGGGTATTATGAAAATGTGTATTTTGAAAATATTTCTTCTCAAGTAGGATGCTCTTACCCAGTGATGTAATCTTTTTTTTATTTAGTCCCATAACATTTCATTTCTTATCTCAAATTCATTAACAGGATTATTTAAATTTTTAATAAATTAGATTTTCATGTACTTTTTTTTTTTTTTTTTTTTTTGGACAGGTAGAGTTAGACAGTGAAAGAGAGACAGAGAGAAAGGTCTTCCTTCCATTGATTCACCCCCCAAATGACTGCCACGGCCGGCGCACTGTGCTGATCCAAAGCCAGGAGCCAGGTGCCACCTCCTGGTCTCCCATGTGGGTGCAGGGCCCAAGGACTTGGGCCATCCTCCACTGCCCTCCCGGGCCACAGCAGAGAGCTGGACTGGAAGAGGAGCAACCAGGCTAGAAGCCGGCCCCTTTCTTTCTTTCTTTCTTTTTTTTTTTTTTTTACTTATTTGACAGGTAGAGTTAGACAGTGAGAGCGAAAGAAAGGTCTTCTTTCCGTTGGTTCACCCCTCAAATGGCTGCTACCGTGCTGCGCCAATCCGAAGCCAGGAGCCAGGTGCTTCCTCCTGGTCTCTCATGTGGGTGCAGGCACCCAATCACCTGGGCCATCCTCCATTGCCTTCCCAGGCCACAGCAGAGAGCTGGACTGGAAGAGAAACAACCGGGACTAGAACCCGGTGCCCATATGAGATGCCAGCACTGCAGGCAGAGGATTAACCAAGTGAGGCACGGCACTGGCCCCTACCCCTTTCATGTACATATTTAACAAAGGAAATATCTACAGTCAAAACAAAAAAAAAGATGAACAAACAAAAGCAGACATATGGCCATATGTGAATTGTAAAAATTTATTTTCTTTTTTTTAAAAGATGTATTTATTTTACTTGAAAGTCAGAGTTACACAAAGAGAAAGAGAGAGAGAGAGAGAGAGGTCTTCCATAGCCTGGTTCACTCCCCAGTTGGCCGCTATGCTAATGCTGCACCTATCCCAAGCCAGGAGCTTCTTCCAGGTCTCCCACGTGGATGCAGGGGCCATCTTATACTGCTTTCCCAGGCCATAGCAGAGAGCTGGATCGGAAATGGAGCAGCCAGGACTCTAACTGGTGCCCATATGGCATGCTGGCACTGCAGGCAGCAGCTTTACCTGCTATGCCACAGCACCGGCCCCAATAAAAATTTATTTTCAAAAAGATTTGTCTGGTAAACCCTGATAGGCTAAATCATATGGTTAAAGTTGTTTTCTTCAAAATGTGTAAACAGAAAAATAGTATAGCAATTATATATACTTGAAAATGAATCTCAGCTGAAACCAATTTTACATTAAGTTTATAATTACATAATTTTTAAGACATAAAAATTGTTGGTACATTCTGATTTTTCTTAACTATAATTTTTCTATTTTAAGGTATAGTTGGAATTTTTTGGTTTATTTTATGGATTTGGATAGTTACTGATACGCCAGAAACTCACAAGACAATCTCCAATTATGAAAAGGAATACATTCTTTCATCATTAAAAAATCAGGTATGGACTTGGAAACATTTCAGAAATAAGTACAGAACCTTTCTGTCCTCAGAAATAAGATACCAGTTTTCATAAATAGATATTTCTGTTGTGTGTGCACTAGGCAAAGTGGCCAGATGAGGCAAATATATGAAGTATTGTCAGAAGGATTCCAGTCCTTTCCATATTAAAACTATGAAAAATAGGAGCAGGTGTTTGGTCAAGCATTAAGATGCCTGTGTTCCATATCAGAGTACCTGAGCTTGATCCCTGCCTTGGGCTCCTGATTCCAGCTTCCTGCTAATGTAGACCCTGGAAGGCAGCAGTGACAGCTCCAATGACTGGGTTCCTGCTACCCACATGGAAGACCTGGATTGAATTCCCAGCTTCTGGCATGCAGACATTTGGAGAGTAACCAGCAGATGAAAAATAGCTCTCTTACTCACTTTCTTTGTGTGTATGTATGTGTGTGTGTACACATGCCTTTTGAGGTAATTTTAAACCTTCCAGAATAATGGTTATATACATGTTTGTTCATCTACAGTAGGTCATCTTTAGAAAAATGTTTACATCTTATTGAAACTAGATTTGTGTCACTTAATCAGGCACAAAAGCAAATCAGAAATCAAAGTCAACCGTAATTCAATACATAAGTTCTCAAGTCATAGAAACAAAATACTTGCCTTTGGGGAGGAATCAAAAAACATAATACAGTAGGAAAATTTTAAAATATATATCCTATTTTTAGCATTCTTTTTGACATCAAAGTCACTTTATTAGTATAAGAATGTTAAATATTTCATGTAATGGCTTTTTTGCCCATTAAGTTATGATGCTTGATACTTTAATTTTTTTGTTTGTTTTTAAAAATGTATTTATTAGCCGGCGCCGTGGCTCAATAGGCTAATCCTCCACCTTGCGGCGCCGGCACACCGGGTTCTAGTCCCGGTTGGGGCGCCGGATTCTGTCCCGGTTGCCCCTCTTCCAGGCCAGCTCTCTGCTATGGCCAGGGAGTGCAGTGGAGGATGGCCCAGGTGCTTGGGCCCTGCACCCCATGGGAGACCAGGAAAAGCACCTGGCTCCTGGCTCCTGCCAGGATCAGCGCGGTGCGCCGGCTGCAGCGGCGGCCATTGGAGGGTGAACCAACGGCAAAGGAAGACCTTTCTCTCTCTGTCTCTCTCTCTCACTGTCCACTCTGCCTGTCAAAAAAAAAAAAAAAAAAAAAAAAAAAAAAAAAAATGTATTTATTGTCCGGCACCATGGCTCACTAGGCTAATCCTCCGCCTGTGGCACCAGCAGCCCGGGTTCTAGTCCCGGTTGGGGCGCCGGATTCTGTCCTGGTTGCTCCTCTTCCAGTCTCTGCTGTGGCCCGGGAGTGCAGTGGAGGATAGCCCAGGTCCTTGGGCCCTGCACCCCATGGGAGACCAGGAGTAAGCACTTGGCTTCTGGCTTTGGATCAGAGCAGCGTGCTGGCTGCAACACGCCGGCCGTAGCCACCACTTGGGGGGTGAACCAATGGAAAAAGGAAGACCTTTCTCTCTCTTTCTCTCTCTCTCTCTCTCTCTTACTGTCTAACTCTACCTGTCAAAAAAATTAATTAATTAAAAAATTTTTAAAAATTTATTTATTTATTTGAAAGGCAGAGTTACAGAGAGAGGGAGAGAGAAGAGACAGAGAGAAAGAGAGCTTCCACCCACTGATTCACTCCTCCAAAGGGCCCACAATGGCCAGGCTGATGCCAGGAGCCAAGAGCTACATTCAGGTCTCCCATGTGGGTGGCAGGGGTCCAAGGACTTGGGGCCATCTTCTGCTGCTTTCCCAAGTGCATAAGCAGGGACCTGGAGCAGAAGTGGAGCAGGCGGAACTCTAACCAGTGCCCAAATGGGGTGCTAGCACAGCAGGCGACAGCTTAACCCACTGCGGTGTAGTGTCAGTCCCTAAATTTTTATATGTGATATAACCAGACAGTAATTAGAACTTTAACATTTCTTCTAGAGTGTTTAAATCTTGCTACAAGTGTCTCTACAAGCTGCTAAACCTTAAGAAAAAATGGCATCTCTTGGTTTTTACTAAAGATTGACAAATTAGAAGAATTCAGCAATATAACGAATAGTGAAGAAAGTTAGCTTTGAGAGTTTGGTGTTCTCTATTGATGCTAATCAAATGAACAACCCACTTTTTCCCTTTAAGGAACAGATTTTTTTGTCATTATTTTTATGAACTTAACAAAACTTTTTCATTTAGATTCTTTTACATTCATAGGGAATTTATATTATCTTGTAATTCCATTTTCTATGAATTTTTTTTTTTAACTTGAGAGTCACAGAGAGCATTAGGAGAGAGAAAGAGAGAACCAGACATATAGACAGAGGCTGCTCCCATCCACTGGTTAATTCCCCAAATGCCTGGATGGCAGTGGTATAGCCAGGATGAAGATAAGAGCTGGGAACTCAATGCAGGTCTCCCCTCTGGATAGCAGGAACCCAGTCAATGAAGCGATCACCTGCTGCCTCCCAGAATCTGCATTAGCAGAAAGCTGGAATTAGAAGCCAGAGCTACAACTCAAACCCAGGTACTCCAGTATGGGTCTCAGGCATGTTAACCGCTAGCCCAAATGTCCACCATACCCTACTGGACACTGCAGTTATAGGACATTTCCCTCAACATAGAAAGTGTTATTGTACACTACTACCTTAAACCCTTCAAGGATTATTTTTAATATCTGCTAGATATTTGGAGAGTTTCTCTAAGTAACATTTTAAAGTGCATTTTCAATCTGAATGTTTTTATAAATGAAGATTTCCCCCCTTCCCACCCTGTCCCAAAATATAACTTGTCATGTGAAAATACTGTAAGTGGATCTCACCATTCTTATTGAGAGAGAAAAGAACTGTTGTTTTATACCTACATTGTGAACACCAAGCTGTATTGTGTGCATTTCTTGTTCTTGTTTCCAAACCATTAACTCTGTGGGCCTCGTATTCACGTGATAAGCAGCTATGAAGAACCTGGCCTGTGTCAGGGTTATGTGTTTGACATTCAAATGATCTTGGTAGTTTCTGTGAAACATCAGGCTGTCAGAAATTCAATTGGTATTTATAGATTGTGAAAATAGGCTAGTATTACTGAAATTTTTTCAACATTACTTTGTTTATACAAACAAAATTATGCTAATGGACCTTGCTTTCTTCAGCTTTCTTCACAGAAGTCAGTGCCATGGCTACCGATATTAAAATCACTGCCACTCTGGGCTATTGTAGTTGCACATTTTTCTTACAACTGGACTTTTTATACTTTATTGACATTATTGCCTACCTATATGAAGGAGATCCTAAGGTTCAATGTTCAAGAGGTAAGAAATAATAATCATCTGCTTCTTATGTAAAGTACATATTCTAAAACCACACACAGAATTTGTTTTCATCTATTTGAAATTCAGTTATTTTGTGGCTTCCATTCACAGACTTCTCTTTTTGGCCTCCATAGTTGCTTCTTTTTTTGACTTTTTTTTTAACATTTTTAATTAGTTTTTAACAGAGTCAATGTGATTTGTAGCTACAACTCTAAGAACATAAGCATAGTCCTTTCCTCTCTCCCTCCCTCCCTCCTTCATTCCTCTCCTCCCCAACCTCTTTCCTTCTCCCTTTCATTTTTTTATGTTTAGTTTTTGAGCTTTTTTTTTTTTTTTTTTTTGGACAGGCAGAGTGGATAGTGTGAGAGAGAGAGAGAGACAGAGAGACAGAGAGAAAGGTCTTCCTTTGCCGTTGGTTCACCCTCCAATGGCTGCCGTGGCCGGCGCGCTGCGGCCGGCGCATCGCGCTGATCCAATGGCAGGAGCCAGGTGCTTCTCCTGGTCTCCCATGGGGTGCAGGGCCCAAGCACTTGGGCCATCCTCCACTGCACTCCCGGGCCACAGCAGAGAGCTGGCCTGGAAGAGGAGCAACCGGGACAGAATCCGGCACCCCGACCGGGACTAGAACCCGGTGTGCCGGCGCCGCAAGGCGGAGGATTAGCCTAGTGAGCCACGGCGCCGGCCTGAGCTAATATATTTTAAAAATTACATTACAGTAAAAAGGCTTAAATATTTCACCAAACACAAAGTTTAACAAGTAAAAAGCAAAAACACCCTAGTTTAGTGGGAACATGGACAATGGCTATGAACAATAATTGAATGGGAAAATGACCATTTAACCCATATACAGTAATTCTAAAGTAATCACAGGTCATTAAAACTGTAGTAGTATAAGATTCTTAACATTGCCTTGACAAAGTTGTTAAAATTTTATAAAACTATATTCACAGCAGTAATGATACACACAGACATTTCTTTTTTTCTTTTTTCTCTTTTTTGTTTGTTTTCTAAATTTTAGGTTCCATGTACACAGGAGAACATGTGGTATTTGTCTTTCTGGGTCTGGCTTATTTCACTCAACATGATGTCCTCTGGTTGCATCCTTTTTGCTGCGAATTGTAGAATTTCATTCTTTTTATAGCTGAATAATATTCCATTGTGTATATATATTTTTTTCCATTCATCTGATGATGGACAATTTTGGCTATCGTGAACAGTGCTGCTATAAGCGTGGTGGTACAGGAATCTCTTTGATACATTGTGTTCAAGTCTTTTGGGTATATAATTAGTAGTGGGATTGCTATATCATATAGTTACCTCTTCTTTTCTCAGTGTATATTAACTGTTGATTCAAACCATCTTTAGCCTGTTATCCCCTTTAACCATAAAGGTTGTACTAGTCCCTCTTAGTATGCCAGCATATCAGATGACTCATGCTGGCAGGTGAGCAGGGAGCCTGGGAGAGACAAGATCCCTGGGCAAACCTGCTGTACGTCATTTGTCAGGCATTGGAAGATACACAGTTGTAGAGCTGTGAAACGGCCTTACCTGAAACTACCTTCTTAATTTATCGCATGTAATTAGTTCCTGTTATCTCTGTAGTGGTAGTTTTAAAGTAAATCTTATCTTAAAGAGATTCACAGAAAGCCTAGAGTGACACACTTTGTAACGAAAGTTTGGTGATGTCTTTGCCTTCAAAATGAAGGACAGATCAAAGACTTAATTGTGAAAGTTAATGATATCAAACTCTTAGACGAAAATCTTCATGATTTTGGATTAAGAAACCATTGCTTAAATATGACACCAAAAGCACAAGTGAACAAAACGGGTTGAAAAAAAGATAAATTGAACCTCACTAAGGTTAAAACTCTTAGGCATCACAGAACAGTATCAGCAATTGAAAAGACAGCCCATGAAATTGGAAAAAAACATGTATAAGTCATATATCTGATAAGTCTGGTATCCAGAATATATGAAGAATTCTTACAACTCAATAATTTAAAAACAAACAGTTATTAAAAGGGACAAAGCACTTGAATAGGCATTTCTCAAAAGATGCCCAAATGGGCAGTAAGCACATAGAGAGATACTCAATGTCATTATGGAAATGTAAATCAAATGAATACCACTTCAAGGGTGCTAAGATGGCTATAACTGAAAACAAAACAAAACAAAACAAAACAGCTCCCCCCTCCCACATTCACAGACTCACACAGAAAATAGCAGGTGTTGGTGAGGCAATGGAAGACTTGGAAACCTCATACATTGGTCCAGGGAATGTAAGAGGGTTCCGCTGCTGTGGAGAAGTTTGGCTGTTCTCAGAGTGTTAACATGGAGTTACCGTATGACTTACCAGTTCTGTGCCTAGGTCCATGGCCAAGAGAAATGAAAACATATATTCACACAGAAAGGTACACATGAATGCTCATAAGCAGCATTGTTTGTAGTAGACAAAAAATGGAAACAACCCAAAGGTCTGTCAGCTGATGAATGGACTGACACAGGTAGTGTTTTCAGAGTGGACTATTATTCAGCCATAAAGCAGAACCTGTCTCCAAACGTAAAGAAGCAGCATAGATGATGAGTAGAAAGAGTAACTTAAGGGAGCAGGTCTTTAGCCTAGAGGTTAAGAAGCTCACATCCTACATCCAAATGCTTGGGTTGGTTTCCTGCCTCCAGCTTCCTACCAGTGCGGACTCTAGGAGGCAGGAACAGCAGCAGTGGCTCAAGAATTTGAGTTCTTACCACCTATGTGGGACACCTGGATTGAGTTCCCCACTTCCCAGTTTGGCCCCAGCCAAGGACCATTTGCAGGAATTTGGAGACTGAACCAGTGGATAGAAGCACACGCTCTCTCTCTCTGTCTCTGTCTCCCCCCACCCCCAACCCCGCCTCTCTCTCCTTCTGTCCCCCTCAAATCAATAACCATTTTAGAAAAAGAATAGCATAGAATCTGTGGGCTTTTCTTTTAATTTTTATTTGTTTTTATTTGATAGGCCAACAGAGAAAGACTGAGACATAAAGACCATCCATCTGCTGGTTTGCTCTCCAAGTGTCAGCCCAAAGCCAGGAGCCTGGAACTCAATCTGGGTCTCCCACGTGGACGGCAGGGACACTGAGCCTCACCTGCTGTCTCCCAGCATGTAATGGCAAGAAACTGAATGGGAATTAGAGTAGTCAGGATATGCATTAGCAGGACCTGGAATCAAGAGTCAGATCCAGGTGCTCCCATATGGGATGCAGGTGTTCCCAGTGACATCTTAATCACTGCAACACACTTTAAAATTGTAAAGCTCTTTATTCTTTGTTATAAGCTGCTTTGTCATATAAATTTGTTTTATTAGTTATCCTCAGTTTCCTCTTCCTAGGTTTTCCCAGTTCTAACCTCCATATTTCTTACAAATTAGTGACAGTTGGGATGATATCTGTTCCCTTATTTGGGATATTAATGTAATAGAATCTTTTTTTTTAAATAAGGAGAGACATGTCCGTGAACAGCTTAACTGTTCTTGAGTACGCCCAGGGGTGGGTGAGAGGAAAGAACACTGAGAGACATCATCCCAGTCGTCCACTAGTGAATGGAGAATGCAAGGGGGGATGGTGTTTGCCTGGCAGCACTGAGGACCGCTTGAGGTTCATGCTCCTTAGTCTAAAGTAAATAGGCACACATGTTTGTGTTATTTCTGGACACATTCAATTGCCCAAGTGCAAGTACATGATAGAAAAAGAGTTTGGTTTAACCAGATGAAGTAGGAAAGGACCCATGGAGTCAAGGGCCTGTGTAAGAGAGTGATTGTCATGATTAACTGTAGGATTGATATTGGCTAGGGAGAGCAACAAAGAATTGAAGAAGAGTAAGTAGGTGGTAGGATCAATAAATTTGGGAGGGATGGCATTGTGGCACAGTGGGTTAAGCTGCCACCTGCAATGCCAGCATCCCACGTGGGCGCCACTTCACTCCCTGACTGCTCCACTTCTATCCAGCTCCCTGCTAAAAGTGCGTGAGAAAGCAGTGGGAGAGGCCCCAAGTGCTAGGGCCTCTGCACTCATTTAGGACACTAGAAACTCCTGGCTTCAACGTGGCCACAACATTGCAGCCACTTGTGGCATGCATAAGCAGGTGCAGATCTGTCTCAATCTGTCTCTCTCTCTCTCTCTCTCTCTCTGTAACTCTGCCTTTCAAATAAATAAATTGATTTTAAAAAAATAAATAGGCCGGCGCCGCGGCTCAATAGGCTAATCCTCCACCTAGTGGCGCCGGCACACTGGGTTCTAGTCCCAGTCAGGGCGCCAGATTCTGTCCCGGTTGCCCCTTTTCCAGGCTAGCTCTCTGCTGTGGCCAGGGAGTGCAATGGAGGATGGCCCAAGTGCTTGGGCCTGCACCCCATGGGAGACCAGGAGAAGCACCTGGCTCCTGCCATCAGATCAGCGCGGTGCGCCGGCCACAGCGTGCCAGCCATGCTGGCCATTGGAGGGTGAACAAACGGCAAAAAGGAAGACCTTTCTCTCTGTCTCTCTCTCACTATCCACTCTGCCTGTCAAAAAAGAAAAAAAAAAAAAAGGAAGGAAGGAAGGGAGGGAGGGAGGAAGGAAGGAAGGAAGGAAGGAAGGAAGGAAGTATCGGGGCCAGCACAGTGGTATAGTAGGTTAAGCCTCCACCTGTGGTGCTGGCATCTCATACAGGCACGGGTTCAAGTCCTGGCTGCTCCACTTCCGATCCAGCTCTCTGCTAATTGCTTGGGAAAGCAGTGGAAGATTGCCCAAGTGTTTGCGCCCCTGCACCCAGAAGAAGAGAGAGATCGGAAAGACGAGAGAGACCCTGAAGAAGCTCCTGGCTTCAGATCGGCCCAGCTCCAGCTGTTGCGGCCATTTGGGGAGTCAACTAACGGATGGAAGACCTCTCCTCTGTCTTTCCCACTCTGCATCTCTAACTCTCAAATAAATACATTTTTTTTTAAATCTTTAAAAAAAATGATCAAGAGTTTGGGACAAGATACTAGAGGGAATGAGCTGGAAAGATAGGTGGTGAACAGAGAGGGAAGCCCAAAACTGCAATCAGGAAAAGGCCAGAGTTATTGGTAAATAGAGTGGAGGAACAGTAGACGAGGTTAGCTAGTTGTTTTTGGGTTTTTTAGGGAAGTAGAACAGGCCGTACTTACTGATTAGACGTGAAACGTCAGAGAGAAGAAACCATCAAGACTCCCAGGTTCCCAGGTTATGTCAAAAAAGAAATTGTATGTGTGGTGGTTGGGAGGAGGGTGTTTCAGCTCTAAGATCATTGCTTTGAGTTAAGGTTTTACTTTGTCACTGATCTTTTGAAAATAAGTAAAATGAAATGTAAAGGGATTTACAGGTTCAAAGAGACCTAAAAGATATATTGGGGCTGGCATTTGGTTAAGATGCCCTGTAGTGGAGTGCCTGAGGTCAGTACCCACCTCCCGTTCCTGACTCCAGCTTCCTGTTAATGCAGACTCTGGGAGGCAAGTGGTGATGGCTGAACGGATTGGGAGACCTGGATTGGGTTTCTGGCGCATGGCTTCAGCCCAGCCCAGTTGCAGTTTTTTGGGGAGTGAACCAGTGGATGAGAGGGCGCTTGCTCCCTCGCTGTCCCAACCCCTTCAGCATCTGGGAAGCGAACCAGCAGATGGGAGCACTTGCTTACATTCATGCTGTCTTTCTCTCTCCCCCTTCTCCTCCTTCTCCTCTTTCCTCCCTCTCTCCTTCCGTTTCTCTCCCTCTCCTCCTCGCTTACCCTCTAAACCCCTCTCTCCTCTTCTGTCTCCCTCTCTTTCCCTCCATCTTCCTTCTTCTCCCTCTCTCTACTCCTCCTCATCTCTTTCTCTCCCTTTTTCTCTTTGTCTGCCTCTCAAATAAGTAAATTTTTTTAAGTCTTATCGAAAGTTTTTAAGATGTGGAGACTGAAGTGTGGCGTGTAGGGATGCACACTTGAAGGATGTGATGTTAAATAAATGGAAGTCTGTGAGTGCTATGTATTATAACCTGGATGATATTCACTTAGAAGGAGAAGAAAGGGCCTGAGATTGGACCAGCACCATTGAGAGCCCACTGGGGTGGCCGGCAAAATTCTGTTTCTTGACCAAGATGTTCTTAGAATAATTCTTTAAGCTGTATATTTGAGTTACATAGTTTTCTGTATTTTTAAGTAAACAAATCAATAAAATTTGAAGACAAAAATTTTTCAGTGGGAAGAATCCATAGGCCAATTGGAAGATGTCCCCTTCTATAACCCAGTTCCCAAAGTTTCAGTGGAGATTACCCTGAGCGACAAGACTGCCATGAGCCTTGTTTCCCTCTGAGTCAGTATATTAGGGATGGCATTTAACTGAATTCCATAATCTTTCTAAAAGTCAAACTTACCTCCTGTGATTATATTAACAAACAGAATATGTCTATGTTTTTCCTTTGTTTCCAAGCAATAGTGATGGGCTATGATGTATGTACTAATTATGTATCTTCTTCTTCCTTCCAGAATGGGTTCTTATCTGCAGTACCTTATTTTGGCTGTTGGTTATGCATGATCCTGTCTGGTCAAGCTGCAGACACTTTAAGGGCAAAATGGAATTTTTCAACCATATGTGTTCGCAGAATTTTTAGCCTTATAGGTAATAACATGAATGAAGTTTTGTTTTTATGTACAATTACTTATTGTATTTACAGTTATTGGAGATGGGAAGAAAACAGTGTTTCTCCTTCTTGATACACAGTCATCACAATACTCAACACAGAACACTTCACCTCTGGCCATCAAACTGTGCTTGAGGACTTCTACTCAACATAAAAACGATTCTGCCATGACAACCGCTGGGTGTCCTATAATTCTGGTTGAGTGTTTAATCCCACAAGACTGCCCCCCACTTCAAATGCCAATCACAAACCCCAGACTGTGATCTGTACTTCTGACAAATGGGCTGTAATTCAGCTGTTCCCATGACAACCTCCTTGAGTTCCATTAATTTGCAAAGACATTTATAGAACTAAGGAAAACATTTAGGTTTACCTGTTTATTATAAAGGATATTACATAGGACATAGATGAACAGCCAGGTGGAAGAGATGTATAGGGCAAGGTGACTGGGAAGGGACCAGGAGCTTCTGTGTGCCCTCTCTGGGCACACCAACTGCCAAACTCTTTCATGTTCTATGCAGAAACCATCCAAGCCCTGTCCTTTTGAGTTCTTATGTAGGTTGCATCCTACTGACATGATTGATTAAATCATCGTCCATTGGTGATGGGTTCAGCCTCCCCGGAGATTAAGGGTTACTGCTGAAAGGCCCAACCTACTAATCATGCCTTGGTCTTTCTGGTGATAGTACCCATCGTGTAGTTATCTTGGGACCCCCAACCACCAGTCATCTCAGTAGCATATAAAAGGTAATCTTGTTAATTCTAAGATTTTAGGAGCTGTGTGCCGACATGAAACAAAAACCAAATACATATTCCTTCTTGTATCACAGTATCACAGCAGCGTAAGCCAAAATACAAATGATTATATGAGGCATTTATTTTGTTTGCATATTGAAATACTGTCATGCGTGTAGTGTATTTCTGTACCAGATGGTTCTTTCTGAGGATTAAGATTTATAATATCCTGCTATCTCTACCATAGCTTACAACTATAAAAATGGCTTATCTTGCTGAACATCATCCCCAGATTTTATAAATCACTTTGTTTTCAGCTATAAGTTTACATTGAAAGCACTTCTAAGCCACCATCCCTTTTCTAAGTGAATACATTTTCTATTTCAATCCAGAGAATTCAAAGGAAACCTAAGCAATTATATTTCAGACTCTGCTTTTAGAAGGTCGATTTTAAAACTATCTAAAGCAATTATTCTGCTGTTTAAAGGTGTCCAGCAGTTAGAGATCCTGGGAGCTGTATTTGAGCAATGACATTGCTAAGGGACTCCCTGTTCAGTTAACTCTGCAAGCACCTTCTGCATGCCCTCCCTTCCCAGGAGATGCTGGCCTGTTCCACAGCCTTACCTTGACGTCACACCTGCAAGGTGTGAATTAAATCCCTGTAGCTTTAATCTGACTTTTGTCACTTTTCAGGTTTTTATTGGGCTGTTCTTCACAGTATAATACGTACTAGACATGTGGCTGTTTTAAGTTTAAAATAAGATCTTTAGCTATAGTATATACAAACACATTTCCATGATCACAGAGAGTTCCTAGATAGCATTACTGTAAATACGGAGAAAAAAAAAAAAAAAGGACAAGCCCTGTATTAAGTCCCTGTGTTACTTGTATTTTATGCTTAGCTACCTGTAATGACCTGTGCATATTATTATCCTATTATTATCCGCTTTTAGAACTAAGACAGAGTATACCTCTAACTATACCCAAAAGAATTTGTCATTTTGTTCCCCATTTTTGGTTATGTGAATTTTAAGTCATATCTGTATTAGCTGTTGCTTCTCTGAGCCATATTTTTTAGTCATTCTCTTCCTGCCCATTTCTCTAACACTATAGAACTTTTGCCAAGTTCTGATCACATGTAGGCTTAATAACATTTGCATAAAGATATTTTCCTTTTACCATTATATTAGTTGTATTATGTCCATATGTTTCCTGCAGTTTGTTTATAAAATTCTGCACTAGTAGAGTCTTCTAGGCAATACAGTGTTTCTACAGTAGGTGGCAGCAATACCAAATTCTAGATTTATGCTTTATTAAGATAGGGCAAATATTAATGCTGGGACTTCATTTCTTTTTATAACTTTTTAACTCCAGGAATGATTGGACCTGCAACGTTCCTGGTAGCTGCTGGATTCATAGGCTGTGACTATTCCTTGGCTGTTGTTTTCCTAACCATATCAACAACATTGGGAGGCTTCTGTTCCTCTGGATTTAGCATCAACCATCTGGATATTGCTCCTTCGTGAGTACAAACCTGAAGATTTACTGTGATTGACTTTGACTTCCTTTTTTTTTTTTTTAATTATGGTAAAACTATATATACAATGGCACTTCAAAACTTTGTGGGGAAATGGAATTAAAAGATCAGTTTAGGCCAGCGCTATGGTTCACTTGGCTAATCCTCCACCTGTGGCGCCGGCACCCCTGGTTCTAGTCCCGGTTGGGGCGCCGGATCCTGTCCCGGTTGCTTCTCTTCCAGACCAGCTCTCTGCTGTGGCCCGGGAAGGCAGTGAAGGATGGCCCAAGTATTTGGGCACTGCACCTGCATGGGAGACCAGGAGAAGCACCTGGCTCCTGCCTTTGGATCAGCGTGGCGCGCTGGCTGCGGCGGCCACTGGAGGGTGAACCAACAGCAAGGGAAGACCTTTCTCTCAGTCTCTCTCTCTCTCTCACTGTCCACTCTGCCTGTCAAAAAAATAAATAAATAAATAAATAAGAAATCACTTCTACAAACAATATTTTATGCTTAAATCATTCCTATGAAGTATATATTCTTGCCTTATTTTAAGGCTGAGGAAACTCGAGTCCAGAGAAGTTAAGTGATTTGTCCTCAAATTATAGCTAATAAATGATGAAACCAAAATGTGAAACTAAAATTGATATTGATTGATTGATTTTGGAAGGCAGAGTTAGAGAGAAAGAGACAGAGATAGAAATCTTCCATCTGCTGGTTCACTCCTGAAATGGCTGGGTCTGGCCAAAGCCAGGAGCTTCTTCTGAGTCTCCCACATGGGTGGCAGGGGCCCAAGCAGTTGGGCCATCTTCCACTGTCTTCCCAGGTGCATTAGCAGAGCTCAGAAGTAGAGCAGCCAGGACTGGAACTGGTGCCTATATGGGATGCTGGTGCTACAGGTGCACACAGCGGCATACAACCTGCTAGGCCACAAAAACAGCCTGGATTCATACTTTCAAGCCCAAAGTTCTTTCCATAGCTACCTCTCTGGAAACACTCTTTGAGCTGCTTACTTTAGAATTCCTTTGTGCCGGTTGACAATATAAAAGAGGTGCCTATAATGGTATAATGGTGGTATAATGGATAAAGCCACTGCCTGCAGTACCAGCATCCCATATGAGTTCTGGTTCGTGTCCCAGATGCTCCACTTCCAATCTAGCTCCCTGCTAATGGCTGGGAAAGCAGCAGAAGATAGCCCAAGTATTTGCACTCCTGCCACCCACGTGGGAGACCTGGATGAGGGTCCTGGCTTCAACATGTGCTCAGCTTTGGTCGTTGCAGCCATCTGGGAGTGAACCAGCAGATGGAAGATCTCTCTCTGTCTCTCTCTCTCTCTCTCTCTCTCTCTCCCCCTCTTTCAGTAACTCTCTGACTTTCAAATAAATAAATAAATCTCCAAAAATAAAATAATGGATATGAACTTATTTCTGGAGAAAAGTCCTGGGTCCTTACACCCTCCTTCCTCTTCTCCAAATGCTTGGTACCTAGATTACCACAAATCCTCTGATTCCTACTGATCCTCAGTCTCCTGTCCCTTCAATAAACACTCCAAGAGACTCCACTCAATGCATCTTATGGAACTCCAACAGACCTTTGAAATTCTGATACTTTTCTTTTGTTTATATAGAAGTCCAAGAAGATTCCACAAGCCTAGAATCTTAGCCAACCTAGCAGCTGACTGAGCCTCTGTTGGCCGCTCTATAGTGCCTTCTGCCAAGGTCTCCCCCCTCCACGGCAGCACGTTTCCTATCCATCTGAGCCCTTCCCAGTTCACTTCTCAATTCTCCACTGGGTCTTTCTAGATCATTGCTGCCTGCTTTTTTTGCTCTTCCTTCTCTATGCATTCCACTTATAATTTTGTGCTAAATACATCTGTGATTGGTTACTGTCTTCCTTTGATATATAATTACTTTTTTATTTTATTTTATTATTTTGACAGGCAGAGTGGACAGTGAGAGAGAGAGACAGAGAGAAAGGTCTTCCTTTGCCGTTGGTTCACCCTCCAATGGCCGCCGCGGCCGGCGTGCTGCAGCCGGCACACCGCACTGATCCAAAGGCAGGAGCCAGGTGCTTCTCCTGGTCTCCCATGGGGTACAGGGCCCAAGCACTTGGGCCATCCTCCACTGCCCTCCCAGGCCATAGCAGAGAGCCGGCCTGGAAGAGGGGCAACCGGGACAGGATCCGTCGCCCTCTCCGGGACTAGAACCTGGTGTGCCAGCGCCGCAGGCAGAGGATTAGCCTATTGAGCCGCGGCGCCGGCCTGATTTATAATTACTTCTGAATGTTACTCTGATCTTTCTTATCTCCTGGATTTGAATATATGTCCCTTCGACTGAGACATCCGTGTATCCACATCACAACTCTTTTTTTTTTTTTTTTTTTTTGACAGGCAGAGTTAGACAGTGAGAGAGAGAGAGAGACAGAGAGAAAGGTCTTCCTTTTTCCATTGGTTCACCCCCCAAGTGGCCGCTACGACCAGCGTGTTGCGGCTGGCATGCTGTGCTAATCCAAAGCCAGGAGCCAGGTGCTTCCTCCTGGTCTCCCATGCAAAAGCTGTTGTATCAGGCTCATCTTGTACTTTCCCTGCCTATCCCTGGGATCAGCCCCATTCTCCAGGGGTACAGGGCCCAAGTACTTGGGCCATCCTCCACTGCACTCCCGGGCCACAGCAGAGAGTTGGCCTGGAAGAGGGGCAACCAGGACAGAATCCAGCGCCCTGATCAGGACTAGAACCCAGTGTGCCGGCACCTCAGGTGAAGGATTAGCCTAGTGAGCCACGGCACCAACCCTATATCACAACTCTTGGCACAAGAGAGGCATGCCTGGTCCATACTTGTTGAGCCCTTGACTTGTGTGATTACATTGAAAAACAGGAGTTTCACTGCTACATATGACCTTATCAATGAGGAACCAAGGGAAGAGAACTGATAACACCTAGGCCTTGGACTAAGAAGCCATTTGTAATAAAAGATAACTTAAGCAAAAGCTTTTGGACTACAAGCTCTGACCGTGCAGAACTTCCCACAGTGGTCCCAGCACTTGGCCCTGCACCAGACCATAGTGCTCAGTTGATCAATGCCATGAATGGAAGAGTAGAAGTAAACTTTCATAGGCACTATCTTGTTAAAATTCCTGCTTAAAAAAAAAAAAACTTTGTGCATTGATCTTCTTATATGTTAACATTTTTATATAAAGATTTATTTTATTTATTTGAAAGGCATAGTCACAGAGAAAGAGGGGGAGACAGAATGAGAAAGATTTTATACCTGCTGGTTCACTCCTCCAGATGGTTGCAATGGCCACGGTGAGGCCAGAGTGAAGCCAGGAGCCTGGAACTCCAACCTGGTCTTGCACGTAGGCAGCAGGGGCCCAATCACTTAAGCTGTCCTCTGCTGCCTTTGCAGGTGCATCGCTAGGGAACTGGATAGGAAGTGAAGCAGCTGGGACTTGAATGAGCACTGAGATGGGATGCCAGTGTCACAAGCCTTGTTGTTTACAATATTTATATATTTTTTTCTTTTTGTTTTTTTTTTTTGGTTTTTTTTGTTTGTTTGTTTGTTTGGTTGTTTGTTTTTGACAGGCAGAGTGGACAGTGAGAGAGAGAGACAGAGAGAAAGGTCTTCCTTTGCCGTTGGTTCACCCTCCAATGGCCGCCGCGGCCGGCGCACTGCGGCTGGCGCACCGCACTGATCCGATGGCAGGAGCCAGGTGCCTCTCCTGGTCTCCCATGGGGTGCAGGGCCCAAGCACTTGGGCCATCCTCCACTGCACTCCCTGGCCACAGCAGAGAGCTGGCCTGGAAGAGGGGCAACCGGGACAGAATCCGGCGCCTTGACCAGGACTAGAACCCGGTGTGCCTGTGCCGCAAGGCGGAGGATTAGCCTGTTGAGCCGCGGCGCCAGCCTACTATTTATATATTTTAAATCAATGTTTATATTCTCCATGAAAATTTAATTCAACCAACATACAAAACCCTCTACTTCAGGTCCCCAACCTGCCTTTGTCATTTTATTCCTTCCCCCTTGTATATATTTTTACCCCCTCTTTGTCTTCCAAAAGTATCCCCCAACATTTACACACACACTCAAATGCACACACTGTTCCCACTTTTGGCCCTTTGCTCACGCTTTTCTCTATACCTGGCATGCCCACACTCACTTGGGTTTGTTTCCTCTCTTGTCGTGATTAGATTCAGATAAATTATCCCTCACTGTAGTAGCATATAACTGGCTGTATGACCTTCTCAGAAGCCCCCAGGGATGTTAATTTTGATCACTCCCAGTCAAGATGTTAACCATTGTCTCCAGAAACTAATTAACTATTTTTCATCCTTGGAACTCATAAATCAATAAATCAGTCTCTGGGGAGATACTATGAGATTGTGCAATAGCCTACTCCTCTTCAAAGCACTCCCCCACCCTAGATTTAGCACCCATTGGTAACTGAGGCCCAAGCCAGTGGTGATGTTCCAGCCCTACCACCCTCTCCACATGTATCAGTGGACATCCTGTTGGAAGAAAGATCTCCCCTTCTCCTCATTTGTGCTATGGATTCTTACTGAATGAATTTCAATCCATTGTTGGCCTTATTTATTTATTCGCGCTCTAATCATTCCGTTTGACCACTGGCAGCTCCTTTAACCTGGGCTTCTGTGGCCTATTGATTTGTCCCATCTTCTTTTTTATTAAAATATTTTCTTTCTTGGCATTGCAAAAGGTGTTGTATCAGGCTCATCTTGTACTTTCCCTGCCTATCCCTGGGTTCAGCCCCTTTCTCCAGGGAATACTGGTTCCTTTTGAGAGGAATGGTGTTTAGAAAATAAGACCCCAAGGATGACTGAATGTTTTGATTTCTCATAAGAAAATGTTTATTACTACTTAGAAATTGATAACTATCAAAGGTTTGTTTACCAATAGAGCCAAAAGTCTTCAGTTTTATCAAACTATCTCTTTTATATCTATTGCACATGGAATAATTACCTAATAGGTTTTATTTTAAGTCCTGTTTTCACTTTATTATCCTGGGAATTTTGAAAAGTGATTGCCCAGTTCTTCAGAGAATTACAATATAAAGTTATTAGTATAGACTTGTAACCTTTTTTTTTTTTTTTAAGATTCATTTATTTATTTATTTGAAAGGCAGAGTTACAGAGAGAGACAGACAGGTCTTCCCTGGGCTGATTCACTCCCCAAACAGCCACAATGGCCAGGGCTGGGCCAGGCCAAAACCAGGAGCCCAGAACTCCATCCAACTCTCCCACATGGATGCAGGGGCCCAACTACTTGGACCATCCTCCACTGCTTTCCCAAGCACATTAGCAGGGAACTGAATCAGAAGTGGAGCAGCCAGGACTGAAACCACTGGCCGTGCAGGATGCTGGTATCACAGAGGCTTAACCCACTACATCACAAGCTGGCCCCATCTTCTTAGAGTGAATTTTTTTTATAATGAATCTTTTTAGAGTGAATTTTAGTGACCCCTTCTGGGTTAGTGAGGTGTTTTTTGTTTGGGGGGATTTTTTTAGATTATTGCAGAAGATGGCAGCTTTAAATATATATTACTTTTGATGAACCTTTTTACTTCCTATTTCTGCTAAGTGAAATATGAAACTTTTTATTTCTATATCCATAAACCTTAGTTGGAAAAATTGACTGGCTAACTAGCTGAATTTAAATGCAGTAGCTATATTTAAATAGGTATAAAAATATTTGTATAATAGTGAATCCCATGGGATAGTATATATGTTTATGTTAGCATTAACATTGAGACTGAAGGTGAAAATGCTATATTTGCTGAGGTCAGGAGCAAAAAAGAAAATGGAGTATCTTAATGAGACTTGGGCTATCTTCCACTGCTCTCCTAGGCCACAGCAGAGAGCTGGATTGGAAGTGGAGCAGTTGGACTCAAACCAGCACCCATATAAGATGCCAGCCCCGCAGGTGGTGGCTTTACCCACTGTGCCACAGCGCTGGCCCCCTCTTCCTTATAGTCTGATGTATACCTTCAGATGAACTTGCAGTTTTGATTTCCCAAGGGGGTTACACATGTTATGATCATGTTGTTGCTTAGTTACTTTTTGTCTTGGTATCAACTGAGTGCCTGTCCAGTGTAACACTTTTAGTAGTTAGAAAAAGAATTCTGGAAGACTACAGAACCTTAAGGCATTCAATTCAGCACTGGGGCTTATGGTGAAAACTTAAGCGTGAGAAAATTCATCTTTCTTCCATACCAAGTACAGTGATCACACAACTAACAAGGTAGCCCTATAAACTATAACATAATATCAAGCACTGATTTGGAATCAAACAAATTGGTTAATATTTTATATTCTGTTTTTCATTCATAGAATGAAGAAAATCCTTACCTCATAATTGACTTAACTATTGAAATGAGATTTCATATATATGTATGTATACACACACACAGACACACATCTGTAATACTTATAACCATGCCTAATGAAAGACTCCATGAGCAGTATCCCTATTAGCATGTAAATGGGTACCTGGTGTTTTCTGAGCTTTTTCTTCTCCAGACGGAAGTAGAGATTTTTCTATGGATAGTTACATTACCCAGATTAGAGAGAACTGGGTAGATGTTTCATTGTTAAGCCCATGGAATTTTCATACTCCAGTAGCATAAAATCCCGACAGAGTCTTTACAACATGTTTTCTTCCATCAATCTTTCATTGCCCTTCTCGGCCACATGTAATATAAATACTTGAATGAGCTTCTTGGTGCTGACATTTAGAATTTCACAGCATTCATCTGCACTTAATATCTGTCACTGAAAAGACCTGGCAACATTGCAGCTGGTTGCTCCTACTGCCAAGGTGTTAATGGTTTAAAAAAAAAAAAAAAAAGTCCTGCCAAGCTTAATTTAAGATACACTCCCTAGAGGGCATAAGCCAAAAAGATCTGTGCCTGGTGGTTTTGCTGTTACGTTGTATATGCAGGGGGTTGAAAATAAGATGTGTGATGTTTGTAGATAAACTAAATTAGGTTTTATATTTAGGAATCTTTCCATCCAAAGTGGGGAGAGGGGTTTCAGTTCAGTAGTCTACAACCTTGGTATTAAGGATCCTAAACCCTAATAGAAACTGCATTATCTCACAATTAGACTATATGGATTAGTAAAACATCAGACCAAATTTTTATTTTATAATAGCTCCAATTATCACAAAAAGTTCAAAACTCTAGTTGGACTTTTATATGTCCAAGTACTTTTATGAAAAATAAATTACTTGCTTAATTTTTTTAACCACCTTTTTAAGTTTTTTTGCCAAAATATCAAACATAAATATAATGAGCCCTGTAGGATCTGGAGTCCAAGTACCACCAGTGGACAGGAATACAGGACTTGAGATTGTGTGTAATGATAGCTGCAGGCTGCAAGCTGCAAAAGCCAGAACTTGGGAATATCTACACGACAAACATCCCAGTTTCCTGAATTAAAAAGTGACAGCAATGAACTGTGGATACACACAATTTGGAACAACGCTCAGCGACCCTAGTATGTAATCTAAAGTGTTACATACACTGAGATTCCACTCCCATAAAGTTCCTGATCAGGGACCAGCGGCTTTCAAAGCCAGTATCAAGAAGAGTGCCAGTCTGCGTGGAACAAAGTGCATGGTCTGTGCGGTCAGGACCCCATGAGTCTATGCCTGGGGCTTAGATGATCTGTGGGTCACATGCTGCTTCTCTGTAGTCAGCATGTCCTGAATGAGTACATGTGTTGTACTGGGCGCTGGATATAGTGCAAGGAAATAAAACAAGTTTATGGTGGGACTGGAGTCGGAATCAGCACACTTGAATTAGAAGAGTTAATGCATGTAGTATTAGCTTTAAAGACAGTAACGATCTGAGAGGACAGCGCAATGTGAGCTGAACTAGACAGAGAAGGCTTCATGGAAGAAGTACCAAGCAGGAGGTCAGAATGGAAGGAACGTGGATTTCAGGTAGCAGATGTAGTTCAAGTAAAGAGAAGTAGCAGGACTGAACATGGCAGACAGGAGCAGCTGGAGCCCAGAGCTGCCTGGAGCTGCAGGTGTGATTGTGCAGCACTAGGAAATAAGGCTGTGCAGATCAACCAGGCCCAGGCCACTGCAAATCATCCCATATGAGCACCAGTTTGAGTCCCAGCTGTTCCACTTCCATTCCAGCTCCCTGCTAATGAACCTGGGAAAGCAGCAGAAGAGGAGATGGGCCAATTGTTTGGGCCCTTGCACCCGTGTGGGAGAGCAGTAGGAAGTTCCTGGCTCCTGGATTCGAAACAGCCCAGCTCCAGCTGGGGAGTGAACCAACGGATGGAAAATCTCTCACTCTGTCTCTCTCTCTCTCCCACTCTGTAAACTCTGCCTTTCAAATAAATAAATAAAATCTCTTAAAAATATATTTCAGAATATTTGGGTACTTAAAGGAAAAAAATACATATGTTTCAAAAAGATTTATTTATTTATTTGAAAGGCAGAGTTACAGAGAGGGAAGGAAAGACAGAGAGATCTTCCATCCACAGATTCACTCCCCAAATAGCCACAACGTCCCAAGCTGGGCCAGGCAGAAACCTGGAGTCAAGAGCTTCCTCTAAGGACTTGGACAGTCTTTCTGCTGCTTCCCCAGGGGCTTCAGCAGGGAGCTGAATCAGAAGTAGAGCAGCTGGGAGGTGAACCAGCACCCCTATGGGCACCACAAGTAGCAGCTTAACCCACTACGCCAGAGCATTGGCCCCAAAGATTTCTATCTTAAGCATTAAACCATCCTTATAGATTTTTGAGTAGGAAAGAGGTGACCTTGGGGCTGTCACTGTGGCATAGTGGGTAAAGCCACCGCCTGCAGTGCCAGCATCACATATGGACGCTAGTTCAAGTCCCGGCCCCGCTCCACTTCCAATCCAGCTCTCTGCTATGGTCTGGGAACGCAGTACAAAATGACCCAAGTCCTTGGGTCCCTGCACCCATGTGGGAGACCCAGAAGAAGCTCCTAGCTCCCAGCTTTAGATCAGCACAACTCCGGCCATTGCAGCCATTTGGGGAGTGAAGCAGCAGATGGAAGACCTCTCTCTCTCTCTCTCTCTCTTTCTCTCTCTCTCTCTAACTCTGCCTTTCAAATAAATAAAATAAATCTTTAAAAAAAAAAAAAGGTGGCCTAACAGAATTTTTGCTATTCAAATTAAAGTGTGTACAGTCTAAGAGTAGTTCAATCATATGTAAAATATCTGTGAACATATTTATTCTGGTAGATTCTGTCTCTTGATTAGCTATTAGCTACTAGTGACATGAATATGTTCACTTTGTGAAAATTAAGAACATGTACCCTGATAGTTTATGTACTTTTGCAGATGTATATTATACTCAAAAAATATGTTACATGTATACCTTTGTGAACCCATGGATAATAAGGGAAATAGTAATTACCACCAGCTTGTCCATTGTCACACAGTTGTTAATGGTAGAGCTAAGTTAGGAATCTTCAGGTTTCCTGAAGACTGGTCTAATAGGACTTCTTTATAGAAAATGATAGTGCTTCTTTCTTTTTAAGGTAGTGCTTACTGAAGATCTCAGCTATAGTAGCCTTTCTGAATCTACATATATTCTTTATATATTGGAAAAATCAACAGGCCATTACCATTTCCCAAATATAGGCAGAAATTCATTGAAGATTTGCATCTAAAGAATGCTTCCCAATGACTTTGAACAGCCCTGTCTTGACTGTTGAGAAACATTTTTTATTCATGCTACTTGTTGAACTCTTTACTTAACATAGAGTTAATCATATATGTATGGCCGGCACCACGGCTCACTAGGCTAATCCTCCGCCTTGCAGCGCCGGCACACCAGGTTCTAGTCCCGGTCGTGGCACCGGATTCTGTCCCGGTTGCCCCTCTTCCAGGCCAGCTCTCTGCTGTGGCCAGGGAGTGCAGTGGAGGATGGCCCAAGTACTTGGGCCCTGCACCCCATGGGAGACCAGGATAAGTACCTGGCTCCTGCCATCAGATCAGCGCGGTGCGCCGGCCATTGGAAAGTGAACCAACGGCAAAGGAAGACCTTTCTCTCTGTCTCTCTCTCTCTCACTGCCCACTCTGCCTGTCAAAAAAAAATCATATATGTATAAAGTTAATTGAAAATAGCTCTTAGTTAAAAAATAAGAATGGGAATAAGTGAGGGAGGAGTAAAGGGGATAGGAGTATGAGTGGGAGGGCTGGCACAGTGGGAAAACCCTAAAGTTGTAATTATGAAATGTATGAAGTTTGTAACTGTAAAGCTGTATAGTTCTGCATACATTCCTATAGACTTATTTCTAAGGGTACAGTTTAAAAATTTACCATGGGATGCCAAATCCCCTTAAGCCGGGTGGTAAAAATAGCATTTTAAGTGTTAAAGTGATCATATGGATAGCATTAATTGTTAAAGTGATCATATAGATAGGTTTAAGTGTTTGGTAGTCATAAGAGGTAGAATTAAAAAGGAGCAAATGCTCCAACATGGGAAGCAGTCCATAAAGCATACTCAGAGAAGGACAATTGCTTTAAGTAGCACTCTGACCTCAGAATCAGCACTTAAGGTGTTCTGGTCTAGCTGAAAAGCCCATGAGAGCATTTCAGGCATGGAAAGCTAAGACACTGTGGCAAAAAAAATGTCCCACAGAAGGACCTCGGTGGGTGAGACCCCCATGGAAAGTGGTCATCAAAGAAGGATGTACTTTTCTCTGAAAGGAGGAGAGAACTTCCACTTTGTTTATGGCATTGTCTAAGTACTGATGGAGTTTGTAGATTCAGAAGGCTCCCATAGATTAGGCAGCTTATGTCAAGAGCCTCCAGTGATCACTGATGTCATACGTGAGAGTGTTAATTGTTAACAACAGGAGTCACTCTGCACTAACTTCCCTTGCAGGACCTCTGTCCTCAAAGAGTTGTATTATGAGAGTTAATAGTAAAACTTGTTCTCAAAGATTTACTTCGTTTTAGTGTATTAAGTGGAGGATATATTTATGTCTCATAGTTATGTCTAAGTGCTCACAAAAGATGTGTAAGATGTATCATTCTTTTTTAAAGTTAATTAAGTTTCTCCAAAAAAATGCTTATAAAAAAAGTGAAATCAACTTCGATATGCAGTAACTTTGAACAGCCCTTGTCTAATCTGTCAAGGAATAGCTTTTTTTTCATACAATTTGTTGAACTCTTTACTTAGTACAGAGTTAATCTTATGTATATAAAGTTAATTGAAAATAGATCTTAGTGAAAAATAAGACTGGGAATAGGAGAGGGAAGAGGAAGAGAGCTGGGAATGTGAGTTGGAGTGCAGGTACGGTGGGAAGAATCACTGTGTTACTAAAGTTGTACTTATGAAATGCATGAAGTTTGTATTCCTTAAATAAAGGGGTTTTTGGGTAAAAAAAAAAAAAAACAAAGAGTGCTTCTAGGGTCTGCGTCAGCAGCAAGGTAGAGACAGGAGCCAGACACTTGGATATGGAACATGGGTGTCTTAACAATAGGTGAAACGCCTACCCCTAAAAATACCTTTTTCTTCATACATACATACAAAGGCACACACACACACACACACACACACATACTATATAGACTCAACTTGTCTGCTTTTTTTTAAGATTTTTTTTATTTGAAAGACAGGGTGATAGAGAGTAGAAGAGACAGAGATCTTCCATCGGGCTGGTTCATTCCCCAAATGGCTGTTAAAAGCTAGCCCTGGGCCAGGCCAAAGGCAGGAACCAGGAACTCCTTCCAAATCTTCTACATGCGTACCAAGGGCCCAAGTACTTGAGCCATCCTCTGCTGCCTTCCCAGGCACCTTAATAGGAAACTGGATCAGAAGCAGAGCAGCCAGGACTAGAACTGAACTCCGATATGGGATGCCAGCATTGCAGATGGCAACTTAGATCACTGAGCCACAGTGCCAGCCCTCAACTTACCTACTTCTGGGACAGTGGGCAAACATTTATATAATAAGAAAAAGTTCCTCTGTCTCTCTCTCTTATAGCCTCCTTCTCTTTTTCCTTTGCCGCCCCTTCACTCTGGTCTGTAGGGTGTTCCCCAATAAACCCTTTCCCTTACTCCGGTGTCCGGTGTGTTTTGCAATGGCTAACATTAATATATAACGCTTGTGCCCCCTACTTCTTTTTTCTTAAAGTGTATAAGTTTGTAATGTGGCAAAAATAATATATGAATTACATAAAATATATATAAAAATTTCCTTTTATCTTTGCTATAAAGAAACTATTTCTCCAAAGGAAAAATCATGGCTGTCATGGACAAACTTATTCAATTAAAGACTGATGATGGGCCCACCTGAAAAAAAAAAGTGTAATTAATTTAACATATTACATATTCAATATGTTCCCATATCTATAACAGTATGCTACAAATATACACATATAGAAAAAATAATTAGAATGTTTACCAAAATGTTAGTGATGATTATCCCTATGATTATCCCTATGATTATCACCTTTGACAACTTTTTTTTATTTTTTAATTTTTTTTTGTCAGCCAGAGTTAGACAGTGAGAGAGAGAGAGAAAGGTCTTCCTTCCATTGGTTCACCCCCCAAGTGGCCGCTACGGCCAGCGTGTTGTGGCTGGCGTGCTGCGCTGATCCGAAGCCAAGAGCCAGGTACTTATCCTGGTCTCCCATGGGGTACAGGGCCCAAGCACTTGGGCCATCCTCCACTGCACTCCCTGGCCACAGCAGAGAGCTGGACTGGAAGAGGGGCAACCAGGACAGAATCCAGCGCCCCGACCAGGACTAGAACCTGATGTGCCGGCGCCACAAGGCAGAGGATTAGCCTAGTGAGCCGCGGCACCGGCCCTGACAACTTTTTTTAAAGACATTTATTTATTTGAAAGAGTTACAGAGAAAAAGGGAGAGAGACAGATATTCCATCTCCTGGTTCACTCCCCAAATGGCCATCCACTCGTTCTTTCTCCAGATACCCACAACAGATAGAGCTGTGCCAAGCTGAAGCCAGAAGAAAGAAGCCTCATCTGAGTCTCCTACATGGGTGGCATGGACCTAAACACTTGGGCCATATTTGCTGCTTTTCCCAGGCCATGAGCAGGGAGCTAGATTGGAAGTGGAGTAGTCAGGACATGAACTAGCCCTCGTATGGGATGCCTGCATCACAGGTGGCAACTTTCCACTGCACCACAACACTGGCCCCACCTTTGGTAGTTTTAAGCTGGGCAAGTGTTTGGTGTAACCGTTAAGATGCCTTTTGCAATGCCCTGGATTCAAATTCTGCCTCTGTTTCTAAATCCAGCTACCTACTAATGTGTACCCTGGGAGGCAGAAGGTGATGACTCGTTCTTGGGTACCTGCAGGCCTCAAAGGAGACTCACATTGGAGTTTCGGGCTCCTGGCTTCAACCTGACCCCGCTCTATCTGTTGTGGGTATTTGGAGAATGAGCAAGTGCATAGAAGATCTCTCAGTCTCTCTCTAATATTTCTCTATATCACTATAAAAGGGACCATCTTATTGGCAATGTTCTTCTATGTAATGTTAAAATAATAATTAATTATTGATATTGAAGTTTTTCCTGTTGGCCATGTTCTTCTATGTAATGTTAAAATAATAATTATTAAAATGCAAATTTTTTACCAGCTGAATATTAAATCCCACGTAAGTAGGACGTTAATTGGACATAAGATTTCACAAGAACACAACATGGAGCTGGAAGATGTATCTATTGAAAGAAGCTTCTTAATGTGTAACACAGTGATAAATCTCTATGAAAATATTTCCACAGGTATGCTGGTATCCTCCTCGGCATCACAAATACATTTGCCACTATTCCGGGAATGATTGGGCCCGTCATTGCTAAAAGTCTGACCCCTAATGTAAGTAGACAGTTTGCTTATAAACTTCAAAGGTTTGAGAGCTTCCCATCTGTCAAAGTTGAATATACAAGGGAAATTCAAAAAGTTCGATGAAAAACGGAAATAAAAGGTAAATTTGTTGTGACACAAAAAAAAGACTTTGAAATCCATACATGTTTTTTTATAGCACACATATTCCATAAACTTTATGAAAACCCCCTCATATGCATCGATTTTGAAATTGTTTTACACAATAAGTTTATCTTTTAATTCAATTTTCCACGGAATTTTCTGAAGTATTTAAAAATTCTGAATATTTTTTTAATTTGCTTTATTTATTTGAAAGTCAGAGTTACAGAGAGAGGTGGCGAGAGAGAGATCTTCCATCTGCTGATTGATTCCCCCAAATGGCTGCAACAATAAGGATGAAGCCAGGAGCTTCCTCCAGGTCTCCACATGGTACAGGGGCCCAAGGACTTGGGCCATCTTTGGCTGCTTTCCCAGGAATGTGAGTGGGGAGCTAAGCCAGAAGTAGAGCAGCTGGGACACGAACCTGCACCCTATGGGATGCCAGCACCACAGGCAGCAGCTTAACCCTGCTGTGCCACAGCGCCAGCCCCACTTCTGAAATTCTTCATCGTAACCAAAAACTAAATGCCTTAATGTTGAGAAAGTAAACTGTTTTCAACAAACACTCTTTTTACTTTAGACAGAACAATAGAACTAAGTTAATTGAGGATCTTATAGCTAAAATCACACCTATAGTTAAAATTTATGGTATTTTATCAATTAATGTGTGTGTTTGGACACATAAAAGTCATCGATGTAAAATTACTCAAAAAGTAGACCCACGAAGGTGAGGTGTCAGAAAATTACATGAGAGTGAGTGGGAACAGCTGAATAAATGGGGACTGTTTAGAGGCCCAGGGAACCTGGGAAGACCTGAAATGTGTCCACATATTTGAAGGGCTGCCAAGCAAAAGATGGTGCCTTGATCTCTGCGCCTCTGCACAGATGGAGAGAAGTTATGCGGAGACTTGGGAAATTTCCTGTTCAAAGCTGTTACCTTATAGAATGGGATGTCTGGTGAGTTAGAAAGCCCTGAAATAGTCAGACATTTATTCAAGCATTTCTAGAGTACATATTAGGATGCTAAATAACGAGGATCCAAAGACAAAAAGAGATTACATATTAGCAGAGAAGTACAGTGTGACAGAGGCTGCCAAGGGCAATGTGTGCGGAGTGCTGTGAACAGAGGAGAAAGACCTGTCTGCTCCAGGCGTACAAGTAGCATGGTAAGGGCCAGGCACACAGGCCTCCGCATGGGCACTGAGCCCTTGGAGGCTGGGTACCCTTCCGGAAGCTGGAAGGCAGCCCCAGGGCCAGATGAATAAGCAGAGGACTTTGAAAGGGTGCCTGTGCTACATAAGAACTCAAAATAGGGGCCGGCGCCATGGCTCACTAGGCTAATCCTCTGCCTGCAGTGCTGGCACCCCGGGTTCTAGTCCTGACTGGGGCGCGGAATTCTGTGCCAATAGCTCCTCTTCCAATCCAGCTCTCTGCTGTTGCCCGGGAGGGCAGTGGAGGATGGCCCAAGTGCTTGGGTCCCTGCACCCACATGGGAGACCAGGAGAAAGTATGCGGCTCCTGGCTTCGGATCGGCACAGCACCAACCATGGCAGCCATTAGGGGAGTGAACCAATGGAAGGAAGACCTCTCTCTCTGTCTCTCACTGTCTAACACTGCCTGGCAAAAAAAAAAATAGGGGTGGACATTTGGCCTAGCTGTTGGGATGGCCACAGCCCATATCAGAGTGCCTGAGTCCACTCCTGCTTCCAGCGTCCTACTAATGTGTACCCTGGAAGGTAGGAGGTGATGATGGCTCAAGTGATTGGGTCCCTGCCACCCCCACGGCAGACCTGGATTGAGTTCCTGGCTTCTGGCTTTAGCCTGGCCCAGCCCTGGCCATTGTGGACATTTGGAGAGTGAACCAGTGGATGGGGGAGCTCTCTTTTCCCTGCATGTATGCTCGCTTGCTCACTCTCTCTCTCTCTCTCTGTCTCTCTCTGTCTCCCTCTCAAATAATAAAGATTTTTAAAAACCAGAATAAACTGATGTCAGAGGCCCCTTCCAACTCCAGTTTTCTTCTGTTTAAAATATCTAAAGGAGTGGTGGAATATATTCTTTAAGAAATTAACCTCTAAAAGAGACTTTATTTTTTTCTGTTTTGCCTGTGTAATCAAATTAATAACTTGTCTAGTTCTTGGAATTTCAACATATGTTTACAGATTTTCTTAACTACCAAACAGACTGATTTCAGACGTACATATTCACCACAGATAATGTTCCTATCTCTCCTCCGTTCTCACCGTTTCTCATGCCTTACTTAAGTGGCCCTGCACCTCCATGCTACTACTTTCTCTCACTTAATATGAAGGGCTGTCACATAACGGTTTTGGGGGCTTTTTCTTTCTTTCTTTCTTTCCTTCTTTCTTTCCTTCCTTCCTTCCTTCCTTTTTCTTTTTCTTTTTTTTTTCTTTTTCTTTTTCTTTTTTGCATAAGGTTTTTCCCTAAAGTTCTGTATCTCACTATCAACACATCAGAAATGTTTAACTTTCTCTTCTTGGAGTAGTGTGGCAGCACAAGAACCTAAGTCAACACAGTACCATGTATTGCTTTCACGTATTACTGATAATCCTAGCACACCTGTTACCTAGGGTAACGTGGATTCCTGAATTAAAGTCTTGAATGTTTGTCAAGTAGAATACTGAGCTGCTTTTGGGTATGTTATATAGCATTTGTTTCATGTTATTAAAGAGAAAACAAATGTGCCAGCACCATGGCTCACTAGGCTAACTCCACGTTCTAGTCCCGGTCAGGACGCCGGATTCTGTCCCGGTTGCCCCTCTTCCAGGCCAGCTCTCTGCTGTGGCCCGGGAGTGCAGTGGAGGATGGCCCAAGTGCTTGGGCCCTGCACCTGCATGGGAGACCAGGAGAAGCACCTGGCTCCTGGCTGAGGATCAGCGCGGTGCACCGGCCACAGCGCGCCGGCTACAGCGGCCATTGGAGGGTGAACCAATGGTAAAGGAAGACCTTTCTCTCTGTCTCTCTCTCCCTCTCACTGTCCACTCTGCCTGTCAAAAAAAAAAAAAAAGAGAGAGAGAGAGAATAAATGCTTGCCTTTACAGTTGTAATTGTTTGCAGTTATAATCTGCACTGCCTCCAAAACTCTGTAGAATGGGTCAGAGTATAAATAAATAATGAAATAATTGAAATTCAAAGTGTATCTGAGGTTCAGTTTTGTTATAAACAAAGCAGCATTCTCTAAAAACTGGTAGTATTTTTCAACGAACTGGGAGCTGTGAGAGATTTCTGGTACAACTGATTGATTTTAAGTCACTCATTGCCTGCTAGTAACAAGGGCGCATTATTTTATCCTGTAGCCCACACAGAGCAGCTCTGTCTTAGGAATCCTGAGAAGCTGCCTGAAACATTTCTTTCTGGAATAACATGTAGTTATTGACAGACTCATTCCCGAGAATGGTGACACATCATTAGCATGTCTGAATTTTAGTCACTAACAGTTAAGATGGGTTTCTAACATTCTTGTTTTTTTGTTTTAAGATTTGCTTATTGGCCAGCACCGCAGCTCAATAGGCTAATCCTCCACCTAGCGGTGCCAGCACACCGGGTTCTAGTCCCGGTCTAGTCCCGGTCGGGGCGCCGGATTCTTTCCCTGTTGCTCCTCTTCCAGGCCAGCTCTCTGCTGTGGCCCGGGAAGGCAGTGGAGGATGGCCCAGGTGCTTGGGCGCCTGCACCCATGTGGGAGACAAGGAAAAAGCGCCTGGCTAGTGGCTTCAGATCAGTGCAGTGCGCCGGCCACAGCGCGCCAGCCGTGGCAGCCATTGGAGGGTAAACCAACGGCAAAAGGAAGACCTTTCTCTCTGTCTCTCTCTCTCACTATCCACTCTGCCTGTCAAAAAAAAAAAAAAAATTGCTTATTTATTTAAAAGTCAAAGTTACACAGAAAGTGGAAGAAACAAAGAGGGAGAGATTGATTTTCCATCCACTGGTTCACTCCCCAAATGATCACAGCAGCCAAGGCTGAGTCAGGCAGCAGCCAGGAGCCAAGGAGCTGCTTCCAGGTCTCCCTCCTGGATGCAGGGGCCCCAGCACTTGGGCCCTCCTCCACTGCTCTCCCAGGCACATTAGCAGGGAGCTGGATCAGAATCAGAGCGGCCGGGACTGAAACAGTGCTCATATGGGGTGCTGACATTGCAGATGGCAGCTTAACCTGCTGCAGCACAATGCTGGCCCCTCTAAGAGCCTTTTGTGACTTAAATATGTCAGTCTCAGACAAGTAGAAAAATCGCAGCATGCCACTTTATTTCTCCAGGTTTTTCTTTTATTTCCAAAATGACCTCTTTCTGGCTTCTTAGTCCCTTCTCTTTTTCTTCCTCATTGCCTGTGTTTTACTGTTTTGTTTTGTTTTTTCTTTTTAATGCTGCAGAGGTAGCTTTCTCACTAGATAAATTATAAAACTCCGAGAAAGGATTGTTGGGAGAAGTCACGTGACCCAGGGATTTAGCGAACTGATGTTTTTATGTTACTGGATTATACACTGAGTGATCATTGCTCTCTATAGACAGATGTCACCCATCTTCAGCTTTGTGTGCCACTGAGGGTCTTTCACCCTGGCCGGGCCTCCCTCTGATATCCGAGACCCTCAAACCTGCACTTCAGTGTCCATCTCAATTCCTCCTGACTTGATCAGCCTGACTCCTCGCACCTGAGATTTCAGGCGATGGCACACAGGCATAACTTCCCTAATAACACATGATTGAGGGACACCCCACACCTGTTGCTTTCAGTGAACTTTTCATTGAAACATAATGTATTTTTAGGAGGCACAAATCCTTTAAGTATAGAACTAAATGGATTTGCGCAATATGAATATATCTGTGTCACCAGCACTTAATATTCCCCAGGGACCCTTCCCCCCATTCCTCCCTCATCCCCACAAGGGGAACCACTACCCTGCCTTTCAACACCGTGGTTAGTTTTGACTGATTTTGAGCTTCATATAAATGGAATCATTCAGAATGTACTCTTTTCGTATAGCTTCTTGGGCTGAACATATTTTATTTGTGTTGTAGCTTTTTTCATTCTCGTTGCTGTGAAATAGTGCAGTGAACAGAATACACTACAGTTCTGCTGACAAGCATGTGGGTTGTTTCAAGCATGGGGCTTTTCTGAAGAGTAATTCTGCTGTTACTGGTTTTCATAAAGTGGGCTACACTTGATCTTAGCCAAAAGGCCGAGAAGCGATTGTAAAGTGGGCTACAGACAGTTGTCTTACTTGCGTTTTTTTTTCTTTCTCTGTAGAACACCATTAGAGAATGGCAAATTGTTTTCTGTATCGCTGCTGCTATTAATGTATTTGGTGCCATTTTCTTTACACTGTTCGCCAAAGGTGAAGTGCAAAACTGGGCGCTCGATAATCACCATGGACACAGACACTGAAGGAACCAACAAATAATCCTGCCTGTATTAATGTATGTTTATTTATCATGTAACCAAAAGTGCCTTTGATATTTTTAATAAGTGAGCATTCTAAATACCAAAAAATTATACTTGTATTAAGTGTTTAAGGCTTATAATCATGAAATGTCACTAGTTCCCAGATTAGCAAATTAGTGATTATAATGATTAATAATATATGTGCTGGACCTTATACGTTAGGTTCACACACCTGGCTGCAAGTCAAGCAACATGAAGTAAGGGACTTCTACTTATTTTTAAGGGCCATACAAAAGGGAATGAGCTGAAATGGACTTCTACCCCCTGATACCTTTGCTTAATTGAACTACATAATAATTCTCAGTTTCTGCTGAGCACCTGTTTTCGTCTACTTTCTGTGTACAAATTATTTTATATCAGCTCCCCTGACACTTAGGTGTCAAACTTGCGCACCAGGGAGCTGCCAGCCACTGCATAATCCACCCTGGCAACTGGACTGAGGGAAGCTTGCCCAGGCAGCTGCCAGGCATTCCCTCCCTGGCTTCGGGGACCACATGCCCAGCATCCATCAGAGGCACGCTCCAAACCCAGGGTCGGCGCCAAGTCTTAGAGTGGTGTCCTTCCTTCCTTCCAGGGCAGGTCACGTGCAGACAGAGCCCTGAGACGGCAGGAGCAGTGAGATCCGCAGCTCCGATCTTACTGTACCTCAGACTCCCTTCCCAACACACAGAAACGTTGGCTTGGCGTGTAACCTTCAAAAGAAAACTGATACCCGATAAGTCGCAAATATCATCTTTGCCTAAAACTGCTTTCACATGGAGCAGAATGTAAATTTCCCATTTCTGTGGGTTTTTTTTTTTTTTTTTTGAGCTATGCTGGAATTTTTTTTTTAATTTTTTACTCAATTTTTTTTGTGATCTGTCTTTATATAAGCTTCTGTTTGCAGTTTAAATTTAAAGTGACTTTTAAAGGCCATATCACCCAAGACCACTGTAATCATCTTTATCACTGGTTTCTGAAATCATGTTTTCCCAGGTTTTTTTCTGGACTGTCTTCTGGTGGTTTGTGAGCATTTTGGGATTTAAAACTTGATTTATATTGTGTTGTGTTTGTTCCACACTTCCTGTAACCTTTTAACTAAAACTGTTCAGTGTAACATGATGTGAATACATTTGTGTAAATTTATCTTCAAATTTGTAAATAGCTTTAAGTTGCTCTGGTGATACTTGTTTTATAAATCATCAAAATAAACCTTTTTCGCACTGATTTTTGGATCTAGTTGTTTTGTGATGATCTTTTTTTAAATGTTGATTTGTTTTATTTTCATCTCTTTGAAAGGCAGGGCAACAGAGAAAGAAGGGAGATTTTCCATGTGCTGGCGTAGTCCCCAAATGGCCACAAGAGCTAGGGCTGAGCCAGCCTGAAGTCAGAGCCTAGCTGAAGCTCCATCCAGGCCTCCCACTTGGGTGGTGGGGGCCAAGCACTTGAGCCACCATCTGCCACTTCCCAGGATGCATCAGCAGGAAGCTGGAGAAGTGGTGCCAGGACTCGAACAGGCACTCTGATAGGAGATACAGCATCCCAAGCAGGGGCTTAACCCACTACACCACAGTGCCTCCCCTTTGGTATTTTCCAGTGTCCACACTGACAGTTTTACACCTTTTCTGTGTCTTCTTCAAGCTACTGGTAGACTTCTGCACGGTCTCTGCCACCACCGGGCTGAGGAGACAAGGCCGTCCGTCTAAGTGAAATAGCAACAGAAGTCTCCATTGCCAGCCCCCTGCCTGTCCTAGCTTAGAAAAAGGGTCCACTCTTCCTCCCAAAGCAGATACCTACATCACTGGCTCTCTTCTGTCTGCCTCTTCTAAGAACGTGCTTCAGTTGTTCCTCTCTAAGTTGCTTCTTCAGTCTCCCAGTCATCTTCTATCCCAAAGACACACAAGTCTTCTCTAACTGTTAAACAAAGACGAGGGGCAGGTATTTGGTGCAGTGGTTAAGACACTGCTTGAAATGCCTGCATCCTATATTGGAGTGCCCTGAGTTCGAGTCCAGACTCCACTCCCAATTCCAGCTCCTGTTACTGTGCACCCTGGGAGGCAGCCCGTGATAGTTCAAGTACTTAGGGCCCTGCCACCCACATGGAAGACATGGATTGAGTTCCTGGCTCCTGGCTCAGCCTGATCTTTTGCAGGCATCTGGGGAGTGAACCAGCCAGTGGGAGATTCTCTCTTTGTTTGTGTGTATATCTCTTTATCTCTCTCTCTCTGTCTGTTTTTCTGCCTTTTGAATAAACAAATAAAAGTGTGTTTTAAAAGATGAAAGTCTCCTGTGGACATGAAAACATATGAGAGTTCTTCCATAAGTTCATGGAAATGTGTATTATGAAAAGACTACCAGGCCAGTGCCGTGGCTCACTTGGTTAATCCTCCGCCTGCAGCGCTGCCGGTGCTGGCATCCCATGTGGGCACCTGGTTCTAGTCCCGGTTGCTCCTCTTCCAGTCCAGCTCTCTGCTGTGGCCCAGGAGGGCAGTAGAGGATGGCCCGGGTGCTTGGGTCCCTGCACCTGCGTGGAAGACCAGGAAGGGGCACCTGGCTCCTGGCTTCGGATCAGCATAGCTCTGGCCGTAGCGGCCATTTGGGGGGTGAACCAGCAGAAGGAAGACCTTTCTCTCTGTCTCTCTCTCTCACTGTCTAACTCTGTCAAATAAAAAAATTTTAAAAATTAAAAAAAGACTACCTAGATCTCAGTTTGCACCAAAATAAACTTACCTTTTAATTCCATTCATCCGTGAACTTTCTGAAGTGCCCACATATATACAGAATATCTGTAGAATAATACTCAGAAACTGGAAAGAGCAAGTTTCCTCTAGAGAGAGGAATCAGGCAACCAGGGATAGGGAGAATTAATTTTTGCTCTACTAAACGTAGCAGTGTAATCTGTTCAGGTGAATACGTCATTTCAAAACCAAACACCTGTTGCTAAGGCTGCTGTGTAGTCACCTCAGGGTTCATTTCAGCTGCTTCCTGGACAACCCCAGCTGCCTTCCTCTTTGCACCTAAGACTTTATATCCCACCTCACCCCTCCACTCCACGCCAAATAAAACTGCTGTTCCTGCCACCTTCTTTATTCGTGTTAAAGGTACCATTCCCCCAGGACTCGGACTTGGGCCTGCAGTCATTTCTCCTCCTCCTTCCTCCCCAGTCTCCCCCAACCTCTCTTTTCCCATTTCAGTGTTTTTCCTGTCTCCAAAAAACATTGTAAGCCCTTTGCCATCTCCAAAAAAAAAAAAAAAAAAAAAAAAAGCCCTTGTGGCTTTTGTTTCCATTGGCTATAGACACATTAGGTGGCCTCAGTGCCTGCAGTCTGAACCTCTTCTGCCCCAGCTCCCCACGAGTGCTAGGTCAATGGTTCCAATATATGTAACCTCCCAGATAAGGGTGGTCCCCAAGAACAGCCTCCATGGCTGCCCTCCTCACTCATCAGCCAGGCTTCTCCAGTCTCAGCCCCATCCTCGGCCCCCTTGCCTTCTGGCAGCAACGCCTGGCTACTTCACACACACACACACACACACACACACACACACACACACACATTACCTGTTCTCCACTTTCCCTATTCATTTCATTCCTCGGGCCTGGAAGTGCTCTTCAGCCCCCCCTCCTTCATGACCCCTGGTTTCTTCTACCCTTCCTGATTCAGATGTGGTATCTTCCTTTGATCCACTGAAACACTATTTGGGTGTGTTGTTGTTTTTGAGATTTTTTGCCTTTATTTTAAACTCCAGGATGAGGTTCAGTTATGAGAAAGAGATCATTTCTTCATTCAAAAAAAAAAAAAAAATTAAGGGCCTACTCTTCTTTGCCAGGCAATAAGGATACAAAGATGTACTTGACATAGCTCTTTCTGTCCCTGGACTCAGTCTGTCTCCCTGACCTCCATCTCCTCCCATATAATACTTAAGAACACACATAGTAGATTCACTTCGAGTATCCTGAAGGCGTGGCTCATTTGATCTCAGCAGTCTCCTTCATAACACCTGCTTAGCCCATGTCAGTTGTTTAATAGTCGGTAAAACCCTCCTTAGTTAAATGAACCATGGAATGAATTTTTCATCTCACTTTTGTAATATGGTGTTTTGGTTTCAAAAACAATAGTTCAATAACTACCAACACTTTGAATGAAAAAATGTTATGCTAACTTCAAAATAACTTAAAAATGGCCATGATCATTCATGGTTCTGAAAGTCTTTGAGAATACCTTAGTTCTGTATAGGCGAACTACTTCTCCTGGTGTGACTCCACAGATTCACTGAGCATTCATTACGTGCCAGGCATTTTTCTTTGCACAAGGGATACAGCGGTGAAAAGGCAATCCCCTCTTCTCAGGAGGCTCACCCTCTTATTTATCAAACCTTCTTCTTCCGAGCTCCGAGCCTTTGAAAATTCCTTGCAAAAACATTATCCACCCAACAGTCAGATCCGGGGAGAATGAGCGTGCCAGCTGACCTTGAGAATCAAGTTTAGGAAAGAAACAAAGACAAACGCTGCAGTGAGCAGTCTGCATTAGCCACGACAATGTCCTTCTTCAGCCTTAGTTTCAGTTTCAAGAAATCGGAAGATACTTGAATGTCAACCCTGTTGGGAAGTGGAGTATGGAATCTCCTCTCCGGGTAGCACACTGCTGTACAAAATAAAATTCCCCTAACAGAAAACCACCAGTGTCGGATTTGAACTGGAAGGCAGGAAGAGCACTATAGGAAATTGCCTGGTTGTCCTCGGAAAAAGCACACACGTTATGTCAGATAAACAGACATGCACTAAATGTCTAATTTCAGTTAAAGGATACATTATCTTTCTCATAGAAATGTAAATTGCGATGGAACACAAAGCCTTGTCAGATGCCTCTGCCTCTGGCAACAAAAGCCAGCTATGAAAGTTTTTACTCTGAAAGGCAAATGTAGAAAATTCTTCCTAAGAGCCCTAAGAGGTGAGTACAAGTGGAACGGAAAGGAAGTGAAATGTATCGAGGTTGCCTCCCCCTCTGCTCCCCTGCCCCATGAGGAAGAACACTAGTAATTTTCCAAGCGCCTGTTTGCTTTTACTTTATCTTGGTGCTGGGGGAGGAGGAAACTTGGAAGTTCCACGTCACTGCCTACCCTGCGCTTGTGAGTGAGAAAGCCCTTAGTGTACAGCTGTGCTGACAAAGGATTAAAACTCCTCGTCCCTCCCACACCCTCATGCCATAACAGTCTAATCCTTTTTTTTTTTGGGGGGGGGGGGAGACCTTATGTGTATTGTATTAAATCTTTTCCTTAAGCACTGTATTGGCAGAAACAACTGGAATATGCTAATGTTTCCAACAGTGTCTGTCCCTCCAGAGAGCAAGTGTGCAGCCGGTCCCTGTCTTCCTTCAGAGCGCTGCCGATGCTGTAAGCATTTTACAGTTCCCATCCCACAGTCTGTAATGGGAGCGTTCCCCAGAAGGTGAGCTGCGAACAAGAGCAATATGGATAGGATAGATGATCTGGTCCTTGGAATGCTCAAGACCTGCTTTGTGTGAATAAACCAGGAAATTCACATCTGAGTTGTACAAACCACCTAGACAATATCTAGTGGGACGCACTTCCTTTTTTTTTTTTTAAATCACTACAAAGATATTTCAGATATCTCTCATACTTTGAGTTGTGTGGCCATCAGTGGGGGAAGCTTACCCCAGGGCATTCCCAAGTCTGTTGGCCATTCCCAGCTGCACGGAGAAGCCTCTGACACCAGCGCTTGTATGGACCCCTCCCATACGTGGCCTCAGACCTTTCTGGGTAGCTCCCTCGGACGCCCGTCCTGTCTGTAAGCTCTTGCTCTTTGAGTCACGCTGTAAAATGGAGTCCGTGGAAGCTGATGAGGAACAGCAGTTTCTCTCCAGATTTAGGACGGCCGGGGATGTAGGCAGGTCTGGGATGCTCTGCACTAACTCTCTGTCTCTCCATTCTTCTACGGCGAGTCTGAGGAGAGGAAAAAAGAGGAAGAAGGGTGGAATGACCTGGACCAGGACGATCTGAGACAGCCAAGTGTGTAAAGACTGAAACAGTGAAGACTTGTGTTCTAAACTGAATACAGCACTCCCTAGTATTATCGCACGATACATAACAAGATTTATAAATTTCCCCAACTAGAGATCCATGCCAGGTACTGTTTGAGAGTCTACAGTCAACATTTGTTTAATCCTCATCACAGCCCTCTGGTGTAGGTATTAGCACCACCATTTTTTACGTGAGAAAACTGAGATAGCTGCACAGCTAAGATACACTAACAGAGACAAGATTCACACCAAGTCTTTCCAATGGTAAAGAAAACCTCTTTCCTCGTGTGCTATCGTATCTTTTCCATCAAAAGTCACACCTGCGCACTGTTGATGAGCATAAAAATCATCACACTGCTTTTGGAGGGTAATTTGGCTGTAAGTCAAAAATAAATGTATATTCTTCAAACCAGCTATTTTATCTATAGTAATATATCCTAAAAACATACTGGTTAAGCATATACACATTGTTGGGATATTGTCAATTTTCCATCAGCACAGAAATTGTTGAATAAGTTGTGGTGCAGCCACAGGAGAGAATGCTGTGCACCATTAGAAAGAATGAGAACAGAGGCCGGTGCTGTGGCGTAGCGGTTAAAGCCGCTGCCTGCAGGGCCGGTATCCCATATGGGAACCGGTTTGAATCCCATCCAGCTCTCTGCTATGTCCTGGGAAAGTAGTAGAAGATGGCCCAAGTCCTTGGGTCCTTGTACCCATATGGGAGACCCGGAAGAAGCTTCTGGCTCCTGGCTTCGGATCAGCCCAGACCCAGCTGTTTCAGCCAATTGGGGAGTAAACCAGCAGATAGAAGATTCTCATTCTCTCTCTCTCTCTCTCTCTCCTCTCTTGAGTCATGATTTCCACCACCTTCTTCCAGATTTGGCAAACCTGCTGGTGCTAAGCATAAGTCCTCCGTATCTGATGATTGTATTTTCAGTAAAACCCATACAGAATAGATGAAATAAATAACCATCAATCAGTAACTTGGTACCAACAGGAGTTTCAGTCCTTGAGGCCATCAGATACAATTTTGGCTGCACAACAGATTAAGCTGCCTCCTATAACACTGGCATCCCATATGAGTACCAGTTCAAATCCTGGCTGCTCCACTTCCAATCCAGCTCCCTGCTAATGTGCCAGGGAAAGCTGCAGAAGATGGCACCAATACTTGGGGCCCTGCCACCCATGTGAGAGTGCCAGGTGGAGTTCCAGGATCCTGACTTCAGCCTGGCCCGGCCTGGGCCATTGCAGCCATTTGTAGAATGAACTATCAGATGGAAGATCCCTTCCTCTCTCTTTCTCTCTCCCTCCCTTGCTCTCTGCCTTTCAAATAAATAAATAAACCTTTGAAAACATTTTGATTCCTTGAGTCTTCATGACTAACGTTTTTCCAGTATATTATTATTATTTTAGAAGCAGATAGATACACACAAAGATCTCCCAATCACTAGTAGACTCCCAAATGCCCACAATAGCTAGGGCTGGGTCAAGTCAAAGGCAAAAACCGGCGCTGTTAACGCCCTGGCCGGAAGTGCCGGCACCCCATATGGGCTCCAGTTCAAGTCCCGGCTGCTCTTCTTCTGATCCAGCTCTCTGCTATGAGCTGGATAGTTCACTCTGCTATGGCCCGGGAAAGCAGTAGAAGATGGCCCAAGGCCTTGGGCCCCTGCACCCATGTGGGAGACCTGGAAGAAGCTCCTGGCTCCTGGCTTCAGATCGGCACAGCTCTGGCTGTTTCAGCCAATTGGGGAGTGGACCATTGGATGGAAGACCTCTCTTTCTCTCTCTGCCTCTCCTCTCTCTCTGTAACTCTGATTTTCAAATAAATAAATCTTAAAAATAAATAAACAAATATTTAGAAAACGGGTCAGCCATTTTCTTCTTGTCTCCCTTTTTTGCCACCTTTGGGGAGGTTCTTGTTCTTGCCAATCACCATGATGGTGCTAAGAGAGAGAAAAGATTGTTGATTTTTTTTAAATGTAAGAGCTTACTGAGATAAAATTCATATATGATAAAAATTCTTTTTTAAAGAGTATAATTCCTTGATTTTTAGTGTATCCAACACCCCAAAAAAAGACACTAGCACTTGTTCTCCATGCCCCTCTCCCCTCAGCCCCTGCCCACCACTAAGGTACTTTCTGCTCTACAGGTATCTTTTCTATAAGTGGAATCATGTAACATGCTGTCTACTGTGACTGGCAGCTTTCTCTTAGCGTAATGCTTTCTTTCTTTTTTTTTTTTTTTTTTTTACGATTTATTTATTCATTTGAAAGGCAGAGTTACAGAGAGGCAGAGGCAGGAGTCTTCATCTGCTGGTTCACTCCCCAGATGGCCATAACGGCCATAACGGCCATAACGGCCATAACGGCCATAACGGCCGGAACTGCGCTGGCCCGAAGCCAGGAGCCAAGAGCTTCTTCCCATGCTTGTGCAGGGGCCCAAGGACTTGGGCCATCTTCTACTGCTTTCCCAGGCCATAGCAGAGAGCTGGATCAGAAGTGGAGCAGCCGGGACTCGAACCGCCGCCCATACGGGATGCCAGCACCGCAAGTCGGCGGCTTTACCCGCTACACCGCAGCGCTGGCCCCAGAATAATGCTTTCGAGGTTCATCCTGTTACAGCGCCTATCAGTCCTTCATTCCTTCTTATTGCCAAATAATATTTCTCATGAATTCACCATTCTTGTTTATTCATTCATCTGTTGATGGACCTATTTAGTCACTTCTACTTTGTGACAGTTGTGAACAGTATTTCTTTGAACATTCATATACAGGTGTTTTGTATTGGCTTGTATTCTTAATTAGCTTGAGTATAGTGGTTCCAGTTTTGTTTGAATAAAATATGCATCCATACACCAATACGTTAACAGCGATTATTTCTAGATAGTGAATTACAGGAAATTTACTTTTTTCTCCTTTGTATTTTTTTAAATTTCTGAAAGTTAAAATAAATGGGGCAGGAGTTGGGTCTAGCAGTTAAATGCCAGCCCTCCAGATTGAAGTGCCTGGCCAAGTTCCTGGCTCTGGCTTGGGACCCTCGCTTCCTGCCACTGCAGACGCTGGGAACCAGCACTGGATGGGTCCCTTTCTCTTATGTGGGAAATCAACTGTTTTAAGCATTTGCGGAGTGAATCAGCAGATGCGAGTTCTCTCATTCTCTCTGCCTCTAAAATAAATATATATTTTTTAAAACAGGAAAAATATGCATTTTTTTAAAAAAATACAAAAATTCAGAGACAGCCGTAGAATTGTCCCCGCTGGCTGTGGAATCCCAGACCCAGAGTCCCTGGTCCTGGAACTCCAAGGTCCCCACGAGTGTCATCCCCTCAAACTATACCGCGCAGCCAGCGCAGGGCAGTCAAGTGGCTTCCGGCTGACAAAGTGGCCCTTGTTGATATTCATGTCAGCCCACAGGCTGTGCCAAATGACCCATATTTACTTGCCAGAAACACAGACTCTCTCCTGGAGGATGTCATTCAGCTCTGCCACTTTATCCACTCCTTGATCCCGGAGTAAATCCCCGCCAACTTTCACAGTAAGGATTTTACATTTGTTAAAAAAAAAAAAAATACTTCGTAAAGGTCGGATGTTGAAAGCACGCACACACACACACACACACACACACACACACTTCACAAGCTTGGAATGCACAGCCCTCACCATCCCCCACCCCGGATCACTTGACCCCGCACACTAAAAGCACGCTCCAGATTCGAGCCACTTGGGGGCGAAACTCGAGCTGCGGGCATTTCTCCGCGGGGTGGGGCACGGCAAATATTTGTCGCTGTCCGGAAACGCGAGTTTGACTCATCTTTTAGCTGACTCGCGAAGCAGAGCTCCGAGAGGCCGCGTTTCTTTTGTCTGAAAGAGGACTATTGCAGCGCCCATCTCTGCGCGCGGAGAGCACACAAAGAGGAATTTTTGAATGACTCAGCCAGCGCGCGGCGGGCGCGGCCTGGGGACAATGGAAAGTCACCGCGGGGCCCCGGAAGCGGCGTCCGCGCCCGCCCGCCCGGCCGCTAGGACCGGCCGCTGGGGGCAGCAGGGGCGCTGGGCAACAGGTGACTTTCAGAACCCTCACGTCTTGTTGTGTAACAGCTCTCTCGATGCCCATCTAGTTACGCTGATTTTTGGAAAATCCCACACGAACACCGGGACCTAAAAGCCCCTTGGGCAAGCGAACGACAGAAGCCAGGAGACCCCCACCAAGTCCGCGTGGGGGCGGGACGGGGCGGGGCGCCCTGCACGTGTTTTCGTAACTCGGCAGAAAAAAAGTGTCGTGAAAAAAAGTCTTTGCGTCCAGCCGTGAGTGAGGGCTGCGCTGTGGCTGGAGGAGGCCTCCCGGGAGCCTCGCGGGACGCGGTTTCCCCTGCTCAGGCGAAACCTTGGCGCGAGGCCTGGCCGAGATCGTGGGCGGAAAATGCAGTGGTGCAGTTCAGGATCTGTTGAGCTCGGGGTTTCTTATGGGGCACCCAGCTACTCTCGAGGAATTTAGGGCTGCAGCCAACTTTAAAAATCGATACAAGTGTTGAATACCCGGGGGTTTTGTCCTGTCTGTTTGCTTGTGCGGCTGGTGGGAGGAAGAGGGGGATGGAAAGAGAGCCACGCTAGGGCTGGCCGGCTCTAAATCTCTCCAGGAAGCTGCATCAGTCCGCCAGGGAGGCTGGCCTGCAGCCGGCCCGGTCGCCCAAGACTTTCACCAGCTTCAAAGCCAGGGGCGCCATCCAGCTGCACAAGTTACCCGTGTAAATCTCCCTGTCCCCCACAATACTACTACACTAACCCTGTTACAGTGGTACATGCACGTCCATCTTTGCCCCTCTCTTTTTGCGATTGCTGGGGTGACCATGTAAACCAAGGCGTTTAAGTGGGAAAGGGATGCTACTAGTAATTACACCTGGACAACAGCACAAAGCTGTCACAGGCAAACTGAGACATAAATATAGTCACCCTGGGGGACGTGAGCAATTCATCTAAATTCACAAAACATTCCTGACTCCACACACTCTCTGGGAGAGGGAGGCAGGCAAAGGGGCTATTTAAAAAGAAAAGTCATCTGGGGCAGGGGTTGTGACCCAGCCAGTTAAGGCCTCACTTGGAACACCCGTGTCCCCTGTGGGAGTGCCCGGGTTCTGGTCCAGCGCTGCTAATTAGCTTCCTGCTAATGTGCCTGGTAATGCACTAGAGGGTGGGCCGAAGGCTTAGGTCCCTGCCCCGCATATGGGGGACAAGGATGGAGTTCCTGGCTGCTGGTTGTGGCCTGGCCTAGCCCCCGCTGTTGCTGCCATTTGTGGAGTGAACCAGAAGATGGAAGTTCTCCCTCCGTCTTCCCCTCCCTCTCCCTCCAAGTGAAGACAGAAACTGTGGTGACACATTTTCAGCAAAATGGTGGCAAGGTGTGCAGAGGGGAAAATTGTCTGCAAAATGTTAATTTTCCCCTTCCTCTCCCCTTCCAATAAATAACTAAATTTTAGAAAAGAAAAAAAGTCACTCCAATTCAACGCTGCATTTTGGAAAATATCCTATTTTGTTAAGAATGCCTAGATTGGGACTGGCACTGTGGCAGAGCAGGCGTCCCATATGGGTACCAGTTGTTGTCTCAGCTGCTCCACTTCCAATCCAGCTCCCTGCTAATGCACCTGAGAAAACAACTGAAGATGGTGCAAGTCCCTGGGCCCCTGCACCCATGTGGAAGACCTGGAAGAAGCTCCTGGCTCCTGGCTTCGGCCTGGCCCAGCCCTGGCAGTTGCAGCCATCTGGAGAGAGAACCAGTGGATGGAAAACCTTTCTCTCTCTCTTCCTTTCTCTCTCTCTAACTCTGCCTTTCAAATAAATAAATACATCGTTTATAAAAATACTTGGATCTAGTTAATCACTTTGCTCTGCTTTTGTTACATACTTGGAGATTGGTTCGTAAACGCAGGCCACGATTTCTGTGGACATCGGCAAGGCAGGGATCAGGTGCTGCAGGAGGTGTGACTCCTGCCTCATTGTGCTTCACTACCCAACAGCGGGATTTCTTCACACAGGGTTCACTGTGCATTATCCTTATACACATACAGATATCAGTTACATGTATACAGGGTTTGAAAAACTAGATTTTTTTCTGACTATAGCCTCCTAGCTGACTCACTAGAGATAGCAGACCAATTTTTTTTAAGATTTATTTATTTTTTCAAAGGAAGAATTAGAGGGGGTGGGGGAGAGAGAAAGACAAAGAAAGAGACAGAGAAAGAGAAATCTTCCATCTGCTGGTTCATTCCCCAAATGGCCACAACAGCAAGGGTGGGTCCAGGCCAAAGCCAGGATCCCAGAGTTTTTCCTGGTCTCTCAAGTGGATGCAGGGGCCCAAGTACTTGGACCATCTTCCACTGCTTTTCCAGATGCATTAGCAGGGAGGTGGATTGGAAGTGGAGCAGCCACGATTTGAACCAGTGCCCATATGAGATGCCAGCATCACAGACAGAGGCTTAACCTGCTACACCACAAAGCCGGCCCCAGCAGACTAATTTTTTAAAACTTTACTCCACCTACTATGTGCAGACATTGTATATTCTAAGAACTTCAGAGCGACTCATTCAATTCTCACAACTCTATGAAGTACGTACTATGGTTACCCCATTTTACAGATAGGGAAACTGAGCGAGGCAAGGTTAAGTAAATTGCCCAAAAATCTAAAAGTAAATTGCATAGGTGGGATTAGAACCCAGGCATTCTACTGTTAGAGCCAGCACTTCCTAGCACTAAATTATGTCAGCCTGACCTGTGAGTGCTCCCTGCAGGCAACAGGAGAGGTGTGAACCGGCTCATTTGCTAAGGTCCTTAGAGATGTGTTTTATTGCTGCCCAGCCCTCTGATAAATGTTCCCATCGGACATAGAATAAAGCTGCTACTAGGATTCACCCCAGTGGGGTAAGGCCGTTAGCAGAGTGACCCACTCTCCTTTCTCTCTAACCCTGAGCTTCAGCTACATGAAAATTCCTGATTGTACTTTCCTGCCCCAGCATCTCCCTGTGCCTTTTCCCTCCTCCGGGAAGGCCTCCCAAGCCATCCCTGTCCACCTGGCTTCTTCAGTGAAACCCCAACTACTGCTAAGGTCCAGGGCCAAACTGGCATTCCACTGCCACACAAGACAGAATCGCTCCAAAGGCTGAAATCCTACAGCCATTATCTGCACCACTCACAGGCCTACACGTCTTATCTCCCCGACTCAGCAATTTCTTTTCCCCACAACACTTAGCACAGCACATTTTCACATAAATAGTTTTCAGTGAATGTATAGTCCCGCATTGTTTGCCCTTCATCCATTTTCTCTTTTAAATATCTGAAAAGAATTAGAATGCGTTGATTATCTCGAAAACAGAAGACTTTTTCTTTCTAAAAAAAAAAAATCATTTTGTTCAGGACTCTGTCCCTCTCCCATTCTGGAAGTAGACCTTGCTTTGGCAAGCTGATGCTATCCAATAGAAATAAAAAGCAAAAAGAAAAGCAAGTCATATATATAATTTTAAATTTCCTAATAGCCACATTAAAAAAGTAAAAATAAGGGGGCTGGCATTGTGTTGTAGTGGGTTGATCCACCACCTGCAATGCTGGCCTCTCATGTGGATGCTGGTTTGAGTCCCCGCTGCTCCATTTCCAATCTGGCTCCCTGCTAATGCACCTGGGAAAGCGGTGGAAGATGGCTCAAGTACTTGGAGCCCTGCATCCACATGGGAGACTCAGATGAGGCTCTGGCTTCAGCCTGGCCCAGCCCCAGCTGTTGTAGTCATTTGGGAGTAAACCAGCAAATAGAAGATCTCTCTCTCCCCTTCTTTCTCTCTATAACTCTTTCAAATAAATAATAAAATAAATCTTTTAAAAAGAGATTTTGCTTGCGTGTGTGTATCATCTGGTAAGTATTTTATACTCACAACACATTGAGACCAAACACATTTCAAGTGCTCAGTAGTCTCCCATGGCTGGACACAGCAGGTCTGAGTTTATGGGACCAGCATTCTCATGGCATCTAGTATTGGTCAAAGAGGGCTGAGCTAAAGAACCAAGTAAGGCTTGGGGCTGAGCCCATGAAAGCAAAGAGGTTTCTGCCTGCCGGCAGTGACGCAGGAATCCTGTGGCTATGGCAGCTACTGGCAGCCTTAGTGAGAATCACCTTGGAACCATGAGGGAAAACCAACAGGACTGGTGTTAGGATGACAGCCAAGATGGAGTGTTGCTCCCCCACTCGCAGAGGAACGACACGGGACCCTGCACTGTTCTCTTTGCCCGGCCCTTCCCGGGTTTGCTGCCGCTCCCCCACTCGTGAAGGAAGGACGCCGTCCCGGGTTAGCTGCCAGCTGCCGGCCCCCCTCCCCCGCCTCCACGGAGGGGCGGCACCCCCGCCGCTTTCCCCACTTCCACGGAGGAGCGGCACTCACTGGCCGGCTCTCTCAGGGGTTGCTCAGGGGTTGCTCAGATGTTCCTGGTGCATGTTGTCTCTCTCCTCCTTTATAGTCCTCTTCCACCAATCCAAGCTCTGCTGCCCACACGCCGAACACGCTGCTCTCCTCCAATCAGGAGCAGGATCAGCTCCTGCAGCTTATTAGTTGAATTGGTCAGCTGTGTGGAAGCTGTTTGCTCTCTCTCAGCGCCATATTGTGGGAGTGGGAAATCAGATGCATAGAATTAGTCTTAGTTCCAGTAATTTAGTCTAGTCTCGGTTGCTCCCCACAATAGAGGTAGCAGGAATGAGAAAACTAAAAGATCTCTGGGTCTTAAGGGACATCACTGACCAAATAGGACCCAGAGGTCACCCTGCTTCTGGTTATAAAAAACATTACATTTGTCTTTTGTTTAAGGCAGACTCAAGGTTTTTATACATCTGAGAACATCCCAGCATCAGAGCTGACCCTTAAATCCATGTCTGCAACCTCTATAACCAGACTTCTCTACCAGGACGCCTCTTTAGAAAGATTCTGGGGAGCACAATGGGTTAAGCTGCCACCTGCAACACTAACACTCCATATCAGAGTGCAGGTCTGAGTTCAGCACTCCGCTTCAACTCCACTTCTGATCCGGCTTCCTGCTAATGCACCTGGGGAGGCAGCAGATGATGACTCAAGTGAGGACCCCCGACACCAACATGGGAGACTTGAATGGAGTTCCTAGCTCTTGGATTCACCTTGGCCCAACCCTGGCTGTTGTGGGGATTTGGGGAACAAACAAACTGACGGAAAATTCTCTCTCTCTCTCTCTCTCTCTCTCTCTCTCTCTCTCCTCTCCTCTCCTCTCCTCTCCCTTCCTCCCTCCCTCCCTCCCTCCCTCCCTCTCTCTAATGCTCTGCCTTTCAAATAAGCAAATCTTTTTTTTAAAACCACTGACCAATTCTTTTGTATCTCTGTTAGATTCTGTCTGTTACTGCCAATGAATTGGAAGTACAGATCCCCAAAGTTGCAGGCACATGTGAACACTGCTTGCTCCGTCTGCCAGGGCAGGCGTTTGTCACAGCCCTTCAACACCTCTCCTGGAACTGATAGCTGCTGGGGCTGGCCCAACGCTGGATAAGCAGGAGCCCCTTGCCAGGAGGCAGCCCAGGAAGCCACACTTGCCACTGTGACCTGGCAGCTTTTTCTGGCAGGATGCTGAAAATAGGATCAGCATGTCCTAGGCCAGCTGCTGCTGCTAGTAGTTTGGAGAAAAGGTCAGAAAGATTAACAGCAGTGCTGACACTTGCAGGGCTGTAAACTGAAGAGGAGCAGGTGCAAAGAAGAGGGAGTAAAGAAATGCCACCACGGGAGTGCGAGTAAATCTCTCAGAAACGCAGTCCATCGTGCCTGCTTACACGCAGCAGCGGCGTGCGAACTGCTGCCAGGCACGCAGACCTCAGGGTCTCTTACAACGCACAGAGCACACAGATCCAAACCCGGGAGGGAAGGCAGAGTCACAAGTAATCCAGCCTCCCCCAAGTCTGTCTCGAAGAATATACCTCGTGCACTGGTTTTTGAAAAATGGCAACATAGTGGGGCAGACATTTGGCCTCACCGTTAAGACACTCGTATCCCATTTTGGAATGCGTGGTTCTATTCCCAGCTCCAACTCCTGATTTCAGCTTCCTGCTGATGCAGACGCAGGGAGGCAGCAGTGATGGCTAAATGACCGGGTTCCTACCACCCACATGGGAGACTTGGATTGAGTTCACTGCCTTGGGCCATTGCACCCATTTGGGGAGCGAGTCAGCAGATGGGAGAGTATTTCTCTCTCTCTCTCTCTCTCTCTCTCTCTCTCTCTGCCTCCCTCCCTCTCAAATAGTTTGTTTTTGTTTGAAATATGGCTTCTAAGCCAAAGACTTACCACTCAGTGTTGGTACAATGGTGGACAAGTCACAAGGCCTCAATGATAATGCTGTTTTCTAGTCTTTAAAATGAACATTACCATGTCTTACAGCATTGGAGGGGTTGCTTATTTATTTATTTATTTATTTGAAAGACAGAGTTACAGAGAGAGGTAGAAACAGAGAGAGAAATCTTCCTTCCGCTGGTTCACTCCCCAGATGGCTGAAACGGCTGGAGCTGAGCTGATCTGAAGCCAGGAGCCAGGAGCTTCTTCCAGGTCTCCCACACAGACACAGGGGCCAAAGGACTTGGGCCATCTTCTACTGTTTTCCCAGGCCATCACAGAGAGCTGGATTGGAAGTGGAGGACCCACGAGTTGAACCTGAGCCCATATGGGATGCTGGCACTGCAAGCAGTGGCTTTACCTGCTACGCCACAGTGCCAGCCCCGAGTCAAGGTTTCTTTGCTCAGAGGACAAAGACTTGGATATTGTTTGATTCAATGGGAACAAACCCCTCTTGATAAAAGTTTTACCCTTTTTATTATATTCGTAATATTCAACCAGTGTGACTGAAATATGACATAGAATCTACCAACCACCACCCCAATGAGCATTTAATTTCTTTCTTTTCAGCACCTAAACTCCTCTTCCTTTTACACATTCAACTGTGTTTGTTCTCAATTTTATTACAAACAAAGGTAATTGCTTTCAAGGTAGCTTAATTAAGGCACATGAATTTTATACGCTAAAAATCCCACAGTTAGGTACCTCACTTCCTGAAATGTCCCTACTTCAGATCTAACCAAGTATTGCACATGATATTCTCCAGGACAAAAGCTGGTCTGTCTGGTTGTGCCTGTACTCACTTTATTTGAGGTCCTGCTTGCCCTCCCCATCCCACCTGCTGCCTCTCCTCTGCCACACCCCGCGAGGCAGCCGTGCTGACTAAATCACTGGCCTTCAGACTGCCTCGTCATCACCTAGATTATTCCCCTGGCCTAAATTAGCACGGCACCCACTCATCTCCCAAGACTCAGGCACACTGTCGCCTCCTCCGGGGAACTTCTCTGGGCACTTGCTGCTCCATCAGTCACTGAACACAGCTCTGTTTGAGAACTGCCGTCTTTGCCATAATCATCTGCATCCACACCTTGCTCCTCCAGTATCCTGAACATTGTAAAGCTCCAAAATTATAATCTACTCATCTTCCACTTCTAATATCTACTTCTAATATTCCAAATGAATGAATGGATAAATATGGCACAGCATAGCGTTTTTAGAAATCATGTGCTCAGGCATTGTGGGGCAGTGGGTTAAGCCACCATTTGTGATGCCAGATCCCATATCAGAGGATTGATCTGAGTTCCAGCTACTCTGCTTCCAATCCAGCTCCCTGCTGATGCACCTGGAAAAGCAATGGAAGATGTTCCAAGTACATGGCCCTACCACCCATGTGAGAGACATGCACGGAGTTCTAGGCTCCTGGTCTGTGGCCATTTGGGAGGTAAACCATTGGAGATCTCGCTGACTCTCTCTGTCACTTTGCCTTTCAAATAAGTGTTTAAAAAATATCATCTGGCTGGTGCCGCAGCTCACTAGGCTAATCCTCTAGTTGCGGCGCACCCCGGGTTCTGTCCCGGTTGCTCCTCTTCCAGTCCAGCTCTCTGCTGTGGCCCAGGAGGGCAGTGGAGGATGGCCCAAGTGCTTGGGCCCTGCACCCGCATGGAAGACCAGGATAAGTACCTGGCTCCTGGCTTCGGATTGGTACAGCACACCGACCGTAGCGGCCATTTGGGGGGTGAACCAACGGTAAAGGAAGACCTTTCTCTCTGTCTCTCTCTCTCACTAACTCTGCCTGTCAAAAACAAAAATATATATCATCTGCTCAAATTGAGCATTTGGTGGAGGGTTTAACATGCTGCTTAGACTGCCTACATCCCACATCGAAGTACTGGCTCCACTCTGATTCCAGCTCCCTGCTCATGCACACCCCGATGAGCAGCAGGGGAGGGCTCAAGTACTTGGGTCAGTGCCACTCACATGGGAAACCCAGATTGATTTTCTGGCTGTTGTAGCTATTTGGAGAGACAGCCAGTAGATAAAAGCCATCTCTCTCTCTCTCTCTCTCTCTTCCTCCCTCCCTCCCTCCCTGTCTCTCTGCCTTTGAAATGATTAAAATAAATTATTTTTTAAAAAATCATTTGCTTATGTGCCACAAGAAATTTACAAGCAAATTGCGAAGTGAAATGCATAGACATTCTAACAGAAGCACTACAGAGTGTCCACGTAAGGTAAACAAGACGACTGCTGGTTAAAGGTGCTGGGACTGAGTCGGGCTTCCTCACTGGGGTTCTAGAGCCACGTGCCTCTAGCGTGCAGAGCAAGCTCAGTGCAGAGGTAGTACGTTTTATAATCATGAAGGACTTTCTTGATCAAAAACCTGTTTATTCATCACACATCGAACAAATCCTGCTATTCAGTTCCCAAACTGCTCTGTTCTCACAGGTTTCCCGGAGAATACTACAGGGTACTTATGTGTTCAAGCGAAAGGAGGGGAAAACAGGAAGCCAGGGAAAAAGGGTAAATAATGTAATAATAAGGAGAAACCATCAGGATTAGCACACATGGAACTCTGCAGAACTCTGCAAGATTTGACTACTGCTTTCCAAAAGCACTTCAATTTTCTATTTTATAAATATGAATTCATCAAAATTGCCCTACAGCCTATGTAGTGGCATTCTTGATTTATTTATCTATTTTTTAAAGTCTAATGATTGTTTTTTTTTTTTTTTCCAAAAAAAGCTTTCTGACCTACAGGATGAGAAATATGGGATCCTAGGAATCTGTGTGTTAGCCTGGCCTCCAGGTGACGCAGATGCCTCCTGAGATACAACAACCACTGATCTAAAGTGCTGTGGGCGCCCGCAGCAGCTCCGGAGTTGCTTTGTTCTGGCTTGCATGGAATTTGGAACCAGGCATCTCCTGCTGTCCTGTTGCATTCATAGCCACCCAAGAACCCACTCTGTCTACCCCAGCTCACAGCCCTCGCAGTCTAAATCCTGAATCCTACTGCTTGTCCCACACCCTTTCCCATCTCTGCTCAGCCTCCCTCATTCTTCTTCCCAGCTTCTTTGCGGTATTTTCCAGGTAATAGGCATGGCACACCAAGTGAATACAAAGGGAGCACTAGTACTTTGTACCCTGCTCTCCTGAGCAACCATGTTTCACCGCGAAGCTGCCTGAGCACAGGGAACCCGCCACTGCCCTGTGAGCTGATGGAACACACCAAGGACACACTAGACACACTTAGGGAACTCCCTCTCCGAGAACTGCAGTGGGGCCTCCACCAGAAATCAAACTGTAAGAAGCAATCACAGTCAATATTTGAAAATATGTTGTGAGAATATTGCTGTGTGCTCCATGTATATAGCACCTCAAAATATTTTTCATGGGATCGACGTTGCAGTACAGTGGATTAAGCCACCACCTGCGAAACTGGTATCCCAAATGAGCACCTGATCATGTCTCGGCCGCTCTACTTCCAACCCAGCTCCCTGCTAATGCACCTGGGAAAACAGCAGAAGATGTTGCAAGTGCTTGGGCCCCTGCCCCCACGTGGGAGACTTGGACAGACTTCTAAGCTCCTATTGTGGCCATCTGGGGAGTGAACCAGCAGATGGGAGATCTCTCTCCCTCTTTCTCTGTAACTCTGCCTTTCAAATAAAGAAATCTAAACAAAATTTTTGTTCATGTTTTCTTTTATCCAGAGGTGATGCTGTGGAATAGAATTTTTTTAAATCAAGCAAAGTCCAGTGAGGTTCTCGAGAGAGAGCTGCATTCAGCAGGTGCTTGTCTCTGAGGCTCTGGGATTAAGCAGGAAGTTAGACATTAGCTTGTGTAAGAGAGGGGCTGAAGAACAAAAATGGGAATCCATGAAATTGAATGAGAGAAGAAACACAGAGGCAGGCCTCAGAAGCAGACAGGCACCTGCACATCAAAAGTCTTGTCCAAGTTCAATAGCCTTGTCAGGTAGGTCCCAGCCCTCCTGGGGGCAGCTTGGAAGACTCCTCCCCACCCCGTGCCAGCAGAGCTATTAGGTCCAATGACCCTACTGATTAAAGTCCTGAGAGAAAGTTCACGAATTTCATGTCTTGAAAGTCCTCCGCCTAGCAGTATCACAGGAGGAGAGGGAAGGGGGAGGAAAAACCATGGGCCAAACCCGTATCTACGAAAACCCCAGTCTGAATGCAAACCTGGCTCTTAGTTCTTCGCTGAGATTTCCACCTGGTCTGTCAGGTATCACCCCTTCCTTAAACTTAACTGGCACACTTACTGCTACTCGCTGTCTCATGTCTGACATTCAGGTGCTAAGACAAGGGCCTCTGACCCAGCATTCTCCAGTAATAGCAAGACGAATCCCCGTAGGCATACTCACGGCAAGACATTGTTTCTAGAAGAGTGTGTCGCCAGGGTCGGCGTTGTGGAGGAGCTGCTTGAGCCGCTGTGATGCCAGCATCCCATATGGGTGCAGGTTCAAGTCCCAGCTGTTAAATCTTCCATCCAGCTCCCTGCTCACGGCCTGGGAAAAGCAGCAGAAGACGGCCAAGTGCTTGGACCCCTGCAACCATGTGGGAGACCCAGAAGAAGTTCATGGCTCCTGGCTTTAGCCTGGCCCAGCCCTGGCTGTTGCAGCTATCTGAGGAGTGAACCAGGAGATGAAGATCTGTCTCTCTGTCTCTCTGTAACGCTTTCAAATAAAAAATTTTTTTTTAATCTAAAAAAAGAGTTCATCTAGCACAGACATCGAACTATGTAACAGTCTAACCTCTCAATTAATTTAACCTTAAATGCACCTTAGAATAATATGCAGAACTCCAGCATTCTAAGCTCGAATGAATGAAGCTTCCACCTTCACTGATCTTGGGTTGTCAAAGGACAAAACTACGATTTGGCTTCAAGATCTTAATTGGCATTATTTCAATTTTAGAATTGGGCAACAGCCGGCGCCACGGCTCACTAGGCTAGTCCTCCGCTTAGCGGCGCTGGCACACCAGGTTCTAGTCCCAGTCAGTCGGGGCACTGGATTCTGTCCCGGTTGTCCCTCTTCCAGGCCAGCTCTCTGCTGTGGCCCAGGAGTGCAGTGGAGAATGGCCCAAGTGCTGGGCCCTGCACCCCATGGGAGACCAGCAGCGTGCCAGACGCGGCGGCCATTGGAGGGTGAACCAACCGCAAAAGGAAGACCTTTCTCTCTGTCTCTCTCACCGTCCACTCTGTCTGTAAAAAAAAAAAAAAAGAAAAGAAAAAAGAATTGGGCAACAGCTGATCCCATAAAATAGAAAAGTGTTCCTAGGGGCTGAGCAGAAGTTGTTGGCTTTATAGACAGAAAGGCTAAAGAAGGCAGAAATAAAAGAACAAACAGCAGATTGGCCATTTCAAAGTCACTTTCCTTGTAAAGTGGGAATAGAGAGACAGAACAATAGGGAAAGAATGGACCAGCAAATGCCAGGTTGCTTATTTTGTGCAAGAATTAAAGCAGAGGGCACTGACTACCTTATGCCAATTGAAACTGGCCTGTTTGGGAAATTTGGCTGTAATTTCTTCAATCCTGATTTCTGGGACACTCAGATGTACAGTTTAGTTTCAGGTTGGTGACACGGAAACATTAGCACAAGTTACTCCATCTTTGTTTTCATCCAGCTTTGCCCAAAACAGTAGCCTCCTGTAGCTGTTATTTAACAGAGCACTGCTCTTCCGCAGGCACTATGGGATTCAAGGCATACAAGGGCCAAGAAGTGAAGTTCAACTTTCTTTTCAACTCTCTTCTCAACCTATTTCCCACAAACACCTGTAAAATTCTCAGTCCTAACCGGTCTGGATTTGCACTTCCCCGCCCTCCTGCTGGGGTTTAAGAAGCCCATCCGTATGGAGGCTCCTTACCCTCTTCCACTTGGGATACCCACATCCCACATCATAATACAAGGGTGCAAGTACTGGTTCCACTTGTGTCTCCAGCTTCCTGCTAATGTGCATCCTGGGAGGCAGCAGCTGATGGCTCAGCTACTTGAGTCCTTGCACCCATGTGGGAGATTTAGATTGACTTCAGCCATTGAGGGCATTTGGGGAGTGAACCAGAAGACAGGAAAATCAATCTTTCTTTCTCTCTCGCTCTCTCCCTTTCAAATAAATAAAATAATTTTATTAAAAATTTTAACCCTGCGTGTGAGACCAGGAAGAAGCACCTGGCTCCTAGCTTCGGATTGGCGTAGCTCCAGCCGTAGCGGCCATTTGGGGGGTGAACCAACAGAAAGAAGACCTTTCTCTCTGTCTCTCTCTCTCTCACTGTCTAACTCTGTCAAATACATACATTTTAAAAAAAGAAAAAAAATTTAATCCTTCTGCAAACTATTTGAGTTACTATCTCTTAAAACTTCCCTATAGCAGTCTCTCAGGCCAGTTTCTGTAGAATGGGTGTTACTGCCTGTCAGGGAAATGAGAAGTTGACTTTTGGCTACTTTGATTATCCTTCTCTTGGCTCAAGGAGAAATGGCAAAACACACTATAATAATGCGAATGCAGATTTGTATGTTAACGTGCATATGGCTTCCCATTTTCTGCCATAAACATGCAGGAATCCCAGAGGCATGGGGCAAGAATGTGTGGCTGCCTGTGCGTGCTCAGATGACAGACATTCCTTAGATGTCTGGACCCTGCCCCTTCTGCCTTTGTCTCTTAGTCTTAAGCCACCCAATGTCCTACTAGCTGCTAGACTTGCCTTTCTCCAACCCCGCAGCCAGCACAGCTCAGTAGCTGAACCGTGTGTCTTCTGCTTAAATGTCATGCAAATCACCTGGGGTCTTAGCAAACTGCAGATTTGAATCTAGCAGGTCTGGAGTGGGCCTGAGATTCTGCTTTCCTGGCTGGCTCCCCGAAGGTGCCCCCTTGCTGCTGCTCCCCAGATCACAGACCGAGTAGCAAAGCTCTGCAGCAGAAGTCATCGGATTTTTTCTCTAAAGAGCCAGAGAGTAGAAACTGGCATTTGGTGTGGGTCCTAGGGTCTCTGCTCAGCTGCACAGTGCTGCTCTTGTAGCACAAAAGCAGACAGACAACATGGAAGTGAATGCATGTGGCTAAGCGCCAATAAAACTTTAAATAGTGTCCCTGATGTATGAGTTTTGTCAAACTGTCTTATGTTGGAAAATTTGTTCTCCTTTCGATTTTTTTCTCCTTCCTTTAAAAAATATAAAAACCATTTTTACCTTGTAGACAGCTCAAAAACAGGCAGAAAGCTACAGTTGGCTGATGTGTCCTGGGTTGCCAACCCCTGCTCTAGAGCACAAACATTCGTGGCGATGACTCGAGCATGGGTCTCAGTTCAGCCATTTATTAACATTGTGGTTTCAGAAAGTCACTCGACTGCCTGGAGTCTCATTGGACCAAGCTGTTAAGTGGAGCGGTAATTCTTATACTCCTAGAGTTGCTGACCTAGTGCCTAGCACGCATAGGGCCCTCAATAGAAGGAAACCAATATTATGATTGTCATTTTCAGCTAATTCCTTATCAATTATTTTCCCCAAGCTACAGTATGATTTGAACAAGATTGGGCTCCCCAAACTAATGCAGACATTTAAATCCCTATGTCTTAGGTTAGCAGCTAATGGATTAATGTTTTGTTTTGTTTTGAATTTGAGAGGCAGAGAGACAGCCAGAGAGAGAGAGAGAGAATTCCCATCCACTTAGTCACTCCACCAAATGCCCACAATGGCTTCTGACTGAGGTCAAAGCCAGGAGTCAGGAACTCAATCCAGGTGTCCCACATGAGTGCAATGATGCAATTTCTATCACTGCTGTCTGTCAGGGTTTGCATGAACAGGAAGCTGGAATCGGGAGCAGAGCCAGGATTCAGATGCATGTACTCCAACAGAGGATGTAGATGTATTTGCTAGCATCTTAACCAGTGGGGTGGGTTAATGTTAATGATCAAGGATGGAGGCTTGATTCAATTATGGTGCCTGTAGGCTGGACTTCTGAGATTGGATTGGATGAAGTGGCTAGGGCAGAGCTCCACGATTGAATCATGATGATTTTTAAAAGGAGACACAGATGGACAGGAGGAAGTAGGTGTTTCCTCTCTCTCTCTCAGCTTCCCAGCTCACTGTGTGACCCTCCCTCTTCAAGTGTTCTGCCCCCATCAGACCCCAGATTTATGGGCTGCCTGAGCGTAGACTGTGAACCCCCAAACTTGTAAACTGAAATAAGTCTTCTACCTTCCCAAGGAACTCCTCTCAAGTTTTTTTTAGTTAAAATAGCAAAAACAAACAAACAAAAAAGTTGACGAATGCAGATTATTTACCCATTGAAGCCTCTCACGGCTCCCGGAAGATGAAGTTCCAATACATTGTGTGACCTTCAAGGCCCTCCATGATCTATCTGTACGCTCTCCTGTTCCCATTTGTTCCCAAGACTTCCCACTTCCAGGCTAGTCATGCAGATTTCTCATTGTCTCCAGCCTAATATGACATTATCCCCTTCCTGAAATATTATTTTTTTTTAAATTTTGGGGTCCGCCACTGTGGCATAGCACATTAAGCCACAGCCTAGGAGACCAGCATGCCATCTGAGCTCTGATTTAAATCCCAGCTGCTCCATTTCTTTTTTTTTTTTTCTTTCTTTCTTTTAAAGATGTATTTATTTGAAGGGCAGACTTACTGAGAGGCAGAGGCAGAGAGAGAGAGCGAGAGCAAGCGAGCAAGCGAGAGAGAATCTTCCATCTGCTGGTTCACTCCCCAATTAGCCGCAAGGGGCAGAACTGTGCTGATCTGAAGCCAGGAGCCAGAAGCTTCTTCCAGGTCTCTCCAAGAACTTGGGCCATCTCCTACTGCTTTCCCAGGCCATAGCAGAGAGCTGGATTGGAAGCAGAGCAGCCGGGTCTTGATCGGCGCCCATATGGGATGCCAATACTGCAGGTGGCAGCCTTACCCACTCTGCCACAGTGCTGGCCCCCTCTCCTTTCTTTACTTCAAACTAAGCACCAGTTCAGTTCTGTCTCCTCCATAAAAAATGGCCTTAGGATTATGATTGTTTTCCATAGTCCATGTCATTATACTCAGTCCCCCTATGGCATGTCATGAACTTCCTGGCTAACAATTATGTGAATAATATTGTTTGTTAAGGCAGCACAATATATCCATACTGTCAGTTTTTATAATAAGAATCATGAGATGGTTTTTAGTTATATTTGTCAATTCTGATTTAGGAACCAAATTCATTTTTTAAAACATTATCTATTTATTTGAAAGTCAGTGACACAGAGAGAGGGAGCAAGTTCTTTTACCTGCTGTTTCATGCCCCAAATGGCTGAAGTCAGGAGTCAGGAGTTTGGTCCAGGTCTCCCACATGGGTGGCAGGGGCTCATACACTTGGGCCGTCTTCTGCTGCCTCTCGCAGGCCATAGGCAGGGAGCTAAATTGGAAGTGGAACAGCCAGGACATGAACTGGCGCCCATATGGAATGCTGGTGTAACAGGCAGTGGCTTTTACCTGCTAGACCACAGCGCCAACCCCAAATTCATTTTCAAAGAGATCAATCAAACATTCACTGGTTTACTTGTTTTTAAAGATTTATTTGTTTTGTGGCTGGAGACTCATCACACACTGGGTGCTTTCCTCCGCTCATGGGCCCAGAGCCCTGAAAACAATGTCCCACATCAAAGAGCAGGCCGATCTGTGAAATAAATGGTCTGTCACCTCCTTCCTTTCAACCTGGTTTGTGGACCTTTATTTCACATATTTATTTTTCTGGATAGCACCCTAAATTCTAATAGTGGATTCCTTTGCGTTTTCAACGTATTGATTTTTTTGTAGCTCATAAATCTTTTTTTTTTTACCTAAACAACTATTTCTGGGTTTTGAGGGAATCTTACCCAATGATCTGGGGCCTGCCCTCCAATGCTGTAAAATACCACTGCTGGCTGGTGTTGTGGCATGGCAGGTAAAGCCACCGAAATCATTATTGTCTTCAAGTATATAAAGAGTAATTTAAGACTGCAGAATTTTATTTATTATTATTTTTTTGGACAGGCAGAGTTAGACAGTGAGAGAGACAGAGACAGAGAGACAAGTCTTCCTTTTCCGTTGGTTCACCCCCAAAGTGGCCACTACAGCTGGCACCCTGCGCCGATCCGAAGCCAGGAGCCAGGTGCTTCCTCCTGGTCTCCCATGCGGGTGCACAGCAGAGAGCTGGACTGGAAGAAGAGCAACTGGAATAGAATCCAGCGCCCCAACTGGGACTAGAACTGGGGGTGCTGGCGCCACAGGCAGAGGATTAGCCAAGTGAGCCGTGGTGCCGGCCAGAATGTTGTTCAAAGTGACTTAAAACATAGCTCAGGGCCAGCCGTGTGGTGTAGCAGGTAAAGCCATCGCCTGCAGTGCCACCATCTCAAATGAGCGCCAGTTCAAGTCCCAGCTGCTCCATTTCTGATTCAGCTCTGCTATGGCCTGGGAAAGCAGTAGAAGATGGCCTAAGTCCTTGGGCCCCTGCACCCGTGTGGAAGACCCAGAAGAAGATCCTGGCTCCTGGCTACGGACCAGTGCAGCTCCAGCCATTGTGGCCAATTGGGGAGTGAACCAGCGAATGGAAGGATGAAGATCGATCTCTCTCTCTCTCCCCCACCCCGACTCTCTGTAACTCTTTCAAATAAAAAAAAAATCTTTTTTTAAAAATAAATTTTTATTTTTTATTTTGAAAGGCAGTATTACAGAATTACAGAGTTACAGGGAGAGAGAAGAATTTTTATATTCCATCCACTGGTTCACTCCCCAAATGACTGCAACAGTCATGGCTGGGCCAGGCCAAAGCTGGGAGCCAGGAGCTTCTTCCAGGTCTCCCATGTAGGGGCAGGGGCCTAAGCACTTGGGCCATCCTCTGCTGCTTTCCTATGTGCATTAACAGGGGGCTAGGTTGGAAGTGTAGCAGCCGGGACTCAAACTAGTACTCATATGGATGCCAGCATCACAGGCAACAACTTAACCTGCTGTGCCACAATACCAGCCCCATTCATTTTTTCATTTATGTTTGGTATCTAAGAATATTCGTTAGGAATCATGCAATGTTTTAGGTTCTCAGAACACAAAGGTTGAAAACAATCATGTGTATTTGGTACAGCAGTTAATATGCCACTTGGGATGCCCTCATCCCACACTGCAGTGCCTGGTTTTAACCCTAGCTCTGTTTTTGAGTCCTGTTCATGTGCACCCTGGGAGGAAGCAGGTGATGGCTCAAGTAGTTGGGTCTTTGCCACCCATGTGGGAGACGGGGATTGGATTCCAGGCTATTGGTTTCAGCATGGTCCAAAACCAGTTATTACAGCATTTGAGAAGTGAACCAGCAAGTAGAAGATCTCTCTCTCTCTCTCTCTGGCTCTTTCTTTCTGCCTTTTAAATAAATAAGTAAAAGTTTATAGAGAAAGAGAGATTCAGTTATCCTGATTTATATACTACTACTGTAGTCATACTCCATAACTAAATAAGGAAATGTCTGGGACTTGTATAGTCACAGATACAAACTTTGGAGAGTAGATGCCTATTCTCTAACACTATCCCATCCAGGATCAGAAATTCTGGCCATTTCTTGCATTATTCATCCCTTCAAAGAAAAAATAAATGAAGGAAAATGAGAATATTTGCCCTTTTGGAGAATAGTCATTAGGCCTTGGCAAGGCAATAGGATCAATTCTTGGCTTGTTCATTTTTTTAAGATTTTTTAAAATATGTATTTATTTATTTATTTACTTAAAAGTCAGAATTACACAGAGAGAGAAAGAGAGAGGTCTTCCATCTGCTGGTTCACTCCCTAACTGGCCGCAACGGCCGGAGCTGTGCTGATTTGAAGACAGGAGCCAAGGTCTTCCTCCGGGTCTCCCATGTGGGTGCAGGGGTTCAAGGACTTGGGCCATCTTCTACTGCTTTCCCAAGCCATAGCAGAGAGCTGGATCAGAAGAGGAGCAACCAGGACACGAACTGGTGCCCATATGGGATGCTGGCACTGTAGGCAGCAGCTTTACCCACTATGCCACAGTGCTGGCCCCATATTTTTAATATTTATTTATTTGAAAGAGTTAAAGAGTGAGAAGGAGAGTTTGAGAGATAGAGATCTTCCATTCACTGGTTCACTCTCCACGTGGTCCCAACAGCCAAGCACTTGGGCCAGCTTCTGCTGCTTTTCCCAGCCATTAGCAGGGAGCTGGATCAGAAGTGGAGCAGCTGGGTCAGGAGCCAGCACCCATATGGGATGCCGGCACTGCAGGCTGTGGCTTTATCTGCCATTCCATTTTGCCAGCCCCAACTTGTTCATTTTCTAACCACCTTCTGGCAAGATCAGTAAGGTTGCTGCCCATCAAATGGACCCATGGCAGGGCCAAATTGGTTCCTGGTGGTACTAAGTATTCATGCACTATTAGGTAAACTTGAATAATCCCTTTGAAAATTCCCAGGGGCAGGTGAACAGTATTGTGGACCTTCTTTTCCAAGTAGCGACTATACTTTCCCAATTACAAAGGAACATCTGTCAAATTCTTGGGATCAATAGTTAAAATGTCAGAGACTGCCACTGAGAAATTCTATAGAGATAAAACTTGAGAGGTTAGCACCGACAGTTCTCTCTGAAACCCAGCAGACAAGTATGAGGAAAGTGAGGGGATCAGGAATGCCGGAGATTTTTACTCCTTGCTACTTGAAGTTCACTTTTTGTTTAACCTAAGCCATTTGTTAACTTTGCACAGGAATTATAAACCTGTAATCATCACATATAAAGTTGGACTCTGTCCGTTTCAGTGATGGAAATAGCTTAGAAATGGGCAGGAAGGAAGGTTTGCTCAGTGATTCATGCCCTAGAAACTAGACTTGCAGAAGGAATTTGAAAGTAGCGGGAAAATTCCTTTGAATACTTTTTGTGTGATCTCTTTTCTTTTCTATTTTTTTTTTCTCATTTCTCTTTAACTTGTGAGGTAGAGAGAAACACACACACACACACACACACACACACCCCACAGGAGAGAGAGAAAGAGTTAACCATCACTAGTTAACTTACCAAGTGCCCACAACCATAGGGGCTGTAGCGTAGAACTCAATCCATATTTGTTTGATAAGTGGAGAAAGAACGAAACTTTGACAGCAGTGGTCTAATTAGCGAAGAAAGAAAAAAATAGAGGACAAATTGGTCTCCATTTTAGTTCAAAGGTGAGCTGCTGCCCCGGCGGCTCCACCTCCTGGAGCGTTGCTCCTTTCTCCCCAGCACCCTGCAGCGGCCCTGGGCTAAGTAAGACGATCAGTGAGCCCAGTCCTGGACTCTCCCAACCCTGTGTGACACCCCTTCCTGAGCTGCCCCGGCAGCGGTCAGTCATTGCAACACTCATTGCAATGTTCACCAGACTATTTTTTTCTTAAGTTCTTTTAATGGGGAAAAAATTAACAGATAATTGGTTGGAGAATCTGATTTTGCCTAGTTTTTCTTCTGTATAGTAAGGTTCCAAATCTATTTGCTTTTGGTTTATCTATATAATATGTACAATGGGCAATTCAAATTAAAATATTCCTGTCCGGGCCAACGCTTGGCATAGCAGGTAAAACAGCCGCTTGTAGTGCCGGCATCCCATATAGGTGCTGGTTCGAGTCCCGGCTGCTCCACTTCTGATCCAGCTCTCTGCTATGGCCTGGGAAAACAGTAGAAGATGGCTCATGTCCTTGGGCCCCTGCACCCACGTGGGAGACCCTGAAGAAGCTCCTGAATTCTGGCTTCGGATCGGTGCAACTCTGGTAGTTGCTGCCAACTGGGGAATGAACCAGCAGACAGAAGACCTCTCTCTCTGCCTCTGCCTCTCCCTCTCTGTAATTTCACCTTTAAAATAAATAAATATAGAAAAAGAAAGAAAAAAGGAAATTGAGGGCAATGGTGGTTGAACTAGCTTCAAAAAGATGAGCTTCCAACCAGTCCTGAGAATGACTTCCAGCGTGAATGTCCTGTCACGGCCATTTATGGTGGCGATAACGCCAAAAACGATGTTCCTGTCGTTCTGAAGAGCAGTCAGGAGACTTGTGCTTTTAGCACTATTTAAAACGTCTGAGTAAGGCGTTGACACTTGGGGAAAAAAAAACTCAGACTGGAGCTAAAAGAATCCCCACAGCTAAAAATGAGTGCTGAGCCTGGAGTTGAAATTCGCCTCCGTATTAGGGAAAGGGGTGAGGGGCACAGCCAGGCAGCCGCAGTAGCTGCCAGTGCGTGGGTGCAGCTCACGCTTGCCCCAGTAGCAGCTGCAGGCAGCTCAGCCAGTGCAACCCGACCATGCTCGGCGGTGCCTTCCCTGGGGGCTGATTTACCGGCTCCCTCTGTGCCCAGTGCACAATTAGAGCTCTGTTTCAAGTACAGACTGAGAAATTAGCAGGTCTCCAGAGTAATCAAGAAAGCTATCAAGGCCACATGGCCCCAGAAACGGAGAGCCTGGGAGTGTCTGGGACCGGAGTTCTTTTGCCTTTGCCTCAGTATTGGGCCATTCACTGCCTGGGGTTTTTTCCCTGCATGCTTAGAGGAGAAAGCTGAGTGATGCTACAGATGTTATGAGTGATTATATGATGTTTCCCAAAATGCAAAACAATACGCATGCACTTGTCTGGTTTCTTATGGCTTTTTAATAACCAAGAGGTCTGGGCTGCCAGTGTGGCATAGCAAGTAGGGCAACTCCCATATGGGTGCTGGTTTGTGTCCCGGCTGCTCCCTGCTAATGCGCCTGGGAAAGCAGTGGAAGATGGGCCAAGTGCATGGGTCCCTGCACCCATGTGGGAGACACAGGTGAAGCTCCTGGCTCCAGCCTGGCTCAGTCCTGGCCATTGGGGCCATCTAGGTAGTGAACCAGTGGGTGGAAGATCTCTCTATCTGTCTCTCTCTCCCTCTTTCTGTAAATCTGACTTTCAAATACATACATAAATCTTAAAAATGATAAAAATAATACTATCAGAGAGGTCTGGCTTCAATGGGAGTGTGAGAGAAGGTATTCTCCAAGTCCATTTTCTCAGCTCTCTGTGGGATGATCTCTTCAGCTCTGTATCATTGAACCAAGAGAATCAGAGATTCAGAAACTGTGTGACCAACTCCGAAACGAAGAGATCGAAGAGATCGGTTTTCTTCTTACTCTCTAGGGGTGTTAAAAATAGCAGTGGAATTAGAAAGAAGTATCTCAGTCCTCCAGGAGAAAGAGGCCATGCAGGAATGCAGTGTGGTTTAAACTTACACGGCAGGACCAACAGTGGCTCTTTCATTCCAGCAAGTGTCATCCAGCTGCTTTCCTAACACAGAATTCACAGTCGGGGCGAGCCAGCAAGCAGGGAAAATTTGGGCAGCAGGAAAGAAAAAAATCTGGTTTTGATTTTTCCTTACTACTCTCTATCTCTGTATATCTACTGGATGAAGAAGCACAGAAATACAAAATAATTCATCTCTCACTTTCTCTCCCCTTCCTCCCTTCTCACACCCACTTAATTTTGTTTGTGCCTGACTGAAGGTTGGCAAACCTGTAAATAGAAAGTAGAGGGGAAAAGAAGGAGAACCACTCGCCCACTAGAGTAGTGAATCCCTTCCCGCATTTTCATGCTCAAGAGCAAAAGAAACAAAAGAGGGAGAGACAGGAAGGAAAATGAAAAGGGAGAGAAGAGATGCGAGACGTTCGGGTCACCCACAACAGGACGTGTTGACGGCGGCTTCTTGCCAGCTCGGTAGGAAGGTCGACATTGACTGCAGAGAGGAGCAGCCTGAAACTGTGGAAGAGATGCATCTATTCACACGGAAAATATGGTCTGTAACTCCTGTAACTGATATTTGCATTTCAGCCTAGAAACTCCCACCTCCCCTAACAAGCTGGAGTTCAAGGCTGCCCAGAAAGCTCCATCACGGTGAACTGATCGACTTTGAGAGTTGTTGGCAGCAGCTCCGGAGAGCAGGAGTTCAGGGGTTGATGGATTACTAAAAAAGGCCCACTCTTCATCCATGAGTGCACATACAGCTACTAGGGGAACTGGTCCAACGGGCATGTCTCTATTTCGATTGAACTAAGTTTGGGCAGCTCCACTAAATTTGCCAAGTTTGCCTGTACCTAAACTAACTTTTTTTAAAGATTTATTTATTTATTTTAAAAGTCAGAGTTACAGAAAGATAGGGAGGAGAGAGAGAAAGAGAGAATGAGAATCTTCCATCCACTGTTTCACTCCCCACACAACCACAATGTAATGGCCAGTGCTGGGCCAGGCCAAAGCCAGGAGCCAGGAGCTTCATCCTGGTCTCCCATATGGGCCATCTTCTGCCGCCTTGTTAGCAGGGAGCTGGATAGGAAGTGAAGCCCCTTGGACACAAATGGATGCCCATATGAATGCTACTATGCCACAAGTTCACCCCTGCCAGGCTAATTCTTAATGGACTGTATGTCACCCACGGATAACATTTTGAGGAGCACTGAATGCATTAAAAATTGACAATCAAGTGTGAGAAAGAATACATTCAAATGGGATGGGTGAGAGGTTTTATCCTTGTTAAACATTTCGAGGTGGTGGCAAAAAGGCTAACTTAACATCTGGGATCAAAACTTGCTTCCACTTTCTTATTGGCTGAAGCCCTGTAGAAAGGTAGGTAACGCCTCTGAATTTTTGTTTGCTCACAGGTGAACTGGGGAGAACAGTACCTGTGACACTGTCATCCACAAATGCTGAGCATTAAAGAGACAGCATTTGTAAAGCACCTGGGGTGCAGTAAATAATTGTTAATTTCCTCTTAAGAAAAGGCCCAGAACCAGTGGATGGAAGATTTCTCTCTCTCTCTCTCTCTACCTCTCTTTTTATCTCTCTTTCTGTAACTCTGCCTTTTAAAATTAATAAATAAATCTTTAAAAACAAAAATGGGAAAGTTTAATCTCTTTACTGGAAAGAGTTGGTTACTACTGTGACTATTTTATCTAATTTTTTAAAGATTTATTTATTTATTTGAAAGGCAGAGTTACAAAGAGGCAGAGGCAGTGAGAGAGAAAGAGAGAAAGGTCTTCCAGACACTAGTTCATTCCCCAAATGGCCACAATGGCCGGAACTGCGCCGATCTGAAGCCAGGAGCTAGGAGCTTTTTCCGGGTCTTCCCCCGATGGGTGCAGGGGCCCAAGGACTTGGGCCATCTCCACTGCTTTCCCAGGCTTTTCCACCAGAAAGCTGAATCAGAAGTGGAGCAGCCAGGCCGGCGCCGTGGCTCAATAGGCTAATCCTCCACCTGTGGCACTGGCACACCGTGGTCTAGTCCCAGTGGGTCGGGGCGCCGGATTCTGTCCCGGTTGCCCCTCTTCCAGGCCAGTTCTCTGCTGTGGCCCGGGAGTGCAGTGGAGGATGGCCCAAGTGCTTGGGCCCTGCACCCGTATGGGAGACCAGGAGAAGTACCTGGCTCCTACCTTCGGATCAGCGCGGTGCGCCGGCCGCGGCGGCCATTGGAGGGTGAAACAATGGTAAAAGGAAGACCTTTCTCTCTGTCTCTCTCTCACTGTCCACTCTGCCTGTCAAAGAAAAGAAAAGAAGTGGAGCAGCCAGAACATGAACCAGAGCTCATATGGAATGCAGGCGCTGCAGGCAGTGGCCCCAGAGAAGATTTATTTTTAAAAACAATGTTAAGTACTTTGCATAAACATCAATCCCAACATTCTGGCCACCTAACCCTGATGACTTGATTGTTTTGCCTGTCATCCCGTCCTAGATTCTCTTCCTCATTGCTTAACTGTCTCTATGTTATCATTTCCAAACCTCAGTGTATCTCTGAGCAAACTCTCAAGGAATGATGGTGCTCTCTCCACCCTTCAAGCGTGTCCTATTGTACTTCAGCAAGGCCAGTGGCAGGCTAGCCTTGGCCTATTGATCATGTTATCAGTGCTGACTGGCTGACCTGTGGAACCTCAGTTAATCGAACTGCCACTGTAAAAACTCTAAATAGGGCACACTCTGCTTTTTTCCTGTTCTTCCATAAACAAACCTTGGAAGTCTGGCTGTTTGTCATGTCTTCCAGGGGTTGATTTAAATGATCTCTGCAAACATGATAAGCAACACATCACCTATGTGTCTATCTTCCTTGATAGATTCTAGAACTATAGCTTGCTTTCTTGCTTTTCTTTTCTTTCTTTTAAAGGTATTCATTTTTTTTGGCCCACTATAGCTTTGTTTCAAAACTGTATTTAGAGGGATGGGCATTGTGCCCCCGAAGGTTAAGCCCCGGCTTGCAGTGCCTGCATCCCATTTCAGAGCCCCAGTCCTCCAGTTCTGGTACAGTACCCATATGCTAGACCCAAGTTGAGTTCCAGGCTTCTGGCTTTCATCTGGCCCCAGCCACGGCTGTTGTGGGCATTTGGGAAGTGAACCAGTGGATGAAAGATCTCTCTCTCTTACTCTTGCTCTGCCTTTCAAGTAGATGAAAGAAATAAAACTGAATTTAGATTTTTACATTTAAATTGGATTAAATATTAATATTAAATGTTAAATATTTCTATTTAAATGTTTCTCTTGGGGCCTCTGCTGTGGCATAGTAGGCTAAGCCTCTGCCTGCAGTGCTGGCATCCCTATGAGACCTGGTTCATTTCCCGGTTGCTCCTCTTCCAGGCCAGCTCTCTGCTATGGCCTGGGAAAGCAGTGGAAGATGGCCCAAGTGCTTGAGCCTCTGCACCCATGTGGGAGACCCAGAAAAAAGTACTGGCTCCTGGCTTTGGATAGACCCGGCCTGGGCTGTTGCAGCCATTTGAGGAGTGAACCAGCCGATAGAAGACCTTTCTGTCTCTCCCTCTCGCTGTAACTCTTTCTCAAATAAATAAATCAGAATTTAAAAAAATTGTTTTTAAAAAAAGAAAACCTTAGATTTATGGAAAACTTAGGGATTGACCCAGTGAATGGAAGACCTTTCTCTCTGTCTCTCTGTCTGTAACTCTACCCCTCAAATTGAAGAACCTTAAAAATCAAACCAAGATGGAGTGACTTAAGCTAACACTATCAAAAACAAGAAGTCACCTTTGCCCCAAATAAATTAAAGTTTAAAAATTATAGCCCTAAACTTTTTCCCCCAAAACTAAAATTAGGTGCAGCTATAAAAATAAGAGACCCTATGCTTAGCTAGCTGTGACACTTGTGCCTGGCTGTGCTAAGACCTAACCCAGTTTGTATGCCTCCTAATACTCAAGTAACGGTGTGGGAAGCGGGACGCTGCTCTCCCTCCAGGGGAACGGAGGGAGTGAGATGTCATCCCCCTCAGGGTGAACAAGATGACGCTGACAGGAAAAGGAACTGCTAAAGAAGTAAACAACAAAATGGCTACGAGGTGCATGCCTCCCATGTGATCCCATAGCTGATTGGATAGAGGACGCATGCCTTTCACATGATCAGCTCACGGATTGGACTGCTGTGTGCATGCCTCCCATGTGATCCCGTAGCTGATTGGATAGAAGACGCATGCCTTTCACATGATCAGCTCACGGATTGGACTGCTGTGTGCATGGACACTGTAGTGCTTTTGATTGGTCGCTGCAGGTATATAAACCGTATGGCTCTGTGCTGGGGGCGCTCTCTGGACTCCCGAGTTCAGGAGGCCCGTCTGCACAGATGCCGAATAAATCCTCTTGCTTTTGCATCAGCTGGTCTGGACTCTGAGTCTTTGGGGTGTGCCTCTCGACGTGTTAGCATCCTCACTCCGAGGGTCTAAAAATAAACAAGTAGAAATCTTAAAAAACAATTTTTTTTCTTTTTTCAGTATTTAGTCCTATACAAAACACTTTCTTATGGATCTGATTGTGTGGCATGAGCTTTTTTTCCTTAACTTTATTTATTTGAAAGAGAGAAAGAGACATTTACTAGTTCACTCCTCAAATGTGAGGCTGGGCCAAGTGCAAACCAGGAGCCTGGAATGCAATCCTGGTCTCCCAGGTGAGTGGCAAAGACCCAGCTACTTGAGCCATCACTGCTGCCTATCAGGATACCTATTACATGGAGCCAGGACTCAAGCCCAGGCACTCCTATATGGAATGCAGGCATCCCAAACAGTGTCTTAACCACTGTGTTGCATGTCTGCTCCTGGCGTGACCGTCTTACGTTAGCATAGCCTTTTTTTTTCTTAAGCACATTATTCTTGTTATATTACTCTAGCAATAACTGCATTATAAACCATTAGTAAGTGAATTAGTGAGTGAATATGTTATTTTTTCCACATTAACCCTTTATCTCCTTATGAGGGAGTGTGGACTGGATAATCTGAGTGACAGAAGGGATGAAGAATTTGGTTTGGAACCAAGCAGGCACTTGTGAGGTTTAAGCTTGAGTGAGTTTTTACATTTCCCAAACCCATTTCCTTATCCACGGAAGGGTTATAACACCCCTCTCATTTACCAGCTGTAAGGACTTGATGATGTTGTACATCATACAGCAGCTTGCAGCAAGAAGAGGCTCTCAACTTTACGAATTCATTATGGCTTCTTGTGTGTTCATGTTGTCTTTCACGCTGAGTTGCAAGCTCCTCAAAGGCAGTGTAGGTCTATTGCAAACCCTGGGAAGCCAGCACAGCACCGAGTGAGAAGTAAATTCCCACTGACCGTATAACTGTTTTCCCATCATTCCCGAAGTTAACACCTGGTTTAAATTTTAATGAAAGCTACTCATGAGCTGATACTGACTCAGGGTTGCAACCTAAGCCACCCAAGTTGAGAAATGTTTTAGCTTAAAAGCAAACCAGAAAACAAAGATAAAAATAAACACTCTTTGTTTAACGAGGTTCTTATAAGCCTACTCCCCCCGCACTGGGAGAGTTCAACACTGATGAAGATAAAGTTAAAAAGTGATTAAGCCAGGCCAGTGCTGTGGTGTAGTAGGCTAAGTCTCCATGCGCGCTAGTCAAGTCTCAGCTGCTCCTCTTCCAATCCAGCTCTCTGCTTATAGCCTGGGAAAGCAGTAGAAGATGGCCCAAGCCGGCGCCGCGGCTCACTAGGCTAATCCTCCACCTTGTGGCGCCGGCACACCGGGTTCTAGTCCCAGTCAGGGCGCCAGATTCTGTCCCGGTTGCCCCTCTTCCAGGCCAGCTCTCTGCTATGGCCAGGGAGTGCAGTGGAGGATGGCCCAAGTGCTTGGGCCCTGCACCCCATGGGAGACCAGGAGAAGCACCTGGCTCCTGCCTTCGGATCAGCACGGTGCGCAGGCCGCAGCGCGCCAGCTGTGGCGGCCATTGGAGGGTGAACCAACGGCAAAAGGAAGACCTTTCTCTCTGTCTCTCTCTCTCACTGTCCACTCTGCCTGTCAAAAAAAAAAAAAAAAAAAAAGAAGATGGCCCAAGTGCTTGGGCCCCTGAACCCACATGGGAGACCAGAGAAAGCTCCTGGCTCCTGGCTTTGGATCGATCCAGCCCTGGCTTTTGTGGCCATTTGGAGAGTGAACCAACAGATGGAAACCTTTCTCTCTATCTCCCCCTCTGTCTGTTTGTAACTCTACCTCTCAAATAAACAAACACAAAATCTTACCCAAAAAAGTGAATACACAGGCTGGCATAGCAGGTAAACTGCCACCTAAGATGCCAGCATCCCTGTGGGCACTGGTTTGTGTCCAGCTGCTCCACTTCTGGTCCAAGAATAATGTTAATTTTTATGTGAGAAACAGAGAGACCGAGATCGCCCATGTACTGGCTCACTCCCCAAATGCTCACCATGGCTGGGGCAGAGCCAGGGTGAAGGTAAGAGACAAAAACTCAGTCTGGGTTTCTTACTTGGGTGTCAGGGACCCAACCGCTTCAGCCATCATCTGCTGTCTCCCAGGGTGCACAGTACCAGGAAGCTGGAGCAGAGCCGTGACTAGAACCCAGGCGCTCCGATATGGGATGAAGGCCTCACAAATAGGGTCTTAACTGCTACGCCAAAGTCCTGCTCCAGATCTAATGTTATTTATTTATTTTTAAATATTTACTTATTTTATTTTGAAAATCACAGTTACACAGAGAGGCAGAGAGACCTTCCATCTGCTGGTTCACTCCCCTTTGGCTGCAACAGCCAGTTATGGGCCTGGTAGAACCCAGGAGAAAGGAGCTTCTTCCAGGTCTCCCATGTGGGTACAGGGGCCCCAGGACTTGGGCCATCTTCCACTGCTTTCCCCAGGCCGTGAAGAGGGAACTGGATTGGAAGTGGAACAGCCTAGACAGCAACCAGCATCCATATGGGGTGCTGGGATCGCAGGCAGCATCTTTGCCTGCTTTGCCACAATGACAGTCCCAGGTTTTAATATTTTAAAATCATTGAAGGGGCCGGCGCTGTGGCACAGTGAGTTAACGCCCTGGCCTGAGGCACTGGCATCCCATATGGACGCCAGTTTCATACCCGGCTGTTCCACTTTCGATCCAGCTCTCTGCTATGGCCTAGGAGAGCAGTGGAGGATGGCCCAAGTCCTTGCGCCCCTGCACCCACATGGGAGACCTGGAAGAAGGTCCTAGCTCCTGGCTTCAGATCGGCACAGCTCTAGGTGTTGCGGTCAACTGGGGAGTGAACCAGAGGATGGAAGACCTCTCTTTCCCTCTCTTCTCTCTGTGTAACTCTGACTTTCAAATAAATAAATACATCTTTTTAAAAAATCGTTGAAAATGAACTGAAGGAAGAAAACGTTTCATGGTTTTTACAGGAATTTGAATTTCAATGTCCTTAAATGAATGGTTAGTGGAGCACAGCCACACCCATCGATTTACATTTTGTCTGTGACTGCTATGGATCTACAATGGCAGGGTTGAGACACCTGATGGCCAGGACAGCCTAAAATATTTTCAGTCTGGTCCTTTACTGATGACAGTAGGGGCTTATGAAGAGCTCAGTTAGGAGGCATTGTGGGAGCAATCACATGGCGCTGCCGATTAAGCCTGACCAAAATGACAGCCTCCCCAAAGCACCAGGACTTCGTGGCAGGGCCCGTGGGGGAAAGCCAGTGGGGAGCCTGGCCGGGATTGGCGAAGTCCAGGGAAAGGCGCTAGAGGAGCGGGACTTCGACAAGGCCTGTGCGGTCCCTGGCCAGAGTTTTGGAAGACCTCTTCCAGGAGTGGCTGCAGGACACAAGTGGCGCCAACAACCAAGCAATGCCAGGGCCGTGCTGGGTGCCTTTGAGAGTGGCGTGAGGCCTCGTCCTGCTCTCCGGGGGCTTGCGGGCCCCAAGTCCAACCAGTGCTGCAGCCGGGTGGGGCATCCTCCTTGTGCTCCTCAAAGGAAAGATGGCTGTCTTCCTGTTCACCTCTTATGTATCCCAGAGCCCATTGGGAGTTCCCTGTCCTCATCATTTCCGCTTTTCAGGAATTGCCACTCTTTTTTTTTTTTTTAACTTTTATTTAATGAATATAAATTTCCAAAGTACAGCTTATGGATTACAATGGCTTTCCCCCCCCCATAACTTCCCTCCCACCCGCAACCCTCCCCTCTCCCACTCCCTCTCCCCTTCCATTCACATCAAGATTCATTTTCAATTCTCGTTATATACTCTTGCATGCATCTCCTTCCTTCAATGTCCCTTGCCAGTTCCACAGCGACAGTTTCTGGTCCTCCTGAGTAACCCCATGCTCACCTCCAGTCTGTTTAATGCCATTTGGCTCCTTCTTTTGGTAGAACAATCACGGTCCTCATAAAACTATTTAGATCAATAAAGTCCATGGCCTTCAAAAAAACAATCGGTAAGTGGGTATAAAGAATACACATCATTCTTAATATGTCATTGATATTTTCTATTGAATTTCATTTACTCACAGAGGATTCCTTTTTCTAATTAATTAATTTATTTGAAAGAGTTACAGTGAGAGGCTGGCACCGCGGCTCACTAGGCTAATCCTCCACCTGCGGTGCCGGCACCTCAGGTTCTAGCCCCGGTTGGGGCGCCAGATTCTGTCCCGGTTGCTCCTCTTCCAGTCAAGCTCTCTGCTGTGGTCCGGGAAGGCAGTGGAGGATGGCCCAAGTCCTTGGGCCCTGCACCCGCATGGGAGACCAGGAGGGGGCACCTGGCTCCTGGCTTCGGATCAGCACAGCCATTTGGGGGGTGAACCAATGGAAGGAGGACCTTTCTCTCTGTCTCTCTCACTGTCTAACTCTGCCTGTCCAAAAAAAAAAAAAAAAAAAAAAAAAAAGAGTTACAGTGAGAGGGGGGAAAGAGAGAGAGATCGATCTTCCATCTACTGGTTTACTCCCCAGATGGCTGCAACAGCCATGGCTGGGCCAGGCTGAAGCCAGGTGCCAGGAGATTCACTGGGGTCTCCCATGTAGGTGGCAGGAACCCAGACACCTGAGCCATCTTCCACTGTTTTTCCCCCAGCCACTAGCAGAGAGTTGGATCAGAAGTGGAGCAGCCGGGATTCAAACCTGCACCCATGAGGGATGCTGGTGTGGCAGGCAGCAGCTTTACCCACTCTACCACAGCGCCAGCCCCCAGGATTCTTTTTTGTTTGTTTAAAGATTTATTTATTTATTTATTTATTTGAAAGACAGAGTCATGGTGAGGGAGAGAGCAAGACAGAGAGAGAGAGAGAGAGAGATCTTCCATTCAGGTTCACTCCTGAAAAATGCTGCAAAGGCCAGGGTTGGGCCAGGCTGAATCCAGAAGCCATGAGCTTACTCTGGGTCTCCCACATGGGAGTAGAGGCCTAAGCACTTTGGCCATCCTCCGCTGCTTTCCCAGGCCATTAGCAAAGAGCTGGATTGGAAGAGGAGCAGCCGGGAGTCAAACCAGGAGGATGGTGCTGCAGGCAGCCGCTTTACCCACTACTCCACAACAGGCCACAGGAAGGATTCTATAAACATATTCCTTGTTTTCAAATGACTGCGTATTGTACTTCTGTTGTTTGCATGTTTATACAGTTGACTCACCCACCCTGCAGCCTAGGATATAACATGTAGCTCATGCATAGTCAAACTGAGATCCAAACGTGGTATATGTTAAGGCTTATAGAGTGCCAGGTTTATCCCTAATGATAAGGTCAATAGAAAAACTTTCCTGGGCCAGCGCCGCGGTTCACTAGGCTAATCCTCCACCTGCAGCGCCAGCACCCCAGGTTCTCGTCCCGGTTGGGGCGCCGGGTACTAGTCCCGGTTGCTCCTCTTCCAGTCCAGCTCTCTGCTGTGGCCTCGGGAGGCAGTGGAGGATGGCCCAAGTGCTTGGGCCCGGCACCTGCACCGGAGACCAGGAGGATGCACCTGGCTCCTGGCTTCGGATCAGCACAGCGTGCCAGCCATAGTGCTCATTTGGGTGGTGAACCAATGGAAGGAAGACCTTTCTCTCTGTCTCTCTCTCACTCTTATTCTGCCTAGCAAGAAAAAAAAAAAAACTTTCCTGCACAGCTTCAATAAATTATCTGTTTAAAATTCAGTTTTAATGTTCTTTCTGGTGTAGTGGTGGTTATTAGGGGCCAGGGATTGGGAGATGGAGGGAAGTAGAATTAGTATTTATGGGTGCAGAGTTTTGGGTGGAGCGGATGAAAAATTTTAGGTGTAGTGGTGATGGTTACTCAACGTTGTAGATGTATTTAATGCCACTGAAAGGTTTATACGATAAGTATGTTGAATACTTATTTTGTATTCAAAATTTTGTCATAATAAACCCAGTCTCGCCCTCATAAAAAATTTCTTTGAGTTATTTCAAAAGTTTCATAAATAAATACATAAAAAGTTTAAGAGTTTGTACAAAGTGGAATTCAAAGTTTATTTTTGTGCAAAATTTTTTGAAATCTACTCATATTTTTGTTTTTCTTTTTTTAAGGTTTATTTTATTCATTTGAAAGGCAGAGTTACAGAAAAAGAGAGGGAGGGAGAGACAGAGAGAGAGATCTTTCATCTGCTAATATAATCCCCAAATGGCTGCAACAGCCAGCACTGGGCCAGGCTGAAGACAGGAGCTGGGAGCTTCATCCAGGTCTACCACATGGATTCAAGAGCCCAAGTATTTGGGCCATCTTCTGCTGCTTTTTCCAGGCCATTAGTAGGGAGCTGGACTGGAAATGGAGCAGCCGGGACATGAACCAGTATCACAGGCGACGGTTTAACCAGCTGTACCACAACGCCGGCTCCCATGTTTTGTTTTCGTTTGTTTCTTTGTTTATTTTAAAGACATATTTTATTTGAAAGGCAGAGTGACAGAGAGAGTGAGACAGAGAGAAGAGAGGGTGAGTGAGCTTCCATTCATTGGTTCATTCCCCAAATGGCAGTAAAAACCAGGACTGGACCAGGCAGAAGCCAAGAACTCAGAACTCCATCAGGGCCTCCCATGTGGGAGACAGAGGCCCAAATACTTGAGTTATCTTCCACTGCCTTCTCAGGAGCATTAGCAGGACGATATATCAGAAACAGAGCAACCAGGACCTGAACTGGTGCTCAGATATGGAATATCGACTTAACCTGCTACACCACAATGTCAACCCTTATTCATAGTTTTTAAATAATACACATTGCTGTGAACTTTTTAAAATAACATTTATTTATTTGAAAATCAGAACAACAGAGAGAAAGAGAGCCATCAGTTGGCTCACTTCCTAAATGCCTAAAGTACCTGGGGCTGGGCCAGGCCAAAGCCTAGAGCCAGGAACTCCATCCAAGTCTCTCATGTGGGTGGCAGAGGCTCAAATACGTGGGCCAAGCCCATTGGCAGGAAGCTTGATCAAACCATTGTATCACTACACCCACCCTTCTATGAACCTTTTGCAGAACTCCTTAAACAAGTACAAATTCATATATTGACTATGTTGCATTATCGGGATATTACAAACATCACAGAAAATTCTTATTAGCCAAATTGGCTCGTATTGAACTTTGTTAGCTGCTTCAGTCTTTATCCAGCATGAATTGTTTAAAAATTCCAATAGAATATATTTCATACATTATATTCCTATAGATACAAAATAAAAGGTTGATAATTATATCTTTATTTTAAAAATTCCTACTACCTTGATATAACCACTGTTAAAATAAGGGAGTGGGACTGGCATTGTGGTATAGCAAGTAAAACTGCTACCTATGACATGGGTATCAACCAAGCACTTAGGTCATCCATCTTCTACTGATTTCCAAGGTGCACTAACAGGTAGCTGGATTGGAAGTGGAGTAGCTGGGACTTGAACCCACACCCATATGGGATGCTAGCACCACAGGCAGTGGCTTTACCCACTAAGCCACAACTCTGGCCACAAGAATTAAATATTGTTTAAACTGCTGAATTAAGTTTCAAATATGTCCACACTTCCATGGCAATAGAAAGTTATCCTTATTAGAGGAATTAGTTTAAAGGTGCCGTACCTCCGGAGAGATTGAGCCAGTTTGCCTAACTAAAGGGAAAAGTACTTCCTCCTTTTCTTATCTGGGAAATTTGCCTTCAACATTTAATTTAATTAATGTCCTCGATTTAGTATTTACCTGGTTTTTCAAGACGTAAATCCATTCTACACGTATCAGTTTCAGTATGTCCTGACCAACGCTGAGGACTGTAAAGATGAATGCAAGGTTTTCCATGATGAAGTGTCAAACTGTCTCTCTAGCTTTATTTGTTCTAGGACAGGACTGCTCAGCCTTGGCAGTACTGACATTTTGGTTGGATAGTTCTTCGTTGTAGTGGGTGTCCTAGGCAGCATCCTTAGCTTCTACTCACTGAGATGAATGGCAAGCCCAAGTCATGACAGTAAAAATGTCCCTAGATGCTGCCAATTGTCTCGGGAGAGGGGTATGAAATCATTCTTGCTTGAGAAACACTGTTCTAGAACCACACAGATGACTCAATTTTCCTTAAACCATGAAGTTATGTGTCTTAAATTATTGTCTTCACAGCTTTGCATGGTTGTAGAAGTACTTTATATTTGGGGCTGGCACCATGGTGCAGTGGGTTAGTAGTCCTCTGCCTGCAACACTGGCATCCCATATGGGCACCAGTTGTAGTCCCGGCTGCTCTTCTTCCAATCCAGCTCTCTGCTATGGCCTGGAAAAGCAGTAGAAGATGGCCCAAGTCCTTGGGCCCCTGCACTCAAATGGGAAACTGGGAAGAAGCACCTGGCTCCAGCCATTGTGGCCATTTGGGGAGTGAACCAATGGAAGGAAGACCTTTCTCTCTGTCTCTCCCTCTCAATGTCTGTAACTCTACCTCTCAAATAAATAAATAAAATCTTAAAAAAAAATAAGTACTTTACATTTTTAAAGATTTATTTATTTATTTGAAAGGCAGAGTTACACAATGAGAGAGGGTGAGACAACTGTCCACAACAGCGGGCTGAGCCAGGCCAAAGCCAGGCGCCAAGAGCTTCTTCTGGGTCTCCCATGTGGGTGCAGGGGCCCAAATACTTGGGTCATCTTCTGCTGCTTTCTCAGGCTCTTTAGCAGGGAGCTGGATTGGAAGTAGAGCAGCTGGGACTTGAACTAGCACCACAGGCTCTGGCTTTACCTGCTATGCCACAGCGCCAGGCCTCATATTTTACATTTTTTAAGATCCACATTCTCTATGAAGACTCCCCCGACATGGGTAATCCATTGGTGAACCATCTCTACCTGGCCCTGGCTTTTTTGAGGCCTATGGGCTTGCAGATATTAGGGGGATATCAGATAGTCATGGTAATACATGTATAGTTACAAACTAAGACAGGTGCCCCGAAGGAAGTTGAAACAGAAACTTGGTTCTATAAAAATATATGAAAAGGAAACAGTCACAGCTTTGGGGGAAGGAGGTGGCAGTAGCATGGGGGAGCTGAGAGACAAGGTCAAGACGGGCTTCCCTGAGAAAATGAGCGGAGATCTAAAGAATCAGGCATCTGCAACTAGAAGTGAGGGGCTTTCCAGGCCTCGCAGAGCTGAGGAACACCTCACAGTCTAGCGGAGAAAGGGTCCTAGAGAGAGTGCTTTTCGTGTGACCGTGGAAACATAAGACATTGCAGAGGGTGGTGGAGAAGCGCCGAGGAAGGCTATGAGCTCATTTTGGAGAATTCGGAAAAGATCTCTAGATAAAGGCTTCAGCTCTCTCAGTTCAGAGATGTAGAAACTGAAACTCACGCAGCCTGCCTAAGGTCACACAGCTTATGAGGAGCAGGGGCCTGACTCAACACCAAGTCTCCCCAACCCGGCTAGCGTGTCCTTTCCACTCCCTGGCCTCCTTCCTGGAGCCAGGGCACTTCACTGCTTTCTCCTGCTCAGTACTGACGTCATCCTAAAAACGTAGACTACATATGGCAACAACACTTCCCATAATCCTAAGACAGCATGTGTCATTTTACTTAAATACTTTTCCATTTTTCAAAAATGATTTGAGGGGCCGGCGCTGTGGCATAGTAGGCTGTCTCTGCCTGCAATGCCAGCATCCCAAATAGGTGACGGTTCGAGTCCCAGCTGTTCCTCTCCCGATCTAGTTCTCTGCTATGGCCTGGGAAAGCAGTAGAAGATGGCCCCAGTGCTTGGGCCCCTGCACCCGTGTGGGAGACCTGGAAGAAGCTCCTGGCTTCAGATAGGTCCAGCTGCAGCTGTTGTGGCCATCTGGGGAGTGAACCAGGGGATGGAAGACCTGTCTCTCTGTCTCTCCCTCTTCTGTCTGTAACTCTACCTCTCAAATAAATAAGTAAAATCTTAAAAAAAAAAAAATCAAGAAAGGAAACAGTGCAAGTCCAAATCAGAGAAGGTGCAGGACTAGGTCGAGGATGTTGGAGACCTTCTGGAAAACACCTGAGCTTCGGAATGATTTGTGTTTGACACCAAAGCACAGGTCTTATGCTTGAAAGTGAAGACGGTATACGTGTGTCAGTGGAATGGATTCACTTGAGGAGAATATGGGATTCCCAGATCCCTCCTCATTCATTCATTCAGCAGATGTTTGCTGAGCAACATCCATGAGCCAGGCTCGGAGCAGGATGGTTACAAGACGGAAAAAAAAAAAAAAAAAGACAAGATCTCAAAGTCGAGATAGCAGTCAATGGAATAAAATAATTCCACGCTTTGATAAGTGTTATGAAGGAGAATGAAGGAGACAAGGAAGGAACTGTACTGGGAAGCAGGAGGGGACCTCCTAGGGATGGTAGGCGGGGAGAATCCCTCTGAGAATGCAGCCGAATGAAGGAGGCCTGAGGGGGGAGCTGGGATCAGTCACAGAGGCCTGTCCTCCGCATGGCTCACCAGCTGCTGTGTCCATTTGTGTAGTACAAACTGTCCAACGGGAGAAACAGCCTTTCAGGAGCTGCGTTCTAGGTAGTTATTCAAAAGTGTTTGGTGCAGTTTGCAAGAATCCTGTCTTCCAGCTCCAGTTAAACATTCTGACACTGCAGGCTTCCAGTTTCCATTGCGTACCTGCATTCCTCCGATCATATGATGGACAAGCCCAAGGCTGAAGAGCATTTCTGTGAGCAACTTTTGTTTCAGGTTAGGCATCTGATAATTGACTGCCTGGCTTTCATTTATTTCCTTTGATTGTTAAAAATTTTTTTTCTTTGTTTATTTGAAAGGCAGAGAAACAAACAGAGAGAACTTCCAGGCGCTGTTTCATTCTCCAAATATACACAATAGCCAGGGTTGGGCCAAGACAAAACCAGAACCAGGAACTGAATCTGGGTCCCCCCGTCAGTGGCAGTACTTATGCCATTGCCTGCTCTGTCCCGGTTAGTAGGAAGCTAGAGTGGAGAGTGGAGCTGGGACTCAGATCCAAACACTCTGACGTGGGAGGCAGGTGTCCCTGGTTCTGGATGTTTAGTGTCAGCATATGTTTCGTAACACAAGGAGATTTTTACAGCGGTCAACTTAATTTGTAGGAGGCACTATTCTATCTTTTTCTTTATTTTTAAGATTTATTTGTTCATTTGAAAGAGAGAGAGAGAGAGAGGAAGAGACAGAGATCTTCCATCTGCTGGTTCACTCCCCACATGGCTGCAATGGCCAGAGCTGGGCCAGGAAAAAGCCAGGAGCCAAGTGTTTCATCCAGGTCTCCCATATGGGTACAGTGGCCAAAGCACTTGGGCCATCCTCTGCTGCTTTCCTAGGCACACTAGCAGAGAGCTGGATCAGAAATGGAGCAGCCAGGACTTGAACCAGCATCCATATGGGGTGCTGATGCAGTAGATGGAAGCTTGACCCGCTATGCCACAGCTCCAGCCCCACTGTTTATTTTTTTTTCTTTGTTGTTTATTTAGAGACTCATTTGGGGGATTGATGTTTTGCTTCCTTTTTTTTTTTTTTTGGCATTAATTTCCTTGAAGAACAGGTTCTCAGAGGGATTCTCCCCGCCTACCACCCCTAGGAAGGTCCCCTCCTACTTCCCAGTACAGTTCCTTCCTTGTCTCCTTCATAACACTTATCAAAACATGCAATTAGTTTATTCGATTGACTGCTATCTCAGCTTTGTTTCCTCTATTGCAATTCAAATTGCAATTTGAATTTGATGACAATATCAGTAGAAATAGAAAATCATTAAAGTCTTTTCATGAATCAGCGCTGTTACATAAAATGTTTAAGAATACAGATGGCCGGCGCCACGGCTCACTAGGCTAATCCTCCACCTAGCGGCACCGGCACACTGGGTTCTAGTCCCGGTTGCCCCTCTTCCAGGCCAGCTCCCTGCTGTGGCCCGGGGAAGGCAGTGGAGGATGGCCCAAGTGCTTGGGCCCTGCACCCCATGGGAGACCAGGAGAAGCACCTGGCTCCTGCCTTTGGATCAGCGCGGTGTGCTGGCTGCAGCGCACCAGCCGTGGCGGCCATTGGAGGGTGAACCAACGGCAAAAAGGAAGACCTTTCTCTCTGTCTCTCTCTCTCACTATCCACTCTGCCTGTCAAAGACAAAAACAAAAACAAACAAACAAAAAAGAATACAGATGAATTTTATTTTATCATCATTAATGGTGATGATGATAATAACTACCACTTATTGGTAGTTTTGCTGTCTTCCAGGCTCTGTGTAAGGATCTCACACACACTATTTTATTTAATCTATAATGTATCATACCCATATCACAGATACAGAACTGAAACTGAATAAATAAATTTTAAAAAGTTGCCTAGAGATACCCAGGCAACTTTTATTTGTATTCATTTTATTTGAAAAGCAGAGAGAGCTAGAAATATACAGATGGATGGATGGATGGATGGATGGAGATAGATAGATAGACAGACAGACAGATAGATAGAAAGAAAGAAGTGGACAGAGAGACATCTTCCAATCCATTGATTTTCTCTCCAAATGCCTATAACAGCCAGGGCAGGCTGAAGCCAAGAGCCTAGAACTCAATCAGGGCCTGCCACATGGCTGGTAGGGATCCAAGTACCTGAGCCAGGACCTGAGGCCTCCCAGGGTGCACATTAGTAGGAACCTGGATCAGAAACAGAGCCGGAAATTGAACCAGGCTGATTTGGTATCCAGGCATCCCAAGCAGCAATTTAACTGCTGCACCAAATGCCTGTCCCCCTGTACCATTTCATAAATGTGCAAATCTGCTGGCACCAAATTCTCTTATTTTCTTTCATCCAAAAATGCATCTGTTTTGTTTCCATCCTTTTTTTCCTCTATTTTTCACCATTTTTTGAAATATGATTGCTATATAGTAAACTACATATATTTGAAGTATACAATTTGATAAATTTTCATATATGTATACACCCACAAAATTGTCACCATGGTCAATGAAATGAACATATCCATCACTCCAAATTACATGTCTTGATAATACCTTCTTCTCTCTCCTGCCTGGCCCACTTTCCACAAACTTTCTGTCATTACAGAATGGTTTGCATTTTCTAGAATTTTACAAGGATGATGAGTCATGTAATAGGTGTCATTTTTCATATGACTTTTTCAATTAGTACAATTGTTTTGAAAGCCATGCATGTTGTTGCATGCATCAGTGGTCTATTCCTCTTCTTTGCTGTGTCATTTTCTTAGTGCATGGACATACCATACTTTATCTTCCTACCTGCTGGTGGACATTTGGGTTGGTTCCAGTTTGGGGTGATTACAAATAAAGCTGCTATGAGCATTTTGGCCCAAGATATTGTGTGGACATATGTTTTCTCTTCTTTTCAGTAAACACTCAGAAGTGGAAGGGATAGTCATATTGTAGATATATATTTAAATATTTAAGAAAACTGAGAAACTGCTTTCCTAGGAGATTGTCTTATTTTACATTTTCAGCAGCTGTGTGCATCTCAACTGCTTGCCAAGAGTTGGTATTGTCAGTCTTTTTAATTTTAGCCACGTTAGTGGCTGTGTGGTGGGATCTCATCGTGATTTTGTTGCCTTCAGTTGTAAAGGATATTTTTGCTAGATGAAAGATTCTGAGTTAGCCGGTCTCTTTTATTCTTTCAGCACTTTAAGATGTTGTTCTTTCTCCTTGCCTCCATGTTGCTGTTGAGATGTCCACAGTCATGGCACTGAAACCTGGAGCCCCTGCACATATTGGGCTATTTTTCTCTGAGCACTTTCAGCTTTTTCCTTGCTCTTTGGTTTTCAGCAGTCTGTCTATAGACTATGATGTGCAACGTCTTAATATAGCGTTTGCATATCTAGTGGTGTGTATCTGTCCTTCTCCAAATTTGGAAAGTACTCTGCCTTTATTTCTCTGTAACATACTAATGTAGGCCCCCAATTTTAAAGCAGTGTTATCTACAGCTTTCATATTCCATATCTACCACTAACTTGCTGATGTTGGACAGTGAAACCCATCCTTCCACAACTATATGCTTTTTTAATAAAAAACACTTTTTGAGTCGATTAGTCAAGGAATGACAGAGGCAGCTTGCCTTTTATTCATTCACTCAGTCATTTAACAAATATTCCTTGTGTAGATATTGTTTTAGATGCTGAGGATAGAATAATGAACAGAACAGAAAAAATAATAGCACACGCTAAATGTAAATAATTGAAAAACATGCATTTACTTACTTAATCCTCATCACAATGCTATAAATAAGTAATGTCATCATCCCTATTTTACAGTGGAGAAGCTGAGACCTTAAGAGTTAAGTAGGGGTGGCATTTGGTACAGGAGTTAAGATGCATTTGGGGTGCCCAAATCCCATTTTGGAGGCTCCAATCCTTATTCCAACTTCCTGCTAATGCGTGCTGTAGGAGGCAACACATGATGGCTCAACTACATGGGTCTCTGCCACTCACATGGAAGACCCAGAATGAGCTCTTGCCTCCTGGCTTTGGCCTGTTTAGCCCGATTGTTGTGGCGTGAACCAACAAATGAAAGCTCTCTCTCTCTCTCTCTCTGTCTCTCTTTCTCTCTGCCTCTCTGCTTTTCAAATACAAATTTTAAAAAGGTTTTACAAAGAGACTAATTAATGTCTGACATCACACAGCTAGAAAATATCATAGCTGGGCTTTAAAACCAGTTGGTCTAGCTCTACAGTGTGCACATTTACTCTCTACTACTTTACCTAGCGAAAGCAAAAACTGGAAGTCAGAGGAATTTTGGTCACAAGAGCATGGGTAGATCTCTCATTCTGACACTTTCCTTCACCTGTAAAATGAGTGGTTTCATTAAATGAAGATTAAACTCTCTTCCCACATCAGAGTTTATTATTCTAGACCTGAGAGCAAAGACTGGAACAAGTTGACTGTGAAACCACATATGGAAATCATGCAGAATTATAAAAAAAAAAAAAAAAGACAGTAGTTATTTTGCAGTGGACCCGCAGGTGGCAGATATTCAAATTCCCAGGGAGAACTGTCAGTAGCTTTTCTGCATATGATGACTTTCAGATTCTTCATTTTCAAATGAGTCTGTTCTAAAAAAAAAAAAAAAAAAAAAAAAAAGCAAAACAAAACACCTGATAAAACAGCTAGAGGTCACCTGTCTTTGCAGCAAAGAGCAAGCCCCCACGAGATACTGAATCTGCTGGCACCTTGATCTTGGACTTCCCAGACTTCAGCACTGTCAGCAATAAATATGTTGTTTATAAATTACTTAGTGTGGGGCCAGTGCTGTGATGTAGTGAGTAAGCCTCTGCCTGCATAGCTAGCATCCCATATGGGTGCAGGTTAGAGTCCTGGCTCCTCCTCTTCCGATTCAGCTCCCTGCTATGACCTGGAAAGTAGCGGAAGACAGCCCAAGTGCTAGGGCCCCTGCACCCACGTGGGAGACCCGGAAGAAACTCCTGGCTCTGGCTTCGGACTGGCCCAGCTCCAGCCATTGCAACCCTTTGGGGAGTGAACCAGCGAATGGAGAACCTTTCTCTCTGTCCCTCTCTCTGCCTGTAACTCTACCTCTCAAGTAAAAAAAATATAAATAAATAAATAAATAAATAAAATCTTTTTAAAAAATTACCTAGTGTATGGCATTTTGGTACAGCTGCCCAGACACATTAAGACAGCATCTTGAAGATTCTGATAGGAAAATGAGTGAGGAACCTAAAGGTGGAGGGATGTTAAACACAGAGCTCAAAGCAAGGTCAGTGCGCTGCCTTCCCAGTAAAGAAGCTTGGCAGATGCCAGGCACTGGGGAAATGATTCATGTTAATTGCCTCATGCAATCCTCACCATAAGCCCACTTTGTAGACACAAAAACTGAGGCTAGTTGTGGTAGAACTACCTTTAGAGCTGCCTCACTCTTGAAGTACTGTACAATATATAAAATGGGTTAAAATAAACAAAAAGGAAGGGAAACTTCCTGCCAATTGCTGCTCTAATATTATGCAAAATACCATGCTCTGCACCTGAGACTTTCCTAATCTAATTTTCATGACAGTCCAATAGGTAATTTATCCCCTTCCTACAGAATAGGGGGCTGAGGCCTAAAGGGGCGAAATACCTGGTGCACAGCTGTACATTCCGTATGTGGGGGATGCCAGATTGTGTCTTCAGAGTCCCACAGGGGTCTCAGGGAATGTACTGGACAGATACACCTTGCTCTCTGTTCCTGTCTGTGGAGGACACTTTGCTATGGCACCACTCAAGCACCGGCACCCATGGCCTCTTTCCACTGGCTGACACCTCACAGCCCCTACCCAACCCAGGTGAGATACTCTCCATGAGCAGCTTTCCTCCAAGCACCTCCTGTGCCTGAGAGCTCAGAAGCACCCAAGGGGGACAGCTCTGCCTGCAACACCGGCTTCCCATATAGATTCAAGTCCAGGCTGCTCCACTTCCAGGCCAGCAGCCTGCAAATGCGCCCAGGAAAGCAGCAGATAATGGCCCACATGTTTGGAACTCTGCTAACCACCTGGGACACCTGGATGAGCTCCTGGCTCCTGATTCCTGCCTGGCCCTGATCAATGTGGCCATTTGGGGAGTGAACCAGTGGATGGAAGATCTTGTTCTCTCTCTGTCTCTCCCTATCAGTCTGCCTTTCAAATAAATAAAACAAATCTTTATTTACAAAAAAAAAAAAAAAAAAAAAAAAGGTACTAAGGCTTTTCTTGTTCTAGCATTCATGCTTCCCTGGAGCCAGACATTTATTTAGTCTTCCTTCTTTCTCTCCCAGACTCTTTGGCTGGGATTGTTTTTTGCCTCCCGATTGTTTACCCAAGCCCTAGGCACACAGCGGATGTTCACTAAATGTTTGAAGGGCAGAAGAATAAAGACTGAACTCTGGCCATTGCCGCAGCTCACTTGGCTAATCCTCCGCCTGCAGCGCCGGCACACAGGGTTCTAGTCCTAGTTGGGGTGCCGGATTCTGTCCCGGTTGCCCCTCTTCCAGGCCAGCTCTCTGCTGTGGCCCGGGAGTGCAGTGGAGGATGGCCCAAGTCCTTGGGCCCTGCACCCGCATGTGAGAACAGGAGATCACCTGGCTCCTGGCTTCAGATCAGCGCGGTGCGCCGGCACATAGTGGCCATTTGGGGGGTGAACCAACGGAAAAGGAAGACCTTTCTCTCTGTCTCTCTCTCTCATTGTCTAACTCTGCCTGTCAAAAAAATAAAAATAAAGATTTATTAAAAAAAAAAAGACTGAACTCTGAAGTCCTGCACAAATTCAAAAGTCCTTGTCACTTAGAGGACACACACTCAGTGTTACATGTATTGGTGAATCTGTAGTTCTCCCATGTAAGTGACATAGGCCAAATCAAACTGTTAGAATGAATGCTGAAAACTGTTAACTGTATTTTGCACAGGTTTAGCGCATGTTTTGAAAGAACTAATGAGTATTTGCTATTTTATTTTTTATTTTTTTGACAGGCAGAGTGGACAGTGAGAGAGAGACAGAGAGAAAGGTCTTCCTTTGCTGTTGGTTCACCCTCCAATGGCCGCCGTGGATGGCGTGCTGTGGCCAGCGCACCGCGCTGATCCGATGGCAGGAGCCAGGTGCTTCTCCTGGTCTCCCATGCGGGTGCAAGGGCCCAAGCACTTGGGCCATCCTCCACTGCACTCCCGGGCCACAGCAGAGAGCTGGCCTGGAAGAGGGGCAACCGGGACAGAATCTGGTGCCCCAACCGGGACTAGAACCTGGTGTGCCAGCGCCGCAAGGCGGAGGAGTAGCCTAGTGAGCCGCGGCGCTGGCCGAGTATTTGCTATTATAATGAGCACTGGAGTGCAAAAACATTTTCCATATTCAGGTGCATTATCTCATTTACTCTTCTGTACAAAAGATTTATTTATTTATTTGGAAGACTGGGTGAGAGAGGGAGAAGGAGAGGCGGAAACATATTCCATTTGCTGATTCACTCCCCCAGATGGCCACAGTGGCCAGGGCTGGGCCAGGCAGAAGCCAGGAGCCAGGAGCTTCATCTGGATCTCCAACATGGTGCAGGTGCCCAAGCATGTGGCCTTGTCACACTGCTTTTCCCACGCCATTACAGGGAGCTGGGTTGGAAGTAGAGCAGCTGGGACATGAAGGGGCACTCACAGGGGCTGCTGGCACTGCCACACCACAACACTGGTCCCTCTTTATGATCAGTTCTATGAAATGGATGTTAGGTCAGTTTACAGTAAGATAATGAGCTCAAGGGGAATTTATTCAAGATAACACTAATAAAATATCTGGGACTAGGTGCCAACTCTTCTCTTAGCCCAGTGTTCCATCTCTACGTTCCCTGAGAATACATAAACACTGAAAACAGGTATCATCTATCAAATATGGATTCACAAGAACTAGTGAGTGAGAGAAGAAAACCATTTCCTCCACCAGATGACAACACATTTATCCTGGAAGGCACTAGATATGGCACTGTGAGAGCAGTGGTAGAAATCCCTTTAGTTTCCTTTTGTTAAAATTTTTATTTATTTTTGGCTGGCGCCGCGGCTCAATAGGCTAATCATCCACCTAGCAGTGCCGGCACACCGGGTTCTAGTCCCGGTTGGGGCACCAGATTCTGTCCCGGTTGCCCCTCTTCCAGGCCAGCTCTCTGCTGTGGCCAGGGAGTGCAGTGGAGGATGGCCCAAGTGCTTGGGCCCTGCACCCCATGGGAGACCAGGAGAAGCACCTGGCTCCTGCCTTCGGATCAGCACGGTGCCCTGGCCTCGGTGACCATTGGAGGGTAAACCAACCGCAAAAGGAAGACCTTTCTTTCTGTCTCTCTCTCTCACTATCCACTCTGCCTGTCAAAAAAAAAAATTTATTTTTATTTGAAAGAATTCCAGAGACAGAGGGAGATGAAGAGAGAGAGAAATGAGAGAGAGAGATGGGTCTTCCATTCATTGATTCATTCCCCAAAAGGTCACAACTGCCAGAGCTGGGCCAGGCCACAGCCAGGAGCCAAGAGCTGCGTCTGGATCTCCTGTGTGGGTGGCAGGGCCCCAAGTCTTTGGGCCATCTGCAGCTTTCCCAGGTGCATTAGCAGGAAGCTGGATCAGAAGTGGAGCAGCCAGGACAGGAATCGGCACACATATGTGATGCTTGGGTCTCAGCTCGTGGTTTGACCCACTGTACCATAGTGCCAGCCCCGCCTTTAGTTTCCCTAATCTTCTTTACATGTTCTTTTGATTTCCTTTAAACTGATAAAAAAGAGAGTATACATTTCACTGTGTAACCTCTGACCATTTATTCGCTCGGCACCTGTATTTCCAGTTTAAGTATGTTCATAATTAAAAAAGATAAACGATACTAATGAGTTTATTTCTCTACTTATTCAAGTGAGTACAAGTGTACACAAGGCACACCAAATGAGGGTGGGCATTCTCCAAAGAGCTTGTAGAAACTCAGCCCTAACTACCTAGTAAAATGCCTCTGTGTCTTTTCATGTCAGCACCTATTAGAATTGAGATAGGTGCTAAACGTGAACAATGAGCAGACCCCTTTTACAGCTGCGCTAAGAGACTCAGAACTGCCGGTTGCCACAGGCCACCAAAGACCAAATCCTGGGGTTTCTGCCTCCCATGCCATTGTTCCTTTCATTATACCAGGTTGCCTAGACCTGGCTCATGAAAGGGTTAGGACTAGCCCTCTGGTCAGATTACCTGAGTTTCAATCCTCCTCTGCTGTGCCCTAATCCAGAAGAGATTGCCAAAATGTATGAAGTGAAAAAAGCAAGCCTGTATGTTATAGTCTAGCATTTTGTGCAAAAGAGTGAAACTTTAAAAAAGAATATATATTTCTAATTATGCACAAAGTATTGGTTGTGGGTGGTAGGAGTACAGCAAATATTGCAAATATCAGAAGAGTGCCTGGCAGAAAGAAGTGCCATTTTATTTAAATTCTTAGCTCACATAATTCCTTGGCTCAGTCATCTACAATATCCTTTAAAAAATAATTTGCAATTGGCACAAGCAAGACAAAAACGTGTGCAAGCCACAGCAAAATGTAATTACTTAAAACTGCTTTAAATTAGGCCCACTAGCGGATTAGCCAACACTGGAAGATGCTTGGTGCATCACAATTACATATATAAAAGCCCTGCTTCTATTCAGCCCTTTACAGCAATCCTTAAAAGGGGTCAGGCTGATAGGTGCTTGCAATGTATTTAAATTTGCCGTGCCATATGGAATTGAACAGATTTCATGAAAATCGTTAAGCAGATTACAAGCATGGCTTATGATCCCAAAACACACCTATGAGCCTCAACAATGTTACAGGTTACAATTTTAGGTTAGTAAAAAAACATACTGTATCTGCTGTCAAGCTGTGGGGGAAACGCAGGAGGGTTGTGTTCAAAACACGGAGCCTAGGAAGAGATTTTAAAAAAATTATAACAACACTCCGTATCTGCTGTAGGCCACGTGGCTAAAGCCGACCCCTACCGCCAGCCTCACCCCTAGTCTCTGCCGCCCGGCCCTTCCTTCCGCAGTCCGGGGACCCGAGCAAGTGCCCTCCGGGAAGGGCGTGGCGGGAGGCGGGCCTGGGGACCCCGCGCCGCCCGGACCCCAGCCCGCAGGTCCGTGGGGCGGGGGCGCGCAGGTGTCCGCGCGCGGGCGAGAGGCTGGCGGCGGGGGCGGGGAGCAGGCGCCGGGGAGCGACCCCTCGCCCCACCCGCCGCCGTCCCCCGGAAGCCGGGTGCCCCGGGAGCCTCGCGAGGCGGCGTCGGGGCCCGCTGCGGCCCGGACCGCGAACAGAAATGTGAGCTGTGCCCTAAGAGACGCGCATGGTTAGTGTGTGTCTGCGCGTAACGCCCAATAATGTAGCTTGGGTGGGCACAAAGATGCGGGCCCTAAGCCCAAGCCCTGAGACCGGCCCTCGCCCGCCCGGGGTCTCGGCGAATAGCAACCTCAAGAGCGGTCGGCGGCACGCAGAAGGCTACTTAGAGAGCAGTGAAAGGCCCCCTGTGCCTTCGCTTTTGCAGGCGATATTTTAGAAAGCATTCCCTGTAAGGTGTTTGTAAACTATATACTCTTTCTTGCAATCACAGGGGCATGCGGAAAACTTGCTTATGATCCGGGATAGCTTTTGGAGACCTTTTTTCTCTCTCTCTTTTTTTTTTTTTTTCATTTTTCTTTTCTTTCTGGGCATAAATTTGGCTACCAAAGAGACACCTCTGGCCCATTCTGTTACTTTACATTTAGTATGTTGGACTTTTTTTTTTTTTTAATCATCCAGAGCAGCAAGGTGAGGTGACTAGGAAAAGGTTTAGGTCAGATTTGAATCAGGAGGTGTCGTTTTCATAAGGTCCTGTGGAGATGTTTGCAGCCATTTCTTAAAGAATAACAACATGATGTTGAACACATACACGCACACCCATAAAAATTACTGTTTCAATTATGGTAGATCTATATTTTCAAACTAATTCAACACAAAGCATACATATCCCCAAGTGTTCCAATATGAGGATTGGATAAAAGTCTTTAAGTTTGCAACACCACATTCTGCTGAATTGTGATTTTACAGATAATTTTGCTCACTTTTACTGAACTGAAATTATCTTTGATACTTTCCCCTCTTACCAACATCTACTTTCATTTTGACTTTTTATTCTTAGATTAGATGTTAGCTACGATTCTGGATCCCAAGTAAAACTCCAGTCTTTCATCTTTGCCTCTTTTCCTAAATGACCATTTCTTCCTAGCCATGCCTTCATGTTTATCAAAAACCTGCCACCTTTGATAAAATGTCTTAGTACATTCTCCAACAGCATGCAAACCTAAGCCATTTGAAGCACACACTGTTCGTGAAGGCATGGAAATAAGTCTAACATAGCACCATAATCTTAATCTGAAATAAGTACAGTCGATGTTACTTTGATATAATAACATTACAGATTGTGGGAATGTAATTCCAAAGAAAGTAGACAGTAATAAATATTGCCATGGAGATAGCAAGAGAGCAGAAGTATTTGCATTGTTCTATTGCTGGTGATTGCTTTTCATCAGTACTTCTTGACATCTTTCTCTTATTACAGCCAAGGACTAGAATATCAAGATAATTTTATTCCATGTGTATATGATTAGCCAAAGGCTAGGAAAATTTGATCTGACTAGAGAATTTGTGAAAGTAGAGAAGTTAAAAATATATATATTACAGAAAAGACTTTTGTGGATAGAAAAAAAAAGTTTTATACATATATATATATATTTCTGGGGAAACTATTTGGCCTAGATTCCCTAAACTATCTCAAAGCTAAATGAAAGTGAGTAGGCTAGAAGCCTAATGAAGAAATAGAGAAACCTGTTTTTTAGGAAGTATGTCTACAAGGAGTGGTAAAACAAGTAGATACAATTCCGGAAAAACCTCTTTCAGTTAAATAGAAAAAGAGTGTGAACTGTGAAAAGTAACTGAATGCAAGGGCTAGAACTTTATTCTACAATGAAACAGAAACGAGCACTGTACAAATGTGCCTTTAACTGCTTCTCCGTGGTTTACATATTACTCTCCTGCTCCAATTTGATGCTGGGTTCTTCTCCAGGAGGAACTATTTCTTTTGTGCACCCCTCAATGCTTCACACAGCACTGGGCGCATAACAGGTCCTCAAATAAATACTTGTTCATAGATTGGCCTGGGAAGTCGGGCAGGGATGTTACTGCGCCTGACACAATGAGCCAGCAGTCAGCTTATTAAAAATGAATGTTCTTTTCTCAAAGGAGCGTTTCACAGGGCCAACCTGACAGCCATCTACAAAGGCCGAATCTCATTTATGCTAAAATATAGTTACAATCAATAACAGTTACGATCAACAGGCCAACAGAAAAGGAAGACATGTACTTCAATGGGGGAGGGGGGCTTTCAGAGCAGTGGCTTCGCAGCAAGTGTTGGAAATAGGAAGCTGGGAGAAGCTTGCTGATGCTGTAGATCTCAGTCGCTGCGAGATCATGTGGGAAGGCTGAATGCGAAGCATGGCCTCTCGGGCTTGCAGTCGAGTGACAGCACACGATGAAAAAAATGGGACCACGAACTCTCTTCCAGAGTCTTAGCCCAACAAAACCAGGATTAGAAGTACAGCTAACGGTAGGACTGAAGTCTGTTCTAAACTGAAACACCCAACATCTGGAGAACCCCAGGCGGCGACTTGTATCACGGGCGTCCAGAAAGGCGACAGGCTTTGGTGGAACGAGCCCAGGAGCAGATGCGTGGTGCTCGCGGCCATCGGGCAGAGCCCCTCCCGGCTTCTCGCTCCCCGAGCCCTTAGCCCCGCGCTGCCCCGAGTCCCGGGGCCTTGCACGCCTCTCCCGACCGGAGGGGCGCAGAAGGCAGAGGCGAGGGAGCAGCAGGACCCGGCCGTGATCCACAGAGGAAGAGGCTCCGGGGCTTCCTCTCAGACCAGCGAGGCGCCAAGGCTGAGGACTGGGCGGGAAGACACCCCGAACCTCGATACCTCTGCGGTGCAGCGGGGAGAGTGGAAGACCCCGGAGGTGCCCTCGCCGCCGCCCTCCCCCCACCTCTCGCCGCCAGAGCCCAGAGTAATTCATACAAAAGAGGACTCGCCTCAGTCTCGGGGAAGCCCAGGGACCGTCGCTAAACTCCCGTTACCCTAGAACCGAGAGATCGCCGCGTCCCCGCCCCCTACCCCTCGCGCTCGTCGTCACCGGGACCGAGGCGAGCATGCGCGAGGCGCTGTGTGCTCGTCAGTGGTCGGAGCGCACATCGCCCACGGTCCCCGAGGCGTTGGGGGAGGGGACGGCGATTGAACCGGTGCCTAGTGGAGGTGGCGCGGGGCAAACTGGGAAAGCGGTGTCGTGTGCTGACTCCGCCCTCTTCCCGAGGGTGGGGGAGAACCGTATATAAGTGCCGTAGTCGCCCTGGACGTTCTTTTTCGCAACGGGTTTGCCGCCAGAACACAGGTGAGTGTCGGGTGTGGCTTCCGCGGGTCTGGCCTTGAGCGGGCTGGGGCCCTCGCGTGCTCGGGGACACTGCCATGCCACTGAGCCTCTTGACGAGGTTCCTGGCTCCGAATTTCGGGCTGTAACGGGGCGGGAGGGTTGGAGGTTTGCGCGTTTTCCAGGAGCCTCTTCCTCGTGCTGGAGTTGAGGCCTGGCGTGGCCGCCGCGTGCGAGTCCTCTCGCCTTCGCGCCGGCCTGGCTAGCCTCGCTCGCGGGGCCCTTCGGCCCTTTGAGTTTTTACGTGGATCGGTACGGCTCTTTTTTTGTTCGTCGAGATGGGCCCGCCGAGGCCGGGCGGGCTACCCCGCGCGTTCGTCGTCCGGCCCGAGGGGGTGGCAGGGCGGCCGCGCGGCGTAGGGACAGCGAGCGGCGGGGCCCGCCCGTCCGGGCGCACATGTCGGGCGCGGCCTGGGCGAGGCCCGACGGCGCCGCGCCTGCCCAGGCCGGGCGAGGGGAGAGGCGAGGGTCGTGGGGCGGGCGGCTCGGTGGGGCCGCGGCCGCCCCACCCCGGGCGGCGGAGCCCGGCCCGCTCGGCACCAGTTGCGTGCGCGGAAAAAGATGGCCGCTCGCCGTCCCCGCTGCAGGGAGCTCAAAATGGAGGACGCGGTGGCCCGGGAGAGCGGGCGGGTGAGTCACCCACACAAAGGAAAAGAGCCTTCCCCTCTTCGGCCGCCGCTTCCTGCGACCCCACGGGGTACAGGGCGCCGTCTGGGCACCTGGCTTCTTCGTGTGGCCTTTGGAGTTCGGCTTGGCTCGGCTGGGGGCGGAGATTTTTTAGGCGATGGAGTTAACTCACTCGGTGGGTGGAGACTGAAGAGTTAGGCCAGCTTGGCATTGGATGTAATTCTCCTTGGAATTTGCCCTTTTGAGTTTTGAACGTGGCTTAGTCTCAACCCTCGGACAGTGGTTCAAAGGTTCCCCCCCTTTTTCCATTTTAGGTGTCGTGAAAACCACCGCTAAATCAAAGCCAAAATGGGAAAGGAAAAGACTCACATCAACATCGTCGTCATTGGCCACGTAGATTCGGGCAAGTCCACCACCACTGGCCATCTGATCTACAAATGTGGTGGCATCGACAAAAGAACCATTGAAAAATTTGAGAAGGAGGCTGCCGAGGTATGTCCAGTATCGCAAGGGAAAGATGCTGAATTACATTAAGTCTGGCCACTAAAATGAGAGTGCTATGACTATAAAAGACAACAGTGATTAGTTGTCTGAATGTGAATGTTAAAATCACGAGCCACCATATCGACTGGAGAGCCACCTAGGCCCAGCAGTTTGGGAAGCGGAATGCATTCCCAAGCGGAGGGGGGCATGGGGTTTCAAGCTTTGCTGTGTCTTAGTAACCGTCTGAGTGCTCTGTGTAATTACAGATGGGAAAGGGCTCCTTCAAGTATGCCTGGGTCTTGGATAAACTGAAAGCCGAGCGTGAGCGTGGTATCACCATCGACATCTCCCTGTGGAAATTTGAGACCAGCAAGTATTACGTGACTATCATTGATGCCCCAGGACACAGAGACTTCATCAAAAACATGATTACAGGCACATCTCAGGTTTGTGCAACTAGTAACTGTAGACATAAGGTTTTCTAGGCGGGGGGTGGGTGAGTTCCTCCTTAGGTTTGAGGTACCTTCGTTCACAGTGTGTGTCCTTGATTTCTTTAAAGGCTGACTGTGCCGTCCTGATTGTTGCTGCTGGTGTCGGGGAATTTGAAGCTGGTATCTCCAAGAACGGGCAGACCCGTGAGCATGCCCTTCTGGCTTACACGCTGGGTGTGAAACAGCTAATTGTTGGTGTTAACAAGATGGATTCCACTGAGCCACCCTACAGCCAGAAGAGATACGAGGAAATCGTTAAGGAAGTCAGCACCTACATTAAGAAAATTGGCTACAACCCTGACACAGTAGCATTTGTGCCAATTTCTGGTTGGAACGGTGACAACATGCTGGAGCCAAGTGCTAATGTAAGTGACTTTCAAGACAGTGCTTGTTAAAGAGCTGGAAGTGGTGATGTGATAGAATTAATTGTTCTCTTGTGTTTCAGATGCCGTGGTTCAAGGGATGGAAAGTCACCCGCAAAGATGGCAATGCCAGTGGAACCACACTGCTTGAAGCCCTGGACTGCATCCTTCCACCAACTAGACCAACTGACAAGCCTCTGCGTCTGCCCCTACAGGATGTCTACAAAATTGGTGGTAAGTTGGGTATTAATGTAACATCAGAATATAACTTGAATTGGAACAGGTGAAAAATCTTTGGCCCTCAATAACTCTTTGGTAATCTGCAAATATTTTAGGTATTGGCACTGTCCCTGTGGGCCGAGTGGAGACTGGTGTTCTCAAACCTGGCATGGTGGTAACTTTTGCTCCAGTCAATGTCACAACTGAAGTCAAGTCCGTCGAAATGCACCATGAAGCTTTGAGTGAAGCTCTTCCTGGGGACAATGTGGGCTTCAATGTCAAGAACGTGTCTGTCAAAGATGTTCGTCGTGGCAACGTTGCTGGTGACAGCAAAAATGACCCACCAATGGAAGCAGCTGGCTTCACTGCTCAGGTAACAATTTAAAATGATCTGTTAATTGACAATGTTCATGCATACTCAAGGGGGTAAGCAATCTGATGCATGTATGAAGTGTTATCACATCAGGGGAGTTAGCATTTCTAGCTGTTACCACAGTTCAGTTTGAGAAGCACTAAAATGCATATCCTTTTTTTCCCAGGTGATCATCCTGAACCATCCAGGTCAGATCAGTGCTGGGTATGCCCCTGTACTGGATTGTCACACAGCTCACATTGCTTGCAAGTTTGCTGAGCTGAAGGAAAAGATTGATCGTCGTTCTGGAAAGAAGTTGGAAGATGGCCCTAAATTCTTGAAATCTGGTGATGCTGCCATTGTTGATATGGTTCCCGGCAAGCCCATGTGTGTTGAGAGCTTCTCTGACTATCCTCCTCTGGGTAAGGATTTTTTTTTTTATTGCTATTACAAGTTGTACTAAAGATTAACAATTGCTTCTGTGAACTATGTGTCTCATGGCAACTCAATACTTGTTTTAATAGGTCGTTTCGCTGTCCGTGATATGAGACAGACGGTTGCTGTGGGTGTGATCAAAGCAGTGGACAAGAAGGCTGCTGGAGCTGGCAAGGTCACCAAGTCTGCCCAGAAAGCTCAGAAGGCTAAATGAATATTACCCCTAATACCTGCCACCCCAGTCTTAATCAGTGGTGGAAGAACGGTCTCAGAACTGTTTGTCTCAATTGGCCATTTAAGTTTAATAGTAAAAGACTGGTTAATGATAACAATGCATCGTAAAACCTTCAGAAGGAAAGGAGAATGTTTTGTGGACCATTTTTTTTGTGCGTGGCAGTTTTAAGTTATTAGTTTTTAAAATCAGTACTTTTTAATGGAAACAACTTGACCAAAAATCTGTCACAGAATTTTGAGACCCATTAAAACAAAGTTTAATGAGAAACCTGTGTCTTCTTGTCAACACTGGACCTGTCAAATGTGTTCCAGGTTTTTCTAATTAGAATTGGCTGGAATTTTAAAACTCCATGGGTTAGGGATTTTTTCCCACCTGTTTGTTTTAAGCTATGGAGGGCTGTTAGCCCTGCTGGTTAGAACTGTTGACATGTAATTTAGTTTAGAAAGCAAAATTCTGTAATCTTAAGGGATGAAATGTTGCATATAAAATTGTGTAGCTACAAGTAAATTTGTTAGAATCATTAAATTTTGGTTTCCCAAATTACTTGAAGTTTTAGTAAAACAGCACTGGTTTCTAGGGTCCTAAGAAAACGTAAAAAGTGGTTTCCTGATGTAAGTGAGAACACCATTTCTAACAGATTTCTTCTAAAGCAGTTTGGTAAAGGATTTGTAGCCTGACATAAGAAGTGGACCACAGATGATCAGAATTAAGATACAGGAAGGTGGGGAAAGCATATTTTCAAATAAGCTTTATTCTTGAGGTTCATAGTGGTATTAGTGACCCATGAGTAGCATGGAGATTGCTGACAATCATAGTTTGGAGGTATTCACTTGACATGATCAAGTGTACTGGGTCTTTGGATTGTTGGCTGGCTGGTCACTAGTAAGGAATCTACACGGTGATTTACTATGGATATGATAACTTTGAGGTTTCTAATTTGGAGTTAATTAACATAGGATTTCCAACATTCTGTAAGTATTTGGTAATCTAAAGGGGTGTGTTCCCTGGGATTTTGATGCAGCTTGAAAGGCAAAATAAGGTCTGTAAATTCAGATTGAACCAGGGTTTGAAAAGGTGGCCTTACAGTGGCTGGTGTTCTGAGAATTTCAGGGTACCCCATAGAACTATTAAAAGTAGCCAAACTGACTGCATTTAGCCTGCCTTGTACAAGAGCTGTTCACATGAGCATGCTGCCTGCAGCTTTTTGGGGAGGTGAGATGTAGCTGGCTATTAACGGGTTTACTAGAAGAGATGTACTAGGATAGCCCTGCAAAATGGGGAGGGCAGGACATGGCAGTTTACTGAGAGCCAGTTGCATGTGTGCTTTAGATAATTGGTTTTGAGCACCATCTACTGGTAGATGCTAAACATTAGTCAAAGGACAAAGTGATACTTGTGTGGTTGATTGAAAACATATTTTGGATTGGACTTCAAGCTAAATTGAATATTTAAACCTAGTGCTATATTTCATAGCTGTAATTTAATTTGAGCTGTTGAATTTGCCCCAGGGATTCTGGTATGATCTTGCATATTAGGAAAGGTGTTTCTGGTTTGGGGGTAATACTAGGGTGTAACTTCATTTTTTTGTTAAATCCTTACCCAAAATAACAATCACTGGGTTTTGACCACATTCAAGACTCAAAGCTTACACCTCCCCATCACTTTCCTATGGTTAATTCTACTTGCCTAGTAAACCTCAGCTGTGCCAGTCTACCCACTCTGCTCTAGTGAGACAGTTGTTCCCTATTAAACCCAGCCTCTGTATGTAGCAATGCTAGGGTTTTAATGATACTATTTGTATCTTATGCAGTTAAAGTTTTTGTCCAACTGGACAGGAGATTTAACCCTTGTATTTTGTAGCTGTCAGTTACCCAGTTCTAGTGAAATCACCTTAGGTTTTTTTATTTTTTTTTTATCTAAACTTGTGCTTCAACATAAATGGCTAAGTTTAAAGTTGATCTGGCTCATGATTGGCACAGTAGAAGCAAGTTTTTCAGCATAGGATAGAAGCATTCTGCAGGAAGCTAGGACTTGGTTTTAATTTTCTGCTTGCTGAGCAAATTCTAGAGCAAGCTTTTCTTGACCATGGGAGTCAATTCTGATGAGGCCTGTTAGAAAGGGCAGTAAACAGTTGAAGAAAACTTTGCATAATTTTTAGGTTGTTAGCATTAGTTCATTTATCACCATGAATGCTGCAGAAAGTTGCTCTGTGGACTTGGGACCATACCCTGAAGAAGGGAATAGCATTCTAGCTTCTGTGATGGGAGGGGATGCATAGGATTTTTTCTACTTGTTACCTGAAGGTTTTATGTGTTTCTCAATTTAATTTCTCAAACTTCAGGGTTCCATAGATTTCTTTCACACCCAGCATTGCTTAAGTAGCACCAGTCCCCTCCTACGTGCAGGCCTGAGTATGGTTAGAGCCAGGATTGAATGATAACTTGAATACTAAGGTACTCAGAAGAGGAAAAAATTTAATGGAAATTGCGTGCATGGTTATTGAGCAGTTTTTGCTGACTTCTGAGCCAGCAGAAATCTGCAAAGGGACCATATGGTGGTCTCCATAGAAAGGGTAGTGGGCAGTAGTCTACCCATCACAGGGGATTTTTTTTGAAAGGTTTATTTGACAGGGAGATCTTCATTCACTGGCTTACTTCCAAATGGCTGCAACAGCCAGGGCTAGGCCAGGCTGAAGCTAGGAGTCAGGAAATCCATATGGGTCTCCCACGTGGGTGAAAGGAACTTCAAGTTCTTAATCATCCACTGTTCATCAGGTATATCTGCATCAGAAGCAGAGGATCAGGTTCTCTAGGATGTGGGCCTCCAAATCAGTAGCTAACCAGCCTCTGTTTTTCATTTTACTTGTAAATTCCTAGGAATGGGATTGCTAGGTTTTGTGGCAGGTGTAAACCACTAAATTTGCTGAAGTGGCTGAGTAATTTAGTAATTAAGAGGTTAATTTTAATTTTTTAAGGAGGAAAAACAGATCAGGACAGTGAACTAGTTTGTTTCAAAGATAACTGCCTACTCCATGCCAGGCACTATTCTAGAAGTTGTATAGCACATGGAGAAGGCTTTTAAAGTTTGGTTGGAGGATACAAGTAGATAATTCCAGGTTGTGATGATGCTAGAAAAGGAATGTTGTAAGGGAGCATTATTTAGGTCAGCCATAGAAGAAATTTGTCTAATACCTGAGGACTAAAAGGATAGACAACACAAATTGATTATCTCCATGTGTACTGCATAGAGCAGAAGCATCTCGGGTTAAGAATTTTCAAAATAACCTTTGTCAGGGTCAAGTATACCCACAGTACAAATGACTTAATTAGAGTTAAGAGCTAGCTTATCTTACATAACATCCCATTGCTGGGTGAAATTTTTTCTGTATTTAAATTTTTCTTGATAACCTCCCAATCATATATGCTATTTTTAAAATATTTGAGAAGCAGGGCTACGGACAGGGTCTCCCAAGCACTTGGGCCTTCTGCTTTCCCAGGCCATAAGCAAAGAGCTGGATTGGAAGTGAAGTAGCTGGGACTCTAACTGGCGCAGGGGTGCTGGCACTGCAGGCATTGGTTTCACCTGCTATGCCACAGCGCTAGCGCAGGCTGTTTTTTTTTTCTGAAAGCCAACTAATTTACTCAGACATCAATTGATAGTCCTGAGCTAACAACTCTCAGTTCCTAAAGCTATTAATTTTGTCACATGGTTTCCAGATTCTTTCCCTGCTGTTTTCCAGGTAGTTTAGAGCTTTTAAAAGTGTTCACCAAAACTTAATATACTTGTGTATACATAAAGGACTTATTTTAGAATATACTTCTGTTAATGTGATTTAAAAGGTTGTCATCCTTAACACTCATTGATGCATTTGGACTAGAAGGATGAGTGTGGTGTTGGGGGGGAAAGCTATTCATTTCATCATTCCTCTAATTGACTCTAAGCAGTGTTACGAGGGTGATAACAATCCTTGGCCTGGTATCTGGCCTGTTGTAAGAACCCAAGAGAAAGTAGCTTTTATTCAGTTGTTTGAAAGGCTATAATTTAAGCAAATCTATTTTACATATTAGGAAGATCTTTAAACTGTATTTGCATATTTGACTTTTTTTCTTGCAAATTTTATTTTGGAATAACTTGAAAAAGCTGAAAAAAGATAGGATGAAGAATTCCCATAGGTCCCTCACTTAGTTTGCTTCCCCTATGGTTCCATGCATTTACATAGTACGTTTGTCAAGACTGAAAAACCAGCACTGGGATGTTGCTGTTAATCTCCAGGTTGTTATTCATATTATTTATTTTTTGACAGTGGACAGAGGGAGACCGAGAAAGGTCTTCCTTTTCCATTGGTTCAGCCTCAGTGGCCGCTGCGGCTGGTGCACCACGCTGATCTGAAGCCAGGAGCCAGGTGCTTCTCCTGGTCTCCCATGCTGTGGTGCAGGGCCCAAGCACTTGGGCCATCGTCCACTGCAGAGAGCTGGACAGGAAGAGGGGCAGAATCCGGTGCCCCAACCGGGACTATAACTTGGTGTGCCGGTGCTGCAGGTGGAAGATGAGCCTATTGAGCTGTGGCGCCGGCCTCACTAGTTTTTCTATTAATGGCTTTTTTCTGTTCTGAGATTTTAATTTTTTTTTTTAAAGATTTACTTATTTACTTGAAAGAGTTACAGAGAGAAGGAGAGGCAGAGAAGTCTTCCATCCACTGGTTCACTCCCCAGTTGGCTGCAACGGTCGGAAGCTGTGCCAATCCAAAGCCAGGAGGTGCTTCTGGGTCTCCCATGCAGGTGCAGGGGCCCAAAGACTTGGGCCATCTTCCACTGCTTTCCCAGGCCATAGTAGAGAGCTGGATCAGAAGTGAAGCAGCTGGGACTCGAACTGGCGCCCGTATGAGATGCCGGCACTGCAGAAGGCTTTCCCCACTACACCACAGCGCTGGCCCCCCTTTACTTATTTGAAAGGCAGAAACAGGGAAAGACAGATCTTCCATCCACTGGGTCACTCCGCAAATGGCCACAACAGCCAGGGCTGGGCTAGGCCGGAGCCAGAAGTTAATTAGGGTCCAAGTGGATACAGGAGCATTTGGGTCATCTGCTGCTGCTTTCCTAGGCGTGTTAGGGAGCTGGATCAGTAGTGGCCCAGCTCCTGGGACTCAAACTGGGGCTTATATTGGATGCTGAGCTGCAGATGGGCTTATCCTGCTGTACCACAATGCAGCCACTGTTCCAGGATTTGATTTGATTTTAAGGATGGGAGTGTGTGTATCTCCCATCTTGTTGAGACATCCTTAGCAGGGTAAGTAAACATGGGCTTTATGATTTACAAATCTGATACTTTCCTGATACTTCCATTTCTACATCTTTACTTACATTATTGGTAAGTAGTAATTAGATTCAAAGAAATAGGCCTGTGGTCCTGCACCAGAGACTCGTTCTTTGATGATGGTTCAACCAATGCCAAATTCACCTAATACTATAGGCTATATTTCATAATTTTAATCCTAAGGCAACCATGAAAATTTTATCAAGTGTTCAGTAAAAGCAAAGAGTAGTAGGTGATAGCTTTACATTTTCTCTGCTACTTAAACTCATGGGGTGGACAATGTAGTTCAGTATGTTAAAGTGCCACTAGGGATGCCCAATTCCGTTTCCGTTTCCATTCCTGCTTATGTGCCTGGAAGGCAGCAAATTATCCAAATACTTGGATCCCAACCACCCTCATGGAGACCCAGATGGAGTTCCTGGCTTAAGGCTGAGTGTTGCCAGCATTTCAGGAGTGAACCGGCAGATGGAAAATCTGTCACTCATTTCAAATAAATCATTAAAAATACATTTTTTTCAAGTTAAGGTGGCAGTGAAGTCTTTTTTTTTTTTTTAAAGATTTATTTGACAGTTACACAGAGAAGGAGAGGCAGAGAGAGGTTCACTGGTTCACTCCTCAAATGGCCACAATGGCTGGAGCTGCGCCAATCCGAAACCAGGAGCCATCACTTTTCCCACGCGAGCACAGGTGCCCAGGGACTTTGGCCATCTACTGCTTTCCCAGGCCATAGCAGAGAGCTGGATCAGAAGTGGAGCAGCTGGGACTAGAATCAGTGCCCATATGGGCTGCCGGCACTGCAGGCGGTGGCTTTACCTGCTATGCCACAGCGCCGGCCCCCAGGCATTTGTTGTAGTGATGCCATCCCATACAGGTGCCGGTTCGAGTCCCGGCTGCCCCACTTCCACACCAGCTCTCTGCTATGACCTGGGAAAGCAGTAAAAGATGGCCCAAGTCCTTGGGCTCCTGCACCCACATGTGAGATCTGGAAGAAGCTCCTGGCTCTTGGCTTCAGATCGGCTGCTGGAAACATCTGCATTCCTTATCAAAGTGCCTACATTCAAGTCCTGGCTTCACTCCCAACTCCAGGCTCTGCTCATGCCCACCTGGGAGGCAGCCTGAATAGTCGAATACCTACCATCCACATGGGAGATAATGATTTGAGTTCCCAGCTCCTGGCTCCCATCTGGTCTAGGCCTGGCTGTTGGCATTTGGGGAAAGAAACAATGAATGGAAAATATCTGTCTCTTACTCCCCGTCTTTCAAATACATTAAATAACTACAAAGTTAAGGAAAAATAAGCTGAATGGAAATCAAGAGCTGGCAGTTTCATTTATCCCATTGAAAAAGTAAAACCAGATGACTAATATGAAAAGAAAAAACTATTCAAGTTTGCTAAATTTCAGTGTCTTGTGACTGGGGGGATATCCAACAAGTGTGGTTAGCTGGGGTTACCGGGTAAGCAACTTGAGTTCAGATGCTGTCTGGAGGTCCCTAAACTGAGGAAGTGTTTTTCTCTCCTGAGCGTATCTGCAGCAGTTTCTGTAACCAGATAGATGGCAGGGGTACAGCGGTATCAGTTCAGCCAAAGCTCAGCCCCTAGCCCTGACTCCAGCTGTTGTCACATCTTCTCGAGTCACCATTTGAACTTCTCTGTTGAGCCTCTTAAGGATGCTGGTAGATCTTGAAACTCTGTAAATGTCTAATGAGACACGAGGTGGTTTCTATTCAGTTATAGTTGTGTACAAAGAACATTTTCTCATGGCAAAGTCTTCAGGTTGAAGCTAGGGATGCAGCTCTGGGAACTCAATTTCTCATTATTTCATATAACTGTTCATGGATATTTTTCTTCAGAGTAATAAGTAATTGTACATATTTCTAAAGTTTGAGTCAAAGTGCTTTCCTTGAAGTTGTTGTGAAATGAAGTAAAAAGTTCAAGAAGTTTCATAGTTTGAAACACTACACACACACACAGCACAGTCTGACCCTGTATTAAAATACAGTATAGGGGCCGGCGCCGTGGCTCACTTGATTAATCCTCTGCCTGCTCATCCCATATGGGTGCTGGGTTCTAGTCCCGGTTGTTCCTCTTCCAGTCCAGCTCTGCTTGGGCCCCTGAACCTGCATGGGAGACCAGGAGGAAGCACCTGGCTCCTGGCTTCGGATCAGCACAGTGCCGGCCATAGGAGCCATTTGGGGGGTGAGCCAATGGAAGGAAGACCTTTCTCTCTGTCTCTCTCTTACTGTCAAATAAATAATAATAATAAAAAAATACAGTATACTCTGATGGAGTTTGTGGACTCAAAAGGCTTCCATAGCCTAGGCAGCTCATGTGAAGAGCCTTGGGTGGTCACTGACATCATACATAAGTGTTAATTGTTAAATTAACAACAGGAGTCACTATGTACTTACTCCCCATGCTGAACCTCATTCCTCAATGAGTTGTATTATGAGTTAGCTGTAAAACTAGTTCTCAAACAGTTTTGTGTCTGTGTGTGTGTGCATGCGCACACAAATTGTTGAAATCTTTGCTTAGTACAGAGTTGGTTTTCTGTGTACAAAGTTAATTGCAAATGAATCTTAATGGAGAATGGGACTGGGAAAGGAAGAGGAGGAGGAGAGGTGGGAGTGTGGGTGGGAAAAATAACTATATTCCTAAAGTACATATGGAATTTGTATTTTTTTAAGATTTATTTATTTATTTATTTGAAAGAGTTACATAGAAGGAAAGGCAGAGAGAGAGAGAGAGGTATTCTATCTGCTGGTTCGCTCCCCAATTGGCTGCAATGGCCAGAGCTGCGCCGATCTGAAGCCAAGAGCCAGGAGCTTCTTCCAGATCTCACATGTGGGTGCAGGAGCCCAAGGACTTGGGCCATCTTCTGCTTTCCCAGGCCATAGCAGAGAGCTGGTGTGGAAGTGGGGCAGCCGGGACTCGAACCGGCACCTGTGTGGGATGGCAGCACTGCAGGCGGCAGCTTTACCTGCTGTGCCACAGCATCGGCCCCAAAATTTGTATTTCTCAAAAACTAAAAAAAGCTCAATCAAAAAAAAAAAATACAGTATATTCTGGATTGCTTAGGCCAGCAAACACCAAGAAATCATTACTGTCTTCAAGTATATGAAGAGTAATTTAAGACTGCAGAGTGTTGTTCAAAGTGACTTAAAACACAGGCTTGGGGCCGCCGGCAAGCTCCTTTTAAAGTGTACAATTCAATGATCTTTAATAATCTTCACAGAGTTTTGCAGCTATCACCATAATATAATTTCAGTCATTTTCATCACCTTTGCCCTTTTCTGAGGACAAAGAATCCACCCACCCAGAAGATTCCCTGCACAATTCACTGGGTCAGTTTGCACCGCAGCCTCGGGCATGGACCAAACACTGAGGGAACTGAAATTACCGAGCCTCGTTTCAACTAACAAAGACATAGGTCACATCTGGGGCTGCAGAGGGACAAAGGGTGACCAAAATCCCAATTCTCCGTATGGAAGAAGAGGGCAGCAGACGCACACAGTGGAAGCACCCGGCAGTGTTGATCATGGAATCACCAGGTCTTGATTCCCTTGTCTATGGAAAAGGGGTAACTTTATCACGGGGTTAAATGGGGTAACACATGTATGGCACCTACTTTGCTATCTGGCACACCAGAAAACATTTTTTTTTTTTTTTAAATTTGAGAGCAGTGAAAGAAATCCCATCTGCTGGCTCACTGCCCAAATGCCCAGGGCAGTAACTGGCCAGGCCAAAGCTAAAAAAGTCCAGGACTCAACCTGAACCTCCCACAGGACTGGCAGGGAATAAAATGACTCCCAGACAGCGTTAGCAGGAAGGTGGAGTCAGGAGCGGGAGGTGGACCTCAAACCCAGTCACTCTAATACAGGATGCAGGCCGCCACCTGCCTGCCCCGCCCCAGGTAGTAGCTGCAAATGAAAGTACTATTTCCTTAAGGGGACATGTGATGAAGTACTCTTAGATTTTAGTAATAGGAAAAAGGTTTCTCTTGCTTCCCTTGTGACAGAAAGACCTTCTTATATTATTGCTAGGAAGCTAAGAGATAGAATTTAATGTTTAAATAGAATCTGCCAAAAAAAAAATACACTAAAAACAAAAAAAGGCCAAAAAAAAAAAAAAAAGATAAATAGAAATCTGCCGCTTCCTGATCTTTTTCAACTCTTCTGGTTTACTTAAAAATGTCCCCACCAGGAGTAGGTGTTTGGTTAAGATTCCACCGGGGTGGGGTGGGGTGGGTAGTGTTGTGGCATCACAGGTAAAGTTGCCTGTGATGCTGGCTGGCATCCCATATGGGCTCCAGTTTGTGTCCCAGCTACTCCTCTTCTGATCCAGCTCCCTGCTAATGGCCTGGGGAAAGCAGTGGAAGATGGCCCATGTGGGAGACTTGGATGAAACTCCTGGCTCCTGGCTTTGTCCTGGGCCAGCCCTGGCCATTGCAGCCATCTGAGGAGTGAACCAGCAGACAGATCTCTCTCTCTCCCACTCTGTAACTTTGACTTTCAAATAAAATAAATTTTTTTTTTTTCAAAGAGTCCGCTTGGGGGATGCCATTGTGGCACAGCAGGTTAAGCTGTGGTGGTTGTGGGTGCTTGTGTGAATCCCAGGCGCACTATTTCTGATCCGGTTCTCTGCTAATGCACTTGGGAAAGCAGTGGAAGATGGCCCAAGTACTTAGGCCCCTGTACCCACATGGGAAGACTTGGATGAAGTTCCAGACTCCTGGCTTTGGCCTGGTCCAACCCCAGTCATTGCGGCCATTTAGGGAGTAAATCAGCTGATGAAAGATCTTTCTCTTTCTCTCCCCGTCTCTTTGTAGCTTTGCCTTTCACATAAATAATCTTTTTAAAAAAGACTCTGCTTGGGATGCCCACATCCCACATTGGAGTGCCTGGGTTCTAGTTCTGGCTCCTGGCTTTGACCTGGCCCCAGCCCAGCTGTTGTGAGCATCTGGGGAATAAACCAATGATTGGGAAATCTCTATCTCTACCTTTCGAATGAAAAAATAGCCGGCGCCGTGGCTCAATAGGATAATCCTCCACCTTGCGGCGCCGGCACACCGGGTTCTAGTCCCGGTTGGGGCGCCGGATTCTGTCCCGGTTGCCCCTCTTCCAGGCCAGCTCTCTGCTATGGCCAGGGAGTGCAGTGGAGGACGGCCCAGGTGCTTGGGCCCTGCACCCCATGGGAGACCAGGAAAAGCACCTGGCTCCTGGCTCCTGCCAGGATCAGCGCGGTGCGCCGGCTGCAGCGGCGGCCATTGGAGGGTGAACCAACCAACGGCAAAGGAAGACCTTTCTCTCTCTGTCTCTCTCTCTCACTGTCCACTCTGCCTGTCAAAAAAAAAAAAAAATAATAATTTTTTAAAAAAGATTTTATTTATTTATTTGAGAGGCAGAGTTACAGAGAGGTCTTCCATCAGCTGATTCACTCCCCAAATGGCCACAATGGCCAGAGCTGAGCCAATCCGAAGCTAAAAGCCAGGAGCTTCTTCTGGGTCTCCCATGTGGTTGCAGGGGCCCAAGCACTTGGGCCATCTTCTACTGCTTCCCAGGCCATGGCAGAGAGCTAGATTGGAAGAGGAGCAGCTGGGACTTGAATCGGCGCACATATGGGATGCTGGCACTGCAAGAGGAAGATTAGCCCACTATGCCACAGCATCAGCCCCCAAAATAATGCATTTTGTGAAAGATTTATTTATTTATTTATTGGAATGGCAGAGTTAGGGAGAGACAGAGAGATCGAGCTTCCATCTGCTGGTTCACTCCCCAAATGTCCGCCAACAGCCGGAGGTGGATCAGACTTGGGCCAGACTGAAGCCAAGAGCTTCTTCTGGTCTTCCCTGTGGGTGCAGGGACCCAAGCACTTTGGCTATTTTCTGCTGCTTTCCTAGGCCATTAGCAGGGATCTGGATAGGAAGTGGAGCAGCATGGCAAGTGGCAGCTTAACTCGCTGTACCACAATGTAGGCCCCAAATGAATACAGTTTATTATTATAATTTTTTAAAAATTTTATTTATATATTTGAAAGATAGAGTTACAGAGAGGGAGATACAAATTAATTTTTTAACTTTTTTTTAATTTGAAAAGCAGAGTTGTCGCTCCCCCTCTTCGTGGAGGAACGACACTAAACCCTGCCTAGGCTTCATATCCGAGTCACGACACCATTATGTCGCTCCCCCTCTTCGTGGAGGAACGACACAGGACCCTGCGCTGTTCTTTTGTCTGCTCGGCCCTTCCCTGGTTTGCTGCTGGTTCTTCCCGGGTTGGCTACCATCCCTTCCACCTCCGTGGAGGGGCGGGCCCCCCTGCCACTTTCCCCACTTCCGTGGGGGAGCGGCACACCGCCGGCCGGCTCTCTCGGGGGCTGCTCAGGTGTTCCTCAGGTGTTCCCCTTAGATGTTCCTGGTACATGTTGTCTCTCTCCTCCTTTATAGTCCTCTTCCACCAATCCCAACTCTGCTACCCACACGCCGAGTACGCTGCTCTCCTCCAATCAGGAGTAGGTCCTACAGTTTATTGGTCAAACTGGAGGCAGCTGTGTAGAAGCTGCTTCTCCCTTCTCAGCGCCATATTGTGGGAGAGCAGATGCATAGAATAAGTCTTAATTCCAGTAACAGTCTAGTCCGAGTTGCTCCCCACACAGAGTTACAGAGAGGTAGAGGCAAAGAGAGATCTTCCATCCACTGGTTCACTCCTCAAATGGCCACAATGGCTGGAGGTGGGCCTATCCGAAGCCAGAAGCCAGGAGCTTCCTCGGTATCCGACATGAGTGCAGGGGCCTAAGCCCTTGGGCCACCTTCTACTGCCTTCCCAGGCCATAGCAGAGAGCTAGAATGGAAGTGGAGCAGCTGGGTCTTGAACTGGTGCCCATATGGGATGCCAACACTACAGGTAGAGGCTTTACCTGCTACACCACAGTGCTGGCCCAAAATGAATGTATTTTTAAAAATAAAAAATAGGGAGTTCAATAGGTCTGGTCTGATTTCATCATCATTTAAAAAATCATCTATTATTTTTCACTTTATGTTTCTGTGTGGGAGCAAACTGTTGAAATCTTTATTTAATGTATACTAAGCTGATCTTCTGTATATTAAGAGAATCGAAAATGAATCTTGATGTGAATGAAAGGGGAGAGGGAGTGGGAAAGGGGAGGGTTGCGGGTGGGAGGGACGGTATGGGGAGGGAAGCCATTGTAATCCGTAAGTCGTACTTTGGAAATTTATATTCATTAAATAAAAGTTAAAAAAAAAATAGGGAGTCGGCACTGTGGCATAGTGGGTAAAGCTGTCACCTGCAGTGCTGGCATCCCATATGGGTGCCAGTTTGAGTCCCGGCTGCTCCACCACTTCCAATCCAGCTCTCCCCTATGGCCTGGGAAAGCAGAAGATAGCCTAAGTCCTTGGGCCCCTGCACCTATGTGGGAGACCCAGAAGAAGCTCCTGGTCCTGGCTTTGGATCGGTGCAGCTCTGGCCATTGCAGCCAATTGGGGAGTGAACCAGCGGATGAAAGAGAGAGGTCTCTCTCTCTCTCTCTTTCTGCCTCTCCTTGTCTCTCTGTGTAACTCTGATTTTCAAATAAAATAAATCTTTCAAAAAATATAAACACAATGTCTCAACTGTGTTTTTAGAAATAAGCAGATGATAAATTATCAATAAACAAACATAAAAAGCTTGGGGCCGGTGCTGTGGCACAGCGGGTTAACGCCTTGGCCTGCAGCACCAGCATCCCATATGGGCGCTGGTTCGAGACCCGGCTGCTCCACTTCCAAGACCTGGGAAAGCAGTAGAAGATGGTCCAAATCCTTGGATCCCTGTACCTGCGTGGGAGACCCAAAAGAAGCTCCTGACTCCTGGCTTTAGACTGTTGCGGCCATCTGGGGAGTGAACCATCGGATGGAAGACTCTGCCTCTCCTCTCTGTGTAACTCTGACTTTCAAATGAATAAATAAATCTTTGGAAAAAAAAAAGTAATAATAAGCTTGAGGGACTGAAATACAAATTAATTCATCAGTTTTTTAAAAATTGTGACACAGCATGTAATATAAAATTTACCATATTAACTATTTTTAAATGTGCATTTAAGTGACACCAGCCACTGTGTCTAGGACTCTTCTCATTTTGCAAAACTGAAGCTTGTACTCCAGGAACCATAACTCCATTTCACCCTCACCTCAGCCTCCAGTTTTTACCATTTTTCTTTCTATGAGTTTACTATTCTAGGTAACTCATGTAAGTAGAATTATACAGTATTTGCCTTTAAAAAAAAATTATTTATTTGAGAGGCAGAGTTAGAGATAGACAGAGGGAGGAGACAGAAGGGTCTTCCATCCACTGGCTCACTCCTCAAATAGCCACAATGGCTGGGGCTGGGCCAATCTGAAGCCAGGAGCCAGGAGCTTCTTCTGGGTCTCCCACATGAGTGAAGGGGCCCAAGCACTTGGGCCATCTTCCACTGCTTTTCCAGGCCATTAGCAGGACGCTGGATTGGAAGTGGAGCAGCTGGGACTTGAACCTGTGCCTAAATGGGATGCTGGTGCCACAGGCAGAGGCTTAACGTACTATGCCAGAGTTCCAGCCTCCTTTAAAAAAAAAAAAAATAGAAGGCTTATTTATTTGGAAGGCTGGGTGAAAGAATGAGAGAGTCACAGAGAGAGAGAGAGAGAGAGAGAGAGAGAGGGAGAGAAATATTTTCCATCCATTAGTTCACTTCTCAAATGGTCACAACAGCCAGGGCTGGACCAGGATGAAGCCAAGAGACAGAAACTCCATCCGTCTCCTATTGATCTGAAGTATGGATCCAGGAGCTTCTTCTGGGTCTCCCACGTGGGTGGCAGGTGGCCGAACACTTTGATCATCTTCTGCTGCTTTTCCCAGGCCATTAGTAGGGAGCTGGATTGGGAGTGGAACAGCTGGGACTCCAGCTATCATATGGGATGCCAATATTGCAGGTGGCAGCCTTATCCATTACGTCACACTGCCCCCACCCTTTGTTAAAAAAAAAAAAAAAAAAAAAAAAAAAAACCCAAACAAACAAACAAAAAAAACTAGTGTCTAGACTGCAGCCAGGAGCCAGGAGCTTCATCCAGGTGTCCCGTGGGCCATCCTTTGCTGAGTTTTCTCAGGCACGTTAGTAGGGAGCTGAATCAGAAGTGGAGCAGCTGGGACTTGGATGCTATTCTTTTTTTTTTTTTTTTTTTTTTTTTTTTTTTTTTTTTTTTTGACAGGCAGAGTGGACAGTGAGAGAGAGAAACAGAGAGAAAGGTCTTCCTTTACCGTTGGTTCACCCTCCAATGGCCGCTGTGGCTGGCGCACTGCGGCCAGCGCACCACGCTGATCCGAAGGCAGGAGCCAGGTGCTTCTCCTGGTCTCCATGAGGGTGCAGGGCCCAAGCACTTGGGCCATCCTCCACTGCCTTCCCGGGCCACAGTAGAGAGCTGGACTGGAAGAGGAGCAACTGGGACAGAATCCAGCGCCCCAACCGGGACTAGAACCTGGGGTACCAATGCTGCAGGCGGAGGATTAGCCTATTGAGCCGCGGCGCCGGCCTTGGATGTTATTCTAAGTTGCAGCTTAAGTCATGTGCCACAATGTTGGTCTCTTCAGTTAGCTTCTCTCTCTCTCTCTCTCTCTCTCTCAGATTGTTATACATTTATTTGAAAGGCAGAGTTACAGAGAGAATGGGCAGGGGAAGATAGAGATCTTCTTCCATCCACTGATTCACTCCCCAAATGGCTGCAATGGTCAGAACGGGGCTGATCTGAAGCCAGGATACTGGAGCTTTTTCCAGGTCTCCTTTGTAAGTGCAGGGGCCCAAGCATTTGGGTCATCCTTTGCTGCTTTCCCAGACACTATAGCAGGGTGCTGGATGGGAAGTGGAGCAGCCAGGACCCAAACTGGTGCCTATATGAGATGCCGGCATTACTGTTGGAGGCTTTGCCCACTATGCCACACTGCAGGCCTCTCAGTTTTGTTTTTTTTTTTTTTTTTTGACAGGCAGAGTGGACAGTGAGAGAGAGACAGACAGAGAAATGTCTTCCTTTGCCGTTGGTTCACCCTCCAATGGCCGCCACAGCCGCACGCTGCGGCCGGCGCACCGCGCTGATCCAAAGCCAGGAGCCAGGTACTTATCCTGGTCTCCCATGGGGTGCACGGCCCAAGCACTTGGGCCATCCTCCACTGCACTCCCGGGCCACAGCAGAGAGCTGGCCTGGAAGAGGGGTAACCGGGACAGAATCCGGCGCCCCGACCGGGACTAGAACCCGGTGTGCCGGCGCCGCAAGGCGGAGGATTAGCCTAGTGAGCCGCGGCGCCGGCCTCAGTTGGCTTTTGAACTAAGAAAATCAGTATCTGGAGCAGGTGCAGTGGATTAGCAGGTTAAGTTGTCACTTGAGAGGACAGCATTCCATATCAGAGCACCATTCTGAATCCCAGCTTCTTATCCAACTTCCTGCTAATGTGCCTGGGAAGGCAGCAGACTATGGCCAAAGTCTTGGGGTCCCTGCCACCCGAACAGGAGACCTGGATGGAGTCCCCGGCTCCTGGATTTGGCCTGGCCCAGCCCTGGCTATTGTGGGCATTTGGAGAGTGAACCAGCAGATGGAATATTTCTCTCCCTCTGTGTCTTTATCACCTTGCCTTGCAAATAAATAAATACATCTTCAGTAAGTAAATACATAAAGTGAACGTCATTAATCTCCGGTTGCGGACTAGAAGCAGTGAAAAGTAGGGATAGCGCAGGAAGATAGGGAGGAAATTCAGCTAAAGAGAATGTGAAGACAGAACAAGCAAACAGGAAAGTGCACAGTTCCTGGGGTGGGTGTTTTACCTCGTGGTTCAGATGCCTGCATCTCACAGAGGAGGGCCTGGGTTTGCTTCCTGGCTCTGGGTCCTGATTCTAGCTCCTTGCTGATGTGGACCCAGGGAGGAAGTGGAGTGGCTCAAGTAGTTGAGTTCCCGCCACCCACCCGCCTCGGAGACCCGGCTTGAGTTTCTGGCTTCCTTCTTCAGCCTCCCACACGTTGCTGGCATCTGAGGAGTGAACCAGTGGACAGCAGCTTGCTGTTTCCCTCCGTCTGCCTTTCATACAAATAAACAGAAGTTAAAAAAAATTGTGTACTTCTTGATACTTATGTCAGAAATACTAAAAAAAATTTTTTAATTAACTTATTTGACAGGCAGAGACACAGACAAGGCTTCTACACACTGGTTCACTCCTCAAATTCCAGCAACAATTGGGACTGGGCAGAGGTACAGCCAGGAGCTGGGAATTCAATTTGGATCTCCCACATGAGTGATAGGAATCCAACTACTTGAGCAACCTGCTGCCTCCCAGGGTGTGTATTAGCAGGAAGCTGCAGTCCAGAGGTGGAGATGGGTATGAAAGCCAGGCACTCCAATGTGTGCTAAGGCTAGGCTAACCTGCCCCACAAATATTTTTATCACATTTGATTGATCAATTGAGGGAGTGTTAGCATCACTTGCCCTTGGTAATCAAGAAGTCATTCAAAAAGCACTGAAGTGTCTACAAGGAAGGCACTGCCTGCATTCAAGAGGCCTTTCTCTCTAGAGAGATATGAAAAGTCAGATAGAATGCAGGGAGATACAAATCAAGATCACAATTATTAATCTCACCTCACAGGGTCAGAATGGCTATTATCCAAGAGACAGTAACAAATGCTAGAAAGGATGTGGAGAAGGGGAACTTTTATATACTCTTGGTGGAAATCTCAATCAGTGCAGCAACTGTGGAAAACAATATGGAGATTTCTTGAAACACTAGAAATGGAACTGATGTAGGATCCAGCAATCTCACTACTGGGTACATACCCCAAAGACAAGAACTCATTATAGCAGCACTGTTCAGAATACCCAAAATATAGACTCAACACAAATGTCCATCATCAGATGAACAGCTAAAAAAAAAATGTGATACACACACACACTACAATATTATTCAACTATAAAAACAGAATGAAATCCTGTCATTTGCAGCAAAATGGATGAAAAAGAGGACATCATGTTGGGACAAATAAGCGAGACACACAGGTTCTCCCTTCTATGTGGGAGCTAAAAAAAAAAAATAATTTGAACACAGAATGTTGATTGATAGAAGCTGGAAGGGTTTTTCGATTAGAAAAACGGGAAGCTGGGTGAGGTTCATCACCTGTGACAAATATACAAACAAGTATACGAAATAGAGGGGAAGCAGTGAGGGGCGTATGGGAACTTTTGGCATTACTGTCCCACAGTTTTATTAAAATTAAGATAGAATGAAACTAGGTACACTAATGGAAGTATTATGGAGTGGCAGTCTAAGAGGAAGAATTAATTTTCACTGGTACATTCCTGCACAAGTGGCTAGTCTTTATTGGTGGCTTTATTTATTTGAAAGAGAGAGAAATGAATGAATCTTCCATTGACTGGTTCACTCCCCAGATAACTGCCAACAGCCAGGGCTGGGTGAGGCTGAAGCCAGAAATCCAGAACTGAACCCAGTCTCCCATGTAGGTGGCATCACCTACTGTCTCCCAGGTTGTGCAACAGCAGGAAGCTGGATCAGAAGCAAGGACTGGAACCCAGGCATTCCAATATGAGATTTGGTCAATCCAAGCAGCTTACATCCCTGTTGGCTTTCTTGATATTCCTGACTTTCCTGGGGCAAGACACTTTTCTAGGAATTGAAATTTCTGAAGTGGAAAAGCCATCACCATTTCCATCTAGGTTGAAAAGTGACAAAACATTTTAAAAACAATCATTTACAAAATTCAAGTTCCTGGCTATAAAGGAACTTTATATTGAAGGTGATAATGGTTTAATTTAGCCAATTCATCTCCCTCCCCCAACTATTTCACAACTGCTCCAAGTCATTTCCCCTTTTTAATTTTGGTTTCTGTTGAGATGAACTTCAGCACCAGGCTTTTCCAACTACTGGACAGTGTGGTCTGTGGTGAGTGGAGGAAATCACAAGTGTAGCCAACTTCTGCTGGACGTTGACTAGTTTAATGATGGGGGATTTCTGAAGTAAATGAGTAAGATCACATTTTTAGCGGATTTTTCCCTAGAGTACCATATTTTGTAGTGCTTTTGGCTAATGACAATAGAAATAGTATTTGATGAGGTTTATATTCTAAACCCAATGGTGGAATCTAAAATAACTGTTTTCTATCAAAGATCATTGTGATTCTAATGGACTAGCATTAAACTCTAGAGCTCCTTTGTATGTGTAGTGCCACTTGGCACAAAATGTCAGGAATTCCCTAAGGAACTTTTTGTTTCTACAAGATAAATCTTTAGTGTATTTCATATAGTAGGCATCCCATTTACTGCTTTTGCTTTTGTATTTATTAAGAGGGGAAAAAAGTTTAAAAACAGTGATTTCCCATTTTGTGCTAAATAGGTAGTACAAAATAAATGCTACAGTATTATACTTAATATTTTCTTTATAATAAGAACTTTTGTCAAGGAGTACCTATAATGACTAACAAAGAAATGATCACCTTTTGAAATTACCAAATTAAGTGTCAAAAATAATTCATCATTGCTAAATGACCCAGCATTACCTATACAATTTACTTGTTACTGATACGACTGCTTTCTAGGTAGACTAAGATTTTAGTCTATGCAGACTAAACCCATGGAAACCCATGGAAACAGCTGTATTTAAGTGAACATGCGCACTGACAGAAACAAGATATTTAGTTGCCTCATACCCGTAATCAGACTTAGATCCACAGCCAAAGTGATTTTGAGGCCCTTAGACTTATCCTAAGTACCTGCTTTGGCCTGTGGCCGACATGGAAGCCTCTCCCATAGGCTGACAACAGACATCCAGGTTGGCATTTCAGGGACAAAAGGGCCCTTGGGCCCATTTGACTGTCTTCATATGCTGATCTATCCAGAAAAGCTGAGGTATCTGAGAAACCAAAGGGCCCAGTTAGTCACTCACTTCTAGCAATTGGAATCACTGAAGTATTGGAGCCTAAGAGGCGAACCAGCACTATTATGGTTTCTGTATCAATTCTGAATTAAAAATACAGAAACACTATTCACCAATTACTATGGATATGTGTCTTCAGTGCTATGAGATTACTGTCATAAGAGTTTCATAAGAAAATAATTTTAGGGGCTGGCGCTGTGGCACAGCCAGTAAAACTGTCACCTACAGTGCCAGCATCCCATATGGGTGCCAGGTCCTGGCTGCTCCATATCCAGCTCTGCTATGGCCTGGGAAAGCAGTAGAAGAGGGCCTAAGCGCTTGGGCCCCTGCACCTGCATGGAGACCCGAAGGAGGCTCCTGGCTCATGGCTTCGGATCGGCGCAGCTCTGGCCACTGCAGCCACTTGGGGAGTGAACCAGCAGATAAAAGACTTCTCTCTCTCTCTCTACCTCTGTCTCTGTAACTCTACCTTTCAAATAAATAAATTTTTAAAAAGAAAGCATAATTTTATTGTATGATATAAAATAATTGCCTTTGTTCTCCCTCAATCAAGTTACCAAATTAGTATCCACATTGTGAGATGAGAGAAAACAATGGTGATTAAAAAAATTATTATTTGAAAGAGCAATAGAAGAAGAGACAGACTCTTCCATCTGCTGGCTCATTCATATAATGGCTGTGACAGGGCTGGGCCAGGCTGAAGCCAGGAGCCTGGAACATCTGGGTCTCCCACACAGGTAGCAGAGGCCCAATTATTCTATTTACTTACTAGAGAAAGAGAGAGAAAGCGTGCTCCCGTCTGCTGATTTACTCTCCAAATACCTGCAATGGCTGGTACTGAAACCAGGAAGTGGGAACTCAATCATGGCCTTCCACATGGGTTACAGGAACACAATTACCTGAGCCATCACTACTGCATCCCCAGGGTGTACCTTAACAGGAATCTGGAGTCGGAAGCCAGAGACAAGTACTGAACTCAGGCACTCTGATAGGAGACATGGGTGTCTTAACTGCTAGGTCAAATGCCTATAACAACAATGGTGATTTCTAATCTTTCTAGTTTTATGGGGCTTTCATTAATTTTAAAAACAATTACTGGAGCAAAATCTTTTAAAGAATTTAATTATAAAAATGTGTATATTTGCAAGCTACAGTGTGATATTTAAATTCATGTATACAGTGTGTATTGATTTAAACAGTAATCCACATTTCCCCTTCTCTGACATTACTTTATGATGGGAGGCTTGGAGCTTCCTTGTTCTATTTGTTCACAAAATATATATGAGGTTGTTGTGAACTACAGCCTCCCCACAATGCTGTGTGAAGTACAGAAATCTCATAAGTCAACTTTCACCCTACATATTGTATTCCAGTATTAGATATTAGCTGAATGATTCTGGATACTTTTGTATAGTCTCGATTTTTAGCCCTTATCTCAGGACTTTGCTATTGTTTTCTTTTTAAAAAACTATTATTTCTTTTCTTTTTGGACAGGCAGAGTGGATAGTGAGAGAGAGAAAAAGGTCTTCCTTTTGCCGTTGGTTCACCCTCCAATGGCTGCCACGGCTGACGAGCTGCGGCCTGCGCACCGCGCTGATCCGATGGCAGGAGCCAGGTACTTATCCTGGTCTCCCATGGGGTGCAGGGCCCAAGGACTTGGGCCATCCTCCACTGCACTCCCTGGCCACAGCAGAAAGCTGGCCTGGAAGAGGGGCAACCGGGACAGAATTTGGCGCCCTGACTGGGACTAGAACCCGGTGTGCCAGCGCCGCTAGGTGGAAGATTAGCCTAGTGAGCCGCGGCGCCAGCCTTCTTTTCTTCTTTTTTTTTTTTAATTTGAAAGACAGAGACCTAGAGAGATCTTCTGTCTGCTGGTTCACCCTCCAAATGGCCCCAATATCCAGGGTTGGACCAGATCCAAACCAGGAGCTAGGAATACAATCCAGGTCTCACATGTGGGTGGCAGGGACTCAAGTACTTGAGCCATCTAATGCCTCCCAGGATGCACATTAGCAGCTAATTTGATAGGAAGAAGAAGAGCCAAGACTCAAACCAGCCTCTCCAATATGGGATGCAGCATCCCCAGTGGTATCTTAACCACTGTGCCAAAGCTTCCCCCTTTGATACTGCTTTCTTTTCTTTTCTTTTTTCTTTCTTTTTTTTTTTTTTTGGACAGGCAGAGTGGACAATGAGAGAGAGACAGAGAGAAAGGTCTTCCTTTTCTGTTGGTTCACTCTCCAATGGCCGCCGCGGCCGGCGCACCGCGCTGATCCTCAGCCAGGAGCCAGGTGCTTCTCCTGGTCTCCCATGCGGGTGCAGGGCCCAAGCACTTGGGCCATCCTCCACTGCACTCCCTGGCCACAGCAGAGAGCTGGCCTGGAAGAGGGGCAACCGGGACAGAATCCGGCACCCCGACTGGGACTAGAACCCGGTGTGCCGGCGCCGCAGGCAGAGGATTAGCCTATTGAGCTGCGGCACTGGCTTGATACTGCTTTCTAACCTAGTACAACCAGGCAAAAATTACTAACTTTCAAAATAGACCAACCAGTTAAGACTTTTAATTTGGCATACCATGTAATGGGCAAAGTCCTTATGAGTAGGCAAATATGCAAGATTTTTTTTTCAGGTTTACTTTTAGCCTCATGACATGTCTCTTTGAGGAACACTGCACGAAGTTACAAGAGGCTTACCATATTAGAACTGCCAAAACAGTACACATTGTTTAAAACTATTTTTTCCCAGATACACAAAAATCACAATTACAACCTCTTTCCCTTCATAAATTAATGACAAGCCTGTCATAACCTAATAAAGCTATTTTAATAAGTGCTAAACAGCTATCTCCTATCTATACTCTGGTACTGACTGAATTATTCGCACTTTAAAAGTCTCCTGTAAAGTGAAAGCTTGATGGTGGTATCACAGGCGTCATCAGTCAGTCTGTGGCAGTTCATTCACAGTTGCTTGTCTTTGCTGAGTCGTCTTCACAAATCTGAGCAGATTGACAATGGCAGCAGGTGTCACTCCAGGTATACGACTGGCGGCCCCGATCTAACAAGAAAATGATGAGAGGAGTGTAAGTGAGCAATGGCAAATCAAATCTATTTTCCTCTTAATACACCTATACAGTTTAGTTTATAAAACATTTCCATAAATATCAATCTTAATGTAGCTTCAAAACAACCTTGTGGCCAGCACCGCGGCTCAATAGGCTAATCCTCTGCCTGTGGTGCCAGCACCCCAGGTTCTCGTCCCGGTTTGGGCGCCAGATTCTGTCCCAGTTGCTCCTCTTCCAGTCCAGCTCTCTGCTGTGGCCCAGGAAGGCAGTGGAGGATGGCCCAAGTGCTTGGGCCCTGTACCCGCATGGGAGACCAGGAGAAGCACCTGGCTCCTGGCTTCGGATCAGCGCAGCGCGCTGGCCGTAGTGGCCATTTTGGGGGTGAACCAACGGAAAATGAAGACCTTTCTCTCTGTCTAGTTCTGCCTGTCCAAAAAATAAATAAATAAATAAAAACAAAAACAAAAACACACCAACCTTGTAGAGTAAAGGAATGGTGCTTATTACTTCTGTAATCTTACAAATGGGAAACTGAGGCTCAGAGAAGTTACAATGATTCTGAGATCACACACTAACAGATGTTATAGTACCTACTGTTTTGTTTGTTTAAAAAATTTTTTTTAATTTATTTTTTAAGGAATACAAATTTCGTAAGTACAACTTTAGGAATATAGTGATTCTTCCTATGATATCAGCCCTCCCACCCACACTCCCATTCCTCCTCCTCCTCCCTCTCCCCTTGCCAGACCCATTCTCCAATAAGATTCTTTTTTTTTTTTTTTTTTTTTAAGATTTATTTATTTGAAAGGTGGAGCTACAGAGAGGGGGAGAGAGAGAGAGAAGTCTTCTATCCCTGTCCTCTGGTTCACTTCCTAGATGGCCGCAACTGCCAGAGCTGAGCCAGGAGTCCCCTCTGGGTCTCCCACGTGGGTGCAGGGGCCAAAGGACTTGGGCCATCTTCTATTGCTTTCCAGGCCAAGGAGAGAGCTGGATTAGAAGTGGTGGAGCAGCCAGGACTAGAACTGGTGCCCATATGAGATGCTAGCACTGCAGACGGCGGCTTTGCCTGCTATGCCACAGCGCCAGTCCCAAGATTCATTTTCAATTGACTTTAAGAGTACCTACTTTTTGAAGATGGTGGAATAGGAAACTACATAAAGTGCTAGGCTAGGGCTAAATAGTTAAAAAAAAAAAAAAAAAAGGAAGTGTAGGAAGTGCATTCTTTGGGGCAAATCAGAGAGAAAACTGCAATGGAAAGTCTACAGAAGGAAGAACGCTGTGGACCTGCGTGCAAGGTGCACAACACATGACTCCAGCAGCCGAGAGCTGGAGAAAGCAGCAGCTTTGGAGACTGAGGTGAGATCAGACTGCAGCAAAGCATGCCTCTGGTGACAGAGCTGGAGGAAGAGCAGGGCATGACTCTGGCCTGGAGCCCTGGTGTGGAGAGGGTGCCTGGGGACCCTGTGGAAAAAAAGGGGTCAGGCTTCTGTCACCCCAACCCCCCAACAATGGCACCTGGCGATCAGCTAGAGGGCAGGCGCCATTTAGGGCACAAGCAGCAGCTGTGGAATCCCTTGTGCAGGTGTACAGCAACCGGCTGAGACAGACTCCATCTCCGAGTACTGGTGGCAGCAGCTCCGGTGCATGTGGCAGGGAGAAGGCAACACGGCCGGGGGCTCTTGTGCATGCGTGTGATCCCGAGACTCCAGCAGAGGGAAAAATCTGCATTCCCCACTGACTCTGAGTCTGGCTGGGAGGAACGACAGGGGGCTGGGCACCCACCTAAGACTGTGAGGTACCCCCAGCCTCCCAACATACCACAGGCTCTGGGGCTCAAGCTGCCTAGGTGGAGCACCCCAAGCAGCTGGCTCTGGGACAAACTGCCTCTCTGTGGATCAGTCAGGCTGGTGGGGTGGAGCGGACCCTCTGCAGCCCATGACTGTGGGCGCCTTGTGTGCTGAGTCTGTGGGGACTCTGTGGCTGCCCGAGAGGACGCAGGATGTGGCTGGGTCTCTGGCCAATCACTATGTGTGACTCCACGTGCTTGGAACTCCCTGGTTGCCTGGGTGAGTCATTCAGTGGGATCCGTGTTCAGACTGAGAACTGTGCAGATCATTTGTGTGGTTCCCATGGCAGCACGGATGAGTATTGCACCTACTGGGGCTAACATCTGGGCACTGACCACATTGGTAGAGAGGAGGTGAGGGTATGATCACAGCAGGAGCTGATCATGAACAAGAGATCTACAATGCCCAACTTGGGTGTCACCCTGGATACTCATCCCACCCTGAGCACTGACCAGAGCTCCCTGGCCACACCACGCACACACCTCTGTGTATTCACTGCAAATACAGACATTACACTAAGCCAAAGTCCAAAGATACATGCTATCAGAGGAAAAAACCAAAGTATCTCCACAAATGCCTAAAAATAAATGCAGAAATTCAAGAAATAATAAGACAACATGCCCCCCAAAAGGAACACAACACTTAAATATTAGAATGTGAAGAAATCGATGAAATGAATGCCTGAAACAGAATTCAAAGATTAATCACAGGATTAGTCAAACACAAACAGAATCAAATCCAAGAATTCAAGAAATCTGTACATGACATGAATGAAAATTTTTCCCATGAAATTGACATTTTATAGAGAAATCAAGGGGCTGCCGCTGTGGCACAGCGGATTAACGTCCTGGCCTGAAGCACCAGCATCCCATATGGATGCTGGTTTGAGACCTGGCTGCTCCACTTCCGATCCAGCTCTCTGCTATGGCCTGGGAAAGCAGTAGAAGATGGCCCAAGTCCTTGGGCCCTTGCACCTAGTGGGAAACCCAGAAGAAGCTCCTGGCTCCTGGCTTCGGATAGGCACTGCTCCGGCCATTGAGGCCAACTGGGGAGTGAACCATCGGATGGAAGATCTCTCTCTCTCTCTCTCTGCCTTTGCCTTTCTGTGTAACTCTTTGAAATAAATAAATAAATCTTTAAAAAAAAAAAGAGCGAGAAATCAAAATGAAATAATTAGAAATGAGAAAAATTCAAGAGACCAAATAAAAAATACAGTGGGAAGACTTAACAATACACTTGGTGAGGCAGAGGAAAGAATTTTCTAGCTAGAAGACAAATTTTTGGAAATTTTTCAGTCAGACCAAAAAAAGAAATTAGAAAAATTAAACAGTGTTGGAGATCTTTGGGATACTATCAAAGACCCAACACATGCATCTTAGGAGTTCCTGAAGGTGGGGAAAGAGAGAATGGATTAGGAAGGCCTATTTAAGGGCCAGCGCTGTGGTGTAACAGGTAAAGCCACTGCCTGCAGTGCTGGCATCCCAAGTGCTGGTTTGAGTCCCAGATGCTCCATTTCCAATCCAGCTCTCTGCTATGGCCTGGGAAAGCAGTGGGAGATGACTCAAGTGCTTGGCCTCTGAACTCGTGTGGGAGACCTGGAAGAAGCTCCTGGCTCCTGGCTTCGGATCGGCCCAGCTCCAGCTAATGTGGCCATTTGGAGAGTGAACCAGTGGATGGAAGATTTCTCTCTGCCTCTGCCTCTCTGTAACTCTGCCTTTCAAATAAATAAATAAATAAATAAATCTTTAAAAAATAAAAACAAACAAACAAACAAAAAGGTCTATTTAGTGAAACAGTTATAGAAAACTTCCCCAATTTGGAGAGAGAAAGGGATGTCCAAGTACAGGAAGCACATAGATCTAACTCCTAATAAACATGACCAGAAAAGATCTTCATCACGACACACTGTATTCAAACTTTCAACAGTAAAACATAAAGAAAAGATTGTAAAATGTGCACAGGAGAAACATCAGATTACTTTCAGAGGATCTCCAATTAGACTCACAGTGGACTTCTTATCAGAAACCCTACAGGCTAGGCAAGAATGGCAAGATATATTCCACGTCTTAAGAGAAAAAAACTGTCAAGCCAGAATACTGTACCCTGCAAAGCTCTCATTTATGAATGAAGGTGAAATAAAGACCTTCCATAACAAACAGAAATTGAAAGAATTTATCTCCACCTGCCCAGCCTTACAAAAGATGTTTAAGGATGTGCTACAAACAGAAACACAAAAACATGGTCATCACTATGAAAGAAGGTAAAGGCAGAAAATCTCCCAGTAAAAGTACAAAGGAAATCCAAAGTAAACAACAGGAATATTATCAAGTCACCTTGAATGAAAAGGGACTCAACTCTCCAGTTAATAGATACAGACTGGCAGGATGAATTAAAAAACAAAACCTGGGGCTGGTGTTGTAGCGCAGAGGGTTAAAACACTGGCCTGCAGTGCCAGCACCCCATATGGATGCCAGTTTGAGTCCCGGCTGCTCCACTTCCAATCCAGCTCTCTGCCGTGCCCTGGGAAAGCAGTAGAAGATGGCCCAAGTCTTTGGGCCTCTGCACCCTCATGGGAGACCTGGAAGAAGCTCCTGGCTCCTGGCTTTGATTGGTGTAACTCAAGCCATTGCAGCCATCTGGGGAGTGAACCCACAGATGGAAGACCTCTTTCTCTCTCTCTCTCTCTCTGCCTCTGCCTCTCTGTAACTCTGCCTTTCAAATAAATAAACAAATATTCAATAAATAAATAAAATCAGAGGTGAAAAATAAAATGTAACAACAGATACCACAGAAATAAAAAGAATCATCAGAATTACTAAAAAGAGCTGTATGGCAACAAACTGGGAAACCTAGAAGAAATGGATAGATTCCTGGACACATACAATCTACCAAAATTGAGTCATGAGCACACAGAAAACCTAAACAGACCAATAACCAAGACAGAGATTGAATCAGTAATAAAGACCCTCCCCCAACAAAGAAAAGCCTAGGACCGATGGCTTCACTGCTGAATTCTACCAGACATTTAAGGAAGAACTAACTCCAAATCTTTTCAAGCTACACAAAACAACTGAAAGGGATAGAATCCTCCCAAATTCCTTCTATGAAGCCAGCATCACTTTAATTCCAGAACAGAAAAAGATACAACAGAGAAAGAAAACTAGAGATCGAGATCCCTGATGAACATAGATGCAAAAATCCTCAACAAAATACTAGCTAATTGAATCCAACAACACATGAGAAAGATCATTCACCTGGACCAAGTAGGATTTATCGCTGGAATGTGGGGATGGTTCAACATTTGCAAATCAATAAATCTGATACATCACATTAACAAACTACCTGTTTTCTTACCGTCTGTGGGCGACTGAAATGTAATTTCTCCCGAACTTCCTGAGACAAAGACACATCCTTGATCGTCAAATAATCCAGGTCTTTTGGCAGCTGGAGAGTTTCATCTCGCTGAACTTCCTTTATTTCTTGTAGCTGATGGAACACTACTGATTCATAAGCGGCTGAGGAGTAAAACGAGAATTCTATTATGCTACCCAGGTTATACTAACAGCTTCCATTTGTATAGCCTTTTGCTATTTACAAAGAGTTTTGCATACATCATGTCATTCAACATTCATCTCAACACCATCAGACAGATGGGCAGGTGTCACCTCTGCAGGTGAGGAAGCTGAGGCTAAGACAAAGGGAGTATCTTGCATATTAGCTACAACATTCTGGCTAGTAGTATAATGTACTTTTCATTTCAAATATCTGGAAAATTAAAGATAAAAACAGAATTTGCTTTCCCTCTCAATTCAAATCTTGGTTGGAACAACTCCCTCAATACACTGTAGGTTTGAATTTTAATTCTCAAGATAGATATTGCTCCAAGAAAAATGACATTCTAAACTAGCTTGATATAAAGCTGTAATATTAAAAAGTGGAGCTACTTAGTTGAAAACCCATAATTTAAATAATTATTTAAAGTTTTATTCAGAAGTGACATTAAGATGATAATCCAGCAATTATTTTATAATTCAAATATTCTGTCCTTAGAAAAACCCAAAACTTCTGTTTAAACCTAAACTGAGGTGGTCATTCTGTCCTGTTCAAGAAAGGGGTTCCCTGAGGTCTTGGTAGCACCTGCTTCTGTCCTTGAGTAGCAGCTGGAAAATCTCACCTCTGAGCCTCATCTGCCAATGAGTTACTTGCCCTCTGACCACGGGCCCTGTGTCATCACTCTCGGCCTCAACTTCTTCAGAAACTGCCAAGTCTGGCATGATGACTTCTGAGTGTCTTTACAAAAAGACAGTTGTGAACTACACAAGCTTTGCATCCAGACAACCCAGGTTCAACCCAGGCTCTGCCACTCACCAGCTGTGATCTCAGACAACTTACCACTTCTCTGTAAAATAAGGACAACAATGCTAGTATGCAAATTCAAGAGGCAGGCCTACGTGTCAAATGACATAATTCCTCTAAGGGTGTGCTACAATACTGTAATGCAACAGATCTTAGGAAAACAAATTGTAAATCTTAATAAACAAATTTATGACTCATAAATAGACTCTTCAAGGTATCACAGAATATTAACAGGAATATGCTAGAGGATATATTATTTATTTGCTTAAATAATATAACAAGAGAGTTAAATGAAAAAAGAATCTGACAGTGATTTCTGCCCTTAAGAAATCTGTTGTCGGCTGGCGCCGCGGCTCACTAGGCTAATCCTCTGCCTTGCGGCGCCGGCACATCCGGTTCTAGTCCCGGTTGGGGCACCGGATTCTGTCCCGGTCGCCCCTCTTCCAGGCCAGCTCTCTGCTGTGGCCAGGGAGTGCAGTGGAGGATGACCCAAGTGCTTGGGCCCTGCACCCGCATGGGAGACCAGGATAAGTAACTGGCTCCTGCCATCAGATCAGCGCGGTGCGCCAGCCGCAGCACGCCGGCCGCGGCGGCCATTGGAGGGTGAATCAACGGCAAAGGAAGACCTTTCTCTCTGTCTCTCTCTCTCACTGTCCACTCTGCCTGTCAAAAAATAAAAAAATAAATAAAAAAAAGAAATCTATTGTCTAGTAGCAATTTTAAAACCAATTAGTGTACTATATTTTAACCAAATGTGTTTTCTTTTTAACCCCAAACAGACTACTAGAGTCTTTATATACACCAAGGTCTTTAAAGGATAAACACAACCAGTAGCAACACTGTAGTTGAAGGCAGAGGTTTCGTATCAACAAATTATTGTTCTGGATTATTCTGACCTGAACCTGATGATTACTGGACAAAATAAGACTGCAAACCAAGTTTAAAATATATCACTTAGTCACTATTTCCTGGTGCTAACAGTCCTACACGCTTAATAAAGTAATTTTTCTCAACAAAGAAATCATGGCGGTGAAGTAAAAGGTCAACATCACTTCTTGTGCATGAGTGTATTACCAGAACAAGTTTCTGGTGAGGTTCCTTCTGTGCCAGATTTTTATAAACTTTCATGGCAGGATGGTAGGTAGTACATGGGTCACCCCAGGTGACAGACCTCTGTGGAAGTGAAGGGAAACACGACCTCTAAAAAGAGTGCTGCATTCTCACCACCCTGGCTGTGCCCTAAGGTTTTAAAGCCTCCCTGTTTGAGCAGCCCACCACTGTCCAGCTTTTCCTACCCTTCTCCCCATCCTATACCTTGCTTTTTCCACTACATAATCTTCTACCCCTGGGGGAAAAAAAACAAAGTGCAGAAGGCAGTATTATTCTCAGTATTTTTGTTTATGTTTGAAATCTTTTATAATGAAAAACTTGAAAAAAAAATACAATGCAACTACCAAGGACACCAGTGGCTTAGGTAGTTGATCAACTGACCTAGAGTATGAGAGTTCATCATGTGTTACAACGTAAGAGGCAGACTCTAAATCTCTGTGCGATACAAAATGAGTATTTGTGAGTGGTAGAGTACTTCATATGTTGTCATAGCCAAAGACAGTATTATTTCTCTCATTATTAGAATGTTAGATAAGGAGAATGTAAATAAGGAAGCTCAATGTACAAAATAAGTGGTTTTCTTTTTAAAGGAAGGCTTTTATTGTAGCACTTCCCAGACTTAAAATGTGCAAACAAAACACCTGAGGATCTTGTTAAATGCAGATTCTCCCTCTAGAAATGGAGCCCAAGACTCCGCATTTCCAGCAAGCTGGCAGGTACTGCAATGCTGCTGGTTGGGGAGCACACTGAGTAGCACAGCGCCTAACACTATGCTGGTCCTTTGGAAATGACAGCTCTTCTTGGCATAGAGCTCTTAATGGACCTGCTGTCCTTTCATAACTTAGACAAGTAGGTAAAGATAGTACATAGGTATCTTAGGCAAAAAACCCTATTTTCTACCTTCTATTTTGAGTCTTTCGGCTAGTTCTCTACATTGAGTGTACTTCTTGAAGAGGTCTGGAACAACCTTGGCCAATGACTCCATGTCAACTTCCTCATGCTTCAGAACATCTAGAGCACTGAAAATACACAAAAGACTCATTAACGTAAGGATCCATATCATGTAAGGCAGACTAGGAGCGAGACTCCTTGGAACAACACCGAATCTCAGAATGAATAATACCGAAAGATAAGCTTCCCTGTTCCTAAGCACAGTGAGCAAAGCAGCAACACTAATGTAGGCCATCAATCAGATTTAATATTGATGTTCCCCAATTCCTTATCATGAGAATTAAGTTGCTGATAGAGTGGCATGGCTATAATCTGTCCTCCTTTTCATCGAAGGATACAATATCCTCTGATAACAAGGGTTTCATCACATCCCCTAAGCACAGGCAAGATGCTTTACATCTAAGCCATGTTAGGTCCTGGTGTTGCATCAGTGCATGATCCTTTTGCATGCTGGAAACTGTGAAGAAGACAGAACCACCTAAAGAACAAGAGGTCACTGTGAGCATGCTTTTAAGTCTCTGCAAAACTGATAAATATGGGCCAGCCTCGTGGTGCAGCAAGTTCTGCAACCATCTACAATGCCAGCATCCCATGTGAGCACCAACTGGAATACCAGCTGCTCCACTTTTCATCCAGCTCCCTGCTAATGCACCTGGGAAAGCAGCAGAAGATGGCCCAAGTACTTGGGTCCCTGCACCCACTCCAGGTGGGAGACCTGGATGAAGTTTCTGGCTTTGACCTGGTCCAGCCCAGCTATTGTGGCCATCTGGGGAGTGAGCCAGTGGATAGAAGATCTCTGTCCTTCTCTCCCCCTCTTTGTGTAACTGTCTTTCAAATATGTAAAGCATTAAAAAACAAAAAACTAATCAATATTATATACAAGTTTATAAGTAGTCTTCCATTCTGCTTTCTCCTGATTTGGCATAATCTCCATTTCAAATTTTTGCCACAGAGAACTTTTGAATTCTCAGTTCTACTTCTACTATCCATGATACATAGGCTAAGTCTCCTGGGCGAAAGGGGACTGTTAGAAAAATTTCCAGGCAACTTACACAGGTTACCACAAGAACATGCTGAAGTGAGATTTCCAAATACTATTTGTCACTCATTGAAATCAAACTACTGACAGAAACTTCAGGTATGTTTAGTCTCTAGAAGTTCTGGTGCTTCTTTGAATCCTTTTTGCACTACTTTCAGATTTTCTCTCTTTCTTTTTTTTTTTAAAGAATTATTTATTTATTTGAAAGTCAGAGTTACAGAGAGAAAAGGAAAGGCAGAGAGAGGCCGGCACCGTGGCTCAATAGGCTAATCCTCCACCTTGTGGCGCCGGCACACCAGGTTCTAGTCCCGGTCGGGGCGCCGGATTCTGTCCCGGTTGCCCCTCTTCCAGGCCAGCTCTCTGCTGTGGCCTGGGAGTGCAGTGGAGGATGGCCCAAATGCTTGGGCCCTGCACCCCATGGGAGACCAGGATAAATACCTGGCTCCTGGCATCGGATCAGCGCAGCGCGCGGACTGCGGCGGCCATTGGAGGGTGAACCAACGCCAAAGGAAGACCTTTCTCTCTGTCTCTCTCTCACTGTCCACTCTGCCTGTCAAAAAAAAAAAAAAGAAAGAAAGAAAGAAAAGAAAAAAGAAAGGCAGAGAGAGAGAGGGAGATGTCTTCCATCCGCTGGTTCACTCCCCAATTGGCCGCAATGGCCGGAGCTGTGCCAATCCAAAGCCAGGAGCCTCTTCTGGGTCTCCCACGTGGGTGCAGGGGCCCAAGGATTTGGGCCATCTTCTACTGCTTTCCCAGGCCAAAGCAGAAAGCTGGATTAGAAGTGGAGTGGCCGGGTCTAGAACTGGTGGCCATATGGGATGCCGCACTGCAGGCCAGGGTGTTAACCCGCTGCGCCACAGCGCTGGTCCCAGATCTTCTCTTTCATTTTTTTTTTTTTTTTAATTTGACAGGTAGAGTTACAGATAGTGAGAGAGAGAGAGACAGAGAGAAAGGTCTTCCTTCCGTTGGTTCATTCCCCAAATGGCTACCACGGCTGGCGCTGCACCGATATGAAGCCAGGAGCCAGGTGCTTCTCCTGGTCTCCCATGGGGTGCAGGGCCCAAGCACTTGGGCCATCCTCCACTGCCCTCCCGGGCCACAGCAGAGAGCTGGACTGGAAGAGGAGCAACTGGGACTAGAACCGGCACCCATATGGGATGACAGAGCCACAGGCAGAAGATTAACCAAGTGAGCCACGGCGCCAGCCCAGATCTTCTCTTTCAGTATTTCAATATCATACCCCTGTACCAACTCAACCCCAGATTCTCTCCTAAGGTAGAATTAACTACAAACCATTTGTTGCTCTGTTAATTATTATTTCATTTACACATGCTTTTTTTTCAGTCTAATTCATTTAAAGGAATACTGCTGTAGCAATTTTTACAGGAACAGAAAATTTCAGGGCTAGTGGTGCCGTGGGTTAATCCGCTGTCTGCAGAGCTGGCATTCCATATTCTACTATCACAGTCCGGCATTACCACTGTTTGCTGATGCTCAACTCCATATCCCTTCTTCAGATGGCCTGCTCTAGGACAAGGAATTCTCTCTCTTCTTAAAAAATATTTATTTATTTGAAAGGCAGAGTTACAGAGGGAAGGAGAGAGATTTCCCATCATTGGTTCATCCCCCAAATGGCCGCAACAGCCAGGACTAGGCCAGGCTGAAGCCAGGAACCAGGAGCTTCTTGTGGGTCTCATGTGGGTATAGGGGCCCAAGCACTTGGGCCACCTTCTACTGCTTACCCAGGTCACCAGTAGGGAGCCAGATGGGAAGTAGAGCAGCCAGGAATTGAACCAGTGCCCATATGGGATGCTGGCATTACAGGCTGTGGCTTTAATCCACTGAGCCACAGCACTGGCCCCAGGAATTCTCTCACTACAAATAATAGGTCATTGTTGTCATATTCTAGTAGATGAATTAGGTCAACTCATTACCAAGATAAGCAACAATGGAACCATAGGATTCTAAAACAATGTTAGGCCCGCACCACAGTTCACTAGGCTAATCCTCTGCCTGTGGCGCCAGCACATTGGGTTCTAGTCCCAGTTGGATTCTGTCCCGGTTGCTCCTCTTCCAGTCCAGCTCTCTGCTGTAGCCCGGGAGTGCAGTGGAGGATGGCCCAGGTCCTTGGGCACTACACCCGCATGGGAGACCAGGAGAAGCACCTGGCTTCTGGCTTCGGATCAGTGCAGTGCTCCGCCTGCAACGCACTGGCCATAGCGGCCACTTGGGGGGTGGTGAACCAAAGGAAAGGAAGACCTTTGTCACTGTCTCTCTCTCTCTCACTGTCTAACTCTGCATGTCAAAAACAACAACAATGTTTATAAGATTTTGAGCTATTCTCAAGTCTAAACTTCGAGACCAGCTTTGAATCAAGTCTAAGCCTCAGAACATAGACCTCTGGGACACAAAGAACAAATTAGCACACTTCAGCAGAACCTGTAAGAGACTTCTGAGCTATCTAAATACATCAATGTGCTTCTCTGTAATCTTTATGTATCCCTGAAATACCTGTTCAGAGGCTGGTTCAACTTATAGAACACAGCACTCATGCAGAGAGGAATATCTCCCATGCACTGGATTACTCCCCAAATGTCCAAAACAACTGGGGCTGGGTCAGGCCAAAGTCAGGAACTGGGAACTCAATCTTGGTCTCCCACACAAGTGCCAGAGACTCAACTATTTGAGGCACCATCTGCTGCTTCCCAGGGTGCACACAAATATGAATGGGGAGGAGAGCTGGAACCTGAGCCCAGGCACTCTGACCTGGGATGCAGGCATTCCAAGTGGCATCTTTTTTTTTTTTTTGACACGCAGAGTGGGCAGTGAGAGAGAGACAGAGAGAAAGGTCTTCCTTTGCCGTTGGTTCACCCTCCAATGGCCGCCACGGCTGGCGCGCTGTGGCCAGCACATCACGCTGATCCAAAGCCAGGAGCCAGATGCTTCTCCTGGTCTCCCATGCGGGTGCAGAGCCCAAGGACTTGGGCCATCCTCCACTGCACTCCCGGGCCACAGCAGAGAGCTGGCCTGGAAGAGGGGCAACTGGAACAGAATCCGGCACCCTGACCGGGACTAGAATCCGGTGTGCCAGCGCCGCAGGCAGAGGATTAGCCTAGTGAGCCGCAGCGCCAGCCCCAAGTGGCATTTAACTGCTATACCAAATACATTCTCTGGCTCTTTTTTTTTTTTTTTTTGATAGGCAGACTTAGACAGTGAGACAGACAGAGAGAAAGGTCTTCCTTTCCGTTGGTTCACTCCCCAAATAGCTGCTACAGCCAACACACTGCGCCGATCCGAAGCCAGGAGCCAGGTGCTTCCTCCTGGTCTCCCATGTGGGTGCAGGGCCTAAGCACTTGGGCCATCCTCCACTGTCCTCCCGGGCCACAGCAGAGAGCTGGACTGGAAAAGGAGCAACCGGGACAGAATCTGGCACCCCAACCCGGACTATATCCCAGGGTACCGGCACCACAGGCGGAGGATTAGCCAAGTGAGCCGTGGCGCTGGCCTATTTCCTAGCTCTCTTAAATTTAAACAAGCAGGGGCAGTGCTGTGGTATAGAAGACAAAGCCTCTGCCTGGAGGGGGTGCCAGTTCGAATCCCAGCCGCTCCACTTCCGATCCTTGGGCCCCTGCACCCCCGTGGAAGACACATTAGAAGCTCCTAGCTTTGGCTTAGCCCAGCCCCAACTGTTGTGGTCATTGGGAGAGTGAACCAGCGGACAGAAGACATCTCTCTCTCTATCTCTCCTCCTCTCTATCTCTGCCTTTGAAATAAAAAATAAATCTCAAAAAAAAATTAACTTAAATAAGCAAGGACAGAGCTGGAGACTGAGTAAATTATAAACTGTTCACACTACTGCCATTTTTCCAGCCACATACCTGGTAAACAGTTATATACCCAGCAGTAGTCTGAATGTTGGTGTCTCTCCCCAAATTTGTATGTTAGAACCTAATCCCCAAAATGACAGTATTAAGAAGTAGTGCCTTTAGGTGATTGAATCATAAATAAGTGAAAATAAGGTGATAAATATTAGACCATAATAAATACCAATTTAAAATTTCAATTACAATAATGATAATAACCCTGGTAACATAAAAGCAAAATAGAAATATGTCAGATTGCTAATTAAGGAAGGAGCACTTAAAAAGGCTAGAGAATAGGGGCTGGCATGGTGGTGTAGCGGGTAAAGCCGCCACCTGCAGTGCTGGCATCCCAAATGGGCACCCGTTCGAGTCCCGGCTGCTCCACTTCTAATCCAGCTCTCTGCTATGGCCTGGGAAAGCAGCAGAAGATGGCCCAAGTCCTTGGGCCCCTGCACCCACGTGGGAGATCCAGAAGAAGCTCCTGGCTCCTGGCTTCAGACCATCGCAGCCAGCCATTGTGGCCAACTGGAGAGTGAACTAGCGGATGGAAGAGCTCTCTCTCTCTCTCTCTACCTCTCCCTTTCTCTGTGTAAATCTTTCAATTAAATAAATAAATCTTGAAAAAAAAAAAAAAAGACTAGAGAATAAAATGAGCATATATTTAAGGCCACAAAAACTATCACAAGAAAAATGGAAGCTAAAAAGGGAGGATAAAATATACCAGAGCCATAGCTGCTAGAAAAATGCCAACAATGTGCACAGTATGCTTCTCAGCAACAAAACTGTAGATCTGGGGTAGGCACTTAGCATGGTAGGTATGGTACCTGTACAGCAAGTGCAGCAGAGTGCTTAGGTTCAAGTTCCTGTTCTGCCTCAATTCCAGCTTCCTGCTAACATGCACTCTGAGGCAGCAGGTGATGGTTCAAGTGGCTGAGTCCCTGCCACCCATGTGGGAGACTGTGCTGGCTTCAGCCTGGGCCAGACCTGGATGCTGCAGGTATTTGGGGAATGAACCCAGCAAATGGGAGATCCCTGTCCCTTTGTCTTTCAAATAAATTAAATAAATAAGTAAATAAATTATAGATTTATACCCTTTGACATCCTCTCCTACCTTAATTAGTTTACATCTTTAAAAAATTTTTATTTATTTACTTTTTATTTTTTTTGACAGGCAGAGTGGATAGTGAGGGAGAGAGATGGAGAGAAAGGTCTTCCTTTTGCCATTGGTTCACCCTCCAATGGCCGCCGCGGCTGGTGTGCTGCGGCTGGCGCACCGCGCTGATCCAAAGGCAGGAGCCAGGTGCTTCTCCTGGTCTCCCATGGGGTGCAGGGCCCAAGCACTTGGGCCATCCTCCACTGCACTCCCGGGCCACAGCAGAGGGCTGGCCTGGAAGAGGGGCAACCGGGACAGAATCCGGCGCCCCGACCGGGACTAGAACCCGGTGTGCCGGCGCCGCAAGGCGGAGGAGTAGCCTAGTGAGCCGCGGCGCTGGCCATATTTACTTTCATTTTCTTAAAAGACAATGAGACATACACACACAAAACAAACACGCACACACAAGCTGAAGCTAGGAACTTGGAATTCCATCTGGGTCTTGCATGTTGGCAGGGTTCCAAGCATTTAAGCCATCATTGGTTGCCTCCCAAGTTGCATCAGCAGCAAGCTGGATCAGAACTGGAATAGCTGGAACTGAAACCAGCACCCCAATATAGGATGTGGACATCGTAAGCAGCAACTTAACCTGCTGCACCAGTTTTCAGTCTATAATGGGTAAAATCAATGGTGAAATATACAGATTTTTAATTATGCAAAGTCATTAGGAATATATCTCAAGAGCAAAAATGTTTTATATTAATGTCCTTTAGACCCAGAGTCAATATAACTAGAATAATGAAAACAAGGACAAAACAATCTAAAATGCAGCAAGGAAGTCTTCACGTGAGTCAGAATTCATAAATACTCTACTGTGTTTAAAGGGTTTCCTTTGTTGTAGCTCATGACAATGAGACCACACTCATTGCTCGAAGCCTAGAACACAGATAACTGTATTTCTAGGTTTGGGCTTCCTAAATCTTAGGAATGGGAGCTGCAGAGAAACTATATAAAAAATAAAAATTACTTAGATTATATATAAATGATGACTGAGATTTGCAGTTTTATACAAATACCGAACACCATGGTATAATGGCAGAAATTTTTAAAGTAAACTTAGCTTCTAATATTAATCAGTTTTCAAATGCTTTGCAAGTAATTTAAAGACTGTAGCTCTTTTTCCTAAAAGTTCAGTGTTAGAATATACATATATATATAATTTTTTTTAAATTTGAGGTTGAGCATCATGTTCCCTCAAATTTGCTTTTAAGACTTATTTATGTGGTACAGTGTAACAATTCAATACACATAGTCATATACATGACCAATCAGGTTAATTTGCATTTCTATCTACTTACTTTTCTTTTGATCAACACACAACAATTGCACATATCTACGGAGTACAACGTGACATTTCAACAAGTGTATGCACTATGTACTGATCAAACCAAAGTAAGCAACATTTCTCTCTTCCTGATATCACTCACTCTATGCATGGAGCCTTGGAACTCCTCTCCTCTATCCACTCATAAAATCATACATATTTTTAATACTCAAGAAGTAGATGAGTTACATCTAAAAGATTCTGAAAAGGAGCTAAAATAAAATTTCGTTCATTTAAAATGTTTATGTAGGGGCTGGAGTTGCAGTGTAGCAGGCGAAGCTGCCACGTGAGACTCCGGAATCCTATACCAGTTCATGTTCTGACAGCTGCACTTCCAATCCAGCTCTCTGCTAGCAACCTGGGAAAAGCAGCAGAAGATGGCCCAAGTACTTGGGCCTCTGCCACTCACGTGGGAGACCCAGCTGAAGCTCCTGACTCCTAGCTTCAGCCTGGCCCAGCCATGGCCACTGCAGACATCTGGGGAGTGAACCAGCAGATGGATGATCTCTCTCCCTTTCTCTCTGTAACTCTTTCAAATAAATAAATAAATCTTTAAAAATAAAATAAAATGTGGGACCAGTGCCATGGTGCCATAGGTTAATCCTCCGCCTGTGGCACCAGCATCTCATATGAGCACCAGTTTTAGTCTCGGCTGCTCCTCTTCCCATCCAGCTCTCTACTATGGCCTGGGAAAGCAGTAGAAGATGGTCCAAGTCCTTGGGCCCCTGCACTCGCATGGGAGACCAGGAAGAAGCACTCGGCTCCTGGCTTTGGATCGGTGCAGCTCCAGCCACTGCGGCCAGTCGGCAAGTGAACCAATGGACAGAAGAGCTTTCTCTCCGTCTCTCCCTCTCACTGTCTGTAACTCTACCTCTCAAATAAATGAATTAAATCTTAATAAAAATATATAAAATGTTTAGGTAAAGAATCTATAGGTACCGTCTCTCTGGAATCACATTTTTTGGGTTAAAAAGTGAGAAAGGTGGCCAGCGCCGTGGTTCAATAGGCTAATCCTCCGCCTTGCGGCGCTGGCACACCAGGTTCTAGTCCCAGTCGGGGCACTGGATTCTGTCCCGGTTGCCCCTCTTCCAGGCCAGCTTTCTGCTATGACCCGGGAGTGCAGTGGAGGATGGCCCAAGTGCTTGGGCCCTGCACCCGCATGGGAGACCAGGAGAAACACCTGGCTCCTGCCTTTGGATCAGCGCGGTGCTCTGGCTGCAGTGCGCCAGCCGCGACGGCCATTGGAGGGTGAACCAATGGCAAAAGGAAGACCTTTCTCTCCATCTCTCTCTCACTGTCCACTCTGTCAAAAAAAAAAAAAAAAAAAAAAAAAAAAAAAAGTGAGAAAGGTAAAGTGCATACCTCACAGGATGACTTTTAGTAATACTTATAGAAGCCTCTGGGATTAATTGTTTCCATTTATAGCTTGAAAATTCAATGGATTTCAATACAGAGATGCCCTCCTCTAGAGAAGACTTCATCCAACAAGCTCTTTCATATCGCTGTTGGGACACACAGCCAGCTTCCTCATACCCTAGGACAGAGAGAGAGGATAAAATGAGAAGTTTCTTTTTTTTTTTTCTTTTAAAGAAATTTATGGGGTTGGGGCTGATGTTGTGGCACAGTGGGTTAGGCTGCTGCTTGCAATGCAGGCATCCCATATGTGCACTGGTTCAAGTACTGGCTGCTCTGCTTCTGATCCAGCTCCCTACTAAGGCACCCATGAAAGCAGAAGGTGGTGCTTGGGCCCATGTACCCATATGGGAGATCCTGATGAAGCTCCTGGCTCCGGGCTTTGTTCCGGTTCAGCCCCAGCCATTGTGGGCATTTGGGGAGTGAACCAGCAAATGGAAGAGCTCTTTCTCTCTTTGTCTCTGCCCGTCTCTCTTAACTCTACCTTTCAAGTAAATAAACAATAAATCTTAAAAAAAAAAATCAAGAATTATTTACTTGAAAGGTGAAATGACAGAGAGAGAGGGAGAGACAGAGAACTCTTCCATTCACTGGTTCACTTCCCAAATGCCCACAACGGCTGGGGCTTGTGGGTATCCCAAGTTGCAGCTTAACCCACCACACCATAACATTCACCCTCAGAGAGGTTTCAAAGAGGAGTAAACTAGGTTTCAGGGCTCAATGAGTGTTACCTCGGAACGTGAGTCGGCTGTCGGCATTATCAGGGCGCAATGACAGACGGAACTCCACTCTGCTGGTAAACATGCGGTATGGTTCACTAGTGCCCAGCGTGGTGAGGTCATCAATCAAAACTCCAATGTAGCCTTCTGTTCGGCTGACGACAAAGGGAGGCTTGCGGCTGACTCGAAGACTGGCATTGATTCCGGCTATCACACCCTACAAGAGGACTGAAATGTTTAAAAGGCCATTACGAACTGAACAAAGAGCTATCCTATTCAGAACACTACCTGGGAAGAACAGCACAGGGCAAGAAGGAAACAGGCACTGCCCATGAGGAATATAACAGAGGTGGGAAATGTGACCTACAATTCAGAAACAGAATATGGGCCACATACATCAGCATGCTATGATTCACTGTTCCAGAAATACCTAGTATTCCAGATAAGCCTGGAGGCTTTTTTAAAAAATCCACATGTGAGACTTTTCTAGCTTTTTCATACCTATTAACATAAATTAAAATAAATTAACATAATTTCCCATTTATAAAAACAATATAATTCTTAATAAAATTATGTCAAAAGAACTTTTCTTTTTTAAATTTCAGAAGCAACATAATAAATATAATCAAAATACAATACTAGATCTATGATTTTGGGAGTAATAAAGTCACAGGTGTTTTTAAAATCCTATTATATACAATGGCCACCCCCACATGTCCTGAAACAGCAGTTTTCTATTAGAGTTACCAGTTGTACCTCAGATCTATGTTGTTTACATAACATATTAAAAGACAGAATACCAGCCAAGCAGACCCTTTCAGTTTACAGTAACATTGGAACAGCCCTTACCTGAGCTGCCGCTTCCTCGTAACCAGTGGTGCCATTTATCTGTCCCGCAAAGAAGAGCCGCTGAACCAGATGAGTCTCGAGGGAAGGACTGATCTGACGGGGATCTAAGTAATCATACTGAACACCGTAGCCTGACCAAAGAATAAAGAACATGAAATGAGTAAAACGGAGCTGGATTTGCCTCTAGGAAGAGATACAAAGATTACTATCAAATGCCCTTCAAGGCCGGCGCCACGGCTCACTAGGCTAATCCTTTGCCTACGGTGCCGGCACACCAGGTTCTAGTCCCGGTCAAAGCGTTGGATTCTATCCCGGTTGCTCCTCGTCCAGTCCAGATCTCTACTGTGGCCCGGGAGTACAGTGGAGGATGGTCCAAGTGCTTGGGCCCTGCACCCGCATGGGAGACCAGGAGAAGCACCTGGCTCCCTGGCTTTGGATCAGTGCAGTGCGCCGGCCGCAGCACGCCGGCCGCAGTGGCCATTGGAGGGTGAACCAACGGCAAGGGAAGACCTTTCTCCCTGTCTCTCTCTCACTGCTGTCCACTCTGCCTGTTAACAAAAAATGCCCTTCAAAAGCAAAAAAGATTTTAAATGTACTTATGTTGGGCTTCATCTTCTGCGACTCTAAGCAACCACACTAACTGTAGCCAAACCCTCCTCACTGACAGCTAAGGCCATGCTGAGCTTACACTGAAGGGCAGTTGTGACGCTCTTTACCTGGCTGAATCATTTTAGCTTTCTCCAAGCCTCTGATGCACGCAATCATTTTCTCTTGTAATTCAGCTGGTAGCGTCACAGATAAGCCTTGGGGGTAGATAAGATCAGAATCCAATCCTTCAGGTTCCAGCCAAACCTGATGCAGGCGATTGGGAAAACGCAAAACCTTTGATTCAATGGAGGGACAGTATCTGTAATAGGACATTAAAAATTTTTTTTATGACATTAAAATTTTAAAAACCGAAGTGAACAAAAGAGAGTTTGCATCATTCCTTAAAATAACTGAGCACTAATTAATAGCTTGTCCTTACCGAGGCCCTCTGGTAGTTTCTTTAACGTGACTATTAAGGTGAAGGTTCTCAAGGACAATTTCATCCACTTTAGGATTCGTGTGAGTCATGTAACATGGCAGCTGATCTTCTGGCTAAAGAAACAGTAACCAGATATAAGCTTGTTTTGCTTCCCTACTAATCTGCCACTTCCTCAAATAAATTCCACACAATATGTGCTAACTTTCTAGACAGTAAATCCACGCATAATGCCCAGTATAGCTTATAAGCCATTCTTGTCAAAAATCAACAACCCCAAAGATTTCCTAAATATAAGCAACCTCTAGGTCTAACTTACAGAGTACAGGAAACAGGTAGAGAAATACGGTACAACAGCAACACAGCCAGACAAAACTAGACTACAGATATTCTAGAGGCAAAGGCCTCAATTTTTTTTTTTTGACAGGCAGAGTGGACAGTGAGAGAGAGAGACAGAGAGAAAAGTCTTCCTTTGCCATTGGTTCACCATCCAATGGCCACCGCGGCCGGTGCGCTGCGGCCGGCGCACCGCGCTGATCCGAAGGCAGGAGCCAGGTGCTTTTCCTGGTCTCCCACGGGGTGCAGGGCCCAAGCACTTGGGCCATCCTCCACTGCACTCCTGGGCCACAGCTGAGAGCTGGCCTGGAAGAGGGGCAACTAGGACAAAATCCGGTGCCCCGACCAGGACTAGAACCCGGTGTGTTGGTGCTGCAAGGCGGAGGATTAGCCTACTGAGCCGCGGCGCCGGCCCCAACTTTTTCAATATATAAATATTAAAAAGAAAAAAATGGAAGGTTACTATTACAAAACATATTCTCCAATGCAATGTGTGGACTTTATTTGGTTCCTGGTTCAAATAAAACAACTTTAAAAAATGTTTTTCAGACAATTATGGGCAACTAAACACTAAATATAGATGCTAAGAAATTATGGGGGCTGGCGCTGTGAAGTAGTGGGTAATGCCACTGCCTGCAGTGCTGGCATCCCACATAGGCACCAATCTGAGTCCCCACTGCTTCACTTGTGATCCAGGCCTCTGCTATGGTCTGGAAAGGCAGTGGAAGATGGCCCAAGTCCTTGGGCCCCTGCACCCACATGGGAGACCCAGAAGAAGATCCTGGCTCCTGGCTTCGGATCAGCGTAGCTCAGACGTTGAGGCCAATTGGGGAGTGAACCAGCAGATGGAAGACCTCTCTCTTTCTCTCTGTCTCTGCCTCTCTCTAACTCTGCCTTTCAAATAAAATAAATAAATCTTAAAAAAATTGTATTTTATTAGGTGTGATAATGGCATTTTTTTCTTAAAGTTCATAGCTAATAAAGATAACCATCCAAGTATTAATAAGGGAAATATGTGATGTCTGGGGTTGTTCCTTTAAACTCAGCATAAAAAAGCATTCAGGAAAAAAGAGGAAATAAGGATGCCAAAATGCTACTTGATGAAACTGGGTGATGGACATATAGCTTAATTATATTATTCCCCTGCTTTGTGAAGACCTGGAAATTTACAATAAAAACTTAAAATTAAACAATAAAAAAGTATCATCATAATTTGCATTTTATCGAAGCAAAGAATAAAATAGAGCAGTTGGAGCCACTCATCAGGATAACACCAGAAACTAGAAAAAAAAATGTTATTAATCCTCTGTCCTAAACACACAATATACATTCTTTCTTTTCTTTTCTTTTTTTTTTTTTTTGACAGAAAGAGTTAGACAATGAGAGAGACAGAGAGAAAGGTCTTCCTTCCGTTGGTTCACCTCCCATATGGCTACTATGGCCGGCGTGCTGCGCCGATCCGAAGCCAGGAGCCAGCTGCTTCCTCCTGGTCTCCCATGCAGGTGCAGGGCCCAAGCACTTGGGCCATCCTTCACTGCCTTCCCCAGCCACAGCAGAGAGCTGGACTGGAAGAGGGGCAACCAGGACAGAATCGGCGCCCCGACCGGGACTAGAACCCAGAGTACCGGCGCTGCAGGAGGAGGATTAGCCTAGTGAGCGGCAGCGCCAGCCCCATTAATTCTTTAATTTAAAAAATATGTGATGGAAAGTCAAGATACTATAGCAAAAAATGTTCTACATGAAGGATCTCTGTGAGTGAGACCCCACAAAAAGAAGTGGCCATCAAAGAAGGAGGTACTTTGAAGGAAGGAGAGAACTTCCACTTTGTTTTTGGCCTTGTCTAAATACTAACGGAGTTTGTGGATTCAAAAGGATTCCATAGCCTAGGCAGCTCATGTCAAGAGCCTCGGGTGATCACTGACATCACGCATAAAGAGTGTTAATTGTTAAATTAACAAGAGTCACTGTGCACTAACTTCCCATGCAGAACCTCTGTTCTCAAAGATTTGTATTATAATTATGTCTAAGTGCTCACAAAAGATGTATCATTCTTGGGTGCTTCTTTAAAGTTAATTAACTTTCTAAAAAAAGAAAGGGAAATTAATTTCAAGATGCAATGACCTTGAACAGCCCTTGTCTTGACTGTTGAAGAACAGGTTTATTTTTTTTCAGTGCAAATTGTTGAACTCTTTACTTAGTATAGAGTTGGTTTTCTGTGTATAAAGTTAATTAAAAATTATCTTAGTGGAGAATCGGACTGGGAATGGGAGAGGGAAGAGGAGGTGTGGGTACAGTGGGAAGAATCACTGTACTTCCTAAAGTTGCACTTATGAAATGCATGAAGCTTGTATTCCTTAAATAAAAGGTTTCTTTGGGGAAAATAAAATAAAAATATGGTCTGAAATATTTAGAGGTAAAGGCTCATGATCTCTGCAAGTATCTGTATTTCCATCTGTAAATGATTACACAGAGAGAAATATAAAATATTAATTACAGGTGACTTCCAATTGTTTTTAGGAATTTGCTATAATACTTTCACAACTTTTCTGTAAAATTGTTTTTTAAAAGTTTAATTTACAAAATAAGTAAAATTATTTGTGGGGTAATAATCAATTAGCCAAGTTAGCTAATCCTTTTAAACATCATTTCTTTGTACTCTAAACTATAGTAAAGTGAGTTATTGCCACAAAAGGAAAGAAAAAGAAATGACTAGGCTACCTCCTGCTGTGAAGAGCCAATAGTTATTCTAGGTGTTCATAAACTACCTTACCTTAATCCACACCGTCTCATTGATAAAGCTGAACGGTTTGGGCGGATCATCTGGTGTCTGCTTGTTTAGAATGCTGAAATTAATGGACTCTTTGGCAATTCGGGGTGGAGTCCCAGTCTTCAACCTTCCCACTGCAAACCCCAACTTCTCCAGAGTCTGAGCCAACCCTATGGAAGGCTGATCTCCTAAACGTCCTGCTGGATGCATCTCCAATCCAATCACAACTGTGCCTCTTAGAAATGTCCCAGTAGTCAGAATCACACTGTCCGCATATACTGTGCTTCCATCCACTAAATAAAAAAGCAAAATCATTTTCTGTTACCACAGGTCAAAGTGGAATGTGACTAGTTTTCATTAAAGCCACAAAAAAACTGTCAGTCCTTTTTTTTTTTTTTTAGAAGCAGAAAGACAACTCAAATCCACTAGCTCATTCTCCAAATGCCTGTAATGACTGGGGCTAGACCAGGCTGAGGCTGGAGCCAGGAACACATTCTAGTCTCCGAAACGAGTGGCAGGAAGCCAATTAGCAGAGCCATCACTACGGCCTCCCAGGCTCTGGACTGGCAGGAAGCTGGGGTCAGGAGCCAGAATTGAGAATCGAGCCCAGGCACCCTGAAGTGAAACACAGGAATCTTAACTGCTGGGCTAAATTGTGGGGAGCAACTGGGAGCAACTCGGACTAGACTAAGTTACTGGAATTAAGACTTATTCTATGCATCTGCTCTCCCACAATATGGCGCTGGGAGAGGAGGAAACAGCTTCTACACAGCTGCCTCCAGTTCAACCAATAAGCTGTAGGACCTGCTCCTGATTGGAGGAGAGCAGCGTACTCGGCGTGTGGGTAGCAGAGTTGGGATTGGTGGAAGAGGACTATAAAGGAGGAGAGAGACAACATGCACCAGAAACACCTGAGGAACATCTGAGCAGCCCCCGAGAGAACCAGCCGGCAGTGTGCCGCTCCCCCGCGGAAGTGGGGAAAGTGGCAGGGGGAACCGCCCTTCCACGGAGGTGGAAGGGACGGTAGCCAACCAGGGAAGAACCAGCAGCAAACCCGGGGAAGGCCGAGCAGACAAAAGAACAGCGCAGGATTCAGTGTCGTTCCTCTGCGAAGAGGGGGAGCGACATAATGGTGCCGTGACTCGGATATGAAGCCTAGGCAGGGTCTTGTGTCGTTCCTCCATGAAGAGGGGGAGCGACACTAAATGTCTGTTCCCAAGTCTCTAGAAACTTTGGAAAGAATTAAAAAAAAAAAAAAAAAAATTGTTCTTCTTTTCAAGCTTACTGACAAACAGATATGTGTGTATATATGTGTGTGTGTGTATATATATATAATATATATTGGGCTGGCGCCACGGCTCACTAGGCTAATCCTCCACCTTGCGGTGCCGGCACACCGGGTTCTAGTCCTGGTCGGGGCGCCGGATTCTGTCCCGGTTGCCCTTCTTCCAGGCCAGCTCTCTGCTGTGGCACAGGCAGTGCAGTGGAGGATGGCCCAAGTGCTTGGGCCCTGCACCCCATGGGAGACCAGGATGAGTACCTGGCTCCTGCCTTCGGATCAGCGCGGTGCGCCGGCCGCAGCGCACCGGCCGTGGCGGCCATTGGAGGTTGAACTAACGATATCTCCCTTCAGACACGGAGTTTTAGCTATCTCCCCTTTACCGAGTCAGTTAATGTTCTTCCAACAACTTTGTATCTCCCAAAAATATACTAGAGTACTTCAAAAAGTTCATGTGACACTGGCATCCCATGTTGGAGCACCGTTCTAGCTGCTCTGCTTTCTGTCTCACTTCCTGCTAATGTGCCTAGGAAGGCTGAGGAAGATGGCCCAAGTTGTCACCTAAATTGCCACCTACATGGGAAACCCAGATGGAATTCCAGGCTTCTGGCTTTGACAGGCCAAAGCAGTTGCAACCATTTGGGGAGTATACCAATGGATGGAAGATCTCTGTCTCTCTCTGTTGCTCTACCTTTCAAATAAATAAATCTTTTAACAAGGGTGGAGGGGGGGAGTCTTCAAAAAGTTCATGAAAGATGCACATTAAGAAAAAACTGCTGGCCGGCGCCGCAGCTCACTAGGCTAATCCTCCACCTTGCGGCCAGCTTCACTGACGGCATGGTCAGGACGTGGGACCTGCGCAGTTGGAGCATGGTCAGGGACCTCCCCGGCCCCCAAACTGCACCAACAGCATCGCGGTCAGAGACCAGCAGGTGTGGGCGGGCGGCCTGGACGCGTGCCTGCGCTGCTGGGACCTGCGTGCCGCGGGGCCACCCCTGCAGTACCTGCTGGAGTCCCAGATCATGAGCCTGGCCCACTGCCCCCAGGAAGACTGGCTGCTGCTGGACCTGGCGAACGGGCAGCAGTGGCTGCGGCGGCCCGACGGCAGCCAGGCACGCATGGCTGGGCACAAGGACAGCGCCATCCTAGCGCTCAGGTTCTCAGCCTTTGGCCACTGGTGGGTGAGCGTGGGCACGGACGACCTGGTCAGCATCTACGCGATGCCCCTGGGCGCCAAGGTGTTCCAGGTGCCCGAGGCCACCGCCATCTTGTGCTGCGACGTGTCCAGCGACAGCCACCTGGTCGTTACGGGTGCCGGGGACTGTGCCTCCGTGTACCGGGTCACCTACTGAGGCCCCGCGTCCGTCCATCGTCTCCTGAGACGGGCCGGGGGTGGGGGGAGGTAGTGGGAGGGGTCTCGTCGGCACCGCGTGGGGTTCACAGCCTCTGGGCTCTGTCCATGGAATAAAGCACTCGGCAAAGCAAAAAAAAAAAAAAAAAAAAAAGAGAGAATGAACTAATTTGCCCTACAAAGCAACATTAAATGGAGAATTGAGAAAGAGAACTGAGAAATGCAGGAATGAATATTGGGGCTAAAATAAAATAAACAGGTGAAGCTAATATATTAAGGTTTTATCCCTAGAAAGTTTTATCGTACAGAATAATGGAGGTTTATTCTTCAGATAATAGGGTATTACCATTTAATGGATAGGGAATTTCAACTTGAGATGATGAAAAAGATGGATAGTAGTGCTGGTTGTATGGCATTGTGAACAGACTAAACAAACAACATTGATTTGTACACTTTTAAATGATCAAAATGGTAAGCTTTTTAATAATGTATGCATATTTTTTAATATATACTTTACCACATTAAAAAAAATTAGAAGGATAGTGCTGTGGCACAGCAAGAAAAGCTGCTTCCTACAATGCTAGCATCCAAAATGGGCCCTTGTTAAAGTTCCGGCTGCTCTAGTTCTGATCCAGCTCCCTGCTACATGCCTGAGAAAGCAGTGGAAGATGGTCCAAGTACATGGGCCCCTGCCACCCATGAGGGAGATCCAAATGAAGCTCCTAGTTCCTGGTTTCAGCTCAGCCCAGTCCCAGCTGTTGTAGCCACTTGGGTAGTGAACTAGCAGATGGAAGATCTCTCTCTCTGTCATTCCCTCACTCTGTAACTCTGCTTTTCAAATAAATAAATCAATCTTTAAAAAAAATTATAGTTATATCTATAACAACAGGGCAAAAAATAGCAAAAAATTAGCACTGGGGCCAGTGCTGTGGCATAGGTTACGCCTCCGCCTATGGCACCAGCATCCCATATGGGTGCTGGTTCAAGTCCCGGCTGTTTTACTTCCAATCCGGCTCCCTGCTGGTGGCCTGCAAAAGTAATGGAAGATGGTTTAAGTGCTTGGGGCCCTGCACCCTTGTGGGAGGCCCAGAAGAAGTTCCTGGCTCCTGGCTTCAGATTGGCCCAGCTCCAGTCATTGCAGCCATTTGGGGAGCGAACTAGTGGATGGAAGACCTCTCTCTGTCTCTGTCTCTCTCTCTAACACTGCCTCTCAAATAAATAAATAAATAAATAAAAGCATTTAGGAATTCCTCAAAAAAGGCCAGTTCAATTATTGATCACCACTCTAGTCAGGCTAGCAATAAAATTAACTATGTACATAAAAATCTTCCACTTAGTGCCTCAGTGTCTCATTTAAAACCTTGAACAAACAACCAATGTTCCCCAGGCATTTGAAGAAAGCTATGTACATGAAAGAGAGCATCCGGGAAGGGAGAAAAGTTGCAGAAATAGAGCACGGAAAAACAACAGAAGGTGAGGCTGGCGCTGTGGCACAGTGGGTTAACACCCTTGCCTGAAGAGCTGACATCCTATATGGGTGCCGGTTCGAGACCCGGCTGCTCTACTTCCAATCCAGCTCTCTGCTTTGGCCTGGGAAAGCAGTGGAAGATGGCCCAAGTCCTTGGGACCCTGCAACCACGTGGGAGACCTGGAGGAAGCTCTTGGCTCCTGGCTTTGGATCGGTGCCAATTGGGGAATGAACCATCGTATGGAAGACCTCTCTCTCTCTCACTCTCTATCTGCCTCTCCTCTCTCTGTGTAACTCTTTCAAATAAATAAATCTCAAAAAAACAAACAAACAAACAAACAAAAAAAAAAAACAACCAATAGAAGGAAATACCCTGGGGCTGGCGCTGTGGCTCACTTGGCTAATCCTCCGCCTGCGGCGCCGGTATCCCATATGGGCACCGGGTTCTAGTCCCAGTTGCTCCTCTTCCAGTGCAGCTCTCTGCTGTGGCCCAGGAGGGCAGTGGAGAATGGCCCAAGTGCTTGGGCGCCTGCACCCGCATGGGAGACCAGGAGGATTGGCACAGTGCCGGCCATGGTGGCCATTTGGGGAGTGAACCAGTGGAAGGAAGACCTTTCTCTCTCTCTCACTGTCTATAACTCTACCTGTCAAATAAATAAATAAAAAAGAAAGAAAGAAAGAAAGAAAGACCCCACAAGAGGAGGACATGGCTTTCTAGATCTAAAAGGAACATCTAGTACTCCACCACAATGAAAATGAACAAAGAGTACTCCGAAGAACACCATTCTATCTTTTACAACACCAGAGGCAAATACAAGATTCTAAAGCTTTCAAAGAAAAGAGACATACAAAAAATAATTACAGCATTGAGCTAACCAAAAGCAACACAGCTAGAAGACAGTGAAGCAGGACTATCAAGATTCTAAGGGAGAAAAAAAAAAAAAAAGAAAGATAACAAACAAAAAAAAACATAAAAAAAAGAAAAAAGAAAAAAATAAGAAAACAACAACAACAAAAAAGGCAAAAAAAAGAGAAAAACAAACAAAATATTCTAAGGGAAACAGATTTAACCCAGAATTCTATATTCAGCCCCAAATTAAGAGCCAAGTCTGGAGCCGGCGCCGCGGCTCACTAGGCTAATCCTCCGCCTAGCGGCGCCGGCACACCGGGTTCTAGTCCCGGTTGGGGCGCCGGATTCTGTCCCGGTTGCCCCTCTTCCAGGCCAGCTCTCTGCTGTGGCACAGGGAGTGCAGTGGAGGATGGCCCAGGTGCTTGGGCCCTGCACCCCATGGGAGACCAGGAAAAGCACCTGGCTCCTGGCTCCTGCCATTGGATCAGCGCGGTGCGCCGGCCGCAGCGCGCCAGCCGCGGCGGCCATTGGAGGGTGAACCAAAGGCAAAAGGAAGACCTTTCTCTCTGTCTCTCTCTCTCACTGTCCACTCTGCCTGTCAAAAAAAAAAAAAGAGCCAAGTCTGGGGCTGGCATTGTGGTACAATGTGTTAAGCTGCTGCCTGTGATGCCGGCATCCCATATGAACACCAGTTTGAATCCCAGCTGTTCCACTTCTATTCCAGGTCCCTTCTCATGGCTTGTGAAAAGCAGTGGAAGATGGTCCAAGTATTTGGGCCCTTGCCACCCATGTGGGAGATCCAGATGAAGCTCCTGGCTCCTGGCTTTGGCCTGGCCTGGCCCTGGCTGTTGCGGCCATCTGCGGAGTGAACAAACAAATAGAAGACCTCTCTCTTTCTGTCTTCCTCCTCTGACTGTAACTCTTTCAAATAATCTTTTTTTTTTTTTTTTTTAAGATTTATTTATTTGAAAGTCAGAGTTAGAGAGAGAGAGAGAGAGGGAGGGAGAGAGACAGAAAGAGCGATCTTTCACCTACTGGCTTACTCCACAAATGGCTGCAATGCCCAGAGATGGGCCAATCTGAAGTCAGGAGCCAGGAACTTCATCCAAGTCTCCCACATGGGTGCAGGAGCCCAGGTACTTGGGCCATCCTTTGCTACTTTCCCAGGCACATCACAAGGGAGCTGGATCAGGAGTGGAGCAGATGGGACTTGAACCAGCATTAATGGGATCCCAGTGCTGTAGGCGGAAGCTTTATCCACTACACCACAGTGCTGACCCCTCAAATAAATAGATCAAATAAACAGATCTTAAAAAAAAAGAAAAAGATAGAATTGAGAGATTATTTGATATCTATTAAGAAAATGATATTGGCAGATATTTCTGATTAAAAAGAAAGGTGGGCAGGTACACAGAAACTAAGCAAATAAAAAATAAATCAGCCCAAAACAAAAACATATATGAAAGAAACATAATAATGTAAATACATTTTTTTAAAGATTTATTTTACTTATTTGAAAGAGTTATATAGAGAGAAAAGAGACAAAGAGAGATCTTCCATCCATCGGTTCACTCCCTAGACGGTTACAACGGCCGGGGTTGCACCAGGCTAAAGCCAAGTTAGGAGCCAGGAGCTTCATCCAGGTCTCCCACATGGGTGCAGGGGCCCAAGGACTTGGGCCACCTTCTGCTGTTTTCCCAGACACATTAGCAGGGAGCTGGATTGGAAGCAGAGCAGCTGGGACTTGAACTGGTACATATATGGGATGCTGCATCACAGTACTGGCCCCTAGAATGTACATGCTATTAATCAAAAATTGTGCCAGCGCCACGGCTCAATAGGCTAATCCTCCACCTAGCGGTGCCGGCACACCGGGTTCTAGTCCCGGTCAGGGCGCCGGATTCTGTCCCAGTTGCCCCCCTTCCAGGCCAGCTCTCTGCTATGGCCAGGGAGTGCAATGGAGGATGGCCCAAGTGCTTGGGCCCTGCACCCCATGAAAGACCAGGAGAAGCACCTGGCTCCTGCCTTCGGATCAGCACGGTGTGCCGTCCGCAGCGGCCGTTGGAGGGTGAACCAACGGAAAAGGAATACCTTTCTCTCTGTTTCTCTTTCTCACTGTCCACTCTTTCTGTATTAAAAAAAAAAAAAAAAGAGGTAATATCTAAGACTGATAATTCGATAATTCTTAAAAAGATTTATTATTGATATATTTATTTCAGATCTAGTTTCCTGCTAATATATCCTGGGAGGAAGTGGATTATGGATATAGTACTTGGGTCCTGCCACCCGCATTGAGTTCCTGGCTCCTAACTTCAGCAGGGCATCTGAGAATGAACCAGCAAGATGGGAGTTATCTCATCATTCTCTCTCTTGCTCTGCTTTTAAAGTAAATAAAAATAAATAAACTTTTTTTTAAAGTCCTACACTAAGATTAGATAATTGATGAGCCCAGAATTTGTCTGTGCTTTATGATGGTCAGAATGAAAAGAAAAGCATGATTACTTATATAGATTTCCTAACTCAGACAAAGAAAACACAGTAATTTTCTGGAACAAGAAAAAACATATCCACACTTTGCTCTAACATCACACGAAGTTTGATAATTACCACCAGTACATACCCAAAACAACACCGCTGACACGGCACTTCCCAGGGTGCTCAGGCTCTGGTTCCGACAGAATAAGGTCTTCTACTGCTCCCTCCTGAACTGTGAGCAGTGGCGTGTTCAGGATTTCTTTCTGTCAAAAGAGGATGCCAATTGAAGCACAGCAGTTAAACAACTCCACCAATCTCTCCGGTTCTCATGCCCTATTCTTACCTGCATGTTCTGTTTATACAGTTTCCTATCGATTTGAGCTCTCAGACCCCACACAGCTGGCCCCTTTCGCCGGTTTAATACTTTGTAATGTACACCAGACTGGTCACAGATGCGAGAACACAGACCATCCAAGGCATCAACTTCTCTCATTAAATGCCCCTTTCCAATGCCACCAAAGGAGGGATTACAGGACATCTGACCTAAACAGAACAGACATAAACAAAATGAATATATGAGCACCTTGCAAATAGTGGGTGTTTAATATGAAAATATTTAACTAGAATCATCTCATATTACAAAATGACAGGAAACTTGAAACATATACTACAAAGAAAATTCCAAAGTATCAATGGGATACAGGAGTTGTCCAGGGCATCCTGAAGACAAATCACCACCTGAATTCCTGTCTATGGCATTGCCACCTTGAACGCGCCAGTTCTTGTCTGAATTTCCTTTTGAATATTTTCCTTGATGTGTATTTTTTACTGTTTCGTTTGGCTTTTACTTTAAAATGTAGAATTCCTGAGCTGGCGCCGCAGCTCACTAGGCTAATCCTCCACCTTGCGGCGCCGGCACCCCGGGTTCTAGTCCCGGTTGCCCCTCTTCCAGGCCAGCTCTCTGCTGTGGCCAGGGAGTGCAGTGGAGGATGGCCCAGGTGCTTGGGCCCTGCACCCCATGGGAGACCAGGAAAAGCACCTGGCTCCTGGCTCCTGCCATCGGATCAGTGCGGTGCGCCGGCCGCGGCGGCCATTGGAGGGTGAACCAACGGCAAAGGAAGACCTTTCTCTGTCTCCTGTCTCTCACTGTCCACTCTGTCTATCAAAAAAAAAAAAAAAAAAAAGTACAATTCTTACCTCATGAACCCTCCCTAAATCAAGCACACTTTTTTTTTTTTTTTTTTTTTTAAAGAGAGTAGGAGGTGGGATGGTTTGGGGGTGGGAGGGCAGGTATGGGGGGAAGAAGTGCTATAACCCAAAAGTTGTTCTTATGAAATTTATATTTATTAAATAAAAGCTTTCTATAAAAAAGAAGGTGGGGGGGGCCGGCACCGTGGCTCACTTGGTTAATCCTCTGCCAGCGGCACCGGCATCCCATGTGGGCACTGGGTTCTAGTCCTGGTTGCTCCTCTTCCAGTCCAGCTCTCTCTGTGGTCCAGGAAGGCAATGGAGCCCTCAAGAATGCTTTTAAGCCGGCGCCGTGGCTCAATAGGCTAATCCTCCACCTTGCGGCGCCAGCACACCGGGTTCTAGTCCCGGTCGGGGCGCCGGATTCTGTCCCGGTTGCCCCTCTTCCAGGCCAGCTCTCTGCTATGGCCAGGGAGTGCAGTGGAGGATGGCCCAGGTGCTTGGGCCCTGCACCCCATGGGAGACCAGGAAAAGCACCTGGCTCCTGGCTCCTGCCATCGGATCAGCGCGGTGCGCCGGCTGCAGCGGCGGCCATTGGAGGGTGAACCAACGGCAAAGGAAGACCTTTCTCTCTGTCTCTCTCTCTCACTGTCCACTCTGCCTGTCAAAAAAAAAAAAAAAAAGAATGCTTTTAAAAAGTCCCTGGAGCTGGTGCTGCAGCCGTTGCAGCCATTTGGGGAGTGAGTCAGCAGATGGAAGGCCTCTCTCTCTCTGCCTCTCTGTAATTCTACCTTTTTTTTTTTTTTTTTTTTAAGATTTATTTTTTTATTTATTTGAAAGAGTTATAGAGAGAGGTAAAGACAGAGAGAGGTCTTCCATCAGCTCGTTCACTCCCCAGATGGCCGCAACAGCCAGAGCTGCACTGATCTGGAACCAGGAGGCAGGAGCTTCTTCTGGGTCTCCCATGTGGGTGCAGGGACCCAAGGACTTGGACCATCTTCTACTGCTTTCCCAGGCCATAGCAGAGGGCTAGATCGGAAGAAGAGCGGCTGGGGCTAGAACCGGCACCCATATGGGATGTTGCACTTCAGGTCAGGGCTTTAACCTGCTGTACCACAGCGCCGGCTCCCCACCTTTCAAATGAATAAATAAATCTGAACAACAACAAAAATAGGGGCCGTTGCCGTGGCTCACTTGGTTAATCCTCCACCTGTGGTGCCGGCATCCCATGTGGGCACCAGGTTCTAGTCCCAGCTGCTCCTCTTCCAGTCCAGCTCTCTGCTGTGGCCCCTGAAGGCAGTGGAGGATGGCCCAAGGGATTGGGTGCCTGCACCCACGTGGAAGACCAGGAAGAAGCACCTGGCTCTTAGCTTCAGATTGGTGCAGCTCTGTCCATTGCAGTCATTTGGAGAGTGAACCAATGGAAGGAAGACCTTTCTCTCTGTTTCTCTCTCACTGTCTGTAACTCTACCTGTCAAATAAATTTAAAAAGAAAAGTACTAAATGAAATTTAAAAACAACAACAACATAAGGTCCTTTGGCACTCATTCTTTGCTACAATCATGTCTTTCACAAGTGCCATTTGCTATTTTCCTTTCACTCTTATTTTATACAAATAAATTATAAATTTCTTGAAAGTCAAAGCTGTTTTATACCTTGCTTTTAATTTTACCCAGTCTTATTTGGAGACTAAACTCATATGTTACCGCAAATATTTTTAAAATTTATTTGAAAGACAGAGAGGCAAAGAGACAGGCAGTGGAGATCTACTGTCTGTTGATTCACTCTGCGAAGGCCTTCAACAGCTAGGGCTGGCTGGACTAGGTCTACCCAGGTCTCCCATGTGATTGGCAGGGACCTAATCCCTGAGCAATCCATCACCTGCTGCCTCCCAGGATGCACATTAGAAGGAAGCTGGAATCAGAGGCAGAGCCAGGACTTGAACCTAGACACTCTGGTGTGAGATGAAGCTGTCTCAAGAGGCATCTTAACTGCTGTGCCAAGGACCCAGCACTACCTCAAGGTTTTTATGGCGAAGTGGGAAGTTGTGCCAACATCGGCACATCTACCTCAGCCACTATTAAGCCCTCCAAAAGTCATTATGGTCTCCACAGGGAAGCTGAATAGTGCTGTAACCATGAGTATGGAGTGTGTGATTATGAGGAGTGAATGAAAGAGATTTGGCTCAATTTCTAAATCTACTACTTACTAACACTGTGGTTTTAGCAAGTTACCTTTCTTTCAGTTTTCCTACTATAAAAACAGAGTTAACAGCTGTAGATTTTCCCCTTCCTTTTGAAATGGAATAATAATTTTATTTAAGTAAACACTCCCATAACTCAGTTTTGGGATACGCCTTTCATTGGTATAAAGTAATCCCTGTAATCCTGTGCCTACTTGCCAGTGTCTGGTTTAATGGCAGTAAGTCAAGAGGGGAGAGCTGTGAAGGGTCTCAAGGAGAGGGTGGCTTGTTTGTTTTAGAGAGATTCAAGGTGGGGTGGAAAACACTCTTGGTTAAAAGCTGAAATCTCTGGATGTGACAACCGGAACTAAAGTAGACATCTTGCAACCATAAGCACAGCTAGCCTGAAGACAAGCTAAGAGTGGCATAATAAAGAGAGTGCAGGAATTCGAATCCTTGGGCATTGTGAGGCTGCTGAATCAGCTACCCTTACTGCTGATCTACCTGCAAATTTGTTTTTAGATAACAGGTATTATCTCACTTTTTATTAAATCAGTAGAATAAGAATTTTCTGTTACTGCAAAGTGAGATGATATGCATACAGCACTTAATACAGTGTCCGTTGCAGAGTACACAATAATTAATATTTACTAGCAATTATCTTAATGTATTTCTCAGGTCATTGTAAAATATTCTCTGCCTAAGATCCTTCATTTTTTTTAAAAAAATCACATAATTTCAAAAATTTTTTTTAATCCTCCAGAAGGTGATCGCTGTGATCATACTGCATTTCTACTTAAAATCCTTTTTTCTTTAAATTTGAAAGTCATCTTTCTTCAGAAAGGCTTCACAAAATCCCGATAAAAACAACGGTCGTTTTAATAAACGATGATTGATAATGCCAATTCACTCTTCATCTGACAAGATAGTAGGAGACAGATGCTACAAAGAACTAGGTAGCTACGATCGAATACTCTTGATGTTTCTCCCTTTCTAGGTGCCACCACCAACTCCCTACAACTAACTGCTGCCAACAGCCACAAAATCTTGGGTCCACGGAATAGACTGATCCAGAACTAACAGCTCATGCCCGCCTGATCCCTACGAGACACAGATCTGAGCTAAAAACACCACAGGGGCTGGACTCTCACCAGTCCTCAGGGAGGGAAGAAGTCGCCCACATCAGGCACCGGACAAGGGAAAGCGGGCATCTTGGCAGCCCGCGTCTTAGGCCAACCTCCACACCACCCGCTCTCCTCACCGATCGTATCCACGCGGTGCGTGAGGAGCAGAGTGCGGGAGCCGCACCGAGCGGCGGCGGCGGCTGCCTCGGTCCCAGCATGTCCTCCGCCGATGACTACCACGTCGAAGTGCGGAGTCCGGGGCGCCGCACTGTCGGCGCTAAACTGAGCCCACGGAAGGTGTTGTTTGGCGAGGGAAGCCGCTACCCAGCGGCCACAGCCACGGAGGGAGAGCATTCTGGAAGCAAGCTAGAGACTAACTTAGAGCCTGACATGAGCGAGTGGCCGAGCGTCTACACGAGAGAGAAGCCGCAGGGCGCAGCCATCTTGTCTGATGTCACGGCGTAGCGCGTCTACGTCCAGCGTCCCCGCTGATTGGCTGTGCAGTGCGACTTTGCAGGCAAAAGGAGGCTGAGAATGGGGCAGGCAGCCCGGGCTGCGTGTATTCTCGGGTTTGACGCAGCCTGTATTGGTTACCTTATAGCCGTGAACTGTGGGCAACTGCTAAAGGGCATCCTTTGTCCTTCCCCCGGCGTCCCGACCTTAATTGTCCGTTGGCTACCCACGAACAAAGAATTGGATGACTGCCTCATTAGTGCACAATTACGTGGACTTGTGTCTGTAAAAACTAGAGTCTGAAAATAGGAATGGATTCCAAAGGAATTCAGATTTATTTGTGAAAGAAAGTTTCAGGGCCGGCGCTGTGGTGCAGCGGGTTAATGCCCTGGCCTGAAGCGCCGGCATCCCAGATGGGCGCCAGTTCTAGTGCCGGCTGCTCCACTTCCAATCCAGCTCTCTGCTATGGCCTGGGAAAGCAGTAGAAGATGGCCCAAGTCTTAGGACCCTGCACCCTCTTGGGAGATCTGGAAGAAGCTCTTGGCTCCTGGCTCCAGATCGGCGCAGCTCCGGCCGTTGCGGCCAATTGGGTAGTGAACCACTGGATGGAAGACCTCTCTCTCTCTCTCTCTGCCTCTCCTTCTCTCTGTGTAACTCTGGCTTTCAAATATATAAATAAATCTTAAAAAAAAAAAAAAAGGAAGAAAGTTTAATGATGGTTAATTAGGGGAAGTGGATGATTCAAGGTTAAGTATCCAGCTTTTTGGAATTGATATCTTGTGGATCATTTTCATTGCTATGATTATTAAAATTACAAAATACATAATCTTATTTTAGTACCCTAGTACCAGTGCCGTGGCTCACTTGGTTAATCCTCCGCCTGCAGTGCCAGCATCCCATATGGGTGGGTGCCCGGTTCTAGTCCCGGTTGCTCCTCTTCCAGTCCAGCTCTCTGCTGTGGCCCAGAAGGGCAGTGCAGGATGACCCGGATGCTTGGGACCCGCATGGGAGACCCGGTGAAGGCACCTGGCTTCTGGCTTTGGATTGGTGCAGCCCTGGCCGTGGTGGCCATTTGGGGAGTAAACCAATGGAAGGAAGACCTTTCTCTCTCTGTCCCTCTCTCTCACTGTCTATAACTCTACCTGTCAAAACAAAACAAAACAAAAAAAAACCTGCTAGGTCAAACACCCTCTCCTGTGATATCCTTTCTATAAATATAAATACTACGGTTAAGGGTGTCTCAAATGTTTAAATTTTAATAGATTGATAAATTTTTTTCCAAAACCTGTCAGGTTGCACTAACAGTCTATAAAATTATTTCCCCATAGTAGCCAGCATTAATTTTAACTAAGCTTTAAATATGAACATATTGTCCATATTTTAATTAAAATACCATAATACAAATGTTGTTGTATAATCTACTTTTTTTTAAAAAAAGATTTATTTATTTATTTATTTGAAAGGTGGAGTTAAGAGAGGTAGAGGCAGAGAGAGGTCTTCCATCTGCTGGTTTACTTCCCAGATGGCCATAAAAGCAAAAGCTGCACCGATCTGAAGCCAGGAGCCAGGAGCTTCTTTGGGGTCTCCCACCTGGGTGCAAGGGCACAAAATCTTGGGCCATCTTCCACTGCTTTCCCAGGCCATAGGAGAGAGCTGGAAGTGGAGCATCCAGGACTTGAACTAGCGCCCATATGGAATGCCGGCACTGCAGGCGATGGTTTTACCCACTAAGCCACAGCACTGGCCTCCAATCTACTCTTTCATATAACACTTTAGCACGGATATTTTTCTATGCCAATATATACAAACTTAGATCATTTCCAAGACCACAAAATATACTATTTATCCATTTTTAAGCTTATAACTTGAGCCTTTAATTAGAAATCATATATTTTACATTTGAAAGCTATTCATCAATCCCTTTACCTGATGTGTTTTCAGCTGAGACCCTGCTCTTTGTAATAGAGACCTTAATCCAAAGAAGGGGTATTTAGGCATAGTTTAGGTAAATGACTAAGTGAATTTCTACTGTAAAAGGAGACAGCACTTCTTTCTGTTGAAGTTAGCATTTTACCTTTTGTGTTGGGGTTCCTAAGATGGTCCTCAGATTTGATGATTATCTGGAAAAACACACTCCAGAAAAGCAATTACATTTGTGTTGATGGTTTGTTAGAGTGAAAGGACACAGATTAAAATCAGGAAAGGCAAAAAGTGTGTTGGGTAGAGTCCAGGAGAGACCAGACATGAAATTCTAGTTGTCTCTGCCCGTGTTGGACTACAGGCAGAACTTAGTTTTCCTATGAATGATATATGGTAATATGAACAAACTGTGAACAGGTAGGGGAGCTTACCTAAGCCTTGGTATCCAGGGCTTCAGCCCCCTCAAAGGGCAAACTGAAAAACTCACCAAATATTACGTTGTGAGAATAAACTATCATGCATGGTGTAGTTATATATAGAATATATATGTGCAGTTTAGGCAGAATATTTCAAGTACTTTGAGGTTTTTCTCCCAGGAGCCAGGCAAGGCCCAGGCCTTTCTTTGAAATGTGCAGCATATGAACACCCTAAGCCTGCTGAGTTAGACCTTTACTCTTTTTATGAGTTAAGGAAATCATCACTGGTCATATGTTAGACTGCTTTATATTGTAAATCTTTTTTTTTTTTTTTGACAGGCAGAGTGGACAGTGAGAGAGAGAGATAGAGAGAAAGGTCTTCCTTTTGCCGTTGGTTCACCCTCCAATGGCCGCCACGGCTGGTGCGCTGCGGCCGGCGCACCGCGCTGATCCAAAGGCAGAAGCCAGGTGCTTCTCCTGGTCTCCCATGGGGTGCAGGGCCCAAGCACTTGGGCCATCCTCCACTGCCTTCCCTGGCACAGCAGAGAGCTGGCCTGGAAGAGGGGCAACCAGGACAGAATCCGGCGCCCCAACCGGGACTAGAACCTGGTGTGCCAGTGCCGCTAGGTGGAGGATTAGCCTATTGCGCCGTGGCGCCGGCCATATTGTAAATCTTTACCTCAGTCTTTATGTTAAGAGACAATCTATCAAAATTGCAGAACAGCTGGCAATAAAGTCTCAAGGTCCCTGAGTTGTAAGGTCCCTTGTAATTATAAACTATAGAAAAGAGAAATAAGATAAAAAAGAATGAAGTATATGTTACCAATAAATATGTGGGCCTTACAAATAATAGCTTTAGAAAATAACTCTAAGTGTCAATGATTTTCTTTTCCTTTTATTCTCCACTTAATTTGAAGTCTACTCATTTTGAGCAATAAGAGAAGTAGAAAAACAATTTCTGCCGTAGTGATGTGTATGGTTGCATGGGTAATTCAGCCAGGGTAAAAGCAACACAAGGGAAGGAGTCAATTTTACCACCATTTGGAGAAAGGTTGGCTTTACAATTGAACGATCAAAGAATTTGCAGACTGCTGGATGACATGCACACAGCAGTTATAAGGCAGTACAATAGTGAGCTGTGAGTACAGGGAGCATCTAGCCATGGCAGATGACAGGGAATGCTCGCTTCTTCACAGAGTTGACCCATGAAGAAGTACTCAAAACAATTCATCATGAAAGGAAAGGTGTCTTTGAGGAGTGCTTTATTATTATCTGGTCTCCAAATATTTCCCCTAGTCTTTTCTGTGTTTGCCGTTCCTTCAACCTGGAATGACTCTCCTCTTCCTCTACAAACTTTATGGTATTTTGTGCTTCAAAAGGAAGAATGTGTGGGGCTGGCACTGTGGCGTAGTGGATAAAGCTGCCACCTGCAGTGTCGACATCCCATATGAGCCCGGTTTGAATTCTGGCTGCTCCACTTCCAATCCAGCTCTCTGCTGTGGCCTGGGAAAGCAGTAGAAGATGGCCCAAGTCCTTGTACCCCTGTACCCGAGTGAGAGACCTGGAAGAAGCTCCTGGCTTCTGGCTTCAGATCGGCTCAGCTCTGGCTGTTGCAGCCATCTGGGGAGTGAACCAGTGGATGGAAGACCTCTCTCTCTCTCTGCCTCTCCTTCTCTCTCTGTATAACTCTGACTTTCGAATAAATAAATCTTTAAAAGAAAAGAAAGATCAACTTCTTGGTACATGGTTTCCTGGAAATCAATGTACAAGACTTGTGGACAGGATATGGCCAAGCCAAGGCTGAATGGCCAAAAGGATCCCTTTTGAGGTCTGTTGCTGCAGTAGACTCTACCAAGTGTTCTCAACCCACAAGGCTGACTTTGCTCCTCTTAATCCTCTTCCACTCCCTCCCCTGTGCTGGAATTGCAGGGAGCCCATTCTTTCTGCAGTGTCCTCTAGCTTGTATTGAGAAAGCTTAACATTTGGCCACTTTAAAGGATAATGCTTACAGGAGCTCTGCTGTTCATCCAAGAACATGTGTGTTTTTGGTTGGTTTTTTTTTGGACAGGCAGAGTTAGACAGTGAGAGAGAGAGAGAGGGAGAGAGAGAGAGAGAGAGAGAGAGAAAGAAAGGTCTTCCTTTTTCTGTTGGTTCACCCCCCAAGTGGCTGCTACGGCCAGCGCAGTCAGGAGCCAGGTGCTTCTCCTGGTCTCCCATGGGGTGCAGGGCCCAAGCACTTGGGCCATCCTCCACTGCACTCCTGGGCCACAGTAGAGAGCTGGACTGGAAGAGGAGCAACTGGGACAGAATCTAGCACCCCAACCGGGACTAGAACCCAGTGTGCCGGCGCCGCAGGCAGAGGATTAGCCTAATGAGCCACGGCACCAGCCCCAGAACATGTACTGATGGGTGCAGCTGGAGCTCAGAGGCAAGAAGCTGATAAGGTACACAGCAACGCAAACTTCACATGCTCCAGGCACACTCGCTAGTTAGTGTTGTAAAAACTACACACGTCCTTTGCATCATCTCTCCTTTTGCCTGGGGCACTCTTTCCCTTAAATCTTTGTTCAAATATTCTCTCAGTGTTTTAGTACTACATCAGTCCTCATTTCTCAATTCTCTTGCACTATCTTTTCCTTTTTTCAATAGAGCTTATCACCTTCTGCTATATGAGATAATTTACTTATGCACGATATTCTGTTTATCGTCCATTGCCTGTTTTTCCCAGACAGAATGTAAGCTCTAGGAGGACAAGGAACTTGTCAGTATATCCCAAGAGTCTAGAATAGAGCCTTGGCACAAAATAGGCACACAAATATTTGTGGAGGGGCCGGAGCTGTGGTATATAGCAGGTTAAGCCTTTGCTTGCAGTGCCAGCATCTCATATGAGTGCCAGTGCAAGTCCTGAGTGCTCCATTTCTGATCCAGCTCCCTGCTAATGTGCCTGGGAAAGCAGTGGAAGACAGCCTAAGTACTTGGGTCCCTGTACCCCAGAGGAGACGGGGGCTCCTGTTTCAGAATGGCCCAGCTCTGGCTGCTGTGGCCATCTGGGGAGTGAACCAGCATGTAGAAGATTGATCTCTCTCCTCATTCTCTCTGTATTAGGAAAAAAAAAAAAAAAATATATATATATATATATCGTTGAGTGACTAAATGAATTACTAGAGAGAAACATAATATGTAAAAAGAGATATAAATTCAACTAGATAAAGCCATCACCTGCAGTGCCAGCATCCCATATGTGTACCGGTTCAAGTCCCAACTGCTCCACTTCTGGTCCAGCTCTCTGCTATGGCCTGGGAAAGCAGTAGAAGATGGTCCAAGTTCTTGGGCCCCTGCACTCACATGGGAGACCAGGAAGAAGCACCTGGCTCCTGGCTTTGGATTGGCGCAGCTCCAGCCGTTGCGGCCAATTGGGGAGTGAACCAGCAGATGGAAGACCTCTCTCTCTCTGCCTCTCCTCTCTCTGTGTAATTCTGACTTTCAAATAAATAAAAAAATATATAAAATAAATAAATATTTAAAATACCAATAACAAATTTCTTGAGTTTCCTACCAGGTAATGTCAAAGTCCCACATCAAGAGTCAACTAAAAAACCCCACTCATTGTGATTTGGCTACTAGATGCTGCAGCAGGCTTGAGCTAGGCGTGAGTTTTCTTCCCCTTTTGACAGGACAACAGTAGTAGTACTTGATCTGCCCTGGTAGACTGTTGGTTAACTCAACACTAGTGGACTTTGGAACACTTAGGAAGCTGCTGCAAGGGTGTTAAGCTAGCTAGAGTCATTTACAGGATTCTGTGACAAGCAGCTGGAGCCCTTGGAGAAAACAAATAGAACCATGGGACAGAAAGGTCTTCTGAATGGTATAGACATATCCCTGAGCATGCAGGAAGATGGCCAGAGTGTACTTCTTTCAGTTTTTTTTTTTTTTTTTAAGGGTCTGGACATGCCGCCTTTTTTTTTTTTTTTTAAGATTTATTTATTTTATTTGAAAGTCAGAGTTACAGTGAGAGAGAGAGAGAGAGAGAGAGAGAGAGAGAGAGAAAGAGAGAGGAGAGAAATCTTCCTTCTGCTTGTTCACTCTCCAAATGGCTGCAAGGACTAGGGCTGGGCCAGGCTGAAGCCAGGAGCCAGGAGCTAGGAGCCTCATCTGGGTCTCGATGTGAGTGCAGGGGCCCAAGGACTTAGGCCATCCTTTGCTGCTTTTCCCAGGCACATTAGCAGGGAGCTGGGTTGGAAGTGGAGCAACCGGGACTAGAACTGGTGCCCATATGGGATGCTGGGGCTGCAAACAGTGGCTTAACTTGCTGCCTCACGTTGCCAGCCCCACACTTGCAGTTTTAAGGAAACTGACTTTCACATTTCAATTTCCATTTCATTCTTTCCTGAAACTAATCTCTTTGAGAACAGGCCTGATTACATGATAATCTATTTTTTAAAGATTTATTTAATTACTTGAAAATGATAATCTATTTTTAAAAGAGAGAAATATCTTTGTCTGGTACCACAATTCAAACTAGGGCTCATCCCTCCGGAGTGTTATAAATCTTCTTGGACCAAAAAGAAGGGTGTATCAAAACACCAACTTCAGGGGTTGGTGCTATGGCATAGACAATTATATAGACAGCCTCTGTTTGCAGTGCTCTATAATTTAAAAAATGTTCCAGGGGCTTGGCACTGTGGCTTAGCAGGTTAAAGCCCTAGCCTGCAGTGCCAGTATCCCCTATGGGTTTGGGTTCGAGTTCTGGCTGTTCCAATTCCAATCCAGCTCCTTGCTAATGCGCCTGGGAAAGCAGCTGAGATCGGCTCAAGTGCTTGGGGCCCTGAACCCACATGCAAGACCCAGAAATTCCTGGAGTCCTGGGAGAAGCTCCTGGCTTTTGGCTTTGGATCGGCTAAGCTCCATTTGGGGAGTGAACCAGCAGATGGAAGACCTCTCTCTCTTTCTCTCTGTAACTCTGTTTTTCAAATAAATAAATAAAATAAATCTTAAAATAATCAAGGCACTTTTGTCTATTGACAGATGAAGAGATAAATAAAATATAGATATATAGTAGAATATTATTCAACCTTTAAGAGGAGTAAAATTCTCACTTATGCTACAACATGGATGAACCTCAACTGAATAAAATAGGCCATTCATCAGAAAGAAAAATACTGTATGATTCCACTGACCCAAAGTACTTAGAGTAATCAAAAATCACAGACAGTAGAATGATAGTTGCAGTGAGCTGAGGAAACAGAATGGAGTTCTTATTGAATGGTTACAGATTTTCAGTGTTACAAGATGAAGAGTCCTGAAAATGGATGACAATGATGGTTGCATATCACTGGTAATGCACTAGTCACTGAACTATACACTTAAAAAAATACTTATTTACTTGAGAGGCAGAAAGACAGATCTCCTACCTGCTAGTTCACTCCCCCAGTGCCTCCAATGGTTGGGGCCGGGCATTCAGAAACTGGAACAGGGGACTCAAAGCAGGGTGGCAGGAACCCAATTCACTTGAACTGTCACCACAGCCTCCCAGGGTGTGCATTAGGAAGATGGAGTCAGCAGCTGGCCTGGCTTTGACACTAAGCAGCCATATGTGGAAAACTGGTGTCTTAACCAGTAGGCCAAGTGCCTGCCCCTGTACACTTAAAAATGGTTGAAATCAGGGGACAGAGCTGTGGGCCAGCTGTGGCGCAGTGGATTAATGCCCTGGCCTGAAGTGCTGGCATCCCATATGGGCGCTGGTTCAAGATCCAGCTGCTCCACTTCTGATCCAGCTCTCTGCTATAGCCTGGGAAAGCAGTAGGGGATGGCTCAAGTCCTTGGGCCCCTGCACCTGTGTGGAAGACCGGGAAGAAAACGCCTGGCTCCTGGCTTCAGATCGGCACAGCTCCAGCTGTTGTGGCCAAATGGGGAGTGAACCATCGGATGGAAGACCCCCCCCCCCCCCCCGTGTAACTCTGACTTTCAAATGAATAAATAAATCTTTAAAAATAGTCAAAATGGTAAACCCAGGGGGTTTCAAGTAGATCTATCTGCAGAGGGAGTGGCTTGGCTTTGAAATACAAATTTACAAGCCTGCACTGAGATACTCTGGAATCACAATTGCCATTGCAGTATGGATCATTCAAAATCAAGTGCCTTTTTTTGAAGGGTGTTAGAGAACTGATGGATAAAACTCAGTGGGTTAAGCCACTGCCTACAGTGCTGGCATCCCATACCAGCACCCGTTGAAGTCCCTGCGGCTCCACTTCCCATCCAGTTCCCTGCGGGTGCACGTGGGAAAGCAGCTGAGGATGGCCTATGTCCTTGGACCCCTGCACCGTAGGAGACCTGGAGGAAGCTCCAGGCCCAGCCCCAGCTGTTGCAGGCACTTGGGGAGTGAACCAGAGGATGGAAGATCTCTCTTTCTTTGTAACTCTGCAATTCGAATAGATAAAATATATCTTTAAATTAAAAAAAAAAAAAACTCATTGACAGGAACTTTAACATTTCTTTAAGATTTTGTATGGCTTTTTAAAAATAAATAAAATGAAATGTTTACTCATCTCATTCCATTTTCTAAAGGTTTGGTGTTTTCTATTTTCCATTAACAATAACAAAAACTCTTACTTAAGCTGACCTTGGAGTTTCTCCAGCCTGCCTTGTGGCACGCAGCAGCACCTGTTCGCGTAGGGTTGCTCCACTTATCCAACTCCCTGCCAATGGCCTGGGAAAAGCGGCAGAAGATGGTCTGGATGAAGCTCCCGGCCCCTGGGCCCTGGCCCCGGCTTCCGACTCCGCCATTGCCGCCATCTGGGGAGTGAACCTGCCGATGGAAGATCTTTCTCTTTGTGTTTCTCTCTATATATAACTCGGGCTTTCAAATAAGTAAATCAATCAGCACGTCTTTTTAAAAAAGTTCCTCTGTCAACTTCAAAAGTGCAAGAATGTGTAGGTTTTCAAAATAATTGTAGGCAGTATGTTAGGACATGTGTTTGGAGAGCGTGTTCTAGGTCCCTCTGGTTACACTCTGCAGTCCCCGAGCCAGTGGCACGGATTGCCCCGGAGCGTGAGAAATCTAGCACCACAGGGTGGCTGCGGCCCGCCCTTTCCCGACACCGGCAGGGCATCCGACGGCCTCCTGCCTCACTTCCTCATCTGGGCCTGCTCCCAAGCCGCAGACGCTGCGTTCCCGCCAGATAAATTTAAGTTTCATTTCCAGACGCCTCAGCTGGTTCCTCCTCCCGCGGTTCTTTCCCGAGTTCTTCATTCCGGGAGCAGAGAGCGCCAGTCATGGATCCCCGGGCCGGAAAGAAGACGCGGGTATCTTCGAAGGCCGGGGCCGCCGCCGCCAAGGTTTCGGCGCAGGGTGTGAGCGACGCCCTGTCAGAGCTCAACGACTCTCCCGTGGCCCGCAGGGCGCCCCTGCCCCAGGCGGGGAGCTGCGGTCCGGCCGGGGAGAAGGGACCGAAGGGCCGCGCGCTAAGAGCCTGCTCCAAGAAGGCAGCCCCGCGCGCGGAGGCCGCCGCGCCCCCGGTCGCTGCCACCGCCGTCCGGGTACAGGCACAGGTGGTCCCCGCGGAGGGGCCGGAGCCTCCGGCGGCCCCAGCGCCGCCGGTTTCCAGGGCAGGATCTCGCCGCAAGGCGGGTGAGCGCTCCGCTCGCGAGCAGAGTCCTCCGTCCGGGTCCCACGAGGTGCCCCGACCCGGCGCGTCGATTCAGACCCCGACTCTTAGCCGGAGCCAGGCGGCGCCGGGCGGCTGGAAGCCCCGGGAGGTGCTGGAGAAATTAAAGCTGAAACGCCAGGAAATCTCGGATGCGGCGGCGATCGTGAACAAGGTCGTGGACCGCCTGTTGCAGAGACTGCAAAACCTCGAATGGGAGTTTAAAGACGTCGCGCTGCTGCACACCGGCAGCTACTACGAGCGCGTGAAGGTGAGTGAGCAGCGCAGCGCCGGCCTTTCGGGGCCGGACTCCCACACTCATCCTTGCCGACTCCCGGAAGCGCGTTCCCCACCGCCCCAGCTCGCGATCTGTCATTCCGCCTTTCCCCCCGACCCCCCATTCCCCGAAGTAACTCAGATTCTTGTTCTGAGAGCTCCAGGTAAATCGACAGTTTGTTCTTTTATCCACCTGCACACCGGACCACCACAGAACCGATCCGCATTGATTGCCGGCTACTCTCAAGACACTGATGGTTGGGGCAGTTTAAATGTACAGATGTTCTCAAGCTTTTGTGTGTGTGTGTGTGTGCAACTTGTTGAAACTTTTACTTGGTATAGAGTTGTCCTTCAGTGTACGAAGTTAATTGAAAATGAATCTTAATGGAGAGTGGGACTGGGAAGGGGAGAGGGAGGAGGAGGAGGGGTGGGAGTGTGGGTGGGAGGGAAGGGAGGGTGGGAAGAATAACTATATTCTTAAAGTTGTACATATGAAATTTGTATTCCTTAAAATATAAATTAATTAATTAAAACTGAATAAGGCCCAAATAAGTATATAAGTGTACCACATTAGTGAACATAAAAACTGATATTGTAAATATGTCAATATTACCAATATAATATAAAACTAATAATATACAACATACATATATATTACAGTTATGTATGTATACAAAATTTACCTTAAAATCATGTATAAGTTAGAGGGATAAAATCATTAAGGGAATTTTGAATTAATGTATCTCTTTTTTTGTCTTGATGTTAAGTCATTGAAATGTTGTAATTTTTTTAGTATGCTATGGGCATAAAGATGAACAAATCACCACTGGACCAGAAAGAATATTTATGGTTATGTGACATAATAAAAATGACTTTAAAAATTGAAAAAACAACAGGAAAGTAGACATGTACTCAGCATAACAGTGCTATGCGTGGTGATAGCAATCTGAGGGCCCAAGGTGACTCTCAACGTGGATAATTTGATCTGAGAAAAATTCCACAAATCGGCATATCTAACAGAATTTTTCCCATGAGGAGGCTATTTACCCCGTAGGAAAAATATCTTAAATCCTCCTGCCACACCCAACCTCCATTCTTTCTTCTGTTTTTTGTACAATATCATCAGAAGCCCACAGTGAGTGATGTCTTAAAAATTTAAGAGCAATCTCCTGGAGGTACTGAAAGACGTACTTCCTAAATACACATCTGATGTAGTTGCTGTTAAGTGTGTCCTCCAATGCTCCATTTGTCTGTGGGCGGTTGAGTCACTAAAGTGATTTGTGTTTGTGTGAATGGAAGGTTTAGGAGCAGAGAAACAAACTCCTCACTAGAGTTTATTTCCTGACCAGTGACAAATTGCCCTGGTTAGGTTTGGCCTAGTCTTTCAGTTTTCTGAGTGCGGGGCTACACACTATGAACAGAGATGGATTGCTTATATTTGTTAGATCATAGTAACTTATTTTAGAGTTACATACTGGCTTTATTCAGCTAACTGTGTTCTTCCAGAAGGGGGATGATAGTAAAACTCTAGATTTAGGAGTTTAGGATTATAAACTCTTTTTTATAAAATATTTATTTATTTATTTATTTATTTGAAGGGCAGTTACAGAGAAACAGAGGCAGAGAGAGAAAGAGAAAGGTCTTCCATCTGCTGGTTCATTCCCCAATTGGCCGCAATGGCCGGAGCTGTGCTGATCCAAAGCCAGGAGCCAGGAGCTTCTTCTGGGTCTCCCATGAGGGTGCACGGGCCCAAGGACTTGGACCATCTTCCACTGCTTTCCCAGGCCATAGCAAAGAGCTAGATTGGAAGTGGAGCAGCCAGGACTCGAACCGGTACCCACATAGGATGCTGGCACTGCAGGCGCCCTCAGGATTATAAATTCTTTAGAGCTGGCTGAATATTATGCACCTCTGAATTTCTAAGCCTTATCACATAGTAAGCATTCAAGGCAGGGAATGAGTAGGTTAAAGAAGAAAGAAGGGGCAGGCATTTGGCTCAATGATCAGGACTCGACCAGGCCAAAGCCAGAAGCTTTTTCTAAGTCTTCCATGGGGGAGCAGGGTCCCAAGGACCTGGGCCATCTTCCACTGCTTTCCCAGGCCATAGCAGAGAGTTGGATTGGAAGTAGAGCAGCCAGGAATCAAATTGGCGCCCATATGGCCTGCCAGTTTCATAGGCAGCAGCTTCAACCACTATGCTACAACACCAGTCCCTTGTTTTCGCTTTTCAGTTAGATTGTAAGTTCCATTATCAAAGAATGTTTTATACAATTCTGTACACACTTCAGCTATGCATTTTGTTGGGGATAGATTCAGTGATATTTGTTGTCAAAGGCAGTGTACTTTTTTTTTTTTTTTTTTTTTTACAGGCAGAGTGGACAGTGAGAGAGAGAGAGACAGAGAGAAAGGTCTTCCTTTGCTGTTGGTTCACCCTCCAATGGCCGCCACGGCCGGCGCGCTGCGGCCGGCGCACCGTGCTGATCCAATGGCAGGAGCCAGGTACTTATCCTGGTCTCCCATGGGGTGCAGGGCCCAGGTACTTGGGCCATCCTCCACTGCACTCCCTGGCCACAGCAGAGAGCTGGCCTGGAAGAGGGGACTAGAACCCGGTGTGCTGGCGCTGCAAGGCGGAGGATTAGCCTAGTGAGCTGCAGCACCGGCGGCAGTGTACATATTGATATTTGCATTTTTTTTAACTCCAATCATTTTTTGTTGTTAATAAATATTATTTCTGGCTGGACTCAGATTTAGAAGTAGCCACTCTCAGAAAAGGTAGCCTACTTCTCTTAGCAATCTGTTCTGGTGTTTTTTTTTGTTTGTTTGTTTTCGGCCTCTTTCATTCTCCTGGCCAAAAGTTTAGCATAATCTACAGCCTCTTCCTTATTCTTACTACGCTGCTTCTCCAGAGCAATATGCCAGCGTTTGAGTTGTGGGATAATAACTAGATGCTGAATCTTGGGTGCTTTGGTCCTGGGTTTCTTACCTTCTTCATCTAAGGGCTTTCTTACAACACACTGGCGTGCGTCATCTTCTTTAGAGAGATTGACAAGTTTGCAGATTTTGCAGGCTCTTTTTGGACCCAGGAGGTGAGGCACTGTGGTTTTGCTTTCTTTCTTCAGTTCTCCTTGATCTCTAACAAGAAAGCCCCTTACTCAACAGTAGGCAGACATCAAGACATCTTGCTTCATGGGAAAACTTTGTCATTCCCACAGCTGATTTGGACCATGTAACCTTTCCATTCTTCACCTAGAGCATCGGCAGCAACTTCTGTATCCATATGCTTCTCATAAGAAGCATAAAGTTCACGTTGATCATTCACTTCCATGAGTTTCTGGCAGCCACTGGCTGGGAAGGAGATGTTCAGCTTCATTTCAAAGCAGTTGATGGTCACCAAGGCGCCATGGAAGAGACAATATTTGGATCTTATACTCTTTTAGGACTGATGATCACTCTTATAATTCCATCTAAATTTGCTTTGTTTTGTTTGTTTGAAATACAGAGAGTCAGAGAGAAACATTGATTTCCCATCTGCTAGTTTACTTCCCAAATGCCTGCAACAGCCAGAGAACTCAATCCAGGTCTCCCACATAGGTGACAGGGAGCCAAGTAATTGAGCCATCACCTGTTGCCTCCCAGGGTGTGTATTAGCAGGAACGTGAAATCAGGGGCAGAGCTAGGACTCAAAGCCAGGAACTCTGACGTAGGATGCAGGCGTCCCGAGCAGCTTCTTAACCACCATACCAAATGCACACCCATGAAAATTTCTTGAAAGCTAAGTGAGCCAGACTTTCATCATCCTATATGTTGCACATGATTCTTGTTACGTAAATAACAATTCAGTTCAATAATATGGAGGATCCAAAGGAAAGATAATGTTATTAGTGGTCTTTTTTTTTTTTTTTTTGCCAGGCAGAGTAAGATAGTGAGAAAGAGACAGAGACAGAGAGAGTTATAGACAGTGAGAGAGAGAGACAGAGAGAAAGGTCTTCCTTCCGTTGGTTCACCCCCTAATGCCCACTATGGCCGGCGCTGTGCCGATCTGAAGCTAGGAGCTGGGTGCTTCCTCCTGGTCTCCCATGCGGGTGCAGGGGCCCAAGCACTTGGGCCATCCTCTGCTGCCCTCCCGGGCCATTAGCAGGAGCTGGATTGAAAGTGGGACAGCCAGGACACAAATCTAGTGCTCATGTGGGATGCTGGTGTCACAGGTGGCTCGGTTACAACCTTTTAAAGCAAAATGACTTGAGCATTACATTTCCATTCACAAACCTAGCTGACTTACTTTTCAAACAAGGAGTGTCCTAAGCAGTGTCTTACTCATTGGGCCAAATGCCTGTCCCTGGATGGATATTAAAAACTTACATAATTTTATATAATTTTATTATAAAAATAATGCTTGTTAATGATAAAAAAGAAAAAAAAAAACTTGAGTGTAGACCCTGCAAACTAAAACCAGTAATATTCTTCAACCTGCTCCCAGCTCCACACTTCCCACTTCCAGATGGTATAAATATTAGGAACCTTGTTTTTTTACTGTAAAGTTTTAATTGGAAATTTCAGCAAAAAGAATTGCAATTGCCTAGAAAATATTTACAATCAAACATTTCAGTGTTATTTTTACTGTTTTTTAGATTTCTGCTCCTGATGAGTTTGATGTCATGTTTAAACTGGAAGTCCCCAGAATTCAGCTGGAAGAATATTGCAACAGTGGTGCTCATTACTTTGTGAAGTTTAAAAGAAATCCCAAAGGAAGTCCTCTAAATCAGTTTTTAGAAAATGAATTATTATCTGCCTCTAAGATGCTGTCAAAGTTTAGGAAAATCATTATGGAAGAAATTAAAAGCATTGAAGGTAAGGTTTTGAGTGTGGGTTCTTTTTTTCTTTTTCTTTTCCTGTAAGTGTAGATCTCAAAGGTCTAAAGTGGCTTACTAATTACCAGTGAACACTCAGCCTCCCTACCCCACACTGTTGACTACCACTTCCTTCTAGAAGCAGCTGTTAGCTCACGGATTTAGCCTACTGCATCTTCTTGGTGTTCTTCCCAAGCGTTGAGTGGCAAAAGTTCAGTCTTCACTGAATATTCACTGAACTGCTGCCTGTGCCCCTCCGTAAGTGTGCCTGGATAAGGTTCCTATCTGCTCCTGAAGCTCAGAACCTGTGTCTCTACCAAGTGTAGAGATCATGTAACACCAAGAGTGCCCTGCAGGGAAAGAACCGGGAGAACAGATAGCAGTAGGGGTGGTGTAGGGTGGTGGAGCAAGACCCCGAGGTAGAGAAGAGCTTGGGAAGATCAAGGAACAAAAGGACAAGGGGACATGTGACAGGAAATGAAGTTGAGGAAGTAGCCAGGAGCTGGATCCATTAAGACTTGTAACTCCTGGGAATTCAGATTTTATTCTGTGTTCATTGAGAAGGGAGTAATTATTGGTGTTGTATTCTGTTCTTGGTTTCTGTGGAAAAGATATTATAAGAAGGCAAATAGGGAAGTTCAAAAGGAAAATACTGTAGTTGAGATGAGAGATGGTGGTGGCTTAGCTGAGACGGGTTGAGGGCTGGGGATGGAGAGAAGCAGACGGACCCAAGCAGAGGCAGTACTTGTGTAGGGGCTGGGAGGATTGGATCAAGATGCCTTCTGGCTTTGTGACTTGAGCTCCTGGGCAGACTGATTGTGCTGTTCTCTAAAACAGAAAGGACTGAAGAAGAAACTATTTTGGGGTAAGGATTAAGAGTTTGGATTTAGAGATTTCTGTGACATGTCAAAGCAGATGTGTAAAGTACGCAGCTGGGCGGGGGTTTGGAGTGCAGAGAATACATTTGGATGTAAGTAGACATTCAGAAGTCATCAATGGGAGTATTTTGGCACAGCAGGTTAAGCCACCTCTTGAACTGTCTGCATCCCATACTGGAGTGCCAATTCAAGTCCCAACTACTCGACTTCAGTCTAGCTCCTGGCTAATGTAAGAGATGGGAAAGGCAGCAGAAGATGGCCCACATACATGGGTTGCTGTTACCCATGTGGGAGACCCTAATGGAGTTCCTGGCTCCTGGCTTCAGCCTATCTCAACCCAACCCTGACTGTTGGCAACCTTTTAGGGAGTGAATCAGTGGATGGAAGTTATCTCTAAATCTCTCTCTTACTCTGCCTTTCAAATAAATAAATAAATAAATCTTACAAAACAAACAAGCAAACAAACAGATATCATCAACAGGTAGGTGGCATTGGTAAGGGATGAGACTCCCGAAGCAGACAATGCAGATTAACCCAATCAATCTAAACTGCACTCATTGATTCCATGATGTGCAGGTGTTCTAGGTGTTCAGGATACATTAGTGAGCAGGTAGATGATGGCCTCTACCCTTCTGTAGCTCATAATCTTGAAAGCATAGATGTGCAATGAATAACAAATGGGAATACTACAATGCTTTGTAGTATACTACAAAGTAGTAAGTACTGCGATAAAAAGTACAACAAAGTGGGAAGGATCAGTAGTGCTGGGGACAGGAGTGAGGGTAGAGAATTGAAATGTTAGGCGGTTACAGGCTGGGGAGAAGAGAATGAGCGAAAGGGCAATATGAGTGCAGAAGGAGTGGTTGGTATATAGGATGCTGCCGACAGCCAGAAAGCCAATGGGTTTCTTCTCTGGTTTTGTGGGATTGGTGACTTTGACAAAAGTAGTTTCAGTGGGTGATGAACACAGAGAGGTGAAAGGGCAAGGATGCAGGGAAGCAGCCTGTCTAGGCCACTCTCGAAAGCTGTGGTTAAGAGTGTGAGGAGGAGGAAGCGGTAGGATCGCAGGGAGGTCTACACAGAGTGAGAGACTCTGTTGTCCTTTGTATGAGTGTAAGGATGACCCACGAGGGAGGGAGGCATGGCTGAGGTGGAGAGGGAACAACTGAGAGCATGGTGCTTGAGGAGGCGAATGGAGAAGGGATCCAGAGACCACGTGCAGGGGTGGCCTTTGAAAGGTGGGAGGTATTCTAATTGTATTCATTCCTCTGTATTTCCAGAGAAACTAAGATTGATCAGCCCTTCCTTCCCTTTTATATGTTTAAACATATACAGATGTTGCCGTGGAGAGGAAGAGAAGAGGAAGTCCTGCTGTAACCCTTGTTATTAAAAAACCTCGAGAAATATCTGTGGATATAATCCTGGCTTTGGAATCAAACAGTAGCTGGCCTGCTAGCACCCTGAAAGGCCTGCCCATCAAACTCTGGCTTGGTTCAGACACTAGGAAGCGACTAAGACAAAAGCCATTTTACCTTGTGCCTAAGCACGCAAAGGAAGGAAATGGGTTTCAAGGTATTTTATTTTGTTTTATTAATAATATTTTATTTATTTGAAAGGCAAAGTGACACAGAGAGAGGGAGACACAGAGAGAGATCTTTCATCTACTGGCTCACTCTCCAAATGGCCGAGGGGCCCAGGCTGAAGACAGGAACCTGGAACTCCCTACAAACCTCCCATTTGGGTGGCAGGGGTCCAAGCACTTGGGCCATCTTCTGCTGCTCTCCCAGGCCATTAGCCTGGAGCTGGATCAGAAGCGGAGCTCCTGGGACTCAAACCAGCCATCATCAGCTTTATCTGCTGTGCCACAATGCCGGCCCAGTTTTGAAGGTATTTTAGAGGTGAAGGTATCCTTAAAGATATGTGACTTGTCAATATTATCTACTAGGACAGTATGCAATCAATTACCAACTAATACTGTTAGCATTTCAAGAGCCATCAGTGTAAGTGAACCACCTGGTGGGAGTTTGGTGAGGCACAGAATTGAAAAGGTCATAGTTGTAGCAGTAATATCAGATACTCAGCTTTAAAATCTTTAGTAACCTGTATTTGATTTTATCCTTTTTTTTTTTTTTTAATAAAGAAAGAAAGGCAGTATTGGCCTTGGAGCCAGACTGTCCTGGTTCTGAATCCTGATTGTGGGCTCCTGGGTTAGTTACCAAGCCTCTCTAACCCTGTTTGCTCATCTCTACACAGTGGGTTTAATCAAAGCTGCTTGAAAGATTCTGGGAAGATGGAAATGAGACAGTGCATGTAAAGTTCCTACTTTAGTTCATGGCAGTTACATTGTTAGTACACAGAGTTGTCAGAATTCCATGGAAAACTGAACTAAAAGATGATGTGTATTTTCTGTGAGCCTTGTGAAGCTCCTTTATATTGCCACCAGAGGCTAGACCGTCACTCTCGGCCACGCTTCTGCCTTTCCTTCATCTTCCCATGCTGCTGCTGCCATTCCTCTCCAGCCTCAGCTGGAGCTGGGTCGTGGTTAGCGCTGCTGTTTCACCTGTGATGCTAGCCACGCCAATCACCGCAGGTTTTTATGCTGCACAATGGATGACGCTGAATTTCCAAGAGGCAGACTGAACTGGTCTACAGTTACAACTGAATAGTGGGGAACAATGGTGGTATTTCTTTCATATGGAAGAAAAAATATATACAGTTATTAATTTTCTCCTGTAAATTTGCACGGAACTTTTGGTACCCACTACTCGGTGGCAGGAACCCAGTTGCTTATGCCATCATTGCTGCCTTCCAGGGTCTGCATTAGCAGGAAGCTGGAGCAGGAGCTGGAGCAGGGGTGCATCCTAACTGGCATCTTTTTTTTTTTTTTTAAGGTTTATTTATTTATTTGAAAGACAGAGTTAGAGAGAGGGAAAGACAGGAAATCTTCCGTTCACTGGTTCACTCCCTAGATAGCCACAACGGCTGGGGTCGGACCAGGTCAAAGCCAGGAGCCAGGAGCTTCCTCTGGGTCTCTCATGTGGGTGCAGGTGCCCAAATACTGGGGCCATCCTTGCTGCTTTCTCATGCCTTTATCAGGGAGCTGGATCAGAAGTGAAGCAGCTGGGATTCAAATTGGGGCCCATATGAGATGCCAACAGTGCAGGCAGTGGCTTAACCTACACTACAGTGCCCGCCCCTTTACAGCATATTTTTATAGATGGTCAAATAGTAAATCATTTGCAATTTTGCCAGATATTGCAAAAAAATCTCTTCCATAGGCATTCTGTCAATTTGCATTTCTACAACAGTGTAATACAAGTACCTGTTTCACACTTAACTTCATTGACAGAACTTAAGGTGTGTTGTTGTTGTTTTTCTGCCTTTTTTTTTTTTTTTTTTTTTTGACAGGCAGAGTGGACAGTAAGAGAGAGAGAGAGACAGAAAGAAAGGTCTTCCTTTACCATTGGTTCACCCTCCAATGTCTGCTATGGCGGCGCGCTGCAGCTGGCGCACCGCGCCAATCCGAAGGCAGGAGCCAGGGTGCTTCTCCTGGTCTCCCATGCGGCTGCAGGGCCCAAGCACTTGGGCCATCCTCCACTGCACTCCCTGGCCACAGCAGAGAGCTGGACTGGAAGAGGGGCAACCGGGACAGAATCCAGCGCCCAGACCGGGACTAGAACCCGGTGTGCCAGCGCCACAGGCGGAAGATTAGCCTATTGGGCGCCGGCCTGTTTTTTTGTTTTTTGTTTTGAGTGAGCAGAGCTAGATTTATTGGACACACTGCAGGGGCATAGTGGGCAGGCAGGACAGCTAGAAGTTGACCATTACTGCCTTGTTAAGCATTTTTCCAATTGCAATTTTTGCCAGTAATCTAAAAAATGAAAAATAATATCTCAATGTAATTTTTAAGTAAACTTTTTGTTTTAATAAACCTTAGATTTGGGACTGACACTGTGACGTAATAGGCTAAGCCTCCACCTGCAGTGCCCGCATCCCATATGGGCCCCAGTTAGTGTCCTCATTGCTCCTCTTCTGATCCAACTCACTGCTATGGCCTGGGAAAGCAGTAGAAGATGGCCCAACAAAATTTAGAAGATGCTATAAATATCATTTTCAACTTGTGTAAACATAAGAAAGAGAAAAAAAAAAAGAAGCTCAAGTCCTTGGGTCCCTGCACCTTCAAAGGAAACCCAAAAGAAGCTCCTGGCTTCTTGCTTCGGATCCGCCCTGCTTAGGCCATTGTGGCCATTTGGGGAGCAAACCAGCAGATGGAAGACCTTTCTGTCTGTTTCTCACTCTCTCTGTAACTCTCTCTCAAATAAATACATAATAATTTTTTAGAAAAGAAAACCTTAGATGTACAGAAAACTTGCACAGATAACAAGATAACACAGGGTTCTCAAATACCCCAAGCCCATTTCTCTGTTATTACTAGCTTACATTAATATGATCCATTTGTCACAATTAATGAACCAATCTGGCTACATTATTGTCAACTAAAGTCAGTAACTTATCCATGTCTTCCTAGTTTTCAGCTGATGTCTTTTTTCTGTTGGTAGAATGTCTGTTAACTGGAGTTTATCTAGTTTTCCGTATGATCAGACTGGAGTTGGAGGGAGGAAGTTCACAGAGCTAAATAAAGTGCCATCCTCATCTTATCATTTTAAGGGTACAATGCCCTGACCACAACTTAACACTGTTCGTGTTACCCTTGATTACCCAGCTGAGGATGGATTTAGGAGGTTTCTCCAGTGTTCAGTGGACTCTCCCCCTTCTCATATGGTACTGTTTGAAAGGAAGCCGCTGTGCACAGCTCACCCTTGATGAGAAGGGAACTATACCCCACCTCTGAGAGCAAGTGCAGATGATCTCCAGGTTACAACGGCTCCGCTTAGGAATTTCAGCTCTTGAATGTTGTGAAAGCACCATGCATTCGGTAGAAACCGTACTTCAAGTTTTAGATTTTGATCCTTTTCCAAGCTGGCAGTAGGCAGCATGATACTGTCTTAATGTTGGGCACTGTAAACAAGCTATAGTCCCAATCAGTCATATCATCATGAAGGTTATCAACTAATACTCCATGGTGTATTATGTTGCCAATGACTTTGGGATACTAGAATTCAATACATTATATGAGATAATATTTTTAAAAATATTTATTCATTTATTTATTAAAGAGAAACAGATCAGTCTTCCATCTGCTGGTTCACTCCCCAATGGTCACAACAGCCAGGTCTGGGCCAGGCTGAAGCCAGGATCCTGGAACTCTATCCTGGTCTCCCACATGGGTGGCAGAGGCCCAAGTACTTGGGTCATCATCCACTGCTTTCCCAGGAGCATTAGCAGGAAGCAGAGTAGCCAGGACTCAAATTGTCACTCTGATATGGGCTGCCATGTCCCAAGTGGCAGTTTAACCCACTATGCTACAAAGCCAGCCCCTACATGAGATGTAAACACTTTGTTATAAAGTAGGCTTTGTGTTAGGTGATTTTGTCCAGCCAAAGGCTAATTTAAGTGTTCTGAGCATGTTTGAAGTAAGCTAGCTTGGGCCCAGTGTCGTGGCACAGTGGGTTAAGCCCTGTCTTTAACACCGCACCCCATGTCATAGCCCTGGCTCAAGTCCCAGCTATTCCACTTCCAACCCAGCTTCCTGCTAATGGGCCTGGGAAAGCCCCAGAAGTTGACCCAAATGTTTGAGCCTCTGCCAACCATATGGGAGATTCTGATGGAACTCCTGGCTCCTGCCTTTTGCCTGACCCAGCCCTAGCTTCTGTGACCAATTGTGGAGTGAACCACCAGTTGGACGAGAGCTCTCTGTGTCTCCCTCTCTGTCACTCTGCCTTTCAGTAAATAAATCTTTTAAAAATAAAAATAAACTGGCATATAAAATTATACATATTTATGGGATACAGTGTCATGTTTCAATATAGGTACACATTATATAATGTCCAAATCATGGTAAACATAGCTATCTCCTCAAACATTTACCATTCCATTTTTTATGATAAAAACATTCAAAATATTTTTTCTAACTTTTTTGTTCATTTTTCATTTGTTCAAAATATACAGCAGTAGTTTAATCTATCACTTTTTTTTTTCTGGACAGGCAGAGTTAGACAGTGAGAGAGAGAGAGATAGAGAAAAAGGTTAATCTATCATTTACAACACTGGCATTACACAGCGGAGCACCTGTTGGAGTCCTGGCTGCTCTGCTTCTGATCTAGCTCCCTGCTGAAATGCCTGGGAAATCAGCAAATGATGGCCCAAATATTTTGGCCCCTGCCACCCATTTGGGAGACCAAGATGGAGTCCCAGGTTCCTAGCTTCAGACTGGCCCAGACCTAACTGTTGTGGTCATCTGGGAAGAGAACCTACAAAAAGAAGATCTCTCTGTCTGTCTCTCTGTTATTCTGCCTTTCAAATAAATAAATAAATCTTTTTAAAAAATAAAAGATACAATACATTATCATTATACGTAATCATCCTACTATGTGATAGTTCACCAGAACTTTTTTCTTCTAACTTCTAATTTAGTACCTATTAACTAACTTTTCCTGTTTTCCCAGCTTCGAGTAACCATCATTCTATCCTCAGCTTCTATGATAGCAACTTTTTAGATTTCATATAGAGGTAACATCATATGGTATTTTTCTTTCTGCACCTGGGTTGTTTTACTTAACATCATGACCTCTGATTCCATCCATGTTGGTTCAAGGGACAGTACTTTTTAAAAAATTTTATTTTATTTATTTGAGAGGTAGAGTTACAGACAGTGAGAGAGAGAGAGACAGAGAGAGAGAAGTCTTCCATCCGCTGGTTCACTCCCCAAATGACCACAATGGCCAGAGCTGAGCCAATCCGAAGCCAGAAGCCAGGATCTTCTTTCGGGTTTCCCACACAGGTGCAGGGGCCCAAGCATCTTCTACTGCTTTCCCAGGCCGTAGCAGAGAGCTGGATCGGAAGTGGAGCAGCCAGGACTAGAACCCGTGCCCATATGGGATGTCAGCACTGCAGGCAGAGGATTAACCTACTGAGCCACAGTGCCGGCCCCAGGGCAGTATTTTTTTTTAATATCTATTTTATTTATTTAAAAGGCAGAGTTACAGAGAGGAAGGGGGAAAGACATAGGAGAGAGAGAGAGAGAGAGAGAGAGAGAGAGAGAGGGAGAGATCTTCCATCAGCTGGTTCACTCCCCAAATGGCTGCAATGGCCAAGGCTAGACCGGGTGGAAGCCAGGAGCTTCTTCTGGGTCTCCCATGTGGGTACAAAAATAGGAAAGCTGAAAATTAATCTATCTATATCTCTGCATACTTATCCTTCTTTATTGTTTTGATGCTGGTGTATCTCTAAAGAACAGGAGTTTAAAATAAAATTATGAAAATTAATCTATCTATATCTCTGCATACTTATCCTTCTTTATTGTTTTGATGCTGATGTATCTCTAAAGAACAGGAGTTTAAAATAAAATTATGGGGGCCGGTATTGTGATATAGCAGGTTAAGCCTCTACCTGCAACACCAGCATCCTATATGGGTGTTCCAGTTCCAATCCCTCTCTCTGCTATGGCCTGGGAAAGCAGTGAAGGATGACCCAAGTGCTTGGGCCCCAGCACCCACGTGGGAGACCTAGAAGAAGCTCTGGGCTCCTGACTTCTGCATGGCCCACCCTTGGCTGCTGTGGCCATTTGGTGAGTGAACCAGTGGATAGAAGATCTCTCTATCCCCCCACCCCATCTCTTCTCCTCTCTCTGTAACTCTGCCTTTCAAATAAATAAAAAATAAATCTTTAAAAATAAATAAAATGATTACATCTAGAAAATCAATAATATCAAAACATGTAGTCAGGTTTTAAATTTCTACTCCTTTCCTAAATGTCGGACTTTTTTCTTTGTTTTGCTCTTTGCAAATTTAATATATCAAAAGGCCTACTTCAGTGGCATTCTAGCACCACCACAAAGTAGCCCCAGTGCCCCATCAGCAACACATTTAAGCTGCCCAGTGAGGCTTTTTTCTTTCCAGCTGTGTATTTGGATCAGAATCCAAATAGGTCCACACATTGTGAATAGTTGGTATGTCTGTTAACAGTATATTTTAGCTTGCTGCTTCCTCTTTCATCTCTTTTTCCTATTCAATTTACTCATCTTTTTAAAAAAGGCTTATTTATTTATTTGAGAGGCAGAGTTACAGACAGAGGGGGAGACAGTGAAGGCTGTCGCTCCCCCTCTTCATGGAGGAACGACACTAAACCCTGCCTAGGCTTCATATCCGAGTCACGTCACCATTATGTTGCTCCCCGTCTTCGTGGAGGAACGACACAGGACCCTGCACTGTTCTTTTGTCTGCTCGGCCCTCCCAGGGTTTGCTGCTGGTTCTTCCCGGGTTGGCTACCAACCCTTCCACCTCCGTGGAAGGGCGGTTCCCCTTAGCCACTTTCCCCACTTCCGCGGGGGAGCGGCACACTGCCGGCCGGCTCTCTCCAGGGGCTGCACAGGTGTTCCTTCAGATAGATGTTCCCCTTAGATGTTCCTGGTGCATGCCGTCTCTCTCCTCCTTTATAGTCCTCTTCCACCAATCCCAACTCTGCTACCCACACGCCGAGTACGCTGCTCTCCTCCAATCAGGAGCAGGTCCTACAGTTTATTGGTTGAACTGGAGGCAGCTGTGTAGAAGCTGTTTTCTTCTCTCCCAGCGCCATATTGTGGGAGAGCAGATGCATAGAATAAGTCTTAATTCCAGTAACTTAGTCTAGTCCGAGTTGCTCCCCACAGAAGGCGGTATCTTCCATCTGCTGGTTCACTCCCCATATGGCTGCAACGGCCAGAGCTGGGCCAATCTCGAAGCCAGGAACCAGGATCTTCTTCCAGGTCTCCCATGTGGGTGCAGGGGCCCAAGCACTGGCGCCATCTTCTGCTGCTTTCCCAGGCGCATTAGCAGGGAGCTGGAACAGAAGAGGAACAGCTGTGACTTTAACCTGCGCCCTATGGGATTTTGGCACCAAAAGCCGAGACTTAACTTACTATACCAGAGCTCTGGCCCCTCGAATTACTCACTGAAGAAGTCCTACAGAGTTTCCCATAGACTGTATTCCAGTAGTGTCCTGAAACATGATCCACTTCTCTTTGTTTCAATGGTAATTAAATCTAGAAGATAATTGATACTACTGAGGCTATTGTAAGTAGCATTTTCCTTAAAATTTCACTTTTTGGTTTGATTTTCTTATCCACAAACTTGGTACCCCTTTAAATCAATTTGGTGCACTTACTTGTAGGTTCCTTTGTGTTTTCTATATATGAAATTAGATCATCTATCCGTAATGATAGTTTCTCTCCCTGTCCAGTGTTGTCACCCTTCTGTTTCTTCCCTTATTGTGCCTGTGGGAAACCTGGTGCAGGTTGAGCAGACAAGGGAATAGCAGACATCTGCCCTTTTCCTGATTTCAGGAGCAAAACTTTCAGATTTCCACCTCATATTCTGATGTTGCTATCGTTTTCTAAAATCCAACTTTTATCAGCTCAAGTTCCCAAAGAGACTTAACTTGCTGAGAGGTGTCTTTTTTCTTTCCTTTTATTTTATTTTTGACAGGCAGAGTTAGACAGTGAGAGAGACAGAAAGGTCTTCCTTCCATTGGTTCACCCCCCAGGTGACCACTACAGAGGTGTCTTTTTCAAAATGATAACTGAATGTAGAATTTGATTCACTGCATTTTATGCATCTATTGGGATAGTCATATACTGTTTCTCCTCTATTATGTTAATGTTACAGATTATATTGACTGATTTTCTAATTGTAAGCCAGATATAAAACGACCTAGGTATTAAGGTGATCAGACCCTAAAAGAGCTACTTATAGTAAGACTTGGCAAGAAGTTATCTAATCTTATACAAACTCTCACAAGAATAGAAAGAAAGATTCACCAGTCTATTTTATATTAATACCTAAACTTGCAAGGGTGGTATCCGAAAAAAAAGACTCAAATTATACAAGTTATTATTGAAACAAAATGTTAACAAACTAAATTTAACAATTTATAAGAGGCAATGCATCTTCTCATGGCTAATGATTTTTAAAATTTATTTATTTATTTGAAAGTCAGAGTTACACAGAGATAGAAAGAGAGGCAGAGATAGGGGGGAAAGAGAGAGAGAGATCTCCCCAATTGGCTGCAATGGCCAGAGCCACGCAGATCCGAAGCCAGGAGCTTCTTCTGGGTCTCCCATGTGGGTGCAGGGGCCCTACAACTTGGGCATCTTCTGCTGCTTTTCCAGGCCATAGCAGAGAGCTGGATTGGAAGTGGAGCAGCCAGGACCCAAACCAGCTCCCATGTGGGATGCCAGCACTGCAGATGGTGGCTTTACCAGCTACACCACAACACTGGCCCTGTGGCTAATGATATTAAGCTCTGATTTCTTCCTCCACTCTCCCATTTTTTCCCCCACTCATGCCCACTTTTTTCTTCAAAGCACTTATTTTAATATGTAATTATATGATATGGAATCATTTCTTTTCATCTATCTCCCCCTATAATTTTTTCAGGATTATATTTTAATGAAGGCAATCACTTACATATTGAGGTCTTCAGATAGTAGATGCTTTTTGGTAAAAGGCTTTTCTATTTTTCTCTTTGAAATTAAGAAGAAACATGGCGGCTGTCCTTCTCTCACATTGAGAAGGAAATTTTAAACCAGCACGGACAAAAAAAAACATGCTGTCAAAGTGATGGACAGAAGTGCTGCAGGTAACATCCTTCTCTTGTTAAATGGCACATTCTCTGGGGTATGCTTAATTTCTTGTTGACTCCATTGTTCAAACCTGAAGGTAACCATCGCTGGGTTGGGCCTGGGGAACAGAGAAGAGCTGGACTGACCTGGGTGGGGAGAATGTGAGGCAGAAACCAGAGAAGCCAGATCCAAGGGACGAAGGAAAGGGTGTGGCTGGAAGGCCAAGCCAGGGAGCAGCAGCTGTGAACCCCTGGATTAGATAGATGTGTAAGCAGGACGGAGCAGGAGAGTGGGAGCACTAACCAGGAGAGTCCTCAATGTCTTAGTATTCTGGTTGCTGAAAGATCTTGAATACTAATGTCATGCAAGGAAGGAGATCGATCTTAAAATAAAAAAAAAAAAAATACAGTACTTTCATTTAAAAACTGAGAGAGAGAGAGAGAAAGAAAGAGAGAGAGAGGATCATCCATTGGTTCATTCCCCAAGTGCATGGAATGCCCCGGAACCCAGGCACTCTCATATGGCTTGTGGGAGTCTGCTGTGCTAAACGCCTGTCCCTAGGAGCACACTTATTGGATAGGGTGTTTGCCTCGCCATGATTTGGCTGTGTTGATAGCTAGGGATTGAAGGCCCAAACTTGAAATAGGATTAAATGGGTAATAATTTTTCTTGGTAGCATACATGCCATAAAAAAAATCCCAAGATTGGAAAGCAGTTACTGAGGACTGGCATTGTGGCGTAGCGGGTTAAGCTGCTGCCTGTGATGCCGGTGTCCCTGCTGCTCCACTCCCTTTTTTTTTTTTCCAACTTTTATTTAATAAATATAAATTTCCAAAGTACAACTTTTGGATTATAGCGGGTTTTCCCCCCATGAACTCCCTCCCACCCGCAATCATCCCATCTCCCACTCCCTCTCCCATCCCATTCTTCATCAAGATTCATTTTCAATTATCTTTATATACAGAAGATCAACTTAGTATATACTAAGTAAAGATTTCAACAGTGCTCCACTTCTGACTGAGCTCCCTGCTAATGTGCCTGGGAAACAGCAGAGGATGACCCAAGTGCTTTGGGCCCTGCACCTACATGGGAGACCTGGAAAAATCTGGCTCCTGGCTCCTGGCTCCTGGCTCCGGCCTGGCCCAGCCCCAGCAGTTGCAGCCATTTGGAGAGTGAACCAGCGGATGAAAGATATCTCTCCTCCTCCTCTCTGTAATTCTGCCTTTCAAATAAATAAATAAAGTCTAAAAAAGAAAGAAAAATAATTACTTATTGGAATTTATGAAGCTTACCAGTGTAAAAGTTACAAAAAGGGGCCAGCATTGTGGCATAGCAGGTTGAGCCACAGCCTGTGATGCCGGCATCCAATATTGGAGCACCTGTTCAAGTCCTGGCAACTCAGCTTCTGATCCAGCTGTCTGCTAATGCACCTGTTTGAGCTAGGAATGGGGAAGAGAGGAGGGAAAAATCTGTTTTTAGGAGGCTGGTGTTGTGGCATAGGGGGTTAAACTGCCACCTGTGATGCTGGCATTCCACATGTGTGCCAGTTTGTGTCCCAGCTGCTCCACTCAGAGCCAGCTCCCTCTTAATGCACCTGGGAATGCAGCAGAAGATGACCCAAGTAACTGAGCCCATGCCCCTAGTGTGGGAGACCTGAAAGAAGCTCCTGGCCCCTGGCTTTTGCAAGGTCCAACCGTAGCCATCGTGGTGATCCGCAAAATGAACCAGTGGATAAAAGATCTGTCTGTCGGCCGGCGCCGCAGCTCAACAGGCTAATCCTCCACCTAGTGGCGCCAGCACACCAGGTTCTAGTCCCGGTCGGGGCGCCAGATTCTGTCCTGGTTGCCCCTCTTCCAGGCCAGCTCTCTGCTGTGGCCCGGGAGTGCAGTGGAGGATGGCCCAAGTGCTTGGGCCCTGCACCCGCATGGGAGACCAGGAGAAGCACCTGGTTCCTGCCTTTGGATCAGCGCGGTGCGCCAGCTGCAACGCACCAGCCGTGGCGACCATTGGAGGGTGAACCAATGGCAAAAGGAAGACCTTTCTCTCTGTCTCTCTCTCACTGTCCACTCTGCCTCTCTCTCTCTGAAATTCTGCCTTTCAAATAAATAAATAAAATATATTTTTTTAAAAATCTGTTTTTAAAACTTCAAAACAGGAGCTGGCATTTGATGTAATGGTTAAGATGCCCACATACCATATTAAGGTGCTTGGCTGAATTCCCAGCTTTGCTCCTTACTCCAGCTTCCTGCCAGTGCGCACCTTTTAGGAGGCAGCAGGCGATCAATCAAACACCTGGGTCCCTTCCACTCATTTGGGAGACCTGGATGAAGTTCCTGGCTCTTGGCTTCAGCCTGATCAAACCCCAGTTGTTGCAGGCATTTGCAGGCATTTGGGAATGAACCAGTTGATGGAGGTTCTTTGTCTCTCGCTGTGTCTGACTGCCTTTCAAATAAAAATAAATCTAAAAGTAAAAATTGAGATTAAAGGGGGCCGGCGTTGTGGCACAGCAGACTAACAACGCCCTGGCCTGAAACGCCAGCATCCCATATAGGCACCACCAGTTCTAGTCCCGGCTGCTCCTTTTTCTGATCCAGCTCTCTGATATGGCCTGCGAAAGCAGTAGAAGATGGCCCAAGTCCTTGGGCCCCTGCACCCTCATGGGAGACTTGGAAGAAGCTCCTGGCTTCTGGCTTCAGATCAGCGCAGCTCTGGCCATTGCGGCCATCTGGGGAGTGAACCATCAGATGGAAGACCTCTCTCTCTCTCTCTGCCTTTCCTCTCTCTGTGTAACTCTGACTTTTTTTTTTTTTTTTTTTTTTTTTGACAGGCAGAGTGGACAGTGAGAGAGAGAGACAGAGAGAGAAAGGTCTTCCTTTGCCGTTGGATCACCCTCCAATGGCCGCCGCTGCAGCCGGCGCACCGTGCTGATCCGATGGCAGGAGCCAGGATCCAGGTGCTTTTCCTGGTCTCCCATGGGGTGCAGGGCCCAAGCGCCTGGGCCATCCTCCACTGCACTCCCTGGCCATAGCAGAGAGCTGGCCTGGAAGAGGGGCAACCGGGACAGAATCCGGCGTCCCAACCGGGACTAGAACCCGGTGTGCCGGCGCCGCAAGGTGGAGGATTAGCCTAGTGAGCCACGGCGCCGGCTAACTCTGACTTTTAAATAAATCTTTAAAAAAAATTGAGATTGGCCGGCTCCGCGGCTCACTAGGCTAATCCTCCGCCTAGCGGTGCCGGCACACCGGGTTCTAGTCCCGGTTGGGATGCCGGATTCTGTCCCGGTTGCCCCTCTTCCAGGCCAGCTCTCTGCTGTGGCCAGGGAGTGCAGTGGAGGATGGCCCAGGCGCTTGGGCCCTGCACCCCATGGGAGACCAGGAAAAGCACCTGGATCCTGGCTCCTGCCATCGGATCAGCACGGTGCGCCGGCCGCAGCGCGCCAGCCGCGGCGGCCATTGGAGGGTGAACCAACGGCAAAGGAAGACCTTTCTCTCTGTCTCTCTCTCTCACTGTCCACTCTGCCTGTCAAAAAAAAAAAAAAAAAAAATTGAGATTGGGCCGCAAGGCGGAAGATTAGCCTATTGAGCTGCGGCGGCAGCACCCTGGGTTCTAGTCCCGGTTGGGGCGCCAGATTCTATCCTGGTTGCCCCTCTTCCAGGCCAGCTCTCTGCTGTGGCCAGGGAGTGCAGTGGAGGATGGCCCAAGTGCTTGGGCCCTGCACCCGCATGGGAGACCAGGAGAAGCACCTGGCTCCTGGCTTTGGATCAGCGCGATGCGCCAGCCGCAGCGGCCATTGGAGGGTGAACCAACAGCAAAAAGGAAGACCTTTCTCTGTCTCTCTCTCTCTCACTGTCCACTCTGCCTGTCAAAAAAAAAAAAATAAAATAAATAAATAAATAAAAATTGAGATTAAAAACAAAACGTCGAAGCATATATTTGGAAACATAATCAAGTTTTAAATAATGATAATTATAATTTTCATATATGACAATGAAATATATATGCTAATTATGTCTTTATTGTTTAAATATCTCGTTCCTGTAAGATGCCTTAAGTCTTTTATAAAATGAGGCATTTTGTAAGTAAAAATAAATGGTTTTCTTTTTTATGTAACAGGAAAAGTTGCTTAAAGCTAATGAAATACCTTTTGGAACAGCTGAAAAAGTTTGAAAGCCGCAGACTGGGTAAGTTCTGCTCCTATCATGTGAAAACTGCCTTCTTTCACACCTGTACCCTGGAGCCCAGCGATGACAAGTGGCGCCCTGAAGACCTGCCCCTCTGCTTTGACAAGTGCCTGGCGTATTTTCTTCAGTGCCTCAGGACTGAGCAACTTCAGCACTATTTTATTCCTGAGGTCAATCTATTCTCTCAAGACAAAATTGACAAGAGAAGTAAAGAATTTCTAATAGAGCAAATTGAATATGAAAGAAAAAATGGATTTCCAGTTTTTAGTGAATTTTGAAAGTATATTTAGAGAAAGAATCAAGAATTGGGGTGATGATAATATTTAAGAGGTTTGGAATTTGACTGAAACGAATATAAATAACTATTGAGTTCTCGCTGTGTCATAATAAATTCTAATCAATATATAGAACTGACTGTCTCAGGGAAAATATTAGTCCAGGAACAAGAAGCAAAAGGAATGTTTAAAATCTAAAAATATTCCATAGCGTGGAAGAGGAGTTTACTGTTCTGTGAGGCTTCCCCCCCACCCAAGTCTAGTAAGCAGGGGAAACCATCATATTTGTGCTTGAAATACAAGTTATTCAAGGGAAAAATTCTTGTCATTTGGCACTAACCAAAAAAAAAAAAAATCACAAAACAATATCAAGTTCAATTGAAGAAAAGAATAAAATCTATAATCACCTTTGTTAAGTTAATCAAGTACGTATCAGATGCCTCTGTCTTCTAGCACAGGTGGGGAAGGTAGTAAGAGACAATATTAGACATGATCATTGCTCCGTAAAACAGGTGTGCTTAGTTCAGCGTTTAAATATATTTGGAAGCAATGCCCTGTCCTGTATGTTAGGAGAAAAAAAAAAAAGCAAATGAAAAAAGAAAGAGCCTGCATGTCTCAGGAAATGCATGTTACAGAAAAATTCAAGGTAGTTTAATATATATGATTAAATATAAAGCATAACTTATTTTATTTTCAGTAACACGTCTAATATTCCGTTTTACCTTCTGAAAAGGCAGTGTACACACGTGGAATCCAATGCAGAGAAACGGTACGGAGGGAAACAGTAGTCCTCTCCACTGAGCCAGCATTCAGCCTGCTGGCACCTGCTGCTGGCTTTTAACATCTCCCTGTTTATATGTATTTTGCACATTGTCTGGTTGGCTGGTTTACTTTTTTCTCACTGTGCTGTAGTTCTTTATACATTTTGGACACTTACCCTTTGTAATCTATGTAACAAATAATTTTTCCTGCTGTGCAGGTTGTCTTTACCTTTTTTGGTGTCTTTTAGTAAACCAAGTTTTAAAATTTTAATGTAGTTGAATGTATCCGTCTTTTACATGGTTTGTGTTGCATACATCTGTTTAACAACCTCCTATGTTTGAAAATGTTAAGAGAGGCCGGCACTTTAGCACACATTGTGGGTTAAGCCACCAGTAGCAATATCAGCATCCCATATGGGCACTGGTTTGGGTCCTGGTTGCTCTGCTTCCAATCCAGCTCCCTGCTAATGCATCTGGGAAAGCAGCAGAAGATGGCCTGAGTGTTTGGGCCGCTTTCACCTGGGTGGAGCCCCAGCATTCTTGCTTCACCTGGCTGTTGCAACCATCTGGGGAGTGAACCAGTGGGTTTGCTCTCTCTTCCTCCCTCTGTCTCTCTGTAACTCAGCTATCCAAATAAACAAATCTCTCTTTAAAAAAGTATCACTGAGGCCGGCACCGCGGCTCACTAGGCTAACATTACAAAGTTATAGTAATGTAATCATTGGCTATTAATCTCATTAAAATTATGACTAACTGTGTGGGCAGGACAGAAATAGTAGCTGAGTGCCCATGTGGTGATAGTGGAGATTATCCTACTTTCTTATTACTGAGTAACAAGTGACCACAACTTTAGTGGCTTGAAACAACACACATACATGGGGAAGCGTGTTTGGTTCAGTGTTTGGGATGCAGGCATACCATGTCATAGTACCTTGGTCCAAGGCCTGACTTCCCTCCCGAGTCCAGCTTCCTGCTAGAGTGCACCCTGGGAGGCAGCACATGATGGCTCAAATACTTGTGTCCTTGTCATCTATGTGGGAGACCTTTAATGGGGTTCCTGGCTTCTGGCTTTGGCCTGGTCCAGATCTGACTATTGTGGGTATTTCAGGAATAAACCAGCTGATGGAAGACCCTCTGCTTTTCAAATAAATACATTTTTAAAAAAGCCTTCATTGTAGAGTAGTAGGTGGAGCCCCCACCTGCAAAGCCAACATCCCTTATGGGCACCAGTTGGAGTCCTGACTGTTCCACTTTGGATCCAGCTCCCTGCTGATGACCTAGGAGGAGCAGGAGGGGGTGGCCCAAGTGTTTGGACCCCTGTCATCCATGTAGAAGACCTGGATAAAGCTCCAGGCTTCAGCCTGACCTAGCCCTGACTGTTGTAGCCATTTAGGGAGTGAACCAACAGACAGAAGATATCTTTGTCTGTCTCTCCCTCTCTGTGGTTCTGACTTTCAAAATAAGTGAATATAATAAAATGCCCTCATAATATTATCTTCATTTCTATATGTCAGGATTCTGGTCATAGTTCCACTTGGGGTCTCAGGTCACTATAATTAAGGTGTGCCATCAATGTAATCATGGATTCACTGGAGAAGGAGCCACTTCTGTTGGGAGAATTTAGCTCCTTACACTTACTGACAGCTTTGGTTTCTTGCTCTCGGCTCCCAGAAGCTGCCTTTCATTCCTTGTTGTGGGAGCCTCTCAACATAGGCACTTATAAAGCAGCTCAATCCTCAAAACCACAAGGGATGCAACTCCAGCAAGGGGGTGCTGCGGTCCTACTCTACATAAGTATGTCTGCATAGCCATGTACGTCCCGTTGCCTTTACCATATTCTGCTGATCGGAAGTGAGTCACGGGCCCAGCCCCACTCAGGGGAAAGGGGGAACTCTTGGGGTGTGTGCCAGTTTAGCCAATTGTATTCTTGGCAGGGGAACTTTCGCTGAAGGACCACTCACTTCTAATACCAGTTGCAATTTCAGGGGATTCCTTAAACCACCCTCAGGGTCGGTTTTGTTTTGTTTTGAGATTTATTTATTTATTTATTTGAAACTCAGAGTTACACAGAGAGAAGGAGAGGCAGAGAGAGAGAGAGAAGTCTTCTATCCGATGGTTCACTCTCCAAATAGCTGCAATGGCTGGAGCTGTGCCGATCTGAAGCCAGAAGCCAGCAGATTGTTCCAGGTCTCCCACACAGGTGCAGGGGCCCAAGGACTTGGGCCAGCTTCTACTGCTATCCCAGGCCATAGCAGAGAGCTGGATTGGAAGTGGAGCAGCTGGGACTAGAACCCGCGCCCCTATGGGATGCTGGCACTGCAGGTGGCGGCTTTACCTGCTGTGCCACAGTGCTGGCCCCTGGAAATTCTTTACCTATTAAATAATAACTCCCGTTCTCCTTTCTGCCCCCTTGCCACCATTCTGCTTCTTTCATGAATTTAACTACTTTAGATATCCCATTAGTGAACTCATCGTATTGGTCTTTTTGTGAGTTTATTTTACTTACTAAAATGCCCTTAAGGTTCACTCATGTTGTAGCATGTGATAGAATTGTCTTCCTTTTTAAAAAAAAAAAAGATTTATTTATTTTACTTGAAAGAGTTACACACAGAGAGGTCTTCCATCTGCTGGTTCACTCCCCAGATGGCCTCAACAGCCGGAGCTGTGCCGATCTGAAGCCAAGAGCCAGGAACCTCTTCCAGGTCTCCCACGTGGGTGCAGGGGCCCAAGCACTTGGGCCATCTTCCACTGCTTTCCCAGGCCATAGCAGAGAGCTGGATCGGAAGTGGAGCAGCCGGGGCTTGAACCAGCGCCCATATGGGATGCTGGCACTGGAGGTGGCAGGTTCACCCGCTAGGCCACAGCGCCGTCCCGCTGCCTTTGTTTTTTAATGCTTATTTTTCACTTATTTTCATCTACTTGAAAGGAGAGGGAGAAACTGATCTTCCATTCACTGGTATACTTCTCAAATGGCTGCAAAAGCCAGGGTTGGTCGGGGGCAGAGCCAGAAGCCAGGAACTCCCAGATCTCCCACACGGGCTGCCTTCTAGGATGCAGTAGTAGGAAGCAGGATGGAAAGCAAGATAGCCAAGGCCGGTGCCGTGGCTCACTAGACTAATCCTCCGCCTTGTGGCACTGGCACACCGGGTTCTAGTCCCGGTCGGGGTGCCGGATTCTGTCCTGGTTGCCCCTCTTCCAGGCCAGCTCATTGGAGGGTGAACCAACGGCAAAAAGACCTTTCTCTCTGTCTCTCTCTCTCACTGTCCACTCTGCCTGTCAAAAAAAAAAAAAAAAAAAGGCAAGATAGCCAGAACTTGAATTAGCATTCTGATATACATATCACAAGTAGAGGCTTGGGGCCCGTACAGTGGCACAGTGGGTTAACGCCCTGGCCTGAAGCGCCAGCATCCCATATGAGTGCTGGTTCAAGACTTGGCTGCTCTTTCCGATCCAGCTCTCTGCTATGGCCTAGGAAGGCAGTAGAAGATGGCCGGCAGATTAGCCTAGTGAGCCATGGCGCCGGCCGATAAATAAATCTTTAAAAAAAAAAAAAAAATGTAGAGGCTTAACTGGCTGCACCACAATGCATGCCTCAGATTTTTTCCTTTTCAGGATTGAATATTTCATTGTATGTACATAAAAATTTTATTTGAAAGGCAGAGCCACAGAGAGAGGAAGAGACAGAGACAGAAATTTTATCCACTGGTTCTCTGCGCAAATGATCTCAAAGGCTGGGCCTGGGCCAGGACGAAATGAAAAGCCTGGAACTCTAGCCAGGTCTCCCTGATGAGTGCACTGTGTTAATCAATCCATTCACTCACTTGGACACTTGGGTTGCCTTCACCTTTTGGCTACTGCTAATGCTATGAACATGAGCATGAGCATAGAAAAATATCTGAGATATTTGCCTTCCTTTTCCATGGCAAATATCTGACTGGACAATTCTGAGAGCATTTATTTCTGGGCATTCTATTCTATTTTATTTTATTCTAGTTCTAATTCTATTCAAGTCATCAGTTTTTATGCCAGTATCATACTGTTCTGCTTAGTGTGGCTTTGTAATGTTTTGATATCAGGGAATGTAAGTCTTTCACGTTTCTACAGTTGCTTTCGACTATTCTGTGGTCTTGAGATTGTATGAATTTTAGAGTGAAAAATGTTTGTTCCTGGAAGACAAAAACCATTGGAACTTAAAAGTTCATATCATTTATTTGAAAAGCACACAGAGATCTCCCATCTGCTATTTCACTTGCCAAATGCCTGCAACAGCTGAAGCTGGGCCGGGCTGAAGCCAGGAGCCAAGAACTCATTACAAGTCTTTCACATGAGTAGTAGAGATCTAGTTACTTGAGCCATCACCTGCTGTCCCCTAGGGTGCATATTAGCAGGAATCTAGCTAGAATCAAGACAGCTGGGACTTGAACCTGATGGTAGGTACTGATGTGGGCAAGCAGTATATTAATCCCTATGTTAAATGCTCAAGCCCAGATGTTGAAATTTTGGTAAGAAATGCATAAAATGGATTGCATTGGGAGCTGGCGCTGTGGCATAGTGGACTAAGCCTCTGCCTGCAGCACCGGCATTCCTTATGGGCGCTGATTTGAGTACCAGCTGTTCCTCTTCCGATCCAGCTCTCCACTATGTCCTGGGAAAGCAGTAGATGGCCCAAGTGCTTGGGCTCATGCACCTGCGTGGGAGACCCAGAAGAAACTCCTGGCTCCCGGCTTCCAAACGGCACAGCTCCGGCCATTGTGGCCACTTAGGGAGTAGACCAGCAGATGGAAGACCTCTCTGTGTCTCTCAAAATATTTTTAAAAAGTGGATTGCATTGGGTAGTATTGACACCTTAAGTGTTATCTATGAAAAGAGGATGTTTTATCTACTTCATTTGAAAGGCTGAGTGACAGAAAATCTGCCATCTGATGGTCCACTCCATAAACAACCACAACAGCCAGGGTTGACCCAGGCCCAGGGGAAGCCAGCAACTCACAATCTGCTGCCCCATTTGAGCATTAGCAGGTAGATGGATTGGAAATGGAGTAGCCAGGACTCCAATATGGGAAGCAGAAGTCCCAAGTAGTGGCTTAATTCAGTGTGCCACAATGCCCACCTCAGCATTTTTGTGATTCTTACTGTACAATTCTTATGTCCGTGGTTTTAGTTTATCCTAAATATTGTTTTCAACACAACTGTAAAAGTTTCCTTAAATCTTGGTATTGTGCATGCATAGAAATGCACTTTCTGTGTATTGCAGTTTGAGTCTGTGGGGCTTTTTTTTGACAGAGTGGATAGTGACAGAGTGAAAGGTCTTCCTTTTGCCGTTGGTTCACCCTCCAATGGCCGCCACGGCAGGCACGCTGTAGCTGGTGCACCGCGCTGATCCGATGGACTAGAACCTGGTGTGCCTTCGCCGCAAGGGGGAGGATTAGCCTATTGAGCCAGCAGGGGCTTAGTATTCTAGGTCATCAACAAACAGGTCTTGGTTCTTTCCAACTTTGATTCCTTTTTTCTTGCCTCAGCTAGGACTCCTAGTACTAATGTTGAGAAGTGATGAGACAGCATCCTTGCCTTAGTTTCAGTCGTTCACTTTTAAGGTCTCTGAAGGCTTTTTATACATGTAGAGCTCTTATTACATTGACAGTTTCCTTCTATTCCTAATTGTCACACTTGGTTTTGGTATCACACACATTTACTTGGTTTTGGTATCAGGGTAATGCTGGCCCAAAAGGGTGAATCCAGGTGTTCTCTCATCCTTAGTATGGAAGGGGATTAAGGAGGATTACTGTACATTTTGCTGGGTACAATTTAGTGAAGCCATCTAAACCTGAGCTTTTCTCTGTGGAAATGTTTGAATATTTGCAAGAGTCTGTCTTAAGTCTTTCTGTGTTTAATTCCTACAGGTTCCTCCTGCCAACAAGCAAATCAGATTTTTTTTAAACACTTCAGATGTTTTGTTTTATTATGAAATTTGGTTTTATTATGAAAATGTTTCACAACATACAAATCAAACCCTCATCCATCATCCAGCATTGGGAACATATCAAAAAAATATTGCATCTAGCATTTCTAGTTTGAAGTAGAAAAGTTTCTTATGTTTGCTCAATCCCCCATTCTAGTGCATTTTGCTTTTATACTTGCAGTTTGCTCTCCTAGCTCCCCTGCCAGACACGTTACATTCTTTTGCCAGTGTAAACATTGCTTTAAATCTCCTAAACAAGCATATTTATAAAATACATTCCTAGAACTGCTGTATCAGAGGTATATGTATTTACCACTGATACGTTACTATGTTTCTTAGAAGCCATTTTACCAATTTTTACCTCTACCAACTTTTGTGCTATAATGACCTTTCTGTACAACTTAATACTTTCAACTTTGAAATTAGTACTTCTAATTCTGAATATACATTAGATTTTAGGCAACTTGTTAACACCTAATAATTAAAGACTTAGATAATACTGATTATAATAAACAAAAAGCCTAGTTTATATAGGCAGGCATTTGAAAGCCTAGTAGGTAAAATTTCACCTGTTAGGCTAATGCCACCTTTCAATAACACATCATTAATAAAACTTTTTGGGTTTGGCTTGAGGTCGTCCCATTTTTTTTTCCATTTCTCTTTTCAACTTGCTTGCATTGTATCTCTCAGCCATTGCAACAAGCTCCTCTGGGATATTCTGAAATAAAAATGTTATTAGGATTCTGAGTTTATTTTCTATAATATGCTAAAAAATCCCTCCCAATCATCTCACCCCAAATCATGTTAGGCCTTCAACTGCTTCCCAGAGCCTTAAACATGACTTCTCATACCATTTTCCACATATTCTTACCTCTGAGCCTGCTCACCTATTACCCTGGCTTACCTTATTCCCAACCCTTCCATACTTACAACCATTGTTTTTATTCTCAACAGAACTTGCATACCCACATTACATTAGGTTCCCCAATTAGATGGTCCCCTAGCACCTTCTCTTTGCCATGCCATAACTCTCATACCAAGCTTAAAAATTTGTTGGCTATTTCTGACAAGCAGTAAGCACTAGTACCTTTTATAATATACTACTGGAAACTGCACATGTGACAAGGAGATGGATTTGCATGCTCACCTGATTTGCTCTTTCCAGGATATGAATCAGTTCAGCAGCAACCCTCCAATCATTTCTCGTGATGAGGGTGATTGATACCCCTGTGTTTCTTCAGGGTGGGATGGGGGAGAAAATTCATGCTTATTTCACTTTATTCACTTTATTTGTAATGTACATTTACAATTAAGCTAACATTTGAATAAGACACAGGAAAACCAACTTTCTCAAGTCCAAATATGGAGTATACGTTAAGATTTTAGCTCACAAAACAGCAATTTGGAGCCTATATGGTCATCCCTCAGAATCAGTGGGGGATTGACTCCAGGCAACTTTCCCTCAAAATTCCAAAGGATCCTCAAGTCCTTTAGATGCAGAACCCATAAAGAAGCCTAACTATAATCTGCATTTGCTAAGCCAGCATAAGCAGGAGTGATGGTAGTGTTCCCATCCTCTTTCATAACCATGCCAAACTGTGCAATCTAAACATACAGATTAAGCTCTCAGCGCTGTGAAATACACAAGTAGCATTAGAAGCAGTTACAAGAAGTTAATCATGTCAGGATCTGGTTGAATCAGGAGCTAACCAAACAGGATCCAGAGAGCAGCAGAACTTACCTGCAGAACAAAATACATTTCTGGGTACAAACAGACTGAGGGGAGTGAACAAGAATCCAGGAACTGACCCCTTTCAAGAATAGAACATGCTTGCTTACCCTGCTCTTCCAGTACGTCCTACTCTGTGTACATATTCTTCAATATTCCTCGGAAAGTCGTAATTATAGACATGAGTGATATCATGGACATCCAATCCACGTGATGCTAAATCAGTAGCAATTAATATCCTCACTTTACCTAATGAGTAAAGTAAAATGAATTATTCTGACATGACTAAACTAAGACACGAAGAGTATTTGTCCTTTTCATCGTTGCTGACTTGAAAATGTTTTTCGTAGGGATATACTTAACAGCTACAAGTTACAAAGCATACTAAGCTTAGTAAATGGCTGCTGAACCATGTCATAAAGAGAATTTACTTAAAATATAATCTCCTATGCAAATTTTCATCTTGATAGTCAAGTGAGCATTTAGTGTTCTGGGAATTGTCAGTTGGTTCTTAAGTGAGAATATGAGGACGTATGTTAGGTATGGGCACCATGAAAAGATGCTGCCATTTAGCCAAGCCCAGTTCCTGGACCTATTCTGTTACTGCAATGATTACAAGTTATATTAATGTACCTGTTTTAAAGTTCTTTAACGCTTTCTCCCGATCACTTTGTTCTCTATTGCCATGCAGCGACTCTACTGATAAATGTTGGAGGACTAGGTCACTTGACAAATGATCAGCCCTGAAATAAAAGATGGAGTTGGTGATCTTATGTGATTATTCTAACACCAGCAATCCACCAGTTATTCAGCAAAAATCTGAGTTATGGACACATCACTATTAGCTGCGATTAGTATACAAATGGAAATCGTCATGATTAAACCAAAGTTCAAGAAAATACTTACACAATTTTTCTACTAACAAATACTATGACTTTGTCCTTCGGTGACATATTTTCCAGGAATTTTTGTATATGTATTCGTTTCTCTTCTTCTGTGGTAATGATTATATTTTGTTTTACTGTACTTACAGCCTAAAGGATACAGTACATGATTAGAGGCAGCATATAACGCCAAATAAACTTTTCAGATTACTAACAGTCACAGATTATCATAGCAAAATTAACTGTCTCTACTCAAGGTTTATACCTAAGCCATTTACCTTCATTCAAACACCCAAAATGTGACAACATTTGAATCCTTGAAAATGTGCTAAAAGTAACTGGTTCCTACTGTAGCAGTAATGAGTGAGACCAAATACAACTGAAACCATTTGGACTCAAAAAAATTTGTCTCTTTAGATAAGATTTTAGTAACACGAGAAATAATCCTTTACACAGCCTTTCCTGAATGATCATTTTTAAAAAATCACAATGTAATGAAACTGATTCTAAGATCTATAATAAATAATTAAAAGAAAAGCCAATTTCATTTACTAATGATGAATGGGCCAGAGAATTTTATAATGGAGGAGTCTGATATTTGAATCCAATGATTCATCCTAACTTAGGAACACCAAATTTCAGTACATATATGCAGACTTATGTTTAGACACTGATAATAACAGGGCTAATAAAAATGATTTATCAAGGAAGTGCAAACACTGACCAGATAGTTGATGGTTCTTGGAATTATGAAAAATTTAAATGGAATAACAGTAGTCAGGCTAACATGAATGGGATTTGCTGGGGAGTAGACAATATACCAAAATCAGCTATGTTCTCAAAATTTCCCTAATTTAATTTTTAAACTTTTCTAAAAATTAGTTTAATATTCCATAGTTTGTGGATTTAATAATAAAAACATGCTTACCACTAGATCCAAAGTTCCAACATACACAAGCATTGGTTCTTTCAAGTATGACTGTGCAAGCCTACGCACACCATAGGGCCAGGTTGCACTGCAAATAATGATACAACATTAACATTATTAAATCTCTTTAAGCATAGGAACCAATTCAATCATGGGAAATAAATAATTCAAATATTTATTTTGCCAAATACAAGTGTATCCTTTTCAATGTATATATATATATATATATGTATATATATGTATATATTTGAATGTTCTCCTCATAAAATTCATAAATCAAAGTGAAGCCGGCGCCGGCTCAATAGGCTAATCCTCCCCCTTGTGGCCCTGGCACACCGGGTTCTAGTCCCAGTAGGGGCACCGGATTCTGTCCCGGTTGCCCCTCTTCCAGGCCAGCTCTCTGCTGTGGCCAGGGAATACAGTGGAGGATGGCCCAAGTGCTTGGGCCCTGCACCCCATGGGAGACCAGGAGGAAGCACCTGGCTCCTGCCATCGGATCTCTACCTCTGCCTCTGCCTTCAAATAAATAAATCTTTTGAAAATGCATTCTATAATACAAGACAGGTATTCACTTATTCAAATGTTAGACCATAAGTAAATGCTTCTACAGAAATCTAAAACCTACGAAATCCAATAGTCAAAATAAAGCAGTCAGTCACACTTTCAAGTCATTCTCTAAAATACCACAATAATCTATCAGCCCGGGGTTCTAGGTTATATTGCAATCAGTAATTAGGCACACCTACCTTGTCATAATTGTTTGCCTATCTGGTCGAACGTCTAATAAAATCTTCATTATCTGGGGTTCAAATCCCATATCCAACATTTTATCAGCTTCATCTAAAACCTGCATTAATAATGAAGAATGTCCACTGGATTAGAATTTGGGAGATAATAAATGTAATATCCATCTCCCATATTATCTAAGCCACCATTTCTCTCCAGGTAAAAACAATGAACCTGTGGCTTGCTCTGTGGCGTAGCAGGTAAAGCCACTGCCTGCAGTGCCAGCATCCCATATGGGCACTGGTTCAAGTTCCAGCTGCTCCCCTTCTGATCTGGCTCTCTATTGCCTGGAATGCAGATGGCTCAAGTGTTTGGGCCCCTGTACCCGTGTGGGAGACCTGGAAGAAGCTCCTGGCTCTTGCCTTCTGGCTTCGGATTGCCTCAGCTCTGGCCATTGCGACCAACTGGAGAGTGAACCAATGGATGGGAGATCTCTTTCTGCCTCTTCTACTCTTGTGTTTAACTCTGACTTTCAAATCAATAAATAAATCTTTAAGAAAAATGAACCTATAGTTACAAGAAACACTGATGTTTTAGTTGGCTTTCCAATTGCCTCTAAATGTATTTAAAGAAAAAATTTGTCTAAAATATCTTTTATTCTTTATTTTATTCTTTATTAATCTTTATTCTAACAATACTCCTAGAATCTAACACCATTAGACAGTCCTTTTCCTCCCAGCATTCCAACCCTCTATTACCAAGTAGGTGACACTCTTGAGTCTAATGAAGTTATTCATCTGTAGATCATTTAACCTTCCAGGGGTTGCGATTACGATGTCGACACCTTTTGAAACATCTTGTATTTGTGCTTCTCGATCTCCACCACCATATATACAAACACTTTAAAGAAAATTCAGAGGTTCAGACAAAGTCTATCATATCACAACTCAATCCCAATTTACCTAAGCACTGGGTTTTATAATAAAAGGTCTGAGAATTAAAAAATTAAGGTTCCTACTGAGTTATTTTCCCTTTTTTGAGAAGGGCCCATGCTCGTGTATTGTATCTTAAGGAGACACGTTTTTTGGTCCATTACCTGACCAATTTTTTTCCTTATGGTTTACTGGCCCAAGGATGGGGAAAATCTATCCTCTGTTCAGATTCAGTAAATGTATATAATATAATAATAAAATAATGGGGAGGTTGTTTAAACAAGTGATTTGAAAATACTTGTGTAGGAGGGTGGGCATTGTGGCGTAGTGGGTAAAGCTGCTGCCTGGGTTGCTGGCATCCCATGAGTGCCAGTTCATGTCCAGGCTGCTCCACTTCCAGCTCCCTGCTAATGGCCTGGGAAAAGCAGCAGAAGGTGGTCCAAGTGTTTGGGCCCCTGCCACCCACATGGGAGACCCAGATGAAGCTCCTGGCTTTATCCTTGGTCCCGCCTTCACTCTTGGGACCATCCGTAGAATGAACCAGCAGATGGAAGATCCTTGTTTCTCCCTCTCTCTGTAACTGAGTTTCAAGTAAATATTTAAAATTTTTTAATACTCGTGTGGGAATGGTCAAAGAAATGACTTACCTTCTAAGATTTTTGTATGAATACTTAGAACATTCGGCCTGCACCTGCAGAGCCAACTCCCGAGTGGGTGTAAGGACTAACATGCCGGGGCCATTCCTTTTCTCCCTGCCACTTTGGAGAGAATAATGTTCGTGTTAAATGAGTTGTCTCTGATGCATGGTATATCCATTCAGCACTCAAGGACTCAAGGTGAGAATTTCCAAGGACGATAGACTAATCATGAATGACACATCTTTCAAGAGCCAATGGGCAGAAATGCCAAACCTAAGAAAATTTCTTACTGAGTTCTAAGCATTTACAAAAATGCATATCTATAATAAACATGGAAAGATCCAGAAAAGTCACACACTATCCAAATGTCTGCCTTTTCATTAACATCGATAATTTTTTAAATTTTTTTTGACAGGTAGAGTGGACAGTGAGAGAGACAGAGAAAGGTCTTCCTTTGTTGTTGGCTCACCCTCCAATGGCCGCCACGGCTGGCGTGCTGCGGCCAGCGCACCGCGCTGATCCGATGGCAGGAGCCAGGTAGTTATCCTGGTCTCCCATGGGGTGCAGGGCCCAAGCACTTGGGCCATCCTCCACTGTACTCCCGGGACACAGCAGAGAGCTGGCCTGGAAGAGGAGCAACAGGGACAGAATCTGGCACCCCGACTGGGACTAGAACCTGGTGTGCTGGTGCCGCAAGGCGGAGGATTAGCCTAGTGAGCCGCGGCGCCAGCCAATAATTTTTTTTCACACTGATGAGTAAACTATATTAGATATGATCATTTAAACAATGACACTCAGGGGCCAGCGCTCTGGCGCTGTGGGTTAAAAGCCGTGGCCTGCAGTGCTGGCATCCCATATGGGCACCAGAGACCCAGCTGCTCCACTTCTGATCCAGCTCTCTGCTATGGCCTGGGAAAGCAGAAGATGGCCCAAGTCCTTGGGCCCCTGCACAGGAGACCTTGAGGAAGCTCCTAGCTTTGGGAGTGAACAGAGGAAGGAAGACCTATCTTTGTGCCTCTCCTCTCTTCACTCTACCCTTCAAATAAATAAATCTTTAAACCTATAAAGAGAACCCAACCACAGGAAATCTTACACTGGTTGACAGTCTAGATGAATAAATCCAGGCATCAAATATGACAGTGTTTTCCCGGTTCCCGTTTGGGCTACTCCTATCACATCTATTCCTTGTAGAACTATCGGCCACGTTTGAGACTGAAAAAGAAAGAAAAACATTAAAGATTGTTTTGCCATCTTTCTGTCCCTCCTCTCTAAACTCAACAGGTTAAGGACTTTGTGGACTCAAAAGGCTTACATAGCCTTGTCAGCTCTTGTCAAGAGCCTCAGGTGGTCACTGACATCACTGCACTTACTCCCCATGTAGGACCTCTCTCCTTAATCAGTCGTACAATGAGAATTAACGGTAAAACTAGTCTTCAACAGTACTTTATACTTTGTGGGTCTATGTCGGTAAAAATAATTGAAATCTCTACTACGTATATAGTTGGTCTTCTGTATAAAGTCAATTAAAAATGAATCTTAATGAAAAATGGGATGAGAGAGGAAGTAGGAATTGGATGGGAGTGGGGGGTGGGAGGATGGTAATGGGGGGGAAGAAATGCTGTATTCTTAAAAGCTGTACATATGAAATTTGCCTTCATTAAATAAAAACCTTTAAAAATATAGAATTAAATAGAGCCTACCTGAATTGGCGTTGGCTTTTTAAAACCTGCCTTTTCAATATTTTTCATTACTTCAGGAAAAGTTTCAAAGGCATCTTCAAATGAACAGGTAGGATTCGGTACAGGACGTTTTTCACCTTCTTTCAGATCATCGCACATTACATTAAAATTTTCCTTCCTTTACAGAAAACAGAACCCGATTGAATGGTTTTGCATACTTTACTCAAAAAGGTTCCCAGTTCAGATCAAGTATAGGACTCTGCAACTGGTTAAAATCAGATAAAATTACGTAACATGAAACAGACTAAGTGGAAAAAATAGTTGTAGAGGACAGGGAAAATTAATTTTAGTTAGATAAGTGGTCTAATGAGTTTCATGAATGATTATGGAAAATTTAACCTAAAAATTCTAATTCAAAATTTATAATCAGACTTGGCAAAACTAGTAAGTATATTGTTCCATGAATATTTTTCTTAATTGTTCCTCACCAACCCAGTGGTGCCAAGAATTAGTCTCATTTGACAGGTAATCATAAGACAGGTTACTTGCCCAAGGACTGAGCCATACTAAGTATCTTATTTCATGCTATATCAGACTTAACAGTAAAAAGAAGGTTTATTAGATAACAAGTGGAACTGAAGCATTTGCTATTTCTGGTACAGATAATTTCTTCAGTTTTCAATTACTGGAGAATTAACAATGAGAAATGCCAGCTTTTACAGTACATTTCTAAGTAGCGTTATATTCTAAAATGTATAGTAATGCATAAAACAGTAAAAGTACTATGTTCTATACTTTAATGGGCTCCACAATAGGTTTCTCACCAGCATCAATCTCATGTGTAATGGATGTTATGGCTAATGTTACTAAGAAACATGAATTTTTCAGCTCCATTTTAATCTTCTGTGACCACTGGCAAATGTGGTCCATCACTGACCAACACTTTGTGGTTCCTGATTATATTCAGTTTGTTATACTAGCCATATTTATGTGCTAACTGCCAAAATTGTTGACTACTCTGCCTAAACAGGCCACTCTACATCAATACTAAATGTTTTATTACTTTAGCAATGCTTTAAAAATATCATGTGGGATGCAAGTCCTCATTTGAATAAACATGGAAGGTACAGACTTTAAATGACATTTCAAATCTTTGCCTGAAGAGCTACTAAAATTTAAATCGTTATTTTTATTATCTACCATAAATACATATACTTAATATACTAAAGTTGAAGAAATAGAAACCACCCACCTCCATGTGTCTATCTCTTCTTGTGTCATCGATCTTGTTTTTTCGGATTCTACATAAAAGTTTTTCTTAATCGGAAGTAAATCTGGGACAAAGGTGAAAATTACTTTAGCAGGAATTTACATTGTTAATGAAAGTGACAAGCCAAACTGAAATTAAGTTCACCATGCATTCAATTTTAGACAGTTTGCCACCCAGGTTTGTCGATCTAAGAGAACTCCTAGTTCTCTCAGAAAGACAAACTAAGTTTGTCCCATTCCCCAAATGGGACTAGGCCATGCTTTCTAAGACAAATTTGCAACTGACAAATATACTCAGATACATACCTTTCCTTTGAATGTCTGTCCCACTAAGAAATTTAACTTAAATCCTTACTCTCTAAAGCTTAAGTTTTTCAAATGCCTATTATTCCCTTTTCAAACTTCAATCTTTTCCCTATCCCCATATCAAGTCTTCCATCACATATATTGTCAAGGTGTCACTGGAAAGTTACAGGCAGAGGCTAATTAACAGTAGCAATAATATCCATTAATATTTTGGCTATATTGTATCAATTCCTTAGTTTTTAAAATTTAAATAGAAGATGTTCTATTTCTGCCTCATTCTAGCAGCTAAGATTTTTCTACCAAATTACTGTGAAATACTGTCCTTCATAATATCCTGTGAGAAATTTTATTTGGAATTCAAACACACACACACAAAAGCCATCAAGAATGATTATGCTTCTTATGATTTACTGTCTTGTTTGCCTTCATTGGCCAGAATATTCCAGGATCAATTTTTGCTCAATCACAGAAAAAATGCAGACTTAAAATTTTGCAAGTTTACTCCTTCCACATTCTCCCCAGGGCCTGATGTAGCTTTTTTTAATCTTTAGTCAGACTTTAAGAGCAGGGAGACAGAGATCTTCCGTCTTCTGGTTTACTCCCCAAATGGGACTAAGCCAGGCAGAAGCCAAGAGCTGGGACATTTAGCAGGAAGCTGGATGGGAAGCAGAGCATCCAGGACATGAACTGGTACCCACATGGGATGCCAGAGTCACTATGCCAAAGTCAGCTGCTATGAACTTTTTGCAGCCAGTTATACCTCCAGGCATAGTACAGCGCTTAATATTCATCATAGAAGCTATCATTCCTAGTGGACTAATTACAGAATTGTCATTTTTCATCTTATCACAAAAAATTAGGTAGACTTTACAGGATAAAAAACTGCAGTCAATAGAAACACATGTGTTAGGATGCACACTGACCTTCCCACTTCTTTTTCTCCCATCTCACAGCCTCCTCTCGAATTTGATCCCAGTCTATCAACGGCCGATCTTTAACACCATTGGCATCTGTGCTTACCTCTCTTCCAGAGGGTTGGAAGGCCTCAATATCTGTTTAAAGTATTTTTACCAAATGATTTATACAATAAATCCTGCCACTGTAAAAATCCAAAAACTACTTTTCTATTATAACCTGATAATGCTTGAAATGTAAAATTTGGTGTTTTCTTAAAACAGTACCACTGGAGGAGGAAAATACCGAGTCTAATGCATGCCTAAACTGTCACACACCATCTGCTGGGAGGCAGCGCTCATCACAGATGAAAACATGAAGCCTCAGAGGTTAGATTCCTTTCCATGAAACACCTATTGGCACACCAAGTTGCTTAAATCAACTTCGTTTTTACTTGTATGCTTCACTCCAAAATGGCTTTTTCTCTAATTGGTCTAAATTGATCGGAGACTTAAAAATACCAAGTCATTGAGGAGTTATTGTCATTTCTTGATCTAGGGAAGACAAAAGTCAGGAAGACAGGATAGCTTTACATAATCACTGTAACCTGAGCAGATTAAAGGCTCTTTTTAATCTTACTTTCCTGTTGGTAAACGTGAAATTCTGCCTTATTCATAACAGTTATCATTTGAGGAAAAACTGTTCTGGCCTCCAAGGAACAAAAATCACTAAGCTTATATCTAAGGTTTGGTACCAGGAAAGGAACCAGATGATGGCTTATAATATTGAAAAAAATATTAAAAACTCAATAGTCTTCAGTGGGCAAAAAATTACTTACCACTTTTGCGACTCAGATTGTAATTTTCTTGTTTTTTAACAAAGTCATCTATTACCGCTTTTGCTTTTGTCTGCATCGTCTTGCTGCCAAAAATTTTTACTTCCGAGTTAGGTGTTCCTTTTATTATCTAGATACAAAGGGAAGAACAGTTGAGTCTGAAGTGCACTTGCCCTTAAGGATCATTCAATTGCAAATATTATGACAGTATGTTGCAAATGAATCATTCCTGTCCTCCATCATTTCTGATGACAGGAAAGATATTTCTATCCACATAGAAATTTACTTTCTGGTTTGGTAGGGAGGAGCAGGACAACCTGTAAATTAAGAAACAGCTTGGGAATTCAGCAGTATTATAGGGAAATTACTCTGACATTTGACATTACTTAGCCTGAGTTCTCTTACCCATGAAGTGGTGTTATTTGCTTGGCTAATCTTACAGGATTATAGGGCTAGAGTGGGTTCATCCATGATACATATCAAGGTTACTTACCTAAATTTTTAACTTGCTGGGATTCTATATCTATACTTCTAAACTGTTATGGAGGTTAAGGATTCAAAGCTGACCGCAAAACTTTGATATCCTTGTTGATTCACTATTTACCTACAAGTGGTTCAATGCTTATCAGTCTCAGGGCTTACAGACACCCTATTCCAGCCAGGGCTAGCTCAGGCCAAAGCCAGGAGCTTGGAATCCCATCAGGGTCTCCCACATGGGAGTGGACCAGAGGATGGAATTACTATTTCTCTGATGACTTAAAAATTAAGAACACAGATGACTTACCTGTATTTTAGTGTTTGTTCTACTTTGTATCTCTTTTATTTTTGATCCACCACGACCTATTACACAAAGAAATATGACATTAATAGAGAATTTTAGTTCATTTCTCAAAAAAACCTTCGTGTCTTCCACAAACTATTCAAAGAAAGACTCCTAAGGCCCAGGAATCACATTCTCTTTGGAAAAAGCAAAGCAAGAGGTTTCTGGTTTGGTGGGGAGGAGCAGGACAACCTGTAAATTAAACAGCTTGGGAATTCAGCAGTGTTAAAGGGAAATTACTGACATTTGATACCACTTGGATCCTGAGTTCTCTTACCCATGAAGTGGTGTTAGGAGGATCTGTGGGTGGTAGAAGTGGGAACAAGTTCACTAACAGCATGCACAAAAACTGAATCCCAACCCTAGCAACAATGTGGAAAAACTGAAGCCCTTGTATAGTTGGGGCTGGAAAATGGTACAGTTATGGAAAACAATTTTCAGGTTCCTTGAAAATTAAAAATACAAAGGTACAAAGGCAGGTGTCGAGACAGTGGGTTAAGTTGCCACTTGGGATATCTACATCCCATTTGGGTATGAAGGCTAAGTCCCAGCTACGTAGCTTTTGAGTAGATGGCTCAAGTTCTTGGCACTGACGTGGAAGACCAAGATGGAGTGTTTGATACTGGGCCTCAGCCTGGCTCAGCCATGGAGGTTGCAGGCATTCAGATGGAAGCCCTTTCTATATCTCTGCCTTTCAAATCTTTTTTAAAAGTTTCCTTTATTTGAAAAGTAGAGTTACAAAGAAGCAGAGGCAGAGGGACAGTAATCTTTCATCTGCTAGTCACTCCTCAAATGGCTTTAATGGCTGGAGCTGGGGGCTCCAAAGCCAGGAGCCTGGAGCTTCTTCCGGGTCTCCGGCACCCTATGGCATGGCAGTGCTGCAGGCGGCAGCTTTACCCGCTATGTCACAGCGCTGGCCCCAAATATATCCTTTTTTAAAATGTAAAGGGGCTGCTGCCATGGCGCAGTAGGTTAATCCTCTGCCTGCGGTTCAGCATCCCATATGGTCACCGTTTCTAGTTCTGGCTGCTCCTCTTCCAATCCAGCTCTCTCCTATGGCCTGGGAAAGCAGTGGAAGATGGCCCAAGTTCTTGGGCCCCTACACCCGCTTGGGAGACCCGTAGGAAGCTCCTGGCTTCGGATCGGCACAGCTCCAACCATTGCGGCCATTTGGAGAAATGAACCAACAGTCCGAAGACCTTTCTCTGTTTCTCCCTCTCACTGTAACTCTCTCTCTCAAATAAATAAAATCTTTTTAAAAAAATAAAATGTAAAAACAAAACTACCATTTGATCCATCCCTGGGAATATACATCCTGAGAACTGAAAACCCCCCTTGTTCCAAGCTGCAAAATTCACAATGATCAAGAGTTGAGAAACTGAGGTGGCCAGCAAGGGATAAATGGACTAACAAAATAACAAATATACATAACAAGGGACAGGCATCTGCCCTTTAAAAGGAAATCCTATCACAGGACACAGAAGGGATAAGCATTCATCTTGTGAGATAAGGCAAGCTAAAATAGCCAATCACACACACAAAAGACAATCACTGCATTATAGTAGTATCTAAGGTAATCGAGAATTTTCTTGCAAACCTAGTGGTTTTTTCTTTGGAGCACAGCTGACAGTCTCCCGAGCAGCCACCAATGGGCCCTGTGCCGCACTACTAAATAGATCCACAAAATCTGTTCATCTTCTCAGAACCAGTTTAAAAAGTACAATGCTAAAAAACTCAATTCTAGTTATCCCAATTATTCCAGTCATTTGAAAATGATTCTCAAAAAAATCTAAAATGAATGTTAAGACTCAACATGTACTTAAAAATCACTTTTCAGCAGACAAGGTATCTCAGCAAAGCTAGAGAAACGAAAGAGTTAAGGCTGATCCTCTGGGTAGCCGTGCCATATCCTACATGTTTTCTTTGATTAACAGTTCTAAATTGTACTCATCCAAAGACGATTTCAGTTTTTGTTCATTTTTGATGCTGTCAAAGACCTGTCCCCTTCAGCCTCCCTCGACATCCCAATGATCTCTAGAAGTTTATCTCCCAAAAACATCTACATAAACTATCCGGTTTGCATGAAATGGCATTGTACCACCTGAAAGTCTTCGAGATAGCGGAGAGCAGGCTCTCATTACCGGAGAGCCGACGGGAGGTGAAGCGGACGCGGAGGGCGCGCCACTGCCCGGGCCCGCCCCGCCCCCCACCGACCTCCTCCCCAGGCCCAGCGCACCGCAACCATTCCCCCGCTCTTACCGATGACTGCGCCGACCAACTCGCTCTTCAAGTCGAAACAGAGAGGCGATTCCCTGCGACTACCGACCACGATGTCGCGTCCGGAGGGCTCGCTCCAGGAACCTCCTCTGCCGCCCCTGTTACCTCCCTGACCTCTTCGCCCGGGTTGCTCCGACGGCCTCTGCCCCGCAGCTCGAGGCGCAGCCGACCCTCGCCGGGCAGCAACGACCCAAGCGGAGGCGTTAGGTCCTCCGCCTTGCGTAGACATCCTAAAAAAGTTCCGGCGCTTCCGACGTCGCTCCCGTCCGGCAGTGCACCGCGCGACTGCGGCGTCCGAGAATCCCTGTGCCCGGGCATCCACGCAGCCGCCTTTTAAGGACCTCCCCATGACAGTCCCGCCCCCGCCCCCGCCCCCGGTCCGCCCTACTCGAGCCATTGGCTGGCGAGCATTGTGGGCGGGCCCTCTCCACCCCCCCCCCCCCGGGCCAACCCCCTCCCTTGATCGTGGGAGCGCGCCTTGAATGAATCATGCGCCAACAGTATGTTACTTTTAGGCGTGGGACTTCTGCGCGGCTCCCACGTTACCCCCTGCGACTTATTAAACAGCACCTCCGGGAATGCACCTCTCAGCGCCTCGAAAACATTTCTAAGCGTACCTCACAAGTCGGAGTCCCTTACGAAACGACCCAATTCACACGTTTAAAACTTGGAATCAAAAGGTTGAGGAAACAGTATTTAATCTTGCCACAGGAGCAGCATTTAGATGTGTTTACGTCGATTTTAGGTTTTAAAATGGTCAGAACCTACTAAATAATTCACTGGGTTGAGAGAGACTTTTGGACCCTTCACAAGCCACCACTTGAAGTTCATGTTATAGTTTTCAAGCTCAGGAAAGATATTGAATAAATGCCTGAACCAGTCCCATAACTGTGGCCACGCGTCTCTGGGCTGTAAGCCAAGTGGGAATGCCCTTGCTTTGACTACGATTTTTGGATTGTCTGAATCAATGTCTGTACAATTATCCACTAACCATCAAAGTGGTCACACCACTGTAATGATAGGCACTAAGATCAGTGCCAGGGAATGAAAATGCGTACAAGACTTGATCCATCCAAGATCGAGTGGCCTAACTCACACCCAATAGATTATAACTCTTAATCATGCAATCATATCTGGAGAAATATGAATAAAATAGTATTGGGGCACATAGGAAATATATAAAAACATCAAATACATGTTATGCATTTAATCTCTAATAGCTAATCCTTGATCTGAGCTAGATATTATCAGCAATTTTTTTGAAAAAAAAGTTGTTGGATTAGATTTGCTAATACTGTTTGAGGATCTTTCTATCTGTGTTCATGGGAGATACTGATTTTTTTTTTCCTGTAATGTCTCTGTATGGTTTTGGTATTAGGGTAAGATTGACCATACAGAATCTCTTCCAGAAAATGGAAGCAAAATATTTCCTAACACGTTGCATGAGACCAAAATCACCAGATAGTGAACTCTAATGTAAGCTACCGGCTCTCAGTGATAAAGATGATCCATTTTAAGACAGGGACCCTCTGCACGGGATGGATGTACGTTTGAGGAAAGGCAGAGGACTAAATGGTACATTGCTAAACTTTTGGCTCAATTTGTGCTGTGAACCTAAAATTGCTCTAAAAATAGTTCTCTAAAAAGAAAGTTTGTGCCTGTCCGGTTTTCCAGTTTTTGTTTCTTATTAATCCAGTCAGCTAATTCTTAGTGGTTGTGCCACTGATTTAACACATTGATACTGTTTTTCTCCAAAGGGGTGGTGGTGAGAAAAGGTTGTTTGTTTTTTTTTTTATTATTTGTTTGTTTATTTGAAAGAGTTTACACAGAGGGAGGAAGAGACAGAGAGAGAGCGAGTTCTTCCATCCTCCGGTTCTCCCCAAAAATATTCCCAGTGGCCAAGGCTGGGATCCGAAGCCAGGAGCCAGGAGCTTCTTTCGGTCTCCCACATGGGTGCAGGAGCCCAAGGGCTTGGGCCAATTTCCACTGCTTTCCCAGGCCATTAGCAGGGAGCTGGATCGGAAGGGGACACTGGGTCTCCAACTGGTGCCCGAATGGGATGCCAATGTCACAGGCAGCAGTTTTACCCACTTTGCCACAACGCCGGGAGGAGGGAAGGTAACAAGAATCCTCACACTGTTCTGCAGTATACACTTTCCAAGCCAGATGCATTTCCCCCTTAGATTTGTGACACGAAGACATTTGCAATAAAAGCCAGTGGCATCTTATCCTAGATCCCAACTTGTAGTGGCGCTTAGAAAGGTATTCGCTAAACGAGTAGAAAAATGATAGGACTTCAAGGCCAGGGGATCCGATCCTACCCCTTTGCTTTCCACCTCCAGGCATCAAAAAAGATAAAAAGATTAAAAGGCAAAAAAGGGTGGAAAGATTAAAAAGTCACGCCCGGTTTGGAAGTTCTAGGGTCCCTCGGGTCAGCGCTAGATTTGTGCAGACCGAAAGGCGCGGTTGCTTCGGGCGTGAGGGCGGGAATTTCGCCGTTTGTGCTCCACTTTGCGGGCCTCTCCTGCTGCGGGCGGTTTCCTCTAATCCTCTCTGTTCTTGGAAAACCAGCCTTCTCCGCGCTACTGCCCTCAGGGCCGCCTGGCCTCCGAAGTACGACCTCCGCCTGCGGCTAGGGAGTTCGCTGCGCTCCGCTGAAGCCGGACCGCACCCTCAAGGAGCCACGTTCCCACGGCCCCCGTGGGTCTCGGGGCAGCCAGAATTCAGGCAGACACCAGCGGGAACTCTGATTTTGGAAAACTACACTCCACAGGGTTTCACTTAGCACCCGGTCACGGGAGGCTGGCACTCTAATTTTGCTGAGCACCTACAACCAAGCCACTTGGTTCCAGAAGACTTATGTGGGATTAAGGGGGTGGTGAGGATTCCCTTGTCACAGGTGAAAGGAAGCCTGGCCCTTGGGAACCGTGGTGGTGCGTGGAACGAAGCCCGGGTTTTGTGCTGGCAGCGCTTCCAGAAGGAAGAGGATTTCCTTTTAAAAAAAATTATTTTATTTATTTAAAGACAGAGTTACAGAAAGAGGTAGAGATGGAGAGAGACAGGTCTTCCATTCACTCCCCAGATGGCTGTAAGGGTTGGAGCTGGGTCTCCCACATGGGTGTGGGAGCCCAAGGACTTGGGCCATCTGCTGCTTTCCCAGGCACATTAGCAGGGAGCTGGATCAGAAATGGAGCAGCCGGGACTTGAACCAAATGGGATGGTGGCGCTGCAGGCTGGGGCTTTAACCCCATGCACCACAGCACTGGCCCCAGAAGGAAGAGGATTTCAGTCTGGAGAAGTCGCTATTCCCTTTTCAAGAAAAATGTTCTCCCTGGCTTAAGATAGCTAACTTTGTAGCTTTAAGATGATGGAATTAGTATACGCTCATCAAGTACTGTTTGCAACATTCATTTCAAGTTTATTTCCTAGGCAAATGGCTGAGATTATACGGTATGTTCAATTTTGCATTCTGCCTTATCCCTGTAGGTTTCACAAAATAACCATTTCCCAGTGGAAGGCACTTGGCAGAGTGTTTGTCTGCATTCCATATTGGAGTGTCTGGATTTGAATCCTGCTAATGCGCACCCTCAGAGGGAGCAGATTACTTGGGCCCCTGCCACCCACTTGGGAGACCTGGCTTGGTGCATCAGCTGTTGTGAACATTTCGGAAGTGAACCAGTAAGGAAGATTCTCTCTCTCTCTCTCTCTCTCTCTCTCTCTCTTTCTCTTTCTCTTTCTCTCTCTGCTCCCCTCCCTCTCTCCCTCTCTTTCCAGTGAAATGAAAATTTAAAAAATTTGGGGCCGATGCTGTGGTGCAGTGGGTTAATGCCCTGGCCTGAAGCACCGGCATCCCATATGGGCGCCAGTTTGAGACCCGACTGCTCCACTTCCAGTCCAGCTCTCTGCTATGGTCTGGGAAAGCAGTAGAAGATGGCTCAAGTCCTTGGGCCCCTGCACCCACAAGAGAGACCCGGAAGAAGCTCCTGGCTCCTGGCGCAAATCTAGCCATTGGGGCCAACTGGAGAGTGAACCAGCAGATGGAAAACCTCTCTCTCTGTGTAACTCTTTCTCCCTCTGTGTAACTCTGACTTTCAAATAAATAAATCTTTAAAAAATAAGTACTATTAAGTATTTATAAATATTTATAAATTGCTTTTTACTTCACATTTTGAGGAATGGGACATCGGAATTTTTTCCTCTGAAAGTTTTACTTCTAACTTTTTTACAACTATCTTTGTTTTTTTTTTTTTTTTTTTTTTTTGTGGTGACAGCCTTTGGAGCCATCATTTGGAAGTTTGTTTACCCTCAAATTACATAAGCACTGATCTATACATTCTTTCAACACTGCTTTAATAATACAAAATGTTTTATCATCCTTTCTGGAAATGTTTTATACACACACATATTTATACATTCAGAGAGAGACACAAGAATACTGCAAAATGTGAGGAAATGGCATTAAAAGGGGAGTTTATTCTTGGGGCCCACGCAGTGGCATAGCAGGTAATGCCGCCGCCTACAATGTGGACACCCCAAACAGGCGCTGGTTCCCAGCTGCAGCAGTTGCCATGTAGCTCCCTGCTAAGGCGCCAGGGAAACAGTGGAAGACCGCCCCAGTGCTTAGCTCCCTGCCACCCGTGTGGAAGACCTGGAAGAAGCTCCTGGCCCCTGCCCTCAGCCTGGCCCAGCCCCCACTGTTGCAGCCACTTGGGGAGTGAAGCACCAAATGGAAGTGCTCTTGTGCTCTCTCGGTATCTCCTTGTCTTTCAAACAAATAAAACAAGTATTTTTAAAAAATAAAAAAAAAACAGTAAGTTTATTCTAGTGCAAAAAAACTCAAGTCCACACAAAGGTTTTTAAGATTTATAGATCTGAAAGACAGAATTACACAGGGGAAGAGAGTGAGGTCTTCCATCCCCTGGTTCACTCCCCAGGTGGCTTCCACATCTGGGACTGGATCAAGGAGGAAGCCAGGAGTCTGGAATCCCATCTGTTGCTTGACAAGATTAAGGGAGGGTACTTGGAAATGTTCACAGCAAAATAGATTTTAAAAATAATTTATTTCAGTGCAAAAAGTGTTTGAAATTCAGGCATATTTTCACAACACGTGTTACAAATGCACTGTTTGGAGGCTTTTGTATCTATTGACTCCCCTAGTTCTTACAACTTTAGGATGGTGGTACTGGTCTTATCATCCACAATTTACAGATTAAGACCTGGTAGCTGGGTGGGTAGGCATCTGGCTCAAGGTCACACTGGCTCCTCCGTAGTGGGGATGGAAGGCAGGATCCAGAATTCAGAGCGTGGTTACAGAATGCTGCACGCGCTGTAAAAGCTGTGAGTACTTCCCAATGTGTAACAAAAATTACTTTTTACTGAGCTAATCAAATATTATGAGCCAACAATTGTTAAGCTTTTTACACTCACTACTTATTTAAGTTTCCAGAAAAAAAATAATTTTCCAGACAATTCTCCAAGTATTGATATTTTTGATTGTCCACATTTACAGATGAGAAAACAAAGGAGCAGAGAAGTTAAGCGAGCTGCTCAAAGCCATAGATCCAGTCGTTGGTAGCGCTAAAAGCGAAGGACACATTGCTCTGGTCATTCCTAACCCTTGAGTATCATGAGCCATAGTAACTGCTATGAATACCCTTTTAAAAAAAAGATTTATGTATTTATTTGAAAGGTAGAGTTGCAGAGAGAGAGAGAGAGAGAGAGAGAGAGAGAGAATCTTCCATCTGCTGGCTCACTCCCCAAACGGCCAGAACAAAGTAGACCAGTCCTAAACCAGGAGCCAGGAGTTTCATTTAGGTGTGGCACCGAGCACTTGGGCCATATTCCACTGCTTTCCCAGGTGCATTAGCCGGGAGCTGGATCGAAAGTGTAGCAGCCGGAGCTGGCACCTGCGCTCTTACGGGATGCCAGCACTGCAGGCAGCGGCCGACTCGCAGCACCACGGCCAGCCCCGTGGAAAACCTTAATAAATAAGACGTGATCCTTGTTGAAAGACCTTTCTGAGTAAAGAACCCCAAGGGCCACAGAGGGGAGTGAAAGCGCAGTTTCACTCTACCCTCAAGTTGCGAGACCCGACCTGGCTTCTAGGGGCTGAGGAGGAACGAGGAGCTCCCGGGGGTGCGGATGTCCAGCGGGACAGCACCCCGCGGCTCCCGCGGTCCTACCCGCCCGCGTCAGTTTGCCAGGGCCGCCCCTCGGTCTGGTCCGGGGCGCAGAGCAGCGGTCGCGGGAGCCCTGAGCACCTGGCGCTGTGAAGCGGCTCCGACCGCAGTAGGAGAGCTTGGCCCTCTGCGCGGTGGCGGTTCTGGGCCGGGGCCCTGGGCTGTGTGGCCTGGTGGCGCTGCCCCGCACTGCACGGACAGCTTCCCGGGGTCCAATACTAAGGAATCCAGCTGCGAGCAACAGATGCCCGCTGTTTCTCCTGGAGACCTGCGACGCCGCGACTCGTGCAGAAAACCACCTAGAAAGCCTGGTAGTGTTGGCCTCCTGTTAAAGTAGGTGGAAAAGGTCTTCAGTGGGTGCTCAGATGAGGTCTTCTTTCGCCAGGCCTGCTCAAGCCCTCTTCCCAGCAGCACCCTCGCCATGCCCGGCCAGAACCCCCGACTCCGGGGGCCCCTTCCTCCGCAGACCGCACGGTGGGCAATTTGGCGCGGGATCTGCTGCTAATGCACATTGTGGGCCCCAGGAGCACGGTCAGGATGTCGATCTTTAGACCCGCAGGAAAAAGGAACCGGCGCAGTCTGCAACCAGCGGCCCTTTGCCGGCGAGCCTGGGGTGTCGTTGAACCCGAAGACCCCAGCCCCAGGAGCTCCGAAGTCCAGGGGCAGAGAAGATGGAGTCCCGGGTCCATCGGAGAGCGCGAACCCGCCCCTCTTTGGCTTTTCGTTTTATCCACTCATTTGCAGAAAAAGGCGAATCTGGGGCCGGCACTGAGGCTCACCGGGTTAAGGCGGCTGAGATCCCATATGAGTACAGGTTCGATTCATGGCTGTTCACTTCGGATCCAGCTCCCTGCTTACGTCCGGAGAAAGCAATACAAAAGGACCGAAGCACTTGGGCCCCTGCTACCCATGGGGGAAACCTGGATGGAGTTCTGGACTCCAGTCCCGAATTTTGTGGTCATTTGGGGGAGTGAGTGACCCAGGGAAAAAAAAAACCTGTCACTCCCTTTCTCTGTAATTCTTTCAAATAAATAAAAATAAATCTTAAAAGAAGGAGGAGGCAGCAGAAAGAAAAAGGGGAATCTTCCAGGGGCCATGCCTCTCAAGTACCTGCGCTTCAGGCGATGGTGGGGAGTTTTACAGAACCCGAGTCCCAGCCCAATCCGTTGGATAAATCTCACTAGGATCTTGACAACCTAGCCACCACAGAGGATGAAGAAGAGACACCAGCCCAGATTCGCCTTTTTCTGCAAAGGAGAAGCCCAACTTTGTCTCAAGGAACAAGAGCAGGTCCAGACTAACCATGGTCCCAGTTATCAGGGTGAGGGATTCAAAGCCTGCTAGGGGTGTACGCCCATGCACTAGTGGGAACCACAGTAAAACTGTCTCTTTCCCTTTGAGAAGCAGAGAAGGAAAAGGTGATGCCAGACATGGCGACCAAGAAGCCCCTGGGGAGAAAGCCACAGGGAAACTCCAAGATCCTTTCCGCATTTCAAGTCCTAATCTCAGCGTGAATGGCGGAGGTGTGAGCCGTGTGGATGCACAGGCCTGGGCTCCGGAAGGCTTGGCAGTGATTTGAATTTTGTCACGAGTGTACCTGTGCAATCTTTACCTGTTCATAGAAACAAATGCTATTTTAAAACAGCAAACAATAGAATTTTACTCCTTTAGTACTGAATGGGAGGATTTCTTTGCCAACATAACTGATACAGAGTGTCCTTGGCAGTTCTTAATGTAAAGTAAGGGCTTCAAAGATTTTTTTTAACCCGTCACTGCAATCTAATTTTTAGAACATCCCTGTCACCAAAAACATGAAGCTTCTTGTCCATTTGCAGCTACTCCTTGTCTCTAGCTGCTGGGAACCTCTTTTCTGTCTCTCTGGAGAAAAATTTTACATACAGAGAAAGATTTTTCCATCTGCTGGTTACTCCCCAAATACCTCCAATAGCTGGTGTTAGGCCTGACCAAAGCCAGGAGCCAGGAGCTTCATACAGGTCTCCCACATGGGTGTAAGGAAACCCAAGTACTTGGGCCATCTACTGTTGCCTCCCAGGTATATTAAGATAAAGCGGGGGGGGGGGCAGTGTTGTGGCATAGTAGGTAAAGCCTCCTATGATGCCAGCAAGCAATATGGGCACGGGTTCAAGTCCTGACTGCTCCACTTCCTATCCAGCTCACTATTGATGCACCTGGGAAACCATCTTAGGCCCCTGCCATCCATGTGGGAGATCCAGAAGAAGCTCCTGGCTTCGGTCTGGCCCAGCCCTGGCCTTTGTGGTCATTTGGGGAGTGAACCAAGGGATGGAAGATCTCTCTTCCTCTCCCTCTGTTAACTCTGCCTTTCAAATAAATAAAATACTTAAAAAAAAAAAAAAAAGCTGAATTGGAAACCCCAATACCGAGGGCAATCCCATATGAGATGCAGTGGCCCCAATGGACAACTTAATCCCATATGCCACAATGCCTGGACTTTGACTTTTGCATTTAATCTAAACTTGCACCCAGGAATAAATCTCACTTGCTCAAGCTGTATAATCCTTTTTAAAAATTCATTTTGCAGGCCAGCGCTTTGGCTCAGCGGGTTAACGCCCTCCCCTGAAGTGCCGGCATCCCTTTTTGATAGTCTGTAACTTTACAGAACAAATGTATTCTTAAAAAACAAGTAATCTTGCTTTTTTTCCTTCCTTTAAATTTCCAGCTGATTTTATCTGCATCTGTCCAAGCCTGATAAACCACAGGGCAGGTTTTTCTTTTTCTCTCACTGACCTAATTTTTACTTTCTGTCCTCTTAACTGAATTATTTCTTTCGACAAAGAGGTGGCTTGGAGGGGCCTCTATAAGTGGTCAGAGTTTGGCTTCATCTTAAGTTTGCCCAAAGCCCTTTCAAGTCAGTACATCAATAAGGAAAGTCCATTTTTTAAAAATAGAGTTAAGTACAAAACCATTGCAATAAAGTGTAGGAAACCCGTCTTAATACATCCAGTATAAATGCCAGCCTACAACCAGATTGACAAATACGGAGGGAAGGGAAAGCAGTAACACAGCGTGTTGTGTGTTGGATCACAGTTTCAGAGCTGGAGCCAGCCTAGTTTCTAGCAGGACGGGGGTTGGCTTGGGTTTCATTCCCGTGCCACAGAAGTGGGGGCTGAGGAGGTACCTAGGGATGGAGCCTGGAAAAGGCCCAGTCACCTTCCTTGGGGCTCTGGGTGGCTCATCGAAACGCTTACATAAACAGATACGTAGAGTTATGATAGAAGATAAAGCCTAGGATGGAAGATGACCCAGGCGGACGAGTTATTGTTAAGGTTCGTTTCTCCAGTTAAAACGTTCAATAATGTATTTTTTCCTCGCTGGTCCCAGATGGTGCCTACTGAACCTCATTTCCCTTCCGCGAAGGGCTCAGGACCCAAGGCAGCCCCAAAAGGTCGGAGAATCCATCCCAGTTCCGGCCGCCGGACCACCGCAGTCCACCGGCCCAGGGGGCAGCAGCCGTCTCTGCAAGGTCACCAAAACCCGACTGGGGCGGGAGCCATGTTCCGATCATTTCCTCGCGTGTTCGGATGTGCGCAAAGTGGAGGCCGGTGAGTTGGCAGAACCTGGGCCCAGGAGGCCAATCCGGGGCCCGCAGGTCGCCGGCGGGAGATGAGAGGGACCTGGAAGGCGCCGGACCTGAGCCGGGCGCGCCTCGCCTGCTCGCCGGCGGCAAGTGAGAGGAGGCGGTCCCGATCTGAGCTCAGAGGCTTCGAGGTCGGGGTACAACGGGAATGAAAGCCTAACTTGCTCAGGTCTCCGCCAGGAACCAAAGCGAGTTCGCCCCTGCCTGGGTCGCCGTTTGGCCGCTGGGCCGGGGTGTGAGTCGGCGCCGACACGCCTGGGTAGCCGAGACGGCGGGGTCCGGGTGAACCCTCCGCAGCCGGCCAGTGGGGGTGGCTCTGAGCGATGAGAGGTGTTCTAGTGCTCTTCCCGTGCCACCACTGACCCCTCCGCGGCAGCTGGCAGTGCGGCCCAAGGTGTCCCGAGAGTTTGGGGCCTCGCTGGAGCTTGGGGAGCGGTCTCCGGAGGTCTGCAGACGCAGCGACCCCTTCGAAGAGACCCGGCCTAAGCGCAATAGCGCAGCAAGCAGAACCTCGGACGGGGGCGAGGCGCCCCCTTCTTCACTCAGGCTCCCAGTCCTTCGGTCCCCGAAGCCGCCAGTTCCCTTGTTCCTCGGACCAGCTGCACCCCGCATTCGCACTGCCTGGTTCCACTTCTGCCAGGTCTCTCCCGCGCTAAGCTCCGGAGCCACTACCGAGTGTGACTTCAGCCCGGATAAAAAACGGGCCGCGAACCAGCGCTGTGGCGGAGCAGGTAGAGCCGCCGCCTGCAACGCCGGCATCCCGTCTAGACGCCAATCCCCGCTGCTCCGCTTCCGCTCCCACCAGCGTGGGAGACCTGGAGGAGGCGCCTGGCTCCTGGCTTCCGCCTGGCCCAGCCCTGGCCTTTGAGGCCATGTGGGGAGTGAGCCACCGGATGGAAGATCTTTCTCTCTTGCTCTTCCTCTCTAATTCTTTCAAATAAAAACACCAAGTAAATCTTAAAAAGCAAAACTGGGGCCAACAGTAAGCCAAAGACAAATTTTGGGGGTTAGTCCATTCAGTCTATTTTGTTATTTTATGCTTTTATTTATTATATTTAAACTAATTAAGATGTATTTTCGTTTTATTTATTTGAAAGGCAGAAAGTCTTCCATCTGCTGGTTCATTCCACAAATGGCTCCAACGCTTGTGCACAAGCCAGGAGCCTGGGACTCCATCTGTCTCCCACGTGGGTGGCAGGGGCCTAAGCCGCTGAGCCATCCTTTCTGCTTTCCCAGGCTCATTAGCAAGGAGCTGGATCCAAAGCGGGAGCGGCCAGGACTCCAACCTGCATCAGATATCTCTGATATGGGATGCCTGCCTAGTAGACCTAAGGGCTTAAGGCACAGAACCCTATTTCTTTTAATACTTAGAGTGTACTGTATTCCTATTACATGTATATGTGATTTAAACAGTTGCTTCCCCTGTTTAACATATTTTTCTTGTTGAACATTTGATCAGATTTTTAAAGTAACAGATAATGCTTCAATGAACAATCGTTCATGTTTCCTTACTTGTGAGCCTTTGAAAGGCATCCTAGACATTGAACTACTAAACCACAAAGACCACAAACTAAATTTCAGATTGGTACTGCCAACTCCCCTGCCTTTCACCTAAATATGTGTTTGCAGTTGGTGAACGGCAGGTTCCAGCAGAAGTTTGTCAGAAGCCTCGGATGCAAGGAGAGGCAGATATTCCAAAGTCATTACTGTGATCATCTGTTCCATACGGGATGCCCTGGGAGTCACAGGCAGTGGCTTGACCCGCTGCAGCATAATGCCAGCCTCTCACACTGTATCCTTCTTGTTATTTTTGAGTTTGCATCCATGAAGATCTATACTGTTCTTTTATGTTTTAAAACTTAAAATGGTTGTAAAAAATTATTTATTTTCAAAGATTTATTTATTTTATTTGAAAGGCAGAGTTACAGAGAGAGAGGGAGAAACAGCCCTGTGTTTTAAAATCTTATATAGTTGCGTGTTCTCTACTACATTCTGCAGCTTGCTTTTCCTCTTGTGAGTTGACTTCTCATACCTTGTGCTCATTTTATTTTATTTAAAGATGTATTTATTTGTTTGGAAGGCAGAGTTACAGAGAGGTTAAGGCTGAGAGAGAGGTCTTCCATCCGCTGATTCACTCCCCAAATGGCTGCAATGGCTGGAGCTGGGCTGATACAAAGCCAGGAGCCTGGAGCTTCTTCCGGGTCTCCCACACGGGTGTGGGGGCCCAAGGACTTGAACCATCTTCCACTGCTTTCCCAGGCCATAGCAGAGAACTGGATTGGAAGTGGAGCAGCCAGGACTTGAACTGGTGCCCATATGGTATGCTGGCACTGCTTATGGTAGCCTTACCCGCGATGCCACAGCTCTGGCCCCCATGTGCTCATTTTAATTTGGCCAGTGCCGAGGCTCAACAGGCTAATCCTCCGCCTAGCGTCGCCGGCACACCAGGTTCTAGTCCCGGTTGGGGCGCCAGATTCTGTCCCGGTTGCCCCTCTTCCAGGCCAGCTCTCTGCTATGGCCAGGGAGTGCAGTGGAGGATGGCCCAAGTGCTTGGGCCCTGCACCCCATGGGAGATCAGGAGAAGCACCTCGCTCCTGCGCCGGCCATGGCGGCCATTGGAGAGTGAACCCACAGCAAAAGGAAGAACTTTCTCTCTCTCACACTGTCCACTCTGCCTGTATATATTAAAAAAAAAACGGTATTTTTAGGAGTTTTAATAAATTCTGAATATTATTAAGTTATTAATGAAATAATTTTGTAGTCCTTCTTTATTTAAATTTTATCATATGATTGTATCATTTTTAAAACAGATTATTCAGTGTCATCTTCTATAGTTTGTGCTTTTTGTGTCTTAAGAAATAAGTCAGTTTGGGAGAAATGGAAAGAGTAGCTAAGAGAGGAGTTTATGAGGCCAAGCAGTTTGTCCTGCTGGAAGCAGAATGAGGCTGGGTTTAGGATGAGCGTGCTGAGCCTGGAAGTTGGACCAGGAGGGGTGAACCTGTAGTTTCCCTGGAGAAAGTAGGCTGAAGGCAGAGCTGTCTGCCCAGCAGAGGCGGTGAGGTGACCGAAGAGAAAAGGCACAGTTCTCATTCTTTGCTTCTTTTCTGGGCAGCCAGGTATGGTGAGTAGAATCCTAAGATGACCTCCATGCGCTCTGCCCTCTGCTGTTGTGTCCGAGATTAGGTGGTTGCATGACAAGGGTGAAGAGATTTTTGAGGGTCTAAATGGGCTCCAAATCAGATAATTTTTGAGCTGATCAAAAAGAAGAGCCAGGTGGGCTTGGGCTTAATAAGACTAAAGGTTTAAAAAGGTGAGGCTCTTCTGCTGACTTTAAAGACTCAGTCACATTACAAATTGCCTGAGGACAGGAGACGGTAGGTGTCTGGGAGCTGAGGAGCTCCGTCCTACAACCTGAATGGGCTTGGGAGATGAGAGTGCATCCCTATGAGACCCTTAGCAGAGGACCTAGTGCGTCCCCCAGTGTGGACTCCTGACCCACAGAACCTAGAACATCACGAACATTGGTTGAGACGCTGGATTTGCAGTAACTTGTTACAAACTAATCAATGGGAAATTCAGAGATATGTTAAATCTAATTTCAAAGTCTGGAAGGTGGAAGAGGACACAAAGGAAGTTATCAGTTATAGCTTCTGGCTAAACTCAGCAAAAAGACTTTCAAACTCCAAATCCCATCAAAACCAATCCTGAAGCAACCATTCTTACAGCTATCTTCCCATTCCAGATTCCCACCCTACCCCACCCCAGTAATCCTGTCCCTTTTATCTACAGCCAGTATATTCTCTGTAAACAATTATGCATTCTTTCCCTAAAACTGTCCTTATGGAAAAATGCTCTTTCCCTGTGAATATGTTTTCTTTTTCTTTTTTCAAGATTTATTTTATTTATTTGAAAGGCAAAATAACAGACAGAGAGGGAGACTCTGAGATAGATCTTCCAGCTGCTGGTTCACTCCCTAAATAGTCACAATGGCTAGGGCTGGGCCAGACTGAAGCCAGGAGCCTGGAACTCCATCCAGGTCTCCCACATGGGTGGCAGGGGTCCAAGCACTTGGACCGTCATCTGCTGCTTTCCCAGGTGCATTAGCGGGAGTTGTAGCAGTCTATCCTCTTTGGATAGCCTCTGTAACACTCAATAAACTCGCTATTTCAGTGACCCCTTCATATCAAGAGTTTTAGTTTGGGGCTGGCACAGTGGCACAGTGGATTAAGCCACTGCCTGGGAAGTCAGCATCACGTATTGGGGCACAGGTTCTCATCTTTCCTGGCTTCTGCCTGGCCCAACTGTGGCCTTTGCCACCATCTGGGGAGTGAACCAACAGATGGAAGATCTCTCTCCTCTCTGCCTTTCAAATCAATCTTTAAAAAAAAAAGAAAAACTTTCTAAAAAAGCATTGGGGGGGGGCTGGCGCTGTTGCTAGTAGGCTGGACTTCCTCCTGTATGCCATATAATCACCAGTTCGAGTCCCAGCTTCTCTATCTTTTTTATTATTATTATTTTATTTATTTGAAAGTGAGAGTTACACACAGAGAGGAGAGGCAGAGAGAGAGAGAGAGAGAGAGATTTTCCATCTGCTGGTTCACTCCCCAACTGGCTGCAATGGCCAGAGCTGCGCTGATCCAAAGGCAGGTCTGAGTCTTCCCATGCAGGTGTGGGGGCCCAAAGACTTGGGCTATCTTCTGCTGCAAAACCAGCGTCCACATGGGATGCTAGCACTGCAGGCAGCGGCTTTACCTGCTACACCACAGTGCCAGCCCCAGCTGCTCTACTTCTAATCCAGCTCTCTGCTATGGCCTGGGAAAGCAGTAGAAGATGGCCCAAGTGCTTGGGCCTCTGCACCCACTGCGAGACCCAAAAGTTCCTGGCTTCTGGCTTCTGATCTGCCCAGCTCTGCCTATTGTGGCCATTTAGGGAATGAACCAGTGGATGGAAGACCTTTCTCTCTGTCTCTCCCTCTCTCTGTAATTCTACCTCTCAAATAAATGATTAAAAAAAAAAAAAGCATTGGAAAAACTTTAAAAGACCATTGGAGGCCGGCACCGGGGCTCACTAGGCTAGTCCTCCGCCTTGCGGCGCCGGCATACGGGGTTCTAGTCCCGGTCGGGGCGCCGGATTCTGTCCCGGTTGCCCCCTCTTCCAGGCCAGCTCTCTGCTGTGGCCAGGGAGTGCAGTGGAAGATGACCCAAGTGCTTGGGCCCTGCACCCCATGGGAGACCAGGAGAAGCACCTGGTTCCTGCCATCGGATCAGCGCGGTGTGCCGGCCGCAGTGCGCTGGCCGCGGCAGCCATTGGAGGGTGAACCAACGGCAAAGGAAGACCTTTCTCTCTGTCTCTCTCTCTCTCACTGTCCACTCTGCCTGTCAAAAAAAACAAAAAAACAAAAAAACAACAACAAAAAAAACACATTGGAAAACCAATATACCTTACTCCCTGGGGAATATTGTAATCCTATCAGTGTGCGAGGAGAGGGAGGTGTCCACTGTGTGTGTCCCCAAGTTCTCAGCCTGTTTCCAGGTCACTCATTAAAAGAAAAAGTGCAGATGGGAGAAATGCTCAATTCTATCCATTATAGACTAGCATCAACATGAAACATGATAACTGTGTAATATTTCTGGAAATCTCTTTTTGCTACCCTGAACATTTTGTTTCCTATTGGACATAAGGGAGCTTTTACATGAAAGAAAAATTTAACAGAAATAGTCTGGCTGCAGGAAAACCAGGAGCTCTTGCCTGCGTGCCTTTGATTCTTCCTTCCTTCCTCCTTCCCTTGTGTTTTTCCTTCCAGCAGTACAAACATATGTGTAATGGAAATAAAAATAGCTGCTTTTGAGTCTGTCAGAATTGAAGGAGCAGGAATGGTGTCAAAGGTCTAGTTTTCCTCACCAGGTAATCTACTTTATTAACATATTTACTTCATATGTAAATACAATATACACGCATTTCTACCATTTATCTTGAAAACAGGGGATGTTAGTATCACAAAATGTGGGATTCATGACAAGGGTCATAAAGTAAGGAAAATGGGTATATTCTTATGTAACGGGTATAACTCAGTGGTGACAACATTTATAAATTTCTAGACACCAAATAATGTAGCATTCATACATTTCTTTCTAATATTTACTTATTTGAAAGAGAGACAGAAAGAGCTATCTTCAATCTGCTGGTTCATTCTCCAGATTGCCAAAACAGCTAGTGCTGGGCCAGGCCAAAGCTAGGAGCCAGGAACTATCCAGGTCACCCATATGGGTGTCAGGGGTCCAAGCAATTTGGTCATCACCCACTGCTTTTCCAGGTGCATTAGCAGGGAGCTGAAGCAGAGCTGTTGGGTTTCAAACCAGCGTACCAGTATGGAATGCCAGTGTTGAATGCACTCTGGTAGAAGCCCCAAAGCCATCCACTTATAGCAAACGGGTGGCAAGTTCAAGAATTTAAGAGCCTACATTCAGATCCATCTATCCCCACCCTCAGAGTTCTCCACACCCCACCCCAATGCCCAAACTGGAGTTCACAACTCTGCACCTCCAGCCGCTGATTAGGTGGGGGAAAGGGGATGATGGGAATCCACCAGCGAATCCACCCTAGCATTTCTCTCACTTCGCCTTGGCATTTCATTACACAGCAGTTGTAGCACCATTTTCCTAAGCTCCTCCACTGAGAACCGATGCTCCGTTTGTTTTCATGTATGGTTCCAAACCTTCGTGATTCCCGCCCCTCTGAGCTCTTTTTTTAAGTTTTTTTTTTTTTTAAAGATGTATCTATTTATTTGAAAATCAGAGTTACACAAAGAGAGAGTAGGAGAGGCAGAGAGAGAGAGAGAGAGGTCTTCCATCCGCTGGCTCACTCCCCAGATGCAACATTTTGAACCCAGGAACTTCTTCCGGGTCTCTCAAGTGGGTGCAGGGCCCAAGCACTTGGACCTCCTCCTCCCTCTCCCGCTTCCTTCCTTTCTTCTTCTCCTTCCTCTTTCTTCTCCTTCTCCTCCTCCTCCTCCTCCTTCTTCTTTTTGACAGGCAGAGTGGACAGTGAGAGAGAGACAGAGAGAAAGGTCTTCCTTTGCCGTTGGTTCACCCTCCAATGGCCGCCGCGGCCAGCGCACTGCGGCCGGCGCACCGCGCTGATCCGATGGCAGGAGCCAGGAGCCAGGTGCTTTTCCTGGTCTCCCATGGGGTGCAGGGCCCAAGCACCTGGGCCATCCTCCACTGCACTCCCGGGCCACAGCAGAGAGCTGTCCTGGAAGAGGGGACAGAATCCGGCGCCCCGACCGACTGGGACTAGAACCCGGTGTGCCGGCGCCGCAACGGCGGAGGATTAGCCTAGTGAGCCGCGGCGTCGGCCCCCTCTTTCTTCTTCTTAATATTTCTTCATTTATTTGAAAAGCAGAGTTACAGAGAGTTTTCCATCTGCTGGTTCACTCCCCAAATGGCCACAACGGCCGAGCTGGGCAGATCAGAAGCTGAGAGCCAGGAACCCAAAGACTCAGGTCATCTTCTGTTTTCCCAGGCCATTAGCAGAGAGCTTGATCGGAAGTGGAGTAGCCAGGACTCATATGGAATGGCGGCACTGCAGGCGCCAGCCCGGAGCTCTTATTTTAAAGGCTCCACTAGTGCAGGGCATCCTCAAGTGCTAAATCAGATAGATTCGATGCAAGTAGCTACCACAGTTGTCCCAATTTATCCCAAGTCATCGGCCGGATGACCAAGGAAGCTCTCCCGTGGCGCAGCGCCGCATCAACGCGCCCTGGCTAGTGTGTTTCTCCACACTTAAGTCTTCTCCAACAGCTTCGCCAAAATCGCTAAGGGCTTGACCTCCCTGCAGCCCAGGTGGAGGTCCCCATGGTGGTTACAGCGGCTTCAGCTCTGGGTGCATGCGCAACGGCGTCCTCTTACCCCTCCAGGGGTGAGAGAACGGAGTCGGAAGGTTTGCAGGGCAACGGGCTCAGGCCACTGCGGCCCCCCTCGGGCGTAGCGGCGCCTGCAGGATCCGTGACTGTAACCGCAGAGACTGCGAGCCGGAGCCTCCGCGCCGCCTCCTGAAGAGGTTTCCGGATAGCACGAGCTGTCCTGCGAGAAAAGACCCTGTGCGGGTCTCGGTCGCCGGCGCGTGCCCAGACTTGGATCCACCGTCGCTGTTGCAGGCGCCGGCGCCCCGGAGCCCTCTTCACTGGGCCGGGCAGGGTCGGGCAGCACGCTGGAGCCCGCGGCGACCTCTACCGTGCAGTAGGCAGCCACTCCGGCACCACAAGCCACTGTCTCAGCCCAGGCGGGCGGCAGCAGCCTCGGTACGGCAGGGGACCCAGGGGGCACACACTTGGAGGCCGGGCTGGAAGGACAGCTTTTATAATTTAGTTGTGATAGCTTTCAGTTGCATCGTATTCACATATTCACACTGCCAGGCAGAATATCCCAGAAGTCGTGGGACCGACCAAAGCATACTCATATAGCACAGCTTATTTAAACTATTTAAAACACTCAGAGAGAAGCAAGTGTTAAGAGAGATGAGCTGGGTCTGTAGGTAGTGTTCAAATGCTCACACTGCCCAGATCCTGTGTAATACAACGTGCATAGGTCTCTGTTGCATCACCCTTTGATGTTAGAGCAAGAGCGCTCCACAGAAGAGCCGTGCCTAAAGCCGAGGTAGGCTGCTCAACTGCAGACACAGAAACAAGTAGACCTGCCTGGCCCCAGGTGTAACTTTCTGATGACCTGGTGAGTGGCTGTGGATTTATCCTGTGTCTCTGGGCAGAAGACCAAGATAGGTATTTCCAATGGGTGGCTAGATTAAGGTGTAAACATTTAGAAAAACAAGTTTATTTGAAAGGCACAGTGACTCAGATGGAGAAACAGAGAGAGAGAAAGAAAGCACACTATCTTCCACCTGCTGGTTCAAATGCCAGTAACAGATGGGGGTCCGTCCAGGCTTAAGTCAGGAGCCAGAAACTCAATCTGGGTCTCTTACTTACCTGAGTGGTAGGGATCCAAATACTTGAGCTATCAGCTGCGGCTTCCCAGTGTGCACATTAGCAGGAAGCTGGACTGCAAATAGAGGAACTCAATCCCAGGCCCTCCAGTGTGGAATGTGGGCGTCCCAAGCAGTGGCTTAACTGGCTGCAACACAACACCTGTCTGAAAGGCATGACCATTTGGTGCTTCATGAATATTGGGTGTGGTTTGTTTTTCTCTATAGCAGAACTATTTTTTCTCCACAATTAAAATTTTTAATTTATTTTCATTAGTATTTTAATTGCACATATTTATGGTGTATGGTGTGATAATTTTTTTAAAAAACAGAATTATTTTATTTATTTGAAAAGCAGAGCATTAGAGGGAAAGACAAAGATACTTTGTCCTCTAGTTCATTCTGCAAATGGTTGCAACAGCCAGAGCTAGGGTGGGCCAAAGCCAGGAGGCTGGAATTTCACCTGGGTCTTACATATGGGTGCAGGGGCCGAAACACTTGGGCCATCTTCTGTTTCTTTCCCAGACGCATTAGCAGGAAGCTGGATTGGAAGTGGAGCAGCCGACTGCTCACATATCCATATGAGATCTTGGCCATGCAAGTGGCTGCTTAACAGGCTTCTGCCACAATGCTTGTCCTTCATTGAATAGTCTTAAATACAGCAAGTACACATTCTACTCCATTTAGTTCAATAACACTAATAATTCCCTTCTAGCACCCCACCACCACCACCATCTAGGTGGAGGCAAGTCTTCCTACATCCAATGGAGCCAATCTCTTACTTCTCCAGGACAAATCTTTGCAGAAGGAGCTACTGAATGGGGGAGAGTCAGAGGAAGAGGTTGGGGGGATTGATTTAGTACAACAGAACCTGTTCATGGCTCAGGAAACAGGTGACAGGTATGGTGCCTAAGTCAGATGAGGGAGTAGAGAAGGGAGAGAGAAATACCAGGTCATTACTGAAATCTAGACAAAATCAAAGGCTAAAATTGACAAAGAGTACAAATGGAATGATGCTGGAAAAAAAACTTAACAAGGTTTCAACAGGGAACGGCCATAGGAAAAGGATTACAGGCAAATAACACTCTGGAAGGCGGGGGGGGGGGGGCTGAAAGATAGAAGGGGCCATGCATGATGCCAGTACAAATTATTTGTGGGGCCAGCGTGTGGCACAGCAGGTAAAGCAGCTGCCTGTGACACCAGTGTCCCAAATGGGCGCTGGTTCCTGTCCTAGCTGTTCCACTTCTGATCCAGCTCCTTGTTAATGGCCTGGGGAAAGCAGTAGAAGATGACTCAAGTGCTTGAGCCCCTGTCACCCACATGGAGAGAGCCAGATGAAGCTCCTACAGCTCTAGGTTTCTGCCTGGCCCAGCCGTGGCCATTGTGGCCACCTGGGTAGTGAACTGGTAGATGGAAGATCTCTTTCTGCCTCTCCTTCTCTCTGTGGGACTCCTTCGAATTTATTAATTAATTTAAAAAAAACCTAGAGTGGCTTCATTGGAAAAGGTAAGGAGGGGACAAGGACACAGGGACAGGCCACTAGCAGTCCACTTCCACTCTGGGAAGGCAGTGGGGGTGGGTTGAAGGAATCGCTGTTCAGCCACACCATTTTCTCTTCCCAGAGCTAAAGACTCCTGGGAAACTAGGGAAACAGGTGAATCCTCTTAGAAGCGGTGCTGGAAGAGTCCTTTCAAGGTGGGGAGCTCTAGCTCTTCTCCCGCGGCGATGGGTGATTTCAGTTCTCTCCATTGGGTCTTGCGTGGAACAAACTGACTTCAGCCTGTTTTGCGCCCACCTGCTTCGCTTCTTCGACTTAGATTAGCGTCGTTCAGGACCCTCTGCAATAGATTTAGGAATGCGCCCCTTCTGTTCCGTAAGTGAGACTCTGTTCCCCATCGTTCCTGGACCCCCTCCGCAGGGCTGGCTGTGCAGAGCGAGCCCCGACCTCCTCGCCCCGTCTGCGCCTTGGATCCTTTGGCTGAGGTTTTCTGGTTTGCCTTCGGGAGCTTCAGCTTCGGGTTTCTGCGGACAAGATCCGGTGTCCCTGAGGCCGTGGGGTTTGAAGCGAGGCCAGGACCACTTCAGGGACTCCCCGCGCCAAGACGGGTGGCCCAGGGGTTGGTGGAGTGCAGGGCGGGAGCGAGCGCAGCCAGAACTCGGCCCCGCGCGGCGCTTCCTCCCCACCAGGCCCAGCTGTCTCCAGCCGGGCAGTGAGCACGATGTAGAGGTTGTCCCGCCTGGGTGGCAGGGTCTGCCACACGCCTCGCTACCCACCACCCACCTCTGGGAAGACCAACCTTTCTCCTTCCCCTTCAACACAGAACGCGGCTTCTTTCGCTGTACTCTTGAATAATTCGTTGTAAGTCTGAAATCTATTTGCTTCTAAAACCAGAAGAGGCCAAGCCCAGAACAATTTGACTTTAGACCCGCAGCCCCCCAGCCCCGTGCGCCTCGCAAGGAGGCCCCAGCCTCTTCCCCATGGGCCGGGAACCTGACTCAGTTCTTCCTCGAGCCGGGCGGGACGGGGGGGGGGGGGGCTTTCCGGGAGGCCTCGGGTCCGAGCAGCTGTGCACCGACAGGAGAGCAGCCACATTAGAATTCGAGGTTGTGCCTTGAAACTAAGCTGCGTGTCACCGCCGCGTCCACATCCTTCAAATCAGAATTCGGCCCTACATCTTTTCTCCCGTTCGGCGCTTCTCCGGGGGTTTAGAGGCAAGGACCAAGGTTGAGGGGCTTCCTCTAAAGGTCGGGCAGAGGATGAAGAAGCCCCCGCTTCTCCCACCACACACACGTGGAATCCCCAGCCCCAAGCTTCTCTTTAGAGACCCGATGCACCTTGTGTCGGCGCGCGGATGTGGCTGCAGAACGACGCGGGGAGCAGGGATGCTAGGTCCAGAGAGCACCCCAGTTCCAGGGCAGCCGGTAGAAAGGAGCCAGTGCGCAATGGATCGCCTGCAGGAGGTCCCCGCAAAGGTCGGGGACCGCGGCCAGGACGGGAGTGTATGGAACCACCTAGTCCCTCGCTGGACTCACCCGGGTGCGCTCCGCAAGTACCAAATCGAGTAGTTCAGGTCTGTCGTGGACAGTGGCTGGAGAGCTCTGGGGAATATCGATTTGCTCAGGCCAGCTTCCCATTTGGATCTCGGGCTGACGTCGGGCCCACAGCACGGCCGCGGAGTCGGGAACCGCAAGCCCACGGTGGCGCCCGGATGGGAGCCACAAGCCTTCGGTGCCAACCCCCTGGCCGGCTCTCCCGAACACTACCAGGGCACCTCTTACCTCTCACCTCTCACCTTTAGTCTCCGCCGTCGGCTTAAAACTCTGCTCACTCGCTCCAGGCTTCCCCGCTGGAGCTCCCCAGAAGTTTTTCTGCAGCGAAAACTGTCCCCATTTGAGGGACGGGAGATCAAGGGCACAGCCATGGCTGAACCCGATTCTGACCTGATCAGGGTTGGACCCATTCAGGTGAGAACAGCGATGCTCTAGGGAGAAAAACCACCTCGGAAAGCGATCCAAGCAGACTAACTCAGCCGTGCGTCCTCAGCGCAAGGTAACAGGGCTGTATCCTATTCACAAGGGAAAATGCAAAGTCACAGCCGGAGAAAAGACAGGTCATTCGGAGATGACTGGGAGAATTTGTTTAACTTACATAAATGCTGGGCGAAATAGAAGTCTCCCTTTTGTCTGCAGCATTGTAACTAAATGTTTTGATTGCAGTTTTACATGTTTATTGCTTCCCAGATGTAGATAAATCTTGTTTTCCTGAAAGTATGTGCTACTCACCTGACAGTCTCAGAAACCGCTATGTGAGGGCGGGAGCAGATGGTTCCTGCAGGCTTGCTGGCCTGGCCAGGGGATCCTGATCCTGTGGAGTTTGCAACATGCTTTCCACTGTTTGTGGTTGTTTGTTTTCCACACTTTACTTCTCTTGCCCAATATTCATTATATTTTTTTCCCTTTGTTATCCATCAGCTCTTGATGTAATAGAAAAATTTCAGCCACTTAAAATGTTATCAATGTACATTATTTATGCCCTGTCTTACTTTGTCCTAGTGGTGGACAGAAGTTTGTTCTTGTTCTAAGAACATATGTTTGATTTTAAGTTCCACTTATCTCACCCCCCCCCTTTTTTAAAAAGATTTTTATTTATTTATTTGACAGGCAGAGTTATAGACAGTGAGAGAGACAGAGGGAAAGGTCTTCCTTCCGCTGGTTCACTCCCCAAATGGCCGCAACCGCCGGAGCTTCCTCCTTGTCCCCCATACTGGTGCAGGGGCCCAAGCACTCTGGCCATCCTCCACTACTTTCCCAGGCCACAGCAGAGAGCTGGACTGTAAGAGGGGCAACCGGGCCTAGAACCGGTGCCAACATGGGATACCGCCCCCACAGGCGGAGGGTTAACCTAGTGCACTATGGCACCGGCCCCCCTCCCACTTTTAAATGATACTTTTTAATTTATTTATTCATTTAGTTTGAAAGGCAGAGAGATGGAGACAGATGGAAACCTATCTGCTGTTCACTCCCCAAATGCCCAAAATGGTCAGGGCTGGGCCAACCCAAAGTCAGGATCCAGGAACTCAACCCAGGTTTCCCATTTGGTGGCAGGAACCCAACAGTTTGAGCCCTCACTACCACAACTTCAATCTTGTCAGTTACAAACAAACATAATTAAAGGACAAAGGCCTGCCATTGCCTCGGCTCAATAGGCTAATCCTCCCCCTTGCGGCGCCGCGCCGGCACACCAGGTTCTAGTCCCGGTCGATCGGGGCTCAGGATTCTGTCCTGGTTGCCCCTCTTCCATGCCAGCTCTCTGCTGTGGCCCGGGAGTGCAGTGGAGGATGGCATTAGCTGGAAGCTGCAGTCTGGAATAGTGGCCAGTACTCCAACCCAGGAATTCCCATATGGCTTCTAAGTAACTTAACGGACATCTTAACTTTAACATTAGACCAAAGGGCTGCCCCAGAGCAGCCATATTTAACAAGCAGATGTTCTAAGAACATCTCTCATAGAGACAGAAAAGAAATCTGTGAAGACAAAAACAGCATATAATGAAAAGAAGGGAATTTCAGAAGGCTAAGAACATCAGATTATAAAAAAGAATATTCAAAGACTAAAAGAGACATAATCAAATAGGAAAAAATAAAGGGAAATAATAGTTTACAAGATCCAATTTAATAATCAACTAACAGGGATTTCAGAAAAAAGACCAAGAAAATGCTAAAGAAATTATCAGGGAAGTAATGAATTTTCCCAGAATTTTAAGCCTGTTTTCAGAGGAAGAGGGTATGCTTACTGCCTAACCTGATGGATAAAGGAGAATTACAGTGACATTTCTCAGGTTGCTAAAAGATAAAGCATTTTGAGCCTCGTTGTCTCACTTCTATGGTTACCTGCATACATTTGTTTGGATATTCTGAGCCATAAGCCTGTCTGGCAAGGGTTAACATCATTGCTCTGTACTAACAAGCAGAACCTGAAATGGTTACACATAAGCAGATGGGGACTACATTGAAGCATTCATAGGCAAGCAGATAACAGCACATTTCATTCCCAGGACAGAGTCCTCTCTTTTTCCTCTTCTGACCTTGGGAAGGCCTCTACCACAACTTCAATCACGTCAGTTACAAACAAACATAATTAAAAGACAAAGGCCTGCCCTTGCTGCAGCTCACTAGGCTAATCCTCCGCCTAGCAGCAGCGCCAGCACACCAGGTTTTAGTCCCGGTCGGGGCACCGGTTGCCCCTCTTCCAGGCCAGGTCTCTGCTGTGGCCAGGGAGTGCAGTGGAGGATGGCCCAAGTGCTTGGGCCCTGCACCCCATGGGAGACCAGGAGAAGCACCTGGCTCCTGCCATTGGATCAGCGCGGTGCGCCGGCCACAGAGCGCCGGCCGCAGTGGCCATTGGAAGATGAACCAACGGCAAAAGGAAGACGTTTCTCTCTGTCTCTCTCTCTCACTGTCCACTCTGCCTGTCAAAAAAAAAAAAAAAAGCCAAAGGCCTCTGCCACACTCAGTGGCCCAACTCAGAGACACATCTGTGGCAAAAGGACGGAGTTTACAATTTCGTTAGCAAAGGAGGCAGATTTTTTATTTTTTGACAGGCAACAAGGATTCTTTTTTTAAAAATTAATTTATTTTTTAAGGAATGCAAATGTCCTAAGTACAACTCTAGGAATATAGTTATTCTCACCATATCAGCACTCCTACCCACACTCCCACTCCTTCTCCTCCCTCTCCCCTTGCCAGTCCCATTCTCCATTAAGATTCATTTTTTAAAAAAGATTCATTTATTTATTTGAAAGTCAGAGTTACACAGAGAGAGGAGAGGCAGAGAGAGAGAGAGAGAGAGGTCTTCCATCCACTGGTTCACTCCCCAGCTGGCCGCAACGGCTGGAGCTGTGCCAATCCGAAGCCAAGAGACTCTTCCCAGTCTCCCACGTGGGTGCAGGGGCCCAAGGACTTGAACCATCTTCTACTACTTTCCCGGGCCATAGCAGAGAGCTGAACAGGAAGTGGAGCAGCCAGGTCTCGAACCGGTGCCCATATGGGATGCCGGCGCTTCAGGCCAGGGCTTTAACCTACTGTGCCACAGTGCCGGCCCCTAAGATTCATTTTCAATTAACTTTGTACACAGAAGACCAACTTTATACTAAGTAAAGATCTCAACATTTTGCACACACACAAACATACACACACACACAAAAATTGGGAACAAGTTTTACAGTTAACTCATAATACAACTCATTGAGGACAGAGGTCCTACATGGGGAGTTAGTGCACAGTGACTCCTGTTGTTAATTTAATAATTAATACTCATATGTATGATGTCAGTGATCACCCGAAGCTCTTGTCATAAGCTGCCTAGGCTATGGAAGCCTTTTGAGTGCACAAACTCCATTAGTATTTGGACAGGGCCATAAGCAAAATATTAGTTCTCGCCTCCCTTCATAGAAAAGTGCATCCTTCTTTGATGGCCCCTTCTTTCCACTGGGGTCTCACTCACAGAGATCCTTCATGTAGGACATTTTTTGCCACAGTGTCTTGGCTTTCCAAGAGGCAAGGATTCTGACTCCAAATCAGGGTCTTATACTGGAGCATAAGCTAAGGAAATTCAGGAGGGGGCCTAAGCTTTATGTAATGACCCTGGTATTTCTGATTTTCTAAAAACATATAAAAAACAAGCAGACAAACTTGGCAGGGCTAAACCAGAACAAGGCTAAAGGATTAGAGAGGGAAAGGAAGTGTGGGGGCAGGGCTCCTCAAGGTGGAGGAAAAAACCCCACAATTTGCAAGTGGTAAACAGAACTGGAGTGATTTAATTTTTACCATAGCAGGGGAAGGAAAGGGAAGCACACAGAGAAATGGAGAGGCTCAAGTTTGGATACTCTGTTACAACTATGCCTCCAAAACAAAAGGAAATCAGCAATAATCCACACCCAGATGAGACTGGCAAAGGAACTTGTTTTTCTCAAGCAACCACAAATTCAATGTGTGTAATTCACTGTTCATGTGGGAACTGAAAAATTTTCAAGACAGTAATTTGAGGATGGCTAAGTAAAAAATAATCAGTTTATAAAAATATGACATTCTATCCCTATCTCAAGTCCAGTTTAAAAGAATGAACCTCGTGGGGCCGACGCTGTGGCATAGCGGGTAAAGCCGCCACCTGCAGTGCCAACATCCCATATGGGCACAGGTTCAGGTCCCAGCTGCTCCACTTCCAATCCTGCTCTCTGCTATGGCCTGGGAAAGCAGTAGAAGATGTAGCAAGTCCTAGGCTCCTGCACCTTCGTGGGAGACCTGGAGGGAGCTCCTGACTTTTGGCTTCAGATAGGCGTAGCTCTGTCTTTTGTGTTCAACTGGGGAGTGAACCAGCAGATGGAAGACATTCTCTCTCTCTGCCTTTCCTTCTCTCTCAAATATTATTTATTAAAAAGCAAAGCATAGGATTATCGTTAAAAAACAAAAACAAAAAAAGAATGAACCTCAGATGGTTCAAGGATTTAAATGTCAAAGCAGAAACCTTAGCAATCTTAGTAGGAAGTATGGTGAGTCTCTAGACCTCAGGGGAGGAAAGAATTTTTTTTTTTTTATCTCACAGTTCTATTGTACTGCACTAACAGTACCCTAGGATGGTTTTTACCGTTTTCTCTCCTGTTTTGAATATCTAAAGTACTTGCAAATTTTCTCTCTCTTTTTTTTAAAAGATTTATTTATTTGAAAGGCAAAGTTAGAGAGAAGCAGAGACAGAGAGATCTACCATCTGCTGGTTTGCTCTCTATATGGACGCAACAGCTGGAGATGGGCCTGTTTGAAGCCAGGAGCTGGGAGCTTCTTCTGGGTCTCCCACGTGGATACAGGGGCCCAAGCACTTGGGTCATCTTCTACTGCTTTCCCAGGTGTGTTAGCAGAGAACTGGATGTGAAGAGGTACAGCCAAGACTCAGAGTGGCACCCATAGAGAATGTCAGCACTGCAGACTGGGGCTTAACCCGCTGAGCCATGGTGCCAGCTCCAGGACTTGCAGATACTTAAGATTATCTTTATCTCCAGATTAGAACAATAAGTGTAATAACCGATTGCTTTTTTTATTATTATTTATTTGACAGATAGAGTTGGACAGTGAGAGAGACAGAGAGAAAGGTCTTCCTTCCGTTGGTTCACCCCCAAAATGGCTGCTACGGCTGGAGCAATGCCAATCCGAAGCCAGGAGCCAGGTGCCTCCTCCTGGTCTCCCATGCGGGTGCAGGGCCCAAGCACTTGGGCCATCCTCCACTGCCTTCCTGGGCCACAGCAGAGAGCTGGACTGGAAGAGGAGCAACTGGGACTAGAACCTGGCGCCTATATGGGATGCGGGCGCCGCAGGTGAAGGATTAACCAAGTGAGCCACGTCCCCGGCTCCATAATAACCGATTTCTTAACATATAAAAAACATATTAAAATAGCTTTAAATTAATTCTTCACAAATAATTCAGTATATATATATATTTAAAATATTGATTTATTTACTTGAAAGGCAGAGTTACACAGAGAGAGAAGGAGAGGCTGAGAGAGAGAGAGAGAGAGAGAGAGAAAGAGGTCTTCCATCTGCTGGTTCTCTCCCCAGTTGGCTGCAACATCTGGAGCTGCGCCGATCTGAAGCCAGGAGCCAGGAACTTCTTCTGGGTCTCCAACATGGGTGCAGGGGTCTAATGACTTGGGCCATTTTCTACTGCTTTCCCAGGCAATAGCAGATAACTGGATTGGAAATGGAGCAGCTGGGACTCGAACCAGCGTTCATATGGGATGCTAGCACTGCAGGTGGTGGCTTTACCTGCTATGTCACAGTGCTGGCCCCTCTGCATATATTTTTATATTATGTTCATCAAAACAACTTAAAGCAAATGTATTTAAAGCAAGCATATTACTCTTGGAAATATGGAAAATTTTTAATTCATGCAATGTACAGGGATGATATTCAAGTCAAAGGGAAAAAAATACCATTCAATTTTATAAATGTATCCATATATAACTATCTACATAAGGACAAGCATGAAGTTTTCCACAAAATATACATTATTAGCTCATCACGAACACCTGATATCTATAGCTAATTTAAAATTAGATGGCATTTCAATAAAATCAGAGTAAGCCTTAAAAATTCTTTTAAGATTTTTATTTATTTATTTGAGAGGTAGAGTTACAGACATAGAGAGAGAGAGGGAAAGGTTTTCCAACTGCTGGTTCACTCCCCAAATGACCACAGATTTGGTCCCCTAAAATTCTTTTTTTTTAAAGATTTATTTATTTTTATTTATTTGAAAGTCAGAGTTACAGAGAGAGAGGAGAGGCAGAGAGAGAGAGAGAGAGAGAGAGAGAGAGAGAGGTCTTCCATCTGCTGGTTCATTCCCCAATTGGCCGCAATGGCTGGAGCTGTGCTGATCCAAAGCCAGGAGCCAGGAGCTTCTTCCTGGCGCCCCAACCAAGACTAGAACCCCGGGGTGCCGGCACCGCAAGGTGGAGGATTAGCCTATTGAGCCGTGGCGCCGGCCTCTGTTATGTTACCTTTTAAAATGATTCCTGGGGCCAGTGCTATGGTATAGTAGGTTAAGCTCCCACCTGTAGCGCCAGCATCCCATATGGGCACCAGTTCAAGTCCCTGCTTCTCCACTTCCAATCCAGATCTCTGCTAATGCACCTGAACTTGGCAACCTTTAAGATCAACCATAGTCTTCTAAATTATAGTTTGAATTACTGACTCTCCTTATTCCATTGGAAGATTTTCTTTATAACAATTTTAAGGGGGGACTGGTGCTGTGGTATAACAGGTAAAGCTGCCGCCTGCAGTGCAGGCATCCCATATGGGAGCCATTTTGAATCCCGGCTGCTTTACTTCCAATCAAGCTCTCTGCTCTGGCCCGGGAGTGCAGTGGAGGATGGCCCAAGCCCTTGGGCCCTGCACCCCATGGGAGACCAGGAGAAGCACCTGGCTCCTGCCATCGGATCAGTGTGGTGCGCCGGCCGCAGTGGCCATTGGAGGGTGAACCAACAGCAAAGGAAGACCTTTCTCTCTGTGTCTCTCTCTCACTGTCCACTCTGCCTGTCAAAAAAAAAAAAAAAAAAGTTAACATAACAGAACCCACAGATTACTCTTGGAAACAGAATCTTCTTGGATAGAACCTCTACATGTGGTGTCTTTCATGCACATAAATGGACCAGTTCTGTGCGTTGTTCTAAGAGTTCATCAAAACTTAGATCATACTGTATATGCAGTAAATACATTAGAAAATAACAAAACTAATCTGAATCATCCTTTTTTTTCCCCTCAAAGATCATTTGAAAGGTGGAAGCACACACACACACACACACACACATTCCATTTGCTGGTTCACTCCCCAGTTGGCTGCCAAGACCAGGTTTGAGCCAGGAGCTGGGAACTCCATCTGGGTCTCCCAAGTGGGTGGCAGGTGCCCAAGTCCTTGGGCCATCATCTACTTTCCTGTGTGCAATAACACAGAGCTGGATTACCAGTGGCACAGCTGGGACTTGAACCAGCACTCTAATAGGGATGCCGGTATGGAAAGTGGCACCTTACCCACTGCACCACAATACCAGTACCTGCACCATTCTTCTTTCTTACACTATGCTAGAATACCTGTATTAATGATGATTGTGGGGTCATAGAGTCCTGGTACACTCTTCACTGGCCTGCTTGTACCTCCAAATAATGGGATGCCAGGAGAGGCACATTGAGTCCCGGAATAAGCCATGGGGGCTGTACAAAGAAAGATGCCACAGAAGAAAGCATAAAATAAGTATTCTGGAAGTACGAGAGGATTCAGGGTATCACATTGGTCTACAGGATTCCTGCAATCAGTTTTCAGCTTGTTAAATGCTGTAATGTGCCAAATGATGGACATGTTGGTGAGTAGCAGCACCCACATAATGCAGAAGATTGCAAACATGAATGCCATGACCAGGCAGCAGGAAAGGATTTTTTTTAAACCAAATTTACTCTTTGTTTATTTGTTTTATTCGAAAGGCAGAGTTACAGAGAGGCAAAGAGAGAGGTCTTCCATCAGCTGGTTCACTCCCCAGTTGGCTGCAGTGACCAGAGCTGCACTGATCTGAAGCCAGGAGCTTCTTCCAGGTCTCCCATGTGGGTGCAGGGGCCTAAGAACTTGGGCCATCTTCCACAGCTTTCCCAGGCCATAGGAGAGAGCTGGATGGGAAGTGGAGCAGCTGGGACTCCAACTGGAGCACATACGGGATGCTGGCATTGCAGGTGGTGGCTTTACCTGCTATGCCACAGTGCCAGCCCAGGAAAGGATTTTTTTTTAAAGGATTTATTTTATTTATTTGAAAGGCAGTGTTAACAGAGAGACAAGGAGAGAGGGAGAGGGAGGGAGAGAGAGGGAGAGAGGGAGAGAGAGTGAGAGGGAGGGAGAGAGAGAGGGAGGGAGAGAGGGAGAGAGAGAGGGAGGGAGGGAGGAAGTGAGGGAGAGAGGAAGAAAGAGAGGGAGAGGGGGAGAAAGAGAGGGAGAGGGGGAGAAAGAGAGGGAGAGGAGGAGAGAGAGAGAGAGAGAGAGAGAGAGAGAGAGGGAGAGGGAGAGAGGGAGATATCTTCCCTTTGCGGTTCACTTCCCATATAGCTGCAACAGCCCAGGGTTGGGCCAGGCAGGAGCCAGGAGACAGCAGCTTCATCCTGGTCTCCCATGTGGATGCAGGGGCCCAAAGACTTGGGTCATCTTCTGATGCTTTCCCAGGCACATTAGCAGGGAGCTGAATCAGAAGCAGAGCAGCTGGGACTTGAACCCCTAGCCTAGGAAAGGATTTCTTAAGCGTGATAAGGGAAGTACTTTATACTATAAAGACTTCTGTCCATCAAAAGACACCATAAGAAAATGAAAAGACAAGTTAAATGGTAAGGAGAGATTCATAATATACACAGTTGAAAAAGGAGTAGTAAAGACTGCAGGAAAATGCTTGTATATGAAACAGGAACCTTCACATATTTATATCATCAACACTTTTTTTAAAAACAATATGCAGGCATTACATTGATTTTTAAAAATTATACAGAAGTAAATACCACTAAAATTAGATTATCTCCACTCAATATTTTTATTGTTTTTAAGAATACATAATATTATTTATTTGAAAGGCAGAGTTAGAGAGAAAGAGAGAGGGAGATAGAGAGAGAATGTTTTCAACTGCTGATTTACTTCCCAAAAGACAGCAACAGCTGGGGCTAGGCCAGGACAAAGCCAGGAGCCCATAACTTCCTTCAGTTCTCCCACGTGGGTAGCAAGGGCCTGAGCACTTGGGCCATCTTCCAGAGCTTTCCCAGGCTACATTAGCAGGGAGCTGGATGGGAGGTGGAGCAGCCAGGCTTTAACAGGCGTCCATACAGAATGCTGGCATTGCAGGTGGAGGCTTAACCTACTATGCCACAATGCCTGCCCGATATTATCTATAGATGACAACTGCAGCCTAGAGCCCTCTGGATGAGGGATTCAGCGCATTAATAATAGTACCTTTTCTTATATAAGTGATAGAACATTTCCATATAAAAGATTAAAAAAAAACACAGCTAATTATAAGAGTTTTTATAGCAGATGTGATGAGTATCTATTCTAAAACTGCTGAACAATTCTAGAAATGTAATAGAAAATGTGTAAGAACTGGGCTTACGTTGTGTCCCAGCAGGTTAAGCCACTAGCTTAGCCACCAGCATCCCATATGAGTGCTGATTCAAGTCCTGGCTGCTCCACTTTCCATCCAGCTCCCTGCTAATGCACTTTGAGATAGAAGGGAAGATGACCTAATTGCATCCATGTGGGAGACCTGGATGGAGCTCCTGACACCTGGCTTCTGGTTGACCCAACCCCACCTGTTGTGGCCATTTGGGGCGTGAACCAGTGGATGATCTTTCTGTCTCTATAATTCTGCTTTTCAAATAAATAAATAAATCTTAAACAGAAACAAAAACAAACAAACAAAACCACGACACTGAATGATTTTTGAAATGGCAACCATCCAGAGTCCTACGATAACAAGGAGCACACAAGAAAACCTTAAATTCGAGCTTGCCCAGGGCCTGACCTGTCTTTGGAAGGTAACTACGCAAATCTTAACGCAGGCTCTTAAGGTGAGTCCCAGTCAACAAGGTTAACAATCCAAACTGTTAATCAGGTATGAGTTAGGGCTGGGACCTTTTTTTTGACAGGCAGAGTGGAGAGAGAGAGAGAGAGAGAGAGAGAGAGAGAGAGAGAGAGAAAGAGAGAGAAAGGTCTTCCTTTGCCGTTGGTTCACCCTCCAATGGCTGCCGCGGCCGCCGCGCTGTGGCCGGCGCACCACGCTGATCCGAAGGCAGGAGCCAGGTGCCTCTCCTGGTCTCCCATGGGGTGCAGGGCCCAAGAACTTGGGTCATCCTCCACTGCACACCCGGGCCACAGCAGAGAGCTGGCCTGGAAGAGGAGCAACCGGGACAGAATCCGGAGCCCCAACTGGGACTAGAACCCGGTGTGCCGCAAGGCGGAGGATTAGCCTAGTGAGCTGCGGCGCCGGCCTAGACTGTGAAACCTTAAACTGCAGAGATGATGACCAAGCGAGCGTGCCTGAGACCCAAATGGATCTCAAACCAATACTAATTTCAGGTGGAAGAAGTCTGGGGCCAGAGTGCCTTGCGCAGACTCACTCCGAACTGGGCGGGCGTGCTGCTGCCGGGTGGGCGGGGCTGACCTGGGCCATAAAAGAGCCCGCGTGGCCTGCCGGGTCTGGAGCAAGGTTCCGGTGGTTGGTGCGAACGGTTTCAGCTGCTGCTCTCAACATGGACACGGACGTTGGAGCTGCTGAGGCCCGGCAGCACCCATTGAAGCTGACCCGCCCAGAGGACCTACTTAGGTTTCCACATCCACTGCCGCCCCCGCGCATTCACATCCGGCCGTGGTGGTTTCCGGTGCAGGAACTGGAAGACCCCGCGGTGTTCTACCTGGAGGCATGGGTGGCGGACTTGATCTTTGGTGAGCTGCTAGTGCGACTCCAGTCTGAGAGGCTCGAGCCACTCCCGGGCCTCTTTCCGGGGTGCTCTGGCTCTGTGGGTGGCTCATCCCTTCCCGGGCCATCTTTACCTTCACATCTAGCTCCTTCTGATCTGACCATGACTCCACTTGCTCTCCCCTTACTTGTTTAGGCCCAGACCGCGCCATGATTCCGGAAATGGAGTGGATGAGCCAGGCCCTGTTGAGGGTGGACCCAGTGGACTCCGGGAATTTAGTGGAAATCACGGTCCACGCACGGCCCCGTGTGCAGAACCGGGTGAAGAGCATTCTCCTGAGCCTGGCGTCATGGCACCGAGAACGTCGTGTGGCGCGAGGTGAGGCTGTTGGAGAAGCTGCAGGCGGAGGAAGCCTCTGGCTTTGCTCAGCTCCCTTCCAGCCTCCTGTAGCTATCAGTACTTACTGCCATTCCCAAACCCCAGAAGCTGCCCGCAGACCCAGGGGGTCCTTTTGGGGGGGGGGGTGCACGTAGGACCTAGGGAAGGTAAGCAAAGATCTGATGCATTCAAGCTTCTTATTGCCCAAGTCAGCCTTCGCTAGGCTGCTTCCCTGTTGCCAGACGGCACGTTCAGAGCCTTCACCTCTCCCCACTTTGCCAGATGCACCGCCCTCGTCTCCTGTATGCACGGAGCACGTGGGAACAGCCGACATTTTCCCTTGCCTGTGGTTGATATCCATTGCTTCTCTTCCAGCGGAGAAGATGAAGCACCTTGAGGAGTTCCTGAAGACTCGTTCATCGGGGCCGGACGCTCCCCTGCATCTCGATACTTAGAGCACAGGACTACGGCCAGGAGCAGAGCATTAGAACAGCCTTGCTTTTTCTAAACTTGGAGAGAAGCAGGTGACCCTAATCCCTACATTCCTTTTTCCTGTGACTTGACAGTACTTCTGATGTGAATGTGCATTTGTAGAGATATTCGAATAAATGGACTTTTTTTGTCCAATGACATAAACTTTTGCTTACTTAAATCTATAAAAGGTTGAGTGTTTATCTGACATGAGGGGTGGGTAGAAGGCTGGCAGGAGGTGGGTTTTTTTCCCCTCTTATTTTGAAACTTAGGGTTTTTTTTTTTTTTTTTTTTTGAGATAGGTCATCAATTTGAGAGCTCGTTAAAATAGTTCCCTAGGCTCTTCCTATTCTAAAAATTTGGAAGGCAGAGTGATAGGAAAAGGCAGAGATGGATCTTTTTTTCCTTTTTAAAGATTTATTTATTTGAAAGTCAAGAGTTAGGAGGCAGAGAGGTCTTCCATCTGCTGGATCACTTCCCAGATGGCTGCTACGGCCGGAGCTGCGCTGATCTGAAGCCAGCAGCCAGGAGCTTCTTCCGGGTTTCCCACGTGGGTGCTGGGGCCCAAGGACTTCGGCCATCTTCCCCTGCTTTCCCAGGCCATAGAGAGCTGGATCGGAAGTGGAGCAGCTGGATCTCAAACAGGCGTCCATATGGGAATGCGGGCGCTTCAGGCCAGGGTGTTAACCTGCTGCACTACAGCACCAGCCTCTAGAGATGGATTTTATATTCACTGGCTAACTTCCCAAATGGCTGAGGTTAAGCCAGAAACCTGCCTGGAAGAAACTCTAGGCTCCTGGCTTCAGATTGGCCCTTTAGAGAATGGATCAGTGGATGGAAGATCTCTGTGCCTCTTTGTCTCTGTAACTCTGCCTTTCAAATCTTAAAAATGGAGTTAGCACTCCAGTATGGATTGCCGGTGTCAGACAACAGCTTAACCAGTTGCACAACAACGCTGGCCCCCTTTGTCCAGTGATGCTGACTCAAGATGTGGTTAAGGTCTGTTAACTTCTACTTTTAAGACGGACTTGAAAGTTAGAGGGAGAGACAGAGTCCATCTGCTGGTTCACTCCCCAGATGGCTGAGCCATGCAGGAGCCAGGAGCCCCTTCTGGGTTTCCCTTGTGGGTGGCAGGGATCCAAATGCTTGGGCCATTCTCCAATGCTTTTTCCCAGGTCATTAGCAGGGAGCTGGATGGGAAGTGGAACAGCCAGGACTAGAACTGGCGTCCATCTGGGATGACTGTACTGCAGGCGGAGGATTAACCTGCACCACAGCACTGACCCCTAATTTGTATTTCTAACAAACTTGTGTGTAAGACCAAAGCAACTCTGAGGTTCTCACTTCAACCCTGGTAGTCTGCCCCTCAGATCACCAGGTGTGCCTTTTTCTGAGTGGTGCCTCCTGCATTGCATGTGAGTTGCTCTCCCCCACACAGGCCTAGCCTAGACTACCAGCATTTATGATGGCACTAAGTTTCACCACTGAAAAGCCAGGGTGGCGGGCCCCTTGGCCGACCAGAGGGTGCCCTGCATTGGAGCTGGCTGTTTCCTTGCTCTTGTTGCACAGGTATTCCTTGGGGGCTGAGTAGTTTTCCTTACCCATTCAGTGATGACCAATCTGCAAAAGAGCTCCTACCCTCACCAGCACAGCTTTGAAGAGCCAGAATTTTTTTTTGACAGGCAGAGTGGACAGAGAAAAGGTCTTCCTTTTGCCGTTGGTTCAACCTCCAATGGCCGCCGCGGCCGGCGTACCGCGCTGATCCGATGGCAGGAGCCAGGTGCTTCTCCTGGTCTCCCATGCGGGTACAGGGCCCAAGCACCTGGGTCATCCTCCACTGCACTCCCGGGCCACAGCAGAGAGCTGGCCTGGAAGGGGGGCAACCGGGACAGAATCCGGTGCCCCGACCAGGACTAGAACCCCGTGTGCCAGCGCTGCAAGGCGGAGGATTAGCCTAGTGAGCTGCTGCGCCGGCCAAGAGCCAGAATTCTTGAGGCAAGGTGTCAAGAACTGACTTCAAAAAAGTTAGGGTAATCTTGACTCATGCAATTTCTTCATCCCTTGCCAATAATGGCGGTCTAGCCCTTTGCAAGAATTTTATACTTGAATTTTTCATGTAAACAATTAAATTTTATTACCAACATATTCCACCTTGTTAAATTTTTTGCACCTGATTTTTATTTAATGTAGTTAATGACCTCTCTGCTCTTCCCACATCCCCACTCTTTAATATCAAGCCTAGAAGCAGCTGCTTTCTTTCATGTTGAACTTTCATAAATATTCAAGTTTTTCTTGGTGGGAATTTTTACAAAATCATGGCTTATTATAACTTATGTCAGGGCAGGCGCTAGGCACAATGGCTAAGATGCTACTTGGGATGCCCTCATCCCATACTGGAGTTCCTGGGTTGGAGTTCTGGCGCTGCTCTGGATTCCAGCTTCCTGATGACACAGGTTGTGTTAGCAGCAGGTTGTGGTTCAAGCAGCTGGGTCTCTTCCACGCAAGTGGAAGACCTAGAGTAAGTTTCTGGCTGGTGGCTTTCTGCCTGGCCCAGCTGCACTTGGGCAGTGAGCCAGCAGATGAAAGACCTTTCTGTCCATTTTCAATAAAAATATAAATTATAATGTGTTTCTTTTTAAAGTTATTTGAAAGGCAGAATGAGGCAGAGGTTTACCATCTGCTGGGTTACTCTCCAGATGCCTGCAACAGCCAGAGCTGGGCCAATCCAAAGCCGGGAGCCAGAAGTCTCTTCCAGGTCTCATGTGGGTACAGGGGCCCAAGGACATGAGTCATAGCAGAGAGCCGGACTGGAAGTGGATCCGGCTCTTGAACTGGCACCCATATGGGATGCCAGCACTGTAGGCAGAAGCTTTATCTGATAGACCACAGCGTATACATTTCAGTGAATTTTTTTTTAGTAAATGTATGAGTGGTTCCACTACAAGTAAAACGCCATTGTAGACATCTTTATCCTTCCAGAATGTCCCATGTGCTCCTTTGTAGTCTATTACCACTATCTCCATGAGCCCCAGGCAATCTTTTAATTTGACAGGCAGTTAGACAAAGGTCTTCCGTTGGTTCACCCCCAAAATGGCCGCCACAGTCAGCATGCTACACTGATTGGAAGCCAGGAGCTAGGTGCCGCCTCCTGGTCTCCCATGCGGGTGCAGGGCCCAAGCACTTGGGCCATCCTCTACTGCCTTCCCTGGCCACAGCAGAGAGCTAGACTGGAAGAGGAGCAACTGGGACAGAATCCGCCACCCCAACCGGGACTAGAACCCGGAATACTGGTGCCGCAGGCGGAGGATTAGCCTAGTAAGCCGCGGAACCGGCCAATCTGCTTTGTTTCCAGTTGCCTTTGCTGGACATTTCACATACGATAGAAAATGTAGGTTTTTGCACTTGACTTCTCTGTAGGAAAAACAATGATCCATTGTTTCTCCCTGCATTTAGAGAACATGGGTATGTGGGAATGTAGTATTAACCCCCCCTAAATCAAGTCTAGCTATTACCAGATATCCTTTTTTTTTTTTTTTTTTGACAGGCAGAGTGGACATTGAGAGACAGAGAAAGGGCTTCCTTTTGCCGTTGGTTCACCCTCCAATGGCTGCCGCTGCCGGTGCGCTGCGGCCGGCACACCGCGCTGATCCGATGGCAGGAGCCAGGTACTTATCCTGGTCTCCAATGTGGGTGCAGGGCCCAAGGACTTGGGCCATCCTCCACTGCGCTCCTGGGCCATAGCGGAGAGCTGGCCTGGAAGAGGGGCAACCGGGACAGAATCTGGCGCCCTGTCCGGGACTAGAACCTGGTGTGCCGGCGCCGCAAAGCAGAGGATTAGCCTAGTGAGCCTGTGGCGCTGGCCCCTTCTTTGATCTTGTAATGTGATTTATCACAATGAATATATCATTAAACCTCACTCGATGCATATATGGCCCTACAAGAAAAATGTATAAAGCCGGGGCTGGTGCTGTGGCATAGTGGGTAAAGCCGCTGCCTGCAGTGCAGGCATCCTGTATGGGCACTGACTCGGGTCTCAGCTGCTTCACTTCCAATCCAGCTCTCTTCTATGGCCTGGGAAAGCAACAGAAGACAGCCCAAGTCCTTGGGCCCCTGCACCCACATGGGAGACCTGGAAAGACGCTCCTGGCTTCGGATTAGCATAGCTCTTACCGTTGCAGCCAATTGGGGAGTGAACCAACGGATGGAAGACCTTTCTCTCTGCCTCTCCTCTCTGTAACTGACTTTCATGAATAAATCTTAACACACACACACATACACACACACGTAAGATGTTTGGAACCTTTGGCTCTTGAGACTCTTGGAAGGAGGCAGCTGGCTTGGCTTTCTATAATTTCAACATGAAACAGTGTCTCCATTTCTGGGGTGCTTAAAGAGGAAGAGCCATGGCAACAGGTGGAACTCAAGTGTATTCCAGGAAAGGTTAATAAATGTGTTAATGGGAGTGAAAATGTGGCATCAGCCTTCTGATCACATGACGAAAACCCTGTCGGTGTGGCTACTGGATGGGCTTGGCCCAGTGAAGCTCAGCTCTGCTTCATGGGCCTCGATGAAGGCCTCACATTTCGGGTAATTCCTGAAGACTGTGGGGCTGCCAGGCGACAGCAGATAAGAAGTCAAGAGCTGCTAAGAAGGAACTCTTGATTTGCTAGTTCTCTTTGGAAACAGCTGTTCAGCATAACTGTAGCTGTTGGAATAGGCCAGTGAACACTAGAGCCCTAGCAATTTGGGCAGAAATTCGATGAAACCAAATGTCTTGGCCTGGGCCTTCAGGAATCCACAGAGGAATTGAAATGTCTCTAGCCTGTAGTATGCATGGTGGTAGCAGTCAGTCTCCAGAGCTGGTTCTGGAACACCTTGAATTGGGGAACGAGGGAGTATGTTCCCCCTTAGCCACTTCCCCGAATCTAAGACCATATTGCCTGTGATGGTAGCCGTAGCCTCCTTTCTTTACTGAGCTACTGAAATGTGGCTAGTCTGCATTGAGATGCACCACCATAGTTAGATTAGTGTTATAAAGTAAAATATCTCCGCTTTCATGACATGTTGAAATTATACTAGGTTAAACATAAAAAACAATCCTACCTGTTGCTTCATGCTTTAAAATGTGACTACTAGAAAATTTTTAAATTACATTGTGGTCCACGTTGTATTTCTATGGGACAAAACTGCTGTAAGGGCTCACCGCCCCACCTGCTGTCACCTATCTGGCCTATACACTGCCATCACTCTGCTCCATTCTTAGTGTGTGTGTTTTTTTTTTTTTTTAAATATTTAAAAGATTTATTAGAGCCAGCGACCTCCAGCCAGAGTGGCATAGGAGGCTCCAAGAGAGGAAAAACCTGAAGGGGCTGGTGGTGCTGGGTTTTTAAGCACAATTTTGAGGAGGGAAAAAACTTATCAGGGTGACATTGAGTTACAAGGTGGGAACAAAACCCATCAAAAGGCCTGATTTGCATTCTTACCCTGTCTATCTAGCTCATCATAAAGCAAAAAGAGCTATCAGAAGGGTGGGTACCTAATTTGTTTTACAATAAACTGGGAGCCCAGAAGGGTGTAGTCGCCACTCCCTTGCTATTCTCATGATAAGTTTTAGCATTCTGTTTCTGTAGCAGCCACTTATTTTTTTGCCTCTTTATCCTGGGCAGGACAACAAAACCAAGGATTCCTGGGGTCTCTGTTCCCAAACAAATCATGCAGGCAAAGAAGGCAATAGGAGCATAAAATCTCCAATTCTCCATCTTTAAAAAAAATTAAAACATTTACTGATTGATTCCCCAAATCACTGAAATAACCTGGGCCAGGCCAAGAACCAAAGCCAGGAGTTTGCTTCCCACAAGGGTAGCAGGAACCTGATTGAGCCACACTGCTGCCTCCCTGGATCAGTACTGTATAGAATCTTACCTAGGCACTCAATATGTGAGATGTATACTGCTTTTTTAAAAGATTTATTTGCTTGAAAGAATTAGGTAGAAACAGATCTTTCCACTGGTTTACTCCCCAGACAGCTGCGATGGCTGGAGCTGAGCTGATTCGAAGGCTGGGTTGGAAGTAGAGCAGCCAGGACCCGAACCGGTGCCCATATGGGATGCTGGCGCTGGCCCTGAGATGTAGTTTTCCTAACCCCTAAAGGCCTACACCTCCCTCCCATTTTTTAATGATTAAAAAATCCCATTTGAGAGAAGGTGGTGGGGGTAAGCAGGCACGAACCAAACCCAGAGACTGATATGGGGGTGTCCTTAAGCAGCAGCTTAACTGCTAGACCAAAGACCATCCTCTTAACTGGCAAAATACACCGATTCATGTAAGTATATCGTGAGCTCTAATGTTCGAACAAAACCAGGAACTTTGGAAGCCATATGTATATACATTTTCCCTCAACCAGCTTATGCATTTTAACTGCTTCATCTGGAAAAATCATCTAGGAGCCAGCATTGTAGTATGGTGGGTTAAGCCTCTGCCTGTGACACCAGCATCCTTTATGGGCGCTGGTTCCAGACCTGGCTGCTCTACATCAGATCCAGCTCCCTGCTAATGGCTGGAGAAGGCAGCAGAGGATGGCCCAAGTGCTTGGACCCCCGCCATCCACTTGGGAGATCCAGAGGAACCTCCAGGCTCCTGGCTTCAGCCTGGCACAGCTCTAGTGGATACAGCCATGTGGGGAATGAACATCCAGATGCAAGATCTCCATCTCTCCCTCTAATGCTGGTTTTCAAATATCTAAAAATAAACCTTTGAAAAGGTGATCTTGACTACCAATTGAACACTTGCCATCTCAGATGTTAGGATATTGTATAAAGCAACATAGTTTAAGGGGTAGATACTGGAAAAGCATGTACATACACACATACGTGGACAAAAGATACCTGCTGCCAGCCCATAAATTCAACTTTTTTTCTTCTTGGTTCTCTCCAGCCTCCACCCAGGAATGTTTAATGAGGTGTCCTACCACCTTGTTCTTTCATCGAAGTCCTCTCCCATCCGTGTGTGTGTGTGCACACAGGGTAATTTTGGGCTTATATATCAATAGGCAGACCCCTAAATGCTCTGTTGGCCTGCTACCTTCTGCTCACCAACCTCTCTGGTGCAACAGAGAATCTGATGTTTTGGTCAAAGGGGTACTACTCTCAGAACAGCAGGCACACAGGGAGTGTTCCTTCTGCTGGAGTGCAGCCTCACTTGAAGCTGATGATTCGTTTTGATATTCATTTTGAGCTTAAAGTTCACCCCTCTTTAGGCTTTTCGCTTTGCCTCCCCTGACCTTTAAAATTAAGCTGCTTTGAATTTTTAAATAAACTTTGAAAAAAAAATTTCTAACACTAGTATTATGCAGATAATGTTCAATCCTAGCACACAGCTGTTAGTGTTCATCCTACTTCATACGCAGGCAGTGGGATCAGAGGTGAAAGGGTAGCCGAGCCCAGCATCCTCTCCCAACCGAGGTGGGAATGGCCGGTGTTAGCTCCGCTATACGCCCAGGAGGCCCTTCCAATCTAGGAGGGCTGCAAGCCGTCTCCAGGTTTTCCCATCTTAAATTACTATGAGAAAAGACACAGTGGGCTTGCAGTTTCCCAAGAGGGCTGGCTCAGGGAGCCCGAGAGCCCTCGCCCCAGGGGACACTTGACCGCAACCCGGGAGGACCCGCCCCAGAGCGGCAGACACCCAACGCGCCTCACCTGCCCCGGAGGGGAAGGCCGTGTAAAGCAGATCTTGGCTGCTAGAAGAACAAGCCTGGTAACCTTCCGACTAAGGCACGCCAGGGGAATGCAACTCGTTTTATTAGAACTCCTTAAACTTAAACTCGCAATTAACACAGAGGGGGAAAACAAAACACCCGCAGCGTTCTGCCCCAGCTTCTAGGGCAGCAGTAGGACCTAGAAGAGTAGAATTACTGAGGGATCTGCACTTGAAGCCCTTGCTGGTTCTCGCTCTTGGCTCTTCATAGCCTGGTAACCGGGTCCTCGGCAGCCTCTCGAGGCCGTTGCGTCCCAGGCTCGCGCTCCTTGACTGGAGACCGCTGCGTCCCGGCCTCGCGCACTTCGATTGGAGACCGCTGCGTGCCGGCCTCCTGCACCTGGACCTTCTCTGAGCCTGGAAGTAGAGCGGTGTGAGGAGACTGCGCCCTTGTCACCCACACCCTCCTCCTCCCAAAGGCAAGTCATCCTGCGGACAGAGGCTGGGGGCCGGAACCCCAGGACGCGGGGCCAGTTTGGCCTTCTCGATCCCTGGTAGAGACGAAACCCTTCGGGGCAAGGGGAAAAGCGAGCCTGCTGCCCTGGCAGCCAGGAGACACCAGGATCCCTCCCTTGGAGCCAGAAATCGCTTGGGGGTCGCCCTGCCTTCTCCCGGGCCCATACTTTGCACCCGGAGCTGGCGGTGATAGTCGGCCAAGTTCATGATCAGCTTGGATACATCCTTCTGAAAATAAGGTCGCCCACATATCAAGATCTCAGCTTCGCCGTCAGGGTCCCATCGGTTCACATGAAGCAGGGTGTGGGAGACACACTCGACGTGCGGGATGTGCTCCCCGCCGGGGCCTGCGCGGGGAACAGGGAGGCAGTGAGCAGAGGGGTGTCTCCTAGGATCCTGGGCGAAAGGAGGGCTTGGAGCTGGGGCGTGGCCAGGCCTTGAGGGATGCGGGGCGGGTGGGCAAACGAGGCCTCACGGGCCGCCTCTAACCCGTGCACTCACCGAAGATCGCTTCCACCAGCCAAGCCTCCAGGTGAACTGCCTTCGGACTCTTGAGGAACTCGGAGTGGAACCAGTTGGGCAGCTTGGTGAGGTTCCCGAGCACCTGGCACAGCTCCCCTTCTCGCTGCTGCAGCTGCACGAGCGTCTGAAAGCGCTTGGGGGTGGCCATGCTGCAGGAGCCTCGCGGGGGGCCACCGCGCAGCAAGAAGCCCGGGGCGGCGATGGAGGTAGGCGTACACGGAGGCGGCGAGCGCAGGGGCCCGGCTGGGGCAGTATTTCAAGGGCTTTTGGCCAGCCCCTTCCGCTGGCGCGTTTCTCATTGGACCCCCGGCCTCCGCTCCGGACTTCTTTTCAAGGCGGCGCAAGTGCGGCGGTTTCTGAGTTCCTGCCGCGCTGCTTGGGGGTGGGCTCACCGCCCACTGCGCGCGGGTCGCGAGGGACCAGGGACCAAAGAAGGGACCAACAGCTGGACAATACCGCTTAGAAAGAAAAGAATTGATACCTGCGGCATGATACTTTACTTTCAGGGCTAAAGTAAATTCCCCACCCTGGCCAATGAGCTCCACCCCCCCACCCCCACCCCCTCGCCGTATCCCAGTTTTCTGAGCTCCGGCAAGGGCAAGTATCTTACTTAATGCATCATTAATGCCATGCACACAACCGACAACAGAGAGGGGTCCTTGAAACTTTTTTTTTTTTGCCTCCATTTTCCAAGTGATACGACGCTATTTCTTTTCTTTGATGTTTCGGCTTAAAGCGTTGTTGAGTAATTGCTCCTCTTTGGCTGGAGCCGCTGTCGATCCGAAATCTCGAGCTGTGACTTTGCCACTGCCAGCTTGGGTCAGGAGGGAAAGGGCGACTGGGCCCCTGTGACCTGCTGTAGTCACCGCGGGTGGGCACTGTGGGCCAGGGGATCAGGCTCCGAGGGGGCGGAGGCGGGGGTGGGGAGGAGAGCGGAGCTAAGGTTCACGGATTCTGGCCGATATCAGCTGAAAGATGCTTTCAGCTGGGCGTTATAATTAAATATTGAAACACATAATCTTCATTCATGGGGGACAATTTATTCTCAGAAAAAATTCAGAAGAAAAATACAGCGTGCCAACGGTGCTGGTATCCCACAGGGGCGCCGGGTCCTGTCCCAGCGGCTCCTTTTCCGATCCGGCTCTCTGCTATGGCCTGGGAAAGCAGTGGAAGATGGCCCAAGTACTTGAGCCCCTGCACCTGTGTGGGAGACCCGGAAGAAGCTCCTGGCTCCAGGTCGGCTGGGCATCGCAGCCATTTGGGGAGTGTACCAGCAGATGGAAAATTCTCTCTGTAACTCTGCCTAATGAAATAAATCACAAACTTAAAAAGCCCTCAGGTATTTTCCTTTTTAAGTTTCCACTCAGACCTCTCTATAGAGCAATCTCAGAACACGGTGTACATTAGTTATTCCTCACTTCTGCCCCCTTTTGCCCTACTTAAAACACGCTACATTTGTAAATCTAATAGTCTCTTTTTACTCTCCTAAGGCTTTAAATTCCACAAAGAAGATTTTGTTCACTTTGGTTTCCCTGCTGTCTCCCTAGAATAGAGTAGGTATTGGAAGTACCATGAGGGTGGGAATTCTCTTCTGTTTATCTGTGTGGCCACAGTGCCTAGAACAACATTTGCACATTGCAGGCATTTGCTGGGCCCTTGTGGACTGATGTGTATCATAACACGCGTATGATGTATATCATTCCTTAGAAGTGGGACCTGTGTGAGAGAAGAGGACATCTAATCATTGACACTTTGTTAAATGCCGAATGTGTTGATATTAATCATATAAATTAAATATTCATTTAAAATTTGATACTTGGGGGCTAGCGCTGTGGTGTAGGGGGTAAAGCAACCACCTGCAGTGCCGGCATCCCATTTGGGTGCCGGTTCTAGTCCTGGCTGCTCCACTGGTTCTAGTCCTGGCTGCTCCACTTCCAATCCAGCTCTCTGCTATGGCCTGGGAAAGCAGTAGAAGATGGCCCAAGTCGTTGGGCCCCTGCACCTGCGTGAGAGACCTGGAAGAAACTCCTGGCTCCTGACTTTGGATCAGCTCAGCCACTTGGGAAGTGAACCAGCTGATGGAAGATCTCTCTCTCTCTTTCTCTCACTCTCTGACTTTGCCTCTCTATAACTCTGCCTTTCAAGTAAATAAATAAATCTTCCAGGCTCCTGGCTTCCGCCTGGCCACGCCCTGGCTGTTGTGGGTGGCCATTTGGGGAGTGGACCAAAATATGGAAGATTCTCTCTCTCTCTCTCTCTCTGTCTCTCTCTCGGAGACATCTTGTGGGGGCCCCGGGGTCCAAGCGCTTTGGACCATCTTCTGCTTTTCTAGGCACATTAGCCGGGAACTGGATCCCAAGTGGAGTTGGCATCACAAGTGGTGCTTTATCCCTAGGCCACAACACTGGCCCTTAAATAAATCTTTTTTTAAAGGATTTTTTTATTTATTTTATTATATATATATATATTTGACAGTCAGAGTGGACAGTGAGAGAGAGAGAAAGGTTGTCCTTTGCCGTTGGTTCACCCTCCAATGGCCGCCGCGGCCGGCGTATCGTGCTGATCCGAAGCCAGGAGCCAGGTGCTTTTCTTGGTCTCCCATGCGGGTGCAGGGCCCAAGGACTTGGGCCATCCTCCACTGCACTCCCTGGCCACAGCAGAGAGCTGGCCTGGAAGAGGGGCAACCAGGACAGAATCCAGTGCCCCGACCGGGACTAGAACCTGGTATGCCGGCGCCGCAAGGCGGAGGATTAGCCTAGTGAGCCATGGCGCCGGCCCCTAAATAAATCTTGAAACAAGGAAAATGCCAGTGGGGAGTGGGCTGGAAGTGGAGCACGGTAAGATCTCTAGGATATGTTAGGAGGACTTTTGCTTCAATGCCTTCCTGAGACAGAAATGTCCTTTAAATGTGTTTACAAAGATTTCCTAAAAATGATCTGCTGAAATAACTAGTCTTCCAAGGTTTACCCTTCCTAATGCTGGCTCAAACTAACGCTGAAATTTTGCCCATTAGCATCCTAGCACGCCTCTTTGGGATGCCCAGCCAGCACCTGTGAGACTCGTTACGCTGCGGCTAGCAGGGCTGCGGAGCACAGAGTGCCGTGGGATGGGGGTCCTCACCGTGTCCTCCAGCTCCACGTGGTCCTGTGAGCAGGACCCGATGTAGGGCCTTGAGTCTGGGCTGGGGGATGGTGTGAGGCACTGTTTGCCTCCCTGAGGATCTGCGTCCAGGAGGGCTGTGACACCCCCAATCCCCCCTTCACTGTTTGAACATCCCAACCCAACACACCCCAGCCAGTTGGGCATTGCCTAAAATCTCCATTACAATATGTTGCCTGGTGGATGTTCCAGGGGTGTGTCTGTGGGCCCCTGTGGTTAAGATCAGATCACCTGCAGGGATAGGTCTGCTTTAGTTCCAGACATGTGGACAGTATGTGATCCCTATATTTCGCTTAAGATGCCCCTGTGTGTGGTCCACCCGTGCCTGCATGACCTTTTCGCTGATTGGCTCCCCTACTGCACATGTCCTTCGTAAGCTTTATAAGCCTGTAGGCTTCCTTAATAAAGCACTTCCTGCTTCGACAACCCACGGGTGCTTGTGGTGTGTTTGTGACCCCCTCGACCTTACCCTTCCTGTTTGCCTTGTTGGGGAGTGCTCGCGCTGCCCCTGCAGGTCAGGGGCTAGCATTGGGCTTGAGACCCTGACACCAGCCCATGCACCTCTGCAGAGCATGCCCGGATGCAGGAGTGAACAGCACGGGGCTGGGGTGGGGTGGGCCCTCTGGGCTGGCACCTCACCTTCTCTAATTGGAAGCAATTCCTTCTTGGTTATCTCTGCAGGCTCCCAGCATTAAATCATTAAATACTACCCCCAGCGCTGACCGCTTAGTACTCACATCCCTTACCCTCTACTGTTCCCTGGTTCCCTTTAACCAGCAACTCCTCCTACCCCATACTTGTTGCTTCTCCACAGCAGTGCAAGGCAAAGCCAAGCTCCAGGATATTTAGGCTCCGAACCTTGCAGTCCTCAGTGTCTCTACCCGCCTGGCTCTTCCCTCTCTACACTGGCGGGTCTCTCTTCATGAGTTTGTAGCTAGCTCCCCCTTTGTGTTTCTGTACCAGCTCTGGTCTCTTAATCAAATAGTCCCTGATTTTCAGTGAGACTTTCCATTGGTTCCCAAATTATTTATTTTTATTTGAAAGGGAGACACACACAGCTTCCATCCCTGTTTCACTCCCCAAATGACCACAACAGCCAGTGTTGAATCAGGCTGGCACCAGGAGCATGGCACTTCATTCTGGTCACCCACCGTGGGTGGCAGGGACTCAAGTACTTGAGCCACCTTCTGCTGCCTCCCAGTGTGGGTTAGCAGGAAGCCGCATATGAAGGGCAGCAGCAGGGACTCCAGTTGGCCCTCTCTGACCTGGGATGTGGGAGTCCCAAGCTGTGGTGCAACCCGCTGTGCCACGACTCCTGCTCCTGGCTCCCAATTTTAAAAAGTCACACCCCCATTCTCCTTTCCTACTTTCTGTGTCTTCAGATGACATCCTTGCCCAACAACGTATTGCACCCTGTAATCCTGTTAAATTAACCAACAACATTGCGGTGTGTTCATCCTATGCCACCACTGGACCATGAACACAGGAACTCCCTCCTCTCCTACATCACCACGGTCTGCCCTACACTTAGAGCCATTCCTGGCGCCCAGAGCATGCTGTGTAAATATCAGTTGAATGCAACAAGGGGTGCAATTTAGGACTCGCTTCCTGTGGCATGCATAAGCCAAGTATGTAGGTAAAATGTGAGTAGGGGCTGGCGCTGTGGTGAAGTGGATAAAGCCTCCGCTTGCAATACCAGCATCCCATATGGGCACTGGTTCGGGTCCTGGCCACTCCACTTCTGATCCAGCTCTCTGCTATGGCCTGGGAAAGCAGTGGAAGATGGCCCAAGTGCTTGGGCCCCTGCACTCATGTGGGAGACCCAGAAGCTCTAGGCTCCTCTTCGGATCAGCTCAGCTCTGGCCATCATCTGCTGCATCCCAGGTACATTAGCAGGGAAGCTGGACGGGAAGCAGAGACAAGACCCAGTCCCAGGCACTCCAGTACGGGATGCAGGTATCCCAGCCTTGGCATAGCCCACTGCACCATGCCTCCCCTAATTGACTTGACTTTTAATGTTGACCTTGATCATCTGCTGCAGCATCTCAAGGCCTGTGACGGGAGTGCCCAGAGGTGGTGAGGCAGGGCCCGTAACTGGGAACCCAGAGCAGGCCAGAACCCACCCAGCATCCTTGCTGGCTTTTCTGATAGTGGCTGAGACTGCAACAATTCTTTCTGTTAGAACTTCTGTCTTTTGGAATACCAGCCTTCCCTCTGTCTCTGAAGTGTGTGGGGGAGGGAGAAGTGTTTTATATTCTCCCACTCATCAGAAAAGGATTGCCAACCTCTGCTCACCAACCTGTTCCCACCAACAGCCCAGCACATCTGCAGTGGACCTATCTGGGTTTAGTTTTTTTTTTTTTAATAAAGATTTATTTATTTATTTGAAAGAGTTACAGAGAGGTAGAGGCTGAATGAGTGAGAGACGGAGAGAGACAGAGAGGGCTTCCATCTGCTGGTTCACTCCCCAAATGGCTGCAACTGCTGGAGCTATGCTGATCCAAAGCCAGGATTTAGGACTTGGGCCATGTCCACTGCTTACGCAGCCCATAGTAGAGAGCTGGATTGGAAATTGAGCAACTGGGATTTGAACCGGTGCCCATATGGGATGCCAGTATTGCAGCTGGCAACTTTGCTTGCTACACCGCAGTGCCAGCCCCTGGGTTCAGTTTAACTCTTCCACTATGTGGAAATATTGTCAGATAACATAGACAAGGGGCTAAGTCCCCTAGATGCCTCTACTTGAGATGACAATTAGCTTATCAGCAATACTTCTGATTAATCAGCTATGTATCGGCCGGCACCGGGGCTCAATAGGCTAATCCTCCACCTTGCAGTACCGGCACACCAGGTTCTAGTCCCGGTCAGGGCACTGGATTCTGTCCTGGTTGCCCCTCTTCCAGTCCAGCTCTCAGCTGTGGCCTGGGAGTGCAGTGGAGGATGCCCAAGTGCTTGGGCCCTGCACCCCCATGGGAGACTGCGAGAAGCACCTGGCTCCCAGCTTCAGATCAGCACAGCACGCCGGCCGCAGTGGCCATTGGAGTGTGAACCAATGGTAAAGGAAGACCTTTCTCTCTGTCTCTCTCTCTGTCCACTCTGCCTGTCAAAAATTAAAAAAAAAAAAAATCAGCTATGTATCAGTGTTCCCACAGCCCCTCCTAGGATTTGATTCATTCAATACAGCGGCTTACAGAAGTCAGGGAACCACTGTTCTTATATTCATCAGTTTACATAAAGAATATTAGGAAGGACCCAGGCGAAGAGCTGCATTGGGCCAGGCCATGTGGGAAGGACCAAGTCACTCTGCAGGAAGCTCCATGTGCTCAGCTATCCAGAGTCTCCCGAACACAGTCACTTTGAGTGTTAATGAAAGTTTCATTCAATCATCCATCAGCGTGATCAACTTATCCTCCAGTGCCTTCTACTTCCCAGAGGCTGGGGGAAGGCCCAAAGAGTCCCAACCTTCTAATCCTTTCCCGTGATCAGTACCCAATCTGAAGTTGCCTGGGACTCAGGTAACACCCGTAGTACACAGGACAGTTATCATCATTTTTGTTTCATGGATTTCAGGAGCTACTTTAAGTCAGAAAATGAGATGAACACCAAATACGCATTTTACAACAAGAGTCTTCGGCCTCTCTGGCTTCAGCATCTTTTGACTTCTCCAAGCTCCTTGTTGTTTTCGTCCCGTGACTGTCCCTGTTCCCACAGAGTCCATCTTTAGCCTCTTGCCTCTTCTGAGAAGTTTCCCGCTTTCTCCGTTGGTCTCACCCACGCCTTCCACTGGTACTGCAGCTGGTCCTGCCCAGGGAGCACCTTCAGCCCTGACTTCCTTCCTGAGCACGGCCTAAGGCACCCCCCTTCCCTCACCACAGATTCACATCACCCCCAGATGCCCGAGAGTGAAGGACCAGGTCTGGCTGTCTGATCTGTCCGATGTCTACCAGGTTGCTTGGCTGCTCCTTCACCAAGCACTGCTGTCTCCAAATGGACCCCTCTTGCTGCTTTCCCTTTCTTCCCACTGTTTGTATGGAAACACCAGAGAACACTGGGGCTCCATGTGGGGTTCCCTCTTTACCCAGAGCAGCCTGAACATGCTTCCAGTGAGAGCAGCACTCTTGGTAGGTAAAGGTCGTCTGCTTTCTCTTGTCTTCCCTGCGCTGAGTTTCCCGAGTCAGCACAAGCTACCCAGACCTCAGCATCCGGCCTGCCCAAGGGAAGCCCTTCCTGGGCTGGATCAAGACCCAAAGGAAAAAGGACAGCACGTCAAAGGCACTGCGTGACACGGCTGCTTTATTGGCTAACTCAGGGTGTAACAGCGGCAGACCAGGCCCCCTGGTCTACAGACACAAACATCTTCACCAAGGGCAAGGCCAAGACGTCCCCTCTCATCTCAGCTTTGTAAGGATGAACAGTCCTTTATGTTGGATAGCTTGAAATTCCATGGACCCAGGAACAACGAAGCACCTGGAAAGGCGAAGCCACAAGATCCTCAAGGGAAGTGGTCCCACTCGTGCTCACGGCCTTCGGGAGAGGTCTGGTGCTCCGCCTCGATCTTACGAATGTCCTCCTTGGTCAGCGGTTCACTGCGCACATGCTGCAGCATCTGAAGGCCTGTGACGGGAGTGCCCAGAGGGGGTGAGGCAGGGCCCGTGACTGGGAACCCAGAGCAGCCCAGAACCCACCCGAGGACATCGCAGGGCTGGATGTCACCCCAACTCAGGCCTTCCCAGGTGTCTCATTCCCACCTCCCCACCGCCTTCTCCTCCCTGACTGACTGCTGGCCCCAGAATCGGCAACGGTTCCTGCCCCCTGCTTTCCCAGGGACTCAGGCAATTCTCCCACAGATTTGAAAAATACCCAGCGCTGTCAGGACCTGACTATGAAGCCGTCAGCCACAATTCCAGCAGGCAGACCTACCTTCGGCCTGAAGGTCAGGATGGTCGATCCTGAGGCAACTCATCATGTACATCAGCCATCGTTGTGCCCTAATAGGTCCGGTGATGATGATGCGAGTGTAGCTGCAGGCCAGAAAGTACCTGTCCAGTTGAATGAGGGTGTTACTGTGCTCCTCGATGCACCGGAGGTACTTGTCATCTTGGCCTGTGAGCAGGAGAGGCAGGGTCAGGACATGTGAACCACCAGCCCTTGGGGGATGGAGAGGTGACCTTGGAGGTGGGAAGCTGGGACAATCGGGAGTCAGAGGATGAAGAAGGCTGGGAACCCTGGGAGGGCTGGGAAGGAGGTGCAGACAAGGGCTACCTACCGAATATTTGCTCCAGTTCTTCATCTTCAACGAGAAGGTTCACTGGGTCCTCAAAGTTCGCAGGTACCGTCCACCACGGCGTCACGATGGGAGCGCTCTGTCCCGTGCCCGACATTGCTACTACGGACTCAGAACGGAGTAGAAGCAGCCAATGGGTTGAAGCGAAACTTGTCAAAGGGAAGAAGCACCCAGGACCTGTTTTATACAGACAAACACCTCACTCCCTTGACCCGCCCTAGGGAGGGTATCCAATGGCCAGAGCTCCTCTCCAAAAATCCTATCAAGTGATGTACTCTTGGCTTAGTCCTTTCACAGGCAACCAGGTGTTTGCTCAGCACCGCCTTTTCAGATGTCCAGAAGCAAACATTTTCTTTTCTCTGATTTCTGAGGATTTTGGAGAGCCCCTCTTGGCTTAACGTGAACCAGGCCAGAGGTTGAAAATGGAAGGTGCTGGAGCAAGAAGGGGCTCCCTAGATCAGACAGGTACTGGAAGCCAACAGACAGGCAGCCAAACAAAGCTAGGATTATAGTGTGGGCTGCATCAAGAGAGAGTAAATAATACAGGGACATGCCCCTTACTGGAGGGAGCAAAGAGGAGCCGATTTTAGGATTTGTCTGTGTGATTCAAAGGTGTCTGGGGAAGCAGAGAACAGTTTTAAAAGGGACAATTTGGCATTGCTCTTAGCAACGTTCATTCAGGAAGTAGGAAGAATAATGTTTTTTTTTTTTTTTAAGATGTGTTTATTTATTTGAAAGGCAGATTTACATACATGGTGGGGGGAAGGGAGGGGAGGAAGAGACAGACATCCATCACTTCATTCCTCAGATGGCTGCAACAGCCAGAGCTGAGCTGATCTGAAGCCAGGAGCCAGGAGCTTCTTCCAGGTCTCCCATGTGGATGCAGGGGCCCAAGGACTTGGGCCATCCTCTGCTGCTTTCCCAGGCACATTAGTGCATTATCTGATCCTATTTTAGTATTTGTGCTGCCGAAGTGAGCACAAGGACCACTGATCCAGATCCCCAAATTATATCGTGGGTGACGGTGAGCCCTGGCTGGCCTCAGAGAGACTCCCAGCTAGGCCTCGTCCAGGTTCTTGTCTTCACACCTCTAAGGATACAGCTGGGATACCCAGGTAGATGGGAACAGAAGAGCAAGATTTCTTGAAAGGCAAAAAGGCGCTACAGGCATCCTCATGAGAGAGAACTGCCCCACCCTGGCTGGCGCCGTCCTTTTACAGGGTAAGGGTGGTGTTCAGGGCAGGGCCTAGTCCAAGATATGAAGGAGACAGGATTGTGTGCCTCCCTTTCTCATCAGTAGGTAAGAGCAACCTTCCCCCAGGAGCCCCTTAGTTACCCTCTGCATGGTTAGAAATCTGGAAATTTACTCTTTTGAAAGAGACCACACTTCTAAACGTCTGAGGAAAAAGTGTTTGGCTTAGTAAAAAGTAGTTCCAAGAGTCTAACACAAGAAACAGTTCCAGTGACCCCTGCCTGCCCTTGATAACCCGGCTGTACTTACCCTTCTGGTCACGAATTCCTGGAGTAAGGCAGTCCTGTCATGGTTCTCTCAGCAGGGGTTGGCGCCGTGGCTCAGTTAGTTAATCCTCCGCCTGTGGCACCGGCATCCCATATGGCACGGGTTCTAGTCCCGGTTGCTCCTCTTCCAGTCCAACTCTCTGCTGTGGCCAGGGAGTGCAGTGGAGGATGGCCCAGGTCCTTGGGCCCTGCACCCGCATGGGAGACCAGGAGGAAGCACCTGGCTCCTGGCTTCGGACTGGTATAGCACTGGCCGTAGCAGCCATTTGGGGAGTGAACCAACAGAAGGAAGACCTGTCTCTCTCTCTCTCTCTCACAGTCTGTAACTCTACCTGTCAAATTAAAAACGAAAAAGATTCAGCTATTTTCATTTTCTTTCTTCATCTTCTATTGCATTTCTCTGACTCCGGAGCAAAGACAAAAAACCTGCGCATTTTTCTCAGGAAACGATCATTTTAAATTGCATCAATTGATGAGAATTCCCCCTCCAACTGATTTTTTTTAAGATTTATTTATTTTACTTGAAATTCAGAGTTACACAGAGGGAGGAGATGCTAGGCCCAGGATGTGCTTGGTAGAGAAGATGAAACCTGACACCAGGCAGTCCTTGGTCTGGCAGGACCAGGTGGGGGCAACCAATAAGGTGGGCCATCCTTGGTCCTGCAGGGCCAGGGGAAGGAAGGAATCAGACATAATACTTGTTTTCCCAGGAACTTTAAAATCCCCAGGAACAAAGAAAAGGAGTCTTGGTCTCCCAGCACTGCGTTGCACAGGTGGCCAGGGCCCCAGCATGCTGGACCTACAAATAAAGTCCTTTTGTTCTTTGCATTTCGGGGAGTCTCCCTGGTTCTTTCTATCTGTGTGACCCGGAACGCAACAGCATACAAAGTGGGGTGGGGGTGGGGGTACATGTGGGTGGTGCAGTTGGAGCTGTGGCACAGGTGAGCGGCATGGAGGGGCTGTGACCTCCTGCCTGCATCAAGATCCTAATGGAAGTAGGGAAGGTTTAGGACAGGTACCAGGAGTGAAGGGACACAGGCAATAAGAAGAGTTCCAGCTTCAGGGACTTCTCCAGTGTTCCCTTTGTTTTGCTTAAAGATTTATGTATTTATCTGAGAGTTCCAGAGAGAAAGGTGGAGAGAGCTGATTCATCATCCAGATGGCTGCAACAGCCTGGGCTTGGCCTGGCTGCAGTCAGGAGCCAGGTGCTTTGTCTGGGTCTCCCACAGGGGTGGCAGGGTCCCAAATCTTGGCCATCTCCCGCTGCTTTTCCCAGGCCAATAGCCAGGAGCTGGATTGGAAGTGGAGCAGCCAGGACACTAACCGGTATCCATATGGGATGCTGGCATGTCAGGCAGGGGCTTTACCTACTAAGCCAGCCCCTTTAGGATTCTTTTGATCTTAAGCCCTCTGGCCTACCAGCTAGTTCAGAAAAAAGCCTAGCAATTCAGGCCAGTGCTGTAGCACAGCGAGTAAAGCTGCCGCCTGTAGTGCCATCATCCCATATGGGCACCGGTTCTAGTCCTGGCTGCTCCTCTTCCGGATCCAGCTCTGTGGGAAGGCAGTGGAGGATTGCCCAAATCCTTGGGCCCTGCACTCGAGTGGGAGACCTGGAGAAAGCTCCTGACTCCGGATCAGCGCAGCCCCGGCTGTTGTGGCCATCTGGGGAGTGAACCAGCAGATGGAAGACTTCTCCCTCTTTCTCTACCTCTCTATAACTGTATTTTTAAAAAATCTTTTAAAAAAAAAAAGAGCCAGACAGCAAATAATCAAGGTATTTACTTCGGAAGCATTGCAATGGGAGATTCGTATGCCAGAGTAAAGGATGAGCATGTGCAAAGAGCTTGAGGCAAGGGGAAACTGAAAAGCAAAATGGAGGAAGATGTACAAGATGTTTTGGAACAATTCTAGCCCGAGTGGTCAATAGGAAGAATGACACTGGTGCTCGGCTGAGTAGAGTTGTTGGGCAGAAGTGTTTGCCAAGGTACTTTTTGTAAAATGTAGAGTAGCCTTGTGGTTCTGACAGAGTGTTTTGTGCTAGTCATGCTTAGGCAAATACACTATCCTGCGCCCATGCTGGATGCCAGCGTTGCAGAAGGCAGCTTAACCTGTTGTGCCACAACACTGCCCCCTTCTGTTATGTTTCTTATTTGCTAATTACAATTATCTTTTTAACGTTTTTTTTTTTTTTACTGGAATCTAATGGACTTTTGAGATGGTATAATTAGATAGAGCTGTTTAATCTTCCAATCGCCCCAAAACTCCCTTCTTTTCCTTCTTCCTATAGTACTCTATTTTAAAGTTCTATTCATGAATGTTACTTAGACTATCAACTCTTACTTTTTCTCCAGGAAAAGTACCTTCATTTCACCCCCCTTTTCTTTTTTTCCAAAAGATTGATTTATTTATTTGAAAGTCAGATTTAGAGAGAATGAGAGAGAGAGAGAGAGAGAGAGAGAAATCTTCCACCTGCCAGTTTACTCCCCAAATAGCCACAATGGCAGGGGCTGGGCCAGCCAGAAGCCAAGAGCCCCGGGCTGCTTCCAGGTCTCCCACGTGGGTGCAGGGGTCCAAGGACTTGGGCCATCTTCTACTGCTTTCCCAGGCACATTAGCAGGGAGCTGGATCAGAAGGGGAGCAGCTGGGTCTCCATCTGGCGCCATATGGGATGCCGGTGTTGCAGCTTTTCCAGCTATGCCACAACATTGGCCCTTTTTCCTTTCAAAAGAGAGTTTCACTAGATGGTGTACTCCTCTGTTGACTGTTGCTCTCATCTCTTGAAACATGCTATACAGGTTGAGCAGCCCTAACCTGAAATCGGAAATGTTCCAGATCCAGAACTGATTGAGCACATGACATCCTAAGTGGGAAACTCCACACCTGGTGCTATCTAACACATGGCAGTGAAAATGCCAACCAACCACGACACATATACAATGCCTTCCCTTGGCCAATAGCGTGATGCAGTGGTTCAGCTGCATCGCAGAGCACTGGTTGAAGTCCTGGCTGCTCCCCTTCTGATCCAGCTCCCTGCTAATTCATCTGGGAAGGCAGCAGAAGATGGCCCTGCCACTCAGCATGAGAGCCCAGATGAAGTTCCAGGCTGCGAGCCTCAGCCTGGGCCAGCCAGGATATTGTGGCCATTTGGGGAGTGAACCAAAGTTTTAAAACTTGCCTTCAGGCCATGGTATAAGGTCTATAGGAAACAAGTTTTGTGTTTACACTTGGGTCTGAGCCCAAGAGATTACACTGTAGAAGTTCAGAAAGTGTGGGAGATGTGTGTTAGGAAGACCACACGTGGATTTCAAACTTTTTTTTTTTTTAATTTATTCATTTATTTATTGGAAAGTCAGAGTTACTGAGAGAGAGAGAGAGAGAGAGAGAGAGAGAGAGAGAGAGAGAGAGAGAAGCTGGTGTCCATACGGGATGCTGGCACTGCAGGCGCTGGCCCACTAAATGTGTTTTAGTCCTGTGGTGCCTCTTGGTGTCCACCCTCCTTCACTTGATCTGCATCTTTCCTCTGTTTCTCGGTAAGGCTTGCCACAATTCTTACTATTTTATTTTTTAAATAAACAATTTTTAGAATAGTTTTACATTTTCAGAAAAATTGCAAAAAGATACTGGGAATACCCTCCCATTTACTCGACACTCAGCTTTCCCTATAATTACCTTTTGATATGACTGTTACAATTGATGATTCAATAGTTAGAACTTGGCACGGTGCTGTGGTATAGCGAATAAGCGCGGCCTACAGTGCCGGCATCCCATATGGGCACTGGTTCCAGTCCTGGCTGCTCCACTTCTGATCCAGCTCTCTGCTATGGCCTGGGAAAGCAGTGGAAGATGGCCCAGACACTTGGACCCCTGCACTCACGTGGGAGACCCAGAAGAAACTCTTGGCTCCTGGCTTGGCATTGGTGCAGCTCTGGGCACTGTGGCCATCTGGGGAGTAAACCAGTGGATGGAAGACCTCTCTCTCTCTGCCTCTATGTAACTCTGCCTTTCAAATAAACAAAATAAACCTTTAAAAAATGGTAAAAGAGAAATGTTTAAAAATAGTTACAGTATTAATTAGTTACTAGTATGCTTTATTCTACTTCCTTTTCTGATTAGTTTTACTAAAGTTTTTTTTGGCTCTAGAATCCTAAGATACCACATTGCATTTAGTCATCACGTCTCCTTAGGCAACTCTTGGCTGTGAAAGATTCTCAAACATCCCTTGCTTTTGATGATCTTGATAGTTTTAAGAATTGTTAAGTGTGTTATAAGATGCCCTCTAGTGGAATTTGCATACATATCTCTCATGATTAATTTCAGCTATGAGTTTTAAGGAAGATCACACAAGTGCCACCTTCATCACATCATACCAATTCTTATTTGAAAGGAAGAATGACAGAAGTGGAAAGGTAGGAAAACAGAGAGTAGGAGTGGAAAAAAAAATCTACCTTCAGTCAGCTGGTTCACTCTCCAAAAGCCTACAGTAGCCAGGGCTGGGCCAACCCAAAGCCAGGAACCAGGAACTCCATCCAGGTCTCCCATGTGGGTGGCAGGGACCCAAGTAACTTAAGCTATCATCTGCTACATCCCAGGAACACTGGCAGGGAAGCTGGACAGGAAGCAGAGACAAGACCCAGTCCCAGGCACTCCAGTACGGGATGCAGGTATCCCAGCCTTGGCATAGCCCACTGCACCATGCCTCCCCTAATTGACTTGACTTTTAATGTTGACCTTGATCATCTGGCTGAGGCAATCCTTGTCAGGTTTTTATGTGACAAACTTAAATCTCTCTCCCCTCTCCATGGTGTGTTCTTTCGAAGGAAGTCACAATGTACTGCTTATACCTAATGATGAAACCAGGAGGTATGCTCCACCTCCCTGGGACAGAGTATCTACATGCATCATTTGGAATTCTTCTGTATGGAAAACCGGTCTGTTCTCCCTCATTTATATGATTTTATACACACACACATAAAAATCTCACTATGGACTCACATCTTTCTAATCTTTTCTCAGACATCAGCTTTTGGTTTTGTTCTGTTTTGTTTTCCTTTTCCCCTTGGCTTCTGCTCTAACATTTTCTTTCTTTTTCAGTTTTGCTTTAGTGTTATTCTTTTTTCTGTAATTGTTGGAGTTGAGAGCTGACCTGTGTTCCCATTCTTCCAGCTGAGAGGTGCAGAACAGTTTCACTCCCCACCCCATCCACTCGGTCAGGCCCCTCTGGTGCCCATTTAGCAGTCTCATCTGCGCGTTCAGACTTCCAACCCCGTGTGTCTGCTACTCCTGACCTTCCTCTCCTATGAGGATTGGTTCCATTCCCTTGTGTCCTAAATTTGCCACTCTCAATGTTCTAGGGCTTGTTTGCCATAGAAAGACAGCGTGACTTTTTATTTTTCTTTTCAAGTCTGGGCAAGAGGCCTACAAGCCCTGTCAAGCACTTCATTGACCCTGCTGATGTGGCCTCTTTCATGCCATGATTTATTTTCCATTATTTTAAAGGTAATTGTGGCATTTCCAACTATGGCCAGCTCCTAATTCCAGGAACTATTCTCAGTGTTAGCCACCAGATGGAGCTCAGTCTGACCTTAGTTCCATTCCCAGCTAGTTGTTTCATTTTTCATTTTAATCAGCATGTAATCAATGCACATATTTATGGGATATAGTGTGATACTTCAACATCTGCATACAATATGCACTGATCAAATCGGGTAATTAGGATATCCATCTCCTTATCATGTCTTCGGAGTTTCTGAGCTCCTCTTAGTTCTTCATAAAATATCATAGATGGGCCAGTGCCGCGGCTCAATAGGCTAATCTTCCGCCTTGCGACGCCGGCACACTAGGTTCTAGTCCCTGTCGGGGTGCCGGATTCTGTCCTGGTTGCCCCTCTTCCAGGCCATCTATCTGCGGTGGCCCGGGAGTGCAGTGGACGATGGCCCAAGTGCTTGGGCCCTGCACCCCATGGGAGACCAGGAGAAGTACCTGGCTCCTGCCATCGGATCAGTGCAGTGCGCCAGCCGCAGTGCGCTGGCAGCGGCGGCCATTGGAGGGTGAACCAACGGCAAAGGAAGACCTTTCTCTCTGTCTCTTTCACTGTCCACGCTGCCTGTAAAAAAAATATATATATATACATATATATATATATATCATAGGTATTGTGAAGTATAGTCACCTTACTATACCTACGAACAGAATTCTTCCTACAAAACTATTTTGGTATCAGCCAGTTTTTTTAAAAACTTTTATTTAATAAATATAAATTTCCAAAGTACAATTTTGAATTATAGCAGCTTGTCCCCCCATAACCTCCCTCCCACCCGCAACCATCCCATCTCCCACTCCCTCTCCTATCCCATTCTTCATCAAGATTCATTTTCAATTATCTTTAGATACAGAAGATCAACTTGGTATATACTAAGTAAAGATTTCAACAGACTGCACCCACACAGACACACAAAGTATAGAGTACTGTTTGAGTAGTAGTTTTATCATTAATTCACATAGTACAATGCATTAAGGACAGAGATCCTACATGGGGAGTAGGTGTACAGTGACTCCCGTTGTTAACAATTGACACTCTTATTTATGACTTCAGTAATCACCCAAGACTCTTGTCATGAGCTGCCAAGGCAATGGAAGCCTCTTGAGTTCACAAACTCTGGCCTTATTTAGACAGATATCAGCCAGTTTTTTGAGAGAGAAATGGAACATCTTTTTGCCTCAATTTTAAGCTGGTTTCCAAAGTACTTCAAATTTTTAAAACTCACTATAGATAATCCTGTTCAAACAGGGGGAGGGAAAAAACCACTAGGTTTATACACATGGTTCAGCAAAACTGCTTACTCTTCTGAGTAGCCAGTGATAGCTATATCCACTCCCGCCTCACCCCGCAGCCAGACCAGAGGGGAATACATCAGCGATTAAGAGATACTGTTCCCTGCCAGGTCTAAAACTCATTGTTTTCTTCTAAGCTGTAAAGGAAAAATTCAGAATACTGACAGAAATATATCAAAGGAGATTTCCAAACAGATCCTTTACATAGTTCACATCATATTACTAATTATTACCCATACTGATTTCTCAGCTCCTGGTCTATTAAGATTTATTTTATTTATTCACAAGAAAGAGTGACAGATAGGGAGAGAGATCTTGTATCCACTGGTTCACTCCCCAGGTGGCTGCAAACAGCCAGGGCTAGCTAGGTCAGTCTAAAGGCAAGAGTCAGGACCTCCATCCAGTTCTCCAGAGAGGATGGCAGGGACCCAAGCACTTAGACTACTTCTGCTGTGTTCCCATGCACATTAGCAGGGAGCTGGGTTGGAAGCAGAGCAGCTGGAACCAAAACCAGTGTTTATATGGAATGCCCGCATCCCAGGTGGCAGCTTAACCCACTGCACCACAACACCAGCCCTCTTCAAACAACAACAACAAAGTATTTATTTATTTATTTATTTAAAATTCAGAGTTTCAGAGAGAGGGAGAGACAGAAACAGGGATAGAAAGATGTTCCATCTGCTGGTTCACTCCCTAAATGGCTACAATGGCCAGGATTGGGCCAGGCCCAAGTCCAGAACCTAAAACTCCAGCTAGGTTTCCCATGTGGGTGCAGGGTCCCAAGGACTTCTGCTTTCCCAGGTGCATTAGTAGGGACCTGGATAGGAAGTGGAACAGCTGGGACATGAACCAGTGTCCTTAGGAGATGCTGGCCTTGCAAGCTATGGCTTAACCCACTGTGCCAAAACACCAGCCCCGAAAAAATCTTTAACATTTAAGAGAATCTACCATACTAGTCTTGTGATTTTACAAATGTTATTCAATATACATAATGATTAACAAATCTTCGCAGGGGTGGACATGCGGCACAGCAGTTAAAATCCCACTTGGAATGCCTTGGGTCGAGTCCCACTGCTGCTTCCAATCCAGCTTCCTGCTCATGTATATGCTGGGAAGTAGCAGATGATGCCAAGTGCTCAGGTGCCTGTACCCCAACATTGAGTTCCAGACTCCTGGCTTTAGACTGGTCTTTGTTGTCTCTTTGCCTTTTAATTTATATATAAATTATATATTTGATATATATTTTATATAAAATGTATTAAAATATTTATTTTAATTTGAGCAAATTCTCTAAGTTTTGGTTTATTAGGCAAGAAAGTTAATATACAAGTACTAAAATGCTTTTTACTTATGAAATGCAATCAGTAGTCATAGAATGGGGGCCTGGTAAGCTGCTGCCTGCCACGTGGGCATCCCACATAGGCACTGGTTGGAGTCCATGCTACTCCACTTCCGATCTAGCTCCCTGCTAATGCGCCTGGAAAAACAGAAGATGGTTCAAGTGCTTGAGCCCCTGCACCCACGTAGGAGATCCAGCCGTTGTTCCAGGCCCCTGGGTTCAGCCTGGCCTTGGCCTGGCCATTGCAGCCATTTGAGGAGTGACCAGGGGATGGAAACTATCTGGCACTCTGCCATACAAATAAAAAATAATTTTTTTAAAGTCATAGATGAATGAGTGACAGAGAGAGAGAGAGAGACAGAGTGAGAGGGCTTCCATCTATTGGTTCACTCCCCAAATGGCTGCAACTGCTGGAGCTATGCTGATCCAAAGCCAGGATTTAGGACTTGGGCCATGTCCACTGCTTTCCCAGGCCATAGCAGAGAGCTGGATTGGAAATGGAGCAACCGGGATTCGAACTGGTGCCCATATGGGATGCCAGTATTGCAGCTGGCAACTTTGCTTGCTACACCGCAGTGCCAGCCCCTGGGTTCAGTTTAACTCTTCCACTATGTGGAAATATTGTCAGATAACATAGACAAGGGGCTAAGTCCCCCTAGATGATTCTACTTCATATGACAATTAGCTTGTCAGCAATACTTCTGATTAATCAGCTATGTATTGGCCGGCGCCATGGCTCACTAGGCTAATCCTCTGCCTTGCGGCGCCGGCACACCAGGTTCTAGTCCCGGTCGGGGCACCGGATTCTGTCCCGTTTGCCCCTCTTCCAGTCCAGCTCTCTGCTGTGGCCTGGGAGTGCAGTGGAGGATGCCCAAGTGCTTGGGCCCTGCACCCCCATGGCAGACTGGGAGAAGCACCTGGCTCCCACCTTCGGATCAGCACAGCCCGCCGGCCGCAGGGGCCATTGGAGGGTGAACCAATTGTAAAGGAAGACCTTTCTGTCTGTCTGTCTCTCTCTCTCTGTCCACTCTGCCTGTGAAAAATTTAAAAAAAAAAATCAGCTATGTATCAGTGTTCCCATGGCCCCTCGTAGGATTCAATTCATTCAATACAGCGGCTTACAGAAGTCAGGGAACCACTGCTCTTATATTCATCAGTTTACATAAAGAATATTAGGAAGGACCCAGGCGAAGAGCTGCATTGGGCCAGGCCATGTGGGAAGGACCAAGTCACTCTGCAGGAAGCTCCATGTGCTCAGCTATCCAGAGTCTCCCCAACCCAGTCACTTTGTTAATAGAAGTTTAATTATCATCAGTCAGCTTGATCCTCTTATCCTCCAGTGCCTTCTACTTCCCAGAGGCTGGGGGATGGCCCAGAGTCCCAACCTTCTAATCCTTTCCCGTGATCAGTACCCAATCTGAAGTTGCCTGGGACTCAGGTAACACCCGTAGTACACAGGACAGTTATCATCATTTTTGTTTCACGGATTTCAGGAGCTTCTTTAAGTGAGAAAATGAGATGAACACCAAATACGCATTTTACAGCAAGAGTCTTTGGCCTCTCTGGCTTCAGCATCTTTTGACTTCTCCAAGCTCCTTGTTTTCGTCCCGCGACTGTCCCTGTTCCCACAGAGTCCATCTTTAGCCTCTTGCCTCTTCTGTGAAGTTTCCCGCTTTTCCCGTTGGTCTTGCCCACGCCTTCCACTGGTACTGCAGCTGGTCCTGCCCAGGGAGCACCTTCAGCCCTGACTTCCTTCCTGAGTCGGCCTAAGGCACCCCCCTTCCCTCACCGCAGATTCACATCACCCCCAGATGCCCGAGAGTGAAGGACCAGGTCTGGCTGTCTGATCTGTCCGATGTCTACCAGGTTGCCTGGCTGCTCCTTCACCAAGCACTGCTGTCTCCAAATGGACCCCTCTTGCTGCTTTCCCTTTCTTCCCACTGTTTGTATGGAAACACCAGAGAACACTGGGGCTCCACGTGGGGTTCCCTCTTTACCCAGAGCAGCCTGAACATGCTTCCAGTCTGACAGCGGCACTCTTGGTAGGTAAAGGTCGTCTGCTTTCTCTTGTCTTCCCTGCGCTGAGTTTCCCGAGTCAGCACAAGCTACCCAGACCTCAGCATCCGGCCTGCCCAAGGGAAGCCCTTCCTGGGCTGGATCAAGACCCAAAGGAAAAAGGACAGCACGTCAAAGGCACTGCGTGACACGGCTGCTTTATTGGCTAACTCAGGGTGTAACAGCGGCAGACCAGGCCCCCTGGTCTACAGACACAAACATCTTCACCAAGGGCAAGGCCAAGACGTCCCCTCTCATCTCAGCTTTGCAAGGATGAGCAGTCCTTTATGTTGGATAGCTTGAAATTCCATAGACCCAGGAACAACGAAGCACCTGGAAAGGCGAAGCCACAAGATCCTCAAGGGAAGTGGTCCCACTCGTGCTCACGGCCTTCGGGAGAGGTCTGGTGCTCCGCCTCGATCTTACGAATGTCCTCCTTGGTCAGCGGTTCACTGCGCACATGCTGCAGCATCTGAAGGCCTGTGACGGGAGTGCCCAGAGGGGGTGAGGCAGGGCCCGTAACTGGGAACCCAGAGCAGCCCAGAACCCACCCGAGGACATCGCAGGGCTGGATGTCACCCCAACTCAGGCCTTCCCAGGTGTCTCATTCCCACCTCCCCACCGCCTTCTCCTCCCTGACTGACTGCTGGCCCCAGAATCGGCAACGGTTCCTGCCCCCTGCTTTCCCAGGGACTCAGGCAATTCTCCCACAGATTTGAAAAATACCCAGCGCTGTCAGGACCTGACTATGAAGCCGTCAGCCACAATTCCAGCAGGCAGACCTACCTTCGGCCTGAAGGTCAGGATGGTCGATCCTGAGGCAACTCATCATGTACATCAGCCATCGTTGTGCCCTAACAGGTCCGGTGATGATGATGCGAGTGTAGCTGCAGGCCAGAAAGTACCTGTCCAGTTGAATGAGGGTGTTACTGTGCTCCTCGATGCACCGGAGGTACTTGTCATCTTGGCCTGTGAGCAGGAGAGGCAGGGTCAGGACATGTGAACCACCAGCCCTTGGGGGATGGAGAGGTGACCTTGGAGGTGGGAAGCTGGGACAGTCGGGAGTCAGAGGATGAAGAAGGCTGGGAACCCTGGGAGGGCTGGGAAGGAGGTGCAGACAAGGGCTACCTACCGAATATTTGCTCCACTTCTTCATCTTCAACGAGAAGGTTCACTGGGTCCTCAAAGTTCGCAGGTACCGTCCACCACGGCGTCACGATGGGAGCGCTCTGTCCCGGGCCCTGCATTGCTCCTACCTACTCAGAACGGAGTAGAAGCAGCCAATGGGTTGAAGCGAAACTTGTCAAAGGGAAGAAGCACCCAGGACCTGTTTTATACAGACAAACACCTCACTCCCTTGACCCGCCCTAGGGAGGGTATCCAATGGCCAGAGCTCCTCTCCAAAAATCCTATCAAGTGATGTACTCTTGGCTTAGTCCTTTCACAGGCAACCAGGTGTTTGCTCAGCACTGCCTTTTCAGACGTCCAGGAAGCAAACATTTTCTTCTCTCTGATTCCTGAGGATTTTGGAGAGCCCCTCTTGGCTTAACGTGAACCAGGCCAGAGGTTGAAAATGGAAGGTGCTGGAGCAAGAAGGGGCTCCCTAGATCAGACAGGTACTGGAAGCCACCAGACAGGCAGCCAAACAAAACTGGGATTATAGTGTGGGCTGCATAAAGAGAAAGTAAATAATACAGGGACATGCCCCTTACTGGAGGGAGAAAAGAGGAGCCGATTTTAGGATTTGTCTGTGTGATTCAAAGGTGTCTGGGGAAGCAGAGCTCAGTTTTAAAGTGGGACAATTTGGCATTGCTCTTAGCAACGTTCATTCAGGAAGTAGGAAGAATAATGTTTTTTTTTTTTTTTTAGATGTGTTTATTGATTTGAAAGGCAGATTTACATACATGGCAGGGGGAAGGGAGGGGAGGAAGAGACAGACATCCATCACTTCATTCCTCAGATGGCTGCAACAGCCAGAGCTGAGCTGATCTGAAGCCAGGAGCCAGGAGCTTCTTCCAGGTCTCCCATGTGGATGCAGGGCCCAAGGACTTGGGCCATCCTCTGCTGCTTTCCCAGGCACATTAGTGCATTGTCAGATCCTATTTTAGTATTTGTGCTGCCCAAGTGAGCACAAGGACCACTGATCCAGATCCCAGAGTTCTCCACTGGGTTCACTGACATTCACACCAATGCTCTCCAGAAACACCACCACAGATACACTCGGAAGTTTACCAGTTCTCTATGCATCCCTCAGTCTTTTCCATTCAACAACTTCAGACATCTCAATGCATTGTGGCAAGAATGTTAAAACCAGTCTTTGGTTTCTCAGGGCCAAACTTGGATCGAACTTGTCAAGGTTCAAAATAGAAGCACTTGGGTCCTGTGTAGTGGGTAAAGCTGCCACCTGTAGAGCCTGAATCCCATGTGGGCGCTGGTTCAAGTCCCGGCTGCTCCACTTCTGATCCAGCTCTCTGTTATGGCCTGGGAAAGCAGTAGAAGATGGCCCAAGTCCTTGGGTCTGTGCACCCACATGGGAGACCCAGAAGAAGCTCTTGGCTCCTGGCTTCAGATCAGCTCAGCTCTAGCCATCGTACCGTTTAGCAAGTGAACCACAGATGGAAGACATTCTCTCTCTCTCTCCCTCTCTCTCTCTCTACCTTCCTTCCTCCCTCCCTTTACTTCTCTGTAAGTCTCTTTCAAATAAAAAGAAAATAAGAGACACTTGTGTCAATTCTGACAATAAACAAATCAACTTGGGACATTATGAGGAAGAGTGCTTAGGCATGATTGTCTAATCACAAATACCACAAAACACTCTGCTGGCACCACAACTCACACAAAGGTCACTGCAACAGTTCACAGAATTGGCCTTTGCAAACTTTCTGCCCAGCGATTCTCTGCTCAGCCCCACTCCACTGTTACCCTTCGTATTAACCAATGGGGCTAGGACTGTTCCAAAGATTGTTCCAACACATCTACATCCTCCTCCAGTTTGCTTTTCAAAGTTTCCCCTGGCCCCAACCACTTTGCATATGCTCATCAATGACTCTGGCACACATCAATGACTGCATTGCAATGCTTCTTAGTCCCAAGCAGATATCATTATTCTTTGGAGATTCATTCATTCTCTCTCTCTGAGAGATAGCTGAGTTTTGATAGAGCTGAAAGTCAAGATGAGTATTATGAGGAAAATTCAGTTCCAGAATGACCAGAGAGGAAAAACTGCCTCTTGAAGTGTTGGAAAGAGATTTTTGGGGGCTGGTGCTGTGGTGCAGTGGGTTAACGCCCTGGCCTGAAGCGCCGGCATCCCATATGGGCGCTGGTTCGAGACCTTGCTGTTCCACTTCTTATCTAGCTCTCTGCTGTGGCCTGAGGAAGCAGAGGAAGGTGGTCCAAGTCCTTGGGCCCCTGTACCCATGTGGGAGACCCAGAAAAAGCGCCTGTCTTCGGATCGGCGCATCTCTGGCTGTTGCAGCCAACTGGGGAGTGAACCATCAGGTGGAGGACCTCTGTCTCTCACTGTCTCTCTCTGCCTCTCCTCTCTCTGTGTAACTCTGAATTTCAAGTAAAATAAATAAATCTTAAAAAAAATCAGTTGGAGGGTGAAATGTCATCAATTGATGCAATTGAAAGTGATCATTTCCTGAGAAAAATGCGCAGGAGTTTTCTCTTCGCTCTGGTGGCAGAGAAATGCAATAGAAGATGAAGAAAGAAAATGAAAATTGCTGAATCTTTTTTTCTTTTTTTTATTTGACAGGTAGAGTTACAGACAGTGAGAGAGAGAGAGAGAGAGAGAGAGAGAGAGAGAGAGAGAGACAGGTCTTCCTTCTATTGGTTCACTCCCCAAATGGCCCCCAAGGCCGGTGCTATACCAGTCCGAAGCCAGGAGCCAGGTGCTTCCTCCTGGTCTCCAATGCGGGTTCAGGGCCCAAGCACTTGGGCCATCCTCCACTGCACTCCTGGGGCATAGCAGAGAGCTGGACTGGAAGAGGAGCAACCGGGACTAGAACCCGTGTCCATATGGGATGCCGGTGCTACAGGCGGAGGATTAGCCAAGTGAGTCATGGCGCCGTTGTGGCCATCTGAGTAGTGAACCAGCAGATGGAAGACCTCTCTCTCTGTCTCTGCCTCTCTGTAACTCTGTATAATAATCAAGGTATTTACTTCGGAAGCATTGCAATGGGAGATTTGTATGCCAGAGTAAACGATGAGCATGTGCAAAGAGCTTGAAGCAAGGGGAAACTGAAAAGCAAAATGGAGGAAGATGTAAAAGATGTTTTGGAACCATTCTAGCCCGAGTGGTCAATAAGAAGAATAACATTGGTGCTCGGCTGAGTAGAGAGTTGTTGGGCAGAAGTGTTTGCCAAGGTACTTTTTGTAAAATGTCAGAGTAGCCTTGTGGTTCTGACAGAGTGTTTTGTGCTAGTCATGCTTAGGCAAATACACTATCCTGCGCCCACACTGGATGGCAGCATTGCAGAAGGCAGCTTAACCTGTTGTGCCACAACACTGCCCCCTTCTGTTATGTTTCTTATTTGCTAATTACAATTATCTTTTTAACTTTTTTTTTTTTTTTACTGGAATCTAATGGACTTTTGAGATGGTATAATTAGATAGAGCTGTTTAATCTTCCAATCGCCCCAAAACTCCCTTCTTTTCCTTCTTCCTATAGTACTCTATTTTAAAGTTCTACTAATGAATGTTACTTAGACTATCAACTCTTACTTTTTCTCCAGGAAAACTACCTTCATTTCACCCACCTTTTTTTTTTTTTTCCAAAAGATTGACTTATTTATTTGAAAGCCAGATTAGAGAGAAGGGGAGAGAGAGAGTGAGAGAGAGAGAGAGAGAGAGAAATCTTCCACCTGCCAGTTTACTCCCCAAATAGCCACAATGGCAGGGGCTGGGCCAGCCAGAAGCCAAGAGCCCCGGGCTGCTTCCAGGTCTCCCACGTGGGTGCAGGGGTCCAAGGACTTGGGCCATCTTCTACTGCTTTCCCAGGCACATTAGCAGGGAGCTGGATCAGAAGGGGAGCAGCTGGGTCTCCATCTGGCGCCATATGGGATGCCGGTGTTGCAGCTTTTCCAGCTATGCCACAACATTGGCCCTTTTTCCTTTCAAAAGAGAGTTTCACTAGATGGTGTACTCCTCTGTTGACTGTTGCTCTCATCTCTTGAAACATGCTATACAGGTTGAGCAGCCCTAACCTGAAATCGGAAATGTTCCAGATCCAGAACTGATTGAGCGCATGACATCCTAAGTGGGAAACTCCACACCTGGTGCTATCTAACACATGGCAGTCACAATGCCAGCCAACCACGACACATATATAATGCCTTCCCTTGGCCAATAGCGTGATGCAGTGGTTCAGCTGCATCGCAGAGCACTGGTTGAAGTCCTGGCTGCTCCCCTTCTGATCCAGCTCCCTGCTAATTCATCTGGGAAGGCAGCAGAAGATGGCCCTGCCACTCAGCATGGGAGCCCAGATGGAATTCCAGGCTCCCAGCCTCGGCCTGGTCCAGCCAGGATATTGTGGCCATTTGGGGAGTGAACCAAAGTTTTAAAACTTGCCTTCAGGCCATGGTACAAGGTATATAGGAAACAAGTTTTGTGTTTACACTTGGGTCTGAGCCCAAGAGATTACACTGTAGAAGTTTTCAGAAAGTGTGGGAGATGTGTGTTAGGAAGACCACACGTGGATTTCAAACTTTTTTTTTTAAGATTTATTCATTTATTTATTGGAAAGTCAGAGTTACTGAGAGAGAGAGAGAGAGAGAGAGAAGCTGGTGTCCATACGGGATGCTGGCACTGCAGGCGCTGGCCCACTAAATGTGTTTTAGTCCTGTGGTGCCTCTTGGTGTCCACCCTCCTTCACTTGATCTGCATCTTTCCTCTGTTTCTCGGTAAGGCTTGCCACAATTCTTACTATTTTATTTTTTAAATAAACAATTTTTAGAATAGTTTTACATTTTCAGAAAAATTGCAAAAAGATACTGGGAATACCCTCCCATTTACTCGACACTCAGCTTTCCTTATAATTACCTTGTGATATGACTGTTACAATTGGTGATTCAATAGTTAGAACTTGGCACGGTGCTGTGGTATAGCGAATAAGCGCGGCCTACAGTGCCGGCATCGCATATGGGCACTGGTTCCAGTCCTGGCTGCTCCACTTCTGATCCAGCTCTCTGCTATGGCCTGGGAAAGCAGTGGAAGATGGCCCAGACACTTGGACCCCTGCACTCACGTGGGAGACCCAGAAGAAACTCTTGGCTTCTGGCTTGGCATTGGTGCAGCTCTGGGCACTGTGGCCATCTGGGGAGTAAACCAGTGGATGGAAGACCTCTCTCTCTCTCTCTGCCTCTATGTACCCTGCCTTTCAAATAAACAAAATAAACCTTTAAAAAATGGTAAAAGAGAAATGTTTAAAAATAGTTACAGTATTAATTAGTTAATAGTATGCTTTATTCTACTTCCTTATTCTGATTAGTTTTACTAAAGTTTTTTTTGGCTCTAGAATCCTAAGATACCACATTGCATTTAGTCATCACGTCTCCTTAGGCAACTCTTGGCTGTGAAAGATTCTCAAACATCGCTTGCTTTTGATGATCTTGATAGTTTTAAGAATTGTTAAGTGTGTTATAAGATGCCCTCTAGTGGAATTTGCATGACATTTCTCTCATGATTAATTTCAGCTATGAGTTTTAAGGAAGATCACACAAGTGCCACCTTCATCACATCATATCAATTCTTATTTGAAAGGAAGAATGACAGAAGTGGAAAGGTAGGAAAACAGAGAGTAGGAGTGGAAAAAAAAATCTACCTTCAGTCAGCTGGTTCACTCTCCAAAAGCCTACAGTAGCCAGGGCTGGGCCAACCCAAAGCCAGGAACCAGGAACTCCATCCAGGTCTCCCATGTGGGTGGCAGGGACCCAAGTAACTTAAGCCATCATCTGCTACATCCCAGGAACACTGGCAGGGAAGCTGGACGGGAAGCAGAGACAAGACCCAGTCCCAGGCACTCCAGTACGGGATGCAGGTATCCCAGCCTTGGCATAGCCCACTGCACCATGCCTCCCCTAATTGACTTGACTTTTAATGTTGACCTTGATCATCTGGCTGAGGCAATCCTTGTCAGGTTTTTATGTGACAAACTTAAATCTCTCTCCCCTCTCCATGGTGTGTTCTTTCGAAAGAAGTCACAGTGTACAGCTTGTACCTAATGATGAAACCAGGAGGTATGCTCCAACTCCCTGGGGACAGAGTATCTACATGCATCATTTGGAATTCTTCTGTATGGAAAACCGGTCTGTTCTCCCTCATTTATATGATTTTATACACACACACATAAAAATCTCACTATGGACTCACATCTTTCTAATCTTTTCTCAGACATCAGCTTTTGGTTTTGTTCTGTTTTGTTTTCCTTTTCCCCTTGGCTTCTGCTCTAACATTTTCTTTCTTTTTCAGTTTTGCTTTAGTGTTATTCTTTTTTCTGTAATTGTTGGAGTTGAGAGCTGACCTGTGTTCCCATTCTTCCCGCTGAGAGGTGCAGAACAGGTTCACTCCCCACCCCATCCACTCGGTCAGGCCCCTCTGGTGCCCATTTAGCAGTCTCATCTGTGCATTCAGACTTCCAACCCTGTGTGTCTGCTACTCCTGACCTTCCTCTCCTATGAGGATTGGTTCCATTCCCTTGTGTCCTAAATTTGCCACTCTCAATGTTCTAGGGCTTGTTTGCCATAGAAAGACAGCGTGACTTTTTATTTTTCTTTTCAAGTCTGGGCAAGAGGCCTACAAGCCCTGTCAAGCACTACATTGACCCTGCTGATGTGACCTCTTTCATGCCATGATTTATTTTCCATTATTTTAAAGGTAATTGTGGCATTTCCAACTATGGCCAGCTCCTAATTCCAGGAACTATTCTCAGTGTTAGCCACCAGATGGAGCTCAGTCTGACCTTAGTTCCATTCCCAGCTGGTTGTTTCATTTTTCATTTTAATCAGCATGTAATCAATGCACATATTTATGGGATATAGTGTGATACTTCAACATCTGCATACAATATGCACTGATCAAATCGGGTAATTAGGATATCCATCTCCTTATCATGTCTTCGGAGTTTCTGAGCTCCTCTTAGTTCTTCATAAAATATCATAGATGGGCCAGTGCCGCGGCTCAATAGGCTAATCTTCCGCCTTGCGACGCCGGCACACTAGGTTCTAGTCCCTGTCGGGGTGCCGGATTCTGTCCTGGTTGCCCCTCTTCCAGGCCATCTATCTGCGGTGGCCCAGGAGTGCAGTGGACGATGGCCCAAGTGCTTGGGCCCTGCACCCCATGGGAGACCAGGAGAAGTACCTGGCTCCTGCCATCGGATCAGTGCAGTGCGCCAGCCGCAGCGCGCTGGCAGCGGCGGCCATTGGAGGGTGAACCAATGGCAAAGGAAGACCTTTCTCTCTGTCTCTTTCACTGTCCACCCTGCCTGTAAAAAAAAAATATATACATATATATATATCATAGGTATTGTGAAATATAGTCACCTTACTATACCTACGAACAGAATTCTTCCTACAAAACTATTTTGGTATCAGCCAGTTTTTTTTAAAACTTTTATTTAATAAATATAAATTTCCAAAGTACAATTATGAATTATAGCAGCTTGTCCCCCCATAACCTCCCTCCCACCCGCAACCATCCCATCTCCCACTCCCTCTCCTATCCCATTCTTCATCAAGATTCATTTTCAATTATCTTTAGATACAGAAGATCAACTTGGTATATACTAAGTAAAGATTTCAACAGACTGCACCCACACAGACACACAAAGTATAGAGTACTGTTTGAGTAGTAGTTTTATCATTAATTCACATAGTACAATGCATTAAGGACAGAGATCCTACATGGGGAGTAGATGTACAGTGACTCCCGTTGTTAACAATTGACACTATTATTTATGACTTCAGTAATCACCCAAGACTCTTGTCATGAGCTGCCAAGGCAATGGAAGCCTCTTGAGTTCACAAACTCTGGCCTTATTTAGACAGATATCAGCCAGTTTTTTGAGAGAGAAATGGAACATCTTTTTGCCTCAATTTTTAAGCTGGTTTCCAAAGTACTTCAAATTTTTAAAACTCACTATAGATAATCCTGTTCAAACAGGGGGAGGGAAAAAACCACTAGGTTTATACACATGGTTCAGCAAAACTGCTTACTCTTCTGAGTAGCCAGTGATAGCTATATCCACTCCCGCCTCACCCCGCAGCCAGACCAGAGGGGAATACATCAGCGATTAAGAGATACTGTTCCCTGCCTGGTCTTAACTCATTGTTTTCTTCTAAGCTGTAAAGGAAAATTCAGAATACTGACAGAAATATATCAAAGGAGATTTCCAAACAGATCCTTTACATAGTTCACATCATATTACTAATTATTACCCATACTGATTTCTCAGCTCCTGGTCTATTAAGATTTATTTTATTTATTCACAAGAAAGAGTGACAGAGAGGGAGAGAGATCTTGTATCCACTGGTTCACTCCCCAGGTGGCTGCAATGGCTGGGGCTGGTCCAGACTGAAGCCAGGAGCCTGGAACTCCACCTGGGTCTCCCACGTGGGTGCACGGGTCCAGGTGCTTTGGCCTTCTGCTGCTTTCTCAGGCACATTAGCAGGGAGCTGGATCAGAAGTGGAGCAGCCAGGACTTGAACTGGTGCTCTGTTGTGGAACGCCTGTGTAGACTTAACCTGCTGCCTACAACGCCAACTCCTAAGGTCCTGCTCTCGCAGACTTCCTTCCCTGAACAGTGGGAAGGAGAAGCTGATGATGGAGAGGACTGTTCCCTCATTTATAGCTGAGATGACAGGCAGCAGTCACACAATAAACTTTCCACTTAGCAGTTAAACTCTTCCATTTTTTAAGAAAATTCCTAGGTGAGCATGCAGAATTTCTCATGACAAAGAAAGAAATATTTCATTTTTTTTTTTTTAGAAATACTTTACAGACATAAATATTTTGACGAACCAGGTGGTGCTTAACTTTCCACTTGTCCTCCACCCTCCCATTCCCACTGGCTGCAACTTGTCTGAACACTCTTCGAAGCATTGCTCAGCAAAAATCTTGATTTTCTAGGCCTTGTTAGTGCTGTCTTATCAAGCCTGTCTTGGTCTCAGACAAAGGGCAAAAAATCTCACATGATGTGGCGAGCTTTGGCATGTCTCTCTCAACACCCTTCAAGAACGAGCTCCCCGCTATGATGGGAGAACTTGAGGCAGAAAGTATTGAGCAGCTGTCAATTAAGAGAGCTGCCTCTCCAAGGGCATGCCCCTTCCCAAGGCATCCCACATCCAACGCCTGATCCATGTGGAGCTCAAAGGCCTGGAATCCATTTGACAGCTCAGGATGAATTAGTAATATTGTTAAAACCTTCATCACTGGGGAATCTGGATAGTGTACCAATGAGAAGACACACAACAACAGAATTCGGTGGCTATTTCTAAGCTTGTTGACGCATTAATGTAGAACAGGAATTCCAAAACTTTAGAGAGGAAGAACTCCCAAGAGAAAGACCTTTAGACAGTGCACTTGGCAACCCACTACGTGGAAGATGACCCAGGTTAACAGACAGACTCACAGGCAGTGGTGAATGGTATGACTGGCTGGTCAGGAACCCGGAGGAGTCAAGATTACAAGCGTGGCGACAGGCAAGTGTAATAATGCATCTTGGGGCCAGTGCTGTGGTGTAGCGGGGTAAGCTGCCACCTGCAGCACTGGCATCCCATATGGACACTGGTTTGAGCCTCTACTGCTCGACTCTCTGCCTCTCTCTGATTCTCAAATAAATGAAATAAAAAAAATGAATTTCAGACAAGTGATAAATTAAATGCAAAACAATAAAGTCTCTAGCAGACAAATGGGGCCCTTAGATCTCAAGGAAAAAATACATTGATTCAATAGGACACACACACACAAAATCAAGCATGAAAGAACAACTTGTAGATGAAAAGACATTAAAATTTAAAGCACTTCCAAATGATACTATTGAGAAACTGAAAAAGGCAAGCCACAGAACTGAAAGATATTTACAACACATGACGGTATTTCAAAATGATTGTAAGAAAGATTTTTTTTTTTAAAAATTGATGTGTAAGGCAGAGTGACAGAGATATAGGAAGAGATAAGAGATCTTCTATCCACTGGTTTACTCCCCAGGTGGCTGCAAACAGCCAGGGCTAGGTGAGTCTAAAGGCAAGAGTCAGGAACTCCATCCAGTTCTCCAGAGAGGATGGCAGGGACCCAAGCACTTAGACTACTTCTGCTGTGTTCCCATGCACATTAGCAGGGAGCTGGGTTGGAAGCAGAGCAGCTGGAACCAAAACCAGTGTTTATATGGAATGCCCGCATCCCAGGTGGCAGCTTAACCCACTGCACCACAACACCAGCCCTCTTCAAACAACAACAACAAAGTATTTATTTATTTATTTATTTAAAATTCAGAGTTTCAGAGAGAGGGAGAGACAGAAACAGGGATAGAAAGATGTTCCATCTGCTGGTTCACTCCCTAAATGGCTACAATGGCCAGGATTGGGCCAGGCCCAAGTCCAGAACCTAAAACTCCAGCTAGGTTTCCCATGTGGGTGCAGGGTCCCAAGGACTTCTGCTTTCCCAGGTGCATTAGTAGGGACCTGGATAGGAAGTGGAGCAGCTGGGACATGAACCAGTGTCCTTAGGAGATGCTGGCCTTGCAAGCTATGGCTTAACCCACTGTGGCAAAACACCAGCCCCTAAAAAATCTTCAACATTTAAGAGAATCTAGCATACTAGTCTTATGATTTTACAAATGTTATTCAATATACATAATGATTAACAAATCTTCGCAGGGGTGGACATGCGGCACAGCAGTTAAAATCCCACTTGGAATGCCTTGGGTCGAGTCCCACTGCTGCTTCCAATCCAGCTTCCTGCTCATGTATATGCTGGGAAGTAGCAGATGATGCCAAGTGCTCAGGTGCCTGTACCCCAACATTGAGTTCCAGACTCCTGGCTTTAGACTGGTCTTTGTTGTCTCTTTGCCTTTTAATTTATATATAAATTATATATTTGATATATATTTTATATAAAATGTATTAAAATATTTATTTTAATTTGAGCAAATTCTCTAAGTTTTGGTTTATTAGGCAAGAAAGTTAATATACAAGTACTTAAATGCCTTTTACTTAAGAAATGTAATCAGTAGTCATAGAATGGGGGCCTGGTAAGCTGCTGCCTGCTACGTGGGCATCCCACATAGGCACTGGTTGGAGTCCATGCTACTCCACTTCCGATCCAGCTCCCTGCTAATGCGCCTGGAAAAACAGAAGATGGTTCAAGTGCTTGAGCCCCTGCACCCACGTAGGAGATCCAGATGTTGTTCCAGGCTCCTGGGTTCAGCCTGGCCTTGGCCTGGCCATTGCAGCCATTTGAGGAGTGACCAGGGGATGGAAACTATCTGGCACTCTGCCATACAAATAAAAAATAATTTTTTTAAAGTCATAGATGAATGAGTGACAGAGAGAGAGAGAGAGACAGAGTGAGAGGGCTTCCATCTGCTGGTTCACTCCCCAAATGGCTGCAACTGCTGGAGCTATGCTGATCCAAAGCCAGGATTTAGGACTTGGGCCATGTCCACTGCTTTCCCAGGCCATAGCAGAGAGCTGGATTGGAAATGGAGCAACCGGGATTCGAACTGGTGCCCATATGGGATGCCAGTATTGCAGCTGGCAACTTTGCTTGCTACACCGCAGTGCCAGCCCCTGGGTTCAGTTTAACTCTTCCACTATGTGGAAATATTGTCAGATAACATAGACAAGGGGCTAAGTCCCCCTAGATGATTCTACTTCATATGACAATTAGCTTGTCAGCAATACTTCTGATTAATCAGCTATGTATTGGCCGGCGCCATGGCTCACTAGGCTAATCCTCTGCCTTGCGGCGCCGGCACACCAGGTTCTAGTCCCGGTCGGGGCACCGGATTCTGTCCCGTTTGCCCCTCTTCCAGTCCAGCTCTCTGCTGTGGCCTGGGAGTGCAGTGGAGGATGCCCAAGTGCTTGGGCCCTGCACCCCCATGGCAGACTGGGAGAAGCACCTGGCTCCCACCTTCTGATCAGCGCAGCCCGCCGGCCGCAGTGGCCATTGGAGGGTGAACCAATTGTAAAGGAAGACCTTTCTGTCTGTCTGTCTCTCTCTCACTGTCCACTCTGCCTGTGAAAAATTAAAAAAAAAAAATCAGCTATGTATCAGTGTTCCCATGGCCCCTCCTAGGATTCAATTCATTCAATACAGCAGCTTACAGAAATCAGGGAACCACTGTTCTTATATTCATCAGTTTGCATAAAGAATATTAGGAAGGACCCAGGCGAAGAGCTGCATTGGGCCAGGCCATGTGGGAAGGACCAAGTCACTCTGCAGGAAGCTGCATGTGCTCAGCTATCCAGAGTCTCCCGAACCCAGTCACTTTGAGTGTTAATGGAAGTTTCATTCAATCATCCATCAGCGTGATCAACTTATCCTCCAGTGCCTTCTACTTCCCAGAGGCTGGGGGATGGCCCAAAGAGTCCCAACCTTCTAATCCTTTCCCGTGATCAGTACCCAATCTGAAGTTGCCTGGGACTCAGGTAACACCCGTAGTACACATACAGTTATCATTATTTTTGTTTCACGGATTTCAGGAGCTTCTTTAAGTCAGAAAATGAGATGAATACCAAATACGCATTTTACAACAAGAGTCTTTGGCCTCTCTGGCTTCAGCATCTTTTGACTTCTCCAAGCTCCTTGTTTTCGTCCCGCGACTGTCCCTGTTCCCACAGAGTCCATCTTTAGCCTCTTGCCTCTTCTGAGAAGTTTCCCGCTTTTCCCGTTGGTCTCACCCACGCCTTCCACTGGTACTGCAGCTGGTCCTGCCCAGGGAGCACCTTCAGCCCTGACTTCCTTCCTGAGTCGGCCTAAGGCACCCCCTTCCCTCACCACAGATTCACATCACCCCCAGATGCCCGAGAGTGAAGGACCAGGTCTGGCTGTCTGATCTGTCCGATGTCTACCAGGTTGCCTGGCTGCTCCTTCACCAAGCACTGCTGTCTCCAAATGGACCCCTCTTGCTGCTTTCCCTTTCTTCCCACTGTTTGTATGGAAACACCAGAGAACACTGGGGCTCCATGTGGGGTTCCCTCTTTACCCAGAGCAGCCTGAACATGCTTCCAGTCTGAGAGCAGCACTCTTGGTAGGTAAAGGTCATCTGCTTTCTCTTGTCTTCCCTGCGCTGAGTTTCCCGAGTCAGCACAAGCTACCCAGACCTCAGCATCCGGCCTGCCCAAGGGAAGCCCTTCCTGGGCTGGATCAAGACCCAAAGGAAAAAGGACAGCACGTCAAAGGCACTGCGTGACACGGCTGCTTTATTGGCTAACTCAGGGTGTAACAGCGGCAGACCAGGCCCCCTGGTCTAGAGACGCAAACATTTTCACCAAGGGCAACGCCGAGACGTCCCCTCTCATCTCAGCTTTGCAAGGATGAGCAGTCCTTTATGTTGGATAGCTTGAAATTCCATGGACCCAGGAACAACGAGCACCTGGAAAGGCGAAGCCACAAGATCCTCAAGGGAAGTGGTCCCACTCGTGCTCACGGCCTTCGGGAGAGGTCTGGTGCTCCGCCTCGATCTTACGAATGTCCTCCTTGGTCAGCGGTTCACTGCGCACATGCTGCAGCATCTGAAGGCCTGTGACGGGAGTGCCCAGAGGGGGTGAGGCAGGGCCCGTTACTGGGAACCCAGAGCAGGCCAGAACCCACCCGAGGACATCGCAGGGCTGGATGTCACCCCAACTCAGGCCTTCCCAGGTGTCTCATTCCCACCTCCCCACCGCCTTCTCCTCCCTGACTGACTGCTGGCCCCAGAAACGGCGAGGGTTCCTGCCCCGTGCTTTCCCAGGGACTCAGGCAATTCTCCTACAGATATGGACACCACCCAGCGCTGTCAGGACCTGACTATGAAGCCGTCAGCCACAATTCCAGCAGGCAGACCTACCTTCGGCCTGAAGGTCAGGATGGTCGATCCTGAGGCAACTCATCATGTACATCAGCCATCGTTGTGCCCTCACAGGTCTGGTGATGATGATGCGAGTGTAGCTGCAGGCCACATAGTACCTGTCCAGTTGAATGAGGGTGTTACTGTGCTCCTCGATGCACCGGAGGTACTTGTCATCTTGGCCTGTGAGCAGGAGGCGGGGGACAGGACATGTGAATCACCAGCCCTTGGGGGATGGAGAGGTGACCTTGGAGGTGGGAAGCTGGGACAATCGGGAGTCAGAGGATGAAGAAGGCTGGGAACCCTGGGAGGGCTGGGAAGGAGGTGCAGACAAGGGCTACCTACCGAATATTTGCTCCACTTCTTCATCTTCAACGAGAAGGTTCACTGGGTCCTCAAAGTTCGCAGGTACCGTCCACCACGGCGTCACGATGGGAGCGCTCTGTCCTGTGCCCGACATTGCTACTACGGACTCAGAACGGAGTAGAAGCAGCCAATGGGTTGAAACAAAACTTGTCAAAGGGAAGAAGCACCCAGGACCCTTGTTATACAGACAAACACCTCACTCCCTTGACCCGCCCTAGGGAGGGTATCCAATGGCCAGAGCTCCTCTCCAAAAATCCTATCAAGTGATGTATTCTCGGCTTAGTCCTTTCACAGGCAACCAGGTGTTTGCTCAGCACTGCCTTTTCAGACGTCCAGGAAGCAAACATCTTCTTCTCTCTAATTCCTGAGGATTTTGGAGAGCCCCTCTTAGCTTAACGTGAACCAGGCCAGAGGTTGAAAATGGAAGGTGCTGGAGCAAGAAGGGGTTCCCTAGATCAGACAGGTACTGGAAGCCACCAGACAGGCAGCCAAACTAAGCTAGGATTGTAGAGTGCTGCATCAGGAGAGAGTAAATAACACAGGGACGTGCGCCTTACTGGGAGGGAGCAAAGAGGAACCGATTTTAGGATTTGTCTGTGTGATTCCAAGGTGTCTGGGGAAGCAGAGCTCAGTTTTAAAAGGGACAATTTGGCATTGCTCCTAGCAACGTTCATTCAGGAAGTAGGAAGAATACTTTTTTTTTTTTTAAGATGTGTTTATTGATTTGAAAGGCAGATTTACATACATGGTGGGGGGAAGGGAGGGGAGGAAGAGACAGACATCCATCACTTCATTCCTCTGATGGCTGCAACAGCCAGAGCTGAGCTGATCTGAAGCCAGGAGCCAGGAGCTTCTTCCAGGTCTCCCATGTGGATGCAGGGCCCAAGGACTTGGGCCATCCTCTGCTGCACATTAGCGCATTATCAGATCCTATTTTAGTATTTGTGCTGTCGAAGTGAGCACAAGGACCACTGATCCAGATCCCAGAGTTCTCCACTGGGTTCACTGACATTCACACCAATGCTCTCCAGAAACACCACCACAGATACACTCGGAAGTTCACTAGTTCTCTATACATCTCTCAGTCTTTTCCATTCAACAGCTTCAGACATCTCAATCATTTTTGCAAGAATGTTAAAACCAGTCTTTGGTTTCTCAAGGCCATACTTTGGATCGAACTTGTCAAGGTTCAAAATAGAAGCACTTGGGGCCTGTGTAGTGGGTAAAGCTGCCACCTGTAGAGCCTGAATCCCATGTGGGCGCTGGTTCAAGTCCCGGCTGCTCCACTTCTGATCCAGCTCTCTGTTATGGCCTGGGAAAGCAGTAGAAGATGGCCCAAGTCCTTGGGTCTGTGCACCCACATGGAAGACCCAGAAGAAGCTCTTGGCTCCTGGCTTCAGATCAGCTCTGCTCTGTCCATCGTAGCCATTTAGGGAGTGAACCATGGATGGAAGACATTCTCTCTCTCTCTCTCTCTCCCTCCCTTCCTTCCTCCCTCCCTTTACTTCTCTGTAACTCTGTCTTTCAAATAAAAAGAAAATAAGAGGCTCTTGTGTCAATTCTGACAATAAACAAATCAACTTGGGACATTATGAGGAAGAGTGCTTAGGCGTGATTGTCTAATCACAAATACCACAAAACACTCTGCTGGCACCACAACTCACACAAAGGTCACTGCAACAGTTCACAGAATTGGCCTTTGCAGACTTTTCTGCCCAGCGATTCTCTGCTCAGCCCCACTCCACTGTTACCCTTCGTATTAACCAATGGGGCTAGGACTGTTCCAAAGATTGTTCCAACACATCTACATCCTCCTCCAGTTTGCTTTTCAAAGTTTCCCCTGGCCCCAACCACTTTGCATATGCTCATCAATGACTCTGGCACACATCAATGACTGCATTGCAATGCTTCTTAGTCCCAAGCAGATATCATTATTCTTTGGAGATTCATTCATTCTCTCTCTCTGAGAGATAGCTGAGTTTTGATAGAGTTGAAAGTCAAGATGAGTGTTATGAGGAAAATTCAGTTGCAGAATGGCCCAGAGAAGAAAAACTGCCTCTTGAGTGTTGGAAAGAGATTTTTGGGGGCTGGTGCTGTGGTGCAGTGGGTTAACGCCCTGGCCTGAAGCGCCGGCATCCCATATGGGTTTGGGCAATGGTTCGAGACCTGGCTGTTCCACTTCTTATCCAGCTCTCTGCTGTGGCCTGAGGAAGCAGAGGAAGATGGCCCAAGTCCTTGGGCCCCTGCACCCATGTGGGAGACCCAGAAAAAGCTCCTGTCTTCGGATCGGCACAGCTCTGGCTGTTGCAGCCAACTGGGGAGTGAACCATCAGGTGGAGGACCTCTGTCTCTCTGCCTCTCCTTTCTCCTTGTAACTCTGAATTTCAAGTAAAATAAAGAAATAATGAAAAATGAGTTGGAGGTGGGAATTTTCATCAATTGATGCAATTTAAAATGATCATTTCCTGAGAAAAAATGCGCAGTTTTGTCTTTGGTGGGGTGTCAGAGAAATGCAATAGCAGATAAGAAAGAAAATGAAATTGCTGAATCTTTTTTTTTTTTTTTTTATTTGACAGGTAGAGTTACAGAGAGAGAGAGAGAGAGAGGCAGGTCTTCCTTCCGTAGGTTCACTGCCCAAATGGCTGCTATGGCCGGTGCTAGGTTGGTCAGAAGCCAGGAGCCAGGTGCTTCCTCCTGGTCTCCCATGCGGGTGCAGGGCCCAAGCACTTGGGCCATCCTCCACTGCCTTCCTGGGCCATAGCAGAGAGCTGGACTGGAAGAGGAGCAACCGGGACTAGAACCGGTGCTCATATGGGATGCCGGCGCTGCAGCGGAGGATTAACCAAGTGAGCCAAGGCGCTGGCCCCTGCTGAGAGAACCATGACACTGCTGCCCTACTCCAGGAATTCTTGACCAGAAGGGTAAGAACAGCAGGGTTATCAAGACAGGCAGGGGTCACTGGAACTGTTTCTTGTGTTAGACTCTTGGAACTACTTTTTACTAAGCCAAACACTTTTTCCTCAGACGTTTAGAAGTGTGGTCTCTTTCAAAAGAGTAAATTTCCAGATTTCTAACCATGCAGAGGGTAACTAAGGGGCTCCTGGGGGAAGGTTGCTCTTACCTACTGATGAGAAAGGGAGGCACACAATCCTGTCTCCTTCATATCTTGGACTAGGCCCTGCCCTGAACACCACCCTTACCCTGTAAAAGGATGGCGCCAGCCAGGATGGGGCAGTTCTCTCTCATGAAGATGCCTGTAGTGTCTTTTTGCCTTTCAAGAAATCCTACTCTTCTGTTCCCATCTACCTGGGTATCCCAGCTGTCTCCTTTGAGGTGTGAAGACAAGAACCTGGACGAGGCCTAGCTGGGAGTCTCTCTGAGGCCAGCCAGGGCTCACCGTCACCCACGATATAATTTGGGAATCCCATCCCAGTAATGTATCTACTTATTCAAAACTATGTAAGCGCTTTCTTCATAACTGTAATTTCATCTGGTCTATAACTGTGGTTAAGTCCCCCTGGTTGAATGATTATTATTTGAAATAGTGACGAGATCCTATCCTGAGCTAATATAATTTTAGAAGATTTATTTCCTTATTTGAAAGACAGAGTTAGCGATGGAGAGGCAGAGGTAGAGAGAATCTTCCATCTGTTGGCTCACTCACTCCTCAAATGGCTGCAATAGAGTTTCATCTGGGTCTTCCACATGGGTAGCAGGGGCCCAAGTACTTGGGCCATCCTCCACTGCTTTCTCAGGCACATTAGCAGGGAACTGGACCAGAAGTGGAGGAGGTGGGACTGGAACTGGTGACCATATGGAATGCCGGTGCTCAGGCAGGGGCTTAGTCCACTATGCTGGGCTGACCAAGTATTTTGTAAAGGTGTATTTAGTCATTCATTTGTAAGGCAGAGTGACAGTGAAGGAGGGAGGGAGGAAGAGAAAAATCTCCCATCCCATGTTTCACTCCCCAGATGGCCACAATAGCCATAGCTGGGCCAGGCTGAAGCCAGGAACTCCATCCGGGTTCCCCAAAGTGGGGGGATATAAGCACTTGCGCCATCATGGCTGCTTTCCCAAGTGCACTAGTAGGTGCTGGACTGTAGGTGGAGGCGCTGAGACTTGAGCAGGTTGTCCGATGGGATTCCAGTGTTGCAAACAGAGAGAGGCCTAATCCACTGCCACACCAGCCACTTGACAGATTTTTTTTAACATTTTGATATCCTTTCTTAGAATGAAAGCTTCAAATCAAGTCCTTCCTATGAATTCCATTTTATCCTTGTTGTTCATGGCCTCAAATATGAATTTAATAAACTGAGAAAATTAGAAACGTTTCTTCTCATTGGTGATATCAGAGGGAAATCCTGGATCCTATAGTGAAGGCTTAGGCAACGGGAGTAAACTTTGCTCCCTCGAGTTTGTCTTTCAGAGGATGTTCCAGGGATGTGTTTCCTGCCACACCCCACTCAGATCAGACCACCACTAACCGGAAAGCAGCAAGAGCCCAATCTGAGTCAGAGTTTTGAACACACAGTGTGTGAAGATGTGGGCTCCTTGAGCAGGAAGTGCCCTTCCACTCCCTTTTCTACATCCCGGATGTAACTGCAAGCAGGAGACACCCTCCTGTTCCCCTCTTCTACAACTTGGACTCTGCTCACCGGCTCCGGAAAAGCCCTGGGAAGGGGCTGGTGCTGTGGCATACCGGGCTAAGCCTCTGCCTGTGGTGCCGGCATCCCTTATGGGCACCAGTTCATATCCCAGCTGCTCCTCCTTGATTCAGCTCTCTGCTATGGCCTGGGGAAGCAGTAGAAGATGGTCCAAGTCCTTGGGCCCCTGCACCTGCATGGGAGACCAGGAAGAAGCTCCTGGCTTCGGATCAGCTCAGCTCCAGCTGTTGTGGCTACTTGGGGAGTGAACCAGTGGAGACTCTCTCTCCTTCTCTTTCTCTCTCTAACTCTGACTCTCAAACCAATAAAACCTTTAAAACAAACAAACAAACAAACAAAAAAAGCCTTGGTATATGCTTCTCAGGGAGGCAGTTATGTTAGGGAACTCGACCTTCCACTCCTTTCCTTGTGACAGATCAACAGAGCTTTCCTCTAAGCCACACCCATTTGTGTCTGCTAACAACACTTTTGTCCCAAAGGAATTTGCACACTGAGTTTTACAGTATTTACAAAGGTTTGCATCCACCCAATGAGGCATGGGACCCTCTACATTTGTTTCTTTTTTTATATACTATTTTTTTTAAACACTAATTTTTTTTTCTACTTTTGTTTCTTTTCCAGTGAGATTGTCCTGGGATGGCTGGGTTCAGATTCTTGTCTCTGATGCAAGAGGGAATTTGAGGATGAAATGTAGGTAGAGGTTAGCAGAGAAGCAGGATTGATTTTCATGCAAAGCTCAAGTACACACTTGAGAAGGAGTGTGGGCATGCTCAAGAGAGATTTGCCCTCAAGGAAGTTCAGGTCCATCCCTCTATGGAATCTGAGGCATTGGGGGTGGTGTCTGGGGTGGGGCTAATTGCATATTCATAAAGTATGGAGTTGGGATGGGGTTTGAATGTTGCAGTTTCCTGGCCATTCTTTGGGGAATCTTGGAAGTGTCAAGGTACCAGGTGCATGGAGGGAGTGGAAGTGTCAGCCATGGCAATTCTAGTATAAAGAGCTAATAATTAGCCAGAGGTAGTACCGAGGACACAGCTGGCAGCATTCCGGTTATTTCTAGCCCACAGAGATTCTAAGAGGAGAAATCATTGAGGCCCTGGTTCTTCATTGCATTGTGAGAGGCCAGAGCCATGCCAAGACAGGCTTCTCACAAGACAAAGGAACTGGCTAGGCCCAGGATGTGCCTGGTAGAGAAGATGAAACCTGACACCAGGCAGTCCTTGGTCTGGCAGGACCAGGTGGGGGCAACCAATAAGGTGGGCCATCCTTGGTCCTGCAGGGCCAGGGGAAGGAAGGAATGGGGACATAATACTTGTTTGCCCAGGAACTATAAAAACCCCAGGAACAAAGAAAAGGAGTCTTGGTCTCCCAGCACTGCGTTGCACAGGTGGCCAGGGCCCCAGCATGCTGGACCTACAAATAAAGTCCCTTTGTTCTTTGCATTTCGGGGAGTCTGCTGGTTCTTTCTATCTGGGTGACCCGGAACACAACAGCATACAAAGTGGGGTGGGGGTGGGGGTACATGTGGGTGGTGCAGTTGGAGCTGTGGCACAGGTGAGGCGGCATGGAGGGGCTGTGACCTCCTGCCTGCATCAAGATCTCTAATGGAAGTAGGGAAGGTTTAGGACAGGTACCAGGAGTGAAGGGACACAGGCAATAAGAAGAGTTCCAGCTTCAGGGACTTCTCCAGTGTTCCCTTTGTTTTGCTTAAAGATTTATGTATTTATCTGAGAGTTCCAGAGAGAAAGGTGGAGAGAGCTGATTCATCATCCAGATGGCTGCAACAGCCTGGGCTTGGCCTGGCTGCAGTCAGGAGCCAGGTGCTTTGTCTGGGTGTCCCACAGGGGTGGCAGGGTCCCAAATTCTTGGCCATCTCCCACTGCTTTTCCCAGGCCAATAGCCAGGAGCTGGATTGGAAGTGGAGCAGCCAGGACACTAACCGGTATCCATATGGGATGCTGGTATGTCAGGCAGGGGCTTTACCTACTAAGCCAGCCCCTTTAGGATTCTTTTGATCTTAAGCCCTCTGGCCTACCAGCTAGTTCAGATAAAAGCCTAGCAATTCGGGCCAGTGCTGTGGCATAGCGAGTAAAGCTGCCGCCTGTCGTGCCATCATCCCATATGGGCACCGGTTCTAGTCCTGGCTGCTCCTCTTCTGATCCAGCTCTGTGGGAAGGCAGTGGAGGATTGCCCAAATCCTTGGGCCCTGCACTCGAGTGGGAGACCCAGAGGGAGCTCCTGACTCCGGATCAGCGCAGCCCCGGCTGTTGTGGCCATCTGGGGTGTGAACCAGCAGATGGAAGACCTCTCCCTCTGTCTCTACCTCTCTATAACTCTGTATTTTAAAGAAATCTTTAAAAAAAGAAAAAAGAGTGCGACACCAAATAATCAAGGTATTTACTTCAGAAGCATTGCAATGGGAGATTTGTATGCCAGAGGAAACGATGAGCATGTGCAAAGAGCTTGAGGCAAGGGGAAACTGAAAAGCAAAATGGAGGAAGATGTAAAAGATGTTTTGGAACCATTCTAGCCCGAGTGGTCAATAGGAAGAATGACACTGGTGCTCGGCTGAGTAGAGTTGTTGGGCAGAAGTGTTTGCCAAGGTACTTTTTGTAAAATGTCAGAGTAGCCTTGTGGTTCTGACAGAGTGTTTTGTGCTAGTCATGCTTAGGCAAATACACTATCCTGCGCCCATACTGGAAGCCAGCCTTGCAGAAGGCAGCTTAACCTGTTGTGCCACAACACTGCCCCCTTCTGTTATGTTTCTTATTTGCTAATTACAATTATCTTTTTAACTTTTTTTTTTTTACTGGAATCTAATGGACTTTTGAGATGGTATAATTAGATAGAGCTGTTTAATCTTCCAATCTCCCCAAACTCCCTTCTTTTCCTTCTTCCTATAGTACTCTATTTTAAAGTTCTACTCATGAATGTTACTTAGACTATCAACTCTTACTTTTTCTCCAGGAAAACTACCTTCATTTCACCCCCCTTTTCTTTTTTTTCAAAAGATTGATTTATTTATTTGAAAGTCAGATTTAGAGAGAATGAGAGAGAGAAAGAGAGAGAGAGAGAGAGAGAGAAATCTTCCATCTGCCAGTTTACTCCCCAAATAGCCACAATGGCAGGGGCTGGGCCAGCCAGAAGCCAAGAGCCCCGGGCTGCTTCCAGGTCTCCCACGTGGGTGCAGGGGTCCAAGGACTTGGGCCATCTTCTACTGCTTTCCCAGGCACATTAGCAGGGAGCTGGATTGGAAGTGGAGCAGCTGGGTCTCCATCTGGCGCCATATGGAATGCTGGTGTTGCAGCTTTTCCAGCTATGCCACAACATTGGCCCTTTTTCCTTTCAAAAGAGAGTTTCACTAGATGGTGTACTCCTCTGTTGACTGTTGCTCTCATCTCTTGAAACATGCTATACAGGTTGAGCAGCCCTAACCTGAAATCGGAAATGTTCCAGATCCAGAACTGATTGAGCGCATGACATCCTAAGTGGGAAACTCCACACCTGGTGCTATCTAACACATGGCAGTCACAATGCCAGGCAACCACTACACATATATAATGGGAGAGAGAGAAGCTGGTGTCCATACGGGATGCTGGCACTGCAGGCGCAGGCCCACTAAGTGTGTTTTAGTCCTGTGGTGCCTCTTGATGTCCACCCCCCCTCACTTTATTTGCATCTTTCCTCTGTTTCTCGGTAAGGCTTGCCACAAGTCTTATTTTTTTTAAATAAAAAATTTTTTAGAATAGTTTTAAATTTTCAGAAAAATTGCGAAGAGATACTGGGAATACCCACCCATTCACTTGACACTCAGCTTTCCGTATTATTAACTTGTGATATGACTGTTACAATTGGTGATTCAATAGTTAGAGTACTGGGCTCGGTGCTATGGCATAGCGAATAAACGCGGCCTGCAGTGCCAGCATCCCATATGGGCACTGGTTCCAGTCCTGGCTGCTCCACTTGTGATCCAGCTCTCTGCTATGGCCTGGGAAAGCAGTGGAAGATGGCCCAGACACTTGGGCCCCTGCACTCATGTGGGAGACCCAGAAGAAACTCTTGGCTCCTGGCTTGGCATTGGTGCAGCTCTGGGCACTGTGGCCATCTGGGGAGTAAACCAGTGGATGGAAGACCTCTCTCTCTCTCTGCCTCTATGTAACTCTGCCTTTCAAATAAACAAATAAACCTTTAAAAAATGGTAAAAGAGAAATGTTTAAAAATAGTTACAGTATTAATTAGTTAATAATATGCTTTATTCTACTTCCTTATTCTGATTAGTTTTACCTAATGTCTTTTTTTGGCTCTAGAATCCTAAGATACCACATTGCATTTAGTCATCACGTCTCCTTAGGCAACTCTTGGCTGTGAAAGATTCTCAAACATCGCTTGCTTTTGATGATCTTGATAGTTTTAAGTATGCTAAGTGTGTTATAAGATGCCCTCTAGTGGAGTTTGCATCACATTTCTCATGGTCAGATTTGGGCTATGGGTTTTAAGATCACAGAAGTGCCACCTTCATCACATCATATCAATTCTTATTTGAAAGGCAGAGTGACAGAGGTGGAAAGATAGGAAGAGAGAGAGTAGGAGCATCCTTGCTGGCTTTTCTGATAGTGGCTGAGTGTGGGGAGCAACTCGGACTAGACTAAGTTACTGGAATTAAGACTTATTCTATGCATCTGCTCTCCCACAATATGGCGCTGGGAGAGGAGCAAACAGCTTCTACCCAGCTGCCTCTCTTTGGAGGAGAGCAGCGTGCTCGGCGTGTGGTAGCAGAGTTGGGATTGGTGGAAGAGGACTATAAAGGAGGAGAGAGACAACATGCACCAGGAACATCTAAGGGGAACATCCGAATAACATCTGAGCAGCCCCCGAGAGAGCCGGCTCACCCGCGGAGGTGGGGAAAGTGGCAGGGGGGCCCGCCCCTCCACGGAGGTGGAAGGACGGCAGCCAACCCGGGAAGAACTAGCAGCAAACCCGGGAAGGGCCGAGCAGACAAAAGAACAGCGCAGGGTCCTGTGTCGTTCCTCCGCGAAGAGGGGGAACGACATAATGGTGCCGTGACTCACATAGGAAGCCTAGGAGACATAAAAGGCGGCAGCTGAGATCGCAACAATTCTTACTGTTAGAACTTCTGTCTTTGGAACACCAGCCTTCCCTCTGTCTCTGAAGTGTGTGGGGGAGGGAGAAGTGTTTTATATCCTCCCACTCATCAGAAAAGGATTGCACAACCTCTGCTCACCAACCTGTTCCCACCAACAGCCCAGCACATCTGCAGTGGACCTATCTGGGTTTAGTTTTATTTTTTTTAATAAACATTTATTTATTTGAAAGAGTTACAGAGAGGTAGAGGCTGAATGAGTGACAGATGGAGAGAGACAAAGAGAGAGAGAGAGAGAGGGGTTCCATCTGCTGGTTCACTCCCCAGATGGCTGCAAATGCTGGAGCTATGCTGATCCAAAGCCAGGATTTAGGACTTGGGGGCCATGTCCACTGCTTTCCCAGGCCATAGCAGAGAGCTGGATTGGAAATGGAGCAACCGGGATTCGAACCGGTGCCCATATGGGATGCCAGCATTGCAGCTGGCAACTTTGCTTGCTACACCGCAGTGCCAGCCCCTGGGTTCAGTTTAACTCTTCCACTATGTGGAAATATTGTCAGATAACATAGACAAGGGGCTAAGTCCCCCTAGATGCCTCTACTTCAGATGACAATTAGCTTGTCAGCAATACTTCTGATTAATCAGCTATGTATCGGCCGGTGCCAGGGCTCAATAGGCTAATCCTCTGCCTTGCGGCGCCGGAACACCAGGTTCTAGTCCCGGTCGGGGCACCAGATCTGTCCTGCTTGCCCCTCTTCCAGGCCAGATCTCTGCTGTGGCCCAGGAGTGCAGTGGAGGATGGCCCAAGTGCTTGGGCCCTGCACCCCATGGGAGACTGGGAGAAGCACCTGGCTCCCAGCTTCGGATCAGCGCAGCTCGCCGGCCCCAGCGGTCATTGGAGGGTGAACCAACGGTAAAGGAAGACCTTTCTCTCTGTCTCTCTCTCTGTCCACTCTGCCTGTCAAAAATTAAAAAAAAAAAATCAGCTATGTATCAGTGTTCCCATGGCCCCTCCTAGGATTCAATTCATTCAATACAGCGGCTTACAGAAGTCAGGGAACCACTGCTCTTATATTCATCAGTTTACATAAAGAATATTAGGAAGGACCCAGGCGAAGAGCTGCATTGGGCCAGGCCATGTGGGAAGGACCAAGTCACTCTGCAGGAAGCTGCATGTGCTCAGCTATCCAGAGTCTCCCCAACCCAGTCACTTTGAGTGTTAATGGAAGTTTCATTCAATCATCCATCAGCGTGATCAACTTATCCTCCAGTGCCTTCTACTTCCCAGAGGCTGGGGGATGGCCCAAAGAGTCCCAACCTTCTAATCCTTTCCCGTGATCAGTACCCAATCTGAAGTTGCCTGGGACTCAGGTAACACCCGTAGTACACAGGACAGTTATCATTTTTGTTTCATGGATTTCAGGAGCTTCTTTAAGTCAGAAAATGAGATGAACACCAAATACGCATTTTACAACCAGAGTCTTCGGCCTCTCTGGCTTCAGCATCTTTTGACTTCTCCAAGCTCCTTGTTGTTTTCATCCTGTGACTGTCCCTGTTCCCACAGAGTCCATCTTCAGCCTCTTGCCTCTTCTGAGAAGTTTCCCGCTTTTCCCGTTGGTCTCACCCACGACTTCCAGTGGTACTGCAGCTGGGCCTGCCCAGGGAGCACCTTCAGCCCTGACTTCCTTCCTGAGCACGGCCTAAGGCACCCCCCTTCCCTCACCCCAGATTCACATCACCCCCAGATGCCCGAGAGTGAAGGACCAGGTCTGGCTGTCTGATCTGTCCGATGTCTACCAGGTTGCCTGGCTGCTCCTTCACCAAGCACTGCTGTCTCCAAATGGACCCCTCTTGCTGCTTTCCCTTTCTTCCCACTGTTTGTATGGAAACACCAGAGAACACTGGGGCTCCACGTGGGGTTCCCTCTTTACCCAGAGCAGCCTGAACATGCTTCCAGTCTGACAGCGGCACTCTTGGTAGGTAAAGGTCGTCTGCTTTCTCTTGTCTTCCCTGCGCTGAGTTTCCCGAGTCAGCACAAGCTACCCAGACCTCAGCATCCGGCCTGCCCAAGGGAAGCCCTTCCTGGGCTGGATCAAGACCCAAAGGAAAAAGGACAGCACGTCAAAGGCACTGCGTGACACGGCTGCTTTATTGGCTAACTCAGGGTATAACAGCGGCAGACCAGGCCCCCTGGTCTAGAGACACAAACATCTTCACCAAGGGCAAGGCCGAGATGTCCCCTCTCATCTCAGCTTTGCAAGGATGATCAGTCCTTTATATTGGATAGCTTGAAATTCCATAGACCCAGGAACAACGAGCACCTGGAAAGGCGAAGCCACAAGATCCTCAAGGGAAGTGGTCCCACTCGTGCTCACGGCCTTCGGGAGAGGTCTGGTGCTCCGCCTCGATCTTACGAATGTCCTCCTTGGTCAGCGGTTCACTGCGCACATGCTGCAGCATCTGAAGGCCTGTGACGGGAGTGCCCAGAGGTGGTGAGGCAGGGCCCGTGACTGGGAACCCAGAGCAGGCCAGAACCCACCCGAGGACATCGCAGGGCTGGATGTCACCCCAACTCAGGCCTTCCCAGGTGTCTCATTCCCACCTCCCCACCGCCTTCTCCTCCCTGACTGACTGCTGGCCCCAGAATCGGCAACGGTTCCTGCCCCCTGCTTTCCCAGGGACTCAGGCAATTCTCCCACAGATTTGAAAAATACCCAGCGCTGTCAGGACCTGACTATGAAGCCGTCAGCCACAATTCCAGCAGGCAGACCTACCTTCGGCCTGAAGGTCAGGATGGTCGATCCTGAGGCAACTCATCATGTACATCAGCCATCGTTGTGCCCTAACAGGTCCGGTGATGATGATGCGAGTGTAGCTGCAGGCCACATAGTATCTGTCCAGTTGAATGAGGGTGTTACTGTGCTCCTCGATGCACCGGAGGTACTTGTCATCTTGGCCTGTGAGCAGGAGAGGCGGGGGACAGGACATGTGAACCACCAGCCCTTGGGGGATGGAGAGGTGACCTTGGAGGTGGGAAGCTGGGACAGTCGGGAGTCAGAGGATGAAGAAGGCTGGGAACCCTGGGAGGGCTGGGAAGGAGGTGCAGACAAGGGCTACCTACCGAATATTTGCTCCACTTCTTCATCTTCAACGAGAAGGTTCACTGGGTCCTCAAAGTTCGCAGGTACCGTCCACCACGGCGTCACGATGGGAGCGCTCTGTCCCGTGCCCGACATTGCTACTACGGACTCAGAACGGAGTAGAAGCAGCCAATGGGTTGAAACAAAACTTGTCAAAGGGAAGAAGCACCCAGGACCCTTGTTATACAGACAAACACCTCACTCCCTTGACCCGCCCTAGGGAGGGTATCCAATGGCCAGAGCTCCTCTCCAAAAATCCTATCAAGTGATCTACTCTCGGCTTAGTCCTTTCACAGGCAACCAGGTGTTTGCTCAGCACTGCCTTTTCAGACGTCCAGGAAGCAAACATTTTCTTCTCTGTAATTCCTGAGGATTTTGGAGAGCCCCTCTTAGCTTAATGTGAGCCAGGCCAGAGGTTGAAAATGGAAGGTGCTGGAGCAAGAAGGGGCTCCCTAGATCAGACAGGTACTGGAAGCCAACAGACAGGCAGCCAAACAAAACTGGGATTATAGTGTGGGCTGCATCAAGAGAAAGTAAATAATACAGGGACATGCCCCTTACTGGAGGGAGCAAAGAGGAGCCGATTTTAGGATTTGTCTGTGTGATTCAAAGGTGTCTGGGGAAGCAGAGCTCAGTTTTAAAATGGGACAATTTGGCATTGCTCTTAGCAACGTTCATTCAGGAAGTAGGAAGAATACTTTTTTTTTTTTTTTTAAGATGTGTTTATTTATTTGAAAGGCAGATTTACATACATGGTGGGGGGAAGGGAGGGGAGGAAGAGACAGACATCCATCACTTCATTCCTCAGATGGCTGCAACAGCCAGAGCTGAGCTGATCTGAAGCCAGGAGCCAGGAGCTTCTTCCAGGTCTCCCATGTGGATGCAGGGCCCAAGGACTTGGGCCATCCTCTGCTGCTTTCCCAGGCGCATTAGCACATTATCTGATCCTATTTTAGTATATGTGCTGCCCAAGTGAGCACAAGGACCACTGATCCAGATCCCAGAGTTCTCCACTGGGTTCACTGACATTCACACCAATGCTCTCCAGAAACACCACCACAGATACACTCGGAAGTTTACCAGTTCTCTATGCATCCCTCAGTCTTTTCCATTCAACAACTTCAGACATCTCAATGCATTGTGGCAAGAATGTCAAAACCAGTCTTTGGTTTCTCAGGGCCAAACTTGGATCGGACTTGTCAAGGTTCAAAATAGAAGCACTTGGGTCCTGTGTAGTGGGTAAAGCTGCCACCTGTAGAGCCTGAATCCCATGTGGGTGCTGGTTGAAGTCCTGGCTGCTCCACTTCTGATCCAGCTCTCTGTTATGGCCTGGAAAAGCAGTAGAAGATGGCCCAAGTCCTTGGGTCTGTGCACCCACATGGGAGACCCAGAAGAAGCTCTTGGCTCCTGGCTTCAGATCAGCTCAGCTCTACCCATCGTACCGTTTAGCAAGTGTACCACAGATGGAAGACATTCTCTCTCTCTCTCCCTCTCTCTCTCTCTCTCTACCTTCCTTCCTCCCTCCCTTTACTTCTCCATAACTCTGTCTTTCAAATAAAAAGAAAATAAGAGGCTCTTGTGTCAATTCTGACAATAAACAAATCAACTTGGGACATTATGAGGAAGAGTGCTTAGGCATGATTGTCTAATCACAAATACCACAAAACACTCTGCTGGCACCACAACTCACACAAAGGTCACTGCAACAGTTCACAGAATTGGCCTTTGCAAACTTTCTGCCCAGCGATTCTCTGCTCAGCCCCACTCCACTGTTACCCTTCGTATTAACCAATGGGGCTAGGACTGTTCCAAAGATTGTTCCAACACATCTACATCCTCCTCCAGTTTGCTTTTCAAAGTTTCCCCTGGCCCCAACCACTTTGCATATGCTCATCAATGACTCTGGCACACATCAATGACTGCATTGCAATGCTTCTTAGTCCCAAGCAGATATCATTATTCTTTGGAGATTCATTCATTCTCTCTCTCTGAGAGATAGCTGAGTTTTGATAGAGTTGAAAGTCAAGATGAGTATTATGAGGAAAATTCAGTTCCAGAATGACCAGAGAGGAAAAACTGCCTCTTGAAGTGTTGGAAAGAGATTTTTGGGGGCTGGTGCTGTGGTGCAGTGGGTTAACGCCCTGGCCTGAAGCGCCGGCATCCCATATGGGCGCTGGTTCGAGACCTTGCTGTTCCACTTCTTATCTAGCTCTCTGCTGTGGCCTGAGGAAGCAGAGGAAGGTGGTCCAAGTCCTTGGGCCCCTGTACCCATGTGGGAGACCCAGAAAAAGCTCCTGTCTTCGGATCGGCACATCTCTGGCTGTTGCAGCCAACTGGGGAGTGAACCATCAGGTGGAGGACCTCTGTCTCTCACTGTCTCTCTCTGCCTCTCCTCTCTCTGTGTAACTCTGAATTTCAAGTAAAATAAATAAATCTTAAAAAAAATCAGTTGGAGGGTGAAATGTCATCAATTGATGCAATTGAAAGTGATCATTTCCTGAGAAAAATGCGCAGGAGTTTTCTCTTCGCTCTGGTGGCAGAGAAATGCAATAGCAGATGAAGAAAGAAAATGAAAATTGCTGAATCTTTTTTTTTTTTATTTGACAGGTAGAGTTACAGACAGTGAGAGAGAGAGAGAGAGAGAGAGAGAGAGAGAGGTCTTCCTTCTATTGGTTCACTCCCCAAATGGCCCCCAAGGCCGGTGCTATACCAGTCCGAAGCCAGGAGCCAGGTGCTTCCTCTGGTCTCCAATGCGGGTTCAGGGCCCAAGCACTTGGGCCATCCTCCACTGCACTCCTGGGGCATAGCAGAGAGCTGGACTGGAAGAGGAGCAACCGGGACTAGAACCCGTGTCCATATGGGATGCCAGTGCTGCAGGCAGAGGATTAGCCAAGTGAGTCATGGCGCTGTTGTGGCCATCTGAGTAGTGAACCAGCAGATGGAAGACCTCTCTCTCTGTCTCTACCTCTCTGTAACTCTGTATAATAATCAAGGTATTTACTTCGGAAGCATTGCAATGGGAGATTTGTATGCCAGAGTAAACGATGAGCATGTGCAAAGAGCTTGAGGCAAGGGGAAACTGAAAAGCAAAATGGAGGAAGATGTAAAAGATGTTTTGGAACCATTCTAGCCCGAGTGGTCAATAGGAAGAATAACACTGGTGCTCAGCTGAGTAGAGTTGTTGGGCAGAAGTGTTTGCCAAGGTACCTTTTGTAAAATGTCAGAGTAGCCTTGTGGTTCTGACAGAGTGTTTTGTGCTAGTCATGCTTAGGCAAATACACTATCCTGCGCCCACACTGGATGGCAGCATTGCAGAAGGCAGCTTAACCTGTTGTGCCACAACACTGCCCCCTTCTGTTATGTTTCTTATTTGCTAATTACAATTATCTTTTTAACTTTTTTTTTTTTTTGTACTGGAATCTAATGGACTTTTGAGATGGTATAATTAGATAGAGCTGTTTAATCTTCCAATCGCCCCAAAACTCCCTTCTTTTCCTTCTTCCTATAGTACTCTATTTTAAAGTTCTACTCATGAATGTTACTTAGACTATCAACTCTTACTTTTTCTCCAGGAAAACTACCTTCATTTCACCCACCTTTTTTTTTTTTTCCAAAAGATTGACTTATTTATTTGAAAGCCAGATTAGAGAGAAGGGGAGAGAGAGAGTGAGAGAGAGAGAGAGAGAGAGAAATCTTCCACCTGCCAGTTTACTCCCCAAATAGCCACAATGGCAGGGGCTGGGCCAGCCAGAAGCCAAGAGCCCCGGGCTGCTTCCAGGTCTCCCACGTGGGTGCAGGGGTCCAAGGACTTGGGCCATCTTCTACTGCTTTCCCAGGCACATTAGCAGGGAGCTGGATCAGAAGGGGAGCAGCTGGGTCTCCATCTGGCGCCATATGGGATGCCGGTGTTGCAGCTTTTCCAGCTATGCCACAACATTGGCCCTTTTTCCTTTCAAAAGAGAGTTTCACTAGATGGTGTACTCCTCTGTTGACTGTTGCTCTCATCTCTTGAAACATGCTATACAGGTTGAGCAGCCCTAACCTGAAATCGGAAATGTTCCAGATCCAGAACTGATTGAGCGCATGACATCCTAAGTGGGAAACTCCACACCTGGTGCTATCTAACACATGGCAGTCACAATGCCAGCCAACCACGACACATATATAATGCCTTCCCTTGGCCAATAGCGTGATGCAGTGGTTCAGCTGCATCGCAGAGCACTGGTTGAAGTCCTGGCTGCTCCCCTTCTGATCCAGCTCCCTGCTAATTCATCTGGGAAGGCAGCAGAAGATGGCCCTGCCACTCAGCATGGGAGCCCAGATGAAGTTCCAGGCTCCCAGCCTCAGCCTGGCCCAGCCAGGATATTGTGGCCATTTGGGGAGTGAACCAAAGTTTTAACACTTTCCTTCAGGCCATGGTATAAGGTCTATAGGAAACAAGTTTTGCGTTTACACTTGGGTCTGAGCCCCAAGAGAGTACACTGTAGAAGTTTTCAGAAAGTGTGGGAGATGTGTGTTAGGAAGGCTATACGTGGATTTCAAACTTTTTTTTTTTTAAGATTTATTCATTTATTTATTGGAAAGTCAGAGTTACTGAGAGAGAGAGAGAAGCTGGTGTCCCTATGGGATGCTGGCACTGCAGGCGCTGGCCCACTAAATGTGTTTTAGTCCTGTGGTGCCTCTTGATGTCCACCCCCCCTCACTTTATCTGCATCTTTCCTCTGTTTCTCGGTAAGGCTTGCCACAATTCTTACTATTTTATTTTTTTAAATAAACAATTTTTTAGAATAGTTTTACATTTTCAGAAAAATTGCAAAAAGATACTGGGAATACCCACCCATTTACTCAACACTCAGCTTTCCCTATTATTACCTTGTGATATGACTGTTACAATTGATGATTCAATAGTTAGAGTATTAGGCTCGGTGCTATGGCATAGAGAATAAGCATGGCCTACAGTGCCGGCATCCCATATGGGCACTGGTTCCAGTCCTGGCTGCTCCACTTGTGATCCAGCTCTCTGCTATGGCCTGGGAAAGCAGTGGAAGATGGCCCAGACACTTGGACCCCTGCACTCATGTGGGAGACCCAGAAGAAACTCTTGGCTCCTGGCTTGGCATTGGTGCAGCTCTGGGCACTGTGGCCATCTGGGGAGTAAACCAGTGGATGGAAGACCTCTCTCTCTCTGCCTCTATGTAACTCTGCCTTTGAAATAAACAAATAAACATTTAAAAAATGGTAAGAGAGAAATGTTCAAAAATAGTTACAGTATTAATTAGTTAATAGTATGCTTTATTCTACTTCCTTATTCTGATTAGTTTTACCTAATGTCTTTTTTTGGCTCTAGAATCCTAAGATACCACATTGCATTTAGCCATCACGTCTCCTTAGGTAACTCTTGGCTGTCAAAGATTCTCAAACATCGCTTGTTTTTGATGATCTTGATAGTTTTAAGAATTGTTAAGTGTGTTATAAGATGCCCTCTAGTGGAGTTTGCATGACATTTCTCTCATGATTAATTTCAGCTATGAGTTTTAAGGAAGATCACACAAGTGCCACCTTCATCACATCATATCAATTCATATTTGAAAGGAAGAATGACAGAGGTGGAAAGATAGGAAGAGAGAGAATGAGAGAGAGGAAAAAAAATCTACCTTCAGTCAGCTGGTTCACTCTCCAAAAGCCTACAGTAGCCAGGGCTGGGCCAACCCAAAGCCAGGAACCAGGAACTCCATCCAGGTCTCCCATGTGGGTGGCAGGGACCTAAGTAACTGAAGCCATCATCTGCTGCATCCCAGGAACACTGGCAGGGAAGCTGGAAGGGAAGCAGAGACAAGACCCAGTCCCAGGCACTCCAATACAGGATGCAGGTATCCCAACCGTGGCATAGCCCATTGCACCATGCCTCCCCTAATTGACTTGACTTTTAATGTTGACCTTGATCATCTGGCTGAGGCAATCCTTGTCAGGTTTTTATGTGACAAACTTAAATCTCTCTCCCCTTTCCATGCTGTGTTCTTTTGAAGGAAGTCACAATGTACAGCTTATACCTAATGATGAAACCAGGAGGTATGCTCCACCTCCCTGGGACAGTATCTACATGCATCATTTAGAATTCTTCTGTATGGAAAACCAGTCTTCTCTCCCTCATTTATATGATTTTATACACACACACACACACACACACACACACACACAATCTCACTATGGACTCACATCTTTCTAATCTTTTCTCAGACATCAGCTTTTGTTTTTGTTCTATTTTGTTTTTCTTTTCCCCTTGGCTTCTGCTCTAACATTTTCTTTCTTTTTCAGTTTTGCTTTAGTGTTCTTCTTTTTTCTCTAATTGTTGGAGTTGAGAGCTGACCTGTGTTCCCATTCTTCCAGCTGAGAGGTGCAGAACAGGTTCGCTCCCCACCCCATCCACTCGGTCAGGCCCCTCTGGTGCCCATTTAGCAGTCTCATCTGTGCATTCAGACTTCCAACCCCGTGTGTCTCCTGCTCGTGACCTTCCTCTCCTATGAGGATTGGTTCCATTCCCTTGTGTCCTCAATTTGCCACTCTCAATGTTCATATTGGTTGTTTTGCCATAGAAAGAAAGGGTGACTTTTTATTTTTCTTTTCAAGTCTGGGCAAGAGGCCTACAAGCCCTGTCAAACACTACATTGACCCTGCTGATTTGGCTTCTTTCATGCCATGATTTATTTTCCATTATTTTAAAGATAATTGTGGCATTTCCAATTATGGCCAGCTCCTAATTCCAGGAACTATTGTCAGTGTTAGCCACCAGATGGAGCTCAGTCTGACCTTAGTTTTATTCCCAGCTAGTTCTTTTATTTTTCATTTTAATCAGCATGTAATCAATGCATATATCTATGGGATATAGTGTGATACTTCAACATCTGCATACAATATGACTGATCAAATCAGGGTAATTAGGATATCCATCTCCTTATCATGTATTTGTTTGGTGGTTTTGAGCTCCTCTTAGGTCTTCATAAAATATCATAGGTGGGCCAGTGCTGCGGCTCAATAGGCTAATCCTCCACCTTGCAACGCTGGCACACCGGGTTCTAGTCCCGGTTGGGGCGCCGCATTCTGTCCCGGTTGTCCCTCTTCCAGGCCAGCTTTCTGCTGTGTCCCGGGGGTGTAGTGAAAGATGCCCCAAGTCGTTGGGCCCTGCACCCCATGGGAGACCAGGGTAAGTACCTGGCTCCTGCCATTGGATCAGCACGTTGTGCCCGCCGCAGCGCGCCAGCCGCAGCATGCCGACCGTGGTGGCCATTGGAGGGTGAACCAACGGCAAAGGAAGACCTTTCTCTCTGTCTCTCTCTCTCACTGTCCACCCTTCTTGTAAAATATATATATATATAAATATATATATATATAATAGGTATTGTGAACTATAGTCACCTTACTATACCTACGAACAAAATTCTTCCTACAAAACTATTTTGGTATCAGTAAGTTTTTAAAAAACTTATGTTTAATAAATATAATTTTCCAAAGTACAACTTTTGAATTAGAGCAGCTTTTCCCCCCATAACCTCCCTCCCACCCTCAACCATCCCATCTCCCACTCCCTCTCCTATCCCATTCTTCATCAAGATTCATTTTCAATTATCTTTAGATACAGAAGATCAACTTGGTATATACTAAGTAAAGATTTCAACAGACTGCACCCACACAGACACACAAAGTATAGAGTACTGTTTGAGTAGTAGTTTTACCGTTAATCCACATAGTACAACACATTAAAGACAGAGATCCTGCATGGGGAGTAGGTGTACAGTGACTCCCGTTGTTAACAATTGACACCCTTATTTATGACATCAGTAATCACCCAAGACTCTTGTCATGAGCTGCCAAGGCAATGGAAGCCTCTTGAGTTCACAAACTCTGGCCTTATTTAGACAGATATCAGCCAGTTTTTTGAGAGAGAAATGGAACATCTTTTTGCCTCAATTTTTCAGCTGGTTTCCAAAGTACTTCAAATTTTAAAAACTCACTATAGATAATCATGTTCCAACAGGGGGAGGGAAAAAACCACTAGGTTTATACACATGGTTCAGCAAAACTGCTTACTCTTCTGAGTAGCCAGTGATAGCTATATCCACTCCCGCCTCACCCCGCAGCCAGACCAGAAGGAGAATACATCAGCGATTAGGAGATTATGTTCCCTGCCTGGTCTTAACTCATTGTTTTCTTCTAAGCTGTAAAGGAAAAATTCAGAATACTGACAGAAATATATCAAAGGAGATTTCCAAACAGATCCTTTACATAGTTCACATCATATTACTAATTATTACCCATACTGATTTCTCAGCTCCTGGTCTATTAAGATTTATTTATTCAAAAGGAAGAGTGACAGAGAGGGAGAGAGATCTTGCATCCACTGGTTCACTCCCCAGGTGGCTGCAATGGCTGGGGCTGGTCCAGACTGAAGCCTGGAGCCTGGAACTCCACCTGGGTCTCCCCCGTGGGTGCATGGGTCCAGGTGCTTGGGCCATCAGCTGCTTTCTCAGGGACATTAGCAGGGAGCTGGATCAGACGTGGAGCAGCCAGGACTTGAACTGGTGCTCTGATGTGGAACGCCTGTGAGGCAAGTAGTGACTTCACCTGTTGCCCACAACGCCAACTCCTAAGGTCCTGCTCTCACAGACTTCCTTCCCTGAACTGTGGGAAGGAGAAGCTGATGATGGAGAGGACCGTTCCCTCATTTATAGCTGAGATGACAGGCAGCAGTCACACAATAAACTTTCCACTTAGCAGTTAAACTCTTCCATTTTTTAAGAAAATTCCTAGGTGAGCATGCAGAATTTCTCATGACAAAGAAAGAAATATTTCATTTTTTTTTTTTAGAAATACTTTACAGACATAAATACTTTGACGAACCAGGTGGTGCTTTCAACTTCCCACTTGCCCTCCACCCTCCCATTCCCACTGGCTGCAACTTGTCTGAACACTCTTCGAAGCATTGCTCAACAAAAATCTTGATTCTCTAGGCCTTGTTAGTGCTGTCTTATCAAGCCTGTCTTGGTCTCAGACAAAGGGCAAAAAATCTCACATGATGTGGCGAGCTTTGGCATGTCTCTCTCAACACCCTTCAAGAACGAGCTCCCCGCTATGATGGGAGAACTTGAGGCAGAAAGTATTGAGCAGCTGTCAGTTAAGAGAGCTGTCTCTCCCAGGGCATGCCCCTTCCCAAGGCATCCCACATCCACCGCCTGATCCATGTGGAGCTCAAAGGCCTGGAATCCATTCGACAGCTCAGGATGAATTAGTAATATTGTTAAAACTGTCATCACTGGTGAGTCTGGATGGTGTACCAATGAGAAGACACACAACAACAGAATTGGGTGGCTATTTCTAAGCTTGGTTGACGCATTAACGTAGAACAGGAATTCCAAAACTTTAGCAGAAGTACTCCCAAGAAAAAGACCTTTAGACAGTGCACTTGGCGACCCACTACGTGGAAGATGACCCAGGTTAACAGACAGACTCACAGGCAGTGGTGAATGGTATGACTGGCTGGTCAGGAACCCGGAGGAGTCAAGATTACAAGCTTGGCGACAGGCAAGTGTAATAATGCATCTTGGGGCCAGTGCTGTGGTGTAGCGGGGTAAGCTGCCACCTGCAGCACTGGCATCCCATATGGGCACTGGTTTGAGCCCCTACTGCCCCACTCTCTGCCTCTCTCTGATTCTCAAATAAATGAAATAAAAAAAAATGAATTTCAGACAAGTGATAAATTAAATGCAAAACAATAAAGTCTCTAGCAGACAAATGGGGCCCTTAGATCTCAAGGAAAAAATACATTTATTCAATAGGAAACACACACAAAAAATCAAGCATGAAAGAACAACTTGTAGATGAAAAGACATTAAAATTTAAAGCACTTCCAAATGATACTATTAAGAAACTGAAAAAGGCAAGCCACAGAACTGAAAGATATTTACAACACATGACGGTATTTCAAAATGATTGTAAGAAAGATTTTTTTAAAAAATTGATTTGTAAGGCAGAGTGACAGAGATATAGGAAGAGATAAGAGATCTTCTATCCACTGGTTTACTCCCCAAATGGCCGCAAACAGCCAGGGCTAGGTGAGTCTAAAGGCAAGAGTCAGGAACTCCATCCAGTTCTCCAGAGAGGATGGCAGGGACCCAAGCACTTAGACTACTTATGCTGTGTTCCCATGCACATTAGCAGGGAGCTGGGTTGGAAGCAGAGCAGCTGGAACCAAAACCGGTGTTTATATGGAATGCCAGCATCCCAGGTGGCAGCTTAACCCACTGCACCACAACACCAGCCCTCTTCAAACAACAACAACAAAGTATTCATTTATTTATTTATTTATTTATTTAAACTTCAGAGTTTCAGAGAGAGGGAGAGACAGAAACAGGGATAGAAAGATGTTCCATCTGTTGGTTCACTCCCTAAATGGCTACAATGGCCAGGATTGGGCCAGGCCCAAGTCCAGAACCTAAAACTCCAGCTAGGTTTCCCATGTGGGTGCAGGGTCCCAAGGACTTCTGCTTTCCCAGGTGCATTAGTAGGGACCTGGAGAGGAAGTGGAGCAGCTGGGACATGAACCAGTGTCCTTATGGGATGCTGGCCTTGCAAGCTATGGCTTAACCCACTGTGGCAAAACACCAGCCCCGAAAAAATCTTCAACATTTAAGAGAATCTAGCATACTAGTCTTATGATTTTACAAATGTTATTCAATATACATAATCATTAACAAATCTTTGCAGGGGTGGACATGTGTCACAGCAGTTAAAATCCCACTTGGAATGCCTTGGGTCGAGTCCCACTGCTGCTTCCAATCCAGCTTCCTGCTCATGTATATGCTGGGAAGTAGCAGATGATGTCAAGTGCTCAGGTGCCTGTACCCCAACATTGAGTTCCAGACTCCTGGCTTTAGACTGGTCTTTGTTGTCTCTTTGCCTTTCAAATTATATATAAATTATATATTTATATATTTGACATATTTTATATAAAATGTATTAAAATATGTATTTTAATTTGAGCAAATTCTCTAAGTTTTGGTTTATTAGGCAAGAAAGTTAATATACAAGTTCTTAAATGCCTTTTACTTAAGAAATGTAATCCGTAGTCATAGAATGGGGGCCTGGTAAGCTGCTGCCTGCCACGTGGGCATCCCACATAGGCACTGGTTGGAGTCCATGCTACTCCACTTCCTATCCAGCTCCCTGCTAATGCACCTGGAAAAACAGAAGATGGTTCAAGTGCTTGAGCCCCTGCACCCACGTAGGAGATCCAGATGTTGTTCCAGGCTCCTGGGTTCAGCCTGGCCTTGGCCTGGCCATTGCAGCCATTTGAGGAGTGACCAGGGGATGGAAACTATCTGGCACTCTGCCATACAAATAAAAAATAATTTTTTTAAAGTCACAGATGAAGTAAGCTGACATCAGACAATATACAAGCAAGAGTACTTTTAGTCTCCCTACAACCCCCTGAATCCTCACACTCCCTGCCTCCTTTTACTGATGCTCCTCCTACCAAAAGCTGCTCACATCAACAAAAATTCCATCCAGGAGCTTCGCTTCTACTTGGTGGTAAAAAAGCCGGTTAGGCATATTGCACATGCATCTCCATTGGAATTCCTCAACTCGTCCAGCCTAGCTTCTGGGACCCTCACTGAAGGCTGCCGTGGGACTGTTCCTGCTGAGGCCAGCGCTGAGCCCTCTGACACCCGAGCCACACTGCCCTCATCTGGACTGTGGGGCCCTCCCTGCCCCTGTCAACTGACAGCTCTCTGCTCTTACCTGCGGAGACAGGAGAGCATGGATCTAAGGGGTGGGGGTGGGGGTGGGGGCGGGACCACAGATTTCTCCAGGAAAGTTTCACCCCCCCCCCAACAATACTGTCAGAAGCCCTCTAACCCCCACAATTAAAAATTTCTCTTTCTCATCTTACATGGTAAGGAACACTATTCCACACACAAACCACACTAAAATTGTTTATTATAAAACCATTAAAACGTCATTTAAAAGCTCGATTTTGCAATAACTGAAACCACGACAGAATTAAGAACACTCGCCCCACACCTATCTCCATCCCCACCCCTTCATGGCACAATCGGAACTGAGCCTTGGGTCGGAACCTCCAGGCAGGAGTCCATCCGCAGGTAACGCCGTTCCTGTTCCAGGTTCCCGCACAGCGCAAGCGCGTGGTCTAGGTCACGGGTTCCGGACAGGCCTTAAATGAAGCGCCTGGAGGCCCACACGGAACCTTGCAGGCCCTTGGCCCACGCTCTGGCTAAAAAGAAAGCAGCTGGTCAGGGGCGGGCTTGTGGGGGTGCCTGGAGGGCGGCGCATTCCAAACCAGCGTGCATCAGCATCACCTGGACCGAGGGCGTGTAGAAACACGGGCTCCGTGGGGCTGGGCTAGGCCGACGGCTCTGCATTTTTAAGCAGTTCCCAGGTGATGCTGATGCTGCTGGCCAGGCTCCCGCTTTAAAACCCACGGCCTGGTGTGCAGGCCTACGAAGGGATTTGGCGGAAGACGGCTCCCCAGAGGGGATGCTCTGGAACCCAGGGGGACACACACTCTCGGGTCCAGCCAGCGTCCCCTTTCCCAGCTGCATCTTGCACTCCCTGCCCCCAGGGATCTGGGGTAGACCTGGCAACGGTTTTCAGATCTACTCACAGCCTTCAGCCTAAAGAACTGGGGTGAGCCCGGGAAGCGAGGACAGAGGGTTCCGGCTCAGGGCCCCTGGGGCCGCTCACCTCGATTTCTGCGGATCCGAAGCTGGAAAGATGCTGACACGATCAGGAGCATCGCAAGGGTCTGTAGGAAGGGTCGTCCGTAAATGAAGATCAGGACTCCACCCAGCGGGTCCAGTTCGATACTGAGTAAGACGATGCAGGTCCTCTGGAAGGCCGCCAGCATCTCGCCGTTCACGCCTGGGTGGGGAAGGGAACGCTAAGCCGCGGGCGGGGAGGCAGGCAGGGATCAGATGCAGTGGCTGACTCAAGGAACAGGGACACCCAGCTTTGGGTGCACCAGGCTGGGACCAAATGTGGAACCTGCGATTTCAAAAAGCGTCCAGGGGTCTTGGATTTAGGCGCCCCTCGGGAGGAGAGGTAGGCACTGGACCTGACGCGGCAAACAGGGCCTGCGAGGGCCGGAGCTGCGACTCCCTCACCAAACAACGCTGCGAAGATCCACGACTCGACGTAAACGACTTGCGGCAAGTGCTGGACCCCCAGTAACCAAACCAGCCGTGGGGCGCGGCCACGCCCAGCGGGCCGGCGGGGACCTCCGGGCAGCATCCTGCCACCGCCGGCCAGGCGCAGGGAGAGGGCAGGACAGGGGCCGGGGCCGGCGCCCTCTTACACGCCGCCCGGGTCCGCCCCTTCCGCGGCCTGCCGCCCCTCCGCCCCGCGCTGGGTTTCGCTATGCTCTCCGCCGGTTTTATAGCTCTGGGATGCTCTCCACTCCTACCCTTCGTTAGCCCTCTCAGAGGCCTAAGGACCCTGGAGCAGACTCCCCCAGGTCGCCAGGCTCGGCGTGTGCGAGGGGCTCGAGCTCACAGCACTGCTTCGGGGGTCTCGGGCCGGGGATCCGTGAGTGCCAAGGAGAGGGAATGTGGAGGTAGAAGTGGGCGGCAGAAAAATGGGACGCACCTCTTTTCTGAGCATTCCCCCATCCCTCGAGCCTCCACGTCCTCTGGAAGGCCCCTTTCCCTGCTAGTCCGTGTTCTCCCCCACGTCTTGGGAGCTGCACCTGCTCTCCTGCGGCAAACTGCGCCCTTGGGCACAGGCTGCTGCCTGCACTCAGCGAGCCGCCGGCTTAAATCGTGAACGCGCTCGCCAAGGTGGAGGCTCCTGAGACCTGAACCAAGTGTTTTGGAGAACAGGTAAATTGCATTTGGGCTCCAGGGTCTTTGGCACCAAGAAGGAAGCCGTTCCTAAAATGCTGGTATTTTGCGGGCTTGAACTTTGCTGAGCGTAGTGAACAAGCAGGTATCCGGAGGCGGGTGAACCCGGACCATGACAGCTCGGATCAGTGCATGCTTAAGAGGGGCCCCAGCCCCTGGTGCTTTGGATCCACCTCAGGACTGAGCTTCACCTCACCGATCTGGGTAAAGGAAAAAACTGATACCTTTTATGGGCAATGGCTATTTATGTCCCCAGAGCCTGGTGGTGGGACGCTGCAGCTCCTGACTTGAAACCCTAAATGTGGGTGGCTTTGCCGGCAGGTGTGTTGGAGGTGCCTAAACAGCCTTCACAATGGACGGACAGGACCAGGCATCAGCATTTACATGGGAACAAACTGGAGAAGGTAGTACGTGGATGGTACCAGGCAGGCCTTGTTTGCAGTCCTGAGTTGGCCATTCACCAGTTATGTGATCTTGCGCTGTTTACTTATGTGACCCAAGGTTTCCAGCCTGAAGAGGAAAATAACCATCTTTCCCTTGCAAGAATGAGAGAGAAAGGAGTTCAAGTATTTGAGGGCTGCTCGGGGTAAAGCTTGGCTGGTATTTTTTGCATGTTGCTGTTACACTGGAGAACACTTCCCTGTCCTGTCCTTAGAAACACACGCAGTCCTCTCTCTCCGTGCTGAACAAGGATAGAGGCGCTCTTTCCTCTTAATGTACCTGACTTGATACTTGCATTTATAATAGCTACTTTCCAGTTATATCATTCCTGAGCCAAAGGCACGGAACCATATTTTAAAAAGATTTATTTCATTTTATTTGAAAGGCACTTAAGGGAGATGGGGGATGGGGTCGGGCAGAGGGTAGAGAGGGAGAGAGATTCATTCCATCTGGTTCAGCTCCCAAATGATTGCAAGGGACTGGGGCTAAGAGGAGCCAGGAGCCTGGAACTCCATCCGGGTCTTCCACATGGGTGGCAGGGGCAAAAGCACTTGGGGTATCTTCCACTACTTCCCCAGGTGCATTTGTGGGGAACTGGATCATAAATAGAAAAGTTGTGACTTGAACTGGTGCTCGTGTGGGATGCTACTCATATGGGATGCTGGTGTTGCAGGCGGCAGCTTAACCTGCTGAGGCATGATGCTGACCTCTGAGCTGTATTTTAAATTTTGAAGTTTATTGAAAGGCAGAGAGTTAGAGATCTCCCGTCCACAGGTTCACTCCCCAAATGCCAGGGCTAGGCAGGTTGAAACCAAAGGCTGAACTCGATGCAGGTGAAGGACTAGGTCTTCTCCTGCCCTTTTGTTTGACATTACATGGATTCAGGACAATCACAGAATTTTCTGGACTCACTGTTTGCTGTTATGTCAAGGTTGGATATTGATCCTCAAGCAAGGGAAGATTTCCTTGGGTACTAGACTAAACTGTTTTACACACTTGACGACCATGTGCAGTACATTTTTGGGTCCTAGATGAGTCAACTCCTTTAGATGGGTCATCTGCAAGTTGGACCCAGCTTAGACAGCCATCTGTCCTCCCCCCGCCTCAAGGAATTTACCCTGAGATCCGTGCTAACTTCCTGGAATCTGCACATGTACCATCAAGTGTGTATGTATAGCTTTCAACATATTCTCTTAAGGTAGCACTGGTCAACAGACTATTCTGCCTTGATGGAAGTATACATTAGTGTTGTCCAAAATACCAAAATACAGTAGTCACATGTGGCTACTGAACATTTGAAATATGATTAGAGGTAGGAGAAATTGTTTTTAAATTCTAATTTTAAATTGCATATGCAAGTAGTAGCTGCTTTTTAATTTTTTAAAAAAGATTTATTTTATTTGAAAGGCAGAGTTAGGGAGGAAGACACACAGATCCTTCTTCTGCTGGTTCACTCCCCAGTTGGCCACAACAGCTGGAGTTGGGCTGATCCAAAGCCAGGAGCTTCATCCGGGTCTCCCACGTGGGTGCAGGGGCCCAGGTACTTGGGCCATCTTCCACTGCATTCTCGGGCACACTAGCAGGGAGCTGGATTGGAAGTGGAGCAGCCGGGACTTGAAACAGCACCCATGTGGAATGCTGGTGCTGCAGATGGCGACTTTCCCACTATGCCATAGCGCCGGCCGCAACTCGTAGCTACTATATTATCCAATCTTTCTCCTTCACCGTAACAGCACATCAAGGCCAGTGTTGTGGTTCAGCAGGTTAAGCTGCCACATGCAATACTAGCATCCAATATGAGCACTGGTTTGAGTGCCAGCTGCTGACTCTCTGTCCAGTATTGTTAATGTGTCTGGGAAAGCCATGGAAGATTGTCCAAGTGTTTGGTCCCTGCCACCCATGTGGGAGACCAGATCGAGTTCCAAGCTCCTGGCTTTGGCTTGATCCAGCCCCAGCCATTGCAGTCATTTGAGAAGTAAACCATTTAGTGGAAGATATCCCCTCCACCCCACCCCCCTACTTCCTATAACTCTGCCTTTCAAATAAATTAATAAACCCTAGAAAAAAAGAATAAATCTGCTGCCTGCAATGGCAGCATCCCACATCAGAGCATCAGTTTAAGAGTCCTTGCTGCTCCACTCCAGCTCCCTGGTTACGTGCCTGGGAGAGTACTTGGGCTCCTGCTGCCCACGTGGGAGACCTGCATGAAGTTCCTAGCTCCTGGCTTCAGCCTGGCCCATTTGGGGAGTGAACTAGTAGTTGGAAGATCTCATTCTTCTCTGTCACTCTGCCTTACAAATAAATAAAATTAAGTTTTAAAAAATAAGCACAGATTTAGAATTTAACAGGTTTTGTCTTACACATGGAGTAAACTACCAAGTCAAATGTCAAGACATTACATTGAAATGTTATCAATGTTAACCCCTTCAGAATGAATTGTAAGCACAGCTTTGCATAAGAATAGTAAAAGTAAAAGCAAAGAAGAAGGAAGAAAAGGTTGGGAGGTCTATTTATCAGCTTTTGCTCTTTTGCTTTGTTATGCATGTAGCAAAGTACCATTGCCTATCAGCTTACAACCACAGTTTTTTTTTTTTTAAGATTAACTTTATTTGAAAGGCAGAGTTACAGAGAGATAGGGAAAGACAGAGAAATCTTCCACCCATTGGCTCGCTCCCCATATGGCCACAACAGACAGGGCTGGGCCAGGCTGAAGCCAAGAGCAGCTTCTGAGTCTCCCACATGGGTGCAGGGGCCCAAGCATTTGAGCCATTCTCCACTGCTTTCCCAAGTACATCAGCAGGGAGCTGGATCAGAAGTGGAGCAGCTGGGACTTGAACTGGTGCCCATGAGGGATGCCGGCACTGCAGACAGTGGCTTAACACGCTGTACCACAGCACCAGCCCCTTTTGCTTTTATATTGTTTATGTGTAAGTTGTCTTCTCTCTTCAGCCCCATCTAGGACATGCTAATCTTATGCCCAAAGAGAAGGCAGATTCATGTGATAGCTCTTGAAATGTCTTCAGATTTCACGGACAAAAGATGTCAGGCTTGGTCATGTAACATGAATGGAGTGGGAAGTATATAAACTCCTTTCCCAGGGGGAGGTACTAAGGAAGAAATAGAGAACGGGGCCTACCTTTCCATTGTAGAAAGAGCCAAATAGTCATAAAATGTATGAGAAAGCAAATGAAAATAAACTAAAACTGTGTTTATCTATACAATATAGTATTATTCAGTGATGAAAAATGACCAAGCCACAGAAAGCTGTGGAGGAACCTACATTGCTAAGTGAAAGAAGGCAGTCTGAAAAGGCTCTAGAAAAGGATGATTCCTACTATGACCTTCTGGAAGGGCAAGAAAGGCAAAAAGGCTGCCTGCAGTTTGGGGCGAGAGGTAAGGTGTGAATAGGTGATGTGCAGGGCACTTCTAGGCAGTGAAATTCTCCTGTATCATACAATGCCGTGAATATTTAACAGAATGCATTTTCAAATCATAGAACTTTACAACACAAGGAGTGAGCATTAACGTATGTAAATTCAAAAGAAGTCATGTAGGAGATTGGAAAATCCCAGAAAAGAATCCAGACAAGAAAATATAATGATATTACAAACGCGTGAAACAACATACTGAAGGCAGAGGCTGCCTGTACACAGATGCCTGTAGTTGCAGGCTTGTCCTCATGTAAATGACAGTTTTTACGCTAAAACTTAATTAGCAGGTAAACTCAAAATCTTCCATGTCCTTTTATTTAATGATCTCTGGGAAATTTCATGATGAAGCTTCCTTTGAAAAAGCATCCTAAAATTTCTAGAACAAAGGCATCTCTACCTAGATGGAATGCACAGGAAGAATGAAACACCATAAATAAAATTTTATCTCTACCTCGTGACCAACAACTCCTGAAATTACAAATCTGACTAATTTGCAAAGATGTGAGGAGTATATCAGGGTTGTCCAAATGTTAAGTAAAAAAGGCAGACATTAGATTAAAATATGCACAGTCAAATGTTCATTCCTGGGCAGTGCTGGTGTTTTTCACCCATGTTCTTAAAAGATGATCAAGGAGAACTGACCGATTATCTCTCTATGGCAGACTTAGTCCCTAACTAAGACAGGCAGCTACTTACAACACATTCACACATATCAACAATTCGTCACAGAAAACCCTTGAAAAAAGGTCAAATGACATCCAAGTTAACAACGTAATAGATTTGAAGAATTTTAACACCAAATAAATAAAAAGATGTTGACCATGTGAAGAATCCTTGAAGATAAAAACAGGATGGGGATCCTAATAAAAAAATTAAAGAACATAAGAACATGATTAGGAAATTCACAGGGAAAATAATTAACTTGGATGGACATGAGATGATCTACCTATTATGAAATACATGTTAAGATACACAAAAACAAAATCAGTACCACATATCTCTGACTTCAAGATTTACCATGAAGCTACAGTAACCACACCAGTGGTGAGAGACTAGACAAACCAATCTGTGAAACAGAATAGAGCATCCAGAAATAGACCCACACAACTGATCTCTGACAAAGGAGCAAAGCTAGCACAATGGAGAAAAGAAAACAAATGGTACTGGAACAGTTAGAGAGCCACATGGGGGAAAAAAAAACCTAGACATAAATTTGTCACAAAAATTACCTCAAAATGGATTTTAGGCCTAAATATAAAATAAACTATAAAATTCCTAGAAGATAACATAGCAGAAAATCTAGATGGTCTGAGATTTGTTGATGACTTTTTAGATACAACACCAAGGGCATAATTCATGAAAAATAATAGATCAGCTAGTTCTTAAGAACCTTTGTTCTGTGTAAGATATATATATATATTTTTGACAGAGTGGACAGAGAGAAAGGTCTTCCATTGCCGTTGGTTTACCCTCCAATGGCCGCTGCGGCCGGCGCGCTGTTGCCAGCGCACCGTGCTGATTCGAAGGCAGGAGCCAGGTACTTCTCCTGGTCTCCCATGGGGTGCAGGACCCAAGCACTTGGGCCATCCTCCACTGCACTCCCGGGCCACAGCAGAGAGCTGGCCTGGAAGAGGGGCAACCGGGACAGAATCCGGTGCCCTGACTGGGACTAGAACCCGGTGTGCCGGCGCCGCAAGGCGGAGGATTAGCCTAGTGAGCCACGGCGCCGGCCTGTGTAAGATATTCTTAAGAAAATCAGAAGTTACAGACTGGGAGAAAATGCCTCCAAAACACATATTTGAAAAAAGACTATCATATCCAAAACTTATAAAGAACTCAACAAAAAGGGAAAAAACAACCCATTTAAAGATGGGCTTTACAACAACACAGTGGGATAAGCCAACAATTGACACCAGTATCAAATTTCAGAGTGCCAGTTCCAGTCCTAGATGCTCCACTTTCAATGCAGCTCCCTGCTAATGTACCTGCTATGGAAAAGTTTTTCCATAATATGCATTTTCCTTGAACTTTCTGAAGAACCCTGGTAAAGCTTTATGATATAACAATCAATTTGGGGGCCACTGCGTAGTGGGTAAAGCCACTGCTTGTGAAGCTGGCATCCTAGGTGGGTGCCAGTTCGAGTCTCGGCTGCTCCACTTCAGATCCAGCTCCTTGTTAGTGTGCCTGGGAAAGCAGCAGAGGATGACCCAAGTGCTTGGGCCCCTGCACCCATGTAGGATATCTGGAGGAAGCTCCTGGATTTGGTCTGGCCCATCCCTGGCTGTTGTGGTTATTTGGGGAGTAAACCAGCAGATGGAAGATCACTATCTCTTATTCTCTGCAACTATGACTTTCAAATAAGTAAATAAAATTTTTTAAAAAAGACATAAAAATATAAAGATATCATAATTAGATGGGATTAACCCCAGGAAGACAAGGTTGGTTCAACATTCAAATATCAGTAGGTCTACCACAGCACCAGATTAAAGAAGAAAAACCACAAGGTCAGTCAATTAATGCAGAAAAAGCATTTAATAGACTTTTTTTAACTTTTATTTAATGAATATAAATTTCCAAAGTACAGCTTATGGATTACAATGGCTCCCCCCCCATAACTTCCCTCCCACCTGCAACCCTCCCATTTCCCATTCCCTCTCCCCTTCCATTCACATCAAGATTCATTTTCAATTCTCTTTATATACAGAAGATCAGTTTAGTATACATTAAGTAAAGATTTCAACAGTTTACACCCACACAGAAACACAAAGTGAAAAATACTGTTTGAGTACTAGTTATAGCATTAAATCACAATGTACAGCACATTAAGGACAGAGATCCTACATGAGGAATAAGTGCACAGGGACTCCTGTTGTTGACTTAACAAACTGACACTCTTATTTATGGCATCAGTAATCACCCTAGGCTCTTGTCATGAGTTGCCAAGGCTATGGAAGCCTTTTGAGTTCACCGACTCTGATCAAACAAGGTCATAGTCAAAGTGGAAGTTCTCTCCTCCGTTCAGAGAAAGGTACCTCCTCCTCTGATGACCTGTTCTTTCCACTGGGATCTCACTCGTGGAGATCTTTCATTTAGTTTTTTTTTTTTTTTTTTTTTTTTTTTTTTTTTTGCCAGAGTGTCTTGGCTTTCCATGCCTGAAATACTCTCACGGGCTTTTCAGCATTTAATAAACTTCAACATCCTCCATGATTATAAAAAGAAAAGCAACGAGGGCTGGCACTGTGGCATAGCATGTAAAGCCACCACCTACAGTTCCAGTATCCCATATGGGCGCTGGTTTGAGTCCTGGCTGCTCTACTTCCGATCCAGCTCTTTGCTATGGCTTGGGAAAGTAGTAGAAGATAGCCTGAGTCCTTGGGCCCCTGCACCAGCATGGGAAACCAGGAAAAAGCTCTTGGCTTCGGATTAGCTCAGCTCTGGCTGTTGCAGCCATCTGGGGAATGAACTAGCAGATGGAAGACCTCTCTCTCTCTCTTCCTCTGCCTTTCAAATAAATAAATCTTAAAAAAAAAAAAAAAGGCATGCATTTAACATCATACCTAATAATAGAAGACTAAATGCATTCCCCTTAAGATTAGATACAAGGCAAGGAAGGGGCAGGAAGAAGGTATTACAGAGGGACAGAGAAAATTTCGAAGGATAGTAGATATGTTCATTATCTTGATTATGGTGATGGTTTCATCTCAAACTTATCAAATTGTATACTTTATATACCACTTATTCTATGTCAGTTATACCTCAATAAATCTCAAAATTTTCAAAAACAAAACAAGGTAAACAAACCCCAACTAGAGGCCAGTGCTGCGGCACAACAGGTTATGCCACTGCTTGCGAGGCTGGCACCCATACTGGAGCACCAGCTCAAGTCCTGGCTGCTCTGCTTCCAGTTCGGTTCCGTCCGTCCGTCCGTCCGTCCTTCCTTCCTTTTCCCTCCCTTCCTCCTTCCTTTTCCCTCCCCCCTCCCCTCCCTGTCTTCCCTTCCCTTTTTTAAGATATATTTATTTGAAAGAGTTACACACACACACACACACACACACAGAGAGAGAGAGAGAGGTCTTCCATCCACTGGTTCACTCCCCAATTGGCTGCAATGGCTGGAGCTGTGCAGATCCAAAACCAGGAGCCAGGAGCTTCTTCCAGGTCTCCCACATGGGTGCAGGGGCCCAAGGACTTGGGCCATCTTCTACTGCTTTCCCAGGCCATAGCAGACAGCTGGATCGGAAGTAGAGCAGCCAGGACTCAAACCAGCGCCCATATGGGATACTGGAACTGTAGGTGGCGGCTTTACATGCTATGCCACAGTGCTGGTCCCTCCAATCCAGTATCCTGCTAATGCATCTGGGAAGGCAGAGAAAATAGCCCCAGCACTTGAGCCCGTGTCAACCATGTGGGAGACCAGGATGAAGTTCTTGGCTTTTGGCTTCACCCTATGCCAGAACTGACTATAATGGCCATTTGGGGGAATGAACCAGCAAATGGGAGGACCCCCCCCCCCCCACCCTCGCTCCCTTTTCTCTGTCACTGCCTTTTTTTTTTTTAAAGATTTATTTTATTTCTTTGAAAGACAGAGTTACAGAGAGAGGTAGAGACAGAGAGAGAGGTCTTCCCATCTGCCTGTTCACTCCCCAGATGACCGCAATGGCCGGAGCTGTGCCAATCTGAAGCCAGGAACCAGGAGCTTCTTGTGGTCTCCCATGCGGGTGCAGGGGCCCAAGGACTTGGGCCATCTTCTACTGCTTTCCCAGGCCATAGCAGAGAGCTGGATCAGAAGAAGAGCAGCCGGGACTAGAACCGGTGCCCATATGGGATGCCGGCACTGTAGGCTGGGGCTTTAACCCGCCATGCCACAGCTCTGGCCCTGTTACTGCCTTTCAAATAAATAAATAAGTAGATCTTTCAAAACAAAAACAAAAAACAAAAAACAAAAAACAACAACACAACCAGATACCTTTGCATATCTATCATAAAAGCCAAAACTTTTAAAATAACAACTTACCATTCCAAACTCTGGCATGGAAACAAATGAACAGATTTATAATAGTGAATTAAGAAAAGTACAAAAAACAGCCACTTTTTTTTTTTTTTTATGACAGAGTGGACAGTGAGAGACAGAAAGGTCTTCCTTTACCGTTGGTTCACCCTCCAATGGCAGCCGTTGCTGGCGTGCTGTGGCCGGTGCACCACATTGATCCAAAGCCAGGAGCCAGGTGCTTCTCCTGGTCTCCCATGCGGGTGCAGGGCCCAAGCACCTGGGCCATCCTCCACTGCACTCCCGGGCCACAGCAGAGAGCTGGCTTGGAAGAGGGGCAACCAGGACAGAATCCGGCGCCCCGACCGGGACTAGAACCCGGTGTGCTGGCGCCGCAGGCAGAGGATTAGCCTAGTGAGCCGTGGCGCCGGCCGCCACCATTTTCAACACACAGAATTCTCTGTGACTGTGAAGATCCTGGCAGGATCTGCGCAGTACCAAATAACACCAGCACACACTCCCATAAAAGTCCTGGAATGGAGCCGGCGCCATGGCTCAATAGGCTAATCCTCCGCCTTGCGGCGCCGGCACACCGGGTTCTAGTCCTGGTCGGGGCGCCGGATTCTGTCCCGGTTGCCCCTCTTCCAGGCCAGCCCTCTGCTGTGGCCAGGGAGTGCAGTGGAGGATGGCCCAGGTGCTTGGGCCCTGCACCCCATGGGAGACCAGGAAAAGCACCTGGCTCCTGGCTCCTGCCATCGGATCAGCGCGGTGCGCCGGCCGCAGCGCGCCAGCCGCGGCGGCCATTGGAGGGTGAACCAACGGCAAAGGAAGACCTTTCTCTCTGTCTCTCTCTCTCACTGTCCACTCTGCCTGTCAAATAAAAAATAAAAATAAAAATAATAATAAAAAAAAAAGTCCTGGAATGGGTGCTAACATAAGACTCTTTGTAGTTTAGTCTGAGTCTCTAAAATTGGAAAAAAAAAATAGGGGCCAAATATCCCCACATTCTATTAGAGGAAGTCAGAGCATCTACAGAGGGCTCGCATAGGGGGTTGCTTGGCAAAAATCCAGTTTAACCAGCATTAGCCCATCACCCAGCTGCAGCAGATACACAGAAGGCTGAGGCTTCAAAGAGTTAAGATTTTCCTTTTTTTGGACTGAAAATTTATGGTTTTATAATTAAGATAAGCCTTGTGCTTTATTTAATAATTTCTTTAAAATTTGTGTCCATTTCCCATTGAAGAAGACAAGGGATACTTTCCAACCTCTCTCAAGCCAAGAGAAAGGTTTTTAGGAAAACCACCGATGTATTTTCTCCTGGATCCTCTAGAACTGATGGAACACAGAGATTTGTGAGTGACTGACACCTGAAAAGGTCTACAGACAAAAGCTGCCCAGATGGCAAAGCAAGGAAAGATGACTCAAGTGGAATCAAGAGGTGTTTCCTCTGGTAGGGGGCAGAAGCCACAGCAGCAAACCCACAATTCTTTTAAGACTCATGTTAATCATTTAAACAAGACTGTGCTGATAAATTGAGAGAAGGGGCTAGAGTCAGATTATATGAGTTAATTTAAACAGTGACTCAAACTAATGTATATTAGAATCACCTGGAGGGCTTCTCGACTTTTTTTTTGAAAGGCAGAGAGAGCGAGCCAGAGCGAGAGCCAGAGCGAGAGCCAGAGCGAGAGCCAGAGCGAGAGCCAGAGCGAGAGCCAGAGCGAGAAGTATTCCACCCACTGGTTGATTCCCCAAATAGTTGCAACGGCTAGGGCTGGGCCAGACCAAAGCCAGGAGTCAGGAACTTCTTCTGGGTCTCCCACGTGGGTGCAGCGGCCCAAGCACTTGGGCCATCTTCTGCTTTCCAGGTGCATTAGCAGGAAGCCAGATTGGAAGTAGAGCAGCCAGGACTCGAACTGGTGCCCATATGGGTGCTGCTGGTGTTGCAGGCAGGGGTTTTACCTGCTACGCCACAAGGCCGGCGCTGAGTATTTGAACTTCTAACAAGTTCCCAGTTGATGTTGGTCCAAGGACCACTTAGAGAATAAATGTACTAGCACTCTAAACCTCCCTCAGTTTCAATTTTCACACTGATAAAATGGCAAAATAGGGATCCACACCGTAGCCACGGCTTACAATGCCAGAATCCCATATGGACGCTGGTTTGAGACATAGTTGCTCCACTTCCAATTAAGCTCCCTGCTAATGGCCTGAGAAAGCAGTGGAAGTTGGCTCAAGTATTTGAGTCCCTGACACCCATGTGGGAGATCTGGAAGAAGCTCCTGGCTCCTGGCTTCGGATTGGCCAGTGGATGAAAGATCTGTCTCTCCTCTCTCTGTAATCCTGCTTTTCAAATAAATCTTTTTTTTAATGGCAAAATAACAGATGTTGCTTCTATTAATGGTTATAAGCCCTTGCAATCATGTGAGAGACCCAGAAAAAGCTCCTGGCTCCAGATTGGCCGCTCGCTCGCTCGCTCTCTCCCTCTCCTTGTCTGTAACTCTGCCTCTCAAATAAATAAATCTTTAAAAAAAATTAAAAAATGAAGGCTAATGGGGAGCTATGGAAGTGCTGATGTTTGAATTGCTCAGACCTTATTATAGTAGTCTATGTTCAAATACGTGGGCAAAACAGGGGAATCAATGTCAGATGGAATGAAGAGAACACCTTATTTTAACCTACAAGCCAGTCTGCCAACATAAGCTTCCATGTGTGTCCTGCTAAGAATGCTTCACACATACACTCATATACATACAATAGATGCACTGTATGTAGATTTATTCAAAGATTAGTAAGTAGGAATTCTCTTTGGCTACACAAAGTGTAACTGTTCCACTGGGCTTAGTGTTATATGTATTATTCCAAAACCTAGACACTAAATACAAGCAAATTAATTCATATCATGTTCAACTTTTGCAGAAAAATCCAGCTATGCAAATCATGGGTAATTTTGTACTCCCTATATTTTTGCTTCAGTGCCTTCAACCAAATCCCCTGAAAAATACTAGTACACTGTCTCTCCCTTTACATCCTGCACATAGGATTTGTGGTAAGCAGCTTTGTTAGTAGGATCTTTTGCACACTGAGCCAGAATCTGCTTCTACAGGCTTTCAAACACTGGAACTTATTTCAGCTTCTAGGATATCAGAATAAGTCAGATTCATGTTTTGTTAATGACAAGCCTTCAAGATTTGACAGATGTCTTGTGTTCTCCCATCCAACCCAAATCCTTCTTCATTCATCTTATGCCATTATCTAAAAATATCATGTTTATTGTTAAAGAAAATAATTCACAATTAGTAAGCTTGAGTTTAATCAAAGAAAACAACAGACTCTCTTTCCCCAAGAAATACAGAAGTTTATGCATGAAGGCCATGCCCCCTCAATCCTACGGTCGCTCTAGTGAAAATTGGTCACTTATTGGGAAAGTACTATATCCAAATTTAAAGATGTAATTAGTTCCCCTTTTGGAGTAAAAATTAAATAACCAAGGACTACCTCAAGAAATTTTCCATGGCTCCTAGCCCTGCCTTCTAGCCCTGAGATCTATAAATTATATATATATATATTTTTTCTTTTGCATCCAGCACAACTAGGCCATCCAAGTATTCAAACTAGATGGAGCTACCTCAGGGGAGGTCCCATTTGTGATGTGGGCAGAAGACCCAGCTTAGCTTTGGCAGCTCCAGGAAAAAGGCTCAAACCCAAGGTATGAGAGCCAACACAAATAATGCTGCAAAGGACAGCCTTGTACAGAAGTAACACATTAATAATTCCATAAGACAGTCTCTAGAACTTACAGTATTGAATAACAGAATGTCAGCAAAACTTTTCCCAAAGTAACATTGTCTTTTTTTTTTTTTTGACAGGCAGAGTGGACAGTGAGAGAGAGAGACAGAAAGGTCTTCCTTTGCCGTTGGTTCACCCTCCAATGGCCGCCGCGCTGCGGCCGGCGCACCGCGCTGATCCGATGGCAGGAGCCAGGAGCCAGGTGCTTTTTTTCCTGGTCTCCCATGGGGTGCAGGGCCCAAGCACCTGGGCCATCCTCCACTGCACTCCCGGGTCACAGCAGAGAGCTGGCCTGGAAGAGGGGCAACCGGGACAGAATCCGGCGCCCCAACCGGGACTAGAACCCGGTGTGCCGGCGCCGCTAGGTGGAGGATTAGCCTAGTGAGCCGCGGCGCCAGCCTATTTTTTCTAATTTTTTAAAAACTTTTATTTAGTAAATATAATTTCCAAAGTACAGTTTATGGATTACAATGGCTTCCCCCCCCCCGATCTAGTATTAATTTCATTTATGATTTCTGTTTTTGATATTGAATTTATAGAAACCTAAGATTATATAAGTAATGACTTAAATATTCTTCTTTCTCCTAGTTTTTAGTCTTAAATTGTAATGAATCTATATTCATTATGCATCATCTATATTTTTATACTCATACTTTATATTCAAAGAAATGTAGAGATAGCTACCTTTGCCTCTTTTTCTCTTAAGTAGATGTTGAATCATTTAGAAACTTTCCTATAGTTTACTCTGAACAGCTAGTCTCTACTCTTCCTTATATATTCCAATATATATACTTGAAATGAAATGTGATAGGGTGGAATTGTGGCCCAGTGAGCTAAGCCACCGCCTCAATGCTAGCTAGCATCCCATATCAGAGCACCAGTTTAAGAGCTGGCTGCTCTATTTCTAATCCAGCTCCCTGCTAACGTGCCTGGGAAAGCAGTGGAGCATGGCCCAAGTGCTTAGGCCCCTACACCCACGTGGGAGACCCAGATGGAGTTACAGGCTCCTGGCTTTGGCCTGAACCAATCCCAGCCATTGCATCCATTTGGAGTGAACCAGTGGATGGAGTGGCTTGAAGCACAAATGCTCTCTCTCTTTCCCTCTCCCCTTCAAATAAATAAATCTTCAACAACAACAAAAAGAAAATGTGATCAGCTAGTGTTCTACAACTCACTTTCCCCCAATATTCATGTATCTGACTTTTTCAAATACATATACTTTGAAATACATTTTAATCCTCCTGTTGAATAGAAGCAAAATTAAATCAATCTAGACAAGTTATTTTTTTCTAGTGCTATATCACCCAGTGTGGGAAAACATCACAGGTACCAGGAGAAAAGCTAAGTAACCCTAAGTAACTGCTACTCTTGGAAAGTTAGGTTATAGGGGCTGAGGAGTGCCCTCCTGAGCAACTCATATCACCCACCTTCTAGCCAGTCCTCAAAACCACCATCCTGGACTCACAGGACAATCCCCAACCCCACTAGTCGATCATCCTTTGCCCTTCACAAGACATACAGGCCTGGGTCTGCCAGTCTTCTGCGAGACTTTTACAAAAGCCCTCAAAAGAGATTTTCAGGGCTGGCATTGTGACATACTGAGTTAAGCCACCACCTGTGATGCCGCCACCCCTTACGGGCGCTGGTTCCAGACCTGGATGCTCCACTTCTGATCCAGCCTCCTGCTAATGTGCCTGGGAAAGTAGTGGAAGATGACCCAAGTGCTTGGGCCCCTGCAACCATATGGGAGAACTGGATGAAGCTCCTGGCTCCTGGCTTTGGTCTGGCCCAGCCCTGGCTGTTGCGGCCATTTGAGAAATGTGGCCATCTCTCTCTGTGTTTCTGCCTGTCTCTGTCTAACTGTCACTTTCAAATAAATGTTTTAAACAATCTTTTTTTTTTAATTAAAAAAATTTTTTTTTTGACAGGCAGAGTGGACAGTGAGAGAGAGAGAGACAGAGAAAGGTCTTCCTTTTCCCATTGGTTCACCCTCCAATGGCCGCCGCGGCTGGCACATCGCGCTGATCCGAAGCCAGGAGCCAGGTGCTTTTCCTGGTCTCCCATGGGGTGCAGGGCCCAAGGACTTGGGCCATCCTCCACTGCACTCCCGGGCCACAGCAGAGAGCTGGCCTGGAAGAGGAGCAACCGGGACAGAATCCGGTGCCCCAAGCGGGACTAGAACCCGGTGTGCCAGCGCCGCAAGGTGGAGGATTAGCCTATTGAGCCACGGCGCTGGCCCTTAAACAATCTTTTAAAAGAAAGAGAAAGAGAGAAAAGAGAGGAGAGAATTTTCCATCCTTTCCCTTATTACCCTTTCCACTGATGCAAGTCCTGGTTTCCTTTGCCTTACTTGTCCCCATCAAAGTCCCGATAGAAGATCAGGCTAGGAGTCCTGAGCATTAGACATTTTCTTTTTTTTCTTATCCTTTTCTGTTTTTAAAAAGATTTATTTGAATGACAGAGTTACAGAGAGAAGGAGACACACAGAGAGAGAGAGAGAGAATCTTCCATCTGCTGGTTTTCTCCCCAAATGGCCTCAATGGCCAGGCCAAAGCCAGGAGCTTCTTCTAGGTCTCCCACATGGGTGCAGGGGCCCGAAGACTTGAGCCATCTTCCACTGCTTTCCCAAGCACATTAGCAGGGAGCTAGATCCGAAGTAGAACACCAGGGACTCAAACCAGCACCCATGTGGGATGCTGGCACTGCATGCCAGGGCTTTAACCTGCTGCGCCACAGCACCAGCCCCCACCCTTCTTTCTCAATGATAAAACATAATGTATTGGCCGGTGCAGTGGCTCACTTGGCTAGTCCTCCGCCTGCGGCGCCGGCACCCCGGGTTCTAGTCCCAGTTGGGGCACCAGATTCTGTCCCGGTTGCTCCTCTTCCAGTCCAGCTCTCTGCTGTGGCCTGGGAGTGCAGTGGAGGATGGCCCAAGTACTTGGGCCCTGCTCCCCATGGGAGACCAGGAGGAGGCACCTGGCTCCTGGCTCGGATCAGCGCAGCGCGCCGGCCATAGCAGCCATTTGGGGGGCGAACCAACGGAAGAAGACCTTTCTCACTGTCCACTCTGCCTGTCAAAAAAAAAAAAAAGTATTTAGTTTGGCATTTTAAAAAGGCAATAATATATCCCTAATGCAACAACAATCACCATGCTTTCTGTTACAGCAAGAAAGAAGATAAACCCCAAGAAATTGTATCCAGATTTTGAGAGCAGGAGACAAATGTGGATAATCTGGTGCTTCTCTTATGGCTGCAGAGCTTATAAAGTGGCTAGAAGATCTTATGGAACTTTAGACAAATTGTACCATCCAAGTTTTTTTTTTTTTTTTTTTTTTTTTTTGACAGGCAGAGTGGACAGTGAGAGAGAGAGAGACAGAGAGAAAGGTCTTCCTTTTGCCGTTGGTTCACCCTCCAATGGCCGCTGCGGCCGGTGCACCGCGCCAATCCGATGGTAGGAGCCAGGTGCTTCTCCTGGTCTCCCATGGGGTGCAGGGCCCAAGCACCTGGGCCATCCTCCACTGCACTCCCTGGCCACAGCAGAGAGCTGGCCTGGAAGAGGGGCAACCAGGACAGAATCCGGTGCCCCGACCGGGACTTGAACCCGGTGTGCCGGCACCGCAAGGCGGAGGATTAGCCTAGTGAGCTGCGGCGCCAGCCACCATCCAAGTTCTAGTGCATATAGGTAACTCTGCTCAAAAAAAAAATTCTCACCTCTAGTTACCATATAATTTGTTTCAAATTTCTTCCAAATCACATTCCAGACACTTATTTTTGAAATATCTTCTGAAATCCTGAAATCCCTGCCATGTCTTCATTTTCGTTTTTCCCCTAGAACACTAATGCTGGAGAGGTGACAAAGAAGATATTCAACAAATTTGTCAACTGCATTCAACAAAGGTACTCAATAAATGAATAGATGGGAGCAGTGGAGAAGCAGGACAGAGGGACTAGAAAACAATCAGGGGGCCCAGCACTGTGCCGCAGCGGGTAAAGTCGCTGCCTGCGGTGCCGAGATCCCATATGGATGCTGATTCATGTCCTGGCTGCTCCACTTCCGACCCAGCTCTCTGCTATGGCCTGGGAAAGCAGCAGAAGATGGCCCAAGTCCTTGGGCCCCTGCACCTGCGTGGGAGACCTGGAAGAAGCTTCTGGTCCTGGCTTGGGATCAGTCCAGCTCCAGCCCCTGTGGCCATTTGGGGAGTAAACCAGCAGATGGAAGATCTCTGTCTTTGCCTCTCTGTAACTCTTTCAAATAAATAAATATATCTTTTTTAAAAAACTCAATGAACTGTACCTTAAAATGTTTTTGTTTCACTGCATATAAATTACATTCCAAATTTATTTTTAAAGTTACTGAGTGGGGCTGAAGTAGGCAGGCATACAGGTTAAAACTGATTAGGTCTGTGAGCTGGAAGATCACGCCTTTGCCATGTCCCTGTGTGATCTCATGCCCCTACCTGGCCACACTTGAGTGCCCACCAGCCAATCAGGTTAATTAACCACTCCCCTTTGGAAGTGGGTTAAAAGCCTGGGACACAGTGTGTCCCCCGCTCTCTTTTTTGCCCTGGTTCTTGCCAGGAGGGGGCTTGCTGTAGCCCTGCGCCTCCAGGGCTGTGGCCTTCAGGCCACCAGCCCTAGGCTTCCTGGCCTAGAATCTCCTCCACGTGGCTGGTTCCTGGTGCTCAGTATGAACCCAGATTTACCTCTCTTAAATAAAGCTTTCACTCTCCTATGCAACTTTCTCACTAAATAAAAGCCTAAAATGTACCATGCTGCTTTGTTTATCTGTGCCGGTATTTAGTATTATTCTCTAAATATTAGGCAAGAACCCTCTTGGGCTTATTAATATTTGAGATTTATTAACAAGCATATGGTGATATCACATGGCACCGCAAATTCCAGTAACATATGTGGCATCCCAGATGGCATTTCTGGGAAACTTTAAGGGGCCACATTTTCGTATAGATTTTAGGGGGTCATTTCCGATATCAGGGCCAGAGCTCTGGCGTAGTGGGTAAAGCCACTGCCTGCAGTGCCGGCATCCCATATGGGCACTGGTTCAAGTCCTGGCTGCTCCATTTCCGATCCAGCACCCTGCTATGGCCTGGAAAAGCAGTAGAAAATGGCCCAAGTGCTTGGGCTCCTGCACCTATGTGGGAGACCTGGAAGAAGCTCCTGGCTTCAGATTGGTGCAGCTCTGGCTGATGCAGCCATCTGGGGAGTGAACCAGAGGATGGAAGACCTCTCTTTCTCTGTGACTCTTTCAAATAAATAAATCTTAAAAAAAAAAAAAAATCAGGATACAAACTGAGATTCTAGCTGGCAGGAGAGAAAATAGTTCTGAGTGGTTCTACATATATGGACAGGTCACCTCCTGCTTACAACCCCTGGCTGACTTCTACAAGGTCTGTGAGGCACCGGGCCAATCTGCATCCCTCCCTTTCCAGCCTTGCAGTAGCCTGACCATTCTCTCGAGCTCCAGCTGTGCTGTGCTACTGCCTCCCAGGTCTCTGTGGCTGTGCTGCCCTTCCTCCTCACCAGGCTCACTGCTGCTGGTTACTCAGACCTCAGAGGTCCAGGAACCTCCCCTCACTCCCTGCCCATTTCAGCCTCCCAAGCACCATCAATCTCCCTGTCACATTTAGCACCACTGGAACTTTACAGATTCATAGACCCACATGACTCCTGGCCAAGCTGGAAAGTCACATGTCTGCAGAAACTGGAAGGTTTGCTCCATGCCACCCCAGAGGCACGGCAGTCCATCGAGGAATTGGGCACAGGTAAACCTCACAGCGCCTGTCCACATCCACTCTGCTTCCCTTTCCCTGGTGTAGCAACACAGCTGAATGCTAAACACTTCCCGTAGCCCTCAAAAGATTCAGTACACATTTAAATGTGAATACATAAACCCCTAAACCCCAGGGCAGTGCCGGACCTTCACGGTGCACTGGGAATATTCTGAGGATTGAGCTACTCACGCAAGAGCTGAATGGAGATCCAGCTGAGCAGGAGGCTCGTCAGCACCGGCTGTCTGTGTATTTATCTTAGCCACTTTGGGACCTGAGGATTTCACTTGTTTTAAAAAGGCTTTCCTGGACTCTGCCCTTCCTTCACCTCTCCCCACACTCAGTCCTTTTGTCTGACCCACCTTTGGGTGGATCCTTCTCATCTCCACCACAATAACTTGTTTTGTTTTCCTTGACCATAGCATTTGCCCTTGTTCGGGGCTTAAAGTTAGAAAAAGGGAAGCCACTCCAAGACTGTTTTTAATCTATTACTTTCAAAACTTTTCCTTAACTAAGTTCCTTATTTTGGTACTTTTTTGGCTTTTGGGTTGAATGAAACATTTTCTGCCAATTTATAGCATACTGTTGAATTTCATTTTTTACATTAATTAACATTTTACTGGAGTTATTTTCTACCTTTAGAAGCTCTGCTGGTAGCATTCTAGTAAGGGTACTGTGCTGGGTTCACATTGCTGGATTCAAAAGAATCCAGTTTACAATCCCACATACAATTCATGGTCAATTGGTTCTCTCAAGGGCGTAGGGTAGGTGCCACAACAGTTAGTCCATAAAGCAAATTCAAGCAGAAGTACTAAAGAAGCTTTATCTATCAGATCAGCGAGAAATTCTTATGTAAAGAACCAATTAAATGGAATACTTGGGGCCTGCCTGCATTGTGGCTAAGGGCATTCCATTCAGGTGCAGGCTGGAGTCCCAGCTGCTCCACTTCCAATCCAGCTCCCTGCTAATGGCCAGGGAAAAGGCATTGGAAGATGGCCCAAGTGTTTGGGCCTTTGCCACTTATGGAGATCTGGATGAAGCGCCTGGCTTTAGCCTGGCCCACCCCTGGCCTTTGATGCCATATATGGGAGTGAACGAGTAGAAGGAAGATTCTTCTGATTTCCAAAAAAAATTTGAAGTCTTTAAAAAAAAGAGGAATACCCAAATATAAGGAAGGAGTAAAATTAATCTACACCTATAATTGCTTGTATTTACCTTGAAAAAAAAAAATTCTGGAAGGACATGCAAGAACTTTTGTTGGAGAGTGGGAAATTGATAAATATGAAATGATAGAGGAGGGGGAAGAGATCCCATTTTTTTGCTGGTTAACTCCTCAAATACCAATAACAGCTGGGACAAGAGCAGGCTGAGGCTGGAGTGGGGAAATTCAGTCCAAGTCCAAGTCTCCCACACGGGTGGCAGGGACCCATCAGCTACTGCCTCCCAGGGTATGCAAGAGCAGGAAGCTGGAACTGGAGAGCAGGGATTCAAACCCAGGCACTCTGATATGGGATGCAGGTGTCCCAAGAGGCACTTTAACCACTAGGTCAAATGCCTGCCCCCATTTTAGGATTTTGACTCATGTGACTAATATTTAAAATACTGAATATTAAATAGTATGTGCTACTTAAAATGCTTTTTAGTCCAATGTAGTAAAAACCAGCAAGTGGGGAACATCTTAGGGTAACATCAAGCTAGTTCTATGGGGGGAAAATTGTATTCCCCATTCAGGTGGCTCTTCAACCACTGGGAGTAAGCCTTGCTTATAGCAATGTCTTCATGTACCCCAAATCCACTTTCCCTTTGGGTGCCTAAAGTATAATTCGAGTGTCCCTGAGAAATCTCAGAGGATCTGACAGGTTCTTATCTATCCTCCTCAGTCCCATTTTCTTCACATACTCCCATCTGTGTAATACTCTGAACAGATTAAATGCAAAAGATGAAAATTCAGCTAGCTACCTCCTGTCAAGAAATTGACAAGGATATAAAGCAGGTAGAATCAAGAAGGGCCCTGGCTCTTGCATACTGTTGTTTTGGAGACTGTTTTTCCTTTTATGTGTTGTACTAGAATTAACCTATTAGAGTTGCTGCGTTTAAACGCGAGTCAGGTAACTTCCAGAGAGCATCACATCTCCCGTAGGTGTGTGGTTCAGTACTGTAGGTACCGTCTGGTCCAAGACCTTTGATTCTAGCAAAGTGTGTCCTTGGACCTCTTCTGCTTTAAGGGTTTCAATGAAGGGTTAAAGAGCCATACCTCCCGCAGTGCTGCCCAGTTATCTACATTTATTTCCAATCCACCAATCACAATGTCAAGGAACTATTATTTAAAACTTTATTCTTCATAAGCAACTTTGGAATAAGATTTATGCCAGCACTCAGGGCAAAGGCAAAGACCCCAAACAGCTCGTTTCTCAATTAGGCAGGAGCAGGGTTTAAGCCATGCCTGAGTCACTGCAGCTCTGATCACAACCTAATCTCTACATCCTGGTCCCACACTGGCTGGAAGCTGGCCTCACTTCTTCCAAGAGCCTAGTTCGAGAGCACCCATGGCTTCCTCAAGTTTGAGCATCCCTGCGCCAGAAAGAGCAACAACAGCAGGGTGAGTATGGGGGGGCGGGGAGGGTGAACAGCTGGGGTTCGTTTCTGGGGCTCCTGGGCCTGGCGCTCTGGGCCTGAGATTCTCCGGAATCTCGGAACGTGGGACCACCAGGCCCATTCCAACATTCTCCGAAATGCCGGAAGAGGGAGGACGTTAGATAACCTAGCCAAGGGACCAGCCTCCTCCCCAAGGCGTCTGAGGACGGCCCAAGCGCCAACGAGGCTGGGTACTGGTGGCGGTGGGGAGGGGACAGGGAGAACCTAGGAACGAAGCCACCCCCGTGACATCCGCGGGAGCACCAGAGTCACCGAGTGTCTCACCACGCTCCTGCCGCTGGCGGTGCCACTCAGCCATGGACTGCAGCATCCACTTGGTCCGGAGCTTGTACATGTAGGAGCCGTAAACCACCACTTCGGTGAGGTCCGAAGATTCCAGAGCCTTCAGCTCGAGCATGGCCTTGCTCACTTGCTCAATGTAAGGGATTCGAGAACCGTCTGGGCCTGCAGGGGGAAGGAGATGAGGCCTCGGACCACCTAGACCGAACCACCCAGGCGCGGATGGGGCAGCCGGCACCAGACTGAGCACACTCACCAAACATGGCTTCCAGCAGCCGCGTCTGTACCTGCAGCACCTCGGGATCTTTCAGGTCTTCCGGAACCTTCACCCACGGAGGAATGTCCTTGCGTTTGGGGAGCGTTCCCATCTTGCCACTCCGGGTCCGACAGCAGGCCTAGCAACACCGCCCAGAGCCTCCACGCACGGGAAGTCTTGCGCCCCTGCGGCGCCGCCCACACAGGCCCCGCCCCCGGCCTGGGGCCCAATCCCACGCCCCCGGCGCTGCGGAGGTCCGGCCCCTTTGTGTCCCGTGGATGACCTTCTCCACCGCCTCGGGTGACCTCGGGAGACTCCGCCCCTCGGCCCAGCTGTAGTTAACCTGGGTTTTCCACCTGCCCAAGGGCTTCTGGCGGGGGTGGGGGTGATGTCGACTCTTCCCAATTGGTTGGGCCTGAAGCCTAGAAAGCAGGAATCCAGGCTTGAGCGATCGAGGACTGCTCTGGAACTGCTGAATGGGGTCCTCCTGTCCTGCACGTTCCAAAGGAGGGCTGTCTGGCCTTGGAGCCGCAGGGCGGGATCCCTGGCCTTCCAGGAACTCGGGGCGGCAGCAGGGGGTGGGGGGGGTGGGGGGTGGGGGGAGGTTCCAGCCAGCCAGCCGTTTAACAAAGACTTAACCGGTGGCGGGTGCTCTGGATTAGTAGGCTAAGCCTCCGCCTGTGGCACCGGTATCCCATATGGGTACCCGTTCGAGTCCCAGCTGCTCCTCTTCTGATCCACCATCCCTGCTGATGGCCTGGGAAAGCGATGGAGGATAGCCAAGTCCTTGGGCCCCTGCGCCCACGTGGGAGACCCAGAAGAAGCTCCTGGCTCCCAGCTTCAAATTGGCCTGGCTCAGGTCTTGGGGAGTGAACCAGCGGGTGGAAGACCTGTGTCTCTGTAACTCTGCCGCTCAAATAAAAACAAATAACAAACAAAAAAAAAGCAAACCCAAAATTCAGAAATCCATTATCTTACTTGAAGAGCTAGGGTTCAGAAGTGCCTCTGCGTTCGTGTCCCCCACCCCCAAGCCTCTGGTCCAGGAGCTTTTGAATCCACCTTGGTTATCCATCCCACGTGCACCCTGCTGACCACTGCAGTCCAAACCGGTCCACGCTTCATTCCACCTCTAAACAAACTTTTGAAACGATGCAGATGCACCAGATTCACGCAATGAGGGTGTGATTCTGATGTTTTACGGCTGGAGATGAAGCTGGCTTCTCCAGGGCCAAGTGCTGATACCATCTATCTTTCGCTCAGCTGAATATTGTCACAGCGTCTTCCGCAAACCTGCTAAAGTCAATGAGAAAACTGTGGGGTCTTTTACAAACGCCAGACTAATCAACTTAGAAAAAATCATCAGTGGCTACAACTATCAGATGAAGGCTATTGAGGAACTATAATTTCACAAAGCCTGGAAGTCCTAGCCCACAGCAGATGTGAATTACAAAGGAGATATTGATCCTTAAAGACGTCTGAAGACCAAAGTTAGCATCACTAATGTTGGGACAAATGGACTGCTAATATGTTGAAATCATAAAAGCCAAAAAAAAATGGAGCACTATTTTATTAATAAAGAGATAACTAAATGTGCATGAGTCAAGTAATCCTGAATCAGAGAAAAAGAACATTTCAGAACAATGGAGGAAATTTCAGTATGAACTATGTTGCAAAGTAGTGTTTTATTGTTGTTTAGAAACTTCTTGAGCCGGATAACTATCACAATGATATAAGAGTCCTTCTTAGGAGAAATATACGAAAAATAGAGTTGTATTAGTTGAAATTTACTTACAAATAAGTTCTCTCTCTCTCTCTCACACACACACACACAACTATGTATGTCCATATAGAAAAAACCATATGCCAAATGTCAACTGTTGTTTTTTGTGTGAAGGACAAAAGATTCTTATTATATTCATGCAATGTTTCTGTACTTTTGGGATTTTTTTTTCCCCAACAGATGCTATTTTTAATGGCCATTTGGCAAGAAGCCATAGCTATTAATAAGAGAAACAGTAGACATTTTAAACAAAGCTACAATACTTTTTTTAAACATCAAAAATGTTGCATTGATTTATAATAGCATTTAAATATCATTTCTATTGTTCTTCAGGGCTCTGACTGGCTTTGCTCTTGGAGCATCTACATGTGACATGAACAATTTATGTCCTTAACCTCCACACCCATTTGTTTCTTTCTTTCCTTTTTTTTTTTTTTTTTTTTTGACAGGCAGAGTTAGACAGTGAGAGATAAGAGACAGAAAGAAAGGTCTTCCTTCTATCGGTTCACCCCTCAACTGGCTGCTACAGCCGGTGTGCTGTGCCAATCCCGAAGCCAGGAGCCAGGTGCTTCTCCTGGTCTCCCAGGCACTTGGGCCATCCTCCACTGCCTTCCTGGGCCACAGCAGAGAGCTGGACTGGAAGAGGAGTAACTGGATCAGAATCCGGTGCCCCAACCGGGACTAGAACCCTGGGCACCGGTGCTGCCGGCAGAGGATTAGCCTAGTGAGCTGTGGTGCCGGCCACCCACTTGTTTCGTCAACCTCTTCCTCTTCACTCTCCTCTTGTACAGTTGGGGTCTGTGTGGAATCTTCTTCCTCCAGCCCTGTTACTGCTTCATCCCAGTCAGATTCTGTCGCAGAATCTGTCACAGCCTGGGGCTGGGACAACTCCTGCTCTCAGCGAGGACAGCTTCTGTGGTCTCACCCAGCCTATGTGCAGGGGGATGTGTAGCCAAAATAGTGGCAGAAAGAGAGAGTGAAGGTATGCCCCACATCTGGTACCATGTAATTAATTTTTTTTGAGATTTATTAAGGATTTATTTATTTATTTATTTATTTGAAAGGCAGAGTTACAGAGAGGCAGAGAGAGAGAGAGAGAGAGAGAGATCTTCCATTTGCTGCTTCACTCCCCAAATGACTGCAATGGCTGGAGCTGCGCTGATCCAAAACCAGGAGTCAGGAGCTTCCTCTAGGTCTGTCATGGGGTGCAGGGATCCAAGGACTTCGGCCATCTTTTACTGCTTTCCCAGGCCATAGCAGAGAGTTGGATTGGAAGTGGAGCAGCCAGGACTTGAACCACTAAGCCACAGTGCCAGCCCCAAGCTAGATGTATTTAAAAGAAAGATTTATTGAAGTCAGAGACCTCCAGCCAGAGTGACCTGGAGGGGGGCTCCAAGAGAGGAAAAACCCCCATGTAATTCTTTTAAGAAAGGGAGAAGATGAAGTGGGACAGTGTTGGCTGATAGCTAATAAACAGAAATATTTGTGGGGGAAAATGTAACCCAACTCCACAGCAAGGACTTCCCTCACCCCCCTCTCAATCATCTCCCTCTCCCATTTCTCGCTGACAGTTCAATATGCTCAGAATATTTGATTAATTTATTTATTTCACAGAGAGCTCCCATCTGCTGGTTCATGTCTCAAATGCATAGAGGTCCTGGCTGGGCCATAGTTGGAAGACAGGCACTCCACCTGGGTTTCTGATGCAGGTGGCAGGGGCCCAACAATGGAGCCATCACCACTGCCTACCTGTGTCTGCATCAGCAGAGTCCCAGAGTCAGGAACTCCAACCTAGGTCCTCAGACTTGGGAAGCTGACCTCTCCACGTGCATGGCCACCACCAGGCAAAGGCTGTCCCCACAGAACTTTGAAGAGCACACAGAGGGACTGTGGAATTGCCTCCAGCTTTTTAAAGTAATTAATTTATTTTTAAAGATTTAAAAAAAAGATTTATTTATTTATTTGAAAGAGTTACACAGAGAGAGAAGGCGAGCAGAGAGAGAGAGAGAGAGAGGTCTTCCATCCGCTGGTTCATTCCCCAATTGGCCACAACGGCCGGAGCTGTGCCGATCTGAAGCCAGGAGCAAGGAGCTTCTTCCAGGTCTCTCATGTGGTGCAGGGGTCCGGGGACTTGGGCCATCTTCCACTGCTTTCCCAGGCCATAGCAGAGAGCTGGATCGGAAATGGAGCAGCCAGGACTTGAACTGGTGCCCACAAGGGATGCCAGCACTTTACCTGCTATGCCAAAGCGCCAGCCCCTGAAATTATTTGTGTCTGTATGTGATTTGGCTCTGGTGGTCTATGTTGACATTGACCATGTTCTGGACCGGCACCGTGGCTCACTAGGCTAATCCTCCGCCTTGCAGAGCCGGCACACCGGGTTCTAGTCCCGGTCGGGGTGCTGGATTCTGTCCCGGTTGCCCCTCTTCCAGGCCAGCTCTCTGCTGTGGCCAGGGAGTGCAGTGGAGGATGGCCCAAGTCCTTGGGCCCTGCACCCCTGGGAGACCAGGATAAGCACCTGGCTCCTGCCATCAGATCAGCGCGGTGCACTGGCCGCAGTGCACCAGCCGCAGCAGCCATTGGAGGGTGAACCAACGGCAAAGGAAGACCTTTCTCTCTGTCTCTCTCTCTCAATGTCCACTCTGCCTGTCAAAACAAAACAAAAAAACAAAAACAAAAGACATTGACCATGTTCTGACAGAGACCGTGGAGCCAAAAAATGTTTTATCAACAGCACTCAATCCCTGAGAAGGGCAGTTTTCCCAAGGGAACTGTACAGTGTGTGTGTGTGTGTCTCTCTCTCTCATTAATCTCTACCAACAAGGCCATACTGTAAATGTAAACATAGAGGATTCTTAAAAACTATTATAATCACCCTTTACCCCACCTCCACCCCCTCCCCCACATATGATGAGGACCTCCCCTCTTGCATGTTAATTTTGCCTAAGGTGAAAAATACCCACTTTCCCATCCCTGGGAAACACTGCTTTGGGAATGCTCTCCTATTTGCTGCAAAGAAATTACATTGTATGACAGCTTCTCTCAGTGGAGGTTCGGATTTCTGCTTACCAAAAACTGGACTTACAATTTGTTGGGGGGGTGGGGTGGACACCAGCCTTCCTGCACCTTAAGGAGAGCTGGAAAGAGTACATGACGTACGAGAACGCACTACTCAAGGCTTCTTCTGGTCTAAGCAAGCCTGTGCCTTGGTGAGCCAGGGGTTATCGGGAAGCAGGCAGTCTGGACCCCTGCTCTCGTCAGGGAAGCAATCCCAGAAGAGATGCAGGTAAGCCAGAGGACTCCTCATCCTTTTTTTTTTTTTTTTTTTTTTTTTTTAATGCATTTGGTTTTCATTTTAATGAGAGAGAGAGAGAGAAAGAGAGAGAGAGAGATGACAGTGCATTCCTATCTACTTGTTCATTCCCGAATGCCTGTAATGGGCAGGGCTGGGCCAAGGCCAAAGCCAGTAGCTGGAAATTTAATCCAGGTCTGCAACAGGAATAGCAGGAATCCTATGACTTGTGTCGTATTGCTGCCTCTCAAGGTGTGCATTGGCAGGAAGCTGGAGTCAACAACTAGAGCCAGCAGTTGAACCTAGGTATTCCAAGGTATAACATGGGCATATTAACTGTTAGGCTAGGCCGGCGCCGTGGCTCACTAGGCTAATCCTCCACCTGTGGCACCGGCACTCCCGGTTCTAGTCCCGGTTGGGGCGCCGGATTCTGTCCTGGTTGCTCCTCTTCCAGTCCAGCTCTCTGCTGTGGCCTGGGAGTGCAGTGGAGGCTGGCCCAAGTGCTTGGGTCCTGCACCCGCATGGGAGACCAGGAGGAAGTACCTGGCCCCTGGCTTTGGATTGGCACAGTGCGTCGGCCGTAGCAGCCATTTGGGGGGGTGAACCAACGGAAGGAAGACCTTTCTCTCTGTCTCTATCTCTCACTGTCTAACTCTGCCTGTCAAAACAACAATAACAACAACAACAACAAACTGTTAAGCTAAACCACACTCTTGACTTCTCCATTTCTGAGCTAAATACCCCTGACTCCAGGAAATAATTGTCCCTATGGAGAAGAAGTAGCTAGGCACTGATTAGAATTTACTAGTAGACAAATCTTAATGTACATTCAGCCCAAGAAATGTATTCTATGCTAATTTACTCCGAGTACACCAGAGCCCTGAGCACACCAAAAAGCAAATGCTGACTGGATGCTCTTGCCCTAGTGAGCCAGTTTCTAAATGCACAGGGATTGCCCTAATGGTTCCCAGATGTCTCTGCCTCCAGGAATAGCAAAAGCTAGAGGTAATCATGTCTTGGTTGAGCTGAGGTTGCAAGCTCATTCCAAGATCTATCCTGCTTCCTTCAGGGGCCAGGTACCAGTGGCCTCCTGGGTCAACAGGCAGTGTCCATTCTTTGAAGTGAACCATTCCACATCTCTAACTCTGCATCCCTGCTGATGTCAGCAGAGGGGTGCTTCTCTCTGTCCTGGTCTCAGTTGGTCCTAGTTTCACTCTGGCTCATTTGCTTTTAACCCTGTCCTAGATACCTCATGTCTAACCCCTCCCTGTGTACCTCTGGCCTGAGCTTGCCAGGGCATGTCCCCGGAACAGTTCTACCAATTCCTGTGTGAGTTTCTGATTCAGCGCTGGCTTTGCACCTACCTGCTCCACAGAATCTTCACATGTTCAGGTCTCAGCCAAGTTCAGGTCCTGGGTTCCCATCGGCCTTTTTCACCAAGGGTGGGAGCATAGCTTTGCCCCAAGAGGGCAATCTGCCTCCTTGTGACTGCTCTGGCTTAATTGCTAGGCTTTTATCTGAACTAGCCAGAGGCTTAAGATCCAAAGGGGCTGGCGTTGTGGTGTAACCAGTAAAACTACTGCCTGCTGCGGCAGCATCGCTGAGGCATGCAGGTTAGTGTCCTGGCTGCTCCACTTCCAATGTAGCTCCCGGCTGATGGCCTGGGAAAAGCAGTGGGAGACAGCCAAGGATGTAGGCCCCTGCCACCCATGTGGGAGACCCAGATAAAGCCCTTGGCTCCTGACTTCCCCCAGGCCTAGCTCTAGCTGTGTGGCCATCTGAACAGTGAACCAGTGGATGGAAGATCTCTCTCTCTCTCTGTCTCCCTGTAATTCTGTCTTTCAAATAAATAAATCTTAAAAAATATGTATTGAGATGGGACTGAAACTTCCACTGGAGGCTGTATTAGTTAGCTTCTTATCACTAAAACGAAATACTTGCCACAGGGTTCTTATGAAGGGAGAGGCTCATAGTGGCACATGGTTAGGAGCTTCTCATTCCAAGATCAGGTGAACCCTAGTGGTTTGGCCAACTGGTGAGGCTGGGTGATGGGAATGTCATAGTAGGGTGAATGATTGCTTGGTGAACCAGGGAGCAGAGAGAGACAGGGAGCAGGCTCATGTGTGTGTCTCTGGTCTTCGTTACTAAAGCCACCATGAGGGGCCCACGCTGTGGTGCAGTGGCTTAAAGCCCCAGCGCTGGCATCCCATATGGGTGCTGGTTCGAGACCCAGCTGCTCCACTTCTGATCCAGCTCTCTGCTATGGCCTGGGAAAGCAATGGAAGATGGCCCAAGTCCTTGGGTCCCTGCACCCCCATGGGAGACCCGGAAGAAGCTCCTGGCTCCTGGCTTCGGATCAGCTCAGCTCTGGCCATTGCTGTCATTTGGGAAGTGAACCAGAGGAATGGAAGAGCTCTCTTTCTCTGTCTCTACCTCTCTCTGTAACTCTGTCTTTCAAAGAAATAAAATAATTCTTTAAAAAAAAAAAAAGCCACCATGATCTTTTCATAAGGTTGTAATCTAATACCCACATCCAATGTAATCCCCTCTCCAACATCCAACTCCACACACCATGACTGAATTATGTTTCCACCTTTAATCCATTATTCCTTAACACATGGGCATTTGGGGGATACCCAAACTGATATCAAATCATAGCACATTATGTGTACAAGATTTTTTTTTCCAGGTACAAGTTTGGGTTAGAGAGGCAATGATTCGGTTTCCATATTGATTTTCTACAGTATTTTTCTCCACTTCTCTGTTTCAGCAATAAGTATAGTGTCTTTGAAAATAATTTTTGGGGCTGGAGCTGTGGAGTAGCATGTTAAGCCACTACTTGCAGCAACCTGGGCCCAGGTTCAAGTCCTGGCTTCTCTACTTCCAATTCAGCTCCCTGCTAATGACCTGGGAAAGCAGCAGAAGATGGCCCAAGTCCTTGGACCCCTGTATCCATTTGGGAGACCTGGAAGAAGTTCCATGCTCCCAGCTTTGGCCTGGCCCAGCACTGGCCATGGTGGCCATTTGGGGAGTGAATCAGCAGATGGAAGATTCTCTCTCTCTCTCTCTCTCAAGAAGAAAATTGTTATTTACATTGCACTTATTGGACCTCTACTCATGTGATACTAAGGTTTGATTAAATGTCACTGCTGACTTTCTCATACTAGTTGTATTAATAGCATTTCTCTTCAGCAGGATGGACAGTGAAAGGATTACCAATAAATGGACTTGACACTAAATGTATACATAGAACTTTTTCACAGTGTTAGTTTTCTGATAAACAATCAGGAAAGAACTAGTGCATATATATTTTGATTATAAATTCTGTGCTATTCAATGTTATATAACTTGGAATGTGCCTGTGAAATAGCAGACAAGATATATTTGTGCTTTTTTCTCTTAACATATGCAATAACATGTTGTTTCTTTGTAGTCTATTCTTCATGCTTGAAAAATTGAAACACTGGAGGCCTGCACTGTGGTGTAGCAGGTTAAGCTGCTGCCTGCCCAGTATAGGCGCCGACTTGAGACTGGGATGCTTCACTTCTGATCCAGCTCCCTCCTAATGTGCCTGGGAAAGCAGCAAAAGATGGCCTAAGTGCTTGGGCCCCTGTGTTCAAGGGAGACCCAGCAGAAGCTCCCAGCTCCTGGCTTTGACCTGGCACAGTCTGGGCCTTTGAAAATGAACCAGTGCGTAGAAGATTCTCTCTCTCTCTCTCTAATTCTGCCTTTCAAATATAGAAAATAGAAAATCAGCCGGCGCCGTGGCTCACTAGGCTAATCCTCCGCCTAGCGGCGCCGGCACACCGGGTTCTAGTCCCGGTCGGGGCGCCGGATTCTGTCCCGGTTGCCCTTCTTCCAGGCCAGCCCTCTGCTGTGGCCAGGGAGTGCAGTGGAGGATGGCCCAGGTGCTTGGGCCCTGCACCCCATGGGAGACCAGGAAAAGCACCTGGCTCTTGGCTCCTGCCATCGGATCAGCGCGGTGCGCCGGCCGCAGCGCGCTGGCCGCGGCGGCCATTGGAGGGTGAACCAACGGCAAAAGGAAGACCTTTCTCTCTGTCTCTCTCTCTCACTGTCCACTCTGCCTGTCAAAAAAAAAAAAAAAAAAAAAAAAAAAAAAAGAAAATCATTTATTTAGTCACCTGAAGTAAAAAAAAAATCAAGAGCTTGAGGATACAAGTACTCTTATGTAAGATTCTGAAAATGCAAGGACAAACTTGGCTTGTATTCAGTAGAAAATAACTTTGAACATTTTTTAAACCATCCAGTGCACTATAGCAGCCATTAGTTACAGCTGGCTATGGAGCACTTGATGTGTAGCTATCTTTTACTGAGAGATGCCATAATGTAAAATACATGATGGATACAAAAGCAAATCTCTTCTTTTTGATTATGATGTCCAAATGATATTTTGGATGTGTTGGGTAAACTATTACAATAATAAGAAAAAGCGTGTTGTCTGGAAACAAATGATCTTTATAAAAATGCCACCAAACCAGGATCTTCACTTTAAGCTTCTCATGACAACCAGGTAGGTCCTTCTACCACAGAGATGAAAACAAAATCAATTTTCAGATCGTTTCTGTCTTAAAAATTTTTGCTCTATTTATCACTGTGCTCTGGATCCCCCTAGAGGCTAACCAAGAGTTTTCAAGGTTGTCTCAGAAATCTCATATTCTTGTTTTCTGTGGTACTTCTGAGCTATCTAAGGAAAGGCAAACTCTTTCATGTTTTTCTCAGAATGTAGCTGTCATTTTATTTTATTGTAATTCATTTTAAAGATTTATTTTATTTATTTGAAAATCATAGTGAGAGAAAGAGAAAGAAAATCTCCCATCCACTGGTCCACTCCACAATTGGCTGCACTGGCCAGAGCTGGGCTAGGCTGAAGTCAGGAGCCAGGAACTTCATATGGGTCTCCCATGTGGGTGCAGGGACCCAAGCACTTGAGCCATCTTCTGCTTTCCCAGCTAAAGCAGCAAGGAGCTGGATTGGAAGTGGAGCAGCCAGGCCTTGAATTGGCATCCATATGAGAAGCCAGCTCAGTGGTGGCTTAACCCACTGTGCCACAGGATCAGCCTTCTAGCTGTCATTTTAAATCTCAACTATTTGTGGAATTTTCAGCTTCCACCTGATTCAACTCAGAAAAATTTAATATCTCTCCCTTTCAGGACTTCAAAAGGCCTATATTTGAGGCCGGTGCCGTGGCTCACTTGGTTAATCCTCTGTCTGCAGCACCAGCATCCCATTTGGGCGCTGGGTTCTAGTCCCAGTTGCTCCTCTTCCAGTCCAGCTCTCTGCTGTGGGCTGGGAAGGCAGTGGAGGATGGCCCAAGTGCTTGAGCCCCTGCACTCGCATGGGAGACCAGGAGGAAGCACCTGGCTCCTGGCTTCGGATCGGCGCAGCTCCGGCAGTGTCAGCCATTTTGGGGCTGAACCAAAGGAAGGAAGACCTTTCTCTGTCTCTCTCTCTCTCACTGTCTATAACTCTACCTGTCAAATAAATAAAAAAATAAATAACTAAAAGGCCTATATTTTTCTTCAGGTTGCTTCTGGAACTTGAATTTATCTCACAGTAGTAATCCTAACCTTCAGTTCTAACTAAACTGGAGATCTAGCTATCAATAAGAGCTAGAATATCAAAGAGTAGTGATGTTCATTTGAGAATGAGAGAACATTGCAATGGGAATGCTGTGCCACAGTAACCAATGAGCATATCCAAGAGGTTGAGGCAAGGAGAATTTTTTATTGGTATATGTGCTGCCTAGGTGAGCATGGCAAGGAGAATTTTTTTTAAAGATTTATTTATTTAACTCGAAAATTAGAGTTACACAGAGAGAAGGAGAGGCAGAGAGAGAGAGAGAGAGAGAGAGGTCTTCATCCACTGGTTCACTCCCCAATTGGCCGCAAAGGCCGGAGCTGCACTGATCTGAAGCCAGGAGCCAGGAGCTTCTTCCGGGTCTCCCATGGGGGTGCAGGGGCCCAAGGGCTTAGGCCATCTTCTATTGCTTAAAGAGAATCTTTTAAAGGCAAAAATGAGGAGAACAGAGTGCTATATCTGATGCAATCACCTTATCCCCATGGATTAAATGCAAATGTAATGCCAGTGTGACGTTGGACAGAGAGGTGCTGGGCAGATGTCCTTTCAGAAGCTCTTTTTGCACAAAGTTGCAGTGGCCTCTGTGCAAGGTGGTGATTGTGATTCACAATGGGCATTCATAACCTCCTGGATTTATTTATTTACTTAAAAAATTAATATTTATTTATTTATTTGAAAGAATTATGGTGGAGGGGAGGGGATGGGAAAGAGAAAAGAGAGAAAGATATCTTTCATCTGCTGGTTCACTCCCCAGATGGCTGCAATGGCTACGTGATAGTTTACTTTTAAGGTTTGAAAAAAAATTGTTTAGTATATAGACTGACATTAACTGCAAACACACTGATCTTTACAAAAGCATTATTCCTTTTCAGCTGTCAACTAGTGACACTCATAGTCCACTTATGGGAAAAACTGGAGCCCCTGGGCATTTGTTAGCATTCTTCCTCACTCATGGCAAATCTCCTCTTACATGGGGAGGTAGACTTCAGGACTGTTTCACTTGTTGTAGGAACTTTGCATTATCTCTTCAGATATTTCGGAAACTTTTTTAAGTTTACTAAATACTGCTCTTTAATGTCTAATATTGAAAATATAAAGCAGAACTTTCAGGGCTGGCCCTCTGGCGTCGTAGTTTAAGCATCCACCTGCAGTGCCAGCATCCCATATGGGCACCAGTGGTGATGGCCTGGGAAAGCAGTAGAAGATGGCCCACGTCCTTGGGCCTCTGCACCCACGTTGGAGACCCGGAAGAAGCGCTTGGCTCCTGGCTTTGGATCAGGGCAGCTCCGGCCATTGTGGCCAACTGGGGAGTGAACCAATGGATGGAAGGCCTCTCTCTCTCTGTCTCTACCTCTCTTTGTCTGTACCTCTACCTCTCGAGTAAATAAATAAATCTCTCTCTTTTTTTAAAAAAAAGTAGAACTTTCCAGTGTTTTAGAATATGACCTCTCAGAGGTTAGATCAGCTCGGATGACTGAATTGTTCTCCTTCACGGAAGTGGGCAGTTACCAAGAGGTTACTCCCTGAATTCCTTTCTGAACCTGCGCCCTACCACATTTTGTAAGTAGCACAAAGGACTCATTTGTGTGCCTATATTTTTCATCAGTGGATAAGAACAATTATTTCCTAATAGCAAGTTAGTTAGCCTCTGCATTGTTAGAAATCTAGAGATTTCTAGTCCAGGGAAAACAATATTAGGCCTCGATGGAAAGGAGTTCATTGGGAGACCATAAACTGAGGATTCTTTTTTTTTTTTTTTAATTAATTTATTTATTTGAAAGTCGGAGTTACACAGAGAAAGAAGGAGAGGCAGAGAGAGAGAGAGGTCTTCCATTTGCTGGTTCACTCCCCAGTTGGCTGCAATGGCTGGAGCTGCCCTGATCCAAAGCCAGGAACCAGGAGCTTCTTCCCGGTCTCCCATGCAGGTGCAGGGCCCCAAGGACTTGGACCATCTTCTACTGCTTTCCCAGGCCATAGCAGAGAGATGGATCAGAGGTGGAGCAGCTGGGGACTTGAACTGGGGCCCATATAGGATGTTGGAACTACAGGCAGAGGCTTAACCTACTATGCCACAGTGCTGGCCCTGGCATATGTTTATTAAAAAAGATTTATTTATTTATTTGGAACAATGATAAAGAGTAAGGGGGGTGGAGAGAGAGAGAGAGAGAGAGAGAGAGAGAGAGATCTGCCATTCTCTGCCAGGGCTTGTCCAGGGTGAAGCCGGGAGCCTGGAAGGCCACCCAAGTGTCCCATCTCAGCGGCAGGGGCCCAGACTCTTGGGCTACCCTCCACGGCTTTCCTGGCACATTAGCAGGAAGCTGAATCTGAAAGGAAAGAAAATCCCAGAACTGGCACTCCAGTATGGGATGCTGGCATTGCAGGTGGTGACTTAACCCACTGTGTATGGAAGACCTCTCTGTCTTGCCCTTTCTCTGCCTGTGACTCTGCTTCTTAAATTAATAAATAAATCTTTAAAACAAACAAAAATAAATGCAGGTTTTCTTGTATAGATCACTTCTGGAACTGAATTTTCCTCCCAGTATTAATCTTCATTTCTGTGAAAACTGGAAATATAACTGTCACACAGAGAGACAATCCCCAAGAATATCGATATTTAGTTTAGAATAACAAAGCACTGTAATGGAAATTCATATGCCTTAGTAAACCATAAACATATTCAAAGAACTTGAAGCAAGGGAAATTTTTTTTTTTAATTTATTTAATGAGCATAAATTTCCAAAGTACAGCTTATGGACCACAATAGCCTCCCCCCCCCTCCGTGTCTTCCCTCCCATCCACAACGCTCCCCTCTCCCACTCCCTCTTCCCTTCCCCTTCACATCACAATTAATTTTCAATTATCTTTATATACAGAAGATCAATTTAGCGTATGTTAAGTAAAGATTACCACATTTTGCTCCCACACAGAAACATAAAGTGTAAAATACTATTTGAGTACTAGTTATAGCATTAATTAAACACCTAAGAGTAATTGTGTATTAATTACAGAGCTCAACCAATAGTTTTAAGTAGAATATAAAATGCATCTTTTGCATTGTTGTGGCTTCCCCCCGACCTCCTTCCCTCCCGTGGCCCTCCCCTCACCCACTTCCTCTCCCCTCCCCCCCCTTCATCACGTTTCGTTTTCGGTTACCTTCATATACCGAAGATCAATTTAGTATATACTAAGCAGGGATTTCAACAGGTTGCACTCACACAACCGAACCAGGTATAGGGTATTGTTCGACTAGTAGTGTTGTTTTTGAGTTTCATAGATAAACATATTAAGCACAGAGATCCTGTGTGGGGAGCATGAACCCAGTGACTCCCATTGTTGATTTAACAATTGGCACTCTTATTTATGACGTCAGCAATCACCCGAGACTCTTGCTATGAGCTGTCTAGGCTATGGAAGCCCCTTGAGTTCACCAACTCTGAATTTGTTTAGTCAAGGCCATATCACAGTGGAGGTTCCTTCCTCCCTTCAGAGAAAGGCGCCTCTCTCCTTGATGGCCTGATCCTTCTGCTGGAGTGTTGTTCACCAGGATCCTTCATTTAGATTGTTTTTTGCCACCGTGTCATGGCTTTCCATGCCTGAGAGACTCTCATGGACCTTTTAGTCAGATCCGAATGTCCCAAGGGTTGATTCTGAGACAGGAGTGCTGTTTTGGGCATTTGCCATTCTATGAGTCTGCTGTGTGACCTGCTTCCCCCGCAGGATCATTCTCAACCCTTTTGATTCTATCTTTCATTATTTGCTTACACTGGTCTTATTTGTGTAATCTCTTTGACACTTCCCTTTCTTTTGGATCAGTTGTGTATTTATATTTGTCTCTTTACCAAGTGTGCTGGCATTGGTACCTGCCTCCTTGGTAAGATTGAGTTGAAATCCCCTGGCACATTTCCAGTTCCACCATTGGAGGTAGGTCTGAGTGAGTATGTGCCGTCCTATATATCTCCTCGCAAGGGAAATTTTTTAAAAATAAAAGACAAGAGGAATTGTAAAAGATATTTTGAGGGGCCGACACTGTGGTGCAGCAGGTTAAAGCCCTGGCTTGCAGCGCTGGCATCCCATATGGGCGCTGGTTCTAGTCCTGGCCGCTCCACTTCTGATCCAGCTCCCTGTTAACGCACCTGAGAAAGCAACAGAAGATGGCCAAGTCCTTGAGCCCCTGGACCCACATGGGAGATCCAGAAGAAGTTCCTGGCTCTGGCTTCAGATTGGCTCAGCTCTGGCCATTGTGGCCAACTGGGGAGTGAACCAGCAGATGGAAGACCTCTCTCTCTGTCTCTACCTCTCTCTGTAACTCTGTCTTTCAAAGAAATAAAATGAATCTTAAAAAAAAAAAAAAAAGATACGTTGAACCAATTGTCCTTGTCCAAGCGTTAATAAGAAGGGTAATGCCAGTGTGAGGTTGAGCAGGAAGCTGCTGTGCAGGTGTCCATGCAGAAAACTCTGAATAACATGGCTGTAGCCTCTGTACAAAGTTGCCATTCTGACAGGGTCATTTGTGATAGTTGCTGTTGGACCATCATGAGTGAGAACCCTCATTCATGACCTCTTAGTTTTATTGACTGATGGTTAGATTCGACACAGAGACTCCATTGTGATTCTGACAACCTGAACAAGTTCTATCAAAACTGACATTGGCTTCAAATACTAAAAATACTTCAGTTGACATTACTGCAGTCTTGTGTGAAGGCTATCCTTCTGTGTTGGTGTCATCGTCAGTGACTCCTCAGCTTCGTTCAGGAGATTCTCACATACTGAGGAACTGGTAGTTGTCCCCCTCTCACTGTGAACATGACTGTTATATCCTTACCCCCAAATAATGAGCACAACACTGACATACTACTTTTTATGTAAACATCAGGTTTTCAAAAACCTGATCACCTGATTATAACTTTAACAGTGTTTTCCAATCTTATATTTATGCAAGGACTCCTACAGCAAGTTACTTTTCTTTGAGAAGATGAGGCTCAGAATGAGACAAACAGGAAATACTTAGTTGAGCTGGAGCTATTTGCATTCCTTTTTACCTGTATTCTGGGGACCTAATTCCAATAAAAGTTGGCCCCAAACTTGTCTCTGGCCTTAGAAGAAGGCATAAATAACACTACTTGTCCTCTGGAGGACTAATAAAATATTTTAAAATAAATGTTCATGATGGCTACAAATGGAAGATTGCATAGCCTTTGGTTTCCTCTTGGCGTTGTCTTGTAGGAAAACGCCACTTGCAGCACCTTCCTAAAATATTACTGATTAGTTACCACAGTTCTGTGGCCAGAATAAAAGACAAGACAATCTAGCTCTTTAGAATAGATGCAGATGGATTTGGGGATATGATTTCATGGCCTAATTTTGAAATCTAGGCCCTTGTCTTGCCATCATATTAGCGAGATTAATACTGATTTTGTTTCTAGTAATTCCATGTTATAGTTTGTTAGTGCCTGTTGTCCAGCATTAAATGCCACTGTGCATTGTCTTTTGAGATGACCAACATCTTATTATGGAAGAAGACACAAGAGAGACTCACTATTCGCAGGTGCAGACAGCATTCTTCCAGTAAGATTTTGATCAATGAATTGTTTAAAAAGATTTATTTATTTACTTGAAACTGAGAGATACACAGAGAGTGGAGGAGAAGAAGAGAGAGAGGTCTTCCATCTGCTGGTTCACTACTCAGATGGCCACAATGGCTGGAGCTGCGCCTATCCGAAGCCAGGAGCCAGGAGCTTCTTCTGGGTTTCCCATGGGGGTGCACAGACCCAAGGACTTGGGCCATCTTCTACTGCTTTCCCAGGCCATAGCAGAGAGCTGGATGGGAAGAGGAGCAGCTGGGACTTGAACCGGCGCCCATATGGGATGGTGGCACTGCAGGCGACGGCTCTGCCCGCTATGCCACCACAGGGCCGGCCCTGATCAATGAATTCTTTTTTTTTTTTTAATTTTATTTATTTATTTATTTATTTATTTATTGACAGACAGAGTGGACCACGGCCGTTGCACTGCGGCCGTTGCACCGCGCTGATCCGATGGCAGGAGCCAGGTACTTATCCTGGTCTCCCATGGGGTGCAGGGCCCAAGCACTTGGGCCATCCTCCACTGCACTCCCTGGCCACAGCAGACAGCTGGCCTGGAAGAGGGGCAGCCGGGACAGAATCCGGCGCCCCGACCGGGACTAGAACCCGGTGTGCCGGCACCACAGGCGGAGGATTAGCCTAGTGAGCCACGGCGCTGTCCCTGATCAATGAATTCTAACAATGGTGTGGATCTGAAGTCAGTAGGCGAAAGTCCTGAGGGCTGAATTTGTCTGTCATTAGTCAAAAGGGGAGGCTTAGAAGTGTTAAAAAACTAACAAAAAACAAAGCAAAAACCACGGAGGAGGATGTAATTGAAAACTGGAATCTCAATTCTACACCTCCTTACTGAGATGGTGGATTTTGGGTGTTGACTTGACTGGAGTGAGGGCTGCCTGGAGGACGGGTTAAGCATAATTCTGAGTGTGTTTGTGGCAATGTTTCCAGAGGTGATTGGTGTGAGGGTCAGCGAACTGAGTGGGGAGGGTCCACCCTCCGTGCGGGCAGGCCCCATTCAATGGGAGTGGGGGTGGTGGAACAGAAAGCGGAAGGGGGAAATTTCACTGGTTCTTCTAGCACAGGCACATTTTCTGCTGTGGCTGTCCTTGGACAACAATCTCCAGATTCTTTGGCCTTTGGATTTTGGGATTTGCACCAGTGGTCCTCAGGATGTTTGCAGGCCTTAGGTCTTGGACTAGAGGCTGAACTGTTGGTCTCTCTGATTCTGAGGCTTTGGCTTCATGCACAGAATCTTTGCTGCTGGCTCCCTACTGTGCAGATGGCCAGCACGGTTCTTTTTTTCTTTTTTGACAGGCAGAGTTAGACAGTGAGAGAGAAAGACAGAGAAAGAAAGGTCTTCCTTCTATTGGTTCACCCCCCAGTTGGCTGCTACAGCCGGTGTGATGCACCGATCTGAAGCCAGGAGCCAGGTGCTTCCTCCTGGTCTCCCATGCGGGTGCAGGGCCCAAGCACTTGGGCCATCCTAAACTGCCTTCCCAGGCCACAGCACAGAGCTGGCCTGGAAGAGGAGCAACCGGGACAGAATCCGGCGCCCCAACTGGGACTGGAACCCGGGGTGCTGGTGCTGCAGACAGAGGATTAGCCTAGTGAGCTGCGGCGCCCGTCAATTTTTTAAAGATTTACTTTATTTATTTGAAAGGCAGAGTTGAGAGAGAGAGAGAGAGAGAGAGAGAGAGAGAGAAAGACTCAGAGAAGAGAGAGAAAGAGAGGGAGTTGGTTCTTCCATCCACTGATTTACTCCCCAAATGGCCCAAACAGCTTGGACTGGGCTGGGCCAAATCCAGGAGACGGGAGCTTCTTTCAGGTCTCCCATATGGATGCAGGGCTCAAGCACTTGGGCCATCTTCTGCTGCTTTCCCAGCTGCATTTGCAGGAGTTAGAACAGAAGTGCAGCAGGCAGTAGCTTAACCAGCTATGCTATGCCACAACGCCAATCCTGGCACAGACCTTTTCAACCTCTGTAACTGTGACTGTGAGAGCCAATTTCCTAATAAATTTTGATTGGTTCTGTTTTCCTATAGAACTTTGACCAAATTATATACCAAACATAAACATGTCTTGCAAACTATTTTTATTTTATTTTTTATTTTCTTTCTTTCTTTTTTTTTTTTTTTTTGACAGGCAGAGTGGACAGTGAGAGAGAGAGACAGAGAGAAAGGTCTTCCTTTGCCGTAGGTTCACCCTCCAATGGCCGCCACGGCCGGCGCTCTGTGGCCGGCACACTGTGCTGATCCGAAGGCAGGAGCCAGGTGCTTCTCCTGGTCTCCCATGGCGTGCAGGACCCAAGCAGTTGGGCCATCCTCCACTGCATTCCCAGGCCACAGAGAGAGCTGGCCTGGAAGACGGGCAACCAGGACAGAATCCGGCGCCCCGACCGGGACTAGAACCCGGTGTGCCGGCGCCGCAAGGCGGAGGATTACCCTAGTCAGCCGCGGTGCCAGCTGCAAACTATTTTAATCAATGAAGAGGACCTAATGATTGTGATGATACAATACGAAGAAGGGCCATCTGAAACTATGTTTGGAACACCACAAAGTCAGTGACATTCTGTAGTCAAGACTCAATTAGCATTCTCAGTTCTTAGATAAAATATTCTGAGACCAATCCCAATGCTTTCCTAATATTCCTTGAGGTCACTTAGTCAAATTAAGCAGTGGGCTCTCCATATACCTTCCTGTAAAGTCTGTTCCTGTGTCGTGTGCGCTCCCTGAATGCAGTGCACTAAATGATCCCAGCGTGTTTGAATGCTCGGGTGTAGTCATCTGTGTCCCCGGATTGCTGTCCACATCTAGGGAGCCTATTCTAGACCTTCCTGCTCTAGCACCTTCATTCCGCACCTCTGCCTGGCCGTGTCCAGCAGATGTGCTCCAATACCCTTTGCAATTAGAGGGAAGAAAGTTTGCTTCCTGGGCATCCCAAAGGCCAGCAGTGATTAGAAAGCAAGCTTGGGATGACAGGATGAAGATGAGGGCAGCCTTCCTTGGGTGGAGCTCCCCCATCAGGGAGTGCAGCCCTCCCTACCTCCCATCCCTTCTGGCCCAGGTTCCCCATGGCCACCTCTCTATCCCCCAGGTGCTGCTGGTTTACACAGCCCTTTGCACTTCCTCTGCACACAGGCCACAGTGACGCCCACCTTCGCTGCATCGAGGTGCAGCCAGACCCTCCTTCAGCTGGAGTCGTGGTGGTACATGGCCACGGGTCAGAGCCTTGTCACCGTTGTTGGCCCAGCAGTGTCTGATGGACATGATATACATTTGGGCCTGAGGTAGGTCTCCTTGTGGAACTGTGATTGAGTGGTAGTGGTGGGGTCCTGGCACAGGTGCATGGTGTCCTTGCTGAGGGAGAATCCTTGGGTGACTGGGAATCTGATGCTCACCTGAGTCCTTTGGGTTTGAGAGATCTGGCACCTCAGGCCTTTTGGTGGCATAAAGTGCCGTAGGGAGAAGGCAGTGGAGAGGGGGTCATGGGTCACCCAGGAAGGCTTGTGCTGGGGAAACGCCTTCCACCAGGTGGCCTGGCTGACCTTTCATCAGGTGGCTCTTGTGGGACCACTCTGTCTCCACCCAGATCCCTCCTGCTACCTTCCCTTCCTCCCCATTGTTTCTATTTGTTTAAGATTGATTTATTTTTGTGAAAGGCAGAGTCTGAGAGAGAGAATCTACAATCTAGCTGCTCACTCAGCAAGTGGGGGCAACAGCCAGGGTTGGGACAGGTTAAAGCCAGGAGCCAGGAGCTGAAGACTTGTGCCATCTCCTGCTGCTTTCTGAGCACAGTAGCAGGGAGCTGAATCCAAAGTGGAGCAGCCAGGTACCCAGATGTCAGCACCCAACTGCCCACAGAAACCCCTTCCAGGCTCGAAAAACTGTCCAAAATAACGCACACTGGAGCCATTATGGAATATACAACTGACTTTATTGGATAAGCACGCATAACGAGAGGGATGAGGGGGGCCTAGAATTCAAACATCAGGATCTTCTCTCCCAGCTCAGCTTCTCATGGGCCATCAGTCCTCACGATGGATGGAGTGAATTCCTTGAGTCAAAAACAACCGAACCGAGGCAGAGGGGAAGCCGGCGGGAGCCCGACAGAGATGTTCCCATTCATCCTGGTGGCCAGGGACAGGTCGCCCGTGCTGGGCTGCACTCAGAACCAGCTGGTCAGGTCCTCCTGGGTCAGTGGCTGGCTCCGCACACGATGCAGCATATCGCGGCCTGTGGAGGGAATGTCAGAGCTGGGGAGGACCTCCGCCAAGCAGGCCAGGACCAGCACAGGGGCACTGCTGAAGAGCGAATCACCCCGGCCCAGGCCTTCCCTGTGACCCTATGCCTCCTCCCCAGTATGTTCTCCTCCTCAGTGACCTCTGGCCACATAAATGACCTTGGCTGCTGGCCTTTTCCCTGCCAAGGAGTCTGGGGACAATCAGGAGTCCCAGTCACCAAAGCGATTCTTCAACAACAGATGACAGCCTCCATTTCTGTTAGAATCCTGTCTTAAAGACCTCACTACAGGACTGGCATTGCTGCAGTGCAGTTTAAGCCATGACCTACAATGCCGGCATCCCATAGGAGAGTGGGTTCAAGTCCCGATGCTCCACCCCCAAATTAGTTCTCTATAATGAACCAGGGAAACAGAGGTAGATGGCCCCAATCCATGGGTGCCTGCACCCATATGGGCGAGCTGGATGGAGTTCCAGGACTGTGGTTTCCAATTTTCCCAGCCTTGGTCTTGCCACCATCTGACCCACCCTAGGGAATATTCCACCACTGCGTGGAAAGGCAGGTGGAAGATCACTCTCTCTCTCTCTATATATATATACTTCTCTCTGTGTGTCACTCAGTGTCCCTCACTCTAATTCTTCCTTTCACATAAATAACTAAATATTTTTTAAAGAAAAAAAAACGGCTGACATCATGGCATAGAGGGTTATCTGCTGTCTGTGATGCCAGCATCCCATAGGGGCAACAGAGGGAGCACCAGCTGCTCCACTTCTTACTTGTTTGAGAAATAGAGTCACAGACAGGGAGAGGAAGACAGAAAAAGGTCCTCCCTCCTCTGGTTCACTCCCCAGATGGTGCAATGGCTGGAGTTGCACCGATCCATATCCAGGAGCTAGGAGCTTCCTCCCGGTTCTCCATGTGGGTGCAGGGGTCCAAACACCCAGGTCACCTTCCACTGCTTTCCCAGGCCACAGCAGAGAGCTGGATCAAAGTCCTTAATGTGCTGTGCATTGAGATTGAATGCTATAACGAGTACTCAAACAATATATTTCACTTTGTGTTTCTATGGGGGTGCAAACTGTTGAAATCTTTACTTAATGCATACTAAACTGATCCTCTGTAAAAAAAAAAAAAAAAAGGAAAGAAATTATCAACTCCCAACCTGACTCTCACTGGGATTAAACATGACAATAGGTCTGATCTGATTTCATCATCATTAAAAAAAATCATCTATTATTTTTCACTTTATGTTTCTGTGTGGGAGCAAACTGTTGAAATCCTTACTTAATGTATACTAAGCTGATCTTCTTTATATTAAGATAATCGAAAATGAATCTTGATGTGAATGGAAGGGGAGAGGGAGTGGGAAAGGGGAGGGTTGTGGGTGGGAGGGACGGTATGGGGGGGAAGTCATTGTAATCCATAAATCGTACTTTGGAAATTTATATTCATTAAATAAAAGTTAAAAAAAAATAATAAATGAGAAGAGAAAAATATCAAAAAAAAAAAAAAAAAGAGGAATAGCTGGAACTAGAAGTGGTGCCAACTTGAGTTGCCATCACCACAGGCAGAGGATCAACCCACTGCACTGCAGCGCCGGCCCAAGCTCCTCTTCTGATCCAGCTGACTCTTATGTGCTGGGGAGAACAGCAGACCAGGGACCAGTGCTTGGATCCTGACCACCCAGGTTGTACTCAGAAGGAGCTCCTGGCTCCTGACATTCACCTGTCCCAGCCTTGAGTATTGCAGCCTTTTGCAAAATTAACCTACCGATGAGATCTCTCTCTCTCTCTCTCCCTTCTCTCTCTCTGTTTCAAATATCATACATCTTTAAAAAATTCAAACACCACAACTATAATTATACCAGGAACACTGACCTTGGTCCTGCTGGTAGGGGTCCCAGTTCCCCAGGCTCCAGATCATGTCCATCAGCCATTGCCGAGCCCTTGGGGGTCCAACGATGGTGACGCGGGTCTGACCCCTAGCCGTGAACCATGACTCCAACTGAATGAGGGTCTGGCTGTGCACCTCGATGCAGCGAAGGTGGGCGTCATTGTGGCCTGTGAACAGAAGCAGGGAAAGGACATGTAAGCTCCAGCCCCTGGGGAACGGAGGTCTTGGAGGTGGGAGCTGGGACCAGTGGGGTGCAGGGAAAGGCAGTACAGAAGCTGGGAACAGAGCATGGGATGGGGGGAGGTGGGGACAGCGCACACTCACCAAATATCTGCTCCTCCTGCTCCTCTTCCAAGTAAACCACCATCGGAGTATCAAAATTCTCAGGCACCATCCACCACGGCTGCTGGCTGAGGGTGCTCATGGCCATGGCCTCCACGGCTCCCTCCTCACTCAGAACCAGGCAAGGGTAGGCAACTGCTCCACACACGACCTAGCAAGTGAAGAAGGGCCCAGGCCGGCGTCATATATAGTCCCTCAGACAACCCCATCTGCCCCACCCTAGAGAATATCCAATCACCGGAGCTCCTCCCAAGAAGTCCTTCAACTCGTGGTCTCCACTCCCTTAATCCTTTCATCCTATGAACTAGGTGCAGTCATCAGTGGTGCCCTTTCTGATGCCCAGGAAAATGCTTTTTATTTATGGTTTTTTTTTTTTTTTTTTTTGGACTGGTAGAGTCATAGACAGTGAGAGAGAGAGACCTAGAGAAAGCTCTTCCATTGGTTCACTCCCCAAATGGCCACTATGGCTGGCGCTGTGGGGATCAGAAGCCAGGAGTCAGGTGCATCTTCCTGGTCTCCCATGCGGGTGCAGGGCCCAAGGACTTTGGCCGCCCTCCACTGCACTCCCAGGCCACAGCCGAGAGCTGGACTGGAGAGGAGCAACCGGGATTAGATCCTGGTGACCATGTGGGATGCTGGAGACTCTACCAAGTGAGACATGTGCTGGCCCCCTTTATTTTTATTCTAATTCAAAGCATATTGAGTACATCTGCTGGGCACTCAGCACAGAACAGACTGAGGGGTGGAAAGTGCTCGAGATGGAAGATTCCAGAATAGATTCCCTAGAGTTTCAAGTACCACCTTGGCAGTAGGGACTCCATATTAGAGCACCCAAGACTGCATCCTGAAAGAGCACTCCCTCACCATGATTCTGGTCTGAAACTATGGTCTAAACTTAGAGAATAACAGTCTTCATCGGTGGGTTAACACCCTGCCAGAAGTACCATATCCCGTAGGGCACCGCTTAGGGACCCAGCGGCTCCTCTTCTGAGCCAGCTCTCTCCAATGGCCTGGGAAAGCAGTGGAGGATGCCCCAAGTCCTTGGGCCCCTGCACCTGTGTGGGAGTCCCAGAGGAGGCACCTGGAACCTGGCTTCGGATCAGCGCAGCTCTGGCCATTGTGGCCAATTGGGGAGTGACCCATCAGATGGAAGACCTCTTTCTCTGCCTCTTCTCTCTCTAATTATTTCAAATAAATAAATACAATCTTTTGATAAATAAATAAATAACAATACTCATCAATAATATTGACTGCATTCCATTTGGAAGAACATAGAAACTCCCTAGCATGATCACTCAGGCTTAAAACAGATAGCCGGGGGCAGGCGTTGTGCTATAGGGGATAAAGCCGCTGCCTGCCATGCCAGCATCCCACATGGGCTGCAGGGGTTCCCAGCTGTTCTATTTTGAATCCAGCTCTCTGCCATGATCTGGAAAAGCAGCAGGATATGGCCCACGTTCTGGGCCCCTGCCACTCATGTGGGAGACTGGATGGAGTTCCAGGCTCCTGGCTTCCGCTTAGCCCAACCCAGACCCACTCATTGCAAATGCCTGGGGAGTGAAGCGGCAGGAAAAGGATCTCTCCTCTCTCTCCAACTTTCCCCGAACCCATCCTATAACTTTTCCTTCGAAATAAATAACCTTTTCTTTTAAAAAAACCAGTGGGGGGGGGTGGTGGGTGGGTTAGTACTGAAGTGCAAGTTAAGCTTCCTATATCGCAGCCCCCATATGGGTGCTGGTTCAAGTCTCATCTGCTCCACTTCCAGTCTGGAGCCTCAGCCCTGTTGGTGGCACAAAGTCCCATAGGGAGAAGGAGGTGGAGAGGGGGTCATGGGTCACCCAGGAAGGCTTGTGCTAGGGAAACTCCCTCCCTACCAGGTCTCTGCGGGGATCTAGGGCTGTCCAGGGGCCCTGGTCATGAGCACAACTCACAGCCCTGGGTTCTGCCTTCACAGGCCGCAAGATGCTGCAGCCAGTCCAGAATCGGCCGCTGACTGAGGACGACCTTGCCCTCCCCTGCAGAGTGTGGCCCGACACCAGCCGTGAGCCTCAGGCCATAGGGATGAGTGTGACCACCTGGCTTGAGCTTCCTCCTCACCCCTCATTCAAATCCCGTGAACATTTTGGGATCCACTGGAGTTCCCTGTATCCATGAAGAAGGGCGGATCTCCTGAGAGGGGCTGAAATGGGAGGGGAAGTCTGGGCCTGTCCTAATGAGGACACTGGAATACAAGGACCGTCTCCTGTCCCTCTGTGCTGTGCAGAAATGTTCAATAAAATCAGCCCTGCAGGACATCAAGTCCTTGTTCTGTCTTGCTTCCTTTGGATGTGTGGATGCAGCCCTGCCTGGGCTCTGAGGACAAGCCAGGGGCCAAGGTGGGTGTGTGTGTGCTGGCCCTTGGGGAACCCTGCCAGGAAGGAGGCAGACACCTGACAGCTCATTCAGAAATTGCCTCTTGGATCCAGCGCTACGACATAAATTGTTAATGCCCTGGGCAGTAGTGCCAGCATCCAGTTTGAGTTCCTGCTGCTCCACTTCCCCTCCAGCTCTCTGCTATGGCCTGGGAAAGCAATAGAAGATGTGCAGAGTCCGTGAGCCCTGTACCCACGTGGGAGATCCAGAAGAAGCTCCTCGGTCATGGCTTTGGATCGGTGCAGCTCCGGCTGTTGTGAACATTTGGGGAGCAAATCGGTGGATGTAAGAACTTTCTCTCTCTCTCTCTCTCTCTCTCTCTCTCTCTCTCTTTCCCTCTCTCTTTCTCTTTAAAAGAGAATACTTTGAAATAAATCAATAAATAAATCTACACCAGGGTGCTGGCAACAAAGGGAAAACTTTTAATTTTGCAAAAGACACTTGCAAAAAGCTTTTTTTTTCTTTTACCTCAAATTGTGTGTGTGTGTGTTTTTAATTTTTTTAAAATTTTTTTTACAAGTAGAGTTAGAGAAAGGTCTTCCTTTTCTGTTGGTTCTCCTTCCAAATAGCCCCTACGGCCGGCGCTGAACTGATCTGAAGGCAGTAGCCAGGTGCTTCCTCTTGGTCTCCCATGCGGGTGCAGGGACCCAAGCACTTGGGCCATCCTCCACTGCCCTCCCGGGCCACAGCAGAGAGCTGGCCTGGAAGAGGAGCAACCAGGACAGAGTCCGGGGCCCCAACTGGGACTAGAACTTGGGGTGCAGGCGCCTCAGGCGGAGGATTAGCTAAGTGAGCCATGGCGCCAGCCTGTTTTTTTTTTTTTTTTTTAAATTATTTATTTCAAAGGCCTTGTTATGGGGTGCAGCGGAGAAAGAGAGAAGCTGCACAGTGTTTTTCTCTTGCTTGCCTTTTTTCTTCTGGCATGCATTCTTTCACCAGAACTACAGTTTGTACAGCTACATTACCAGCTCCCAAGGAGGAAATGCTGGAGAGCTGAAGCCAGTCAGGCCAAGTGCATGGTAAAGGTAGCTGGCCCAGGCGCGGGTCTAATCAGGAGTGAGGAAGGAAGCAGACTCCACTCTGGGGTGCAGGGCACCCTCCTACTCCTGTTCAAAAAGATCACGGAGTTGTTGGGGCCCGTGTGGTGGCCCAGCGGGGTAAAGCCCTGGCCTGCAATGCTAGCATCCCATGCTGATGCCATTTTGAGTCCCGGATGTGGGCAATCTGGAGACCATCAACAGGACCCTGCTGAGCAGAAGGACAGCAGAGACCAGAGAGGATCTGGAAGCTTGGTGATGCAATTAGCAAACTGGACTCTACCTGGACTCTCAGTGGTGCTGGATAGGAATGTCCTTGGTTTAGGATTCCCTTACACCGGTAGTTAACCGCGTACTGATTCATTCCCTACCCCTCATATCAGAAAGATTAAATCATTTAATGACTGGGAGCACTGTTGGCACAGTCCTGGTCAGTCACGAGGTGTGAGTTGTTGTTCTAAAGCCTGGGGTCCATAGACTACGTAGTGTGGGCTCCGCTGCAGGACTGGCCCTGGCAGGAACCAGAGAAGAGGGCAGCAGGAATGTGGTGTTCCAGGGATCACAGGCAGGAAGGTCAGCAGTGCCCCTTTGTCTCCTGAGTCTAAGTGACGTTTGAGGGAGGTCTTCCTGATGCATAGGCAAGGTCTAGGGTTGGGTGTCGTGTGTGGGGTCTGAGCCACTGTTTCTGGGAGACAGGGCTCACACAGAGGTCAAGGGTGGAGAGGCCCAGGTGGGACCAGGGTGGTACTGCCTGGAGGATGCCTCCTTTAGTCCTGCAAAAAAAGACCCCTGGTTGGTTGTTTGGTATTAACTGATGTCTTCCCAGGCTGCTTTGGGAAGTACAAGAACTCTGGGAAAGTAGCGTGGAATTAGTGACACCATGTGAATGCAGCTGGTGCCCACTGTCACCTCTTGACCGAGCAGGCTTCAAAGTGAGGCTGAGAGTTGTTGAAAGCTGAATCCAAGGCCGAGCAGGAACAGGGCACGCTCATTCATTACAACATTGAGGGCCAGGCATTATGCTGTGTCCTCACTGGCATCCCGTGTGGTGGTTTTGGAATCCTGTCTGCTCTACCTCCAATCCAGCTCACTGCTACTGTGCCTGGGGGGCAGTGGAAAAAAGTCAAGTGCTTGGGCTCCTGCACCCTCATGGGAGGCCAGGACGAAAGCCCTGGCTTCTGACTTGGCCTGGCCCAGACCCAGTCATTGTGGCCATTTGGGGGTGAACCAGCAGAATGAAGGTCTCTCTCTCTCTTTCTGTCTGTCTCTCTATAATGCTTCCTTTCAAATCAATGAAATACTTCTTTAAAAAAATATTGAGTACCTATGTGTAGTGTGCTATGAGAATCCAGAAATATAACATGAGGGAGTTATTCCTGTGTTCAGATCCTTTTAATCTGGGATTTTGGAAGTGACTCTGAACGCAAGTGAAGACAGATAGATCCTAAATCAGGAGGGAAATCTAGGCTGGAAATATGTGATTGGATGGGATTATCCACAGTTATGGTTGAAGTTACGTGGAATTCATAGAGAAGGTTGAAAGTGATGAAAAATAACAAGGAGGGGACTGGCATTGTGGTGTGGTGAGTAAAGCCGCTGCCTGCAGTGCCATCATCCCACATGGGTGCCGCTTCGAGACCCGCTTGCTCCACTTCCAATCCAGCTCTCTGCTATGGCCTGGGAAAGCAGTGGAGGATGGCCCAAGTCCTTGGGCCCCTGCACCTGCCTGGGAAGACCTGGAGGAAGATGCTGGCTCCTGGCTTTGGATCAGCGCAGCTCTGGCCTTTGCAGCCAATTGGGGAGTGACCCAGAGGTGACCTCTCTCTCTCTCTCTGCTTCTCTCTCTCTGTAACTCTAACTTTCAAAGCAAATAAATAACTAAATCTTTGAAAAAAAAATAAAAGAAAAATGCAAAGCAATAAGGAGATTGGAGACTGACACGGTAAGATGTGTTTGGTGCCATTTCTTTTCCTGACATCTAGTTCCTGAAACCATTTCACCCACCCACGTGGAGGGAGTGTCTTTAGTACATTAACGAGAGGACTCGTGGCTAGGGAGCCCCTAGATATCATCCACGTGGTGCAGGTCCCCAAGGACTTGGCCATCTTCCACTACTTTCCCATGTGTGTTAGCAGGGAGCAGGATGGAAAGTGGAGTAGCCAGGACTTGAAGCTATGGCCTGATGGGCAGCCAGCATTGCAGGCGGTGGCTTTGCCTTCCAACCACAGTGCTGGTTCCACTCAAAATTTTACACACATTGTTTTGAACTAAGGAAATTCAAAAAGGCCTGAGGGTTGTCTTCAGAATACATCCCTAACTCCTGCATTTGCAACCATTTCCACCCACTAGCACTTGTTGAAATACATCTCACTTTTTTCTGAAATACTCTCAAGTCTAATATAATCTATAGCTTTAAAGGTTATTATTTTGGTTTTCTGGAACCAGCATTCCTTGTTTTTAGTTTTTAGCTTTTGTGAAAATTTATTGATTTTTTTTTTGTTTTTAACAGAGTCCATAAAGTTCATGTGTACAAGTCTAAGAGTTTAATAATATTTCCTCCTCCCTCCCTCGCCCTGGTGTTCCACTCCTCAAATGGCTGCATGGCCAGGGCTGGGATAGTCTGAAACCAGGAGCTTGGAACTCCATTCAGGTTAACCCCATGGGAAAGAACTTAGGCCACAAGAACTTAGGCCATCTTGCACTGCTTCCTTGCATGTATTATCAGAGAGCTGGATTGGATGTGGAGCACCTGGGACTTGAATCCACTCTCATACAGGATGTGGGCATTGAAGGCCACGGCTTAAACTGATGTGCTGCAATGCCAGCCCCTGTAGTTGAGGTCTTGATGGTATGGCCCTGGAGGAGTTGGGTGTTGTCATTGGTTGTTGAAGAATCACTTACGACTGGGACTCCTGATTGTCCCCTGAGTCCTTTGGGAAGGAAGGGGCCTGAGGCAAAGGTACTTGTGAGGCCAGAAGTCAGTGAGGGAGGAGAACATGTCCGGGAGGTGCAAGGGTGTCACCTGGGAAGGCCTGGGCTGGGGTGATTCTCTCATCAGCAATGCCCCCAAAGCACCAAGGAAAGCAGGGAGGGTGGACCAAGTGCTTGGGTCCCTGCCCCCACGTGGGAGATCTGGAAGATGCTCCTGGCTCCTGGCTTTGTTTAGGTCCAGTCCTGGCTGTTTTGGTGATTTGGGGAGTGAACCAGCAGATGGAAGACCTCTCACTCTGTCTATTTCTCTCTGTCGAACTCTGTCTTTCAAATAAATAAAATAAGTCATTAAGCAAATTTTAAAAAAAGATCCCTCTCTATGGTATCCTTGTAATTCAGGCCCTGTTTATTGCTGTAAAACACGAGGTAGCCAAACATTATACTCAATTAGCATTAAACTAGTGCACACCATTGCCTGTAGTTTTTTTTTTTTTTTCTGTTTTATTTGACAGATAGCGTTAGTCAGTGAGAGAGAGACAGAGAGAAGGGTCTTCCTTCCGTTGGTTCACCCCCCAAATGGCCGCTATAGCCAGAGCTACGCCGATCTGAAGCCAGGAGCCAGGTGCCTGCTCCTGGTCTCCCATGCGTGTACAGGGGCCCAGGCACTTGGGCCATCCTCCACTGCCCTCCCGGGTCACAACAGAGAGCTGGACTGGAAGAGAAGCAACCAGGACAAGAACCTGGTGCCCATATGGGATGCCAGTGCCACAGGAGGAGCATTAACCAAGTGAGCCAGGGTGCCGACCCCAACCCTTGGCTGTGTTTGTAGCTGTGCTGTAATTGGAGAGCCTGTTTTCATTATTATGCATGAAAAAAATTAAGGAGTGGTTTGCTATTTTCTAAACATTTCTATCCACATGGAATGTGATTTTTCAAAACTTTATCATGTAAGATGGTTGCTTTATTTCAGGCAATATCTGTGAAGGTGAATATTAAGATGTATGCAAAGCTAAGAAGAACGGGTTTCTCAAATAGAAAGTGAAACTTCTTGTATAATACAGGTGCCATTTTTAAATGTTTTCCAATGTTACAGGTTTGTTTGTTTGTTCATTTTTGCCTGTCAAGGAGAAGCAAAGTAGTATTCTATTTATAAATTTTCTTTTCCTTAGCCAAGAATCCCCTCAAATTCAATAATACTGGGATGGAACAGCAAACAACCCAGGAACACTTGGAAACAGGCAAAGTCAGATGCCTGGTCCTTTTTAGTTTAGCAGAGTCAATAAGGTTCATAAATAAAATTATAAGAATTTAATAAAATTCGCTCTTTCATCTCTGGCCCTTTCTCCTTCCAGCCCTCTCACCCATTCTCTCTCTCTCTCGCTCTCTCTGTTTTTCTTTTGTGGTGTGTTTTTCACTTACATTACAGTTGAGGGCATAATTTCAACCAAATAAAAAACTTAACCAGTTAAAAACAAAGAAAGATGCTGGTTCCACAGGAATATAGGCAAGGACTATAAATGATAATTGAATGGGAAGACAATGATTTCACCATATACAGTAGGTCTGATCTGATTTCATCATCATTTAAAAAAAATCATCTATTATTTTTCACTTTATGTTTCTGTGTGGGAGCAAACTGTTGAAATCCTTACTTAAGGTATACTAAGCTGATCTTCTGTATATTAAGATAATCGAAAATGAATCTTGATGTGAATGGAAGGGGAGAGGGAGTGGGAAAGGGGAGGGTTGTGGGTGGGAGGGACGTTATGGGGGGGGGGAAGCCATTGTAACCCGTGAGTCGTACTTTGGAAATTTATATTCATTAAATAAAAGATAAAAAAAAATAATTGAATGGGAAGACAATGATTTCACCCATATACAGTACATTTTAATGTATTCAGAAGGACCTGGGCCATCACTGACTGCTTTCCCAGGCCATAGCAGAGAGCTGGATTGGAGGTGGAGCAGCCGGGACTCGATCCAGTGCCCATGTGGGATGCCGGCACTGCAGGCGGCAGCTTTCCCTGATATCCCACAGTGCTGGCCCTGTGTCTGCTCTGTCTTGCTGCAGGGTACTACCTAACCCCAGCTTTGCTGGACTGCACATGTGTAGTCATCTGAAGGCTGCTGTATTTGCCTAAATTGTAGTACAGAGCAAGTGCAGAGAGGAGCACCACACACTGATAACATCTGATGGGCCTGGGGCTGGCGCCGTGGCTCACTTGGCTAATTCTTTGCCTGCAGCGTCGGAATCCCATATGGGCTCCGGGTTCTAGTCCTGGTTGCTCCTCTTCCAGTCCAGCTCCCTGCTGTGGCCCGGGAAGGCAGTCGAGGATGGCCCAAGTGATTGGGTGCCTGCACTTGCGTGGGAGACCAGGAGGAAGCACCTGGCTCCTGGCTTCGGATTGGTGCAGTGCTGGCCGTAGTGGCCATTTTGGGGGTGAACCAATGGAAGGAAGACCTTTCTCTCTGTCTGTCTCTTTCTCTCTCATTATCTAAATGTACCTGTCAAATAAATAAAAAAAATTTTTTTGATGGTCCTTTTTTTTTTGACAGGCAGAGTGGACAGTGAGAGAGAGAGACAGAGAGAAAGGTCTTCCTTTGCCTTTGGTTCACTCTCCAATGGCTGCCACGGCAGGTGCGCTGCTGCCGGCGCACTGCGCTGTTCCGAAGCCAGGAGCCAGGTGCTTCTTCTGGTCTCCCATGGGGTGCATGGCCCAAGCACTTGGTCCATCCTCCACTGCCTTCCCGGGCCACAGCAGAGAGCTGGCCTGGAAGAGGGGCAACCGGGACAGAATCTGGTGCCCCGACTGGGACTAGAACCCGGTGTGCCGGTGCCACAAGGCGGAGGATTAGCCTATTGAGCTGTGGCGCCGGCCCGATGGTCCTTTATTGCTGGTCTTGGAGAGCAGGCACATGCCCTAAAGGCTCTTGACCTTGAGGCTCAAATCAGCAGGCTTTATAAAGGCAAAAACTACAAGGAGGGGAGGGGAGACACATGGTTACGAGGGTCAAGCTAACTTAAGCCCTATGAGAAACTAATGTCAATTACAATCTTGACAACCGACAAATTACAATCAAAATATTAAATCAAGTAAAGCCTTTGCTTTATTTATATTTTTTAGATTTATTCATTGATTTTGAAAGGAAGAGTTACAGAGAGGAAGAGGCAATTGGAACAGGAAGTCTTCCATCTGCTGGCTCATCCCCCAGAGCCACAATGATCATGGCAGGGCAAGGAAGAAGCCGGAAGCTTTTTCCAGGTCTCTAAGGTGGGTGCAGGGTCGAAGAACTGGGCCATCTTCCACTGATTTCCCAGGCATAGCAGAGTTGGATCAGAAGTGGAGCAGCCAGGATTCCAACTGACGCCCTTAAGGGATGACAACTTGTAGGAGGTGGCTTTACCCGTGAGGTCAGAGTGCTGGCCCCAAGCATATCAGTTTTAAGCTTGGACAATCACATAGGGAGTTTCTATGCTCTGCGAAGTGGGATGCGGTATCCTGTTATTTACGAATACTGTTATTGTCTGAGTTTTAGATCATATTTCAGACCAGATTCTCATGGTGGGAGAGGGGGAGTGCTTTCTCAAGATGCAGTCTCGCGTAGTCTAAAATGTCATCCCTATTGTCAAGGTGTTACTTCAAACTCTAGGGAACCTATTCTGGAACCTTCCATCTCCAGCACTTTCCATCCCTCAGCCCCTTCTGTGCTGAGTGCCCAGCAGATGTACTCAAAATCCTTTGAATTAGAATTAAAAGAAAAAAAAACTTTTTCCTGGGCATCAGAAAAGCACCACTGATAACTACACCTTGTATGGCATGAAAGGATTAAGGGAGAGGAGATCATGACTTGAAGGACTTTCTTGGGAGGAGCTCCGGTGATTGGATATTCTCTAGGGTGGGGCAGATGGGGTTGTCTGAGGGACTATATATGACGCCGGCCTGGGCCCTTCTTCACTTGCTAGGTGGTGTGTGGAGCAGTTGCCTATCCTTGCCTGGTTCTGAGTGAGGAGGGAGCCGTGGAGGCCATGGCCATGAGCACCCTCAGCCAGCAGCCGTGGTGGAAGGTGCCCGAGAATTTTGATGCTCCAGTGGTGGTTTACTTGGAAGAGGAGCAGGAGGAGCAGATATTTGGTGAGTGTGCGCTGTCCCCACCTCCCCCCATCCCATGCTCTGTTCCCAGCTTCTGTACTGCCTTTCCCTGCACCCCACTGGTCCCAGCTCCCACCTCCAAGACCTCCGTTCCCCAGGGGCTGGAGCTTACATGTCCTTTCCCTGCTTCTGCTCACAGGCCACAATGACGCCCACCTTCGCTGCATCGAGGTGCACAGCCAGACCCTCATTCAGTTGGAGTCATGGTTCACGGCTACGGGTCAGACCCGCGTCACTGTCGTTGGACCACCAAGGGCTCGGCAATGGCTGATGGACATGATCTGGAGCCTGGGGAACTGGGACCCCTACCAGCAGGACCAAGGTCAGTGTTCCTGGTATAATTATAGTTAGGGTGTTTGATTTTGTAAAGAAGTATTACATTTGCAAGACAAGAAATGAAAGGAGGGAGAGAGAGAGATCGATCTTCATCAGTTAATTAAGTCTGCAAATGGCTGCAGTGGTCAAGGCTGGGACAAGCAAATGTCAGGAGCCAGGAACTTCTGAGTCCACAACCTGGGTGGTCAGGATCCAAGCACTTGGTCCCTCCTCTGCTGCCCTCCCCAGCACATAGGTGGGAACTGGATCAGAAGTGGAGCAGCCAGTGCTCCACCTGTGCTGTTATGTGATTCTGTCATTGCATACAGCAGATAACACTCTGTGCCTTGATGCCAGCAAAGGAATTTTTTTTTAATTGAATGGGAGAATTAGAATGAGGTGCAGTGAGTGACACACACAGAGAGAGGTGGAGAGAGAGTGATTAAACTTCTATCTTCTATTCCAATCCTCAAATGGTGGCAAGGCCAGAGTTGGGAAAATTGGAAACCAAGATCCTGGAACTCCATTCAGGTCTCCCCTCTGGGTGCAGGCACCCAAGGACTTGGGCCATCTTCCTCTGCTTCCCCTGGTGCGTTTTCCGAGAGCTGATTTGGGGTTGAGCATGCAGCACTTGAACGCATTCTCATTGCCGGCACTGCAGATTATGGCTTACACTGCATTGCAGCAATGCCAGTCCTATATGAAGTCTTTAAGACAGGATTCTAACAGAAATGGATGCTGTCATCTGTTGTTGAAGAATCACTAGGTGACTGGGACTCCTGATTGTCACCTGAGTCATGGGAGGGAAGGGGCCAGCAGCCAAGGATATTTATGTGGCCAGAGGTCACTGAGGAGGAGAACATATTGGGGAGGAGGCATAGGGTCACAGGGAAGGCCTGGGCCAGGGTGATTCGCTCTTCAGCAGTGCCCCTGTGCTGGTCCTGGCCTGCTTGGCGGAGGTCCTCCCCAGCTCTGACATTCCCTCCACAGGCCGCGATATGCTGCATCGTGTGCGGAGCCAGCCACTGACCCAGGAGGACCTGACCAGCTGCTTCCGAGTGCAGCCCAGCACGGGCGACCTGTCTCTGGCCACCAGGATGCGTGGGAACATCTCTCTCGGGCTCCCGCCGGCTTCCCCTCTGCCTCGGTTCGGTTGGTTTTGACTCCAAGGAATTCACTCGATCCATCGTGAGGACTGATGGCCCATGAGAAGCTGAGCTGGGAGAGAAGATCCTGATGTTTGTATTCTATTTCCCCCTCCCCGTCCCTCTCTCGTTATGCGTGTTTATCCAATAAAGTCAGTTGTGTGTTCTATAACGGCTCTGATGTGCCTTATTTTGCAGTTTTTCAAAGCCTGGAGGGGCTCTGTGGGCAGTTGGGTGCTGAGATCTGGGTACCTGTGTGACTGTGGGAAAGCCCAGCCCAGGGACAGAGCAGCAGCGGACAGCACTTCCAGAGACTGCTTCTCTCAGCCTGGGCCCTGGACAGTCTGCTCTGAGCAGATTGCAGAGGGGAGTCCTGAGCACGTGGGAACCCTGCCAGGGGCCCAGGACTCCAGACATTATCTTCCAGTGCCAACAAGTAGGGACAAGGGGAAGGTAGTAAGAGGGGTCCAGATGGAGACTGAAGGTGAGGTCGGCAGCCAGGCCCTGTCCCTGCGACCAGAAGGCCGAGCTAGGGGGAAAGGGCGGTTTTCTGGGAGAATGTGTTAAGGGTTCTTCCAGCAAGAAATACAGGAACTTACACTAAGGCTTCCTAAATCTCCATGAGAAGCTGAGCTGGGAGAGGATCCTGATGTTTGAATTCTAGATACCCCCGTCCCTCTCATGTTATGCGTGTTTATCCAATGAAGTCAGCTCTGTGTTCTATAAAGGTTTTGATGTGCATTGTTTTGCACAGTTTTTCGGAGCCTGGAAGTACCGTTGGGGTCTGAGATCTGGGTACCTGGCTGCTCCAGTTCTGATTCAGCTCCCTGCTACTGTGCCTGAGAAAGTTGCAGAAGATGGCACAATTCTTCAGTTCCTGGCTCCTGTGTTCACTTGGCCTATCCCTGGCTGTTGCCCCCATTTGGCAAGTGAGCCAGTGGATGGTAGATTCTCTCTGACTCTACTCTGCCTTTCAGATGGATAGATAGATAGATAAAGAAAGAAAGAAAGAAAGGAATCTTAATCAAATAGAAGGAAACAAATGGGGAGGGTGGGAAGGTAGCAGGAGGGATCTGGGTGGAGACAGAGCGTGGTCCCACACCAGCCATCTGATGAAAGAGGCAGCCAGAGCACTCGTGAACTTGAGGTAGCCAGGGTTGTCCCAGTTTCTGCACAGATAGGGGTTGGAGAGGGGGCACGTTTTTCTGGGAGCAAAGGACTGTACTCCTCACAGCATAAATAAGTGTATTTATATGAAGGATTCACAAATTTCCATTCAAAAGCTTTGTCCTTAAAGCTAGACCGATGTTTAGCTCTGTGGACCCAAGCTTATGGCAAGAGATGCAACATCTGCACATAAGCTCCCATGTAGCAGTCTCTCTCTCTCTCTCTCTTTTTTTTTTTTTTTTTTTGGACAGGCAGAGTGGACAGTGAGAGAGAGAGAGAGAGAGAGACAGACAGAAAGGTCTTCCTTTTTCCATTGGTTCACCCTCCAATGGCTGCTGTGGCCGGCACGCTGTGGCCGGGCCCCTGCATCCATGTGGGAGAAACAGAACAAGCTACGGGCTCCTTTCTATGACCTCATACATCCTTGTGGCCATTTGGAGAGTGAACCAGCAGATGGAAATCATTCTGTCTGTCTGTCTGTCTGTCTCTCTCTGTGTGTGTTCGTAGTATGCCTGGCTTTTCAAATAAATTGTAAATAAATAATTATTTTTCATTGTTTTAAAAAATTATTACATTTATTTGAAAGACAGAGTTACAGACAGAGGTAGAGACAGAGAAAGAGTCTTCCATCTGCTGGTTCACTCCCCAGATTGCCGGAACGGCCAGAGCTGCGTGGACTGAAGCCAAGAGCCAAAAGCTTCTTCCGGGTCTCCCAGGTGGGTGCAGGAGCCCAAGAACTTGGGCCATCTTCTACTGCTTTCCCAGGCCATAGAGGAGAGCTGGATCAGAAGTGGAGCAGCTGGGACTAGAACTGGTGACCATATGGGATGCTGGTGCTTCAGGCCAGGGCTTTAACCCGCTGAGCCACAGTGTCAGCCCCAAATAAATAAATATTTAAAAACCTCATTCTGTTGTCAGGGAATACCATGTTTGTTTCCTAATTAACAATTAGCTTGAGGACTTCTACAGGAGAAGACAAACTTAATTTTACAAAGACACTTGAAAAAAGATATTTTCTTCAATAATGATTAAATTTTTATTTGATAGACAGAGCTACAGAACATGAAGGAGAAGATGAAGAGAGAGAAAGAAGAGAGAGGGCCGGCACCGCGGATCACTAGGCTAATCCTCTGCCTTGCGGCGCCCGCACACCGGGTTCTAGTCCCGGTCGGGGTGCCGGATTCTGTCCCGGTTGCCCCTCTTCCAGGCCAGCTCTCTGCTGCGGCCAGGGAGTACAGTGGAGGATGGCCCAAGTACTTGGGCCCTGCACCCCATGGGAGACCAGGAGAAGTACCTGGCTCCTGGCTTCGCATCAGCGCAGTGCGCCGGCCGCAGCGGCCATTGGAAGGTGAACCAACGGCAAAGGAAGACCTTTCTCTCTGTCTCTCTCTCTCACTGTCCACTCTGCCTGTCAAAAAAAAAAAAAAAAAATTAAATTAAATTAAAAAAAGAAGAGAGAGAGAGAGAGAAAGGGCAGGGAGAATACTCCATCCTGTGGTTCACTCGCCAAGGGGCTGCAAATGCCAGCACTAGACCAGCTCAAAGCAAGAAGCCAGGAGCCTCCTCCAGGTCTCCCATGTGGGTACAGGGAATCAAGTGCTAGGGCCATTTTCCATTGCTTTTCCAGGAGCATTAGCAGGGAGCTGGACTGGAAGTGGAGCAGCTGAGATTTGAACCAGCACCCATATAGGATGGCTGCAATGCACAAGGAGGCTTAACTTACACCTCAGTGCTGCTCTCCCTTCAATTGATTTTTTTTAAAAGAAAAGTTTATTTATTTGGAAGGCTAAGTTATAGGATGAGGCTGGGAAAAGTTGGAGAGAGAGGAGAGATCCTTTTCCTGCCTCTTCACTTCCCAGGTGTTTGCAATGAGTGGGTCTGGGTTGGGCTAATCGGAAGTCAGGAGCCTGGAACTCCATCCAGGTCTCCCACATGAGCAGAAGGGGCCCAGAACATGGGCCATCTTCTGCTGCTTTCGCCGGCCACAGCAGAGAGCCGGATTCGAAAGGAGAAAGCTGGGTACAAGTGGGGCCCATTGGGATGCTGGCACGGCAGGTGGCGGCTTTATCCCCTTAGAGAGAAAGCCACAATGTTGGCCCCCAGGCTGTTTTAAGCTTGACTGATCATGCTAGGGAGTTTCTATGTTCTGCCAAGTGGGATGCAGTAAATATTATTGTTATTGTTATTATTATTATTGTCTGAGTTTAGATCATAGTTTCAGTCAGAATCTCATGGTGGGGCGGTGCTTTCTCAAGATGCAGTCTTGGGGGACTGGCGATGTGGTGCTGTGGCACTGTGTTTTAAAGCCCTGACCTGAAGCGCTTGCATCCTATACGGGCGCCGGTTCTAGTCCTGGCTGCTCCTCTTCCGATCCAGCCCTCTGCAATGGCCAGTAGAAGATGGCCCAAGTGTTTGGACCCCTGAACCCGTGTGGCAGACCCGGAGGAAGCTCCTTCTCCTGGCTTCGGATCGGCACAGCTCCAGGCGTTGCTGCTAATTGGGAGTGAACCATCGGATGCAAGACCTCACTGTCTTTCTGTCTCTCTGTCTCTTGCTCTCTGTGTGACTCTTTGAAATCAATAAGTAAATCTTTAAAAAAAAAAAAAGGGTTCAGTCTTGGGTGCTCTAAAATGTCATCCCTATTGTCAAGGTTTTACTTGAAACTCTAGGGAACCTATTCTGGAACCTTCCATCTCCAGCACTTTCCATCCCTCAGCCCCTTCTGTGCTGAGTGCCCAGCAGATGTACTCAAAATCCTTTGAATCAGAATAAAAAAAATCCTATTTCCTGGGCATCAGAAAAGGCACCACTGATAACCACACCTTGTATAGCATGAAAGGATTAAGGGAGTGGAGACCAGGAGTTGAAGGACTTTCATGGGAGGAGCTCCGGTGATTGGATATTCTCTAGGGTGGGGCAGATGGGGTTGTCTGAGGGACTATATATGACGCCAGCCTGGGCCCTTCTTCACTTGCTAGGTCGTGTGTGGAGCAGTTGCCTATCCTTGCCTGGTTCTGAGTGAGGAGGGAGCCGTGGAGGCCATGGCCATGAGCACCCTCAGCCAGCAGCCGTGGTGGATGGTACCTGAGAATTTTGATACTCCGATGGTGGTTTACTTGGAAGAGGAGCAGGAGGAGCAGATATTTGGTGAGTGTGCGCTGTCCCCACCTCCCCCCATCCCATGCTCTGTTCCCAGCTTCTGTACTGCCTTTCCCTGCACCCCACTGGTCCCAGCTCCCACCTCCAAGACCTCTGTTCCCCAGGGGCTGGAGCTTACATGTCCTTTCCCTGCTTCTGCTCACAGGCCACAATGATGCCCACCTTCGCTGCATCGAGGTGCACAGCCAGACCCTCATTCAGTTGGAGTCATGGTTCACGGCTAGGGGTCAGACCCGCGTCACCATCGTTGGACCACCTAGGGCTCGGCAATGGCTGATGGACATGATCTGCAGCGTGGGGAGCCCTGACTCGTGCATTCGAACCCGAGGTAGGTCTCCTTGGTGGAGCTATGATTGAGTGGTAGTGGTGGAGTCCTGGCACAGCTGCATGATGTCCGAGGTTTTGGGAGACTTCCGAGAGTGACTGGGAATCTGATGCTCTCCTGATTTGTTGGAAGTGAGAGGTCTGCAGCCGCTACGGCTGGCGTGCTGTGCCGATCCAAAGCCAGGAGCCAGGTGCTTCTCCTGGTCTCCCATGCGGTGCAGGGCCCAAGCACTTGGGCCATCCTCCACTGCCCTCCCAGGCCATAGCAGAGAGCTGGCCTGGAAGAGGGGTAACCGGGTCAGAATCCGTTGTCCAAACCAGGACTAGAACCCGGTGTGCTGGTGCTGCAAGGCGGAGGATTAGCCTAGTGATCCGCGGCTCCTGCCATCCTCAGGCCTTTTGATGGCATAAAGTCGCCCTTAGGAGAAGGCAGTGGAGAGGGGGTTTTGGGTCACCCAGGAAGGCTTGTGCTGGGGAAACTCCCTACCTACCAGGTCTCTGCGGGGATCTCGGGCTGTCCGGGGGCCCTGGTCATGAGCACAACTCACAGCCCTGGGCTCTGCCTTCACAGGCCGCAAGATGCTGCAGCGAGTCCAGAGCCGGCCGCTGACCGAGGACGACCTTGCCGTTCCCTGCAGAGTGCGGCCCGACACCAGCTGTGAGCCTCTGGCCATAGGGATGAGTGTGACCACCTTGCTTGAGCTTCCTCTTCATCCCAATCTGAAATCCCGTGACTGTTTTCAGTTCCACTGGAGTTCCCTGTATCCATGAAGAAGGGCGGATCTCCTGAGAGGGGTTGGAATGGGAGGGGAAGTCTGGGCCTGTCCTAATGAGGACACTGGAATACAAGGACCGTCTCCTGTCCCTCTGTGCTGTGCAGAAATGTTCAATAAAACCAGCTCTGCAGGACATCAAGTCTTTGTTCTGTCTTGCTTCCTTTGGATGTGTGGATGCAGCCCAGACTGGGCTCTGTGGACAAGCCAGGGGCCAAGGTGGGGTGTGTGTGTGCCGGCCCTTGGGGAACCCTGCCAGAAAGAGGGAGACACCTGACAGCTCATTCAGAAATTGCTTGTTGGGGCTGGGGCTGTGGCACAGAGGGTTAATGCCCTGGCCTGGAGAGCCGGCATCCCATACTGGTGCCGGTTTGGGTCAAGGCTGCTCCACTTCCTGTCCAGCTCTCTGCTGTGGCTTGGGATAGCAGTGGAAGATGGCCCAAGTCCTTGGGCCCCTGCACCCGTGTGGGAGTCCTGCAAGAAGCTCCTGTCTCCTGGCTTCACATTGGTTCAGCTCTGGCTGTTGAATCCAATTGAGGAGTGAACCATCAGAAGGGAGACCTCTCTCTATCTCTCTGCCACTCCTCTCTCTATGTAACTCTTTCAAATAAATAAATAAATTAAAAAAAAAATACTGCTTCTCCCAGACTATAGCCTGGGCAATGGTTCTGTGTTGCATGAAAATGGGGTCCTGGAGGCTGGTGCTGTGGCACAGCACGTTAATGCCCTGGCCTGAAGCACTGGCATCCCATATGGACGCCGGTTCAAGACCTGGCTGCTCCACTTCTGATCCCACTCTCTGCTATGGCCTGGGAAAGCAGTAGATGGCCCAAGTGCTTGGGCCCCTGCACCCACGTGGGAGACCCAGAAGCTCCTGGCTCCTGGCTTTGGATTGGCACAGCTCCAGCCATTGCGGAGTGAACCACTGGATGGAAGACCTCCCTCTCTCTATCTCTGCCTCTCCTCTCTCTGTGTAACTCTTTCAAATAAATAAATAAATAAATCTTAGAAAAAATAAAATAAAATTGGGTCCTAGAAAGAAACACTCTATGAGAAGCTCCAGGTTTCTGGAAGAATTTAAATGGCAAACAAGGGGCTGACCTTCGCTTAGAGGTTAAGTGGCCTGTTGCAGTGCTGGCCTCTGGTTTGAGTCCTGGCTGCTCCACTTCTGATTCAGCTCCCTGCTACTGAGCCAGGGAAAGCAGCAGGAGATGGCACAAGTCTTAAGCTCCTGGCTCCTGTCTCCAACCTGACCTAACTGGCTGTTGCACAGATTGGCGAATATACCAGTGGATGGTAGATTCTCTGACTCTGCCTTTCAGATAAATAAATAAATACATAAATCTTAAACAAATAGGAGGAAACAATGGGGTGGAAAGAAAGGTAGCAGGAGGGATTTGGGTGGAGACAGAGAGTGGTCCCACACCAGCCACCTGCTGAAAGAGGCAGCCAGGCCTCTGGTGAAGTTGAGGAGACCAGGGTTGTCCCAGTTTCTGCAGATAGGTGTCGGAGAGGTGCATGTTTTACTGGGATCCTAGGACTGCACTCCTGAAAGCACAAATAAATGTACTTACATGAAGGAGTCGCAAATGTTCATTCAAAAGCTTTCTCCTTAAAGCTATACCGATGTTTAGCTCTGTCCACCCAAGCTTATGGCAAGAGAAACGTATTCTACCCTGTATGCTCCATCTGCACACCAGCTCCATGCTGCAGTCTGTCTCTTATAGAGCCTGTGTTGGTGGTGTAGGAGAGAGAGGGTGGTGTCCTGGACCAGAGTAGAGGTGGCATAGTGTTGGGAAACAGTTGAATTTGGAGTATGCTTTATAGCCAGAAATTTGCACTTTATGCTGTTTTTATCAACTCAATTATTTTTTTTAATTTTTAATTAATTAATTTATTTTTTTGACAGGCAGAGTGGACAGTGAGAGAGACAGAGAGAAAGGTCTTCCTTTGCCGTTGGTTCACCCTCCAATGGCCGCCGCAGCCGGCTCACTGCGGCCGGCCCACCATGCTGATTTGAAGCCAGGAGCCAGGTGCTTATTCTGGTCTCCCATGGGGTGCAGGGCCCAAGCACTTGGGCCATCCTCCACTGCACTCCCTGGCCACAGCAGAGAGCTGGCCTGGAAGAGGGGCAACCGGGACAGAATCTGGCGCCTCGACTGGGACTAGAACCCCGTGTGCCGGCGCCGCAAGGCGGAGGATTAGCCTAGTGAGCCGCGGCACCGGCCATATCAGCTCAATTAGTAAGCAGAAGATTGCCATAGCTGATTCACAGTAGAAAATCACACATGAATCTCTCTGCAAGGAGAAAATCAAACCTACCTTTTTGGGAGTTGTGCTGTAGTGAGTCTCCCCCTTGCGGCTGGCACTCTTTTGAGTGCTGGCTGCTCCACTTTGATCCAGCATCCCTGCTGATGTGATGGGAAAACAGTAGAAGATGAGCCAAGTGCTTTGGCCCTGCATCCAAGTGAGAGAAACAGAAGAATCTCTGGGCTCCTGTCTATGCCCTCCTACAGGCATTGTGGCCATTTGGTGAGTGAACCAGCAGATGGAAAATCTCTGTCTCTCTCTTTCTGTGTGGTATGTCTACCTTTCAATATATTGAATAAATAAATGTTTAAAAACCACATTCTTTTGAAAAGGAATATGATGTTTATTTACTAACTAATAAATTAGCTTGAAGACTTCTAAAGGAAAGAAAACTTAATTTTATAAATGATGTTGCAAAAAGATGCTTTCTCCCAAAAATGATCAAAAAATTTTTAAAATTTGTTAGGTAGAGATACAGAGCAGGAAGGAGAAGGTGAAGAGAGAGAGAAAGAGAGAGCGAGAGTCAGAGAATCTTCCATCCTCTGGTTTACTTGCCTAATGGCTGCAAAGCCAGGGCTAGATCAGCCCAAAGTCTGGAGCCAGGGACTCCCTCCAGGTTTCCCATGTAGGTGCAGGTAACCAGGCACTTGGGCCTTCTTCCACTGCTTTCCCAGACCATAGCAAAGAGCTGGATTGGAAGTGGAATGCCCGGGACTTGAGCTGGTGCCCATATAGGATGACAGCACTGTAGGCGGCTTCTTTAGCCCCTGTGCACAGCGCTGGCCCCCAGGCTATCTGTTTTAAGCTTGATTAATAATGTTCATGCGTTTCTATGCTCTGCCAAGTGGGATTCGGTGTACTGTTCCTGTCGGAGTTTAGTTCATAGTTTCGGAGAAGACTCTCATGGTGGGGGAGTGCTTTCTCAAGATGCAGTCTCGAGTTCTCTAAATGGAGCCCCTACTGTCAAGGTGTTATTCAAACTCTAGGGAACCTATTCTGGAACCTTCCATCTCCAGCACTTTCCATCCCTCAGCCCCTTCTGTGCTGAGTGCCCAGCAGATGTACTCAAAATCCTTTGAATCAGAATTTAAAAAAAAGATTCTTCCTGGGCATCAGAAAGGAAACCATGGGTAATTGCACCTAGTTTTAGGATGAAAGGATTAAGGGAGTGGAGACCACGAGTTGAAGGATTTTCTTGGGAGGAGCTCTGGTGATTGGATATTCTCTAGGGTGGGTCATTTGGGGTTGTCTGAGGGACTATATATGACGCCCGCCTAATCCCTTCTTCAGTTGCTAGGTCGTGTGTGGAGCAGTTGCCTATCCTTGCCTCGTTCTGAGTGAGGAGGGAGCCGTGGAGGCCATGGCCATGAGCACCCTCAGCCAGCAGCCGTGGTGGAAGGTGCCCGAGAATTTTGATGCTCCAGTGGTGGTTTACTTGGAAGAGGAGCAGGAGGAGCAGATATTTGGTGAGTGTGCGCTGTCCCCACCTCCCCCCATCCCATGCTCTGTTCCCAGCTTCTGTACTGCCTTTCCCTGCACCCCACTGGTCCCAGCTCCCACCTCCAAGACCTCCGTTCCCCAGGGGCTGGAGCTTACATGTCCTTTCCCTGCTTCTGCTCACAGGCCACAATGATGCCCACCTTCGCTGCATCGAGGTGCACAGCCAGACCCTCATTCAGTTGGAGTCATGGTTCACGGCTAGGGGTCAGACCCGCGTCACCATCGTTGGACCACCTAGGGCTCGGCAATGGCTGATGGACATGATCTGGAGCCTGGGGAACCGGGACCCCTACCTGCAGGCCACAGGTAAGAGTGTGAGAGAGAGAGAGATCTTCTATTGACTGGTTAATCCCCAAATGGCTGCAATTTTAAGGCTACAAAGGCAGGAGCCCAGAGCTTCCTAAGGGTTTCTCACATGGCTGGCAAGGGTCCAGGGACTTGCCCATCATCTGCTGCCCTCCCAGACACATTAGCATAGAGATGGACCAGATGTGGTGTAACTAGGACTTAACTGGTTCCCATGTGAGATCCTGGCTTTGCAGGCAGCAGCTTAATCCTCTGGGCCACAATGCCAGCCCTGTTTTTCTTTCTTTCTTCTTTCCTTCCTTCCCTTTTTAAAAAAATGATTAATTTATTTGAAAGGCAGAGTTAGAGAGAGAGATAAATATGGATCTTCCATCTCCTGTTCCATTTTCATGTTTTTTTTTTTTTTTTTTTTTTTTTGACAGGCAGAGTGGACAGTGAGAGAGAGAGACAGAGAGAGAAAGGTCTTCCTTTTGCCGTTGGTTCACCCTCCAATGGCCGCCGCTGCAGCCGGCGCACCGTGCTGATCCGATGGCAGGAGCCAGGATCCAGGTGCTTTTCCTGGTCTCCCATGGGGTGCAGGGCCCAAGCACCTGGGCCATCCTCCACTGCACTCCCTGGCCATAGCAGAGAGCTGGCCTGGAAGAGGGGCAACCGGGACTTAATCCGGTGCCCCGACCGGGACTAGAACCCGGTGTGCCGGCGCCGCAAGGTGGAGGATTAGCCTATTGAGCCACGGCGCCGGCCATCCTGTTCCATTTTCAAATGGTTGCATGCCACGCCTGGGACAGTCTTTGAAACCAGGAGCTCGAACTTCATCCAAGTTTCCCACATGGGTACAGGAGCCAGAGGTCACTGAGGGAGGAGAACATATTGGGGAGGAGGCATAGGGTCACAGGGAAGGACTGGGCCGGGGTGATTCGCTCTTCAGCAGTGCCCCTGTGCTGGTCCTGGCCTGCTTGGCGGAGGTCCTCCCCAGCTCTGACATTCCCTCCACAGGCCGCGATATGCTGCATCGTGTGCGGAGCCAGCCACTGACCCAGGAGGACCTGACCAGCTGCTTCCGAGTGCAGCCCAGCACGGGCGACCTGTCCCTGGCCACCAGGATGAGTGGGAACATCTCTCTCGGGCTCCCGCCGGCTTCCCCTCTGCCTCAGTTCAGTAGTTTTTGACTCCAAGGAACTCACTCCATCCACCATGAGATCTGATAGCCCATAAGATGCTGAGTTGGGAGGAAAGATCTTGGCTTTGCCCTTGGTGAAGATGTTTGAATTCTAGGTCCCTCTCAGATTGTGCAGCTATGCAATAAAATCCCATGTGATCTATAAAGCTTTTAACCTGTGATGCTTTGGTTGGGTTTTTGAAGCCTCAAAAGAGATTCTGTGAGCAAGTTGGGTGCTGAGATCTGGGTACCTGTGTGACTGTTGGGAAAGCCCAGCCCAGGGACAGAGCAGCAGCAGACAGCACTTCCAGAGACTGCTTCTCTCAAACTAGGAACTTTGACTAGGCTTCTCTGTGTTGATCGCAAAAGTGGATTCCTTACTATTGTAACAAGCCTGAAGTAGCCAGTGGTAGTGGACTTTAAAGCACATTTTTGGAAAAAAATTTGACAATCAGATTGACATTCAATTACAAGGCGGGGCCAAAATCCATCAAAAGACGTGATTTGCAATCCTTTATTCTATCTGGCTTGCTCAAGATAAAACAAAAAAGCCTTCCTGAAGGGTGGGCTAGGTAAATTCTTTTCTTTCTTCTTCTTTTTTTTTTTTTAAATAGGAGATGTAGCTTTTTTTTTTTTTTTTTTTTTTTTTTTTAGATTTATTTACTTACTTGGAAGTCAGAGTTACACAGAGGGAGAAGGAGAGGGAGAGAGAAAGGTCTTCCATCCACTGGTTCATTCCCCAATTGGCCAGAGCTGTGCTGATCCAAAGCCAGGAGCCAGGAGCTTCTTCCGAGTTGATCATTTGTAGATGCAGTAGTCCAAGAACTTGGGCCATCTTCTATGGCTTTCCCAGGCCACAGCAGAGAGCTGGATCAGAAGTGGATCAGCCGGGACTCATACCAGCACCCATATGCGATGCCGGTACTGCAGGTGGTGGCTTTACCCACTAGGCCACAGCACTGGCTTCTACTTATTTTTATTTTTAAAGTTTTATTTTATTTATTTGAAAGAGTTACAGAGAGAGGTAGAGACAGAATGAGAGAGGTCTTCCATCCGCTGGTTCACTCCACAAATGGCTGCAATGGCTGGAGCTGTGCCGATCCAAAGCTAGGAGCCTGGAGCTTCCTCCGGGTCTCCTATGTGGGTATAGGGAGTGGCCCAAGGACCTGAGCAATCTTCAACTATTTTCCCACGCCATAGCAGAATGCTGGATTGGAAGTGGAGCAACAGGGACTCAAACTGGTGCCCATATGGAATGCCAGCACCACAGCGCCGGTCCCAGAAATGTACAGTTGCCTGTAATGTTACTGACCCTACTTGGCCATTTCCTCAACAGCAGTGGTTACTTTGAAGCTGGACTGTATTACTATTTTATTTGAGTGGTGGAGTTACAGACAGAGGGAGGGAAAGATAATTTACTTATGCATGGCATTCTGTTTATTGTCTATTGCCTGTTTTTCCTAAATAGAATTTAAGATCTAGGAGGACAAGGAACTTTGTCCATGTTTCCCAAGAGCCTAGACTAGAACCTTGGCACATGGTAGGCACTCAAATGTTTGTTGAGGAGCCAGTGCTGGGGCACAGCAGGTTAAGTCTTTGCATATAGTGCTGACAGCCCATTTGGGTACTGGTTCAAGTCCTCGAAGCTCCACTTCTGATCCAGCTCCCTGTTAATATGCCTGGGAAAGCAGCAGAAGAGGCCCAAATCCTTGGGCCCCTGCACTCATATTAAGACCTGGAGGAGGCTCCTGGCTTTGGCTTGACCCAGATTTCTCTCTCCTCTCTCTCTCTAACTCTGCCTTTCTAAAAAATAAAATAAAACAAAAAATAAACTGCAGTCAGTTTTTCCATAAGAAACAAAACTATGACAGAAAGATGGATTCTGGAAGATATCATTTTCACCTAAGGCACTTTCTGTATTTTGAGCACTACAAAAGTCTTACACAACATTTTTTTGCATGAAAATGACCTAGCTGATATTCAGTTATTGGTTAGGCAAAAAATTGTTCCAAGTAGAGAATATATTTTGTTAAGGCCTAAGGTGACATTTCCATTGGGAAAATATGAAATCTTGTACCTTTAGAACAGAAAATAACCAAACTAAAAGAAATGCAATCAGTCTTTTTAATTTTTAAAATTTTTTTATTTTATTTATTTATTTTTGACAGGCAGAGTGGACAGTGAGAGAGAGAGACAGAGAGAAAGTTCTTCCTTTGCCATTGGTTCACCCTCCAATGGCTGCTGCAGCCGGCGCACCGAGCTGATCTGAAGCCAGGAGCCAGGTGCTTTTCCTGGTCTCCCATGGGGTGCAGGGCCCAAGCACTTGGGCCATCCTCCACTGCACTCCCTGGCCACAGCAGAGAGCTGGCCTGGAAAAGGGGCAACCGGGACAGAATCCGGTGCCCCGACTGGGACTAGAACCGGCGGTGCCGGCGCCGCAGGAGGAGGATTAGCCTAGTGATCCGCAGCGCCGGCCTAATTTTTTTTTTTTTTTTTTAAGTCAGAAATACAGAGAGAAGGAGAGAAAGAGAGGGAGGGAGAGAATCTTTAATTTGCTGGCTGACTCCCCAAATGGCCACAATGACCAGGGCTGTGTCAGGCTAAAGCCAGGAGCCAGGAGCTTCTTCTGGGTCTCCCACATGGATGGCTGGGGCCCAAGGACTTGGGCCATCTTCTGCTACTTTTCTAGGCCATTAGCTTGAAGCTGGATGGGAAATGGAGCACCAGGACTCCAACCAGTGCCTACATGGGATGCCGGTGTTGCAGATGATAGCTTTACCTGCTTTGCCATGGCGCCGGCCCCTGTTTCTTGTATAAGCTTGGTTCCCAGATGAATGCACATATTACACCATTTCTTCCTGCTCTGCGAGTGGCATCATACAGCAGCACATTGTAGAGCACTTTTCTTGAAAAAAAAAAAAAAAAGATATATCTTGCAGATGGCTTTGTTTTAGGGAGTAAACATTTCTCATGTCTTATAGCTTCTCATGTGCTATTGTGTGGATTTATCATTTCATTGAACTCACACTGATGAACTTTGAGGTTTTGTTCAACCTTTTCTAATACTGCAGTGAATCACCTTTTACATACATCATTTTGCATGTCTGTGAATATTATCTGTGGGACAAATTACTAAAACTACCTGAATGGATGTGGCCAAGTTTGCTTCCATAGACTTTGACCAATTTACCTTTGTACTGCATATGTATATGACTACGTATTTCCTCACATCCTTGACAATAGTGGGTTCCAAATACTCTTAATTTTTCTCAGTTTATTAGATGAAAAATAGTTTCTTGGCACTTATTTAATTTGCATTTATATTATTATATTATTAATTTATATTTATAATTTATATAGGTGGCATTAAATAGCTTCATATATCTATATATATATACACATACATATACAATACAAAAGGCAATTTAAATTGTGTGAACTATTTCGGCCATTGTGGATTTAAAGTTTCTCTTGATATATTATGCAAATTACTGCTTTTTTATAATATGAGTTGCAAATATTTATTTTAAGGTTATCTTTTGTGGTTTACTTTGCTTTGATAATATTTGTCATGTACTCATTTTTTATATTTATGTGGTTAAATTTACCAGTTTTTTTTCTCATAGTCTGGGAGCTTTTTTCATTCCTTTTCCTTTCTGTGATTACAAAATATTTGTTTATGGTTTCTTCTCAGGTAGTTTAGGGATTCATTTTTAATGTTTACTTAAAGGCCTGACAGGGAACAAAATATGAGGTATAGTTCAAATAGTTTTTTTGTGATTTACTTGTTCATCATTGATTGACTACAAATGTTTTCCACATTAATCTGAATTGGCTCCTTTACCAAACATTAAATTTCTATGTGTATATTTAGGCATATTTTTGAACTTTTATATTCTATTTCATTGATATATTTTTCTATTCATGTATCAGCATTTTGTCACAATAGCAAAATAACTGAAACAACTTATGAATCGAGGAGCCTTATTTTAAGGCATGATTAGGGGTTTCACAGTTCAAGGTCACCTCAACTTCATTGATTTCATGGATTGGAGAAGCTGGAGGATGGCAGAGAAGCTGAGATTAGTGATCACTTGGTGAGGCAGGGAATAAGCTTGGCTATGCCTGTGTGGTCTCTCCTCACAAAGCCACCATGATTTAATTGTTAGGGCCGTGCCCTAACAACCTGGCTAAGTCAGATCCCTTCCAAATCTAATCACCTTCAGAAACCATAACTGGTTTAACTTTGGGCACTAAGCCTTTAACACAAGCCTTTGGGGGAATACCCAAACCAATGTCCAAAGAACAGCAGATTATAGGTAAACAACTTTTTCCTGTCCATGTTTAGAAGGGAAATGGTTGGCTTTTCATGTTGTTTATAGTATTTATCTCCACTGTGTCCTGTTTCAACAGAAAGTACAGTGTTCTTAAAGACTTTACTTTTTTACTTATATTGCTTTTATTGAACTTATCCACATATATATACATATTTTATTTTAAAGATTCATTCATTTATTTGAAGGGCAGTGTTACAGAGAGGCAGAGGCAGAGAGAGAGAGAGAGGGAAGTCTTCTATTCACTGGCTCTCTCTCCAGATGGCCGCAATGGCTGGAGCTGTGCCTATATGAAGCCAGGAGCTTCTTTCAGGTCTCCCAGGCAGATGCAGGGTTCCAAGAAATTGGGCCATCTTCCCTCTGCTTTCCCAGAGCTGGATAGGAAGTGGAGTAGCCTATGGGGTGCCAGCTCCATTTACTATTTTTTTTTAAAGATTTTTTATTTTATTTATTTGACAGGTAGAGTTACAGACAGTGAGAGGGAGAGACAGAGAGAAAGGTCTTCCTTTTTCCGTTGGTTCACCCCCCAAGTGGCCGCTTCTGCAGGCGCTGCACTGATCCGAAGCCAGGAGCCAGGTGCTTCCTCCTGGTCTCCCACATGGGTGCAGGGCCCAAGCACTTAGGCCATCCTCCGCTGCCTTCCCGGGCCACAGCAGAGAGCTGGACTGGAAGAGGAGCAACCGAACTAGAACCCAGCGCCCATGTGGGATTCCGGCACCAAAAGCAGAGGATTAGCCAAGTGAGCCACGGCGTTGGCCCCATTTACTGTTTTTTAAAGATAATTTTCTACACTGAATCTGAATTTTTTTAACTAATTTTTAAGCTAAGCGGTTGCTTTATTTCACCAAAGGATTATATTTTCAGGAAGTGAATATCAACATGCACACAAAGCTAACCAGAAGTCTATCTTTCTCAAGGTAGAAATCCAATGATCCAATGTTCCTGATAACACGATTGACGCAAATGTTCTGAAACTGGAGGGTTGTTTTTTTTTTTTTTTTTTGGCTTCCAACATAAAGGCCACACCAAGGAACCTAAGGAAAACAATAAGCTATTTATGACATTTTGTTATTTACCCCAGAACCCCCTAAGTCCAGACATTGACACTGAAGTGCAGCCTCACAGGACAGATAGAAACAGGCAGAGTCTGACTGTTGGTCCTCAGAAGCAATGGCGGTGAAGCTGGATTGTTGGTAATTTTTGTCCACTTGAAACGTCAGATGGGAGACAACAGCCTTCTCCGGCAGCCAGGGCGGGGTGTCCTCCACTCGCCCTTCCCACGCAACTGCTCTCTGCACGCTGACTTTCCCAGGGGTTGAATTCTGACTGGTCCCCCCCAACCCCCGGGGGTGGGGGTAGCAAGAAATCGTTGTCTTTGCCTCGTTCCAGTTCTTTCCTCTGAGAAAAGATGATCTCTTCCAGGAGAAGAAACCCTGTGAGAATTAGGGAAGGGGAGGAGGGAGGAAGTGAGAGAGGGACTGGGGGAGAGAGAGAGACTTGGGTGGAGACTGGACAGAGGAGAAAGGGTGGAGGGCGCAGGCAGGGAGCGCCCAGGCTTTTATATCCCGACCCTGTGCAAAGTGCTCGCCCAGGAGATACTCGTGTGGTCTCAAGGGTGTCTCACAAGGGGCCACCCAGGGCTCCCTCTCATTCAGCAGGCTGCCACCACCCAAATCCAAGTATGCTGAGAAGGAAAGCTTGTTGGACGACACAGGCACTGGAGCCAAGCCAGGACTAGGTGGGTAGAACGGGCTCTGGGTCAGCGCTGCTCTCCTCCAGCCGGCCAGTTGCAGGCACAGGGGTTCTCTCGCTGCTGCCACGCTTGGGAGAGCCACCTGCTCTACAATGCGCTTGTGCGGGCACGGGAGGGTTTCCTGGTCCACTAGGGTTAGCCACCCGGAGCTTTGCTCTGAGCAGAGTCCACGCTGGGACCTGCCCCTGAAAGCCTCACCCTGAGGCTGCTACTGCAGAAGGAGAGGTGGAACAGCTGGGGGAAGGGCTCCATCTCAAGCTGAATTTTTTTTTTTTTTTTTTTTTGGACAGGCAGAGTGGACAGTGTGAGAGAGAGACAGAGAGAAAGGTCTTCCTTTTCTGTTGGTTCAACCCCCAATGGCTGCTCCAGTGGCACATTGCGGCTGGCACACCACGCTCATCCAAAGCCAGGAGGCAGGTGCTTCTCCCGGTCTCCCTTGCGTGTCCAGGGCCCAAGCACTTGGGCCATCCTCCACTGCACTCCCGGGCCACAGCAGAGAGCTGGACAGGAAGAGGAGCAACCGGGACAGAATCCGGCCCCCCAACTGGGACTAGAACCTGGGGTGCCGGTGCCGGAGGCGGAGGATTAGCCTAGTGAGCAGGGGCGCCGGCCTCAAGTTGATTTTTTATCAATAAGTTTTTGAGTCACTAGTCGCAAACGTGAATTCAGAAAACCCTGCCATCTCTACCTTCAAAATACAGCCCCGATCTCATGTGTGCTGTGTGCACCCACTAGCACTGCTGTCTAACACATACCTTAATGTTTTCTAAAACTCAGCCTCAGGTCTGATGGAGCAAGGACAAAAACCTTCAGATCCATGTTGACCTCTCACCTACATAACAGCAAGCACACCCTCATTTCTGTCTCTGCCTTGCTAATACAACCTCACCCTGCCTTGTCCAGCCCCCCTCCGCCTGCACTGCTGGACACACCAGATCGGAAGAGTCCAGCTGTGGGCCTGAGCTCTCCCGATTCATCCCAAGCTCCCTCCCCCCACTCAGCAGCTCAGCCGGAGTCCAGCCTCAACCTCAGCCCTAACCCCTCCCAGCTCCCACTGTAATGGCGAAAGACCTTTAGAACAAGCCCAAGCTCTCCCTCTGTCTCTGCAGCCCAGCTTTCGCTCAGACCCCCCAAGCTCATTCCTGCCACTTATATACTATATAAACCACTAGCCTGTTAGGGAAGGGGCTCTCTCCACTGTGTGTTTGCAGGCAACTCTTGGCCATGCGTTCACTGGGAGTGAGCCCCTCCCAGACTTTATTCTTCTGAATAAACCTGGTCTGGCTGTGGCTTCATACTCTCTTTTCTTTCCTGTCAAGGTCCAAAAATAATATCTTAAGATGTCTTTTGTTTGGGTTTCTTGGAATCTTGGAATGGCCACTTTTTTTTTTTTTTAATTTGACAGATATAGTGAGACAGTGAGAGAGACAGAGAGAAAGGTCTTCCTTCCGTTGGTTCACCCTCCAATGGCCACCACGGCTGGAGCTACGCCGATCTGAAGCCAGGAACCGGGTACTTCTTCCTGGTCTCTGACACGGGTGCAGGGCCCAAGCACTTGGGCCATCCTCCACTGCCTTCCCGGGCTACAGCAGAGAACTGGATTGGAAGAGGGGCAACCGGGACTAGAATCCGGGGCCCATATGGGATGCTGGTGCCGCAGGCGGAGAGTTAACCAAGTGAGCCACGGAGCCGCCCCCCCCCCCACTCTATTTTTTTATAGAAAGCTTTTATTTAATAAATATAAATTTCATAAGTACAACTTTTGGATTATAGAACTTCTTCCCCCCATACCTGCCCTCCCACCTCCAAACCATCCCACCTCCTACTCTCATCTCATTTTTCATTAAGATTCATTTTTAATTATCTTTATATACAGAAGATCAACTCTATACTAAGTAAAGATTTCAACAGTTTGCATCCACACAGACACATGAAGTATAAAGTACTGTTTGAAAACTAGTTTTACTGTTAATTCTCATAGTACAACACATTAAGGACAGAAGTCCTACATGGGGAGTAAGTGCACAGTGACTCTTGTTGATTTTACAAGTAACACTCTTATTTATGACATCGATAATCACCCGAGGCTCTTGTCATGAGCTGCCAAGGCTATGGAAGCCTTTTGAGTCCACAAACTCCGTCAGTATTTAGACAGGGCCATAATCAAAGTGGAAGTTCTCTCCTCCCTTCAGAGAAAGGTACCTCCTTCTTTGATGGCCCCTTCTTTCCACCAGGATCTCAGTTACAGAGATCTTTCATTTAGGTCATTTTTTACCACAGTGTTTTGGCTTCCCATGCCTGAAATGAGAATAGCCATTTTTTTTTTTTTTTAAAGATTTATTAATTTATTTGAAAGTCAGAGTTACACAGAGAGAGAAGACACAGAGAGAGAGGTGTCTTCCATCTGATGATCCACTTCTCAATTGGCTACAACGGCTGGAACTGTGCTGATCCAAAGCCAGGAGCCAGGAGCCTCCCCTGGGTCTCCCATGTGGGTGCAGGGGCCCAAGTACTTGGCAATCTTCTACTGCTCTCCCAGGCCACAGCAGAGAGCTGGACTGGAAGTGGAGCAGCCGGGTCTTGAATCAGTGCCCATATGCGATGCCGGTGCTTCAGGCCAGGGTGTTAACCCGCTGCGCCAAGCGCCGGCCCCGAGAATAATCACTCTTAACAAACTTAATTGCTCACTTAATACATAAAGGAATACATCAAGCAAAGAGTTATATTCCTAGGTTTGGTTGCTGTTCTCCAAATTTTGAATAACTCAAACATATTCTCAGTGTTCTTCTGGTTATCAAAGTTAGAATAACATAAAAAAAAACAACCAAAAATCAAAATGAAAGGGTTGTCTTCAAGTTAATTATAAGATGTGTACTTCTAAAGTTAAAGTGGTCTCTTGCTTATTATTATTATTTTTGACAGGCAGAGTTAGACAGTGAGAGAGAGAGAGAGAGAGAAAGGTCTTCCTTCTGTTGGTTTACTCCCCAAATGGCCGCTACGGCTGGCGCTGTGCCAATCCGAAGCCAGGAGCCAGGTGCTTCCTCCTGGTCTCCACGCAGATGCAGGGCCCAAGCACTTGGGCCACCATCCACTGCCTTCCTGGGCCACAGCAGAGAGCTGGACTGGAAGAGGAGCTACCGGGACAGAACTGGCGCCCCAACCGGGACTAGAACCTGGAATGCCGGCACCGTAGGTGGAGGATTAGCCTAGTGAGCCACGGCACTGGCCATGTCTCTTGCTTATTTATATAGGCTAACAGTAACTGTCATCACATCGATTTTACAAAAGTCTTTGTCAATTATCATCTAGTAACTTTCTTTTTTAAAAATATTTATTTGAAAGACTTACAGAGAGAGAGGTCTTCCATCTGCTGGTTCACTCCCCAATTGGCCACAATAGCCGGAGCTACACCGATCTGAGCCAGGAGCCAGGAGCTTCTTCCGGGTCTCCCACGTGGGTGCAGGGGCACAAAGACTTGGGCTGTCTTTTTACTAATTATTCCAGGCCATAGCAGAGAGCTGGATTGGAAGATGAGCAGGTAGGACTCGAACTGGAGTCCATACGGGATGCTGGTGCTCCAGGCCAGGGCTTTAACCCATTGTGCCACAGCGCCAGCCCCCAGCTAGTAACTTTTATAACACACTTCATCAGTAAGTGGAAGTCCCTGGATGGGTGTACCCAGCCTCATTCTCTATCATGCGCCTATTCTTCTTATTTGTAGAGGGAGCAGTCTTGAAGGCTGCCACAAAACACTGGAATTAGAGGAAAGATTTATTGTCGGGTGGGGGAAGTCCGACAGGTGGGGGGAGAGGGCGAGAGAGTAAGAGAGAGAGAGAGCACATGCTTGGGAATAGGTCCTGTTAAACCTTTGAAGGGGGGCAGGCAGGGAAGTAGAAGCAACAAATTCCATTAGGGTAGAGATGGAGCTGACACCGGTGGTTGGGCCATCGGGTCACCTGGCTTCTGGCAATGGTGGTGGGGGCTAGTGCCTAGGATGGTGTCTGGGGCATAGATGGTGCCACAGATAAGACACACCATTTTACTAACAAGTCCTGTTGAATTGTCTTGTCTTAGGGACCAATCCATGCTCTGCCCAGATATTTTAGAAACTCCTTTGGCTAAGGTTATTGACTATCGCTTCTTATTGGTTTATACTAAAAAGCTCAACTAGAATTTTTGAGTATTTTTCCAAACTACTTTAGAATACATGCTTCTCTATGAAGTTCAATCAGCTCAAATGGCTGCATTATCCTTCCCCACTCAAGCTTGCCTGCTAACAAGGGATTTAAAAACAAATATGGAGGGTGCGCTTTGTGACACAGTAGCTGAAGTCCCCACATGGGATGTTCTCATTTCATATGGGAGTGCCTTGTTCAAGTCCCAGCTACACTGCTTCGGATGCAACTTGCTGCTAATGCATTCTGGAAGGCAGCCAGTGATGGTTCTTATGCTTGGGCCCCTGCTACCCACCTGGAAGGAGTTATTGGCTCCTAGGTTCAGCCTGACTCAGCCCTGGCTGTTGTGGGCATTTGAGGAGTGAACCAGCAGGTAAAAGATTCTTTCTCTCTCTGCTTTTCATGTAGATGAATATAAATTGAAAAAAAAAAATCAAATATTTATGCAGGCGGTAGGTATGCTACTGGGTTTGTCTATTTCAGATAACTTAGAAAGTACAGTTGTTTTCTGACCTCTGGTGGAAATCCCATTAAAAATGGCAAGAAATTAAAGAACTTTTAGAAACTTTGCTGTTACATAAACGGTAGCCATGTAGAAACAAGTGGAGACTCATTCAAGATGCAGAGACTGAATTCTGAGCACGCGATTCATTTTATCACTGTGCTAAACAGGTGGAACTGACCAAAACAATTGCCCCTTCATTGGTTTGTATGTTTGGGTCATTGCTTGCTTTTTTACAGGGTGGATCGAAGCTGTTCCTGATGGACAGCCAAGGTTCTGATGATAAAATTGCTTGCTGGTCATTTTGGACCTAAGGAATTCTAACATTTCTCAGTAATGTGGGGCACACATTTCATGGTGGCTGTCCCTGAAGAGTCATTTTGGAATGTCTTTTTTTTTTTTTTTTTTTTTTGACAGACAGAGTGGATAGTGAGAGAGAGAGAGAGAGACAGAGAGAAAGGTCTTCCTTTGCCATTGGTTCACCCTCCAATGGCTGCTGCTCACCGCGCTGATCCGATGGCAGGAGCCAGGTGCTTTTCCTGGTCTCCCATGGGGTGCAGGGCCCAAGCACTTGGGCCATCCTCCACTGCCTTCCCGGGCCACAGCAGAGAGCTGGCCTGGAAGAGGGGCAACCAGAAAAGAATCCGGCGCCCCAACCGGGACTAGAACCCGCTGTGCCGTCGCCGCTAGGTGGAGGATTAGCCTATTGAGCCGAGGCGCCGGCCAGGAATGTCTTTTAATTAAAGTCCTCACTGTCTTAAATGAATATTTGGGAAAAAATGCTTTCTAAAACTAAACTAGAAAATATTCTCTGACTCAACCTTCCAGGGCCTGAGAATTGCTGTTGGCCTTGATGCCAATGAGATCAACTCCTCCTGGGATCCAGGCCTGTAGGAGTTGCCATCTGAACCTGTATCCTGTCATAACACAAGCACTACTATGACCGACTGCGTGTCTAGGTTTTTCATCAGTAGGTAAGAACAGTCTTCCCCCAGACAGCCACTGAATGAACCTCTATGATTAAAAATCTAGAGACTGAGTCTTTTGGAAGAAACTAAAACTAAAATTCTGAGGAAATACTAAGCTTGGCCTCCATGGAAGGGATTCACTGGGAAACTATAAATGGGATTCCCCAGACGCATGGTCCTTGGAAGCATTCCAACAAACCAAGTTCTTCGGATCGAGCTGCTGATGACACAGCAGGCTGTTTCGTTCACTAAACCAAGACAATTTTTCTGATGATCTCTGCCTGCCTTTAAAATGGGCCTTATTAGCTTTGGTGCCCTCTACAGGCTAAGCAATAGCTTTCAAGATTCAGAAATCTTCCCATTTTATCTCAGTCTTCTGTTGCATTTCTCTGCCACCTCACCACCTCAGGAAACGCAAAACTTCCGTGTGTTTTTCAGACTATACTGTTATTTTATTATTATTTTTGCATTCTAACCCTAGATTTATTCAACACAATTATTTCATTCTACATAACAAAGTACAAACAGAAATTTATCTAAAATGCTACAAAGTTACAAAACTCAAAATGAACACAACAAAAACCACACCAAAAAAAACAACGTATGTGGCCACACATAGCCGATAAAGCCACCGCCTACAGTGCCAGTGTCCCATATGCCGGCCTGTTCAAGTCCCAGCTGTTCCACTTCTGATCCAGCTCTCTACTGTGGCCTGGGAAAGCAGTGGAAGATGGCCAAGTCCTTGGGTTCCTGAACCACAGGGGAGACCCCGAGAATGCTCCTGGCTCCTGGCTTCGGATTGGCTCAGTTTCAGCTATTGTGGCCATTTGGGGAGTGAACCAGTGGGTGGAGGACCGACCTCTCTCTGCCTCTCTGTAACTCTGCCTTTCAAATAAATAAACAAATCCTAAAAACAAACAAACAAACAAAAAAACAATGTACATGCTGTCCAGGACTCTAGCACGGTCATCATGAATGGCAGGTGTGACAACCCTGCAGAACAGGCTCTCAGATCATGCTCCCATTTCAGGGAGTGAGGGAGGTCATGGAGTGAGGGTGTGAGTGAACGTGGAGAGACAGAAACACATTCACAGCCCTCCCTGCCGCAGACTGCAGTTGGCTGCATGGTAGCCCAGGCCCAGGCCCGGGTCCTGACGGCACAGCAAGGGCAAGGGTGCCAGCAGGGCATGGATCGGCCCCAGGTCACCTGCAGACATGTAAATAACTTGCTCCACCCCGCTGGCTTTGTTACTGAAAGGACTCTCAGGAACCGGAAATAGGTGGGCTTTCCGGCCATACACCTGGAGGCCATCTTCAAAGGCACAACTGGGAACCAACCTCCTGCAGAGCGGGAACCAACGTCCTGCAGAGGGGGAACCAACGTCCTGCAGAGGCCGCGTCTCCATTGCTGCCTTGGAGGAATTTCCTTTCCTATCGACCCTTGCTTGGCTAGAAAAGTGATGTTATCCGGGGTGGGGTGTGAATTTCGGTGGCCCCGCCTATCAGACGCTATCAGATGAGTTGGGACACCACATGGGAGGTTATGGCAGCATTCCCCTGGTAAGGGTGAAGTGCAAGGGGATGGGGTCATGACCAGGGCTAGGAGCCAGCACAGTGGTAGCTATGAACTGGCCATCCATTTGTTCTCCATCCATGTGTCTCAGCACTTCCTGGGCTTCGTCCAGACTCTCAAACTCCACACAGGCCGAGCCAGCCGTTGGAGAGAGAGGAGAAACAGCCTGTCGTCATTTGAGTCTTCCCGCAGGTGGAAGAGATCTCCACGGTGTGGTTCTTGGTCACATTCCTGGTGAGATTCCCAGTGTGCGCCTTAGTGGGTCTAGGGACCGCATCTGCCGGTTCCTCTCCTTTCGTCTTTTAGGTTAGGATTCGGGGCGCGAGCGCCACCTGCTGTCGCGTCTGCGTCGGGAAGGGCTCGGGGAGCCGGAGGAGCCTCGGCTGGAGCTGGAGCGGCGGGAGGGGTTGGAGTAGGCCTGGAGCGCTGCTACCGCCGGAAGAGCTGCGGTGCTCTCGCGCCGTGTGGGGGCCCGGGCTTTCTCGCTGGGTTCCTCGGAGGCGCTCTTACCAGCAGAGCCAGCCATCTGCCTTTGGTCGGGGAAGGAGCCCTCTTCCCGGCCGCCTCTTCCCGCGCTCCCACGCTCCTCAGCCTCAGAGCTAAGGAGCAGGGAAAGGCCAAAGCTTTTAAATATTGATGAGTGAGGGTTTTTTCACAGCTGTTTCTTTTAAAACAGCAAAAGGCAGATTTTCTTTCACAGGTCCCTTCTGGAATTTGGATTTTTCTCACAGTGTTAATCCTAACCTTCATTTCCATCCAAACTGGACATTCTAGCAATATTAGAGATTCTACAAAGCCCAACGGTGTTATTTGGGAATAGCAAGCCTCGCAGAGGGTATACCTGTGCCATGAGCGTGTTCAAAGGGGTTGACGCCTGGAAGACTTTTAAAGATACAAAGGTGGAGGATTGTAAAAGGTATTGTGGGGGCCGGTGCCGTGGCTCACTTGGTTAATCCTCCACCTGCGGGGCCGGGATACCTTGTAGGCGCCGGGTTCTAGTCCCGGCTGCTCCTCTTCCAATCCAGCTCTCTGCTGTGGCCTGGGAAGGCAGTGGAGGATGGCCCAAGTGCTTGGGCCCTGCACTTGCGTGGGAGACCAGGAGGAAGCACCTGGCTCCTGGCTTCGGATCAGTGCAGCACCAGCCGTAGGGGCCATTGGGGGGTGAACCAACGAAAGGAAGAACTTTCTCCCTGTGTGCAAGGTGGTGTTTTGGACAGGGCCTCATCAATCATGAGTTATAAGAACCCTTCCTTCATAACCTCTTGGATTTATTTATCAGATTTTTTTTTTTTTTGACAGGCAGAGTGGACAGTGAGAGAGAGAGAGACAGAGAGAAAGGTCTTCCTTTTCCATTGGTTCACCCTCCAATGGCTGCCACGGCCAGCGCACCACACTGATCCAAAGCCAGGAGCCAGGTGCTTCTCCTGGTCTCCCATGCGGGTGCAGGGCCCAAGCACTTGGGCCATCCTCCATTGCCTTCCTGGGCCATAGCAGAGAGCTGGACTGGAAGAGGAACAACCGGGACAGAATCTGGCGTCCCGACCGACCAGGACTAGAACCCGCTGTGCCGGCGCCGCAGGTGGAGGATTAGCCTATTGAGCTACGGCAGTGCTGGCTATTTATCAGATTTTTTAAAAGAGTTGTCACAATGATTCCATTTTGTGACACTTTCACAAATTTTAAAAACATTGTATGTTGATCTCAAATAACAAAATACTTCTGCTGACATTAATCAACTGTAGATTGAGGTTATCCTGACTGTGTTAGTCTTCTTTTAAAATTATTTTCAATTTTTTAAAATATTCATTTATTTGTATATTGAAAGGGAGAAAAAAGAGCACATGCATTCCCATCCACTGGTTCATTCCCCAAATGGCTGCAACAGCCAGGGCTGGGCCAGGTCAAAGGCCAGAGCTCCATCAGGATTTCCCACGTGGGTACAGAGGCCCAAGCACCTGGGCCATCATTTGCTGCTTTCCCAGGTGCATTAGCAGGGAGCTGGTTTGGAAGTGGAGCAGTTTGAAGAGGCACCGTATGGGATGCTGGTATTGCAGGCAGTGACTTAACCTGCTGTGCCACAATGCTGGCCCTGTTTGATGTATTAGTCTTATCTTCAGGGATTTCTCAGCCTCTAGTCAGGTAATTTCACATGTTGACAGATCAGTAATTGTCCCCCTCTCACTGTGATAAGTAATATTATTCCTTGCTGCCCCCTGCCCCACTCAAATCGTTTATACAAGAAAGAGTAAAGTTCCGCTTCATATTGGGACATCAGGTTTTCACCTGAGGGTTACACAAACCTCCCTGGTGTAGTGTGGAGAAACATTTATAAATCTGTATTAATAAATACCAATTTAATATTAATTTAAAAATATTTCCCAGGCCTACTTCTACAGGAAATGGTGTTTCTCTGAGAAAGATCCCCAGAGACCTAAAGGAGACAAGAATGAACTGCTTGGTTGAGCTCTCAGCAGAGTTGACCGAAACTTTCAGTTGTCCACTGGGTTTCAGTTGTCCATTGCGACAGGAATAATACAGCCTTGAAAGATGGTCCATGGGTTGGGCATTTGGCTTTGTGGTTAAGAGCCCAGGTTAAGATGCTCCACTTTGAAGTCTCTGGTTTTTTTTTTTTTTTTTTTTTTTTTTTTTTTTCTTTTTTTCTCTCAGCCCTGGCTCCAGATTTCAGCTTCCTGTCAATGCGGACCTTGAGAGGCAATGGTGACGGCTGAGGCAGCTGGTGACTGCCACCCATGTGGAAGACGTACGTCAAGTTTCCAGCTTTTGGCTTTGACTCTGTCCCTGCTTAGGTGCTGTGAATACTTGGGGGAGTGAATCAGTCAATGGAAGTTCTGGCTGTCTCTCTCCCTCTCTGCTTTTCTGCCTTTTAAACAAATTAAGAACCATGTCCAAAACTAGCAGATGCCATAAATGACACTACCTCTCCTTTGGCTATCCATCAAACTGGTTTAAATTAAGTTTTTAGGGTGGTTATGGATGGATGATTGCATAGCCTTTGGTTAGCCAGCAAAGGTTTGTCCTATGGAAACACTACTTGTGGCACCATTTTAAAGCATCACTGGGTACATGGAGCTGTTTCATGGCTAGATTATCAGACAACATGATCTAGCTCTCTGGAACAGACTCAGATGGATTTTGGGACATGCAGTCATGGCCTGGTTTTGAAATCTAGGTCCTTGTTTTGGCAGCATACTAGTGGGATTAGTATTTATTTCATTGCTAGTAATGACTAGTGTTGAGTTTGCCAGTGCATCCTGACCAGGATTAAATGCCACTGTGTAATCTTTGTCTTTTCAGATGATTCAACATCTCTGTCCAACAGAAGACACAGAGAGACTACTTATATGCAGATGCAGACAGTGTTGTCCAAACAAACTTGTGATCAATGGATTCTGACAATGCACTGGATTTGAACTCAGCCACTGAAAGAGGACTAACTTTGCCTTGGCTCAAAAGTTGGGTGTGAAAACTGAAATAACATCTAGGATCTTGGAAGGTAAAATCTAATGTTCCCTAGTGTGATGGCTAATTTTGGATGTGCTGACTAGACTGAGGAAAGTCTGTAGAATTGGTAAAGCATTCCTCTGAATGTGTCTATGATGGCATTTCCAGCGGTTGGCTTGAGGGTCATGTTACTGATGGGGTCACCCACCTTCAATGTGGGCAGGCACCGTGAGAGTGGAATTGATGGGACAGGAAGTAGAAGAAAGTGGAAAAACTGTCTCTGGTTCTTGTGATGTGGGTGTGTTTGCTGCTGTGGCTGCCCTTGGATTTTTGGATTTTCCCCAACTACCTCCTGAATGTTTGTGGGCCTTAGTCCTAGGACTGCGGGCTGTACCATTGGTCTCCTGGGTTCTGAGGCTTCTGGCCTCTTGGACTGAGTTATTGCTATTGGGCTTCCAGTGTGCAGATGACCACTCTAAAGCTTTTCAACCTCTCTCTGTGAACATGAGAGCCAGTCTCCTAATATACTTCTTTTGGTTCTGTTTCTCTGGAAAACACTGATGAAATTTCTTATCAAACATAAGGATCTGATGCAAACCATTTGAGTCAGTCAGCTACTCACTGATTGCGATGGAGCAAGACATAAGAGGTCTACTCTGAAGCTGTTTGAGACCAGATAAAGCCCATGATCTCTGCAATCAAGACCCCATTACTCTTCCCACTGCCTAGAAAAATGTTGTCAAGGTAATTGCTGGATTTCTCTATTTTAGAAAACTGGGCTCTGCTTCCCTTAGAATCACATAGACAAAGTCTGTAACAGGCTGCCCTCTACTGCCTCCTGTAAGGCCTACGTTTCTGCATTTACTGCACTGCAGTAAATAATGCTAGCTTTGTTTGATTGCATATCTTTTGGCTGATGGTACCTGTCCAAATCTAGGGAGCCCATTCTGGAACCTTCCTGGTCTGGCAGCACCTTCCATCCCTCAACCCCTGCCCTGGTTTATTGCCAGCAAATATATTTCAAAATGCTTTGAAATTAAAGGGAAGAACATTTTTGCTCAATGGGCATCAGAAAGGCAACACTGATAAGATGACTTAGTTTGGGATGAAATGGTTAAACCGAGAGCAAGCAATTACTTGGATGGCTTTTCTTGGGAGGGGCTCCAGTGATTGGCTATTCTCGGTAGGATGGGTCATGGGGGTGGATTGCTGCAGGGCCTGGGCCCTTTTTCACTTTCCGAGTATTTTTCAGCCAGGTCTCTGGACCTTCTCTCTTCTGAATCGGGTGGGAGCGATGCAGGACATGGGAAGGAGCACTCTCAGCAGGAAGCCACGGTGGACGGTCCCTGGCAACTTTCATGCTCCAATGGTAGTTTACAACGAAGAGCAGGAGGAGCGAATATTCAGTGGGTGTTCCGTGGTCACACCCCCTCCCCATCCCTCTCTTGGGGGTTACCAGCCTTCCTCTCCTTCCCATCCCTTTCTAAGTTTCCTTCCCCAGGGTCACCTTTGCATCTCGGAAACACCAGAGTTTCACACACCTCTTTTGTCACCTCTTCTGCTCACAGGCCACAAGGACGCCCACCTTCGCTGCATCGAGGTGCACAGCCAGACCCTCATTCAGCTGGAGCGCGGGTTCACAGCCACGGGTCAGACCTGCGTCACCATCGTTGGACCACTTAGGGCCCGGCAGTGGCTGATGGACATGATCTGCAACGGGGGGAGCCCTGACTCATGCACTCGGGCCCGAGGTGGGTCTCCTTGTGGAACTGTGACTGGTCAGTGATGGAGTCCTGGCACAGGATGGAGTCCTAGGCTGTAGGAGAATTGCTTGGGTGACTGGGAGTTTGGGTGGTGCCCTGAGTCCACTGCGGGTGGGGGGACCTGGAGCCACAGTCATTTCTGTGGCATGAACTCAGTTTGCAGGAAGGTAGTGGGGAGGTGGCAAGGGTCACTTGGAGAGGCCTGGGCTGGGGTGACATCCTCGCTTGTAGTGTCCCCTGGTGGGGATCCTGGCCTGCTCTGGGGCCCCAGTCATGATCCTGGGTGCTCCCTTCACAGGGCCATGAGGAGCTGCAGCGTGTGCAGGGCCAGCCCCTGACGGAGGTTGACCTGGCTGCCTCCTTTAGACTGCATCTCAGCGCCAGCTGCGTGTCTTCCATCAGCAGGGTGAGTGCGACCATCTCTCCTGAGGCTGCTCTGGCTTTCCCTGTCCAGTTGGTTGACCGTTTCCAATCGCATTGGAGTTCACACTGTCCCTAATAAAGGATGGTCTCTCCTGAGAAACATGGAGGGAAAGTCTTGTCTTGGCTCTTGGTGAAGACATTTGAAGTCCTGGGTCTAGTCTGTCCTCACCAGACTATGCGAAGTTATCCAATAAAACAAGCTGCATACTGTGTGCAGCCTTTGGTGTGCTGTCCCCTTTCCTCCAGATGAGTTTATTTAGCCCAGAAGGAGCTTTCCTGGGTGAGCCTGGTGCTGAGGTCTGGACAGCCTGTGCTGACTTTGGGGAAGTCTAGTCCAGGGATGGAGCTAGATGTAAGACAGCTTATTTCTTTGAAGGATTTATTTATTTATTTGAAAGGCAGAGTTACAGAGAGGGAGGGAAAGAGAGAGAGAGGGAGGGAGAGAGAGAGGGAGGGAGAGAGAGAGGTCTCTTCCACCTGCTGGTTCACTCCCCAAATGGCTGCAACGCTTGGAGTTAGGTGGATCCAAAGCCAGGAGCCAGGAACTTCTTCCGGGTCTTATGGATGCAGGGGCCCAAGGATTTGGGCCATCCTCTGCTGCTTTCCCAGGCACATTAGCAGGGAGCTGGATCAGAAATGGAGTAGCCAGGACTCGAACTAATGTCCATATGAGATGCTGTAGCCATAGGCTCTGCCACAGCGCCGGCCCCAAGACAGCCCTTCCATGAACCGTGTCCCTCAAATGAGGAGCTTGGCTGGGCTGTTCTGAGTGTTAAGTAAAATGAGGGGCTTTTGAAAAGAAAGAACCCTATGGGGAGCCCCAGGATTCTCCTGGACCTTAATATACAGACAAATGAGGAGAAAGGAAAGGAAGGAGGGGTCCAGACAGAGACAGAGGTACTGCTCACTCACCTGCTGGGGACATGGGCAGCCAGGCAACTTTGTGATCGTGAGTTACCCAGGCATTGTCCCTGATTACCAGAAGTTTGGATATGTGAAGAAGGGGTGGCTTTCTGGAAGCAAAGGGCCTGGGATCCCTAAATACGTGAGTAAATTGACTTAAAGTGAACCTTCCTAAATCTCCACTCAGGAACTTTCTCCTGAATGCCAGAATTACATATGGCTCTCTCTACCCAAGACCATGGCAAAAGGAAAATGTCCTCTCGCATTTCTCCAAACCAGCTCCTCTCTTCTGCGTCTTTATTTTACAGAGGCTACTGTAGTCATCCAGGAGAGATGATGAAGTCTTAGGCCAGAATGGAGGTGGTAAAAGTGTTAGGAAACAGTTGAATTTGGAGTATGCTTTGAACCTAGTAACACTTTGTCATTATGTGGTTTTTACATGGCCAATTACAACACAAAATATACAAATATCATACAGCAGATTCACATCAGAAAATCACTTGTGAATCCAGCTGCAAGAAAACCAAGCCACACTCTTTTCAAAGGGAAAATCATGTTTGCTTTCTAATAATTTATCAATTCACATCCCCTAAAGAAGGGAAAAAACTTTACTTTTGTAATACATACTTTCATGAAAAGCATTTTCATCCTTAATTAATTTTTTTAAGATTTATTTAATTATTTGAAAGGCAGAGTTACAGAGAGGCAGAGGCAGAGAGAGAGAGAGAGAGCGAGCGAGAGAGCAAGAGCAAGCCTTCCATCTGCTGGTTCACTCCCCAAATGGCTGCAATGGTCAGAGTTGTGCCAATCCAAAGTCAGGAGCCAGGAGCTTCTTCCTGGCCTCCCACGCGGGTGCAGTGGCCCAAGGACTTAGGCCATCTTCTGCTGCTTTCCCAGGCAGTAGCAGAGAGCTGGATTGGAAGTGGAACCCTGGGACTTGAACTGACGCCCATAGGGGATGCTGGCACTGCAGGCGGTGGCTTTACCTGCTACGCCATAGTGCTGGCCCCCTTAATTAACTTTCATACCAAGAATGATCAGATTAGCACTTTGTCTTTTTGAAGCTGTACATATGATATCTAAATTCCAGTCACCAAAAGTTTCTGTGTGGTCACAGACCGGGTATCCCAGTGTGGGAGTTTCTATCTCAGACACTGGAGTGAGGGTACATGCATTTACATACCTGTCTGCCACTAAGTAGCTTTCGATCTTTGGTGAGTTCCTGACTTTCCTAACATACAGAGCAGGACAATAATAGTAACGGCTTCAGGTAGACCTTTTTCCCTTTTGTGCCTTTGCTTACATGCTTTCACAGCCTTGTTTTCTAATGGAACTACAGTTTTGTATAGGTCTTCCGTACCTCCCTAGTTCTGAGAGGGGATTGCTGGTTGACTGAAGCCAATCAGGACATCTACTTTGTAACTCTTACTGGTCCAGCAATGAGTAGCTGTCCCGTATTAGTTTAATCAGCAGTCGGGAAAGGACATGTGTTCCACACCTGGATGTAGGGCTCCCCCTGCTTTTCTTCTGCTGTTGGAAGAGATGCTGGGGCTGGATCTGTGGTGTAGTGGGTAAAGCTGCTGCCTGCAATGCCAGCATCCCATATGGGCTCTGGTTCCAGTCCAGGCTGCTCCACTTCCAATCTGGCTCTCTGGTATGGCCTGGGAAAGCAGAAGAAGATGGCCCAAGTCCCTGGGCCCCTGCTCCCACATGGGCGACCCTGAAGAAGCTCCTGGCTTCTGCCTGGCCCAGCCCTGACCATTGTGGCCATTTGGGGAATGAACCAGGATGTTGAAGATCTCCCTCTCCATCTTTGCTTCTCCTTTTCTGTAACTCTTTCAAATAAATAAATAAATAAATAAATAAATCTTTTCAAAAAAGAGATACAGTTAGTATGGTGCAAAAAATTGCCTCTGACAGCTGTCTGTGGACAATAAAGACATCAACAGGACAGTACTGACTAGGAGGAGAGCAGAGATCAAAGAGCCTGGAGGCTTGAGAATGTAGTTGAGCAAACGGTACTCTTCCTGAGTCCCAGTTATGTTAGCTGAGAATGCTCTTAATGCTTTAGGTTGTTTGAGCTAGGATTTTCTGATACCTGTAGTCTAATGCTTCCAAACTGCTCCAGGACTTGTGACGTGATGAGCAGTAAGTGCATTAATTACAGAAAAGCACGTTTTCAGAGTATTGACCAGTTCCAAAGCATGAGCTGTTATTCTAAAGCTTAGGATTCATAGATGGCCACAGGCTGGGCTCTGGATGTGGGCCAGGCTTTGGCAGGAAATAGAGTAATGAGAAGTGGGGAGAAGTAAGGTGGTGGTACAGGACAGGGACAGGTGGGATAGGTGGGCAGAAGAATCCTCCATTTTTATTTCCAGTTCACAGTGAAGGTGAAGACATGCTAGTCTTTCTAATGGATGAGCATTAGACGTGGGTGTCAGCCATGGGGTCTGAACCAGTTGTTTTGAGGATGGAAGAGGGATAGAGGCCAAGGTTCTGAGGTCTAGGTGAGACAGTCATGGGGCTGCTTAGGGAGATGCTCCTCCCATTCTGGCAGAAATAGAATTACTGGTTATTTGGCATTGATTAGTTTCTTCCCAGATCCCTTGGGAAAAGTACCAGAACTTTTGGGAAAAGTAGTATTACATCTGTATCACAGTGTTAATGAGGCTTGATGATCACTGTCCACTTGACTGAAAGGCCTCTGAAGTGAGGGTCTGGAAGTTGTTGACAACTGAAGAAAAGGCCCAGAAGGCAGGCCGGCGCTGTGGCATAGCAGGTAAAGCCGCCGCCTGCAGCCCATATGGGACATGTGTTCCACACAACCAGCCCATATGGGTGCTGGTTGGAGTCCCGGCTGCTCCACTTCAAATCCAGCTCTCTGCTATGGCCTGGGAAAGCAGTAGAAGATGGCCCAAGCCCTTGGGCCCCTGATCTCATATGGGAGACCTGGAAGAAGCTCCTGGCTCCTGGCTTTGGATTGGCGCAGCTCCAGCTGTTGCAGCCATTTGGGGAGTGAACCAGCAGATGGAAGGCACTCTCTCTCTCTCTCTCTCTTCCTCTCCTCTCTCTGTGTAACTCTGACTTTCAAATAAATAAATAAAATCTTAAAAAAAAAAAAAAAAGAAAAAGAAAAGGCCCAGAAGGGACAAGACACTTTCACTCTTGACGTATTCCATACCCATGCGTGGTGTGGAGTGGGAGTCCGGGGTACAACGTGAGATGCTCCTGCTCTTGCATCATTTAAATCTGGGACATTTGAGGTGACTTTGGGCCCGAGTAAAGACAGGTAGAGCAGATGCTCAGGAGGCAAATCTGGGCTGCAGATGTGTGACTGGGTGGGAACATCAGTATTACCAGCTGAGGCTGCTGGTGAGTCCACCTAGGAAGTGTGTGAAGTTTCAGGGAGAAAAGGCAAGCGGCTAACGATGGACGCCATGGGAAGACTGACAGTTAAGTGATGAAAAACAGTAAGGCGCGCCTGGAGAAGTCGATAAAGACGGTCAAGGCAGAGAGGGAGGAAACTGTGATAGTGTGAAATGTGTATCTGGTTTTCATCCCGTTTCCTAACAGTTCTTGAAACTCTTGGCGTCTCTGAATTGATAAGCGTCTTATATTCTAAGGCAATGACTGGGGGCTGGGACCCATAAATTGCTTCAGAATTGGATCTGGTCACAGGAAAGACCTCTGCAGTATCCGAACACTGGAACCCTGGACCCCATCCACCAATATGGAGGGCAGAGAGGAACTGGAGCTTCAGCTCATCACCAGAGCCGATGATTTAGTCCAGTCTGTAATGAAGCTTCCAGAAAAACCTTACATGATTTGCTTAGGGTCTATTCTGGGCAGTTGAACAGGGACAAGTTCCTGGAGGGTGGCTTGGTGCTTCCCACACCACCTGGCCCTCCGCATCTCTTTATCTGTATGCATGACTCTGGGACACAATCCAATGACATCGCTAGGCCCAGGAAGTTTTCAGATCCATTACAATCTTAGGGATCACAATGGTCTATAAGGCTTGTCATGTAGGAAATGTTGTTATGTGTCCTATGACTGCAGTTTGTTTCCAACATGTAGAGAAGGCAGAGAGTGAAATGAAGAGGAAAGGAGGGTACTGGATGGTTCCTGCTAATATGTAAAGGGCTTAGGCGTGTTTTGGAGGGGAAAGAATGAGGATCGGCTCTGCAGATAGGAGGCAGGGGTGGGCTAAAATTGGACAACCAGGAGCTTAGGAACCTAGAGCAGAACCAATCTTCTCTAAAAGCAGAGTTCCCAGGCTGGAGTGGTGCTGATGGCTCACCTAAGCGCAGGGATCTCTGATGACTGCAGGGGCTGTGGAAGCATTGCTCTGAGAGTTTGTGTCAGAGGCTTTGTTAATTCTCTTGGTGTGAAGTCCTTTTTGGCCTGGGTGATGGTGAGTGGCACCCTGAACTGCAAGGGGAAGGTATGAGTACCTAATTGCTTGGGGGCACAAGAACAGGCAGTGATTAGAAAACCAGGCAGTAAGTCATGACAGTGTAGGCAAAAAAAAGAGAAAGGAGCAGCAGCAGGTGATGGAAAGAGAAGAGTATCACTAAATAAGAGGAAAAAAGTGTACAGGTAGAAAGTTTAAAATAGTTACAGGTGCTGTGGCAGTGTAGGGGAAACTGAGAACCATTATAGTCACTCTCTAGCATTTTGGACTTAAAACAACTGTCAAAATTATGACAGAAATGAAAGGAATCATGAATAGACAAAGAGTAATGACATCGCATCAGTATACCCTTGGCTCTGAACAGGAAAATTCTGCCATCCTCCAGTTTTGTGGAGCTGTGATTTCCAAGGCAGTGCATAAGGCTACAGTATCCATATAATATGTCTGATAATTATCTGATAAATATATTTGAAATATTATAACATCTCAGTAATATTATGTAGGTTAGAGGGAAAAGTCCTTTCTCAGTTAATGAAAACCTAAATTTTTTCAAAGAAACTATCTGTACCATATTCTTGAGGCATTTAAAACCAGGTCAATAAAAGTTGCCACTATTTTCATCATGGTTAGAGTGAACTAATTGTTATTTATTTTACTTTAAAGTGGTGGGTGTGGGAGGTACTGCTAAAATAGTTCAAAAAATGTTTGGAAGTGCTCTACATTTTTAATTGGGTCAAGGAAGCATATTTCATATACAGTTTTATTTTCAACCATCTAGAAGTTGAGAGAATAAGCACATACCTATTTGGTCTCTTCAGAGCCATGATGGGAACTTTCCTTCTCATTCCAGGGTAACATTCCTCATTCATCCCCCTGCCCAAAACACCTGTTAGGGTTTTGTTGCTTTGTATTCCAGAGTAGTAACATTCTGAGCCTCTTTGAAAATAATTCCACTGGAGTGATTCCTGGGCATTTAGCACAACATTGTTAGTGAAAAAGAAGGGATCAGACTTTTTAGGAAAAAAAGAGCAAAGGTCCCTTTTGGAGCAGAACTGAGTAGGTGTTAAAAATGGTGGTTCTTAGTAGCTAGAGGCTGTAGCATTTGGGTATCTTCCTGGCCTCTATTTCTTGTTGATTATTATTTTTTAAAATTTTATTTATTTGAGAGGTAGAGTTACAATGAGAGGGAGAGACAGAGAGAAAGGTCTTCCATCCACTGGTTCACTCCCCAAATAGCCACAACTTCTGGAGCTGGCAGATCAGAAGCCAGGAGCCAGGAGCCCTCTCTGGATCTCCCACTTGGTGCAGAGGCCCAAGCATTTGGGCCATCCTCCACTTCCTTCCCAGGCCGCAAGAGAGCTGGATCGGAAGAGGAGCAGCTGGGAGTAGAACCAGTGCCCATATGGGATGCCAGCGCTGCAGGTAGAGGATTAACCTACTGCGCCACAGAGCTGGCCCTTCTTACTGCTTATTTAGCAAACACTTGTGCTATACAGGTTGAGCATCCCTAATGTAAAAATATGAAATCTGGAAAGTTCCAAAATTCAAAACTTTTTGAGTGCTGACCTGATTCCTGATACAGGTAGAAAATTCCATACCACGAAACTTTGTTTCATACACAAAATTATTAAAAAATGCTTATAAAATTTACTTCATATTATGTGTATAAAGTATATATGAAACATAAATGAATTTCGTGTTTAGGTTTGGGTCCCATCCCACATTATGAATATGTGAATATAATGCAAATATTCCTAAATCCTAAAATAGCTGAAATACTTCTGGTTCCAAGCATTTTATATAAGGAGTACTCAACCTGTGATTAACACAAAATTCACATGCCTTATATCTGAGTTACGGTTACTACTTGGTTATTTTTTCTTATGATACTCTCAAGAACATATGCCAATCTCCCCCTTTCCCAAATGCCAAACATTTCTCTGGCAATATTGCATAAAAGTAATTTTTATATTTTATTCCAAAATCTGTACACAATCCATTGACTTGGATCAGTCAGATCAGAACCAAACCAGTTAGTTGCCCGATAAAAATAGACACACTAGCTGTTTACAGACATCTTTTTTAATGTTTTACTTTAAAACAATAATCCCAGTAAAAGAGAGCAAAGGAAATTAGATTTTAATGGTAGCTTGAAATGGATATGATATTCCTGACTTATTTGTTTTCAGGAAACAGACAATTGCATTTCCTAGATGACTTTTAGAACTGCTCACTTAAATGCACACAATTATATTAAATTAAGTTTCTCTTACAAAAACACAACCATGTCATTTAAGGCAAAAAAATCAGCTTCTGGGGAGATAAGTTAATATTTATATTTCCTCAGTCTGATTAAATGAAGTGATCTGCTAATTTGGTTGGCCAGGTTTCACCATTCCTTATGTTCTGCTTTGCAAATGGGTGTGAGAAGTGTTCACTCTGTGCCCGATTTCCTCCTTCCGCAGACTTGTTTTACTTGCAAATTAGGAACTTTCAGAATCACTGAGCCTGTCACTCAGAGGTGAGAAAGGCACCTTAGAACAAGAGTTAAGGACTTAAAAATTCAGGAAGATGTCTTACTTCAAAAACAAAAACAAAAACAAAAAAAAACCTTGGAATCTACAGGTATTAATTTAGTTCAACAAAATGCAAACATTTAGATTGGACAAAGCAAAATTTTTTAGTTAACCTCCTATCAAGGAAATTTGCAGTTAAATATTAGCTTGGTCAACCCCACATGTTGAAGAAGGCAACAAACTTGTCTGAGAAAGCATGGAGCTACCCAGTGGTCAGTAAATTGTGCTTCAAGACACCATTTGGGATTGCCCAGTGGGACTTTGCGAAGTGTAAGTGGGAGGCCTGTCTCATTTTCATAGAGTAACACAACAGACAGAACCTTACAGTTTTCACACAATACAATTACCATTCATCTCCAAGAAGGTTTGTGCTAGAGCAAGATAGACACAAAATGGTCATGGCTTCAATGTTTCCAAGTTTTTCACAACATGATTTGTCACATTTTGCTTGGATTAAGACCTCTGCGTTGCCTTCAGTCTGTTTCTGGATCTTCAGTCTTCAGCAGTGCTGCATGAACTGTACTGTTTGAGGTCTAAGTAGGGGTCCCCAATACATTCAGAATTCCTGCTGCCAGTGGGGACTGACTCAGGACACAGCATGTCCAAGAATCAGTGCTACCTGAAAGCTGCTGCCACCTTCCTCTTCCTTGGTTAATATTTGCAAATGGCTGGCCAAGTTCATGGCAAGTATCTGTATTTGGGTAGTGGAGGGGTGTGTGTGTGTATTGGTGTGTTTACATGTATAACATCCTTGGGAAAGTGTATCACTGCTTGGATTGAGTGGAGACATGGGTGGATGAAAAATTGCATGTCACGATTTATTCACATTCTATGCTTGGACAATGAAAACAACTGCTGTAAAAGCATGGCAGACTTATTTGAACTGGAGTGTAAAATCTAGAATCTGTACTCTGTGGGTCTTCAGCAGCCAAGAAGATTCTGAATGATACACTCCAGGGCAGTGTGTTAGAATCCAAGTGAGGTGAGAGGAGGAAGCATTTCAGTGTTTATCCAAAGGGACAAGGATTTAAAAGGGTGGAGAAGCACATCTTAGATAGTGTAGAATGTATTTACTTGGGGATGGAGGCTGGTGAAGACCTGCTGAAGTTCAGGGAGTCCTTCCCCTGCCTGCCAGCTGATATCCCTGTGCATTCTCTTTGGCTGCTGGAGAAGTTTTTCTGGGGGCAGCACTGATGTTTGCCAAGGTTAAAGGTCTTCCTTTCTTGAGTTCTTCAGTGGCTGGGATTGAAATCAACTGAAACGCTGAGTCTCGTCTCTCCTTGCCTTTTGAATGCCATTCCTTTGGCTCTTAGGTTCTGATGGTCTGAGACAGCTAGACTGTGTGCTTTCCAATAAATACGTTTTTCATTTTGCTTCCCTGACCTTTCTGCAGCCATGATATATTATTATGTTTTGATTTGCCTGTGCTATTAGGTTTCTAATTGTAAATGTTTATACCAGGAAACAGAACTAGCAATTTCAGAATTGGGACAACATTTCTGGGGAGGGGGGAATAGAAAATAGTCACAACAGTATAAAAAGTAAAGGACGTTTAGGTTTAGCCTTTCATATGCAAAATGTACTACACAATAGCAAAAGACATTCAGGGCATATTAAAAAATAAATACCTTGAAAAATTCTCTGTTTATATATAAGGAAAGTTTAGGTAGTTGAATATCCTAGCAATACTTACTTTCTAAAAAAGTCTGACTCTTTCATTTTGGTTTGCTTCTCTTCCTCTCATTGCCTTTTGTGTGGGAAGTGATTTTCTTTTAACTTCATCTACTTCCTGGTATTGTTTCTGAATTCCTTTCGTGCCCTTCCTATCTCAGTCCCCCTCAAATGTCCCATTCCCCTGTCCTGCCTTTATGTCAGTTAAATGAGAATAGCTTTTCACACTTGGCCTTCATGTGGGCAATTTCGGCAAGCTTGGGGTTGGTGCCATTGTAGAGAGACCAGCCCAATCGCACTGGCTCTTCTAATAATCAATATTCCATAAGCTTATGTGGAAGCTGAGCACATACGAAGTTGATTCTGCCATCAGAGAATGTTTCCATAAGGTCAGTCTGTTTGCCCCACTGGCCCTGAATTTCATTACTCCCACATCTTCTAATCGAAGAACATTCTTGTCGGAAAGAACAACATGAAAATGATGTGCAAAACTGCTTGCCACAGCGCTAAGTCACCAAAAGCACACAAATTGACATTCAAATTACATGAATTATAAAACGACTGAATAGGAATGGGTTGGCAAATATATCTTGAAATAAGCAGCCATTTCTATTATTCCCAAATTCTGCTTTACTCGAGACCTTGTTAGCAGCTGTTGTTAGCCGTTGTGTTTAAATATACATGATGGCCTAATTTGAAAATGTGTTTTCTATTTAGTCATAAAGCAGAAATGCCTGAAATTTGAAGATGTTGACTCTCATCATTTCGCAACACAATGTCAAGTCTTCTAACTGACCTAATCTTGACATGTCCACACGCCCCATAGCAATAGCAGCGTTTGATTTCTCAGGAGTTTAAACTCAAGGTACATTACTAAATGAGTGAGTTAATGTTGATGCACCTTGGAATTTCAGCCATCCCTAAACATGCATTTTCATGCAATTAAAAGATAACAGGCCTATAAACTGCCTTTCATGTTCCTCCTGATTCTTGCAATTTCAACTTTTTTGACGGGCTTTCAAAATAGTTCATGCAATGATATGTATGGCTAAAGGAACTGCTATGCCTAGAAAGAAAACAAAGAACTTATTTCAGTTTGACATGAGGCAAGCTGAGGGCGTCTGTACTTTCTCCTGCCTTACAAATGCTCTGAGATGATCGTGATCTTCCAGTCCTTAGAGAGTCTGCTGCAAAAGCAGCTTCCCTGGCAGGCTGCGGCGCGGAATCAAAAGTGTCTGTCTCTGTCTCCTCAGGACCCACCTCTTCATCAGTTATAAACAATTTGGATTCCCTCCATTTGGGGTAAAAATCTTGGCTGCCTCTGGAGCCACTTGACTCACTCCCTGAAAGCTGGACGTTCAGTTCCTCCGTCGACCTGATCAGGTTTTGTACAGATAAAGATTTGCCCAAGTCCTTGGGCACCGTCGGGTGGACAGACAACAGAGTTTCTCCTCCCATGTCAAAGCTTTTCCTCAGAGAACGGTCCTTGGTCAGAGTCGACTGTGCAATCTGAACACTTTCCTTGGAGGCAACAAGGCAGGTGGTGACATCGGAAATGCCTTCCTGGAGGCCTGCGGGGTTTGGGTGCAAGGTCTCTGGCCTGGGCAGATGCTTGATGGCTGGGAGAGGAGGTGGGATTTGTAAAGTTGTTGGGGCTGCTGGCTTGGGTGCCACGGTTATTTGGTTTGCAATGTTGGTGGCCGCTGCTGTGGAGCCGTCGCCTTGACTCATTGGCACCTGTGTTGCTTGACTGTGCATAGTAGGGCTAAGCGCGTAGAAAGTCTGAGCACTGAACTCATTTGGCGTCAGAATGAACTGCAGGCCTCGTGAGATGTTGGCACTGGCTGATCTGGTCAAGCAGCCACTGTTTTGTGCGGAACTGGACAGATCTTTGCTATCCACAGGGCTCTGATAGTCAGACGTCTGTTCACATTCAAAAGGTGGGATCTGGAAGGAAGCCAAGGCGAGAGCCGAGGCGGAGCCTTTCCGGAGGACCTGCTGGTAGATGTCCAGCAGGCAGTCCAGCTTGGATTCAATGGACTGGACCTAAAGGTGGGGAAAATGATCGCATATGAGGATAACCTGTTATTAAGAACAGACTTCATGTCTGAAATCCAAAATGAAATCAGAGGGTGTCAATACAGTTGGGTAAATATTGGTGAATGCAACACCTAGCCAGAGAATCTTCAAGAGAGAGACACTTTGGCTCCTGCCTCTGCTTCTTTAAAATGGACAGTCGATGTTCTTAGAAGTCACACAAGTGCAATAAAAGTGCAACTTCAAGACTCTTCATCCCTATCAGATTGCCTTCCTCCCAATGAAGACATCCTGGAACTTCATGGCATTTTAGTAAGGAATTTAAGCTTTAAAAAAATTAAGACCTCACCTATCTATCTAGGTGGTTTTTATTTTAAAAATAAAGGCACAAAATGCTTGAAAATAAATACTTGGAATATGTATGATGAAACTGGAGGAGCAATTTGATTTCTGGTTCTGGAAAATTGTATTTGTATGTGAAGATACAGCCTAAGGGTTAACAAACATTCAATATGTCATCATATTTATTATCAGATTTGCTCTTACTTAAAAAAGAGTGCACTAAAAGAAGACACAATGAAAACAACTAAAAATAACCAAAACACAGATGAAAAATAGAATTTTGCTCTTTTACTATTGAAAATCTATAATTGCTTCCAGTTAAGTATTAATTAATGAGATGAGATTGTTTCTGCCTTTTATGAAAATCCAAAGGTGTTTCACAGAATATTGTCTACATGCAGAAAATTTAATTTCTTTCACTTTTTCTTGATTTATTCCTTTTAAAATATATGAATCACTAAGATATATCCAACTGTCTACAATTTTGATTTTAAAAATCTACCTGTTTTTCGACCTTGACCACCCGGCCAAGCATACTGAGGTCATCTGTGGTCTCGTGTTCTGCTGTTATTTTCTCTCGGCTCTTCTTATCTGATGTGATTTGCCCTTTTCCAAGAATTTGATCGACACTATCAGAGAAAGAAATAAGCACTGATTATAAGCACTGAAGGTGGAGATCTCCCTGGGCCAGACTGAAGTACTTGGAAAAAAATTATTTTTAGTTAATGTAGGAATAAATAAGGATGAACTTGTTCCAGTTGGTGTGCTGCTGCTGCTGCTTCTTTTTTTAATTTGAGAGGCAGAGAGAGCAAGAGTGAGAGTGAGAGCAAGACAGCGAGAGAGAGGGAGAGAGGGAGAAAAGGAGAGAGAGAGAGGGAGAGGGAGAGAGAGCCCTGCACCTGCTGCTCTCCAAATGCTCACAACAGCCAGGACTGGGTCAGGCTGTAACCAGGAACTGGGACCCAATCCAGGTCTCCCATATGGGTGGCAGGGACCCAACTCTTACAGCCATCATCAGCTGCCTCCCAGGTATGCGTTAGCAGAAAGCCATGTCCTTATTCTGGTCCATGATGAAATCACTGGTGAGTGATCTTCTGGAGACAGGACTGTCATAAACAAAGTGATTTGTTTGTTTTCACCTCTGACCAGTCAGTTTCTGAATTCAACCACTTATTTTTCATTAATAGGACAGATAATTTATAGTATATCTGATTTATGGAAGATAAGCAGAAAAGAAACTATGATCTTTCTTTTTTTCAGTTGGAGAATATATATGCGTTGGGAATTCAACATTAGTTCTGTAGATTCTGTAACAGTCCAACTTTGAAAAAAATCTTGGTAGCCACTGATAGTTCTATTAAAGGACTTGGAAGACAGGAGCTACATATGCTGATATTCTAATATGACCACAGGACGAATTAAAGCAATTTCCAGGGAGACCTGATCAGCCTAAATGAGAATCACTTTCTTCTTTCATTTTACAATTGAATTATCAGAAGTATTAACTCAACTTTCCAGCTTACTTTGTATAGAAACACAGGCAGTGCCTACTCTCTGCCATGGCATCTAATCTATTGAACCACAGGCTTTATCAGGACTGGGTAATATTTTGTTAATTATCTGCTGAATGAGTGAACAAATTGTTTTCTATAGTCGATCAACAGATGCTTAACTAAGGGCCTAGTTGTTGCCTCATTTGGGCTAACTGTGCTGTGGGAATACATATAAAAAAAGAAGGCTCACTCCTTGGGGGTCAGCATTGTGGCACAGCAAGTGAAGCCACTGCCTATAATGCCTGCATCCCATTTTCAGTGCTGGTTTGAGTTCTGGGCTACTTCACTTTCAATTCAATTCCCTGTTATTGCAACCAGGAAAGTATCAAAGGATGGCCCCAGCTCTTGGGTTCATGCTACCCACATGGGAGATCTGGACAGAGTTCCAGGCTCCTGGCTCCGGCCTGGCCTAACCCTCACCATTGTGGATGTCTAGGGAGTGAAACAGTGTGAATGGAAAATCTCCCTCTTTCTCTTCTCTGCCTTTCAAATAAATAAATAAATCTGTAATAAATACAAATAAAATAATAAATAAATAATAAAAAAAGACTCAGTCCTGCAATTTGAGAACTATTCAATCACAAATGCTGGTAATATGGACCTGATAGTAAGGGAAGACTTTATAATACTCAGTTGACTAAATACTTTGACTTGGAGATGACTCAAACAGCCACATGCGGTTGGAACTAACATATTGAACTCATTTCTTTTAATCACTCAGTAAGATACTTAATAGAAGGATAGTGCTTATCTATTATCACAGATGACACCAATGAAGGGAAGGCCCCAGTCTTAGTCAAGAGCAAGGAGAATACACTTGGGACCAAGAAACAACGTAAGAGCAGAGTCTCAAGTCTGGCCCATTACAAGCTTATGAGTGCTCCTATGTTCTGTAGTAGATTCTAAATGCTGTAGGAGATCAGGGAAAAGGAAGATCTATCTTCATGGGCTGCATATTTGGGAAAAGTTTAATGAAGAAGAAAGGTTAGTTTATTCCTAAAGGATGATTAGGATTTAGATAGTAAGAAAAACAGGAGGATCATCATCATCAACAGCAATAATTCAAACATCAGCAACAACCATTAACATTTATTGAGAACTCAGTGTCAGGCCTACTATATTTTCCAAATAATGTGTATTAACTTATGTGTATTAACTTATCCAATCTTTAGGCTAACCATATACGCAAACATTAACATTCTGGCCATTTTTATAGATGAGAAAATGAAAACGGACTCTTTTAATGCTTGATTTACATCTAGATTAAAGCAAATAAACTGTATGTCAAAAGTCCAGGTACCTACTGAAGATGAATTACAAATTTTTCTTACTAAAAAGTTTTCTTACTAAGTTGGTTTTATGCTCATTCCTTTACAATGAATAACATTTTCATTGCTTACCGTGTTTGAAGGCTTTTAATTCTACACAACATGTCCAGATGACCAGCAGAATATTGTTCAATGACATCTTTTACATCATATGGGCGTAATGTTTCCTTAAACTTCCGTTTTGCAACATGAAATTTCATAATTCTGTAGGAGCAACATATTGTACATTAATCTTCATAATGTTGTGAAAAGAAATGACCAAAATGTGGCCGGTGCTGCGGCTTACTAGGCTAATCCTCCGCCTTGTGGCGCTGGCACACCGGGTTCTAGTCCCGGTCGGGGCGCCGGATTCTGTCCCAGTTGCCCCTCTTCCAGGCCAGCTCTCCGCTGTGGCCCGGGAGTGCAGTGGAGGATGGCCCAAGTGCTTGGGCCCTGCACCCCATGGGAGACCAGGAGAAGCACCTGGCTCCTGCCTTCGGATCAGCACGGTGCGCCGGCTGCAGCAGCCATTGGAGGGTGACCCAACGGCAAAAGGAAGAACTTTCTCTCTGTCTCTCTCATTGTCCACTCTGCCTGTCAAAAAAACAAAACAAAACAAAACAAACAAACAAACAAAAAAAGACCAAAATAGGGGCTGGCGCTATGGCATAGTGGATAAAGGTGCCGCCTGCAGTGCCAGCATCCCATATGGGTACCAGTTCAAGTTCCGGCTGCTCCACTTCCGATTCAGCTCTCTGCTATGGCTTGGGAAAGCAGTGGAAGATGGCCCAAGTCCTTGGGCTCCTGCACCCACGTGGGAGACCCAGAAGAAGCTCCTGGCTTCGGATTGGTGCAGCTCCAGCCATTGCGGCCAACTGGGGAGTGAACCAGCAGATGGAAGACCTCTCTCTCTTTGTGCCTCTTTTATAAGGAGAACTCATTTCAAAGTTACACTTAGCTTTTCTCTTCCTTGTGGAGATGTTTTGATGGAAGGCACATTTTGAAGGCATCCTAAAGACAATATGGCAATCTGGCCTTCAGTCAGATTTTATGCAGATCTTAAATAATTTTTTTACTTATGTAATTTATTCTTATAAGCTAACTAAATTAAATTAAAACCATGTTTTGTACTTTTGATCCATAGTTATGATTTTGATCAACATTAAAAAGGAAGTGGTCATCTTTTATGTTATTTCAGTATAACTGTATGATGATCGATATGCAAAGTAGATTAGATTTTTAAAAATCCTCAAAGGGTTACTACTTACTGGCCAGAAGAATTTTATGACACAGATCTTCAAGGAAATAGGGAAGACAATGAGAGAATACAAGAGAGAGACCTCTTCCATCTACTGGCTTATTCCCCAAATGCTAGCCACAGCCAGATCTGATCTAGGCCAAAGCCAGGAGCCAGGAACTCCCTCTGGGTCTTCCATGTGGGTGTCACAGGTTAAGTTCATGGGCCAGCTCCTGCTACTTTCTCAGGTACATTAGCAGGAAGCTGGATTGGAATGGGAGTAGCCTGGACATGAATCAGCTTCAGTATGAGATGCTGGGGTGGCGAGCAGTGGTTTAACCCCCTGTGCCACAATGCTGGCCCAAGTTTTCTTTACAATACATATTTCCCAGCTGATTCATGAACAAAAAGCTACTCAATTAGCCTGTGAGAAGGGGAGGAGGGAACATGCCATTTTATGGTTTTGTGGCAGGGTGTGGGGGTGGGGAGAAATGAAGGTGAGAGTTCAGTAATTTTAGACCTCCGGAGAAGTATGAGGGTGCTAGAAACAGGAAAATGTCTAAAGGTAGCCGTCAGACTATGAATTTGAAAGGTCTTTCAATTCTTCCTGCTTTCTTCTCTCCAAGACCGCTGTCTTCAGACACTAAAGCAAGGCAAAGTGGAGTGGAGAGAGCTGGGGCTTAGGGGAGCCCTGGGTTGGCAGGTGGAAGAGGGAAATCTGATTTCTTTTTATTTGACAGGTAGAGTTATAGACAGTGAGAGAGACAGTCAGAGAGAAAGGTCTTCCTTCCGATAGTTCACTCTCCTAATGGCTGCCACGGCCGGCGTGCTGAGCCGATCTGAAGCCAGGAGCCAGGTGCTTCCTCCTGGCCTCCCATGTGGGTGCCGGGCCCAAGCACTTGGGCCATCCTCCACTGCCCTCCTGGGCCACAGCAGAGAGCTGGACTGGAAGAGAAGCAACCGGGACTAGAACCCGGCGCCCATATGGGATGCCGGTGCCACAGGCGGAAGATTAACCAAATGAGCCACGGCACCGGCCTGGGAAATCTGATTTCGTGTCTTAGTTCTCCCATGTGCCTGTGCAAATTTCTGTGTCTTGACTGTCCAGATTCAGCTGGTTCAGAGTGGATCAAAGTCCAGGTGAGGGCAGCAAGCTTTTCTGTAAGGGCCAGGTAGGAAATATTTTATGCATTGTAGGTCTGTTGGGCTCTGCTGACACTGTCCAGCTCTGCCATTTCAGCATGAAAGCAGTCATAGGACAGTAAATAAACAGATGAGTGTGGATATGTTCCCACCAACTCTTGACTCTTGACTGTAGCTTGACGACCACTAGGCTAGGCTAGATAAGAAGAGCTACGATGAAAAGCCACAAAGCCACGAAGAAATGGAAGCCCATTAACCAGCCTGGCCATGCAGAAGTCTGTGGTGACCTCTTACACGCTTATAAATAGTTAACACAGAAGAAGAAGGTTAGTATTGTAGAAAGGAATGCTTGAGCAAATCATTCTACAGTAAAATCAGGATTTTCAAAATAAATTTAATGATGAAGATGATAATGCTACTAGGCCATACTTTTTTTCATTAAATAGTGTATGCTTTTATATTTATTAGGTAGCACAGTGCTCAATGAATTTTTGGTAAGTTAAGGCCTATTCTCACCGGTACTGTTGGACATTCCTTTAGGGGACCAACAAAAGGCTGAGGTGCAAGTCATACACTCACTGGCTCCTTTTATTTATGAGGGTAGGTAAATTGCAGCAGTGGGGCTAATGCAACAGCAAAGAGTAAAAGGCCCCTCAGTTAGTGTCCTTAGATGTAAAGTTGGTAGCTAAAAGACAAGGCGAATAAGGTAAACCTATTGCATGGAACTTGATATGCCCCAGCAGTACCACTAGAGGGCGGAAAAGATTCATCACTAACCTAAAAAGGCAACTTTTTGAAACTGAAGTGTGTGCATACAGTTTTCTGTGCAGGAAGAAATAACTAAAGCAAAGTTAAACTCTGGGTAGAATATATCTATATATAAGCACACACAAACACGTGCACTTCGAAGGAAACGTAGGTGCATTTGTTGTGCTGCCATGAGTTATAAAATCTTGCAAAAGTCTTGTTCCATTCCTCTAAATCAGGGCAAAAACACTGCACATGAATATGCAGAGATAAGAACGATGAGAAAACAGAAGCGGCTGTGACTGCTGCCACCACCAAACAGATGGCCAGGCTTGGCCAGCAGCCAAACCAAGTCCAGGGTGGAGAGGGCTCAGCCGACTGTGAACTGAAGAGGCACTTTGATTGACTGCAAAGACAGCAACGCTTCCCAAGCTCGGCTGTTCATTGGAATCACGCAGGGCGCTTTATAAAGTGCCAATATCTGGGTCCTACCTTCAGAATTTCTGTTTTAATTGGCCCATGGTGCAGGTGAGATATTTAGAAGAACCTTTCAGACGATGCTAACGTACAGCCAAGGTTGAGAGTCACTGAAGTGGCGGTGGGTGAGGGGTGGTGGAGGGCAGTGGGTGCCGGACAATCACTGCCACCATTCAAAGAGGTGATCACAGTGTACGCAGGTTTGTACGTGTCTTCTAAGTCACTCATGTCAATCCATGGGGAGAATGTCCCTGTGCCTTGGTGTCAGGCCTGTGATCAGAACCCCAGTGCCCCCGGCCTTTCCTTTCCTGGGCGAGATCTGAAGTTGCATGCAGGAAGGGAAAGGGAGTGACAAGGTGACTGATTCATTCGGGTTTTCAATAAATATTAACTGAGCACCTAGGATGTTGTGCTGGGTGCTGTGCTAGGCTCTGGGGAGCACTGGCTCCCCTGGGAGGGGACTGGCAGAGAAGAAAAAGTCCCCCTCATGAGGACAGTGATGACTGGGCCTCCTTCCTTTCTCTCTATGGTGGTGGCAAGGTAACAGTCACTGCAGCCATGACCTCGGATAGGAGTTGAGAGCCTCGTGTTTTCAGAGCTTGGAGCCCTGTAGGTGAGCCCAATGTTTCTGTGTCCCCAAGCGATCTTACAACATGCCTGATGAGTAGGACTCTGTAACTGCTTCATCTACCCATTCACTCACCCATCAGACATTAATTTTGAGTGCCTCTGTGTCAGCCGCTGCTAGACACCAGGGATTCAGTGATGAAAAACTGAATCCCATTGCTGGAGTACTTCCAGTTATGCAGGCAGGGGGTTATAACTCCCTTTGTAGAGTGCATGGTGGTGGGAAGCACAGGTGGCCACGGGACTGGAGAAGAGGGGTGTTTAATCTATTTAACCCAGGCTGGTAGAGGTGATAAGAAATGATTTCTGGGTGGCCAGCACTGTAGCGTAGCGGGTAAAGCTGCTGCCAGTAGTACCGGTATCCCATATGAGCACTGGTTCAAGTCCCGGCAGCTCCACTTCCGATGTGGCTCTCTGCTACAGCCTGGGAAAGCAGAAGATGGCCCAAGTTGTTGGGTCCCTGCACCGGTGTGGGAAGACCTGAAGGAAGCTCCTGGCTCAATCGCACAGCTCCAGTCGTTGCAGCCAACTGGGGAGTGAACCATCGGATGGAAGATCTCTCTGCCTCTCCTTCTCTCTCTGTGTAACTCTGACTTTCAAGCAAATAAAATAAATCTTTAAAAAAAGAGAAATGATTTCTGGAGAAGATAGTCCTTTATCTATTCTACCCCCTCCCCATCTCTGGGGATATGACTAAGTTTCTCAAGGTTCTTGAAATGGCCCCAGTAAGCACCTAGATTGTATGTTTTCTGGGGTGGATTGTGACCCCCCCCCACCCCCTCTCCACGCCTGACTTTATGTTGGCTAGTTGAGTTGATTTACTCTACTGATATGCATTCTGTATCTCCCTCTTCCCAGTCTGGAAAATTATATCATCTTCTTTCTGACTCCCCATGAGAAATACACATCTATCTTTCTTTCCATTTTAGTGTATGTGCTGCTGAAGTAGCACAACATCTATCTTAAAAGCAAAGGCCTGCGGCTATTCTTGAGTTGATCCAGAACATTTTGATCATTCAATATCCCTTAAGGCAGCCCTCTCTTAATTTTTACATTGGTCAAGGGTCGATGTTGATTATGGAGCAAATCCAGTAGATAACTGGGTCTACAGAACACAGATAATTTGGTTCCCAATTGAAGGCATAAGTGGTTACATGTTTAGATATTTATTAATGTTATTTTCCTATTATATATACATGTTATTTTGACACTAGAGGTATGCATTTGTGGATACAGCGTTTAAACTTTGAAACCTGCTAAACAACTTACAAAATGATGTATCTAGGGCCCCTCCATCCTTCTTCCCTCTCAGATTGGCCTGCTAGTTAGTGATTAAGAAAACCTAGGAGCTGCCGGATGCACTAGCAGTCTCACTGTCTTGCTTTCAATTTTTGATTGAGACATGTAAATGAGCTTCACTTACAGAGGCTGTCTAACGACCTGAGTACAGGGGCAAGCACAAACCCATTGGTATTAGGACAAGTTCTGAGGCCACCCTGGGAGTAGAATTGTTCTTCTAATGCTTATTATTGTTATTCTTTTAATGTAGACTCTTGTGGGGTCTCTTGAGATTTTTAGGATTTTCTTTTAAGAAGGCAAGACTTGTGAAACCCAAGCAAGAACTCTGGGGTCCTAGTAGGTCTGTAAATGGTTAACTTTCTTCCCGGGATTTTGTGAGCATGGATACAGTAACTAAATTTGAGAATATTGTTTTCCTAGAATTATAAAATCCTGCATAAATGTTAGAGTGTGAAATGACGACATAAATAAATAGATTAACCACCCATGTCGATCGCTCTTACATATTTTTAGTCATGATATCAGAGATTCAGTTTAGATGATAACCAAATAAAAGGTTAAAAATCTCCAATATTGCAAAAAGTAAATGTGTCTCCAGAGAACACTAGTTTAATGCAGCCTCAGAGCAAAATGCGACCACAACTAATTATCTTCAAAATAAAAACAAACAAAAAGAATATTCCAGGAAACACATTAGCTGGCTTTAAAAATATGTGCTAAATGAGCCATAAAATGTTCTCCTAACAGTGTCCTTTACTGTGACATGTCGGAGACTTGGCTGTCAAGAACATCTTAATAGTGACTTGCAAACAAAGACTCATCACCTCTGCTAAAATAGCAGAAATGCCACCAGCAAAATGAAGAACTGGTGAGTATGAAACAGCTTGTAGATGTAAAAACCCACAACGGCAAGCTTGTGCCTTTTTTCGCTATTTGTGGAATATTCTTGCCTGCAGCATGAAGTGAGATTGAAAAAGGATGCAGAGTTGAGACTGCACTGTAGGGGAGGGTCAAGAGAATGGTCCTGCACACACCTTTCAGAATAGGGAGAACGCAAAGGCAGAATTACTGGAAAACCTTACCACTCGACCCAGGGTGACAGTGAGGTCTGATTTGCATCACCATCTTAGAAACTCTGAAATGTCACCAATAACTCTTCAGTTCTCTGATCAGATTTGAGCAATTCTGGAGGAGTGGATGAGCCTTTGCAAGTTGAAAAGAAATTCCTGACACCTCAGCTATGCTCCTATTAGACTGAGGGATTCTGAGAGCTAATTCAAAAAAGTTTTTTGCTTACCACCTGAATTCCAACCCTTTCTCTTCTATGCAATTCCCCCTTCCCCACAAAGCCACTGATGACATCTACCAACACACACACTCTAATTCCACCTTCACCTTTGTTTCTTTGCAATTGCAGGGGCCTCTGCCTTGTCCACTTCCCTTCTTAATAACCTGGTTGGTACCTCCATAGCCACCAGCTCTCATCTTTCCCTTCTTTCAGGAAGCCTTTTGAACACCACTTCCCACATAACGGCTGACTTACTCTGCCCACACCATCTTGGACTTCTATCATTGTAGTGAGATGGTGCTCTGCCACATAATTACTCTCTCTTTTCTGGTAGCCCCTCAGTTCTCTAAGTAGGGGTCTTCCTTCACATTTATCTCTGTGCTTGCTGCAGAGAAGTAGCTCAATAACTTACTTTTTGAGTGCATGCACTGACTATCTGGGTGGAACTTGAAAGAATTCATCATCAAGTCTCTGCAAGGCTGGGGAAAGGAGAGGAGAGAAACATCTACTGTTCACTGTCCTCTTACTCCTTGATCAGATGCCTAGACAGGCAGAAGATCAGCCTGAGAAGGAAGGGGGGAGGTATGTGCTTGGAACATTGCTTCATGACTGGGAGAAAAATTGCTATTACAGTTCTGAGCAATTTCTTCCTGCAGTTGGTGGAGAGGTATAACGTCAAAGTGGGGATTATTGGTCTTCCTGGGGATGGTGGTGCAGGTGGGCAAGGCTATACATTCTTTGGAAGTTGGGAGCACCCCTTAGAAAAGGGAAAGCAGTATCCCTCTCATGTGACTCCCAGGGGAGCCTTGGAGAGAAAGGATTCGATACCCTACCACCTGCCCTGGCGGAGAATAGGTAGTGGAGACACCTTGCTGCAACGCCAGTAAGGAGCCCAGACAACTCAAAGGATATAATAACTAGCACATACATACTGATTACCACGTGCATGCATTGTTCTAAGTGCTTTGTAATTGTTCATTCATTTAATTCTCACTACAGCCCCATGAGGTCATTTTTTTTTTCCCATCCCTACTTCTTTAGTGAAGAAACAAAGACACAGAAAGGTGATATGAGGTTGCACAGGGGATGCCAGGCATCGTCTTCTTCTTCATCTCTCTCTCTTTTTAAAAAAAGATTTGTTTATTTGAAAGGCAGAATGACAAGGAGAGAGAAGGAAGGAAGGAGGGAGGGAGAGAGATAACTTCCATTCCACAGGTGGCTACAACAGTTGGGGCTGGGTCTGGCCCAGGCTGAAGTCAGGGCCAAGGTCTCCCATGTGGATGGCAGGGACACATGTACTTGAACCATCACTGGCTTCTTCCTAGGCACATTAGCAGACAGCTGCATTGGAAGCAGAGCACCTGGGACTCAAATGTGACATGGGATATGGGTGTTCCAAGTGGCAGCTTAACATGCTGTGCCACAAAACTCTCCCAGATGTCGGGCTTCTTGGACCACCTCTCCTAAGTGGCCCTGGGGCTGGGGGAAGTAGGGTAGAATTATCTGATGATGTCGGGGTGAAGTCAGGTGAAGCTTCAACTAATGAATTCTTTGAAGAAAAGGTATTTGGCCTAGCACCTTGGGATGTCAGCATCTCATACTGGAAAGCTTGGGTTTGGATCCTGGCTCTGCTCCAAATTCCAGCTTCCTGCTAATGTACACCCTTGGAGCTCAAGTACTGGAGTCCCTACAAGCCCCGTGAAAGACATGGATTGAATTCCTCGCTTTTGGCTTTGTCTTGGCTCAGCCCTGGCTGTTTGTGACCATCTGGGGAGTGGGCCAGCAGATGGGAGATGTCTCTCTCTCACACAAAATAATCCTTTGAGTTTTCACCCCAGACCTTGCTCCTTTATCTGATTTTCTAAAAGGCTGGTTTGGCCTGGGAAATAAAAAGTTGTTTACAGTGAAACATAGCAGGCATGGACATTAATACATGCAGATATTAAGAGAACTGAAAAAAAAAAACCCACATGATATAATCAACAGCTTCCCAGTCATTTCTTTTCAAAATAAAAGTAATATGCCTTGGATTGTTTTGGTTATCTTCGCAAGAAAAAAAAGTTGCACAGTATTCTGATTCAGCTCTTGATGGCTGACAGAAAGCATGACTGTATGAAACAGACTGACAGGAGAACAATGGGTGTTGCGGATTTCACTGGGAGTGGCTTTGATCCTAGATATGTAGTCATTCTATGAAAACAACACTGGTAGGAAGCACGTAAGCTTCGTATTGCACCATTTTTACAGGCAAGGCAGTTCCTTCAAATGCCCAATTCTTTCTCACAGCACTTACATGTTGCCCTGTGTGCATTTCTGAAAAATTACCAGACAGTTTAGTACAAGAATAATGCTGATTTTCTTCTTTCATATTTTAGAAAGTTACTATTCTGGGACTCTTTATTAATTATGTGGTTGTATTAGATATGGCTTTCAAATATTAGTTGTTTCAAATAATAACACATATAAGAAAATCTAAAATATTCATGGAAAATGGAATTAAAAGATAATGTGTATTTAAAAATCTTCCATGCTCATGGATTGGAAGAATCAACATCATCAAAATGTCCATTCTCCCAAAAGCAATTTATAGATTCAATGCAATACCAATCAAGATACCAAAGACATTCTTCGCAGACCTAGAAAAAATGATGCTGAAATTCATATGGAGGCACAAGAGACCTCGAATAGCTAAAGCAATCTTGTACAACAAAAACAAAGCCGGAGGCATCACAATACCAGATTTCAGGACATACTACAGGGCAGTTGTAATCAAAACAGCATGGTACTGGTACAGAAACAGATGGATAGACCAATGGAACAGAATAGAAACACCAGAAATCAATCCAAACATCTACAGCCAACTTATATTTGATCAAGGATCTAAAACTAATTCCTGGAGCAAGGACAGTCTATTCAATAAATGGTGCTGGGAAAACTGGATTTCCACGTGCAGAAGCATGAAGCAAGACCCCTACCTTACACCTTACACAAAAATCCACTCAACATGGATTAAAGACCTAAATCTATGTCCTGACACCATTAAGTTATTAGAGAACATTGGAGAAACCCTTCAAGATATTGGCACAGGCAAAGAATTTCTGGAAAAGACCCGGGAGGCACAGACAGTCAAAGCCAAAATCAACTATTGGGATTGCATCAAATTGAGAAGTTTCTGTACTGCAAAAGAAACAGTCAGGAGAGTGAAGAGACAACCGACAGAATGGGAAAAAATATTTGCAAACTATGCAACAGATAAAGGGTTAATAACCAGAATCTACAAAGAGATCAAGAAACTCCACAAAAACAAAACCAACAACCCACTTAAGAGATGGGCCAAGGACTTCAATAAACATTTTTCAAAAGAGGAAATCCAAATGGCCAACAGGCACATGAAAAAATGTTCAAGGTCACTAGCAATCAGGGAAATGCAAATCAAAACCACAATGAGGTTTCACCTCACCCCGGTTAGAATGGCTCACATTCAGAAATCTACCAATAATAGATGCTGGCGAGGATGTGGGGAAAAAGGGACACTAACCCACTGTTGGTGGGAATGCAAACTGGTCAAGCCACTATGGAAATCAGTCTGGAGATTCCTCAGAAACCTGAATATAACCCTACCGTTCGACCCAGCCATCCCACTCCTTGGAATTTACCCAAAGGAGTTTAAATTGGCAAACAAAAAAGCGGTCTGCACCCTAATGTTTATTGCAGCTCAATTCACAATAGCCAAGACCTGGAACCAACCTAAATGCCCATCAATGGTAGACTGGATAAAGAAATTATGGGATATGTACTCTTTAGAATACTATACCGCAGTAAGAAACAACGAAATCCAGTCATTTGCAACAAAATGGAGGAATCTGGAACACATCATGCTGAGTGAAGTAAGCCAGTCCCAAAGGGACAAATACCATATGTTTTCCCTGATCGGTGACAACTGACTGAACACCAAAAAGGAAACCTCCTGAAGTGAAATGGACACTATGAGAAATGGTGACTTGATCAGCATAGCCCTGACTGCTAATGGACAACTTAATACATTATCCCTCTTAGTATTTTTTTTGTCTGTTCTACTTAATATGACTGGTTTAATTCTGTAATTATCACACAGTTATTCTTAAGTGTTGAAAATTAACTGAAATGTGATCCCTGTTAAACATAAGAGTGGGAATAAGAGAGGTAAGAGATGTATAATTTGGGGCATGCTCGGGCTGACTTGCCCCAATTGGTAGAGTTGGAAACATACCAGGGGATTCCAGTTCAATCCCATCAAGGTGGCATGTGCCAATGCCATCTCACTATTCCAAGTGATCAATTTCAGTTCACAATTGATCATAATGAAAGGACTAAGAGTCAAAGGGAGCACATAAACAAGTCTAGTACCTGCTAACACTAACCGATAGAATAAATAAAGGGGAGAGTGATCCAACATGGGAAGTGAGATACTCAGCAGACTCATAGAATGGCAGATGTCCTAAATAGCACTCTGGCCTCAGAATCAGCCCTAAAGGCACTCGGATCTGGCTGAAAAGCCCATGAGAGTATTTCAGGCATGGAAAGCCAAGACACTCTGGCAAAAAGATCTCTGTGAGTGAGATCCCAGTGGAAAGAACAGGTCTTCAAAGAGGGAGGTGCCTTTCTCTGAAGGGAGGAGAGAACCTCCACTTTGACTATGACCTTGTCTAAACAAGATAAGAGTCGGAGAACTCAAGGGGCTTCCATAGCCTTGGAAACTCATGACTGGTGCATAGGGAGATTACTAATGCCATAAACAGGAGTGTCAATTTGTAAAGTCAACAACAGGAGTCACTGTGCACTTGCTCCTCATGTAGGATCTCTGTCCTTAATGTGCTGTACATTGAGGCTTAATGCTATAACGAGTACTCAAACAGTATATTTCACTTTGTGTTTCTATGGGGGTGCAAACAATTGAAATCTTTACTTAATGTACACTAAACTGATCTTCTGTAAAAAAAAAAAAAAAGAAGAAGAAATTGTCAATTCCCAACTTGACTCTCACTGGGATTAAACATGACAATAGGTCTGATCTGATTTCATCATCATTTAAAAAAATCATCTATTATTTTTCACTTTATGTTTCTGTGTGGGAGCAAACTGTTGAAATCCTTACTTAAGGTATACTAAGCTGATCTTCTGTATATTAAGATAATCGAAAATGAATCTTGATATGAATGGAAGGGGAGAGGGAGTGGGAAAGGGGAGGGTTGTGGGTGGGAGGGACGGTATGGGGGGGAAGCCATTGTAACCCATGAGTCGTACTTTGGAAATTTATATTCATTAAATAAAAGATAAAAAAAAAAGATAATGTGTATTTTCCATGAGCTATTTTATATATTAACTTTTGCACAAAATTTTGCCCAAGGTTCACACTGAATGAAGTGTCTACAATGTCAACTACTAGCATGAAAGGATTGAGTGACTTTTGAGAGTGATATTTGCAGGGAAATTCGTATGGACAATAGTAGTTTTTTCAGATATCCCCAAGTAGCCAGATGCTTGACACTTTGAAAATATGTATCCAGGAATTTGTGGGCTATGTTTTTCAGATAGTGATAGCAAAACTGGAACCCAGGGACACAGGGACACAGAGAAAAGTGAATGTATAGAATGCTCTAGAGTTTATCAATTTGTTTACTTTCCTGCTAATTTTATCTTTCCATTTAGAAAGTAATTTTTATGAGTGGATGAAAAGAAGCTTAGCATCATTTGAACTAATCATTAACAAGATATAGATTTTGTTAAAAATAAGCAAAATCTCCACTCCTAGAGGTGTGCTTGACAACACATTTCCAGCAAATTTGCTCATTTCCAGGAAATGATATTTTGAGATACATCTGTGGTAATCCTGGAGAAAATATATAAAACTAAGCTTTCTTCTTAGTAAAAGGTACACTTTGGAAATAGTCTAAGAATTGTCATGGTTCGCTATGTACTATAAACGTGGCACGTAGGGAGCTGGTGCCATGCCGTAGTGGGTAAAGTTGCCACCTACAGTGCCGCATCCTATATGGGCACTGGTTCCAGTCCCGGCTGCTCCACTTCTGATCCAGCTCTCTGCTGTGGCCTGCGAAAGCAGTAGAAGATGGCCCAAGTCCTTGGGCACCTGCACCCTCGTGGGAGATCCAGAAGAAGCTCCTGGCTCCTGGCTTCTGATTGACCAATTCTGACAATTAAGACCATCTAGGGAGTGAATCAGTGGATGGAAGATCTCTCTCTCTCTCTGCCTCTGCCTCTATGTAACTCTGCCTTTCAAATAAATAAATCTTTTTTAAAAAAGTGACAGGTATTTAAAAAAAACTCAAAGTGCATTTAGGTAATAGAATCCAGGCAAGTTCGGAAAGTGGACTTACTAATCTCATTTGAGAATCTTTACTCTCCAAAGTAACTAGAAAATCACAGAATTGAAAATAAAGAATTGCTACATTGCCCTTTGTAAATATAGTAATATTTTCTTCCGTACTGTCAGTTTTGCAATGGAATACACAGTTTCTGTTACACATTTTAATTTGACTTTCATAAGAAAATATTATTATAAGAGCTACTGAAATACAAAAGTCATATTCAAGTATTAGTGTTCAATATTCTAACAACCAAAGAATAACAAGAAAAATGCCAAAACAAAGTTGCTATTTTAGAGATGAATAATAGATGGCTCACACTTGCAATTGGAAATAGACATACAAAATACTGTTTCAGATGAACTGCAAGAGGCGAGCATGTTCTGAAAAAAAAAATGTTCAGTCAACTAATACTGAATTTATTTACATAATTAAACTCAGGATAAGGACACTTTTGCATAAGATATAGAGACTTAAGCTGCACCTTCTTTTCAGAATTGCTAATTGTATTGGTTGCTTATTTAATCATGCATCTTTAGAAATTACGTACTATCCTGAGTGAAAGACTTCTAATTAAGTTATTAAACTACTGAGTGTAGCTATTAGTTTTTTTAAAAAATATTTTATTTATTTATTTGATAGGTAGAGTTACAGACAGTGAGAGGGAAAGACAGAGAGAAGTCTTCCAACTGCTGGTTCACTCCCCAAATGGTTATGATGGCTGGAGCTGTTCCCGTCCGAAGCCAGGAGCAAGCAGCTTCTTCTGGGTTTCTCACATGGTCCAGGGGCCAAGCACTTGGGCCATCTTCCACTGCTTTTCCAGACTGCAGCAGAGAGCTGGATCAGAAGAGGAGCAGCTGGGACTAGAACTGGTGCCCAAATGGGATGCTGGCGCTTCAGGCGGAGGATTAACCTACTGTGCCACAGCGCCAGCCCCAGCTATTAGGTTTTTATAGGAATCCAATAGTTTTAAAAGGTGCTTAGAAGTGATTAAAAAACACTAAAGGACAGACATGTAAATAATAAAGTTCTATCAAAAATAAGGACTAAGATTGGGTTGTACTTGTGAATGTAGGGAAAAAAATGGGACCAAGAAAGAATTCTGAAAAGCAAGGAAATTCTGCAAAGGACTACAGAAATCAGCCAAGTTTCAAGAGGAAGGTTTAACAAAGTAAATCTTATGTTACTAAAGTGCTTAGCTAGCAGAATAAACCTATTTCATTTTCTTTCTTGCTGCTCCCAATCCTTTTTATAGGTTGTGAAGCAAAAGCAGAAAGCTTCACAAAGTCTTGGAAAATGACACAAGCTGGGTTAAATATGACTTTTAGGAAACCTAATCTGCTTCCACTAGATAAGATTTTCCACACTTATTGCACGTCAGATTAATTTGTGGGCTGAATTCCCCACCTTCGCTTTAGGGTCTTGGATGGATATAATCAGTGCATGTAAAGGATTTCAAGGTGACTTTTAGACCAGTAGTGTGCAATAGAAGTTTCTGCAGTGATTCAAGTATTCCATGTCTCATTTGTCCAATATAACAACCATTGGCCACTGTGGCTAGTGAACACTTAAAATATAGTGTGATCAGTTCATTGCATTTAAAATTTCATTTTGTTTTAATCAGTTCAAATTTAAATACCCTTAGGTGGTCACTGGCTATGGTACTGGACAGTGCAGTTCAAGGTCCTCTCTGTCTTTTAATTAAAACTTCAGACATCATCTCATCACCTTTTCGGGGCCTTCTGAGCTTAAATATTTATCACCAAAGGGGAGGGTAACCATATAAATAATTGTTAAAACTGGAATACTTTGAGAAAGACAAGATGTATTATTAACAATAATGATGAGCAACAGTCATAATCTAGGGCTGTCCAGGCCAAATGAGAAGGCATGGTCTCCCCATCCCTAGGGCTTCCATTGAGAAGTAGCTGGGCTTTTCTTCCCTTCTGGTTAAGTATCTTCCTGAGTACAAATATGTTCATCACACACAATTTTCTTTGCTTCTACAAACATTTACCAAAATCTGTGTAACCTGTCCCTGTTTTCCCAATGACTCCCAATCATAGAGGAAAGCCATGTCCAACACAATGCTAAATAACCAACTGAAGACAGAAGAAAAGAACACATCATACACTTGAGATAAATCCTAGGTCCTTGATAGCTAAATTGGTTTGGGTATTTTATAGTTTGCTATGAATTTTTATTAGTAGACAGAGGGAGCCAAAAAGACCAGAGGTATTTTTTTGGCAATACACTCTCCAATACTCCCTGACAGATACAAATTCTCCCATGGTGATTAACCAGGGCAGGTTGAGCATGCAACAGTTCATTTAGTTCAGATTATCAATTTATTTTGGTGTGTGTGTGTGTGTGTGTGTGAGTGGATGTGTATGTTTGGAATTACACATTTTGGTTGCTTCGGGTCTTTTAGATCAGCCTTTAACAGCTACATTTCAGAAGATAGGATCAAGTCACCACGGACAACTTGGACTTCCTGTTTTCAGAGTTGATCATGCGTTTAAAATAATCTGGAGAGGTTTTCTTTGATACAAAATACAGAATATAGATTGGAGCATGAAGTCATAAAATTATTTCAGAAATCCGATTGCATAAATAAACGAAATGTTCTTAAAGTGACAAGCACACATGACAAGTCAATCCTTACGTAATCCCTTGGGCACAGCCTGGGTATTCAAATCCCACCCACTTCTTATGACATACTTTGTGTTGAATACAGTAGAGTTTTGTACTAAGGAAAATGTCTCACAGTTTAATCGACATGTGGATGAATAGGAAAGGGGAAAGTAGTTATTCTAGGAGATTTACTCAGAAAAAAAAAAAAAGGATTTTGGAACACAGTAATTCAAATAATCATAGGTGTGTCTCTGACTCATTTTGTTCGAGATTTTCACCAACCTGATAGCTCGAATGACAGTTTTAAGTGGTGGGGTTAGGTCTTCTACTGATACATCACACTGGCATCCTTTTTCATCATACACATCATCAGTGCCAAGCGCTGTGTCAGCTGCAAGAGAAAAGTGCTGGTTAGATAACGCCACCAGCAGCAATTTAAAACATGTTGCTGCTTTTGTCCCGCAGGGTGAGAGTGAGGTACTCGCAGCCTAAGCTTGCAAACCGAGTTATGTGTAAGGTCAGCCAATTGTTTTCCCAATATTATTTTTCTCTTTCTTCTACCCTCACCAGCTTTGTGGGATTTGATGAATACTTTTCTGAGCCTGGGGAAGATGAAGCCAACATACTGTCTTTCCAGTAGTGGTGACGGATTTGTACTGATTCCCTGACGCTCTTTTGTCCAGGCCCTTGGAAACTGACAGCTGGGGTTTAGGTGACAGCTGTTTGGAGGCAGGGAAGCAGCCTTTTGACACTTCCCTAACTGGCCCCTTATATAGAAAACTCCAATGACCTACATCCTGAACAAGTGAGCTAGGAAGCCAGAGGCAAAAATGCTGATTATCAGTGAGTTACTGCATCCAGGCAATCCAGGGAAGAACTTCCTGAAAAGAATATAGCCAAAGCTGAAAAAATTAACTTTTGTGTTAATTTCAATGTTTGGAAAAAGGGGGAAGGTTTACAATAAATACCAAATTATTAAGGATTTATAAATTGACAAGAAATAAACTCATATCATTACTTCTTTATTTTCGGTAACAAAACATTGAAAACAATTTAAATTCCTGTAATGGGAATGGGCTATGTGAATACTGGTAGGTTCATATAATGGAATATTATTTAGGAAGCTGTTAAAATTCATGTTGAGGAGGAATGGCCACGAAGATGTCACTATATATTGCTAAAGAAAAAAAAATCAATTTTTTTTTTGACAGGCAGAGTGGACAGTGAGAGAGAGAGAGAGACAGAGAGAAAGGTCTTCCTTTTGCCGTTGGTTCACCTTTCAATGGCCGCAATCTCCGTAGTGGAGAGAAGAGACAGTGGAGGGAAGAGACAGTGATAAATGGGTCCTTACAGCTCTTCTTCATGGTCCCTATGGCCTTCTTGGCATTCAAGCCCAAAAAGGGGAGAGGTGGATCAACCACCTGACAATGGCAACAATAATGCTAGTGCCTGAAGTTGTTGCCCTAAATCCATAGGTTGGTGCTTAATTACCAATATGATAGTATTAAGAGGTAGGGCCTTTGAGAGGTGATTAAGGTCCTTCATGAATGGACTTAGTGACCTTATAAAATGTCTCGAGGGAAACATCTAGGCCCTGCTGTCCCCTCCACCAATGTGAGGGTATAGCATTTGTCCCCACTGGAGGATGCAGCAACACGGCACCATCTTGGAAACAGAGACTAGGCCCTCATCAGACACAGAAAACACTGATGCCTTGATCTTGAACTTCCAGTCCCCTAAACTGAGAAATAAATTTCTGTTCTCTATAAATTACACAGTCTCAGGTGTTTTGATATGGCAGCACAAACAGACTAAGACAAACAGCAACCACTCATCGAAATCTATGCCTAGTACTTGGGTGAAACTTTGGCAAATCCTAGTTTTCATACTTAGAGAAACTACAAGTTATTGTTGCTGGCATTAAGCAGAAATAGAGTTTAAAGAGGATGGGTACCTGGTCTGAGGCCACAAAAGTGGTAGGTGGAGCTTGTAAACAGCACACCATGATATTGTAATCCAGTTCCTGAGGCTCCAGAGGCCATGCACTTTGTATTGCATGATGACCCAGAGTCAGAAAGAGTTCAGGGTTAAATAGTGACCCACAGCATGTCAAGAGAGACAGGGCAGAGAGCTCTCTACTCATATAACCTATACCCTGATGAGTGCAGTCCATCCCTGTTGGGTACATTCACATTTTCTCCAGAAATTTTTCCACAGTTTAAACAGAGGCACATTGATTAACTCTCTATTTGATAGCTGGTTCTGACTCAGGGATGACCTTGAGAGTAGCTGATCCATTTTTCTTCTTTGATTACTCACCCAACATAGCCTTTTTAACCCATAAACATCTAGTCCAAGTTTGGATGACATTCTTCTGGGAATTACTCCTCTCACTGCCTTCCTCCACGTTGATCACAACCTGCTCTTACTGGTGGTAGTGGTATGGACACCGTTGCCTCTACTATTCTACCTGGAGCATCAGAATATGACTTAATTTGTAGAAATGGTCTTACAGATGTCATTAAGGTTCAAGAAGAGATCATACTGGATTATAGTGGGATTTAAAAAAGAAAAGAAGGCATGTAGATACAGTGTAGATGAAAGTAGACTGATGTGATGCATCTATAAGCCAAGGAACACCTAGGATTTCTGGCAACTATGAGGAGCTAAGAGAGAACCATAGTACGAGAGACTCCAGAAGGAATCAACCCTGAGGATGCCTTGATTTTGGACTTGTGGACACGCAAACTGTGAGCCAATACATCTCTGTTGCTTCAGATTACCCAATTTGTGACTTATTTGTTATAGCAGCCCTAGGAAACTAACACAGTTGGGGAAACTTCATGATGCTCAGTTCTTCTCTCCAGGACTATAATGATGATAATAAGAGAATCTTAGAGAAATTCAATGATGTCCCAAGGACTTTAATTAATTGCTACAAAACCTCATGTGACATGCATTATTATTACTCTGTTTTAAAGGTTATGAGAGTGAGATACAGAAGCCTAAGAAATTTGTCCAAAGACACATGGAGAGTGACAGAGCCCGAATTTAAACCCAGGCAGTTCTGCATAACCCTGAGTCTCCTTCTGACCCCTCTTAAATGTGTCTTCTTACCTCTCTTGTTGGTACCTGGATCCTCACCTCGTGTGTTATATTTTCCTTCATGTGGCTATGCGTACCTGCCATAGTGTGGATCCTACAGCATTGAGAGAGATTTGATTTGGAACAGTGTGGTAACCATGGCTATATGCTGAGCCTGTCTACATCCCAAAGGATGTCCTGGAAATACTCTCATTCTGTAACTTCAAGAACAATGTGATGTGGTGTGGAGGGGTAGGTAGAAGGAGGCTCACATACAATCTGAGTGGCTGGAGGTGAAGAGCTGTCATTATGGAGCTTTGTGAGGTGCCCAGATGTTAGCCCCTCAAAAGAAGTATCAAATAATACACTTGATCAGGATTCCTAGTAAAAAATTCATGAAAGTGTTTTATACCATCCTTCAAACAGAAGGATGTGACTGATTTCCTTCACTGAACTCCAGAGAGAGGTACTTCTAACATGGTCCCATCTTACACGTTAGAAAACTGGAGAACACTGGAGAGGTCCAGGGGATACAGGTATTACAATGCTCATATAAGTGACTCTCTACTTGAAAATACAGTATGACCAACCATAAGGCAATGGTGATGGCATAAATAATTAAATGGCATAAAATAAAGGGTTCTTTAATTTTAACTACTTTTGCAGCAAGTGTATACTGTCACAATAAGCACAGAAGTGAACATAGTGAAACCACAATGTTTGCAACTGACTGTAAAGGAAACTGGGAACATCCGAAACAATTACAAGACCGTTACCTCCCAGCCTAATGCTGCACCCTCCTACTCCCTTCTTGTCCCCCAATAAAGGATTCAGCCTGTCCATCCTGTTCAGGAATAGGGCCGTATAGAGAATGGGAGTCAATGACTGCTTATATGCAAAAGCATACTATTGTGCAATTTTATTATAGCACTTTGTAATTTGATTTTTCAAGGTGTAAACATTCAATGTTGCCTGTATTTTTTTCTTGTAGGTTTAGTTAGAGAAAATTAATAGGAAATATGTCTTTGCTGGTATGTGTTAAGGTGGGGGCTGAACTACTTCAAAGCAATAGAAATGGGGAAGATGATGTCCTTTTTTCAGAAGTATCCTAAGATATCATTTTTCTTTCCAGTGCCATTACTAACACACTAAATATCCTGTGATTTCTAGGGACTTAAATAGCTCTAGGAATACTGGGGAACTAAAACGGGGCTATATTTTCAGCTGAGGCTGCTCTCTGATTTCTAATCACTTGTCTGGCTCTCTGCCCTGGCATTTTGGAAGATGCAGCTATGGGAACATAAACCTGTGTGAGCGTTGATCTGCATGAAACTTCTCACAAAGGGTAAAATGCCAATGGATATGGTGTTCTTCAATGACCTGCTCCCTCTGGGTAACCCTCCCAGGTAGAGTAGGCCTACCCAGTGCATGAGCCATGATTGACATTGGGGAGAAAAGGAATTATATAAAACAATCCTTGGTCTCTTTCAACACTTTTCTGTTTCCTATTAATTAGCAGTGCTCAGGATTTGCTTTTAAATACTTTTTCCCCCTATGTTTTGGAAAATATAAAATGAATTTTGAGAAGCTATTATTTTTGTTTTTTTTATTACATTTTTTATTTAGTAAATATAAATTTCCAAAGTACAGTTTATGGATTACAATGGCTTTCCCCCCAATAATTTCCCTCCCACTCGCACCCCTCCCATCTCCTGCTCCCTCTCCCATTCCATTCACATCAAGATTCATTTTCAATTATCTTTACATACAGAAGATCGATTTAGTATATATTAAGTAAAGATTTCATCAGTTTGCACCCACACAGAAACACAAAGTGTAAAATACTGTTTCAGTACTAGTTATAGCATTACTTCACATTAGACAACACATTAAGGACAGATCCCACATGAGAAGTAAGTACACAGTGACTCCTGTTGTTGACTTAACAATTTGACACTCTTGTTTATGGCGTCAGTAATTTCCCTAGGCTCTTGTCATGAGTTGCCAAGGCTATGGAAGCCTTTTGAGTTCACCGACTTCGATCTTATTCCGACAGGGTCATAGTCAAAGTGTAAGTTCTCTCCTCCCTTCAGAGAAAGGTACCTCCTTCTTTGATGGCCCCATTCTTTCCACTGGGATCTCACTCGCCCAGATCTTTCATTTAGGTCTTCTTTTTTTAAATTTTTTTTCCAGAGTGTCTTGGCTTTCCATGCCTAAAATACTCTCATGGGCTCTTCAGTCATATCTGAATGCCTTAAGGGCTGATTCTGAGGCCAGAATGCTATTTAGGACATCTGCCATTCTATGAGTCTGCTGTGCATCCCGCTTCCCATGATGGATCATTCTCTCCCTTTTTGATTCTATCAGTTAGTATTAGCAGACACTAGTCTTGTTTGTGTGATCCCTTTGACTCTTAGACCTATCAGTGTGATCAATTGTGAACTGAAATTGATCACTTGGACTAGTGAGATGGCATTGGTACATGCCACCTTGATGGGATTCTATTGGAATCCCCTGGCACGTTTCTAACTCCACCATTTGGGGCAAGTCCGATTGAGCATATGCCAAACTATACATCTCCTCCTCTCTTATTCCCATTCTTATAGTTAACAGGGATCACTTTTCAGTTAAAATTTAAACACCTAAGAATAATTGTGTGTTAATTACAGAGTTCAACCAATAGTACTAGAACAAAAAAATACTAAAATGGATAAAGTATTACATTGTACATCAACAGTCAGGACAAGAGCTGATCAAGTCACTGTTTCTCATAGTGTCCATTTCACTTCAACAGGTTTCCCCTTTGGTGCTCAGTTAGTTGTCGCCAATCAGGGAGAACATATGATATTTGTTCCTTTGGGACTGGCTTAATTCACTCAACATAATGTTTTCCAGATTCTCCATCTTGTTGCAAATGACTGGATTTCATTGTTTTTGACTGCTGTATTCTATAGAGTACATGCTATTATTTTTGAAAATCCATTAACTGAAATTGCTACTTTCCATAGATGATGAAAAGAGAGGATAGTAAGGAATATTCCAGAAACTTCCTCTATGTCCAAGACCACTTTTCTTTTTCTTTTTCTTTCTTTCTTTATTTTTTGACAGGCAGAGTGGACAGTGAGAGAGAGAGTCAGAGAGGAAGGTCTTCCTTTGCCATTGGTTCACCCTCCAATGGCCAGCACACCACGCTGATCCGATGGCAGGAGCCAGGTACTTCTCTTGGTCTCCCATGGGGTGCAGGGCCCAAGCACTTGGACCATCCTCCACTGCACTCCCTGGCCACAGCAGAGAGCTGGCCTGGAAGAGGGGCAACTGGGACAGAATCCGGTGCCCCGACTGGGACTAGAACCCGGTGTGCCAGCGCCGCTAGGTGGAGGATTAGCCTAGTGAGCCGTGGAGTCGGCCTGACCATTTTTTCTGTTTCCTTCAATTGCCATCAAAATGCAGATTTTTCTAGTTCTTTTTCTGGGTCATCTCTTCTTAGAGATTAGGCTCTTTTTTTGCATTTGTAAATGAAATGATGACAATGGATTTTAACCTACGTTTAGAGTCACCTGGAGGGTGTTAAAAAATCCTAATAGAATGCGCTCTCTCTCTCTCTCTCTCTCTTTTGACAGGCAGAGTGGACAGTGAGAGAGAGAGTCAGAGAGAAAGGTCTTCCTTTACTGTTGGTTCATCCTCCAATGGCCGCTGCGGCTGGCGCCCCGCGCTGATTCGAAGCCAGGAGCCAGGTGCTTCTCCTGATCTCCCATGCGAGTGCAGGGCCCAAGGACTTGGGCCATCCTCCATTGCACTCCCGGGCCATAGCAGAGAGCTGGCCTGGAAGAGGGGCAACCGGGACAGAATCCGGCGCCCCGACCGGGACTAGAACCCCGTGTGCCAGCACCGCAGGTGGAGGATTAGCCTAGTGAGCCACAGTGACGGCTCTCTCTTTTTTAAGTTCCCAGGAGGAATCCAATGTCAGTCAATGGCAAGGATCACTGATTGTCAGTGAAGTGATGACCCCTGGACTCTCTCAGCCAGAACTGAGGAGTGTGCTTGACCACTAACCATTTTCTTTCTTTTCATGCCATTTGCATATTTTGCACAAAAGCAATTTGAGACAATCTAGAGACCTCACAACAGGAAATGACTACATCATAAAAAGGAAGAAAAGTCCTTGACAAGTTGGCAGTAAAAAGGTTTTGTCCAACACCATATGATTCTAATCACTGAAGGCCTCAGTCTTCTGAATTCCAGTTAATGTTTTCCACTAGGCAGTCACCTGATGCCCCATTTGGTGCCAATAGTGTATAGCATTTATTAGAATGAATCACAACCCAAAATATAAATGTACAAATAACTCAGCCAGGAAAGACTACTAGTGGTAAAAATACCTGAAAACTATTGAACTCTAGTAGAAATAAAAATGTATATATTAAAAGTATGAACTTGGGGCCATCACTGTAGTGCAGCAGGTTAAAACCCTGGCCTGTGGTGCCAGCATCCAGTATAGGTGCTGGTTCAAGTCCTGGCTGCTCTATTTTGGATCCAGTTCCCTTCAGGTGCGCCTGGGAAAGCAGCAGAGGATGGCCCAAGAGCTTGGGCCCCAGCACCCACGTGGGAGACCTGGAAGAACATACTGACTCCTTGTTTCAGATCAGCTTAACTCCAGCTGTCAAGAGTTGGTGGGAACATATCCACACTCATCTGTTTATTTACTGTCCTATGACTGCTTTCATGCTGAAATGGCAGAGCTGGACAGTGTCAGCAGAGCCCAACAGACCTACAATGCATAAAACACTTCCTACCTGGCCCTTACAGAAAAGCTTTCTGCCCTCACCTGGACTTTGATCCACTCTGAACCAGCTGAATCTGGACAGTCAAGACACAGAAATTTGCACAGGCACATGGGAGAACTAAGACATGAAATCAGATTTCCCTCTTCCACCTGCCAGCCCAGGACTCCCCTAAGCCCCAGCTCTCTCCACTCCACTTTGCCTTGCTTTAGTGTCTGAAGATAGCGGTCTTGGAGAGAAGAAAGCAGGAAGAATTGAAAGACCTTTCAAATTCATAGTCTGACAGCTACCTTTAGACATTTTCCTCAGTTTCCAGCACCCTCATACTTCTCCGGAGGTCTAAAATTACTGAACTCTCGCCTTCATTTCTCCCCACCCCCACAAAACCATAAAATGGCATATTCCCTCCTCCCCTTCTCACAGGCTAATTGCATAGCTTTTTGTTCATGAATCAGCTGGGAAATATGTATTGTAAAGAAAACTTGGGCCAGCATTGTGGCACAGGGGGTTAAACCACTGCTCGCCACCCCAGCATCTCATACTGAAGCTGAGTCACGTCCTGGCTGCTCCCCTTCCAATCCAGCTTCCTGCTAATGTACCTGAGAAAGTAGCAGGAGCTGGCCCATGAACTTAACCCGTGACACCCACGTGGAAGACCCAGAGGGAGTTCCTGGCTCCTGGCTTTGGCCTAGATCAGACCTGGCTGTAGCTGGCATTTGGGGAATAAGCCAGTAGATGGAAGAGGTCTCTCTCTTGTATTCTCTCTTTGTCTTCCCTATTTCCTTGAGGATCTGTGTCATAAAATTCTTCTGGCCAACATCATTGTCATCCCAACAAGCTTTTCCCTCTCTTTGCCCTGAACAGTTTCATGTCTCCATCAGCTCTCTCTTGACATTTTCTACTTATTTATAGTTGTAGTATTACTTATTCCTTCTCTTACAGTGTTGTTGCCTCTCTGCTTGCTTCCTCTTATTGTTTATAATTTGCATACTCTGTGGGATCCTAATTACATTAGTGATCTAAGGGAAAATAGTATGCTTTTATGATTTTCAGAAGTAGTTTTATTCAAATGGCTCTCTGAACCAGACATGGTCCTGACTATGAATGAACATTTATTTTACTTTAGAAAGTTTTTTATGTTCTTGGAATCAAAGGTTTAGGCTCTTAAAGGTAACTCACAAACTTGAATTTACTCTGAGATACTGTGGCCAGAAGAGCTCTCCAAGAATGCCTTGTCACGCAACACAAACAGCTTTGTACGATGCAGCAGCAAATCTTCAGTCGTTTCTTCAGCTAGCATCTACTGAACCCTTAACACCTGCCAGGGATTGCACAGAATCCTGAAGTGAAAAACCGCAGTCCTTGATCTCGTGACTTCCAGTAGGTGAGACTAAACTGCACAGATATAGCTGCGTGATACCACATTGGAAAACATCCAGTGGGGGTAGTCAGGAGAGATTTTCTAGAAAACGTGGTGCTTGAACTTAACCTAGAACTGTGGGCATTTTATGTAGTGTGTCAAGAGAAAGATCCTGAGGAATGAACACTTCAGTCAAAAGAAGTTCACAAGGGAGGGCTGGGACACAAGTAGCATCAGAGGAATGAGTGGAGGAGAGCATGTGGAGAGAGAAGGACAGGGCTCCTCCCTCCTCACTACCCTCTTCTCTCTGGACTTGCCTACCTGCTCTCTTCAGTGGAGCTTCTAGACAAGCGAACATCCCACGTGCATTAAACTCTGTGCCAAGTGCTGGGGTATCAAAAGCAAAAGATACAAACCTGCTCCACGGTCCTCGCATAGCCTGGTGGAGAAGAGTAGTGTATGAGCAACTGATTATCGTGTGGTGCATGAGGTATTGGATGGAGGTTAACAGACAAGTGGTGAACGGTTTTGGAGGAATCGTGGCCATTCCACAGAAGTGACTTCAGAGCTGGATCTTGGAGACATGGGAGGATTTCAGGAAGAGGAAGAAGCGTGTGCAAGGACTTAAAATACAGAACTGCTGAATGGTGGTTTTGTGGCCTTGCAAATACTTTATTGTTGCTGGAGCCTAAGCTCCAGGGAGGAAGGGAAATGTGATGAGGCAAGACAGGAGGACGACAGAGGCGAGGTGTTCCATTTCCAATCTAGCTTCCTCTTGATGGCCTGGGAAAGCACTGGAGGATGGCCCGGTGCTTTGGCCCCTGAACCCACTTGGGGACCCAGAGGGAGCTCCTGACTCTTGGCTTCGGATGGGCTCAGTTCTGACCATTGTGGCCATTTGGAGAGTGAACCAGTGGATGGAAGACCTCTCTTTCTGTCTCTACCTCTCTCTGTAACTCTGTCTTTCAAATAAATAAAATAAATCTTAAAAAAAAAAACACTGAGCTTTTAACTGCTTAATTTTCAAAAAGCAATAACTAATATTAAAAAAGTTGGGATTAAATCTGCTACATTTTGACATTGCTGGTGAAGATGTAAATTAGAATAATCTTTTGTGGCAATGAAAAACTTTAGAAAATAATAATCAGGAATCTTAAAATTTTATTCCAGGGAAGTTTTCTTTACAAAAGAATTTCAAAAAGCAAAGAAGATAGCTTAGTGCAAAAATGTTTATTGTATTGTTGCCTACTGTAGAAAAGCCAAGGCCCCAAAGTACAAAACAGTAAATTATAGAATTTGCATTTGAAGGCATACTACACAGCTCTGAAGAAGATAATTATAGGTAGTATGCAATTTGGAAACATTTTAAAATGTGCAATCATATTAAAATATGAAAGTAGTCACATAAATATGAAATTAGCTGTACAAGGCCATGAGATTATAAATTGTTGGCATTTATTATAGAATCCCTTAAGAAATTCAGGAACATTCCCATCCTAAAAATAGAAAACCAATCTGAATATCATTATGTTCTTGGAATGGTACCTACAAAGCACATCGAATCTGTTAAAAACTAATTAAAAATTAAAAGAAAAAAAGAAAGAAAAAGGAGTTCATTGAAAATGCATACCATGCATAAAGGTTGTGACAAGAAAAAAAAAGAAAAAAACCTAATTTTCTAAATTTCAAAGGCAGCTACTATTGTGATGTTTCTTACAGTGAGAATGTAAATGCTGGCAGTCCATAATACTATTTTATGGTACAGTGAACACACATTACAGTGGCCACTTTAAAGGTGGTGATAATTCATTTATTATATCCTATGAGTGATTATAGTGTATTTTCTAAGGGCTCCGTCTTTCTGCTGCTGCTTGTATGTCAACCATCTCTCTCCTTCCCTCACCATTTCCCAACACCTGAAATATCACCCTAAATTTAGAAGTTCCATTTCAAACATGTGCCAGTTCAAAGCAACTTCTTTAATCCGGCTAGAGTTTAGAGTTACTGCTTGGGCTCTGATGTCATAGCAGTTCCATTTAGCTATGTCCTTGGCTAGGGCTCCCCCCCCCCCCGCCCCGTTCTGTGCTAGATGCTATTAAGTCACCAAGAGACATATTGGGTCCTCAAGGCACTAATAAGGAACCTAGAAAAATACCCCAGATAATGTAATACTTCTTTGTTTTAGACTTTTCTTCTTTCAAATGCTTTTCATTTTATTTTACTACTGATTTTTCTAAAGGTTTACTTATTTGTGTGAAAGGCAGAGTAAGAGAGAGGGAGAGACAGACACACACACAGATACAGAGACAGAGGTGAGGGGAGGGAGAGGGTGAGGGATAAGGAGAGGAAGAGGAAGATGGAGAGGGAGAGGGAAGGAGAGAGCTTTCATCTGCTGGTTCACTCCCCAAATGGCCACAATAGCCAGGGCTGGGGGAGGCTGAAGCCAGTAGTCAGGAATTCCATCTGAGTCTCCCACATGGGTGCAGGGACCCAAGCACTTGGGCCATTTTCTGCTGCTTTCCTAGGCACATTAGCAGGGAGGTGGATCTAAAATGGAGCAGCTGCGACTTGTATTGGAGCCCACAGGGGATGTCGGCATCATAGTTGGCAGCTTAACCCACTGCACAACAACATTGGCTCCTTTTTTTTTTTTTTTTTTTTTTTTTTTTTTTTTTTTTTTTTTACAGATTTGTTTATTTATTTGGAAGTCAGAGTTACAGAGAGATCTTCCATCCACTGGTTCACTCCCCATTAGTAGTGAGCTGGATCAGAAGTGGAGCAGCTGGGACTTAAACCAGAATGCATATGGGATGTTGGCCTAGCAGGTGGGGGCTTCATTCACTATTCCACAGCACCGGTCCCCAAAAGTTTTTGTTTTAACTTTACTTTCCTCTCATAGAATAATATATACTCATTTTAGAAACTCTGAAACTTTGAATTTTAAAATATTCTTATTTATGTTATCAATTTTACTTTTGATGAATATATGTACATTTTTGGTACATTTTGATTCATGTGTACATTGGATAATGATCAAATCAGGGCAATTAGCACATCCATCACCTTAAACTCATGTCATTTCTTTACAGTGAGTACATTTCTTTACAGTGAGTACATTTAAACTCCTCTCTGCTGTATACAGGCATAACACCAGAATTTATTCTTCCTACAGTTGGAACCTTGTAGCTGTTGACCAAACTCTCTCCATCATCCCTCCCTGAATTTTAAATTAAGTCATAAAAAATGAGAAGACATTTGCCCATGGTTGGTTCTAACTCTCAGAGGCAAATCCTATTACATTTCCGTATATTAGTTTCTAGCCTTTTTTCCTCTGCATCAATTGATATTTAATGTCAAAGTCGCTTTTTCAACACAGATTGAAAATTAAACCTCTCTGGTTGCCGTGTGAGAGAATTTTGTTCTGGCAGCTCAGAAGCCCTCATAGTGCCTCATCTTATTATGGCCTTTGCATCCCATGCTGCAGTCACCCCAAACTGCCACCAGTATGTCCAGGTGCTGTTCCAGCATCATCACCATGCAGTAGTGTCCCAGGCAGAACTGTTTATACACCCCATACACTCTTCTTTCCATTCTTTTTATTTGGCTGATGATCCCTGGGGGCTGAATTTGCAGGGACATGCTATAAATATGCTCAGGACACCAAAAAGAGCAAGTAGAACCAATAAATGGTCAGAGTAATTAGAAAAAAAACATTTAAATTTCAGCGTACATGTAACTTGTGTGTCATTTTGAAAACTACAATTTTATTTTGTGGTCTAAGAACTTCTTTTGAGTTATTCCAAGAAAGGAGGGTAGCAAGACAGAGTTGAGATCCTTACATGAGGCTCTGCAATGGTAAGCTCTTCAAGAGCCTGGTAGGAGTCAGGGTTTGGCCTAGCAGTTAAGACAACAGTTAAGAACGTCCATATTCCATACTGGAGTGCTTCGCTTCAACATCCATTTCTGAAAACCTGACTCCAGCTTTCTGCTAAAGGAGACCCTACGAGGCAGTGGTGCTGGTTCAAGTAATTGGATTCCCGACACCCACATGGGAGACCTGGGTTGTGTTCACAGTTCCTGGCTGCAGCCTGATCCAGCACAGGCCACTGTAGGCATTTGTGGAGTGAACCAGTGGATGGAAACTCTTTCTCTCTCTGTCTCTTAAATAAGTGAATTATAATTAAAGAGTCTATCACCTCTATGAAACACATCCTGACACCACAGGAATGGCCCAGCCCTTTCTTTGTTAATGTGTGCCCATCCCATATGACAATTTTGACACTATTATATTTGATTGTATGAGTTTTGACACAATATTATATTTGACTGTATAAATGTTCTATGACACAGTATTGTATTTGATTGTATGCCAGCTATGACAGTTTTATATTTGATTGTATGATGGTTAGGACATGGTATTATATTTGATTGAGTACAAGTCCCTTTTCTTGCCAGTGAGCTCCATAAGGGCAAGATCATGTCTTCCATGTACTCAAATTCTGGGTCTTGACCTTATTTTTTCTCTTATGCGGTGGTGTTTTGTTTTGTTGATCATTCACAACTAGGTATAATTAAAAATTCTACTCTGAAAGAAAAACCATTTTTCCTCATGATGTTTTTAATTTTTACAAAAGATTTATTTTCTTATTTGAAAGGCAGAATTGCAGAGAGGAGAGACAAGAGATAAATATACATAGAGAGAGACCTTCCATCTGTTGGTTCACTCCCCAAATGGCTACAACAGAAGCCAGGAGCCAGGAGCTTCATCTGGGTCTTTCACAGGGGTGCAGGGACAGAACAGATACATGGCCAACTTCCACTGCTTTCCCAGGAGTATTAGCAGTGAGCTGGATCAGAAGTGGAGCAGCCAGGACTCAAACTGGCACCCACAAGGGATGCCAGCATTACAGGTGGTAGCTTAACCCGCTATGCCAACAATGCCAGTCCCAAGATGTTTAATTTTTATAAAGTTTTAAAAAGTAGGATTCCTGGGGTTGGCGCCATGGCTCACTTGGTTAATCCTCTGCCTGTGGGGCCGGCATCCATATGGGCATCGGGTTCTAGTCCCATTGCTCCTCTTCCAGTCCAGCTCTCTGCTGTGGCCCAGGAGGGCAGTGGAGGATGGCCCAAGTGCTTGGGCCCCTGCACCCGCTTGGGAGACCAGAAAGAGGCACCTGGCTCCTGGCTTTGGTCCGGCGTAGCTGCAGCCATTGCGGCCATTTGGGGAAGGAAGACCTTTCTCTCTCTCTCTCTCTCACTGTCTGTAACTCTACTTGTTAATAAATAAAATTAAAAAAAAAAGAAAATGTTTTATTGAAAAAAGTCCAAGTTTTCACATTAGTTTCAAGATCAAATAAGCTTTTGAGCTTTTAAAGAAGCACTCCTTTTAAAGATCTAATTTTAATATCCTGGGCTGGTTTGTGTAGGGGGATTCCAGGTCACCTGCATGTAACCTATAGTCCTACTGAAGCCCACCTGGCCAGCACAAAAATTCTCTAAAGAGCAAAGTATCACTGACCAATCAAAGGAAAGTCATGAACATCACTTCACAACTGAGAACTTGGACACCATCTGATCACACACCTCTCAGCCTTACCTTGAATCTATAACAACCTTCACCCCAACTCCTCAGGGAGCTGGGGGATTAAGCACTAGCTGCCTGGCTCATTGCTCTGTGCTTTGCAATAAATATCTACTTTCTTCTGCACACATGCACAAAATCTAAGTTTAATATTTTGAAGAGGTAATCAAATTTTTTTTTTGTTTATTGTTACCAAAGTAGATGCAATTCATAAAGCAAATGTTGTTAGGACAATCAATGATTGCAGATTGGCAGAGATTATCTGACTTGGTTGACCTTATTGTTTATTGCCTTTTTCAGTGTTCTGACATTCTTGAGAGTTTGGGCCCCAGAATAAATAGTGCTGGTACCCAAAACAGAAATGAAACATCACATCCAAATACACAATCCCAGCAAGTAGTTTACCATTTTTCCCTACAAACAGTTGTATGTACATTCTAAAAAACTGGCCCCATATGCCTTCAAAACACACCCCAATGTATGGTAGACTTTTATAGTAAAGAGGAAATATGACTGACCTTCAACTGGACTTGACTATTTTTTGTTAGTTTGGTCTAATCAGCAGTTTCCAAACATTTTTTTGACTTCCATTTGCAATAAGAATCTAGCACACACACATACAAAGAGGCACACACACACAAAGAGGCACACACACACATACAAGTAAGACAGGAAGTTCCTTGTGGGTTTGATGGTGGACTGAGCACATACATCTAATCACATTCCTTCTGAAAAACTCAATAAAATATAGTGAGGACATACCCTTAAGAAGACATAAACTCACAAAGGACAGGAGGCAGCAACAATGTAATTTTGGAAGTGGGTAACAGATGGGCATGTTAAGGAACTGACTAGCTGATACCACAGGAAAGCCCTATGCCAACGCTGAGGAAAACTTCTTTAAGAAACAACCCTGAAATATTTGAAAAAAAAGATTTAAAAGTCTCAGGAATGGACAGCCATTGGATCCAGGTGTGGGGGGGGGGCACTAAGAGGAAGAAGATTGTGAGATTGTGCCAAATCTTCCTGAGACCTTTGGACATAGGGTCCTCTTCTTATCCAGCAGAAGTTAGAAATCGTTGGATGCAGGGTCACTGGGCACAGCTCAGCGACATATATTGAACCATAAACTGAACGTTCAGTGATCATATACAGAGTGAATATTGAGAACTCACTGCCACCTGTTCACCATCATGGAAATGGTGGCAAAGCCTTTGCTTTCTAGGTAGGAGTCTGAGTAAATACACTCTGGTGAGTCTCACCAGCACCAGAAAAAAGAGCTAGTGATATGAACAACAGGAATTCCCCAAGAAATGGCTGACTCAGATCAGCCTAAGGTGAAGATCAGAGTGGGTGAAACTCACTGAGATGCTCAGGAATTTCAGTCACTTTTGTAGCCCCCTATACGTCATTACAAGGAGACATCTGAAGTTTACTAAATATTTCAGGAAATCTTTCAATTCAAAAATAAGAGCTCAAAACCAACTAGGGGAAAACAGTAAGGAAAAGAAAATTTCAAAATACTGTCGTTAAGGTCTTCAGAAATAAAAGACAAGATACTGTATCCATGCAACAAAAATAGGATGCCAAAATAAAGGAACACTTATAATGACCACACACAATTTTAAAAATAATAGTGGAAATAAAAATTTCAATAAATTTAGAAGACAGAATTGATTAAAATGCCTAAAAGCTGAGCACAAAGATGAAGAGGTGGAAAATGGGAGAGGAAAGACAAGGAAATCAGGGCAAGTCTACAAGTCCAGCCTCCAAACAATACATTTCCATAAAGAGAGACCAAAGAAAATAAAGGGCGAAAATTACTTTAAAATACAATAAAATTTTCCAGAATACAAAAAAAGATCTGCAAATTCTCAAAAAAATTCTTCAATGCACTTATTCTCAGGAATATGCTAGAAGACATATTTCATCAAAATGGGATACTAGGGGCTGGTGATGTGGTGCAGTGGGTTAAGCTGTGGCCTGCAGTGCCAGCATCTCATATGGATGCCGGTTCAAGTCCTGGGTGCTCCATTTCTGATCCAGCTCCCTGCTATTGCGCCTGGGAAAGCAGTGGAAGATGGCCCAAGTGCTTGGGCCCTTGCACCTACATGGGAGACTTGTAAGAAGCTCCTGGCTCTGGGCTTTGGCCTGGCACAGCCCTCGCTGTTGTGGCCATTTTGGTAGTGAACCAGCAGATGGAATATCTCTCTCTCTGACCTTCTCTTTTTGTAACTTTGCTTTCAAATAAACAAATAAATCTTAAAAAAATGTGAAAGTAAACTAAGAGAGGAAGACACAGGTGCAGAAAGGGAAATCCCCACAGGAGTGTGAGGATGATGGTGAAGGAACATGACTGGATAATGGTGGTACCCTAGGTGGAGGAGAGTTGGTCCAGGTGGGGTTAGTGTGAATCAAGGGTGAGCCATGATAACAGCTCATGTCATCATGCCCTCTGTCATCATACCATCTTTTTACTTAAAAAATATATATTTATTATATATAATAACATTATATAATATATTAATATTATATATAATTTATATGTATATAAATATATATATTTATACCAGGGTTTTACCTTCTGAAATACGGGAGTAAATTAGAAAAGGCAAAAACACAAGATCCTTGGAACAGAGATTTCAATATAGAAGAAAATAACAAGGAATTCAAAAGATAAAGGCTGTTCAGTTGACCTGGAGAGCAGCCAGCTTAGCTAACAGGAGGATGGAAGTTTCTAGGATGTGGCCTCCAAGAAAAGCCACAGTGAAACCCATTGATTGCCTGATGCAATTAACTCTGAGGAAAATTTTATAGGGACAGGACTGGAAGTTGTGAGGAGAACTATAAAAACAACAACAAACAAGGTATTGCTTACTTACTACAGGAAGAGCAAAAAGTGAGAAGTAATCACAGCACAATATAATATACAGATACAATGTATTTTGACTTCTCAAAAAGTATAGTAACTTACATTGGAAGGATGTAAGGATCTGCAGAAGGGAAACAGGGGGAAAAAAGACCTACGTCTTCATTTATTGGAATAGGAAGAAAATACATAATCTTCAACATCGATTAATCAGGAACTAGTACTTAACAAATATTGGAAAAATTTGGAGACATGCAAATATCAGAAGAAATATCTAAGGAGCTGGCGTTGTGGTGTAGCAGGTTAACTGCTGCCTGTGATGCCAGCATCCTACGTTAGAGTGCTGGGTCGAGCTCTGGCTGCTCTGCTTTCCATCCAGCTCCTGCTAATGAATCTTGGAAAACAGCAGAAGATGCCTCAAGTACTGATGCCTCTGCCACACAGTCCAGGATAGAGTTCCAGGCTTTGGCCTGGCTCAGAGCCGGCCATTGTGTCCAATTGGGACGTGAACCGGTAGATGAAAGATTTTCTCTCCCTCTCTCTCTCTTTGTCATTCTGCCTTGCAAATAGGTAAAAAGAAGCATTAAAAATATAAAATGCTTCTCAAAAGGAAGCCTTAGGGTAGAGTGTGAACACTGAGGATGAAAACCATCATATTCCATTATAAAGGGCTTATATTATTGTCTTTTACTTATTTTATTTTAAATTTATTCTTAAAATTTGACATAAAGTTATGTGTACAAGTAATTATCATATACAGAATAATGTTTAGGGGAAATCTAGCTAATTAACATATGCATTATCTCATGTAGTTATAATTTATGTGGTAAGAATACTTAATAATCAATCTCTACATTTTAAAAAATTTATTATTTTAAATGTTTATTTTTATTTATTTGAAAGAGAGTTACAGAGAGAGGAAGGTCTTCCATTTGCTGGTTCACTCCCCAAATGGCCACAATGGCTGAAGCTGAGCTGATCCGAAGCCAGGAGCTAGGAGCTTCTTTTGGGTCTCCCATTTGAGTGCAGGGGCCCAAGGACTTGGGCCATCTTCTACTGCTTTCCCAGGCACATTAGCAGAGAGCTGGATCAGAAGTGGAGCAGCCAGGACTTGAACTGGCACCCATATGATATGTGATGTCAGCGGTGCAGGCCAGGACTTTAACCCACTGCGCCACAGCACCACAGAGCTAGACCCCACTCTTTACATTTTCACCAATACATATGTCATTATTAACTATAGTTACCTTGCTGTAGGTATATCTGTAACATTTGTTCCTCCTATGTAAATGTAATCATGTATCTTTTGACCATCTTCCCCCATCTCCTATCCATCCTAACCTCTGGTATCAACTATTTTATTTATTTATTTATTTTTTTGACAGACAGAGTGGACAGTGAGAGAGAGAGACAGAGAGAAAGGTCTTCATTTTGCCGTTGGTTCACCCTCCAATGGCCGCCGCGGCCGGCGCACTGCGGCCGGCGCACCGCGCTGATTCCATGGCAGGAGCCAGGAGCCAGGTGCTTTTCCTGGTCTCCCATGGGGTGCAGGGCCCAAGCACCTGGGCCATCCTCCACTGCACTCCCTGGCCACAGAAGAGGGCTGGCCTGGAAGAGGGGCAACCAAAAAAGAATCCGGCGCCCCGACCGGGACTAGAACCCGGTGTGCCGGCGCCGCTAGGCGGAGGATTAGCCTAGTGAGCTGCGGCGCTGGCCCTGGTATCTACTATTCTACCCTCTACTTCTATAGATTCAACTTCCATTTTACGTGAGTGAGATTAGGCAGTACTTGCCTTTCTGTGCCTGGTTGATTTCACTTAACATAATGTCTTCAAGGTTCATCCATGTCATCACAAATGACAGGATTTCCTTCTTTTTACTTTTTTTTAAAGAATATTTATTTATTTATTTGAAAGTCAGAGTTACACAGAGAGAGGAGAGGCAGAGAGAGACAGAGAGGTCTTCCATCCACTGGTTCACTTCCCAGTTGGCTGCAATGGCCGGAGCTGCACTGATCCAAAATCAGGAGCCAGGAGCTTCTTCCAGATCTCCCACATAGGTGCAGGGGCCCAAGGAGTTGGGCCATCTTTTACTGCTTTCCCAGGCCATAGCACAGAGCTGGATGGGAAGAGGAGCAGCCAGGGCTAGAACTGGCACCCATATGGGATGCCGGTGCTTCAGGCCAGGGCGTTAACCCGCTGAGCCACAGCACCTCTGAGCCACAGCACCGGCCCTTTACTTTGGTTTTTATTTGTCCATCTATCAGTTGATGGACACTTAGCTTGTTTCCACTTCTTGTCTATTGTGGATAGGACTACACTAAACATGGGAGTGCAGATGTCTCTTTGACAGATTTCATTTCCTTTTGGTATAAACACCCAGTGCAGGGATTGCTGGATCATGCACTAGTTCTATTTTAAATTTTCTGAGGAACTGCCATAGTCTTTTCCACAGTGGCTGGACTAATTTACATTCTCACTACCCAGATTCTAAGGGTTCCCTCTTCTCCAGACCCTCTCAGCACTTGTTATCTTTTGTCTTTTTGACAACAGCATTCCTACTGCAGGGAGATGATATCTCATTGTGCTTTTGATTTGCATTTCATTGATGATGACTGATGCTGATTTTTCTTATGTTTGGTCTTAGGCTTGCTAATTAGCAATATTCAGAAGTACTAATTCACACTAATGAGGGGATCTATTTTGTAAGATAACTGCTGCATTGGAGCATTTTCTCTTTAAGATCAAAGACGCCATTTACACTGAGTAGTAATTCATGCATCCTCCACATCATAAATTGTTAATTATGATATAAATTTCTCTAAGATTCTCTACTACACATTGTCAATTAACCTTATTTATGGGCTAGCACTAGTGTCTGCAAAATTTTGTGGAATACTTTTGACACTTAATTAAAAAGTTTCTCTGTTTTGAGTGATAATAAGAAATACTAGGGATTTTTAAAAATAATATGGTCTCTATTGCTAAAATTGCCAATCACACCATAATAATGACTTAGTAATGCCAATAAAGTAGAAAGGAAAAACATAATTTTTTTCTTCTTTTTAGTTGCATATGTTACTGTGTTCACTACCTTTTTTGTGATTTCTTTTTTAAAATAATTTTTTAATGTCTTTATTCAAATGGGAACACTAGAGTATGCTTTTATGTGTTTAAAAATATTGTAATTGTAAAGCAACACAGGAGTTTCATTATCTTCCTAACATCACTTAAATATCCAAGTACTGAATACCTCAGCATTCAGTGATTCAGCAATATCACTTCAATATCACACCCTCCGGGGCTGGCGCTGTGGCATAGCGGGTGGAGCCACCGCCTGCAGTGCCGGCATCCCATATGGGCGCTGGTTTGAGATTCAGCTGCTCTACTTCTGATCCAACTCTCTGCTATTGCCTGGGAAATCAGAAGATGGCCCAAGTCTTTAGGCCCCTGCACCCGTGTGGGAGACTCGGAAGAAGTTCCTAGCTCCTGGCTTCATATCAGCTCAGCTTTGGTTGTTGTGGTCATCTGGGGAGTGAACCAGCGGATGGAAGACCTCTTTCTCTCTCTCTCTCTCTGTAAGTCTGACTTTCAAATAAATAAATCTTAAAAAAAAAAAAAATCACACCTTCTGTTTCAGTGAGGTATCTCATTCATGTGTGGACTTTTTAATGCCCCAAAGCAATTTTTATCAATAAGGTTTAAAAACCTAACTCCTGAATAATTAAGTACTACACCATCTATTTGTTCATAATCATCTCATTATTCATTATTCAAAATAATGTTTATTTTAAAAATGGCTTAAATTTATTTATTTATTTATTTGTGTATTTATTTATTTATATTTGACAGGAAGAGAGACAAAGAGAGATGCACCAAGAGAGACATCATTTACCCCCTGGTCCATTCCCCAAATGCTTACAAAGCCAGGAGCCAGGAACTCAGTCGGGTCCTCAATGTGTAGGGACCTTAGTACTTAAGCTTCTACCTGCTGCCTCCCAGAGTACTGTATGAGGAGGAAGCTGAAATCAGGAGCAGAATTGGGATTCAAACCCAGGCACCTCCATATGGATGTAGACATCCCAAGCGGTGTCTTAACCACTGTGCCAAATGTCTGCCCCCAAATAAACAATTTTAAAGCATCTATTATGTACTGTTCAATGTGCTGACACACATTTACCAATGCCTCCATCCTAGAGTGATTGAATTATTTCTATTATCTTTAACAAAGGCAATGATCTCTGATAAATAGAAATAGAATGAGGTATAATAAGCAAGAGAACTCATACTCATAAATTGAATGTGAAGACTCTTAAAACTCACTCTAAGGAATAAAGGAATAAAGTTTGTATGAGTAAATAACATTTAACCTTCCATTTACCACAAATGGGCATTTCCACCAAAAAGTGGAAGAAGGGAAGAAAAAATATGCAAATTAATCACTCCAGGAGTTCAATTCATTAATATCAATGCAGACATTTTAGTATGAATCAATGAATCACAGCAATTTTAATTTATTGAGCACCTATACTATACTAGGTAATGTTAAAAAACTCCAGACACACGATATTGCATTGTTACTTATACAACCCTATTAGGTAGGTATTATTGGTGTTACTTTAGATACAGAGAGAGAGAGAGGGAGAGAGGACAAACTCAAGTGTGCAGTGAGGTTAAGGCATATGCCTCATGTTACTCAACCTAGTGAGGGAACTAGGAATTGAAACAAACACATTGTGTTTTGCATGGCTCACCAATGGCCTGGTTAATTCAATTTTCATCCAAAATGCCTTGAAAATTTACCTTACTCAAGGCACTGTAAGTCTTCTCAATTAAAAACAGAGCTCACAGCTTTATGACAACTTTTTTTTTAAACAAACACAAAAACAATTTTTATAGATGTTCTATTAAATCATTAAGTTATTATTAACATAAGCAAGGTAAATTCATGGTCTAGAAGAAATGCCTTTGATAGAACACATTTTGGGGTGATCCTGGCAAAGTCAAGAGGCTGCCACTCTCAGATCATTGAGAGAGCCATGGCTTCATGCCTCATAGGGTTGTCTCAGCTCCTAAATTGGTAAACAATTGCCCTAGGTCAAATGAGAAGAGATCAGTGAATTGCTCTACCCAATCTAGACTAAGATTAGGAGAAACATTCTGAATCAATGGCAAAATGAGGGAAAGATCTAATCTTATTGCCTCAAAAGCTGTCTCTTTCAAGCATATTCAGGGACTTCTGACCTCAGTGAAAGCAGTCATGCTTCATTATGGCCCTACAGTCAGCAGAATCAGAAATCTGTGCCATCTTTAATCAACTCTTTTGAGGAATTCTAAACAGATCTGATAAAATTTTTGCATAACTTTCAACTCTTATTAGGCTAGCAATGGTACTTTCAGGAAGTGTCAACGTGTCAAACTCAATACCATTTTTAACTAGCTTGACCAGACAAGTGTTACTTAAAAAAACAGATTATGGGAAGAAGGGTGGGAGCATAGGTGGGAGGGAGGTAGGGAGGGAGAATCACTCTTCTAAATTTATATATATGAAATGCATTAAGTTTGTATTCCTTAAATAAAATAAAAAACATAAAATATATAATCAGAATCACAGGCACATAACTTCAACTGACACATGAAGGGGATAGAGGAAGATTATTTCTAATGTATACAGCAATGAAGGGGCATGGACTAAACAGCTTTGCAAAATTCACTGAAAAAAAGAAGGCAAGAAATCATTTGACTCACACTAAACATGTAACTAATTTATTTGATTTAATTCACTAATTCATTAATGTTGAATTATATAAAAGAAAACATGCTAAACAGCATATTAAAATCATAAAGCTTTGAAATTAGACCAAAGTGCATTTCGAATTTTAACTTCAGCACTTCAACCACTGAGCTAGGTAGGTACATTATTTATATTTCCTGATTCTCAATTTTCTTATCTGCAAAATGACTATTTGGTTATTAAATGAAGCAATAGACATAAAATGCCCTGTCAACTCCAGGCATCTCTATCTCTCTTCATCTCTATCTCTCTCTCTCTCTCTCTCTATATATATATATATATATATCTCGATAGATATATATGGTGAAGGCAATACTATTTTCCTTTTCTTATTAGGTTTTAGGAGTAAAGGAAAGCATAGGAAGGAATACAAGTCAGTCAGACATTGACACTGTTTCCATAGCATCAACAGGATGTTGAAAATATTCAAAATAAATAAGCTATAAATGACCAGGATGGTAGATTGTAATATTGGCTACAACTTGCAGTTACTACCCTAAGAGGTGGAATCTGTCTCCACCTTTTGCATCTGGTCTGTCTGGGTAATTGCTTTGGCCGACAGAATGCCTCATACATTATACAGTGACAGTTCTGAGACTGAGCCTCAACAGGGCTTGTAGGTCCTGCTCTGGGGAACCCACAACCCCCAGGGAACTAGCTCAGCCTCCTGGATGGTCAGAGACCACAAGGAGCAGAGATGTAGTCCCAACTGAGGCCACCTTAGGCCAGGCAGCCCTCGATGAACCATAGAATATTAGTGAGTTCAGAACTGCCTATCAGAATTGTGGGCTAAATAAATGGTTACCTTTTTAAACCTCTAAATCTCATGGAGAGGGGTTAATTATGCAGAAGGTAACTGCTACAAACATAAGGAGATATGGGGTTATGACATTTTTCAATGAAAACACAAAATCATAGAACACAAGTTTGAAAGAGGAAATGATAAGTCACCAATTTCAGCACAACACCTGGTACAGCATTTGCTACTGCATTAGATAAATAAAAGATGCAAATATCTCACTGATGGACAGTAAGGGTTTCCTGTGCAGATGATTATTTGTAACTGGAGGTACAGAGATGGATTTTCCCCAGGCAATATTATTCTGAGATCTTTATATTTTTGGAATCTAGGAACTGTTGTTATGCATTGTACATGGCAACAGAGGAAAAAGATGGCAAGAGGAGAAAAGCTGGGGAAAATTAGATGTGGAGAATAAAGTAAAGGAAATTTAGGGCAATGCAAGAGAGTTTCATGCTGCAGATTGCACAAAGCAAAGCCTGGGTAACTTGTCTTTCTCCTATATTAGCCGCCGATTGCAGAAAAAGGACTCTGATCTTTACCTAATCTTTCCCTTTCTTTGCCAAGTAGAGCACACCAGGAAAGCAATTAAATATAATTTTGAAATTGTGTCATATTAGTTTCTCTTTGTGCAGCAGACAACTAAGTGTACCTCTGAGGGACGTAATTTGAGATATATGAATGAAAAATCACTACGCAACTGAAAAGGGTTTCTCTTAAATATGGGCTAAATCCTGTAATTTGTGGAATGGCTAACTTTGTGCTTATTTTCTGTGAATCTTGGAGGTCATCCATGGGTTATTTCTGAAGAATGCAAAGTCTGAAGAGTGGGGAAGGTGTCTTTTGTTCCTCCCAGTGCCAATCAATGCTACACCTGGGGTGGGACTGGCCTGGCAAAACTTCCAGACACATGGCAAGTTCCTTAAGATGGCAGTCATCAGTCTACTCATTGCCTCTTAACTGTTCAGGAAGATGCTAGCCCTGAAATAACTGGTGATTGGAATTGAAATCTGCCAGTTGAGGGCTTATCCTAATTTTATGAATGACCCAATATGGAACACACAATGTACCTCACAACAGTAGGTAGGGTTCTGAGAACACAAAGAGCTATGGTTGACAGTGGAAAGGGGGAGAGAAGGAGTGGGATTAGTGAGAGGTAAGAACCAATGCAGAACACTGTTTTCTGTGCCAAAGAGACACGAAACCAGAGTAATGCAAGAAAACATATCTATGCCAAAACATGTGAACCAGGATAATGACAGAAAGCTTGTCCCTGGCATTCCTCAGTCAATCCTCCTTCCCTCTTTCATTCTTAGTTTGGAATTGCCAGTGAAGAGGAGAGGTAAAGTTTCAGGAAGTTACTTCCCATCAGGTAAGGAGAGCAGGGTACAGAAATTCAGACTTGGAAGATGTTGTCTTAGAAGTTGTCTAGTGTGACATTTTTAAGGATCCAGATTCTCTTGCCTGTAGATTATTCACATTTACTTTGAGTGTTTCCAATTGTGGAATCCATTCTATTAGTGTGAAGTCTCTTATAGCTAGGCTGCCAATATACTGAGATCAAAATTAGTATTGCACACCTCTTGGTTTTGCTTTGCCCTTTGAAGTGAGCTACAACAACCTTCAACCTCTTGAAGCAGCTGAAGAGGGGCCTTGGGTTGTTTGAGAAAGGTTTAGATGTTAGAACACTTTTGTTTTGCAACTAACTAGCTGGTTTCTTGCTCCCTCATTTTATTTTTTGTTTCACTAATCATATACTTAACCCTGTTAATATTACTTTGGGATGGTTACAGTAAGAATGGAATATAATTTTCTAGCTATAATGTAATGGAGGTTGGAAGTAGTCATGATTTTTTAAAAAGATTTACTTATTTACTTGAAATGCAAAGTTACAGAGAGAGAGGGAAGGGGGAGAGAGGGAGAGAGAAAGGGAGAGTGAGAGTGAGAGAGAGAGCGAGGGAAAATGAGAGAGAGAGAGGGAGAGAGGGAGGGAGAGTGAGAGGGAGAGAGAGAGGGAAAGGGAGAGAGGGAGAGAGAGGGGGGAAAGAGGGGAGAGAGAGAAAGGGAGAAAGAGAGAGATCTTCTATCCGCTGGTTCACTTCCCCAATGCCTGCAACAGCCAGGGCTGAGCCAGGCTGAAGCCAGGAGCTTCCTCCAGGTCTCCCACATGAGTGCAGGGGCCCAAGCACTTGGGCCATCTTCTGTTTCTGTCCCAGAAGCATTATCAGGGATCTGGATTAGAAATGGAGCAGCTGGGACACGAACTAGCACCCATAGGGATGCCAGTGCTGTAGGCAGTGGCTTAACCTGCTCCACCTCAGAGCCGGCCCCTGTGGTTGTTTTTTTCAAATATCAGAAGACATTTTGAAATAAAATAGTTAGACTAGAGGTCACAAACCCAAGTGGCTTTAGAGGCAGGCAGATAACAGAAATGTTTAAAAGGCATCAGGATTTTGTAGTTGGGGTTCCAGGAAAGACAACAAAGAATGGTCAACCAAGAATTATTGCACCAAACCCCCGTGCAGGACCTCTGTCCTCAATGAGTTGTATTATGAGAGTTAACTGTAAAACTAATTCTCCAACAGCTTTTGTGTGTGTGTGTGTGTGTGTGTGTGTGTAAATGGTTGAAATCTTTACTTAGTACAGAGTTGGTCTTCTGTGTACAAAGTTAATTGAAAATGAATCTCAATAGAAAATGGGACTGGCAAGGGGAGAGGGAGGAGGAGGAGGGGTGGGAGTGTGGGTGGGAGGGCGGGGAAGTTGAGAAGAATAACTATATTCCTAAAGTTGTACTTAGGAAATTTGTATTCCTTAAAAATAAAATAAAAAAAAGAACAGTGTAGGGCACACAGGGAGGATTAGGATGTCTTTGAACAAATTAGGATATCTTTGGCTGAATAAAGATCCTGGACAACTAAAGAGAAAAGGCACATATAACTAGAATTGTGACAGTTTCTTTAGGTAATGGTTTTTACTAATTATTTATTTATTAATTTTTAAAGTTACTTATTTTTATTTGAAAGGCAGAATGAGAGAGAGAGAGAGAGAGAGATCTTCCATCTGCTGGAAGTGGTGCAGTGGGTTAAGCTGCTGCCTGCAATGCTGGCATCCCATTCGGGTGCTGGTTTGAGTTCTGGCTGCTCTACTTCTGATCCAGCTCTCTGCTAATGCATCTGGGAAAGGAGTGCAAGATGGCTCAAGTGGTTGGGCCCCTGCACTTGCATGGGAGACCAGGAAGAAGTGAAGAGTTAAAATTGTATATGTGCGGGTGTAAAAAGTTAAGCTTAAGCTTACAGGTTTAAACCTTCCTGGTGCAGCTGTGAAAATAAGACAGAGTAAAGTAGCACCTTGACAGTAGGGACTCCATTTTGGAGCACTTGAGACTCCATTCTGGGAAAGCACCCCCCCACCGTGAGACTCTGGTCTGAAACTATGATCTCAAATAGTCGGACAATAGCAGTGCACTACATCACCCTTGGCAGAGCACAAAATCCCCCTAGTATGATTGCTCAAGCTTAAAAGTAGAAAGGTTGCACCTGGGTTACCTGGGCTAATAATGAAGATGTGATTTGTCTATGTCTTAAGATCATAATTGCTGATTGTAAGATTTTAGCAACCACTTAGCAACCGTGTATTCTCTCCCCCGTCCCGATTTTGCGGTTTTTACCTTTATAAACCCTATGCTGTAGTTTCTCACTGCTCCTCTGTCCTTGTATTTTCAGAGGGCCCCAACATGTTGGATCAATAAATTTAACCCTTTGCTGGTTGCATGAGAGAAAAGTCTTTTGGAGTTGTTCCTCGGGCGGTGGGCTTTTTCGGACCCTAACAGAAGCACCTGGCTCATGTTGGAGACCTGGGTGAAGCTCCTGGCTGCCAGCTTCTGCCAGGCCAAGCACTGGCTGTTGGAGCCATTTGAGGAGTAAATCAACAGATGGAAGATCTCCCCCCCACCACCACTTCCACCTCTGTAACTATGCCTTTAAAATAAATAAAATAACTTTTTTGAAAAAGTAAGTTGAACAGAAAGTGAAATATGGAGTGAAAATTTCCAGAGTTCAGATCCAACCACTCAATAAATCTTTTGTTCTTATTGTGAAAGGAAACAGTTTGGTTTTGTAATCCATAGAGCTAACAGGAACGGGTGTACTCTTCAGTCAGAACCTGAGGTCAGGAATGTGTACAAACAGGCTAAGTAGACGCCCTAGGAGAATATTCTTTTAGCAACAATTACTTCTGTCAACACAATGCAGAGTCATTATCAGGCGATTCCAGAAACTACCAGGAAGCATCATACACTGTAGAAAATTATAATCAAGGTCTGGCTAAAGTTGGGCTATCATTACAGAAAGTCCGGCAAAATGTTAAGTACAGTGCAGTGCCTGGCATTTTGTGGGAAAAAAAAAAAAAAAACAAAAATGGCAACTGGGGAGACAGAAAAACATGGAGGGAGAAGATGCCACTGGAAAATAAATGTAAAAGAGGATTTGGATAATGTCAGAGGCCATGTGTATAAATTAATCAAACACAAAGCGCTGCTGGTTTGTGCTTTAAACTGCCTTGATGAAAATATCCCATTATGGATACAGAAGCCTGTGAGTCCAGGGCAGTTGTCAGAACCACTGCACTACATGCTTCCTCCTTCCGGTCTTCTCAGTGACCTTAAGTTGATAGTCTCAAGCATGCATCTGAGTACACTGGTGGACCAGAGGTTAAAGAAGAGAGGAAGGAGGTGAACGAACTATCTTCTAGAGCATTTCAGAGATCTGGAATCCCACATTGTGGATTTCTACTTTTTTTTCTTGCTATTTTTATGTGAAACTGTTAGTTCTCATTACTGTCAAAAAGAAGGAGTCACTCACAGCAATAGCGCGGAGAGGGAGGCATTGTGGAGGTGCGGATGAAAGCAGTTGCACCTGTTTTCCCTCAGTGGCGGTGATGACAGGAAATGTATGGGCTGACTGTACGTGAAGAGGGATTACATGACTGAGACACTCATTATTTTAACCTAGGTTTTTCTTTAACCACTTTGTCCTTCTTAGGAAGTTCAAGTAGTTTGGCCAGTTATATTCATTGTCTCATGGAAATGATGCAACAAAAGAAAGGAGGGAAAAAAAAAGAATTAAAAACTTGGCTTTTATGTTCACAAAGCCTAGGCTGGCACAGCAGGTTGAACCATAGCTTGTGACTATCAGCATCCCATATAGGAGTGCAGGTTCAAGTCTCGGATGCGCCTCTTCAGATCCAGTTTCCTGCTAATGTGCCTGGGGAGGCAGCAGTGATGGCCCATGTGCTTGGGCCCCTGCCACCCATGTGGGAGACTAGGATGAAGTTCCTGGCTCCTGGATTCAGCCTCGCTCAACTCTGGCTGTAGTAGCCATTTGGGGAGTAATTCAGTGGATGGATGATCTCTCTCTTTCTCTCTCTCCATGCCCCCCCTTCTATTGCTCTACCCTTTAAATCAATCTTTAAGACATTTAGAGGAACAGAAGTGACATATATATATATAATATCTGAAAGAAAACCTAATGTTTTTACCATCACACCAAAGCAGAAAAGCTTTTCTAGCTATGAGACACATTAGAGGTTGCTTTGTAAATACCCAAACCTTAAACTGTAATCCTCAACTTGATCTGTGTATGTCCAGCCACACTTGATTGCACACTTTCAGGGAGTCCTAGCATCTGGGTTCTGACTGGAGACTGCCAATGACAGTGGCACCATTTTCCAGGCTAGTGAGTGTTTTAGACATGAGAATTCTGCACAATAGGGTATTATTGGACCATTTTCCTCACTTTTAAGAAGGGATACAACATGAAGTGGTTGCTACTCTGCCTCCAAAAGTGCTGACTCCGGAGAAGATAGTTGGAAATGCTGTAGCCATTTTGTGGCCGGCCTGAGAAGGAGGCACACATTGATGGGCAGAGTCAAAAACAGTCTCACAGAGTGACTGGTATTGAGGCGCAGCAGGTTAAGCTGCTGTCTGTGACACTGGCATTGAACATTGAGGCACCCATTCCAGTCTTGGCTGTTTTGCTTTTTTTTTTTTTTTTTAAAAAAAAGATTTATTTATTCATTTGAAAGGCAGAGTTTTGGAGAGAGAGAGAGAGAGCGAGAGAGAGAGAGAGGTTTTCCATCTGCTGGTTCACTTCCCAAATGGCCACAATGGCCAGAGCTGGGCCGATCTAAAGCCAGGAGCCAGGAGCTTCTTCCGAGTCTCCCACATGGGTACAGGGGCCCAAGCACTTGGGCTGTCCTCTGATGCTATCCCAGGCCATTAGCAGAGAGCTGGATCAGAAGAGGAGCAGCTGGACATAAACCAGTGCTCATATGGGATGCCAGCCCCAGTGGTCTTACATGCTATGCCACAGCACTGGCCCCAGCTGTTTGCTTGTGGTTCAGCTCCCTGCTAATGTGCCTAGGAAGGCAGTAGAAATGGCCCAAGTACTTGGGTCCCTGTTACCCATTGGGGAGACCCAGATGGAGTTTCAGATTCTTGGCTTTGGCCTGGGCCCAGTTCTGGTTGTTGCAGCCATTTGGGGAGTGAAGCAGTGGGTGCAAGTTTGTCATCTCTCTCGCCCTCTCTCTGTGTGTTACTCTGCCTTTCAAATCAAAATAATTCTTTAAAAAAGAATCATGGAGAATGAAGTCTGACTCCCAGTGCTCTCTGCCAGGAGATGTCTTATCTCTGAACTTCTTTTTTCTGTGTGGTGTTATAAATAGCATTAGGGCTTAAGGTATTTGAATCTGCTTTTGTGCCCTGCATCCAAATGCATTCTAACCTGGGACATTGGCCAAGGGGAGAAAGGAACATGAAACAAAATGAAAAGAGAAGCGATATTTGTAGTGCCTGAACATGGGCACTGGCCTCACGGAACCCCCACGAATGGAAGATGCGCAGTATCTTCAGTTCACCCACGTTCCACCCAGCTGAACCCACACATCTCCTGCAGTCAGCTGAGCTGGTCTTTCTCATAAACATCTGCAGAGGATGTGCCTTCCAGAGGAGTAGCATTAGCCCTGAAGGTGCTCAGCGGGGTTGTTACCATTGGTAACATAAATAATGTTAAGCATGCATGGTACACATATATGTGAAACATATTTTAGATACCTATTACTATTTCTAACATATGGTAATTACTAGAGGTCATAGGGTATAGTTAATATCAAATTATTTACACCATAGGGCAGAGATATCTCAAGCTACCTCCTTGTCCTTCTCTGAGCTCACTGTGCTCTCTGAGTGCAACTTGGAAACCGATTTCCCAGTGCAGCCGAGTCCCACATGTGTCGCCTTCCTGGATAGTAAACTGGTCACCAGAAATCTGAAGACTTTACTTACTTAGCTTTCCTTAGTTTCATTCTTGTGCATTTTGGCTGCTTGTCATTTTTCCTCCTTGCAATCTGCCCCCTTCCACTTACTTGTCTATGCTGACAGCTGTCTGTCTCCTGCCACTGTCTTTTACAGCTCGAGCATGCTCAGTTTACCCTACTATTTGCCTCCCTGCCTGGGCAAATGGTCACAGACGAGTATGGCTATTATCCTGAGTCTCTTCCCAGACACCTAATCAAAACGGAAGGGTCACTGAAAGGCCACTTCCCCAATTTGCCTAATCTTCTAGCTCTGGCAGCCTTGGAAGATGATGTAATGGAGAAGTGTGGCAGTTGTGGCTGGGAGAGATGCAAAAGGATACTGGCAAGGTCAAACGGCTAGTATGGGAAGGACCAATTCAAGATAGAAGAGTGAAAGCAGGGATTGGGTAAGAGGGAGAGCAGAAGTAAAGACAAATGCTTAAAGGGAAACTGACATGACATTGGAAAGTATATCTTCAAATAAGTCTACAGGGGGACTGTGAAGTTAAGCTGCCTAGGTATCCAATATGCCGTGTGGTTCCTTTCCTTATAACTCATAGGCCTTGGACAAGTTACTTAGCTTTAAGTCTCAGTTTCCTCACACCTGAAATGGGGATAATAATGTAACTACTTCATAAGAGTACAAGGAGAATCAGATTAGATAACAGAGGTAAAGCATTTAGAACAATGCCTGACACAGAGGATTCAATGAAAGGTTTATCATGGTTACTATCCTTATGTACTTGTGATAAAAATACCATTTTATGCTACATGATTTCCAAAATTACGTGAAGAGGATTAAATACTGTTGACTATTTAATGGGTCATTTTTATTTCTTATTATAGGACTTAAAAGCTAAAAATACTATTCATATCCTATTAATCAAAATAAATTTGCTAGGGCAATACCACCCTATAGTTTACTTTCTCTCCTTTTCCATTTGTACATTTTAGGCTTCTGTAAACACCTGCTACTTTTCACTTTTCTAGTTCATATTGGTTGAGGAGTATTAGGAGACAATTGTGTTCTTTTTGACTATAATATGTTAATCTTATTAAAAATTATAGCAAAAAAAAAAGTAGGCATTTGGCCTAATGGCTAAGATGCCAGTTAATACATCTGTGTCCCATATGGAAGCGCCTGACCTGCAAACCCATCTCTGGCTCCTGACTCCAGCTTCCTGCTAGGGAAGATCCTGGGAGCCAGCATTGTTGGCTCAGATTGGGTTCCTTCCACTCACAACAGCGAACTGGATTGAGTTCCTGTCTCCTGGCTTCTGCCCCATACCTGCACCAGATGCAGATATTTGGGGAGTGAACCAGTGGATGAGAGCTCTCTGTCTCTCTCTCTCTCTTTGTCTTTCTGCCTCTCACAAAAATTATAACAAAGAATAAAAACATTTAATAACCTTTTGAGAGAGTCATTAAATTATAAAAACACTATCATGTAATAGTAAAGGGTACCAGATTTGGCAGGGATTATTAATATTTACAGATTAACTCTAAATTTCTTTTATTTTCACACTATAATGTTTCAATTACAGGCCCATTACTTTCCAAATGTAATTAGTTATTAACTTAATGACTGATCTAAATTTCCATTATTCTTCCTTTTATTCTCCTACTCTCTCTGTGCATGCTAATGGGTCATGAAATGCCTAAAATATGTAAAGGAAAGAGAAAAGTAGAAGAAAAAAGTACCAGAAGTGAATGAGCAAATAGACCTGGAATAACTGGGAGTAGGCTATAGTATTAAATACAATTTTCCATGGATAGTAAGTAGATTTTAGAAATACTTAAAACCTGGAGAGGCACTATAAATAAAAATGTATAACTAAAGTCTAAATTTATTTGATAGCTATTTCAATTTTTTTCTTCCTCTGTGAAAAAGAACTTCCATTTTCTCAAGACTCCCAAATTGAGTTAAATCAGAGGTAAGGATTCTGGGCTATTGGGTTAAATGAGTCAGGAGCCACCATCTCCTGCAGGTGGGTAGCAAAAAATCTGCTATAACAGAATGGCAATCAGTTCTCTCGTCACTCGGGGAACTCAGAATCAATTGAAATGTGCACCAACCAAGGGAAAAGCAATTCCCTTCTAACCAAACAGAATTGCACTTGTATGAAATGTTAGAGAAAATGGATGACAGGGAGACCTTTGCAATTTGTGATTTGGAGGAGAATAGGACTTCTGTCTTTATCTATGTGACTTTTGAGAACTATTTGCAGATACTGAAAATACTGTGATGGACAGTACTGACTCTAAGTGAGTTTGAAAAACTCTTTGCCTCTGGCCAAACAGTACAACCAGCACACATTTTCCACATTCAGAATCCAGATTCTATAAATTTTATATTTAAATGTACTCAGTTGACTGTAAGAATCTCATAGCATGGAGCTGAAGACTTTTGGAAACCCATATTGGAAGAATATGGACCACTGTAATGTGTAATGTATGCATTTCTAGTACAGCATGAACCCAGAGCTAAGGTTGACGATACGGACACACCTCAGATTGCCAGGGATACTGCAGCATGGGTGAGCAGGAGCTCTGTCACTGGCTGGATTGTGTCCCTCCAGAATTCCCAAGTCCTAGCTCTTGGTACTGTGAATGTGACTGCATTTGGAGATGGTGTCTTTAGAGAGATTATTAAGTCAGAATGCAGTTTTCAGGGTGATGCCATCATTAGAGGAAGAGGAAATGTGGGGCTTACATCGTGGTGCGGAGAGTTAAGCCGCTGCCTGTGACACCTGCATCCTATATGAACAGTGATTCGAGTTCAGCTGCTCCACTTCTGATCCAGTGCCCTGCTAATGTGCCTGGGAAAGCAGCAGAAAATAGCTCAAGTGCTTTGGCTCCTGGCAGCCACATGGAAGACCTGGATGAAACTCTCAACTCTTAGCTTTGGTTTGGCCCAACCCGGGGCCACTGCAGCCATTTGGAGAGTGAACCAGCAGATGGAAGATTTCTCTCTCTCTCTTTGTAATTCTGCCATTCAAATAAATAAATAAATCTTTGAAAAAAAAAAAACCAACAAGAAGAAATTTGGACACAGGTGTGTAAGGTGGAAAGCTTCTGTGAAGGCATAGGGAGGAGAAGGCAGTCTCTACAAGCCAAGAAAGATAACCCTGAAACCAACCCTGCTGACACCTTGATCTTGGACTTCTAGCCTCAGGATGCTAAGAAAATAAAGCTCTGTTGTTTAAGCCTGTGGTAAAGTCTCTGGCACTTTGTTATGGCAGCACACGCAACTAATATAAGTTCTGTTTACAGCAGAATCTGTTAAGCCTCACTAGACAGTCTAGGTTTGTGTGCAATGAAGGCTGGCTCCCTTCAGGAGACCAGGTGCTCCTTTTGGTGAGCACCAGTTAGTTCAGGGGCTCTTGGGGTGGGGTGGGGGGCAGAAAGAAGGCAGCATGTGAAAGGAAGGCTAATTTTAAATAGAAAAAAATCCCCTTCTGATTCCTGATTACAAAAGCTATACATGCTCATTGCAAAGATATTAGAAAATACTCATACGGATGGAGTAAATGAAGAAACAAAATATGTTTGTGTTCTCACCACTTGGAAGTAACTGTGCATACAGTGTTGTAAATCTTTCTCAACCCTCTCCTAGACACACATGAGCATATACACAACACATAGAAATGTAAAATAAAGATGGAATTTTTTGTATCTTCCCATGTCAGTAATTTTCAATTTATTTATAGTATTATTTGTACTGTCTGATATTGTTTCATGACATCAATGATATTATAGAAATGGAATTGATGAGTGGGATGTGTCTAGGCTTAGGCATATGTAAAGGCTTTTGTATTTATTTTGCCAAATTGCCTTCCAGAAGGGACATACCCATTTACAAGTATATTCAGTGAATCTACTTCAAGTGCAAAATAAAGTCCTGTCACCTGTTACTCTAGACCCAGTGCTTAAGCTCTTTCAGCTGAATTCCCTAGGGAGGAGAGTACAGAAACTAGAGGACCCCAAAAGTGTGCCACCGGGGACTCAGGACACTGCAAGTGATTTGATGGCAAAGCAAATAGGGTTGGGGATGTAGGCGTTGGCTACCTCAGCAGAGAGACAGTTGTGGGGAAGCATGGCAGAGCCTGTCCTACAGCTGAGATGGGAGAGAACAAATCCATGGGACTGGACTTGTGGAGAATGAAGTATGAAGAGGGAACTTGCGTTGCTCTCTTGAGAGTGGAAGAGCTATGTCTGAGAATCTCCGAGGAAGCTGGGAGGCACTCGGTGCTGAGGTCCCAGGCACTTCACTGCACAGGGTCTGAGATCACTGTAATTATGACCCTGGGTTGCTAATTTTCTCCCTTGAGTTTTCAGAGCCTGGGAAAATACAGGTTATCCTAGGGAACGAGAACAAAGTACTGATAGCCTTTGCAGTTTTCATGCATTAATGGAAGATGCTATTTGATTTTGGTTCTTTGCCCAGTATAAGAGATCCCAGCGGGGCACAGTTAAAAGGAAAGGCAAGCTAATCTTAAATGAAAAATAAAATGCTTTATTTTATAAACATGAAAACTATGTGGCACTCAATAAAATGTGTTGGCAAGTAGACTTCTGCTATATAATCATATCAATAAAATAGGTTAATTCCTCTGGGGAGAAGAACTTGAATTTCACTTATCATTGGAAGCCTCCAAAGGAAGAATCAGCAGCAATCTCTTTAAAGAAGACAAGCAGTAGCGTGAGTCAACGGTGGATAGCGTATGTGGGAAAGGGAAAGAGCACCTTCCCCACTAACCATAACGCTCTCTCGGCCTTCCTATCACGTCTGATGTTACAGAGCACCTGGCTGTCCTTGTACAACACACACACGTCAATAGTCACATTGATTTTGATGTGGACCTTGTCTGAGAAATAAATATGCTGCAGGTATCTGTGAGAAAATAACTACATTCGTTTGTCTTCTTTGAAATGTAGATTGGACGCTAAAGTTGCTTCCAAAAGTAAACTTAGGCTCTGTGCCTTCCCTTAGGGCCATGGATAAATTCCCAAGAAAACAGTCATTTCTCTGGGGTAGCTTCCTTCAATCTTCAGATAGTAGCACAGATAATGAATTATTCATGATCTCACTCACTACAGCCTATTTGGTTCAGAATGCTTATGGAAAAACGGGGCTTACCGTCTATCACTGGTTTTGGCTGAGAACTTTTGAGGCGCAGCGAGGGCCGGAAGCGGGTCCGGTCATTGAAGCTCCAGCTCTTCTGCACTTTGGTGGGGCTGCCTTCAGCTGTGATGTCGGTGCTCGGGGACCTCCTGTCACCCACCGAAGCTTGTCTGCTCTTAATACTCTGGCCCCTTGGGCTAGCCATGCGGACTCGCTCCTTAAAACTTAGCTTCTGACTGTGGAGAACAGAGGCATGGTTAATCCATTTCAAGCAATTTCGTCCATTCCACTTGGGTACATAATTCGATGAAACTGTGTATGGCCATATATTTCAATAGACAAAATGTTTTCAGCAAGTAGGAGCATAGCAATGTAATTTGCCCTTATTGAAAATTTGAGCTTTAATCTCTGTTTGCATTCATTTGAGATCTATATACACACCCTTCTTGGTTTTATCACAGAAACTACTGAGATCAAGTATAGCAGTTTGTGCACAATTACATAGGAGATACAAAGAACTGGTTTGGAATTCATGTTAAAAATTGTTGGGTGATTTTTAGCTTTAACCTCAAATTTTGAGATTTTAAAAAAAATTATTTTTATTTGGGAGTATATCTCTTTGTAATCTAAACATTTCTACAGGAAAATAGGGAAGACAGTTACATTTATACCTAATTCAACATGCACTTTGTATTTCAGGCAAGATTATGATTTCAACAAATTCATGCAATCTCATAGCAGTTGCTAGCACTGCATACATAATATTAGACATACAACACATAACATTACATTTCTTTTATGCTTACATTCATTTTTGTGAGACAAAATCACACAAGGTAGAATAGCCCCAACATACAATGAATGTGGTGACTGGTTAACAGAATGAAATGTTAATGTTCACTATACCATTTCCTGCTATCAAACAGGTTATTGATTTGCTGTGGCAGCTACTGGTAAATTATATTTGTTCAGACAGTCAGTTCTTTGAGGTTTGCTGGGATTGAGCTGTTGTGGGCTGATAAAGGAAGCATGAGCAACCACCACAAAACTCCAGTGCACCTTACACTTTCCTGATCAGGAGGTGTAGTGTTGATGAACTGGGAAAGGGCAGGTTGGAATAAGAGAGGCATGGGTTTTAGGCTCCTCGTCTCTAACATGGAGACAGAAATAGCCATGTAGCTAAGGAAGTTTGGCAGGACTCAAATGAACTTTAAGAAGCCTTGTGTGCTCATTCTATTTGTTTTTTTTTTTTTTCTTTCATTTATGGAGCCCTTATGCTATTCAGTAGAAGGTGACACTGTTATCCATGTGAGAGGGTAGGGCGCTGCAGGGCCTGAGGAAATGATGGGGCAAGGGGTTCGAGTGGAGTCGCTTGAACAGCTACTCTGGGTCATGCGGAAGCCTTTGTGGGGTGCAGTCACTGTACTCATGGATAAGGATTATCTGAGATGAAGTGGAGGCTTTGCCTTTTCCACTTACCGCAGTGTCCACTGTCCCCAACTGCAGCATGCCAACAGCAAATGTGTTTAGTGGATATGTGTTTTGTAGCTAACAAGAGACAGTAACATTTATTTTTCCATGCCTAGTTGCTTAAACAAATGATATTCTAAAAAGGCACCACTTTTTTTGTGTTTACATGAAAAAAGAAATCAACACGAACTATGGTAGTCAGCGTACTGGTAACAATAAATGAGTGGGCCATGCAGCTGACAGCTCCCCTGTGGAATGCAGTCACAGCTAAGTACAGCATGATGAGCTGAAGGCACATGCAAACACCAGGCTGGGCAGTTTTGTGACGAGGTCAGGTGGGTGCAAGGGTTCTTTACAACAGTTCCATCAGTTGACGGATTTATCTCTGCTTGACAAATGCGCTATTAAATGATAGATTATTTTAAACAAGAGCAATAAAAACATCATAAAACAGCATCTTTTTATTCTCAAGCTAGGTTCCCCATGTCATCAAAAAGCCTTCAATTATTTTTTAAAAAAACCCATCAAAGGGATAAGTGCTTAAAATAGCTACTTTTCCTAAGTTTTTTTTTTTTAATTGTAAAAGCTTCAAATCGCATTTGGTTTCAATACATCTGTTCTATAATTTGAATTTATGATGATCTGTTTCAGGAAATATATGTTCACATCTGTATCTTTATTTAGTTTGGTGAATGACTCAAGTTGACATAGCTCTCATTGCAAGCACCCTCACTATCCTTGATCTTATCTATAACCTTTTCTAGAAGATGCTAATTAGCACAGGAGGTTGGGTTTATTAATGATCAAATTATTTTCAAAAGTTTCCAAGATACATCTTTCCTATGCCAACTAAATGAATAAGATACTAATAAAAACATCATAAAACCATTTAACAGGAACTTTAGTTTTTCATTTTAAAATTTTTCTGTAAAAATACTGAAAAATGAAAATATTAGCATCACATTCACCATGTTTTATTTACAATAACAGAATGTTTAAAAATTGTTTCTATGGTAATATTTTAAAAATTGCTCCTAAGAAACATTTGATAGTACCTCTACAAATTAATGGAAAATAGGAATAATATTCTCCAAGTCTCAATACCACTTAAAGCACTTAAAACTTGATATAAATGAATTCTAAGCACCATTTCTCTTTTGACCTTCTAGAGTATGTGAATATTTGCTAATGTCTAATATTTTAAAAATTATCAAGAATCATTTAAAAACAAACTTAACATATTGCACACTAAATTCAATTAAAATGCTATGTTTTCACTTTAAATTTTGACCCAATTCTACGAAAGTTAAGATTATGGAATATGATCCCAATTCAGAACTTCTTAAATCAAAATTTTTCTTTTCCAAAGCAAAGATATGTTCTTCTGTCCTCTTAAAAAAGAAAAAAATTTTTTCTTTAGTTTTTCCAGTTTTTCTACTTCCATTCCCTTTTAGATCCATCTGACTGGATAACTATTAAACAGATTAGGTGGCTGTTACTGAAAATACATTGATACATACTCTTCAATGTTGTATTAAATTCTTCATTATTTCCTTGCTTTTTTTTTGGTGACATCTAGAAACATGACTTTTGAGGAAGATTTATGTAACACTGTTTTTATGACGAATGCCGAGAATTATGCCCAGGAAATCAAACAAGGAGGTGTCTCTTCAGAGAAGGTAACTAAGGTTACTGTGTCCACTGATTGGAGCATTTTTCTTAGCAGGCAGGCCCATGCTCCCAGCAGAGGGCTGTGCTCAGGGGAGCCTGCACTACCTCTGGGCAAGGGAATTCTTCCCTCTCTAGAAGCGGATGTACAGATTAGTCTAATAGCCTAGCATGCGGTCTACTACTGGATGCTCCATGCCGGGCAACTGCGAGGCATCATAACCCCACAATAATCCTCCAGGACTTAGAGTGCTGTAGCTATTGTTATACTTAATTAGGGTTTTAGCCCTTCCTAGAACAAGCGTTCTACAAATTCTCGCCTCAGGCATAATATGGCAACCAAGCCATAACAATCCAGTGCGTGCAGCAGCTCAGCAGTTGTCCAACCACGAGGAGGCGCCAAGGGGCTGACTGGCAGTACTATACGGGACCTCTCCTATTTGTCCAGGTGGAGGAGAGTATCAAAGCAGGCAACAGGCAATAAGGTAAATGACAAGCGGGTTGAAAACCTCATTCAAAAGTCCCTAGGAAGAGTGAGTCTCTGAACAGGGCTCAGGTGGGGTGGCGGTGTACCCTGGTCATGCACCTGAGGTTAGTTGGCATTCTCAAATCTCATGTCAATAGCCGGGATGCTGGGTACCTCTGCTTCCTTGAGGTGTACATTCTGAAGAGCTTCTGCTTATTACTACAGAACTTACTAGGAGTGAGGGAAATAGAGCAGCACATTACTAAGCATTTCACCACCAGGAAAGTGCTTAGCGATTTTGTTCTCTCTTTAAAAAAAAAAAAAAAAGCCATTTGGCTTTATTGCTTTTCATACCTAAGTATGCAGATTATTTAAGCAGTGAGTACTGACTATGTAGTTTAATTGTGCTGCTTGAAATATATCCAGTGCTCCTAATGGTTAGATTTAAGTAATTAGGTTTGAAATAAGCATTACAAATGATAATAGTTATGTGTTAGCATCTGTTTCATATGAAAATAAGAATATAAATATATTAGGATATACCAACTCCTGTAAAAAATATCAACAAAACATAGTGTAAATGATTGAGGAACAAAATATTCCAGAACTTTTAAGAATATTTATAGAAATCAATGAAGTAGACACAAATTGCTTTGAAATTCAAAAAACCTAAGTTTTTGATTTATTTGAAACATCTACAGTTATGGTTCATATAGGTAACCCGCTGTCAGAATACATGTTCAAAAAAATAAAAAACAGAATAATAAAAGACTCTAGGTTGCTAGTTTGTGCAAAGAATTTTTAAATTACCTTTGTTATTTAATTTTATGTGTATTTTTAAGACTGAAATCCTCTCTGTCAATAAAGGTGAACAAAAGGAGACACTGTTTTGAGAAGATTGTTTTTGAAACAAATGAACATTCTGCCCATAGACACAAGTTGAATATTTTGCAAAAGAAATAAATTCTAGTCTCACATAGTTTAACAACACATGCAATCATTTATTGCACACAGAAGAAAGAACAGGAAAATAATGGAAAATAATGCAGAAGAAATAGAAGCACACAATCTTTTCCATCAATATTCTAGTTTTCTCTCCCATGAGCCACACACTGCCACAGAACCCAATGAAGCACACACATAGGCATGGTTCAGACAAAGCACTCAGTGGATCACAGCACTAGATTCTAACATAATGAAGAACAGCATCTGTGCCTAAACTTTAAAGACATGCATCTCTGTAACAGTCTCACAGGTACCTGTTAAATTAACGTTAGATGGTTTGCTGTCTAAACAATGTGTGCAAGTACTGTAGGAGTGCTTCATAAACTCCAAGTAAGCCGCTTACCAATGAAGCAGGTGTGTGAGTATGGCAACGACTGCTGATTAGGAAGACAGGGTAAGCACAGGCAGTGAGATTTATGGATAACCCCCAAACCTTAGATGGTATGATTTGTTCTTGTAACCACAGAAACATAGATCGGAAGAGGTAAAAGCTTTCTTGTATCAATGTGATGACTCACTGACAACTATTTGATGACCTGGTCAAGGAGGAAGGAAGAAGGAAGGATCACAAATGACCTCAAGGCTTGAATATTTTGCTCATCGGGACAATGGGTTCACAGGTCAATTTCATTCTCTGAAAATGACAATTTATAGCAAACCAGAGAAAAAATGTTCAATTCTAAAGATGAGCTGGAAAAATTATTTAATCTGATGATTAATAAAATAAAATAAACACATTTACCCCCATAATATGAGATCAGGACTGTTTTAATGGGAAGACAGAGGAAAAGAATGAGTAATTAAGTGATGCTAAAGAAGTTGTATTTATGGTCTAAGGAGAGGGAGAACAGAGTGGGCTCAATCGAGAATAATTGTACTTTATACCTGGCCCTGTACCTAAGAGAGCCAATGAAACATTATTTTCACCATTGCTTAGTGCAGCTAAAAAAGTTCTTTCAGAGACTGACGGTTTGTACTTTTAAAGAAAACCTTTCAATCTGTCACAAACAATATGACAGTGTTTCCTAGCCCAAGATATCATAGATGAATTTTGTTTAAACATACTCCAACCTCAGTATAGAAAGACAGAACATTCCAAAGCAGGGAACATAGTTAACGAATGGTTGACCTCACTCTGTTCTGCAGGCAGAAAGGCCTCTCTGTGTATGGCCCAGTCTACAGTCGTGGCTCTCGTCCTCAGGGTGAGTGTCAGGCATTTGAGAAGGGTGTTGGCTGCCACATGGGGTTCATCTACACTTGGATTACCTCCAGATTTTGGTACAAAGAAAAACCACGAGAAAGGACTTAGGATACTCCAGACTCTGATGTATCTGCAGGATAAAAATGTTGGCTTCCACTTGGGGTGAGGCTTGTTTATTCTGCTTATCTGAGTCACCATCAATAACCCAATGGTCCCGAAGGCAGTAAACGATTCTACGACTCTGCGGTTGGGCGTTGTTGTTAATTAGTTTATTAGAAATGGGGTCAAGCATTAATTAACAATATCCAGACCCAGATATGTTCTTCTCCAAGGAAGAACTCTCATTATAAATGCATTTTGCTTTGTGCATATTTTGCTTGGGTAAGGGCAAATGTGTTATTTTGTAAGATGGTACTGTTGCTATTGTTATTACAATAGTCTTGCTGCATTCATTATGCAGTATTATAAATTCCATTGCCTGTGGAGCACAAGAAGATGAAAGCTAAGGTAATATTAAAATGAGGACTTCAAAATGTATAATTTTTATGTGTCCATTAAAACACTTTTAAATTAGAGCTTCAGTGTATTTCCTTCAGATTATTGCAATGTTTTAAATTTAAAAATTTTCTTTTTTGTACATTTCCTCTTTTCTCATTACTGTTGGTATTTTTCTTTTCATATAAACTACTTGAGGTCAGGGACATTTTATTGCTCTCTTCAATAACTGCTGAACACATTCTCTGCCATAACTTTACATAGGGTGATGTGATAGGTTATTGGGGGACAGGATACCTAATTGTATGAAGCATGAGGCATTAAGCAAGATATCAAGGATAAGCAGTAGCACTTGTTACAGGTGTTTTTCCTAAATGTGCAATGACCACAGAGAAGCAAGAAATTTCTGTGTCTGATTCTCTAAGTCATTAACCCAGTTCAGTGGTTCTGTGCATTCAAGCCTATGCGTTATTTTTGACAACTTAGCTCACAACATGAGGAATAGATTTAAATGTGTTATATACAAGTGAACATCAATAAATTTAGAAAATTTGATTGGTGGTCTTTGGGAATTGTGAAGGCTTACTAGGTGGCTTATTTTTTGCACTTGTGGACAGCAGCCTAATAGTGACACTTGATTCTGTCTTTGTTTTCTGCTATAGTAACATACGGAGAATGTACAGTCTGACGGTGTTATTCTGAGGTGATCATTCCCTTAGGACTGCTATGAAGATCATGCTTATTCAAGCACCTGTACATACATGATTTAGAAACTTTTTCTTCAGGTGTCAACAGCTCCATTTGGAAGGATGAAACCAAGTCAGCTAAGTTACTCTCAGATAGCTGTGAAATTCATGCCCAAGACAGTCTCTGTCCTTCCAATTTAGAGACAAATTACCCTTTAACATAAGTCGTAAATGGATAGCTCCTGAGACAAGAAAGCCTTTAACAATATCACAAAGACACTAGAACACAGCTTATAATGGCTATGATTTATTTTGTGCAGCTTTTTTCAAGGAAAGTTGTCACAACAGAAGAATGGTGAGATCGGATGGAATGTGAAAAAAGGACTGTAGGGTTAGAATGCGCCAGTTTGTCTCTTCTGGTGTGTATGCAAAGAATGTCCTGAGACTAATGACTAGAATCTCTCTTTGGCCAGGAATCTTTCCACAGTGGAGAAAAGCAACTCTTTAGGCAGGTACAATTTTTTTTGAGATGTCACCCAGAATATCTAGGGTCTTTTTGCTCTAACTCTAAAACCAGCAAATAAGAGAGGATCTTTAATGCTGCCCCTGTGGGGGCTTATCTACCCAGAAGGAATGCTTGATGTTGTATATTCTACCCTATCTGCCTCCCAACAAAGATCAATACACTCATGTTTTGGTTTGGGAATCTTTTTAACCATTAATGTAATGCAGAAATCAGTATCTCAGAGTCTCATCACTCTAAGTGAATCCTGAAAACTAACTTCATCACTACATAAATACATTCTGATGAGTGTCATTATTATAATGGTACATAGCTAGAGGAATAATCCTTCACTTCACACTGGCTCCATGTTGGGGTCCACTCTGGGCAGCTGGTTGCCTTAGTTTCCTCTACTGAAACAAGGGGCAATGATGGGGAAAACAAACTGTGTCCCTTCTTTCCTTCCAGGCACCTAGTATTCTCTTGCTAGTTCTGCCTCTGCTATTAGCTTGCACCATTGGTGCCAGCATCCACTTGGCTCTCTCCTTCAGAGCTTTCTTCACAAATCCAGACCCATCCTGGCAACTCATTAACGTAGATAAAAACTTTCTTCTACTTTCTGTTCTCTATAGGTTTAACTATCTGCTATTGGTCTGATAGAGCATATAAACAAAGCCACGAAAGAGTGGCCATGAGTAATTTGGAGATTTGGGAGGGATATCTTCTTCCTAAATGATGAAGGGGGGTCCTGTTCTTTTGAATCAGATCACTTGAGTCAACCCCAGAAATCATGGGTCAGAGATAGCCCAGAGATATGGTTCTCACTTTTAGTACACAGTATTACTCTTGGAAAAAAACAAAAAACAAAAAACAAAAAAACCAAAAAATTCTTAGCCACAAAGGACTCTAATGAAGGGAAGTGTATGCTGGACTACTGTCTGGGCACATAAAATTCAGAAAAATTCTTTTCTTTGACTCTTTAACTTACTGTTCTTGAAACATTTGGATAAGATGTCTGGTTAGGAAAATTGCAGCAAAGAATAATGAAAGATCATAATTATTTTTGTGCCCGGAATGTTCTATGTTCTGCAGCTTGTTAAAAGCAGTAAGTTAGGGAAAGATGCTTCTGTTCCCAAGGGAGGGAGGCTAAAATCAATAGAAGCAGCAACCTTTGCCAGCAAGCCTGGGAAAGGCCACTTCTAATCATCTTGTATTTGTGGATCGATCTTACTCACATGAGACACATTTAAAACATCTGTTAGGCATCAGATTTACAAACAAACATGTAGCAAAAGAGAAATCACAAACCTGCTTGTTGTTTCCCCTTGTTCTTTCCTTCAGGTGTATGCAGACAGAAGAAAAATGATGATAGACCAGTGAATACATTTACAGCACTTGATAACGGCCAAATTGAAGATTGAGGAATCAAGTACCTTAAGTATCCCTTCTCATGCATGATCCGCAAAAGCAATATTATTGATAATAAATGTATTCAACATCCTAATATATGTTCTTTGTATACAGATCTGAGATAGCACAACACTTATTTGGCAAAGCCCACATTGCCTGTATATTTCCAAAAACCACAGATATGTGATCAGGTAAACTTATCCATGGCTAATAAAAGTGATTCTGAGCTAACTAGAATGAGCTAAAGCTCTTGGAATGTTACTCATTACAATGCAGCTGTAATCTCTGTGGTTCACGCAGACTTTGGGGTTCTAAATTTGGATTCATTAATTTGTGACTGTGGCCTTAAACTTTAGTCATTTGTTGAGGCAGATTATTTTGGTATTGTGTAAAGTATGAATTCCCTTGGAGTAAGTAAGGTACATAGAAAATCAATGAGAATTCTTCCAGCCTACTATTGGGTGGCATTTTTAATCATGCATTTCAGCAAATTTAGGTCTAGATGATGTGGTGTAGAACCCTTACACACTGCAAATGTGTCTTTGGGCAGATACCTGATTTTCTTGTGGGTCTTGGTTTTCTTGTGAGGAAATCAGATAATCTTTAAATTCTGACTTCTCAAGGTACCACCTGCCATCCTCAGAGACTGATTATTCCCTGCAGCTTTATAAAACATCTGACTCATTCCCTAAAATAGCCCATTTATCTATGTTTCACCCTTTGCATAGCCTTGATTCTCTTTAAGAAGAAAAAAAATTCTCTGTATAAATCTGTCATTAAAATAAAACATTGAAATAGTGACTACTAAGACCTTTAAGGTATATGAGAGTACTTCAGAAAGTTTGTGGAAATTTCTTTTTAAATTCCATTTTCCATGAACTTTTGAAGTCCCCGCACAGTAAGAGATAAACTAGACCTGAAAAGAAAGCGAGTATCCATGGGGTTGTATGCCAGGCAGGTTTGACTGGGTAAGGCATACCCCTTCCTCTAAGACTGTTTTCCATGTTTAGTTGTTTCTTAGACGTGTTTTCTTCCTACTCCCTGGAATGAGCTTGTGGAGTCAAACCATTCCATTGCATCTTCAAAACTGCAGGGACCCAGCATGGAACTGATGTTTTTAATGATAATAATACCACTGATGATGATGTGGTTGGTAATAAGATTTAAAACTGAAGCCCCTGATTCTCCCTAAATTCCTTCTCTATTTTACTTTTCTCCTTGGCACTTACTGACACCTAATATATTCTACATTTTATTTATTTATTTTTATTGTTAGCATACTTTGAATATATACTTCCTGAAGCCTGAGGTTCTAACTTTTTCCCTCTTCTGCTATTACATTCCTGGTGCCCTGCTCACAACATGTGTTTACTGAGTAATTGCTGAGTGAATGTATAGATGAATGAATGATTTTTCCCCTCAGAAGTTCTTAGACTCTAAATACTAAAGGAAAATATGAGGGTACTTCAAGAAGTCCAGGAAAAATGGAATTAAAAAAGTTTATTGTGGAAACAAAAGTTCATTTTGGTGCAAAATATTTGAAATCCATGTAGTTTTTTTTTTTTTTGTAACTTACATTTCCATGAATGTTTTGAAGATTCCCCATACCCTATGTAAGTAAAAATAAGTTTTGGTCTATTTCTCACTGTATTACTCTGTAACTCAGTAAGCTAGCATGTATAATTATACATGTAAAAATATCCCTCTAAATCATGGTAAATTATTCTCACAAACTTACAAACTTGATTAAAAAAGGTTTGCTTTCACAAGCAAAGGTTCCAAACCCAGCTTCAGGGAGTCTATGAATACATTAAAATTGCAGGCAAAGTTTTGAGTTTTTGTGTATCAAATATTATTCTTGGGAAAGAGTCCATAATTTCTACCACATTCTCACTGATTTATGAGGAACAGCAACAGTAATTAGGAACTACTGCAATTTGAAAGAATGAAGTATCCCTGGAGAGAGAGATGTTGGGACATCCAGATTCCTATGAACTTCACCAGCGACTGCTGTGTCATTTTGAACAAATAACTGTTCTTCAGTCAATGGGGCTGAGACTCACAGGTTAATGAGGCTGGCAGAGAAAGGAGTGTGAGTGGGATGGTTGATAGGCACAGTGGAACAGGATGAAGACAGGTGTTTGCATAAATCCTCCTCCACCTTCACCCCCACTTAGAATAGGGAAAATGCCATAGAAAAAGCAAGGTATTATGTAAGTGCAATAATAGCTGATGCACTTGGAGAATCTGACTCACTATTAAATAGTTTTTCTAGGCTTCAGAATGACCTTTAATCCTAACACTGCAAAAAGAGGGAAGCCAAGTAACCACACCTGACAATAGACCACTCCTTTCTGTTGCCGAAGAAGCCTCTATGATTTTTGTACTAACCTTACTCTTCTATAATTGTCTATGAAACCTCACAAAGATAGGACATATAATTTCTATATAATTCCCATTTTTGATTCATACCCCCAGGGAATAGATGGCATGAGAGTTACCTTCCTTTTCTGTTTTTTTTTTTTAATAGCAAAACTTTGAGAGTTTCTAATATTTTATAATAGAAATTCAACTAAATTTCTATTTTTCAATGAAAAGAGGATTCTCATCCACACATTCACTCAAGAGCATTCATGCCTCAATCCTTGTGAAAGGTTCCATCTTTTCTAAAATCCTGTGGTCTATGAATATCTCTGTCCCAGGTGCTGACAGAGTTCTAGCTACCAACCTGTAGGAGATATATTCTGTAGCAATCACCTTGCTCAGCTCTTGCCCTTTCCTTTGTGAATGGAAAAACTAAGGCCCAAGGTAAGACAGGGAATTAACTTAACAAATCCCATTAGTTAATGACAGATCTGCTACCTCCCATCCAGTGTACATTCTGCTGCTTCACGAACCTCTATTAAAATGGCAATGCCAGGGAACAAGTCATGATTTCCCCATCTGATATCCCTCCCACAGCAGTAAGAACTAGGTGGTTTTTCCTGGCGCCTTGAATTCCAAGCAGCCAGTAGGCTTAAGTGTTTTTTTTTGGGGGGGTAGGATCAGGGAGGCTATGAAGGGAAAGAGCTGGTGCTATAAAACACTAAATCAGATAAGCAATTTAAAAAGTTTTGAACAACCTGGACAACTGACTATTCTTATCAAGCAGGGTGATTCACAGAAAGTCTTTCTCATGACTTGCTTTGGTATTTCAATGAGCACTTCTTTAATTAGAAGGTCATTAGGGCTTAACATGTGCTCTGCTAGTTGAATTGGGAGTCCAGAATTTCAGGACTAAAGGCTTTAAAAATATTTAAAGATTACTATGGTAATCATTAGGACTGCTTGTAATTTCCTCTGGTTCTCCTGTCCTTCCAGGCACATGGTATAATTGCACCTCCTCATTCTCTTTGAATTTAGCCATAACTGGTTGGGTGGTTTGTTTTACCCAATGAAATGTTTATGAGAATAACATTACTTTAAAACTGTGAATGTGAGTTTTAAATTTTTATATCATTAGCTCATTGCCTCATTTAAACTGTAATCTTCTTAGGACCCTGATTCTTCTCTTCATTTGCTACTGATATTAGATCTGAAAGTGAAGGCTTACAGACTCTTGAAAGGGCTTCATATGAGAAATAACTTTGATAGATTTAAATTTGCAAAGACATATGGAGGTATGTAAAAAAGCTAGTGGAAAATGGAATTAAAAGATAGGTTTATTTTGATATAAAAATTTGGAAATTTGGAATCCATTTTTTTTTCCTAAAAGCATTCGCCATTAAGTTTTTCAAAACCCCTCATATTGCTCTCAAAACTCTCCCCTTTTGGGGTCAGGTGATTTGTTTTCCAAGAGCCATGATGCTTGCACTTAGAATTCAAGAGGGCATCATGAGATGAGATATTAGAAAATAAGCATGGGATAGTAGAAAGAAATTCTCTATAAAAGTTTACATTCCTTTAATCTTTAATTCTGGTCTGTGGATGGTGAGGAATGATATTAAATCCATTTAGCTTCATGTTTGGGTTGTTATTAAACAGGTTTGACTCTCTCCAAGAGCAAAAAGGAATAGGACAAGCCAAACATCAACATGTGTGTGCGTATATGTGTGTATGTATGCTTGTTTAATAAACTTGAAAAGACTGAACTACAGCACCAGCTGTCACACTGATACCTACTTGGTAGGGCTGCAGGTGTGCAAAGCCTTCAAGTGTGGCTTCCAGGTTGCAATGGAAACAGATTTCTCGTCAGCTGCATAGCTACGCCAAACACACTGCACGTGGCATGCATGGGCACATGAAAAAGAAAAGAGCAGGAGACAGAATGAAATGAAGGAGGAGATTATTAAGTTACCACACATTAAGAATCTTTTCTTTGTCATACTTAGCCCTGATAAATGTCCAAAGGAGGGAGACTACTTTGGTATTTTCAGCTGGCTGTTAAACATATTCTGCCACAATCAAAATCAAACAGACTTGCCTTTCCAAGTATCAAGAAATATACTGTAATGCAATTTTTGAATTGGTTAGGGAAAGATACTGTATTATTTGGAACAAGATACTATATTAACTGTTATAACCTACATGAGCATAAACAGAAATTTTAGTTATTGATCTTTACTAAAAAGTTGATAAGATAGAGGCAAAGGACTACTGAAAACTCACCATGCAACTAGTAAACTAACTAGTAAGCTAAAGACCTCCAGGCTATGTTAATGATTAATTAGTGAATCCCTGAAGTTGAACTATGCAATAACTGTAATGCTGAAAATGAAGAAAGAGATAACAAGAAACAGAGCTAAATAATAAAGGGGAAAATGTGTTCTTTAGGAATATAACTGGAAAGCACCTAAAGAATTAATGCCATGATCTAAGAATCTGTTTATAGTTCTCTGATGTAAAACATAAGCTCTGTCTACTTCATATAATTATACCTGACATACATAATACAAAGGGTTTTCATGTGATCCTCACTAAGTGTGGATTAAGACCCATATTTTGTAGATGAGAAAATAAATACTCAGATAAATAAAGAGGTTTATACAGAGTTGGCAGAGTTGAGATAATATCTCAAATTGCTTGGCTCTTGGTCATGGAATCTATCCACTGGGCTTTTCGCTGATGCTTGATGACTGTCTGAAAAGCTTCCATCTGAACTATTCATTTGAGAAAAAGCCTGAACTCACTTTCACTATAGCTCACTATAGCTTTTGATAATTTTTTTCCTTTGTAATGAATCTGCAAACATTTCTAATAACCAACTGTTTAATCCAATATCCTCAGAGAAATTATCTTATTATAATTAATCACTCACAGCAGCCTAGTTTATGTGGTAAGTACATTTAAATGGATCATATCTCTGCTTTATAAGCATCAGTAATGATTTCAAAGCTTACAACGAAGAAAAAAGTGATCTAATTATATTTTCCTTCCTGAGAATACACTGAATACATGTATGCTGAATAAAAGGGTTAAAAACTGATAAACTACTTTGGAAAACTGCCTGGCAGTATCTATTAAAGATGATCATATACATATCCTATGATACAACCACGCATTTCTAGGTATATATTCGACAGACATGCTTACATGTGTTTGCCAAAAGATATGAATCATGTTTTTATTTCTTAATAAACTGGAGCCAGAAATGCTCAGACACCTATCAACAGTAAGAATAGATATAAAACTTGTGGTATATTCATGTAATGGAATACAACATGGTAATGGCACATTATAATTATGCTCAACAATATGAATGGAGTTTCTATGAATATATTGAGTGAATGAAATAAGACACAAAACATATCCATAAAGTGGAAAACCATAGAACACTAATTTAAGCTGTTAGAAGGTAGCATGGTGGTTACCCTTGTGGGACAGTGATTAAGAAAGGGTACATCAGAAATCATTCTTGGTTTAGATGAGTGCTGGTTATACAGAAGTGCTCAGTTCTCTTTTGCATGCACATTATATGTTCATGAAGTGACAAAAGCAACAAGAAAAATGTATAGTAGAACCTGAGGGATTTTTAAAAGATATTTTTAAGGAAGGCTTAAATGCCTGGAGGCTTGCTCACATGGTTGATGTTAATTTAATCTATAAATCTGGAACTCTGTTTTAGGCATCTTGACATCTTAAAGATAATAAAGCATATCATCTTGAAATGTCAGTTTTTACAAATACCTATAATTTATAGAGTGATCGATAGAATAATTAATGAAAGCACATGGATTTATCACTGTAACTTCTGCAGTAGAGAGATGCAGAGATTCTACAATGAATGTGAGGACATACATGATTGCTTTAATGAAACAATTTTTCATAGACAGCATCACACACATGTGAGCTCTGACACTTTGAAAGCAAGACTCATATAGAATGAGAGGCATACAACAAGTCTGTAAGTTATTAGACACCTGTGGAAGAAATCAAAAACAACAAAAAATGGGACTCAGGCATTATCTGTTAATACTACAAAGAACTGGGGACAAAAGAGGCCATTGTGATAAAACCGAGGATTTTCTTTATAATGAAACCTGGCTTCCTGATCTTTTTTTCTTTCTTTCTTTTTTTTATCAGACTGATTAAACAGTTAAACTCTCATTTCCTTCATTACTGTTCCCCTACAGTGGTCTTGTAGGAGGGGTAACTGGCTCTATGGCAGGCCGGACATCAGTTAATAGTAAAAATGGAAGGTGCAATGTCACTACTCTTATAATACTGTAATAACTGTCCTGTCCTAGTTCTCTCTCAGGCTGTCTCTTCCTCAGCTAACTGTTTCCAGTAGATGAATTTCAAGCCTACAAGTGATCTGGTAGCTGATGTTCCTGCATATAAAGTCAAAATGATACAGTGGTTGGCAATAGAAACATGAGGTCCCAGAGGAATTTCCTGTTACCAAATGGCATATAGACTCTATCTGATATTTCCTGTAATTACAAGGATATATATTGTAAGGGACAGTTCAGCAAGAAGCAAAATTAAAACCGAGTTTAACATTTATCAGGCAATAGGCAGTCAAGCCAATTTGAATGTGTATAATTGTAGTATCAACACAATTCAGTTTCTAGCAAGTATTTGATTTGTGTTGGCTGGATATTGTAACTATGATGTGTTTGACACTTTTTGCAAAGGGTCCAGAAAGTTTCAGCTGACCATTGAACTAATTAACAGGGAACTTATTTTTTCAAAGTACATGGCTTTATTTTCTTTCTTGCTTGCTTTCTTTCTAAGATTTTTATTTATTTATTTGAGAGGTAGAGTTACAGAGAGAGGGAGAGACAGAGAGAAAGGTCTTCCATCTGCTGGTTCACTCCCCAAATGGCTGCAACAGAGGCAGCTGAGCCTATCAGGAGCCAGGAGCTCCTTCTGGGTCTTCCACACTAGTGCAGGGGCCCAAACACTTGGGCGATCTACTGCTGTTTTCCCTGGCCATTAGCAGGGAGCTGGATTGGAAGTGGCACAGCCAAGATACGAACCTGTGACCATACGGGATTCTGACACTGCAGGCGGAGGCTTAGCCCACTATGCCACAGCGCTGGCCCAAAGTACCTGGTTTTAAATGTTAGACTCCTGAAAGACTTAGGATCTAAATCAGAAAGCCCATTCCCTATCACTATTCACACTAATGTTTGTTCCTTAGTGACAACTGCTACGATTCTTATAGTTGTTGGTCCTGTTTTTAATAATTCTTGTATTTAAGGATTACACTTAATACTTGTATGAAGAAACTTCAAACAGTTCATGGAAAATGGAATTAAAGGTTAAATTTATTTTGGTGCAAAAAGTTCATAAAGTCCACATGATACACATTTTCCTTAGATTTTGCAAAAGATCCCTGGTATTTCTTAATTTTTTAATTGTACGCTTTACCAACTTACTTTCTACTGTGAAAGAAAATGACAAGGCACACTTACATGCCCTTTTGTCCTCCTTTATCACAATTTTAGATACATTACTATTGTTAGCATTATTATAAATATGTGATTAGTGTTTCCAGTTCAGCAATGTGATATATTACAAATACTTTTTCTTTCCTGAAAATTTTTTCATTTTTCTTGAAGCCATTATTGATTCATTTTAATTTCTTGATTTGCACTTATGTACCTATTACGAATGTATCCTTCTCAAATATATGATGAAACTTGTCAATTCCATTCTTTCATTTTCTTCGAAGATCTTTCTCCCAGAGCTCAAAACCTCCTACTTCTGTTCTCAAGGCCTGTGGTAGCTGTTGCCCTTTCCTGTGGGAACTCTTGTTTTCTGGATCTGATATTTTTCAATTTATTGGTTTATCACCTTGTTTTGGAAGAGCAATAATATCCAGGTAAGTTCTTTTTTTTTTCTTTTCTTTTTTTTTTTTGACAGGCAGAGTGAGACAGTAAGAGAAAGAGAGAGACAGAGAGAAAGGTCTTCCTTTTACCGTTGGTTCACCCACCAAGTGGCCGCTATGGCCAGCGCACTGCGGCCGGCCCACCACACTGATCCGAAGCCAGGAGCCAGGTGTTTCCTCCTGGTCTCCCATGCGGATGCAGGGCCCCAGGACCTGGGCCATCCTCCATTGCACTCCCGGGCCACAGCAGAGAGCTGGACTGGAAAAGGAGCAACCGAGACAGAATCCGGCGCCCCGACCGGGACTAGAACCTGGGGTGCTGGTGCCGCAGACAGAGGATTAGCCTAGTGAGCCATGGCACTGGCCCAGGGAAATTCTTGTAAGGGCACTTGGTAAGTAAATTTTTGAGATCTTGCACATCTAAAAGCATGAATGGCTTGGTTGGGAGTAGAATTCTGGTCTGGAAACAATTTTCCTCCATAATTTTGAATGTTTTGTATCACTGTCTTCTAATTTGAAAGTTACAAATGAGAAATACAATATCAATCTGATTATTAAAAATTTTTTATTGGCTGGTGCCGTGGCTCAATAGGCTAATCCTCTGCCTGCAGCACCGGCACCCCGGGTTCTAGTCCCGGTCGGGGTGCCGGATTCTGTCCCAGTTGCCCCTCTTCCAGGCCAGCTCTCTGCTGTGGCCCGGGAGTGTAGTGGAGCATGGACTAAGTCCTTGGGCCCTGCACTCGCATGGGAGATCAGGAGAAGCACCTGGCTCCTGGCTTCCAATCAACGCATTGTGCCGGCCGCAGCGGCCATTGTGGGGTGAACCAACGGAAAAAAGGAAGACCTTTCTCTCTGTCTCTCTCTCTCGCTGTCCACTCTGCCTGTGAAAAAAAATTTTTTTTTTTATAAAATTTATCAGCCATATAAAGTCGTACATAATTGTGGGGTACTATGTGATATTTTATTACATGTATATTGTTCAATGTCCAATTCACCTTTAAATATATTTATCATTTAACGTATTTAACATTTCCTTAAATTGAAAACATGGGAATATCATATTGTCTACTTCTTTTTGTACAGAAATAACTAACTTAACATTATCTATTTTTACCCTCCTTTGCCCTAGAATCCCAGAACTTCCCACTTGTCTCTAGCTGTAACACATCGTCTGTCAATCAACCTTTCCCCCACCTTCCCTCCTCACTCCATCCTAGCCTCTGGCAACCAGCATTATATTTTTAACTTTTATGAGATCACCTATTGTTTTAAATTCCACATATGAGTGAGACCATGGGACATCTGTCTTTCTTTGCTTCACTTATATCACTTAAAACAATGACCTCCAGTTCCATCCATATTGTTGCCATTGATGAAATTTCATCTATTTTCATGGCTGAGTAATATTCCACTATGTATATGTACTACATTTTCTTTGGATTCCTCACTTGATGGATATTTAGTGTGTTTCCATTTCCTGGCTGTTGTGAATATTGATGCAATAAACATAGGACTGCAGATGTCTCTTTAACAGATGGATTTCCTTTCCCTTGGATATATATGCAGTAAGTGGGATTGCTGGATTCATGTGGTAGTTCTGTTTTTAGGATTTCTTTTTAGGAACCTCCATTCTGCTTTTCACAATGTCTGTACTAATTTACATTCTCATCGATGATGTGCAACTGTTCCCTTTTCTCCATATAATTGGGAACACTTGTGTTTTTTTTTTTTTTTTTGTCTTTTTGATAATAACCAATCTTTATGGCTTACACTTCCCTAATGATTAGTTATGTTGACCATTTTTTCATGTGCCTGTTGGTCGCTTTTATGGTCTTATTTGAGAATATTTGTTTAGATCTCTTGCTCATTTAAATTATTTTTTTTTTTTGCTATTGAGTTGTTTGCATTCTTTATATATTCTGGACATTAATCCCTTGTCTGATATAGGGACTGAAGATATTTTCTTCTCTAATGTAGGTTGTCTCTTCAATCCCATTTATATTAGTTCTTTTGGGGTCTGATCTGGAAAATCTTTGCCTATTACAATTTCTTTAAGTATTTTCCTGATGTTTTCTTCTAATAGTTTCAAAGTTTCAGGGGTAACATTTAGTTCTTCAATCCATTTTGAGTTGACTTTTGCAAATGGTGAGAGATAAGGGCCTAATTTCATTCTTCTGCATGTGGATATCCAATTTTCCCAGAACCACTTACTAAAAAGACTATATATATATATCTAATAAATGTATTTAGCACCTTTGTCAATGATCTGTTGGCTGCAGATGTATGGGTTTATATCTAGGGTTTCTATTTTGCTACAGTGGTCTATGGTATGTTTCTTTGCTAATACCATGCTGTTTTAATTGCTGTAGGTGTTTAACATTTTAAAGTCAAGTAGTATAATGCCTCTACCTGTGTTCATTTTGCTCAAGATTGTTTTGGCTATTTGGTGTCTTTTCTGGTTCTATACAAATGTTACTAGTATTTTTGGTAGTTTTGTGAACAATGTATTTGGATTTTGATAGGTATTGCATTGAATCTGTAAATTTTTTGAGTAGGATGTGCATTTTAATGATACTGGTTCTCCCCATCCATGAACATGGAATGTCTTTCCATTTCTTTGTGTCCTCTTCCACTTCTTTTTTTTTTTTTTGCCAAATTTATGATAGTATTTATTTTTTAAAACTTACTTCAGAATAGTTTTATATTTATAAAATAAAAATCATGAAGTAGTAATACAAAGAGTTTCTATATACCTCCTACTCTTTTTTTACTATTATTAACATCTCATTTTAGCATATTTGCCACAATTAATGAAACACACCCAGACTTGCCTAATTTTTAAATCCAAACTCCTTTTCCTCCCATCTCTCCTAGCCTTCAGTAATCTACTTTATGCATTCAGATGGATTTAAAAAAATTTTAGCTCCCACATATAAGGGAGAACATGTGGTATTTGTTGTTCTGTGCCCGGCTTATTTAGCTCAACATGATGTCTTGCAGTTCAATCCATTTTGCTGCAAATAACATGATTTCATTTTTAATAGCCGAATGGCATTATATGAGATACACACACACACACACACACACACCATATTTTCATTATCTGTTCATCTTACGATGGGCATCTTGGTTGGTTCTATATTTTGGCTTCTGCAAACAGTACTGCTATAATCATGGTGGAGCAGATCTCTGTATTATATAATGTGTTTATGCCTTTTAGGTTAATACCAAGGAGTGGAACTGCTGCATCATATGCTAGCTCTAGTTCTAGTTTTTATTCATTTTGTATTCTTAAAAAAGGATTTATTTATTTATTTTGAAAGTCAGTTACAGAGAGAGAAGGGGGAGGGGAGAGAAATGGGAGATATTCCATTTGCTGGTTCACTCCCCAGATGGCCATAACTGCCAGTGCTGGTCCAGGCTGAAGCCAGGAGCCATGAGTTCTATCTGGATTTCCCACATGGGTGGCAGGGGTCCAAACGCTTGGGACATTTTCTGCTGCTTTTCACAGGCCATTAGCAAGGAATTGGATTGGAAGTGAAGCAGGCAGGACACAAACACAATAAGGGATGTTGGCATCACAGGTGGTGGCTTTACTTGCTATGCTACAACACCAGCCCCCTATTTCTAGTTTTTAAAGAAATCTCCATACTGTTTTTCATAGTGGCTGCATTAATTTGCATTTTCACCAAGAGTTATTTATAATAGTTCCCTTTTTGAATAGAAGAGGGAGGAGGAAGAAGGGTGGGAGTACAAGCAGGAGGGAGGGTAGGATGGGAAGAATCACTATGTTCCTAAGTTTATATATATGAAATGCATGAACTTTATATACCTTAAATAAAAGGTTGCTAGTTTTTAAAAAAAGAGGTTCTTTTTCTCCACATCCTCTCCAGCATTTGTTGCTATCTGTTTTTTGGACAGTAGGCATTTTGACAGGGGTGAGGTGATATCACACTATGGTTTTGGTTTGCATTTCTTGATGGCTACTGATATTGGGAAGTTTTCATATATTTGTTGGTCATTTATATTTCTTCTTTTGAGAACTCTGTATTCATGTCCTTTGCCCATTTCTTAACTGGACTGGTTGTTTTTTGTTGTAGGGCTTTTTGAGCTGCTGATATATTCTGGTCATCAATACTTTGTTAGATAAGTAGCTTGAGAATATTTTCTCCCTTTTTTTTCAGATGTCTTTTCACTGTATTGACTGTTCTGCTGTGCAGAAGCTTCTGAGTGTGATATAATCCCATTTGTCTAGTTTTGCCTTTGTTGCCTACACTTTGAGGGTCTTATCCAAGAAATCATCACCAATGTTTTTAAGTGTTTCCCCTATGTTTTCTTGTAGCAATTTCATAGTTTCATGCCTTACATTTATGTCTTTGATCTATGTGCATTGATTTTTTAATTTTTTTTTTATTTTTGACAGGCAGAGTGGACAGTGAGAGAGAGAGAGAGAGAAAGGTCTTCCTTTTGCCATTGGTTCACCCTCCAATGGCTGCCGCGGCCGGCGTGCTGCGGCCGGCGCATCGCGCTGATCTGAAGCCAGGAGCCAGGTGCTTCCTCCTGGTCTCCCATGTGGGTTCAGGGCCCAAGGACTTCGGCTATCCTCCACTGCACTCCCTGGCCACAGCAGAGAGCTGGCCTGGAAGAGGGGCAACCGGGACAGAATCCGGCACCCCTACTGGGACTAGAACCCGGGGTGCCGGTGCTGCAAGGTGGAGGATTAGCCTAGTGAGCCACGGCGCTGGCTGTGCATTGATTTTTGTATATGGTAAGAGGTAGGGAACTAATTCCATTCTTCTTCATATGCATATCCAGTTTTGTCAGCACCATTTATTGCAAAGATTCTTCTTAGGGCTGGTATTATGGTGCAGTGGGTTAAGTTTCTATTTGCTATGTAGGTATCCCATATTCATGTGCTGGTTCCTGTCCAGGCTACTATGCTTTTTTTTCTTTTTTTTTAAAATTTATTTATTTATTTGGAAGGCAGAGTTACAGAGAGGCAGAGGCAGAGAGGGAGAAAGAGGTCTTCCATATGCTGATTTACACCTGAAATGGCCGCAATGGTTGGAGCTGGGCTGATCCGAAACCAGGAGCCAGGAGTTTCTTCTTGGACTCCCAGGAGGGTGCAGGGGCCCAAGCACTTGGGCCATCTGCTACTGCTTTCCCAGTCCATAGCAGAGAGCTGGAATGGACGTTGAGCATCTGGGATTCAAACTGGCCCCCATATGGGATGTCAGCACTACAGGTGGTGGCTTTACCCGCTTTGACACAGCATCGGTCTCAAGGCTACTAAACTTTTGATTCAGCTTCCTGCTAATGCACCTGAAAAGGCAGTGGATGATGGCCCAAGTGCTTGGGCCCTTGCCAACCACTTGGGAGGCCCAGATGGAGTTTCTGGCTCCTGGGTTCAGCCTGGTCCAGCCTTGGCTGTTGTGGTCATTTGGCAAGTGAATTTGTAGATGAACATTCACTCTCTGATGTTCAGCTTCTTGTATAAATGTTTAAAAATACACTGTGAGAAAAAAGCCCTTTAAATAACAACAAAAGAATACTCTGTTTCTCCAACATATGTTCTTGGTAGCTTTGTCAAAAATAATTATGAGGTAATATCTCATCATGCTTTTGCTTTCACTTCCCTAATGATTAGTTATGTTGACCATTTTTTCATTTGCCTGTTGGTCATTTTTATGGTTTTATTTGAGAATATTTTTTTAGATCTCTTGCGCCGTGGCTCAATAGGCTAATCCTCTGCCTGTGGCACCGGCACCCCGAGTTCTAGTCCCGGTCGGGGCGCCGGATTCTGTCCCGGTTGCCGCTCTTCCAGGCCAGCTCTCTGCTGTGGCCCGGGAGTGCAGTGGAGGATGGCCCAAGTGCTGGGAGACCAGAAGAAGCACCTGGCTTCTGGCTTCGGATCAGTGCATTGCGCCAGCCGCAGCGGCCACTGGGGGTGAACCAATGGAAAAGGAAGACCTTTCTCTCTGTCTCTCTCACTGTCCACTCTGCCTGTCCAAAAAAACAAAAAAAAAAGTTGGCTGAATGTATGTGGACTAATTTCTGGGCTTTCTATCCTGTTCCACTGATCAGTGTCCCAGTTTTCATGCCAGTGCCACACTGTTTTAACCACTATAGCTTTGTAGTATGCTTTGAAACTAGGTATTGTGATGCCTTCAGTTTGAATTTTTCCCCACTTCAGGATTCCTTTGGCTATTCCGTTTTTTTTTTTTTTAATGTGGGTTCCATACGAGTTTTAGGAATACTTTTCCTCTTTTTGTAAACAATGTCATTGATATTTTGATAGGGATTGCACTGAATCTACAGATTGCTTTAGGCAGTGTAGACATTTTAATGATATTAATTCCTTGAATCCATGTGTTCTTGATGATTACTTTCATCAATGTTTAGTAATTTTCATTGTAGTGATCTTTCATTTATTTGGTTAAATTTATTCTTAAATTCTTAAATTGACATTTAAAAACTTTATTCCTAAATTGACTTTTTTTTGTAGTCATTGTGAATGGGTTTTCTTTTTGAATTTCTCTTTCAGCAAGATCATTATTTGGATATAAAATGCTACTTTGCATGTGTTGAAATTGGTTTATCTGTTATAACAACTTTTTGACAGAGGAGGTTTATCCATGTACAAAATCATTTCATCTGCAAAGAAATCAAGAAACTCCACAACATCAAAACAAACAATCCACTTAAGAGACGGGCCAAGGACCTCAACAGACATTTTTCAAAAGAGGAAATCCAAATGGCCAACAGGCACATGAAAAATGTTCAAGATAACTAACAATCAGGGAAATGCAAATCAAAGCACAATGAGGTTTCACATCACTCCGGTGAGAATGGCTCACATTCAGAAATCTACCAATAATAGATGCTGGCGAGGATGTGGGGAAAAAGGGACACTAACCCACTGTTGGTGGGAATCAAACTGGTTAAGCCACTATGGAAGTCAGTCTGGAGATTCCTCAGAAACCTGCATATAACCATACCATTCAACCCAGCCATACCACTCCTTGGAATTTACCCAAAGAAAATGAAATTGGCAAACAAAAAAGCTGTCTGCACATTAATGTTTATTGCAGCTCAATTCACAATAGCTAAGACCTGGAACCAACCCAAATGCCCATCAACAGTAGACTAGATAAGGAATGGTTTTCCTGATTTCTTTTTCAGGTGATTCATTATTGCTACATAACAATTACACTATTTTTGGAAAAATAATTTTTGTATCCTGTAACTTTGCTGAATTTGTTATTCACTTCCACCAGCTTTTGGGTGGAATCTTTGGAGTTTTCTATATTTAATATCATGTCACATGGAAAGCCAAGACATTCTGGCAAAAAGATCTCTGTGAGTGAGATCCCAGTGGAAAGAACAGGTCTTCAAAGAAGGAGGTACCTTTCTCTGAAGGGAGGAGAGAACCTCCACTTTGACTGTGACCTTGTCTAAACAAGATAAGAGTCGGAGAACTCAGAGGGCTTCCATAGCCTTGGAAACTCATGACTGGAGGAGCATAGGGAGATTACTGATGCCATAGACAGGAGTGTCAATTGGTAAAGTCAACAACAGGAGTCACTGTGCACTTACTCCTCATGTAGGATCTCTGTCCTTAATGTGCTGTGCATTGAGATTTAATGCTATAATGAGTACTCAAACAATATATTTCACTTTGTGTTTCTATGGGGGTGCAAACTGTTGAAATCTTTACTTAATGCATACTAAACTGATCTTCTGTAAAAAAAAAAAAGAAATTATCAATTCCCAACTTGACTCTCACTGGGATTAAACATGACAATAGGTCTGATCTGATTTCATCATCATTTAAAAAAAATCATCTATTATTTTTCACTTTATGTTTCTGTGTGAGAGCAAACTGTTGAAATCCTTACTTAAGGTATACTAAGCTGATCTTCTGTATATTAAGATAATTGAAAATGAATCTTGATGTGAATGGAAGGGGAGAGGGAGTGGGAAAGGGGAGGGTTGTGGGTGGGAGGGACGGTATGGGGGGGAAGCCATTGTAATCCATAAGTCGTACTTTGGAAATTTATATTCATTAAATAAAAGTTAAAAAAAAGATATTAAAAAAAATCATGTCATCTGTACCAGTACCAGTTTGACTGGTACTCTAGTCCTTCTTTCCAATTTGATTCCCCTTTACTTTTTTTTTCTCTTGATTAATTGCTCTTGTTAGAACCTCTAGTAAATAAAAGTGGTGAAAGAGGGCATCCTTGTCTTGCTTCAGATCTTAAAAGCCTTCAGCTTTTCCCCTTTCAATATGATATAAACTATTGGCTTGTATATAACCTTTATTATGTTGAGGTATGTTCCTTCTATATCTAATTTAGTCAGAGATTATTTTTGTATTATGAAGAGATGTTGAATGTTATCCAATGCTTTTATATACCTATAGAGATCATCCTATGATTTTTGTACTTCATTCCATTATTGTGGTGAACCACATTTATTGATTTGTATCTGTTGAATCATCCTTGTATCTCTGGATGAATCCATCTTGACCATGGTGAAAGATCTTTTTAAGGTGCTACTGGATTCAATTTACTTGTATGTTTTGAGGACTTTTGTGTCTACATTCTTCAAAAATATTGGCTTGTATAATTTTTTTTGTTGTGTCTTTGTTTGATTTTGGTGGTATCCAGATAATAATGGTGGCCTCACAGAATGAATTTTGAAAAATTCTCTCCTCGAACTTCCACTTTGACTACGACCTTGTCTAAATATGATCAGAGTTGATGAACTCAAAAGGCTTCCATAGCCTTGGCAGCTCATGACAAGAGCCTAGGGTGATTACTGATGCCATAAACAAGAGTGTCAATTTGTTAAGTCAACAACAGGAGTCACTGTGCACTTACTCCTCATGTAGGATCTCTGTCCTTAATGTGTTGGTCAATGTGAATTAATGCTATAACTAGTACTCAAACAGTATTTTTCACTTTGTGTTTCTATGTGGGTGCAAACTGTTGAAATCTTTACTTAATATATGCTAAACTGATCTTCTGTATATAAAGAGAATCGAAAATGAATCTTGATGTGAATGGAAGGGGAGAGGGAGCGGGAGATGGGAGGGTTGCGGGTGGGAGGGAAGTTATGGGGGGGAGAAGCTATTGTCATCCATAAGCTGTACTTTGGAAATTTATATTCATTAAATAAAAGTTAAAAAAAAAAGAAAAATTCTCTCCTCTTCTATTTTTTTTGAAATAACTTAGGAAGGGTTGGTGTTGATTTTGTCCTAAAAGTTCGGAAGAATTCATCAGTAAAGCCACCTGGTCCTTCATTTTTGTTTGATAGGAATTTTTGAAAATTATTGATTCAATCTCACTATTCATTATTGGTCTATTTGGGTATTATATTTCCTCATGATTCAATATGGGTAAGGAATGTATTTCCAAGAATTTGTTCATTTCTTTTAGGTTATCAATTGTTGCCATATGAGTCATAGTAATCTCTAACAATCCTTTGTATTTCTGTGGTGTCAGTGGTAATGTCTCCATTTTCATTTCTAGTTCTATGTATTTGAAACTTCTTTATTTTTTACTTGATTAGTCTAGCTAAGGGTTTATAAATTTTGCTTGTTTTTCAAATAACCAGTTCTTCATTTCACTGCTTTTTTGGGGGTATTTTTAAGTCTCTATGTCATTTATTTTTGCATTGACTTTTATTATTTCTTTTCTTCTACCAGTTTTGGATTTTATTTGTTCTTGTTTTTCTAGTTCCTGGGGATGCAGTGATAAGTTGTTTATTTGAAATCTTTCTGTTTTTTAAATTGCATACTTCATTGCTATAAAATTTCCCCTTGGGGGCTGGCATTGTGCTGTAGTGGTAAAGCATAAGATGCTGGTATCCCACATGGGCACCAGTTCTAATCCTGGTTGCTCCTCTTCCAGTCCAGCTCTCTGCTGTGGCCTGGGATAGCAGTAGAAGATGGCCTAACTGCTTGGGCCCCTGCACCCACATGGGAGACCCGGAAGAAGCTCCTGGCTCCTGGCTTCAGATCAGCACAGCTCTGGCTGTTGTGGCCAATTGGGGAGTGAACCAATGGAAGGAAGCCCTTTCTCTCTATCTGTCTCTCACTGTCTGTAACTCTACCTGTTAAATAAATAAATAAATAAATAAATAAATATTTTTTTTAAAAGAATCTGCTCAATGTTGGGTTTTAACAGCCTGGCAGTGAGTTCTAAAATAGCTCAGTGATTTTTTGCTGACTGCCCAAGGTTGTATGGGTGTTGAACAAGGCAGCTGAACTCTGGCAGGCCCTAGGTGGGTCACACCTGAGTCTCACAGCAGGCCCTGTGAAATACTGGGGGTACACATCAGACTTGCAAGAGGCTGGTGGTTCTTTGTGCCAAAATGAATCTGTCTCACCAGGGTGCAGGTCTCTGCCTCATACCAGGGTAAATCCAGAGACTGTCTACACACAGGCACTGGTCTAGGAATGGAAATCACTGGGATCTAATAAAGCACAGCGCTGATCTCTGAGACACTTTCCCTTGGTCCCTTGGTGTCTGCTTCAGATTGGAGGAGCATGACAAAGGTAGTCCCTGGCTTCCCAGATGGACTCCATTTGGGTCCCCCAGTTGCTGAGACCCCTAAAGTTCTAGGGTGCCCTCCCTGCCCATCCCAAGTTGTCAGTGACACACACCCAATTGTCTCATCCATCAAAGCACAGGTGTCCACTTGGTGTGGGGAAAGTCCATGTGCACTGGCTGGGTGGTAGCGCCCTTTGGGCTTTATCTGGTGCCAAGGCTTGGCACGGGGTTCCAAGTTCCCTCTCCTGACCTCTCTGCAAGGCTGGAGTTTCATTTTCTGTGGACAGTTCTGGAAGTTGCCTGGCTCTGGAAGCTCTAAATAGTTACAAGTGAGGGCCTGGAGGCCTGGGCTAGTGGGCTCAGGATGACTGAACTTTTTCACAGTGGGCCTGGTGCTAGGACCAAGGTCACTCTCCCTCTCTCCATGTTGGAGCTGGGGGAGGGGTGACATGGGCAATTCTTTCCTTCTTGCTTTCTTCAATGTGACTTTTTATGATTATAACAAGATAAGGCACTGTGGTATTGTCCCTGGCTTCTGCAGATCTTGGGGACATGAGTTGGTGTGTGTGTGGTATCACACTGGTGTCTCTGCAGGGAAGTGAGTCTCTGGAACTTCTTACTGACCTGCCGTCTTGGCCTCACCCCCATCCTGATTCTTGATCCTTTGGGTATGTCTTGTTCAGAAGGCATTTGGGATCACATTTTTATCAAGAGTTCTGATATTTCCCATAAGTTAATCTTGATGTGAAATTTTTGGTTCACAGTGCTATGTACTTGGTGTACTCTTACTATGAACACTCCATTCTCCAGTTCTAGAGAAGCATAATACCATATTTCATCAGAAAAATCCTCCCCCTAATTTCCCTCTTCTCTTTTTGAAGGATTCCTCTTAATTGAGTCTTTGATTTCCTGAGATGATCCTTCAATATTCTTATCTTTGTTTCCTCTTATTTCTCATCCCTGTCTTTTCAATCTATTTCCTGGGAGATTTTCACAATTTTATTACTGTTTCTATTTTTTTTCTGCTGTCATATTTTTATCATCTAGGAGTTTTTTTCCTCTGACATCTTATTTACAGCTGAGCCAGTAAAAAAGACACATAGTCTCTGTATAAGTGGCTTGTGCTTACAAACTAGCATCTACCCTTTAGAGGAACTGTGTAGAGAACAAGTTATTTTGCTGGAGGAAGTCAAAGTTTTAAAATAGAATGTTTTTTCTTTTGGTCCAGTTAGCTTCAAAGCAGCATCTGCTAATCTGCTCAATTAAGGAAATTATGTCTGTCTATCAGCATTTATTTCACAAACTTTCACTTAAGTCCCTGTTTCTGTTTCCAGTAAATCATCTTGGTTCCAGTTTGTACAGGCCCAAGCTCTCCAGAAAGAAACCTCTGAGAGAGAACCTCTGAAGAATTTTAAATGTGAACCCCAAGGCCTTGAGAGACAGACGTGGAGCAGGTGGGGCCAGGGGGAATGAAAGAGAGAGAGAGTGAGAGAGACAGAAATCTCATCCACTGGTTCACTGCCCAAACACCCACACAGACAGGGCCGGGCCGGGCCAGAACTCAGTCTGAGCCTCTGCTGTGTGTGGCAGGGACCCAATTACTTGAGCCATCACTTGCTCTTTCCTTGGGGGTGCATTTGTGGGAAGCTGGAATGGAGAGCAGAGCCAGGACTCAAACCCAGGTGCTCTGATGTAAGATGCAGGTGTCTCAAGTGGTAGCTTAACTACTGTGCCAAACAGCACAACCTACAACGACACTTTCTGGAAAGAGCAATGGATTGGGATTCACACATCAGGAATTTGAGTCCTAGCTCCTCTTAGCCTCGTTCTGAGGATCAAGTATTATAATATTCGAAGTACTCTGCCAAGTATAAATCATTTCATGAGCCTCAGGAGTTATTAATAGTAGTTGTGACATTTGGGCAGGTATTCAAAATGCTACTGAGAGCTGGTTTCTTTCCCCAGACTCCTCTTCTTGAAAGGAACAGTTAATTTAAAGGAATCAAGCAAAAATATTGACACGTCTAAATTTGCTGAGAACTGATGGGGTTTTAAACTTTCTCCTAAAATCCTGAAATTCTGGTTAATTTAGTCCTTTCACTAACCAAATGGCAAAGCAGCTTGGACATCTCAGTTTCTCTTGTAGAAGGACAGTGGCTCTGGCTTAAAACATGAGATTGCTTTTGGTCTTCGTGTGTTCAGCAAGCCAAGTCAGATTGGTTAGGTAAGAAAATGAATTCATCAGCAAATGAGGCTTGCTTTTTAATCCAGTGCATCCTTAAAAATAAATTTCTACAATATATAATCAAGGCGTATAGCTCAAATTCTGTCCGAAGATTACAACAAGGAAGGACAATGGATACATTTATTAATTATATTATTTCTATATATAATATGTTAATTAAGTGCATTTGGACAAATGAGCAATTGTTTTTTAAATTAGTTACTTCTACCCTGATTAATAAAGCTATGATTAGATTTTAAAAGTATTTTTGGACATTTCAAGCCTTACATTTTGCATTCTTTTTTGTTAAGAACAATATGTAAGTTGGAGTTTTCAATAAAAGCAAAATTCATAATTTAATTTCATTATACACTTGTACAAGGTAACTTGCTCACATAGTATACAACCAAATTCCACAAAAACAATTCTAGACTTCCAAGCAAAGCTGCTTGAGCAGCCCCTGCTCCATCCTTTGTGGACTGCCTGTGAAGGAAGAAGCCTTGCTTTGCTTCAGCTATGGACTTATAAATACCTTTGCTTCAATGATTTTCTGTACAAACACTAATTTATTCTCAAGTTCCACTGGAAATTGTTTTTGCACAGTTTAGTAGTCAATACTGCTAAGTTTGACCAGGAAAGTGGCTGCTTATTACCCAAATTCATCTTGTGCAGTTATGGTAGCCAATACCCACTTATAGCTATTGAATACTTGAGAAGTAGCTAGTGCCACTGAGGAACTAAATTGTTAGTTTTAATGAATTTAAATTACATAGGTGTATGTAGCTGTACTGGGTATCACAGTTCTGTAGCATTACAATTGATGCATGCATGAGAAACTTCTTGAAGGGCTCACTTTCTAACAGAATAGCTGGTTATCTAAGATGTATTATTGGTACCATATATAGACAAGGCTTAGTGCCCAGAAGGACGCAAGGAACCCATGTAATAACTTATATACTTACAGGCTGGAAAACATTGTTCCAGAGTAAACGGTAGTAAAGAGAAAAATTTATTATAAGTATAGAAATACACATAACCAGTTAAGAAGCACTAATTGATGAAAGACCACCAATTTTGGGCATCAGTATATTTTGCGTGTATACTAAAGTATATGAAGTATATGACTCCTTCTCCTTTCAATCTGCTGACTAATGTTTGGGATCAGTTCTTAGATTCCTACTACTTAGAATTTTTTTTTAAAAGAAACTAAATTTACTTTCTTTTTAGTGCTTCTTAAAAACTTTGAAATTTAAAAAATAGACTCTCAGTGGTTTGCACTGGAAATCATCTCCAATAGTCCAACTTCTTGTTATTAGTTCAAAATCTCTTGATAGAAAAATAATATCCTCACACAGTCATTAGATGCAAACAAATATCCTTCATGATATAACTGAGCCACATTCTCTCCCCCTTATCCTAGCTCAGTTTCTGCTACAGGTACCGCATAGAACAATCACACATAAAGACTAAAGATTTTGTTTTTAACCAACTCACTCACTACTCAACCTGTAATTTAAATTGAAATAGTGTGCTTGCTACTACAGCATGAAGACAAGTCCTCTCGCATCTTGAGTCACCACCCAAACCACTCAAGTTTAAAAGTTTTGCAGTTTCAAGTGCCTGGCAAGAGAGGAAGAAACTTTAGGTCGTAGAAATACTTTGTCCATAATTAAATGCCAATTCCACATTATGGATCACAAAATACATTTTGTAAATCTTAACATGTTTCAGGATGGTCCTACACCCAAAAGATTTGGATGGCAAAAAAGAGCAGCATCCCTTTGTCCTGAAGCAAATTCTGAGTTACTGGAAAGAAAATAAAATGCTCAGCAGTGACTATATATTATGAGCTAACTTCAAATCATATGTTCATTGCTTCATATTCTCAAACATAGATGCATTCCATAATCCCACTAGTTCTTAAAATAGAATAACTATTCCAAGTTATTGCTGTAGGTAGCATTAAAGCATTTCCACAGGTACCAAACCTTGACATGCTAAATAAATATGCTGTTCTTCAGAACAGTGGCATATGTCTGCCTGGAGAAAGTAATTGTAATGCAGGAAACAGTGTTGTGTTCTGCTCTATCACTTAATGATCAATTATGTTTCACCAAGCAATTCATAAGACATAGCAGGTCATTCCAGAAGCAACACAACTGCTAACCTCTGCATGGCCTGGCTGGTATAGTTAATTAATATGAACAATGCATGGACCATTTCCTGAAAAAAAAAATAGCTTTCTGTTTGGGAAAGGAGGTGCATCTGATCAAATTCAAGATTTTACTTTAAGTTCTGACTTCATTTTTTTTTTAAAGAACAAAAACAGTAGCTCTACCAAGCAATGAAGCACAGAGTTTGGAAAATGACCCAATAAGCACTTATGGAGACAGATGTTGCCATCTATCTAATGCACTGACATTTACCTGAATGAGGTTGGCAGCTGGGTTCCTTCTTTTCTCAAAGTGTTTCTGGCGATGCTGTTCCTGTACTTTTAATGCAAAACCTGAGCCAAGAATGCCCTGGAACAAAATATAAAAATAGTACTTAAAAAATTTCAAAAGCACTGTTAAATAATACAAATATTTTAAAAAACTTTTAAAATAAGCCTGACAGAAGACAAACAGTATATAACCTGTCCATAAACATGTTCTTATTAAAACAAACACTATTTATTTCTATTATAATACCATCAGCCATAGGCAAGTTGTTGGGCAAGCTGCTAAGAGATACAGCAACTTCTGCTCTTTAGTAATTCAATTAGGCATCCTCATTTATTGTCTTCTGTGGTACAGTCAGAGCCACCAAATTATAAATTAAAAACTACATGTGGCCTTCTCCATGACATTGCTTCATGCCTAAGTTATAGCAATGGTCTTATCCAGTGATAGAATTTAGAGGATATGAATTGAGGTTTTGGAGAGAGCTGAGTATTAAATCTGGAAGAGTTAAATTCTCACTGATGTGGACACGGAGTATGTTTTGTATTTTGATGAAACTCTGAAATTGCATACTCTTCATCCATGAAATGAAGGAGACAGCTTAAAAGAGCTGTCCCAGCTCTAGTCCTTCCTGATGCTATAATTCTATATCAGCCAAAATAAAGTGAAGAGAGAAGAGTTACCCAGACGAGACTAACAAACACTCAGTCTTGAACAGATGCAAGATTTTCATCTTTCCTGACTGTACAAGAGACAAGATCATGGGTCACTGCAAAGCATAACCTGATCTTCCTCAGTTTTACTCTCACATAGCAGTATTCTTTGCTTTCTTAGATTTGGCTCACCTATTCCAATTTTGGGGTTAGTAAGATTAGTATCCCTCTATGTTTACATTATTTTATTATAATTATTCTAGTCAGTTTTGGTGTCCTTATGCTCATCATTTTGATCCTTCACAATTCTGGTTCTTTGATGTTTCCCCTCTTTTCAGTTTGCTTTGGTCTAACAATTGTGAGACCAAGTTGCCTTGTCTCAGTCTTGGCATGGCTTTCAGAGTTTGCTAAATTCAGCCTCTGTGCTTTGCATCCAACTCTCACATTTATTAGAATGTACTTGTACTTTCACTGCTTCCAAGCAAATGGATTATACTTGCTAGCAATAAATGATTAGCTTTTTATTAAACTTCAAGGAGTCTAACCCCTAGGTTAGAGATGGGCATCTTATAAGCATTTAGTCAGTATTTGCCACAGGTAAGTAATGGTTGCTTTTCTTTTCCTCATACTTTTAAACTAGCTCAAAGATGGCATTGGCTGCCTGGAGAGGTAGTAGATTTTTCACCTCTAGGAGGTGTTAAGTCTCAGCTGGATGACAACTTGGCTGAGATATTTTTGGCCCCTAGATAGCCTTTAACCTTCCTTCTGATCTTGAGATTTCACAATTCTGAGTACATCTTTGACAATAACCAGGCAATAAGTAATGCAACCATGTTAAAATATACAGTTATACAATAATACTATCTGCTATTAATATGCGATGATCTGCTCCATTATTAATTAGGATAAATGACTGAAGTATGAAATCAGAAATTACATCATAGGTTCTGTTTTTCATCTCTTTTTCAGTGACTGTCTCATGCTCTCCAAAGTCTCCATCTCATGTAGGTTGTGACTGCACAAATTGAGCTTTAGAAAGATTGTTTTCTATGGGCTGGTTTATAGATTCAAATAACATTTTCCTCCACATAGAGATTATACAAATGACCCTCTGTTTTTAAGCCTTAACTTTTTCTTATTTAGGAAAAAGATTGATTTTCCTTTTAATGTAATTTTTCTTTGAAGTATTAACATGTAAGAGAATAGAAAGCATTCAAATTTACAGCATATATTTACATTGTATATTACATGTGCATAAATTATATTCATATATACAATCCACTCATATGTAGCATAGTTTATATCCTGTAGATACTGAATTAACAATAACATCTACCATTTTTGAACACTTACTACACGGAGATGAGGTTCAGGGTGAAATCCTTTTTGGAAAATGAAGACAGGCCCTACACAGCACTGATTTAGCATCTGCCAAACAAACTAAAATGTGCTGAAAATCACGCTGGCATTGCTTAGAAACATATATTAGTAGATGGCAAATGTTTGCTACATATCTCTTGCGCCAGACTGTACATTATAGCAGTTATTAAACAAGGCCTGCTCACTGTCTCATTATGGCTCCATTCCAACTTTCCTCCACCCCTCTCTTAGCACACAGCTTAGTACACTTAAATAGAAGTCTGTTAAAGCCTATTATGATACATACACATGTACAACATGGCTTGGTCTTTGAACATATGTGCCAGCCCTTCAAATATTGACACCAAGAGTCGCAAATTCTTAGCAGCTGAATTTTTTCATTAATTTTCTATGATAATGATATTTAAATTTTTGAGTTTTAAGTTTTAATACTGTGCTCAGAAGTGCTACATAAACAGCAAGTTTAAAAAAAAAGTTTTGGTAAACATTTAAAATGTTTCCTCTCAATATCAACCAGGTTAAATGAACCTAAGTTGTACCCCTCACATGGTAAACAGTTGTTAATATTTTGGGGCTGCTTTTCTCTGCCATAGGGGGAGTGACTCCCCTCTGGAGCAAGGGAAGGTATGACTCCGTGATGCGTGGGGGAGTCCCTCTGCTTTGAGAATAAGATGGGGAAATGCTGTTTCTTTCCTTGGTCCTCAGGTTTGCTGAGTGAGAGGAAACTCAAACAGAAGAGACCCAACTTTTCCAGCAAAATGCCAGTATGGTCCCTTGAGTTTCAATCAGATAACAGCGTTAGCTTGCAGATCCATAGGACAGAATGATATTTCTAGCCACCTTTCTCTTTCAGGTATAAAGTTTCTCAAGGAAACTTTTTATTTAAGGAGTATAAATTTCATAATACAACTTTAGGTATATAGTGATTCTTCCTACCACACTCGCCCTCCCACTCCCACCCCCACTTCCACTTCCAATGGGAATGGGAGTGACCCTCTCACATTCTCATTCTCCATTAAAATTCATTTCAATCAACTTTATACACAGAAGACCAACTCTATACTAAGTAAACATTTCAACAACTTGCACACAAACACACAAACTGTTTGAAAACAAGTTTTACAGTTAATTCTCATAATATAACTATTTAGGACAGAGGTTCTGCATGGGAAGTAAGTGCACAGTAACTCCTGTTGTTAATTTAACAATTAACACTCTCATGTATGATGTCAGTGATAACCCAAGGCTTTTGACATGAGCTGCCAAGGCCAGGGAAGCCTTTTTTTTACGAAAACTTTTATTAATAAATATAAATTTCATAGGTATAGCTTTTGGAATATAGTGGTTCTTCCCCCATACCTGCCCTTCCACCCCCCCATCCTACCTCCTACTCCCTCTCCCATCCATTCTTCATTGAGATTCATTTCCAATTATCTTTATATACAGAAGACCAACTCTATACTAAGTAAAGATTTCAACAGTTTGCACCCCCACAGACACACAAAGTATAAAGTACTGTTTGAAGACAAATTTTACCTTGAATTCTCATAGTACAACTCGTTAAGGACAGAGGTCCTACATGGGAGCAAGTGCACAGTGACTCCTGTTGTTAACTGATACTCTTATTTATGTCAGTGATCACCAGAGGCTGCCAAGGCTATGGAAGCCTTTTGAGTCCACAAACTCTGCCAGGATTTAGACAGTGCCACAATCAAAGTGGAATTTCTCTCCTCCCTTCAAAGAAAGGTACCTCCTTCTTTGATGCCCCCTTCTTTCCACTGGGGTCTCACTCACAGAGATCTTTCATGTAGGCCATTTTTTGCCACAGTGTCTTGGCTTTCTATGCCTGAGAAACTCTCATGGGCTTTTTAGCCAGGTCCGAATGCCTTAAGGGCAGATTCTGAGGCCAGAGTGCTGTTTAGGGTGCTTGTCATTCTATAAGCCTGCTGTGTGGCCTGTATGGAAGCCTTATGAATCCACAAACTCCTTCAGTATTTAAACAAAGCCATAAGCAAAGTGGAAGTTCTCTCCTCCCTTCAGAGAAAAGTACATCCTTCTTTGATGGCCACTTCTTTCCACTGGGGTCTCACTTACAGAGATCATTCATATAGAACATTTTTTTGCCAGTGTCTTGGCTTTCCATGCCTGAAATGCTGTCAGGGGCTACAGCCAGACCAGCATGCCTTTAGGGCTGATTCTGAGGTCAGAGTGCTATTTAAAGTGATTGTCATTCTATGAGTCTGCTGTGTGGACTGCTTCCCATGTTGGAACATTCTCTCCTTTTTAATTCTATCTATTATTATTACCAGACACTTGATCTTATTTATATGATCCCTTTAACACTTGATATAGGACTTAGCACTATGTGTGTGGATGCATTAAACAGAGCTGTAGTAGAGGTTGCTTTTCTTGGAATTGTTAGGAAATGTTCTAGTCTTTTCAAGCAGTTTAAAAAATATTCTCAACATATGTTTACTGAATTCTCATTGAAAATTTTAATTATTTTATTGAAAAGATTTCCAAGAATTACTACTTAAGCTTTGAGTTTCAGCTTAATGTAGCAACAGAGTTTAATCTCCCTGTTATGGTTTAGGGTTTCATTATGTGGACTGGGTACTTTGCTGTGCTAGATATAGCCAGCTTCCAGAAGTAGGCTGAACCATTATGCTAATTGGCCCCAGGTCTTTATACCTTTTAAACACTTATGTCTGCTTGTTTCTTACATATTTTCTTTTCCTTCCCTTGCTATCAGGCTTTCACCATCTCTTCCCATTGGTTTGTTCTATCAGCCTGTTGCTTATAATTTTCAAAGAATTGTGAAACTGCGGAGTCAGCCAATCAGAATTTTCTCTGCTAATGAGACTAATTAATTAGGTCTCATGAGGCCCTCCTCTGGAGCAGCACATATATCATTGTCTATTTTAATAATCCAGGGTTGCCTATTTTCTTGTTCATAGTTATTCACTAAATCATAGGGGTTGTGATATATGTGCCAACATGGGAAGTGGAATACACAGCAGACTCATAGAATGGCAGGTGTCCTAAACAGCACTCTGGCCTCAGAATCAGCCCTTAAGGCATTTGGATATGGCTGAAGAGCCCATGAGAGTATTTTAGGCATGGAAAGCCAAGACACTCTGGGAAAAAAAAAAGAGGACCTAAATGAAAGAGCTCTGCGAGTGAGATCCCAGTGGAAAGAACAGGTCATCAAAGAAGGAGGTACCTTTCTCTGAAGTGAGGAGAGAACTTCCACTTTGACTACGACCTTGTCTAAATATGATCAGAGTCAGTGAACTCAAAAGGCTTCCATAGCCTTGGCAACTCATGAAAAGAGCCTAGGGTGATTACTGATGCCATAAACAAGAGTGTCAATTTGTTAAATCAACAACAGGAGTCACTGTGCACTTACTCCTCATGTAGGATCTCTGTCCTTAATGTGTTGGTCAATGTGAATTAATGCTATAACTAGTACTCAAACAGTATTTTTCACTTTATGTTTCTGTGTGGGAGCAAACTGTTGAAATCTTTACTTAATATATGCTAAACTGATCTTCTGTATATAAAGAGAATCGAAAATGAATCTTGATGTGAATGGAAGGGGAGAGGGAGCTGGAGATGGGAGGGTTGCGGGTGGGAGGGAAGTTATGGGGGGGCAGAAAGCCATTGTAATCCATAAGCTGTACTTTGGAAATTTATATTTATTAAATAAAAGTTAAAAAAAGAAAAAAAAGGATAAATATAATCATAAATGTAGCAGGTACTGTGTGACATCATTTCAGGATTAAAAACCCAGAAGTTTTTATCCCAAGACAATATTCTACTCTTTCTCTTTTTAAGCTTTTTAAAAAATTTACTTGAGAGGTAGAGTTTCAGACAGAGAGAGGGAAAGACAGAGAAAGGTCTTCCATCTGCTGGTTCATTCTCCAAGTGGCCATAATGGCCAGAGGTGTGCTGATCTGAAGCCAGGAGCCAGCAGCTTCTTCTGGGTCTCCTGCAGGTGCAGGGCCCAAGCACTTGGGCCATCTTCCACTGGTTTCCCAGGCCATAGCAGAGAGCTGGATTGGATGATGAACAGCTGGGACATGAACCGGTGCCCACACGGGATCCTGGCACTGCAGGTGAAGGCTTAACTTAATCCCTCTCAGTACCAGCCTGGTATTTTACTCTTTCTAAAGGTATTTTCCTGCAGGGAATCTGATTATTGACTGAGTCTCTATTCTGTCCTGGGATGTTGAGATTGCCAGATGGACTTTGGAAATTGAAATGTTGAAGTGTTTCTCATCTTCTTGATTGTGTCATTTTTATACCAGGAAACATGTATTTCTGCATTCATATAAGAAATGGCAAGTCACATTTATTGAGATATTGCTTCATATTAAGCACTTGACTTACATCCTCACATTGGCCTTCACAAAATTTTCTGGGATTAATCATTTTTCCTCCAAGGAATATACTCCAGATCACTGAGCAGAATGGTGTACCCCCAAGCTTCATATGTGGAGTTCTAATCCCCAATACATCAGGATGTAACCTTATTTAAATGTGGGGGCCTTATATGTGTAATCAGTTTAAAATGAGGTTACAGAGGCAGGCCTTAGTCCAGAGTTGAGGAACCTTTTATCTGCCAAGGACTTTTTGGATTATTTATAACATCATTTGCAGGCTATACAAAATTATCCACTTAAACTTTAGCCTGCTATAGCTTTTTGAATTTTGAGTCCCACCTGCAGTTGCCTTGGCAGGGCCAGACCAAGTGATTCCACAGGCTTTAGATGGCCCACAGGCCAGACATTCCCAACTCCTGCTAACCCAAAATGGCTGCTGTTCTTACAATAGGAGGAAATTAGGACATAGATGATCTGAAGATACAGGAGGAAGTGGCCTGGGCAGATCCTTCTCTCCTGGCCCTCAGAATGAACAAATCCTGCCAATACCTTGATTTTGGGTTTCCTGCCTCTAGAACTGAAGCAACACATTTCTGTTGTTTAAGCCACACAGTCTGTGGTACCTTGTTACAGTGGCCCTAGTGACGAATTCAGAAACACAGTGAACAACCATACCAGAATCCACCTGTGGGCTAATGCCTAAGCCTAGACATGCTTTTTAAACTCTCTTTTCATGATTTTGAGTGCTCTAGAGCAGAACCAGCTGATCTGTCTGGAGTTGGGCATTGACCATGGAAAGAGTATCCTCTGCATTCATTCTTAGGCAGAGGAGGGGTCCTGGGAGCTAAGGGCCGTAGTGCTGAAAATCCCCACCTGACCCGCCTCCTCCAAAGCTTCCTTTGGAAGGGTGCTCTATGGTCTCTGCCTGGGAGAGATTGTGCCACAGCATTGGCTTGTGTCTGGAGCAAGACTGCGGCTACTTTTCTTTAGCTTGCCTGCTGTCACTACCTTGACATTCCTTTTTGTTGGCTCCCTCACCCCCATGGGCATGAGTGGAATGAACAAAACCTAGAGCTTGGGGTTGGTGGATAAGCAGTAATTCTTTGACCAACTACCTTTAAAGAAACAAGAGGGTAAAATGATCAGAGAGGCGAGTTTCATCCATTAAGTAGAAAATAATCACAAGCTCGGGGGAAGACAAATGTGATTTTCATTCTGATAAGATGAAGAAGTTGCTCATTAAGAAAAATCAATGATGATGACATAAGGAATAAATCATCTGACACACTTAGAACCCTTTAAGGTCACACATTTTTCACTCATCTGAAGAGGAAAATACCCCACTTGTGCACATCCATTTCTTCAGTAGCACACATTATGAACCAAATTGGAGCCATTAGTTTAAAAGGAAATATTTTTAAATCTTTACAAATATTTTAAATCTATTTGTAGCACACTGACTGACTGTTGATGCCATCAGAATTATAATTTGGCCACAAACATCTGGCTAATATTAAAGTCTCAAACTGTCTCCAAAGGAAGATCAGAATGTGTAAACTGTCCACCTAAACATATTTAGAACTGCCGATATTAGAAAAAGCATAATTTTAAATGATATTTTCCTAAGTATACCAATTTCTAAGAGCTGACTCCAGTGAGACCTAATTTAAGGTACTTTATTGTTGTAAAGATACTCACAGCAGGAAGTGCAAAGAAAGAAATGCCAAGGAGTGCGAAGCCTGCAGAAAGCAATCTTCCCAGCCAGGTTAGGGGAGTTTTGTCTCCATAGCCAATAGTTGTCAATGTAATCTAAAAACAAAATAAATAGAACATGCAGCTTAAGAATTTGGGAGGAAAGTTAGGACCTGTGAACAGAAGGCAAAGCAACATTTCCATTAAATCATTATTCAACAAGGCTCGTTGGCGCATTTTATTACTGTGCTTTAATTTTCCATGACGCATAACAGAACTTCTCTTTGTTTAAGGAAGGGAATAACCTACATACTTGTTCCTTCCTTATAACACAGTTTTCCATCTTTTCTAAGTGGATTCAGAGAAGCGTTATTTAAGAAAGTGGATAACTATTAGTGATACAGAAATGATAGTGCTGTGGATTTAGAACTGGAACTGTATACAAAACAACAGTTTATGTTCATTAATCCTGCCCATTTATTATCTTGGGAGGCATTTCCTGAGGTCTGCTGTGGGCAAGGCAATGTTATGATTTGCAGATGAACAAAAAATGAGGAGTATATAGTTCTTGTTCTAAGACACTGATGGCACTGTAAGGGAGACATGTCACATGCAAACAATTGAAACATTAATTAGGGTCAGGCAGGGATTATGACGAAGACACTAGTAACCAAAATGAGAACTCAAGGAACAGACTGGTTATTACCAGTTTGAGGGGTCAAGTAGGCTTAACTAGGGAGTCATCATCATACCTAGGCTTTGAAGTGACATTTTGAGGCAGAAATGATAGAGAGGGGGCTTGGAGGCAGGGAAACAGGTGGTGAGTGCATAGAAGTGAGAACAAATAAGGGACGGTTATGGAAAGTCAGAGTTGTGCAGCTCAGCTGAAGCATGGTGGATTGGAATAGGATTAATGGCTTCTTCAATTTCTTTCATTGACATTTGACAGCATTCATTGTATAGGTCCTTGGTTAAATTTATTCCTAAGTATTTTATCTTTGGTAGCTATCACAAACAAAATTTTCTCTTGATTTCTTTTAAAGCTTGTTGTGAGTGTACAGAAACACTACGGATTTTTGTGTTTGATTTTGTATCCTGCAGCTTTGCTGTATGTATTAGTTTTAAGGGTTTCTTGGGGGGTCTCTTTAATGTTTTATATATAGAAGCTCATATCTTTAGCAAACAGCAACAATTTTACTTCTTCCTTTCTTATTTGGATGCTTTTTCTTTATTTCTCTTGTTTCAATGCTCTGGCAAGGACTTTTAGTACTATGTTGAATGCAAGTGGCAAGTGTAGGCACCTTTTTTTTTTTTGTTCTGGATCTCAGAGGAAAGGGTATTAAGGTTTTACTGTTGAGCATAATGTTAGCTGTAGGATTATCATATATAGCCTTTATTGTGTTGAGGTACATTTCTTCTATGCCTAAATTGTTAAGAGTTTTTATTATGAAAGGATCTGAATTTTGTCAAATACCTTTTCTGCACCCAATTGAGATGATCTTAAATAAGCCTAGCATAGAATGACAAATAATACATGTTTTCACTTACAAGTGGAATTAAAACAAACTCAGAAGCGAGAGTGGAATTTCTGTGGTAACTAGAGGCTAGAAGCTGTGGGATGGGGTGGGGGAGGAGGAAGATGCTCAAAGTGTTCAAAGTTTGTTAAATCAGAAGATGGAGGTGTATTTTTGGATATATATTGTAGAGTATGGCAAGTGTGTTAATAATATTGTATTGTACATTTAAAATTGCCAAGAGAGATAAACTTTAAATGTTCTTACTACAAAAAAGTCATAAGTATTTGAGGGGTTGAAGATATTAATTTGCTTGATTTAAATATTCCACAATGTATTCATAAATCATAACTTGTACTCTATAAAATAAACACACTATAATTTGTCAATTTATAAGAAAAAAGAATTGAAAGGTTTAGTGGAAGAGGAAGTTAATTAGTTTACCTAAAGCAAGGCAGGGAGTTTCTGAAAATGACAACCCTGTCATGTCTCTCCCTTGGGCAAACTGCTCCAGGGCTTCCCACATGCCTTAGAACAAAGTCCCAGCTCCTCCTATGGACCTCTGGGGCTCTGCATGATTGGGCCTTTTTCAGACATGATCTTCCGCTGCTTTCCATCTCATTCTGCTTCCACCACACTTGCCTTGCTGCTCAACACAGCAAGTTCTCTCTTGCTTCAGGGTCTTTGTGTTTGCTGCTCTCTTTCTGGATTTCCCTTACTCCTAGCCCTCCATTCAGGTACCTGTTCAACTGTCAGCTCCATACAAAGACCATCCTTTCATACCTTATATAAGATAGTCCCCTGCCAATTGTTCTCTGAGTCCTTATTCTGCTCATTTTTTAAATGGAAGATACAAGGTGAATTGCAATAGGGAGAAATGAGATGAGTAGAGATTGTATGACAATGGAGAATAACAGGTTAGGAAGTTCAACAGGAGAATCATACTAATTCCTCCTTTCTTCACCTTTTCAGTACGTTCCATTGGTTCTACTTCTAAAGATATTGAAAATTCATCCCCTTATTTCCATTTTCACTGCTACCATGGTATAATCATTGCTCCACTAGCCTCTTGATTGCTCCCTCTGCTGTTGTTTTTGCCTTCCTAGCTTAGTTGCTTCTGCACACCTTTTAAAAAAATATTTTATTTATTTATTTGACAGGTAGAGTTATAGACACAGAGAGAGAAAGACAGAGAGAAAGGTCTTCCATTCACTGGTTTACTCCTCAAATGGCTGCAATGGCTGGACCTGAGCTGATGCAAAGCCAAGATCCAGGAGTTTCTTCCAGGTCTCCCATGTAGGTGCAGGAGAACCGAATAACCAACAACTCAACCCTTCACCTCAACAACCCCCTTCACTCTGATGTCAAATGAGCTTAGTATGTTTTTTTGGTTATAAGTTCAGGGTCTTTTGCTGCCAGGCTAGGCTTGGGAAGGATCTGACAGTAGGGAACAGATTTGTCCCTGACTCCTTTCAGGGAGGGAGGTGGTGGCAGTTTCCTTTATGTCTTTCCTGCAGAGTGCATCACGATGTGAACAGAGAAGTAGCACTAGCTGTAAAATGATATAGTCTCTAAGGACACTTAGAATGAAATGACGTGTGTCTTCATTTAGTTCCAAAGTCGAAGGTGGTAAGCCCACACGGAACCCCACACACCAGCTGTCCAGGACACCTGGGGAGATCCAGGAACAGCTGCCTGTCTCAGAGAACCTTGAGAGGCTGCACTTGTGATCTGCAGGGGCATGGAGGAAATCACACCTGGATTTTACAGCTGACTGGCTGATGGGACAGTCACTTGAGTTTCTGGAGAAACTTTTCACAGATTTCTAAGATTCTAGCAGCATCCTGATATGTTGGCATAGCAAGATGACTTATTCTATTGGATATCATCTCTCTAATGCAGATGCCCCCACACTAAGTGCCTCAGTGACTCTCAGAAAGGACAGCTGGTGATTATTGATGATAGTATGCAGTTAACTTAGTGATGTGGGCTGCATGAACTTAAAGTCAGCATTGATTCTGGAAAAACTAAATCTAGTAATGGAGTATTGTTATAATAAACAAAAAGTAAGTAATGTACCTCCCTTGAAACACCAGTCTCCTTTGACTGGTTATCCAACATTAGACACATAATATAGTTCCTCGTTTGAAGATCTCTATCACCCTCTTTGTGTAATTCCTTGTCAGTTCTGCGTATGTATATGGAATTAGGATGCAAAGGCTGAACACAGTGGGTAATTGTGCAATTGTGCTGGAATCATGTCCATTGACTCTGTTCACTTGGTGAGCCAACTTGGTGAGCCATAAGCATGCTTCATGACTGCATATGGGCTGGGTGGAGGTTGATGACAGGGGTTGGGTGGGTTCATGATGATTAAACGTGGCTGGTTATTGCATTCTTCTTGTGCTACTACAAGAACTTTTAATATTTCCCAAGTCAAAGTATTTTCATTGAACACAGACATTTACTTTTTTTTTTTTTGAGATTTAAAAGCAATATTTATTACAGTCAAAGACCTCCAGCCAGAGTGGCATGGAGAGAGGCTCCAAGAAAGGCAAAACCCAAAGGGGCCAGTGGTACTGGGGTTTTTAAGCACAATTTTGGGGAAGAAAAAAACTTGACACTCAGTTACAAGGTGGGGACAAAACCCATCAAAAGACCTGATTTGCAATCTTTTATCCTATCTGGCTCACTCACCATAAAACAAAAAGAGCCATCAGAAGGGTGGGATACCTAAGTTACTTTACAATAAACTGGGTGCTCAGAAGGAATCACCACTCCCTTGCTATTCTCATAATAAGACTGGATGCTTTCAAGGGGTGGACAGAGAAGCATTTTTGACCTTGCTGATGATTTGCACCCTCAATTTCCACTGGGACCATCCTGAACTGCCTATTAACCCATCTGACTCCTCACCTTCTCCCCCAGAATAATGGCCCCTAACTTCTGTTAGGAGAACTGGGTGATGACCACTCTGGCTGTTTCATGCTGGAAAGGGGCATCATTGGGAATGGTAGTCAAGACAGGATTCCAGCAGGAGGTGGCTTCTTGAGGGGGACAAGTGCCAGCTTGCAGAAACTGCTTCTATCTGAGGTTTCATGTGTATGGCCATCTAGAATTTCACTGTTTTAAGTCTGGAGAAAACAAATCTAACAAGCAGTTCAAACTCACAGGGTCTAAAACAAAGGACAGAGCTATTATTAGAGGACCTAAAAAAACGATGATGTCTAAACCATGAGCAAGTTTTCTCACTGAGAGGCAAAAGAAACCGACAGGAGGGACCTGATAACAATCAGGGGGGCTAAGGCCTCACCAGGTATATGTGAGATCCAGACCTATCTCTTCACAAGAGGTAGTGGAAGAGACATTGGTAGCTTTGGGATCCTCAAGGAGAGAAGGCCTACACTTCCAGGAATGGAGAGTCCCTACCTGCACTTCCGGGAATGAAAAGTCCTTGTCAAGGTTCCCACGGGTGCCTAAAGGTTAACCAATGAGGATCAGACCTGCCTCAACTGTTAACCCCCACGCCCTCCTATAAAAGGAGCCCTCCCAACCCCTAACGCGTGACTTCCCTGGCCCCTGCTCTGTTGGGACCAGTGAACCTCGCCCGGGAGCGGAATCCCAATAAAAGCTTGTGAATTAATTGATTTGTCTGCCTGGGAAGATTTGTTACGCACTGGACACCTTCCAGACATCATAAGGGAGGTGTGAACCTCCTTAGGGAAGATACGCTGTTGACTTCCATCACCTAGCTGTCCTGAGAGGACAGCTGTCCTGAATAGAAGGCAGCTGGTATCTCTAAGGGAAAGTTACAGTTCTGCCTGCAATGTTACTGACCCTCCTTGGCTGTCCCTCAACAGTGGTGTGTACTTTGGAAGCTGCAGTTGTTAGGTAGGAAGTTAGAAAGCACCAGAAGCCCAGCATTTTGCACTTCAAAGTCCTGCCCAGACCAAGATAACCTTCTAGCTGGTTCCAGCCCTTCCACCAAGGAAAGCTCCCAAGAGAATTCTCTTTCCTCAGGACCAAATGCGGTTACCTGATAACATGGGGCAATAAAGCCTTCATGGATGCCCTAGGGGAAGCTCCTTTGCCTTTGTCTGGTGCCAGGGCTCCCCAAACCTGGGGAGGAATTTGCTAATTTACTCTCCACAGACCTTTTGTCCTATAGGAGGTGGAGGGGAAGGAAAACCTGGTCCCTTTTTCCTGTGTAAGCCCAGTCTAAACAGACTGCACACTCAGCTCTCAGCTCTCTGCTAAGCCACCTGCCTGGCCTATCCAAGTGAATTCTTTTCATTCAACCATGTAATCTTGCTTTCGCCCACTCCAAGTGACTGGGTACTGTCTATCCCTTCCATTCTGACGGATGCCCTGTCCCCAATAAAACCTTATTACTTTGTTTTCTGTCTCACACCTGAATTCTTTCTTGCGTGAAGACAAGAACCCCACAGCTTTTCTCCAGCGACAGAGTGAAGGGCTTTTTTCAGCTTAGAGCTAACACAGTCTGTACCTCTAACCCAGGAGTCCTTCAACTACTAGGGCAGTTCCATTCCCAGTGAGCCAGCTCTTGGCTTGTAGAGCTGACAGGGCTTTCCAAAAGACGACTTCTCTGTCCGTCTAAAGCCCTGGCTTTCCACATCGAGAAACAATGCCATTTGTGGTGGACTGGCCTGTAGGGTCTCCTTGATGGCAGACCACTGTGTAAAGCAGCTATTAATTGGCTTGCCACCTATCTTTACATTGCTACTGCTGCCTGGCTTCCTCCTTTTCCTCCTGGCTATTATTACAGAAAATGTCAGCCACCCCTTTTGTAAGGTCCAAAGATCAAACTGTACATCCTGGAGAATCCTTCAGTGTAGAGTCAGTTTCTCATCTTGAAGAGAATAGAGAAATGAAGAAACAAGTCAGCCTTCCCAGATCACTTACTGTCAGTAACTTAATATCAAATGAAAACTTAGCAGCAATTTTAACTGTTAAGTAACAACTTATGAAAACATTTACAAAAGGTCCAATGTCTTTTATAAATTTCAAGATAAAAGTACATGTATTTGGAAACATCACTTTAATATTTAACACAAGTGTAACTTGTTTGATCAGCAAATCCAAGTACAAATATGTCAATGACTAAAACATTTTTAGTTTCTTTCTACCAACACATTTAAAACATCTGATACAGAGATTTATTTAAGTCATGTGAACCAAAAAAGGGTATCTTCAATTAATTTAGCAGTTTAAATTTGTGAGCAATCTTTATCTATAAGCCAATTAAAACAGAGCTCTTCACAAATTTTCCCATGTAGACATACAACATGTACATACATATAACATAATATACAAGGTAGAACAATAAAGCAGTTTCAATAATAGCTTCTTAAAATCTTTAGCTGTTTTTTCTTAAAAAATTACCATCAATCGATTAGAATTACTTCCTGCTGATAGTAATCTGAATTAACTATACTTTTTCTAAGTTGCAATCTGTAGTACATTATTGGCTTTATCTGCTTAGTGCACCACCAGACATTAGACTTCATAGAAAATGTGTTTCAAGGAAATGAGTTGAACAACAGTGCCACTGAATTAGAGTGAAATAAGTTAGTATAAAAATGTCCTGTTATTCTTGCAGATGAAATGGTTTTCTGATATTCTATATTAATGCATAAGAACATACAGAGAAACCTTCTTAACTGAAACTTCTGTTATGGCTAGTTGATTATTTAGTCAGACATTTGATTAAAGTGGATAACTACAAAGACACAAATATATGTTAAACATTTCAACATAAAACACAAAAATGTACATTCATATCCCAGTATTGATGGAGTATATATATTCTGAAATGGGGTTTTGCCTCTTTTACATAGACCTGACCCACAATGCATATTTTACTCTCAATTTTAGTGTTTTTTAAAAGTTAATGTTTTCAGTGGAGCAACTTTTGCATAGTCACATGAATACAGAGTCCTAGATATTTAAGATTATTTCCTGGGGTCAGTGCTGTGGCATAGAAGGTTAAGCCTCCACCTACAATGCCAGCATCCTATATAGGAGCTGGTTAGAGTTCTGGCTGCTCCACTTCTGATATAGCTCCCTGTTAATCCATCTGAGAAAAGCAGTGGAAGGTGGCTCACATGTTTGGGCCCCTAAACCCATGTGGGAGGCCCAGAAGAAGTTCCTGGCTCCTGGTTTCAGGCTGGTGCAACTCTTGCTGTTGTAGCCATTTGGGGAGTGAACCAGCGAATGGAAGATCTCTCTTTCAAATAAATAAATCTTAAAAAAAGATTTTTTTCCTAGATGGTTGTGTCTTCATCCCTAATTTAATTTTATTATTTATTTATTTATTTATTTATTTATTATTTTTTGCTTCACAAAATAAGAAGTTTAACAAGTAAAATGCAAAAAGACTCTGGTTTAGTGGGAATATAAACAATTGCTATAAACAATAATTGAATGGAAAAAATAATTTCACCCATATAAAGTAAATGTTAGAGTAATCACAGATCATAAAAACTATGGTAGTATAACATTCTTCTTTTTCATTTTTTAAAGATTTTATGTGTTTGAAAGAGTTACAGAGAGAGGTAGAGAGAGAGAGACAGAGAGAGAATTTTATATCTACTTCCCAAATGGCTGTGACAGTGGGAGCTGAGCCGATCTGAAACCAGGAGCCAAGAGCTTCTTTTGGGTCTCCCACATGGGTGCAGGAGCCCAAGGACTTGGGCTATCCTCTGATGCTTTCTGAAGCACATTGGGAGGGAGCTGGATTGGAAGTGGAGCAACTGGGACTAAAACTGGAGCCCATATGGGTTGTTGGCCAGGACTTGAATTCACTGTGCTGGCCCCAGTAGTATAACATTCTTAATCATTGGTTTGAAAAGGTATAAAACAAAGTTTTATAAAACTATACTTGCAGCAATACTGATACACACAGACATTTCTTTTTTATTTTGTTTTTTTAGATTTTAGCTCCTACATACAAGGGTGACTTATTTCACTCAACATGATTTACTCCAGTTGTGTCCATTTTGCTGCAAATTGTAGAACTCCATTCTCTTTTTTTAGCAGCTGAATAATATTCCATTGTGTATATATAACATATTTTCTGTATCCATTCATCTGATGATGGACACCTTGGTTGATTTCAAATTCTTGTTGAGTTTCTTGAGCTCTTTATATAGTCTGAATATTAATCCTTTACCAGCTACATAATTTGCAAATAATTTCTCCTATTCTGTCAGTTGCCATTTCATTTCATTTTGCTGAGTTTTTTTTTTTTTTTTTTTTTTTTTTTTGTGCAGAAGCTTCTCAATCTGATGTAATGCTACTTGTAAATTTTGGCTTTGATTGTTTGTGCCTCTGGGATATTTTCCAAGAACTGTTTGCCTATGCCAATGTCTTGTAGGGTTTCCCCAATATTCTCTAAAAATTTGATGGTATCAGGTTGTAGATTTAAGTCTTTGATCCATTTTGAGTGGATTCTTGTGTAAGGTCTAAGAGAGGGGTCTTGCTTCATACTTCTGCATATGGAGATCCAGTTTTCCCAGCAGCATTTCTTCAAGGGACTGTCCTTGCTACAGGGGTTGATTTTAGCTCCTTTGTCAAAGATAAATTGGTTGTGGATGCATGGATTGATTTCTGGTGTTTCTATTCTGTTCCATTGGTCTATCCAGCTGTACCAGGCTGTTTTGGTTACAACTGCCCTGTAGTATGTATTGAAATCTGGTATTATGATGCCTCTGGCTATGTTTTGTTGTATCAGATTGCTTTAGCTATTCAGGGTCTCTTGTGTTTCCATATGAATTTCAGCTTCATTTTTTCTAGATCTGAGAATGTCCTTGGTATTTTTATTGGTATCATATTGAATCTGAAAATTGCTTTCTGTAGTATGGACATTTTGATGAGATATTGATTCTTTCAATCCATGAACATGGAAGATTTTCCATTTTTTGCTGTCTTCTTCTATTTATTATTTTTTTTAATGTTTTGTAATTCTCATCGTAGAGATCTTTGATGTCCTTGGTTAAACTTATTCCAAGGTATTTAATCTTTTTGTGGCTATTGTAAATGGGATTGATCTTAGAAGTTATTTCTCAGCTATGGCTTTCTCTCTGTATACAAAGGCTGTTGACTTTTGTGTATTGATTTCATATCCTGCTACTTTGCTGAATCTTTTATGAATTCCAGTAGCCTCTCAGTAGAGTATTTTGGACCCCCTATATATAGAATCATGTCATCTGCAAATATGTATCCCTTTGATTTCTTTTTGTTGCCTAATGGTTCTGGCTAAAACTTACAGGACTATAGTGAATAGCTATGGTGACAGTGGGCATCTGTGTCTGGTACCAACCTCAATGTGAATGCCTCTAACTTTTCCCCATTCAATAGGATGCTGGCTGTGGGTTTGTCATCAATTGCCTTGATTGTATTTGAGGAATGGTTATTCTATACACAATTTGTTCAAGGTTTTCATCATGAAGGGGTGTTGTATTTTATCAAATGCTTTCTCTGCATCTATTGAGATAATCATATGGTTTTTGTTCTTCAGTTTGTTAATGTGATGTATCATTGATTGATTTGCAAATGTTAAACCATCCCTGCATACCAGGGATATATCCCAGTTGGTCTGGGTGAATGATCTTTCTGATGTGTTGCTAGATTCAATTGGTTAGTATTTTGTTGAGGATTTTGAGTCTATGTTCATCAGGGAAACTGGTCTGTAGTTCTCCTTCTCTGTTGTATCTTTTTCAGGTTTAGGAATTAGATGATGCAGGCTGCAGAGAAGGAGATTGGGAGGACTGCCTCTCTTTCAAATTGTTTTGAATAGCTTGAGAAGAATTGGAGTTCATTCTTCCTTACATGTCTGGTAGAATTTAGCTGTGAATCCATCTGGTTCTGGGTTTTTCTTTGTTGTGTGGGTGTTTATTGGTGATTCAATTCCCATCTTTGTCATTGGTATCTTTAGGTTTTCTATGCCTTCATGGTTCAGTTTAGGTCAGTTCTCCCGGCCAGACTTAGGTGTCTCCTCTCAGCTCATTGTTGGGCATTCAAACACAGCTGGCACAGCTGTTACATATGTCCACTATGGCACCTGCCCTCTGCCAGTTACAGGATGCCAGTGCCGGGTGGTTTGGGAGAGAGACAGGTGCCTCCTCTTGCCTTTTTTTCTTCTAGGTATACCATCTCCCACAGGGCTCCCAGCTGGACTCCTGCCAGGCTCTTCCTGCAGCTTTATCACCAGTGGCTTAGGCTGTGAAGTCTGGTCTGTCCTCACTCTCCAAACCTGGTTCTAAGGCTCTAGGCTGCTGGGGTCCTGAATTGTGCATGTCCACACCCTCCATGTAGATCCACAGTGTCCCTCCAATTGTATGGAGTTTCCTCTGCAGTTTTCTCTCTAAATCTACCCTGAGACTGCACTCTCTCCACCTTTTTCTAACTACTTTCCCTGACTAGAGCAGCCAGCTCCCTCCCTTTTCTGCAATCTTGGAGTCTCTGCCTGCTTCAATCTCATTGCTTGGTATGGGTGTGTTTACACTGTCTATATCTTCTTGACTTAATCTTGGTAGGTTGTATGTATGCAGGGATTTATCCATTTCTTCAAGGTTTTCCAGTTTATTAGCATGTAGTTCTTCACCGTATTTTCTTATGATCCTTTGTATTTCAGTGGTGTCATTTTAATGTCTTCTTTTTCATCTCTAATTTTGTTCATTTGAATTGTTTCTCTTTTTTTTCCTTATTAGTCTGGCTAGAGGTTTATCTGTTTTTTTGCTTTTTTATCTTCTCAAGAAAACAACCTTTTGTTTTGTTGATATTTTGTATTTTTTTTTACTTTGATTCATTTATTTCTGTTCTGATCCTATTATTTCTCATCTCCTACTGCTTTTGGGTTTGGTTTGTTCTTGGTTTTCCAAGTTGTTAAGATAAATTATTAGATCTTTAATTTGAGACATTTCTCTCTTTTTTAAACATAAGCAGTTAATGCTATAAACTTCCTTCTTAAGACTATTTTTGCTGTATCTCATAGGTTTTATATGTTGTGTTTTGATTTTCATTTATTTAAAAAAGCTTTTTAATTTCTTCAATATCTCATTGATCATTCAGTAGTATGCTGTTTAATTTCCAAATATTTATGAGTGTTCTATTGTTCTTCATTTTGTTGACATCTAGTTTTATTTCTTTATGATCTGAGAAGATACATGGTATAATTTCCATATTCTAAAATTCACTGATATTTGGTTTCTTGCCTAATATATGGTCTACCTAGAAAATGTTCCATATGATAATTAGAAGAATGTGCACTTTGTAGCTGTTGGGTTAAATGTCCTGTAAATGTCTGGTAGGTCCTTCTGCTCAACAGTTTGTTTCGACTCTGATGTATCTTTATTGATTTTCTGTCCAGATGATCTGTCCATTGATGACAGCAGAGTGTTGAATTCACCTACTATTATTGTATTGGAGTCTATCTCTCACTTTTGCCATATATATCAGTGTGGACTCGTGTTGTCATTTCTGATTTTAAAGCAACAATTTCTAAGTATTTTGCATTTATTAAGCTTTTCTAAAGTATTCCATAAAGTTTTCAGCAAGCCATCTATCTTTCTTTCTGTACCACATGCCAACAGTTTATGCAATAATATGAAAACAAACCATGTCATAATTACAAATACAGCTGGCATAAAAAGGCTTGAGGCTGAACATATCGACTCTTTGTAAGTATTCAAACCATAGTAAGAGCAGAATTCTGTGGAACTAAAGAGCATCTGGTGTGCCACGGGTCTTAGTTGGTATGTTTCATAGAAATGGGGAGTGTTGGATAATGTGGCCAATTAAGGAAGAGGTTATGAGAGCTTCCACTGTATTCTAAAACAAATACAACAATTATATGAATGAGCAAGTAAACTAAATGGTGTTTTGTGAATCTTGATTTGCTTGTGTCTATGTGTGCAGGAGATGAAATGTGGGTGAATGATGGTGAAGAGATGGACTTTTAGACCACTATACTGGGGCATATTTCCATTTTGAACCTAGTTCCAGGGCTTACAGTAGATATGTTAGTGAACACACGCTGGATAGAATATATTTTTATTAACAAATTTGCATGATTCCTACTCATTGACTCCTTAATATGATAAACATCATATCATTGTTGTGAACTATAAAATCAATGCACAAAAATCAACAGCCTTTGTATACACAGGCAATACCACGGCTGAGAAAGAACTTCTAAGATCAATCCCATTCACAATAGCTACAAAAACAATCAAATACCTTGGAATAAACTTAACCAAGGACGTTAAAGATCTCTTCGATGAAAATTACAAAACCTTAAAGAAAGAAATAGAAGAGGATACCAAAAAATGGAAAAATCTTCCATACTCATGGATTGGGAGAATCAATATCATCAAAATGTCCATTCTCCCAAAAGCAATTTATAGATTCAATGCAATACCAATCAAGATACCGAAGACCTTCTTCTCAGATCTGGAAAAAATGATGCTGAAATTCATATGGAGACACAGGAGACCTCGAATAGCTAAAGCAATCTTGTACCACAAAAACAAAGCCGGAGGCATCACAATACCAGATTTCAGGACATACTACAGGGCAGTTGTTATCAAAACAGCATGGTACTGGTACAGAAACAGATGGATAGACCAATGGAACAGAATAGAAACACCAGAAATCAATCCAAACATCTACAGCCAACTCACATTTGATCAAGGATACAAAACCAATCCCTGGAGCAAGGATAGTCTATTCAATAAATGGTGCTGGGAAAATTGGATTTCCACATGCAGAATCATGAAGCAAGACCCCTACCTTTCACCTTACACAAAAATTCACTCAATATGGATTAAAGACTTAAATCTATGACCCGACACCATCAAATTATTAGAGAGCATCGGAAAAACCCTGCAAGATATAAGTACCGGCAACGACTTCTTGGAAAACACCCCAGAAGCACAGGGAGTCAAAACCAAAATTAACATTTGGGATTGTATCAAATTGAAAAGTTTCTGTACTGCAAAAGAAACAGTCAGGAAAGTGAAGAGGCAACCGACAGAATGGGAAAAATATTTGCAAACTATGGAACAGATAAAGGGTTGATAACCAGAATCTACAAAGAAATCAAGAAATTCCACAACATCAAAACAAACAATCCATTTAAGAGATGGGCTAAGGACCTCAACAGACATTTTTCAAAAGAGGAAATCCAAATGGCCAACAGACACATGAAAAAATGTTCAAGATTACTGGCAATTAGGGAAATGCAAATCAAAACCACAATGATTGTTTCACCTCACCCCGGATAGAATGGCTCACATTCAGAAATCTACCAACAATAGATGCTGGAGAGGATGTGGGGAAAAAGGGACACTAACCCACTGTTGGTGGGAATGCAAACTGGTTAAGCCACTATGGAAGTCAGTCTAGAGATTCCTCAGAAACCTGAATATAACCCTACCATTCAACCCCAGCCATCCCACTCCTTGGAATTTACCCAAAGGAAATGAAATTGGCAAACAAACAAGCTGTCTGCACCTTAATGTTTATTGCAGCTCAATTCACAATAGCTAAGACCTGGAACCAACCCAAATGCCCATCAACAGTAGACTGGATAAAGAAATTATGGGACATGTACTCTATAGAATACTATACAGCAGTCAAAACCAATGAAACCTGGTCATTTGCTACAAGATGGAGGAATTTGGAAAACATCATGCTGAGTGAATTAAGCCAGTCCCAAAGGGACAAATATCATATGTTCTCCCTGATTGACGACAACTAACTGAGCACCAAAGGGGAAACTTGTTGAAGTGAAATGGACACTATGAGAAACAGTGACTTGATCAGCTCTTGTCCTGACAGTTGATGTACAATGTAATACTTTATCCATTTTAGTATATTTTTTTGTTCTAGTACCATTGGTTGAACTCTGTAATTAACACACAATTATTCTTAGGTGTTTAAATTTTAACTGAAAAGTGATCCCTGTTAGGAATTTGGAAAACATTATGCTGAGTGAAATAAGCCAATCCCAAAGGGACAAATACCACTTGTTCTCCTTGATAGGTGACCACTAACTGAGCACCAAAAAGGAAACCTGTTAAAGTGAAATGAACACTATGAGAAACAGTGACTTGATCAGCCCTTGCCCTGACTGTTGATGAACAACTTAATACGTTATCCCTCTTAGTATTTTTTTTTTGTTTGTTCTACTTAATACTTTTGGTTGAATACTGTAATCAATACACAATTCTTCTTAAGTGCTGAAACTTAACTGAAAAGTGATCGCTGTTAAATATAAGAGTGGGAATATGAGAGGGAAGAGAGGTGCAATTCGGGACATGTTCAAGCTGACTTACCTCAAACGGTAGAGTTAGAAACATACCAGGGGATTCGAATTCAATCCCATTGAGGTGGCATGTACCAATGCCATCTCACTAGTCCCAGTGATCAATTTCTGTTCACAATTGATCATAATGATAGGACTAAGAGCCAAAGGGAGCACATAAACAAGAATAGTGTCTGCAAATACTATCTGATAGAATAAAAAAGAGAGAGAATGATCCAACATGGGAAGTGAGATACACAGCAGACCCATAGAATGGCAGATGTCCTAAACAGCACTCTGGCCTCAGAATCAGCCCTTAAGGCACGCAGATCTGGCTGAAAAGTCCATGAGAGTATTTCAGGCATGGAAAGCCAAAACATTCTGGCAAAAAAAAAAAAAAAAACCTAAATGGAAGATCTCCATGAGTGAAATCCCAGTGGAAAGAACAGGTCATCAAAGAAGGAGGTGCCTTTCTCTGAAGGGAGGAGAGAACCTCCACTTTGACTATGACCTTGTCTAATTATGATCAGAATTGGTAAACTCAAAAGGCTTCCATAGCCTTGGCAACTCATGACAAGAGCCTAGGGTGATTACTGATGTCATAAACAAGAGTGTCAATTTGTTAAGTCAACAACAGGAATCACTGTGCACTTACTCCTCATGTAGGATCTTAGTCCTTAGTGTGCTGTACATTGTGATTTAATGCTATAACTAGTACTCAAACAGTATTTTTCACTTTGTGTTACTATGTGGATGCAAACTGTTGAAATCTTTACTTAATATATGCTAAACTGATCTTCTGTATATAAAGAGAAATGAAAATGAATCTTGATGTGAATGGAAGGGGGGAGGGAGAGGGAAAGGGGAGGGTTGCGGGTTGGCGGGAATTTATGGGGGGGAAAGCCATTGTAACCCATAAGCTGTACTTTGGAAATTTATATTCATTAAATAAAAGTTAAAAAAAAGAAAAAATATTTAAACAAAATATTTTGAACAGTGCCTTCATGATGCAATTATCTTGGCCAAAACTATGGTGCTCTCTCTTCTCTGGAAGAAATCTTAAAACTTAGTTGCATACATATCAACAAAAATACTTTAATAAACAAACAAACCCAGGAACTCTTTCAGTACAGTTTTAGGCAGAGTAGTACTCTCCTGAATACAGAAGATGCTAATATTGCCACATATCATGATCTGAAATAGAAGTGAGCAGGTGCATGTCTAGGCTGCAGCATATGAAGACAGAGCCAGGCCTGCACAGCTAAGGCCCACTTGCCCTGTTGCCCAACCTGGGCCAGCCTCAGGAATCTTTGAAAGTTGGTTTCATCTCTTTAGGGGATCTTTTATTTGAAGGTGATTTGGCAGATCGGTCTGACTCAGCTAAAATTTTTGTCTTCACATTCCATATACTCAGTTTCTATCTTGCAGGTGACAAAAAATATTTTCTGAAAATCTGGGTGTTATGAATGTTTGTATAAAGGTGTAATTGTGGCAAAGTCTGAGGTGGAGTGGGGGAACCTTACTACGTTAATAATGAAGAGTTCATCAGGAAATACAATGTAAAACAAAAGCAATTCCTACTCCAAGCTTTCTTGATTTTTTAAAAATGGTATGAAAGGTGAGAGATAAAAGAGAGAGGGGCTCCAAGATGGTGGAATAGGGTGGGAGCTCACTGATAGTCTAGAAAAAGATAGTTTAATAAAAGTGAAGATAGTGAAGTCTCAGGGAAGAGTTAGGGGAAAAACTGCAGAGGGAACTCTTCCAGAATTAGAGGGACACGGTGGATCTACATGGAGGACACAGGCACCCACAGCTCGGGAGCCCAGCTGCTGAGAATCTTCTCCTCTGCACCAGCGCTGGAAAGAGAGGTGAAGTGAAACCTCAGTAGCCTGAGACACTGGTGGAAAGGTGGCTGGAAGAGCCTAGAGGGAACGAGGCTTGAAGCCCTGTGGAGGAAAGTACACCAGCCTAACTAGAGGAGACAAAAAGATAAAAGGGACGGTACAGACACGATTCTCTCTCTCCACTCACCTTACAAAGGCAAGCGAGACAATAGAGTAGGCGCCATTTTGGACATACACAACAGCTGTGCCAGCTCAGGGCCGTGCCCATCCTCAGCCAAGCAGAAAAACCTGACCCTGGTGGGGAGCAATAACAGGAGACTAAGACCTAGTGAATGTGTGGAGCTTATGAACCAGGACTGTGAAAAAAAAAAATTGAGGGTGTGTGGGAGAACTCATGGTGTGGCTGAGACATAAGTAGTCTCAGTGGGAGATGCCACAAACTTGGTGGCCTTGGCAACCTGGTGGAAGACATTGCAGGGGAACCTGAGCTTATACTGAGGACTGCACAGCTCCTTTGTGTGGTCCTTGGGACAGAGCAGAAAAATATTATACACACTGGGGCTAGCGCTCAGGCACTGATTGCCATTAAGGAAAAGAGCTCAGCTGAGTGGAATTACTTCCCTTCTGAACAAAAAAAAGAGGGAGAGAAGATTTACCATGCCAAACCTGGGTGTGTCACCTTTGGCACACCCTTAACACTGAAGAACTGAATAGAGCTCTCTGGCCACATTCACCACAAGCCTCTAGACATTCACCAAAGGCAGACAGTCCACTTAATCAAGAGTCATAGTATAACAACTCATATATCCACAGCAAAAAAATAAAAAGAAAAAGAATAAACCACAATGCAAAACAACAAACACAAAAAACAAGGAAACAAGAACAAGGAAGACATCATGATGCTCCCAAATGAACATGACACTCCAATACAAGATTATGAAGATGATGAGATAGAAGAAAGGCAAGATACAGAATTAAAATTTATGATAAGAACATTCAGAAGTTATAAAAAAAATCATGAACTACAGAAATCCATACTGGACAGGACAGAAAATCTCTCTCATGAAAATGAAATCTTAAGGAGGAATCAAAATGAAAGGAGGAATTTAGTAGAACATGAAATTGAGATAGTGAAGAGAAATCAAAATGAAATGAGAATTAAATAGAATAAATGAAAAACACATTTGAGAGCTTTAAAAACAAAATCAGTGAGATAGAAGAGAGAATATCGGACTTAGAAGACAGAGAACAGGAAAGTATATAGTCAAACCAAAGAAAAGAAGAGGAAATTAGAAATCTAAAAAATATTGTTGGGAATCTACAGGATACTATTAAAAAAACCAACATTCGGGTTCTAGGAGTTCCTGAAGGCATGGAGAGAGAGAAAGGATTAGAAGGCCTTTTTAGTGAGATACTAGCAGAAAACTTCCTGGGTTTGGAGAAGGAAAGAGACATCCAAGTACAGGAAGTACATAGAACCCCCCCAATAAACATGACCACAAGAGATCCTCACCACAACACACTGTAGTCAAACTCACCACAATGAAACATAAAGAAAAGATTCTAAAATGTGCAAGAGAGAAACGTCAGATTACCCTCAGAGGATCTCCAATTAGACTCACAGCTGACTTCTTATCAGAAACCCTACAGGCTAGGAGGGAATGGTGAGATATAGCCCAAGTACTAAGAGAAAAAAACTGCCATCCCAGAATATTATATACTGCAAAGCTCTCATCTGTGAATGAAGGTGAAATAAAGACCTTTCATAGCAAACAGAAATTGAAAGAATTTGTCGCCACTCATCCAGCCCTGCAAAAGATGCTTAAAGATGTGTTACACACAGAAACACAGAAACACGGCCATCAAAATGAAAGAAGGTAAAGGAAGAAAACCTACCAGTAAAAGATCATAGTAAGTTCAGAGCATATATCAGAAATATCTTTGGGGAAATGGCAGGGCAAATTCACTGCTTATCAATAGTCACACTGAATGTTAATGGCTTCAACTCTCCAGTTAAAAGACACAGACTGGCTGAATGGATTAAAAAACAAAACCCATGCATTTGCTGCCTACAAGAAACACATCTTTCAAACAAAGATGCATGCAGACTGAAAGTGAAAGGTTGGAAAAAGATATACCATGCCAACAGAAACCAAAAAAAAGCAGGTGTAGCCATCTTAATATCAGACAAAATAAACTTTAACACAAAAAATGTTAGAAGAGACAAAGAGGGGCACTATATAATGATTAAGGGATCAATTCAACAGGAAGATGTAACTATTATAAGTGTATATGCACCTAATTACTGGGCACCGGTTTATTTAAAAGATATGTTAAGGAACTTAAAGGGAGATTTAGTCTCCTATACAATAGTACTGGGGGATTTCAATATTCCACTTTCAGAAATAGACAGATCAACAGGACAGAAGATCAACAAGGAAACAGCAGATTTAATTGACACTATAGGCCAAATGGATCTAACAGATATCTACAGAACTTTTCATTCTACACATAAAGAATTTACATTCTTCTCAGCAGTACATGGAAACTACTCTAGGATTGACCACATACTAGATCATAAAGCAAGTCTCAGCAAATTCAAAAGTATTGAAATCATATCATGCATATTCTCAGACCACCATGGAATGAAGCTGGAAATCAGCAACCTAGGAATCCCTAGAGAATATGCAAACACATGGAGACTGAACAACATACTACTGAATGAACACTGGGTCATAGAAGAAATCAAAAGGGAAACCAAAAACTTTCTGGAAGTAAATGAGGATAACAACACAACATATCAAAACTTATGGGATACAGTCAAAGAAGTGTTAAGAGGAAAGTTTATAGCAATAGGTGCCTACATCAAGAAATTGGAAAGGTACCAAATAAATGAGCTATCAATGCATCTCAATGCATCTACAAAAACTTCAGCAAACCAGACCCAAAATTAACAGAAGAGAAATAATTAAAATTAGAGAAATCAACAGAATTGAATCCAAACAAACATTACAAAAGATCAGCCAAACGAAGAGCTGTTTTTTGAAAAAATAAACAAAATTGACACATCATTGTCTAAAAAAGAGGAGAAAAGACCCAAATCAATAAAATCAGAGATGAAAAAGGAAATGTAACAACAGACACCATGGAAATAAAAAGAATGATTAGAAATTACTACAAAGAGTTGTATGCCAGCAAATGGGGAAATCTATCAGAAATGGATAGATTCCTGGACACATGCAACCTACCTAAACTGAACCATGAAGACACAGAAAACCTAAACAGACCCATAACTGAGACAGAGATTGAATCAGAAATAAAGGCCCTCTCAACAAAGAAAATCCCAGGACTGGATGGATTCACTGCTGAATTCTACCAGACATTTCAATAAGAACTAACTCCAATTCTTCTCAAACTATTCAGAACAATAGAAAAAGAGGGAACCCCCTCAAATTCTTTCTATGAAGCCAGCAGCACCTTAATTCCTAAACCTGAAAAAAGATGCAGCAGAGAAAGAAAATTACAGACCAATATCCCTGATGAACATAGACGCAAAAATCCTCAATAAAATTCTTGCCAATAGAATGTAACAACACATCAGAGAGATCATCCACCCAGACCAAGTGGGATTTATCATTGGTATGCAGGGATGGTTCAATGTTCTCAAATCAGTCAATGTGATACACCACATTAACAGACTGCAGAAGAAAAACCATATGATTATCTTAATAGATGCAGAGAAAGCATTTGATAAAATACAACACCCTTTCATGATGAAAACTCTAAGCAAACTGGGTATGGAAGGAAAATTTCCTCAATAGAATCAAAGCATTTTATGAAAAACCCACAGCCAGCATCCTATTGAATGGGGAAAAGTTGGAAGCATTTCCACTGAGATCTGGTACCAGACAGGGATGCCCACTGTCACTATTGCTATTCAATATAGTACTAGAACTTTTAGCCAGAGCCAATAGCAAGAAAAAGAAATTAAAGGGATACAAATTGAGAAGGAAGAAGTCAAACTATCCCTCTTTGCAGATGATATGATTCTTTATTTAGGGGATCCAAAGAACTTTACTAAGAGACTATTGGAACTCAGGGAAGAGTTTGGCAAAGTAGCAGGATATAAAATCAATGCACAAAAATAAACAGTCTTTGTTTGCACAGGCAATGCCATGGCTGAGAAAAAACTTCTAAGATCAATCCCATTCACAATAGCCATAGGCAGTCAAAGCCAAAATTAACAATTGGGATTATATTAAATTGAGAAGTTTCTGTACCGCAAAAGAAACAGTCAAGAAAGTGAAGAAGCAACCAACAGAATGAGAAAAAATATTTGCAAACTATGCAACTGATAAAGGATTAATAACCAGAATCTACAAATAGATCAAGAAACTCCACAACAACGAAACAAACAGCCCACTTAAGAGATGGGCCAAGGACCTCAGTAGACATTTTGTTTTGATAGGAAGAGTTAGACAGAGAGAGAGAGAGAGAGAGAGAGAAAGGTCTTCCTTGTTCCGTTGGTTCACCTCCTAAATGGCCGCCACGGCCGGTGCACTGCTCCAATCCGAAGCCAGGAGCCAGGTGGCACCTCCTGGTCTCGCATGCATGTTCAGGGCCCAAGCACTTGGGCCATCCTCCACTGCCTTCCCGGGCCACAGCAGAGAGCTGGTTTGGCAGAGGAGCAACTGGGACAGAATCCGGTGCCCCAACTGGGACTAGAACCCGGGGTGCCGGTGCCACAGGCAGAGGATTATCCAAGTGAGCTGCGGCACCGCCCTCAATAGACATTTTTTAAAAGAGGAAATCCAAATGGCCAACAGACACATGAAAAGATGTTCAGGCTCACTAGCCATCAGGGAAATGCAAATCTAAACCACAATGAGGTTTCACCTCACCCCAGTTAGAACGGCTTACATACAGAAATCTACCAACAACAGATGCTGGGGAGGATGTGGGGAAAAAGGGACACTAACCCACTGTTGGTGGGAATGCAAACTGGTTAAGCCAGTATGAAAGTCAGTCTGGAGATTCCTCAGAAACCTGAATATAACCCTACCATACAACCCAGACATCCCATTCCTTGGAATTTACACAAAGGAAATTAAATTGGCAAATAAAAGAGTTGTCTGCACCTCAGTGTTTATTGCAGCTCAATTCACAATAGCTAAGACATGGAATCAACCTAAATGCCCATCAATAGTAGACTGGATAAAGAAATTATGGGATATGTACTCTTTAGAATACTATATAGCAGTAAAAAAACGAAATACGTTCATTTACAACGAAATGCAGGAATCTGGAAAACACCATGCTGACTGAAATAAGCCAGTCCAAAAGGGACAATTATATGTTCTGCCTGATTGGTGACAACTAACCAAGCACCAAAAAGGAAACCTGTTGAAGTGAAATGGGCACTATGAGAAACAATGACTTGATCAGCCCTTGTCCTGTTGATGAACAACTTAATACTTTATCCCTTTTAGTATTTGTTTTAGTTGTTCTACTTGATACCATTGGTGGAACTCTTTAATTAACACACAATTATTCTTAAGTGTTTAAATTTAACTGAAAAGTGATACCTGGTGAATGTAAGAGTGGGAATAAGAGAGGGAGGAGATGTATAGTTTGGCACATACTCAGTTGGACTTGCCCCAAATGGTAGAGTTAGAAACATGCCAGGGGATTCCAATTCAATCCCATCAAGGTGGCATGTACCAATGCCATCTCACTAGTCCAAGTGATCAATTTCAGTTCATAATTGATCATAATGATAGGATTAAGAGTCAAAGGGATCACATAAACAAGACTAGTGTCTGCTAATACTAACTGATAGAATCAAAAAGGGAGAGAACAATCCAACATGGGAAGCGGGATACAGAGGAGACTCATAGAACGGCAGGTGTCCAAACAGTACTCTGGCCTCAGAATCAGCCCTTAAGGCATTCGGATCTGGTTAAAAAGCCCATGAGCATATTTCAGGCATGGAAAGCCAAGACACTGTGGCAAAAACAAACAAACAAACAAACAAACACCTAAATGAAAGATCTGTGTGAGTGAGATCTCAGCAGAAAGAACGGGCCATCAAAGAAGGAGGTACCTTTCTCTGAAGGGAGGAGAGTACTTCCACTTTTACTCTGGTCTTGTCTAAATAAGATCGGAGATGGCAAATTAAAGAGGCCACAGCCTTGGCAGCTCATGACAAGTGCCACAGGTGATTACTGACATCAGTAATAAGAGTGTCAATTTGTTAAGTTAACAACAGGAGTCACTGTGCACTTACTCCCCATGTAGGATCTCTGTCCTTAACATGTTGTACTATGTGAATTAACAGTAAAACTACTACTAATACAGTACTCCATTATACTTTGTGTTTCTGTTTGGGTGCAAACTGTTGAAATCTTTACTTAGTATATATTAGATTGATCTTCTCTATATAGATAATTGAAAATGAATCTTGATGAAGAATGGGACTGGAGAGGTAGTGGGAGATGGGATGTTTGTGGGTTGGAGGGAGGATATGGGGGAAAAAGCCACTATAATCGCTATGATCCAAAAGTTGTACTTTGGAAATTTATATTTATTAAATAAAAGTTCAAAAATGATAAAAGAAACATACCAGACACATGTAATTTATGGAGCATGTTTGGACTCTGGTCTTAAGAAAGTTATGTAAAAAATATATTGGATATTGTTATGACTTTTAAAAGTTATATTGGGACATTGGGTGTGATGGTTTATTATTCTTTTCTTAAATAGCTTATCTGTTGAGTACACTCTAAAGTATTTATATGTTGAAGTTATATGATATCTAGAGTTCACTTCAGAATATTCCATAAAAATAAAATGTATTTAGGAGATTGATGAAATTGCATGAACTGAAAGTTGATCTTTGTTGAAGTTTCATTACGAGTACATGAAAGTTTATTGATTTTTCTACTTCCACATAAACTTGCAAATTTTCATAATAAAAAGTTATACCTTAAAAAGTGGTATGACAGGTTCTATAGACAAACTATAACTTAGGCACTGGTCAAGCTATAGCTTTTTTCTTTTTCAATAGCATAATTAATTCCAGGTCAAGTGATGTAAACCCTTCTTTGCCTTCAAGCAACCTATATTGCTTGATTTTGAAGATGCAGTTACGCATGCTGGTTTGTAGTGGGTGTATTCATGTGAATAAGCTAAGAATGTCTGTTGGCAGATTTCCACAGCACAGTGTCATTTCCCTTTTAAGGAAGGATGACTCACACTGGCAATTTGTCAATTATCGCTTCATCTCCCCCTCCACAATTACCTCCTCTCTCCTCTCTTTCCCTTCCCCTCTCTTTCTCACTATTCGCTTTTCTATTCTCTCTAGGCTACTTCCTAGGAATCTCGTTTCAGATAATGAGAGGCCATATAACCCGTGCAGTCAATTTTGAACTAAAGGAGCAAAAGGTTTTTAAAAGTTACCTGTCAGCCTCCCCTGTGGTGGTGGTATCTGTAAGCTGAGATAGCTGTGGTAGGGAGCTCAGGGTATTAGCATTCCAAGTCATTCTTCCCGGCTCATGGTCAATTATGTGACACTAATAATGACCAAGATTTGCCTAGCATTTGACAAAGCACATCTCTTCATGTCCGAATCTCATTTCATACATCAGCAACACTGTATTTAGTTAATATTAACTCCATTCTACAGAGGTGTTAAATAATTACTTAATATCATGCCTCTGCTAACTCATAATGTTGGGGATGGAAACTAGGTCTCTTGATTCCAATTCTTCTGTTCTTTTCAAAATAGTATACATTCAATGTTTATAGCATAACATTTACTGAGAAGGAATGTCCAGAGCTACGAGTGAGACGACATTAAAGAATAGATGTTTTCTGAAGAAACAATCTCCCAAAGAGACTTAAGACGAATATACTTCATAAATGCCTAAAATTAAGTTAGACATAGTCTTATAGATGCTCATAAAATCTAGAGTTGTTTTGGAGGGGTATATGTATCCAAAGTTTTTGCTTGCAGATTGATAATACTCTTGAGTAGTTAGTAGCTGATGTGTTGATTCTCTAATGGCCAGGTACATTTTGATAGTATCAATCAAAACACTCATAGTAAAAAACAATTACTTTTATTTAACATAACAGCTCTGAGTTAGAAAATATCTTATCAGATGTCGTATAAAATGTTTTGTATTGGTGAAGCCAATGTAAGGAGTGTTGGTTCCCTGAAGAGTAAATGGTATTGTCAAGGAAGATAATTTTTTGTTCATAAATTTACATAATTTCTTATCTTTAGCTTTTCCAAGGGGATGAAACTCATGGCATGTATTTGGGATGTGTGAATTATTGAGTGCCAAGTTCACAACATTATATATGATTTGCCTTGAGGAAGACTGTTAAGCATTTCAGCATGAATTCTTTGCCCAATTCTAGCTGATATAAGAGCCTGCGACACACCCAATGTCATTACTTCAAGCACATGGTCTCAGGTGGAGTCTGGATTCAGATGCTTACTCAAGAGTAGATTTGCACTGTCTGCTGTGGTGTGCATTGTACAGAAATAGCAGTAAGTAGAAGGAGGAAAAGCTGACCTTCAACAACAAATCATTATTAGAAAAAATTACTTCAGGAAAATTTGACCTTACGTTATCTCAGAAAGAATATAAAGCAAATAAAAAGGATAAAAAATAATAACAGGAAAGAAAGAAAGATAATAAGAGGAAATAACTCCAGAAAAAACCCATTCTTAAGTTATTTCAGAATATATCTGAAGCAGTTAAGGAGGAAAATAAGATAGGAAATAACATTAAGTGGAGCTGTATCCAGCAACAGAACATTTTCTTTTCCAGGAGCTGCCAGTGCCTCTGCTTAGTACCTCTAGTGAGTGACCCCTGCTCACCCCTCTACTTTCTGCCATCAATGTCCTGTTAGTTACCACTTCAGAACAGCTTTTCATCACAACCTCAAATTCTCAAGCCCCTCTGTACTTGAACACAACAAAGCATATGGTTCCTTTGTGTTCCTTTTGTTAAAAAGGTGTTCCCACTAACACCCACAGATCACTACACCATTAGCCACCATCTTTGGGCACTTGCCCTGGTCTTGGTACCAGGCCCTTTATTTACCTTTCTCACCCAATAGGCTAGGTATTGCTATTCACTACTATGGAACTATTTTCAGGGACCAAAGTTATTTGAAACTTATTGGCCTTGAACAATATTACTAACACTATAGTTTCCTACCAAAAGTTGGTTTTGAGGACAGTCTTCACCATGTTAATGAAATGAATTTAGTATGTATTATTTGAAATTCACTGGGACATTATATCTGTAGCACACGAAATGCAATTTGAAACTTAATGTTGAGTCTCTGGGCTCTTTCAATAAAATGGGATTTCCTTCTTTCACCAAGGCCTAGCACTTAGAGATACTCCAATTTGGGGTATGTTCGGGATACTGCCATACTTAAGATGTCTGCTATATGAACATGGGCACTTTTTTTTTTTACTAAAACATACAGCCATTTATTTCACTAAGGTCTTGATTAACATATAATAAAAGGCATAATAGCCTAAATTTATTTTATTTAAAATTAGAGACTTACTATATGTTCTTTATATAATGAATGGAAATAATAAGCCTACTTGCTTTTTTCTGCCTTTTTAGACTTCAGACACTTTCAATAATGGGCCAGTTGACATCAGCAATCCCACTTGGGATCAACAAGGCCTTTTTCATTCCTAGAAGCCTAATGTCTGAGGATATTTTTACTATCTTACCAAAACTACATTTCTTTAAAAATAGAAACATAACTAGGCCACTCAGGAGCCTGGTAAGTGCAGGTTAAACATCCATCAAGATAGCACTACTGAAATAAAAATCAATGAAAAATATATTGCTTTTTCCTGAAAGATGACCTCTAAAACCCTGTTATATGGGTTATTTTGGCAAAAGAAACAAGCTGGTGACTTAAGTGGGAGGTATATTAAGAGTTGCCCACACACTTTTTAACACACAATATAGCAATTCTTATTAGTAATAAGGAAAAGAGGAAGACCGATGGAAAAATGATAAAGCACTAAACTCACCGACTACATCTCAGTGGGAAAAGGTACACCTGGGTGCCTCAGTAATTTAAATATACTACAATTTTCCAAGAAAAGCAAAGAATGAATCTGAGTCCAAACCATTGCTGTGAAGGCTGGGATGGTAAACTCTCTCTCCTCTGTTAGCAAGAAAAGCCTCCTGTTTTCTCAGTTTACACAGCTTATCCCAGCATTGGTAACAGATTTCCATTTGCTCTCTACATATAAAAAACTCTTGATCAGATGACTGCTTTCTTTCAAGTTTCTACTCTCCTCTTTTCAAAATATTCATTATTACTTGTGATGACAGAAGAGATGTCAGAAGCTAAATCATTTAATGACCAGAATGCAATGGCACAGTCTCATACACATTTATTCGGATAACTAAGAAAAAAAATCTCCATCTTTGAATGTATTACTGATTTTTATCCATTTTATTGCTATGTAACTAACCAATATACCACATTCTGCTTAATACAGCCCTGACAAATTTTACTTGTGGTGGGCACGAGTTCCAGGTTTTGCTGATGAGATTTTGATGAGTAGTAGAACAACACAACTAGTATCTCATATCTGTGTTCCATGAAACAAAGAAACAGGATCAGTGTTTTCACCACAGTTTAAGAAAATGACATATTTTTATTTTGGTAACAATCTAGCACTCAAGGAATATTAATGATGATTTATAAGATAAGGTTACTTTGTTGGACCAAAGAGACTGGGAATTTTTTTACACAATTATAAATGTTGGATATTTTCATATAACTTCCTTTCAAATGTGTTAAAGGAAGAAAATAAAAAGAAATATAATTTATATATTGCACAAAGCATTCCCATATCCTGTGACATTCTCAGTGGGGTACAAATTCCAATGACTGTTACAAGTTTTTTGATGATGGAGGGGGAACTTTCGCCTCCAAGTAAAACTACGTGTTGCTCAGAGTAAGCCTGCTGAGGTTACTGGATTATGGTTATATGGGGCTCTGTACCTTTCATGGTCTTGGATCTATTTTACAACTCTGGAAGTTGTAGCAATGCAAAAACAATTCTGAACTTTATCATGTAAATAGATTACATCTAGTGGAGATTCAGCTGACTTCCCTCCCATACCATGGAAGATGACACTTTTGCCCCTCTACCTTCATTTCAGTATTCCTGAATGTGTGTATTTTCACATAACTCTGCTTTGCACATGAACATTTTTACTGAGACCATCTATGGGGACCATACTTTGTATTCAAAGGAAACATTTCAGAACACACAGTAAAAAAAAAAAAAAAAAAAAAAAAAGATTTTTTATACTTACTGTGCCCCACCAGAGAGCATCTGCATATGTAGAAAACTCTTTATTGGCATCCTTTTCCACCAGATAGACAAGGAAAGATGAAAAAATGAGAACCAAAAATCCTATGTACCAAGCTGTGATTAATTCCTAGACATAAAAGGAATGAAATATTTTTAGAGGCAAAAATCTTCCAAAAGGTAAAAAAAACTTAGAAAAATGAAGAACAAGTTTATGCACAGTTTCACTCACTTTACTACTTCTTGGATATTTATGATGGCTTTAAAAATAATCTGTTATACATCATGACCTCAAAGTACTTTACCCAATTTCTGTAATGACTAAAGCTGACTTCTGAAAGGTTAATCAAATATTGCAGCAAGCCATGAAAAAGTTGCAAAATTTTGTTTCCAAAACTCAGAAAGCCAAGTTTACCTTGCTGTGGGCATAAACCACTGAACCTAATAATTTCCAAGTGCCTCCCCTTCGGTCCATGCGCACCATACGGAGGATCTGCAGGAAACGGAGACTTCTGAGTGCGGACGTGGCAAAAATATTACCCTGAGTTTTTGCAGAAACAACTGCTATTGAAGCGATAAGAACAATGGTATCTGAAAAAGACAAGTTGAAACAGCCATAAATAGCATGACTAGAACTTTTTGTTTCTCAAAACGATATTTCCAACAGGTTCACTTTGACTTATTTGGGGCACAAAGAGACACTGAACCCCCACCTTGCCTACTGCTGCTTGGGCTCTGTGATGACTGGGGAATGAAAAGACAGAAGCCAGGACCCACCTACTGCTTTCTGATCTCTTCACCACCCTATGTTTTATCTACGAGATTTTGAATCATGTAGTATTTAATCTTTAACCAACTGGACAATGGCCTTCAGAAAGTTCAGGGTTTCAGGGAGCCTTGGGACTGGGGGACAGCTTTCTGCACAATCCTGGTTTCATTAGGATTCCTGTCAGAAGGAAGGAGCTATTGCCTCTGTCTCTAACTCCACGGCTCCTGGGTTATGTCACAGAGGTATCATAGACTGCCCAGCCATAAAAGTGGCACTTGATTTAATGTCTCTTGTTTCTTTGCCAAGGGAGTTTATTATCGCCGTTATGCCCAAAATCCACTAATGTAGAGTCTGCAATTTTAAATACCACTTAATAAAGGTATCAATTAAGTTGAATACTCCATGCTGTCAGTACAGAGTACTCTTTCCACCTGTCTGTCAATTACTTGTGAATGTGGTGCACAAATTCAATAATATCACATTTGTTACAATGAAGTATATAATTACAGACACTGCATTGCATGGGAACGGATATTTAGTGTTTGACACATTGACATTTGGCTTAAAAATATCTGCTCTTCTGTAAGCAAAGGAGACAAAGAGAGCTAATGAAAGCTGAGAAAAGAGAAGACAGGTCTCAGTTGCTCTGAGTCAACATCCGAGTGATGGGATATAGGTTTTGAAATGAGAGAAGTGAAATGGGGATGAATGGCCTCTTGTACAATTTTCTTTCTTTCTTTTTTTTTTTTTTAAGATTTATTTTATTTATTAGAAAGACAGAGTTACAGACAGAGAGAGAGGTCTTCCACCTATTGGTTCACTCCCCAGATGGCCGCAATGGCCAGAGCTGTGCTGATCCGAAGCCAGGAGCCTTAATGACATATCCCATGTTCTCTTTTGGTCCTTGCAAGCAAGGGAATAAGGTTGTGGCAGAAAAAGGGAACGTGGTGTGGTTTCCCCATTTCTTCTGCCTTTGGTCCCTGCTCCTTTTGCAAAGTTTCCAACAGTGCTATCTTGGGACAGAGCATCTGTAGGTTCACAACCTCTGGTTGAAAGCGCTGCTTTGAGAAGGACTCAGGGAAAAATTTGCCCTTTTTGTTGGAAAAGAAGTGGTGGTTACTAACGAAAACTTCATACTTTGGATCTGGATTTTTTGCTCCTTTCTTCTTGGTAAGACACCAGCTGCTTAAGAAATAAGGATGATTTAGTTCACCCATTTAACTGATAAGAGGAGTATTTTGAGAGGTGCAATCTCTTTGCAAAATGGGTCAAATGCATGAATGCCCATAGCATACTAAATATGTTTGTAAATAAACTTATGACATGAATGCTTAATGCTTCCTCTGTGAAACAGAGACTGTGATAATTGAATACGTGCTTATTTTGAATATGAATGCCTAACTTTATTACTTGGGTTATATTCCAGTATTAGTTTCTTAATCAAGAACTCTGTCTGTTTTATCTTGTCCCATGGTCTTAAATTCTGAGATTTTTATTTATGTTTTGATTTCTAGGTCAATACATTGTGATGTTATGACGTAAGAAACAGAGCTGAAAAAAAAATCAGATTGACATTAACATCCTCAAATACAATTTCTTCCCTGCTGTAAGTAGACTACACACAACTGGGCTCCACACTCCAAAAAGGAGTGCCACTTCAAAGGTTTTGCATCTGTAGTGTTTCTGTGATCCTTGGGATTAACTGTTGTATGAATATGTAGTCACCATTTGGATGAACCTTCTTGCTGTGTTGAGGAAGGCTTGGTCTGCTGTGGTGACTGATATCTTCTGAGTCACTTGTTACGTGGAGAGGGCAGGCTGGTGGTTAGCAGTGCAAGGGCCAGCTGCAGGGCTTTTTCCTATCAAATCTAAATTCTATGTGACTTCGTGGATAGAGAGAGCCACAAATGCATCCTCAAGTTACTGCCCTTGACAGCTGTTAGAAATGAAGGAACAGCATGTGTTGACCCAGACACCAAATACATATTTTAAGTGCATAAAAGCCAGTTGCAAAACAGTACACATAATGTGATCTTATTGTAATAAAAATATAAATTAGTCTATGGTGAAGAAAACCAAACGAGCGTATACATAGATCACCACATTAATTATCTCTAGAGGTAAAGAGTTGGGGTGCTATGTAGATACAGGGACTCTTTACTTTCCAGATGATGAATTTCTGTAATGTTCAAATGTCCTAACAATGAGCATGTCTCTTAGAATCAGAGAAAACATGTAGAGAAAGGGTTATGTGCAAGAACATTCATGGTTTTCACCTTTAGAGGGATTTACTTTTGAAACTAGTGATTTGCAGCCAAAGAGATATTACTTATACAGTCCTGCTAGATATATATTTGCTTTTATTTAATTGTAATCCTGCATCCTCCCCAGATACAATTAACAAGATAAAATATTTCATTTATTGCATTAAGATATTTGAAATAATAGAAACAAGTAAGTGTCTAGGAAAGGTACAGAAAATACTTAACTACTGTGCTTGGTATTTTCTTTAGTTCTATTTTCTTTTGCAAACATTATCTTATTTAATTCTTCAGACAATCTTGTTGAGTTAAGCATTTTAAAGGTTCCATTTTACAGATGAAAAAAGTGAGATGTAAAAATCATATATTGCGGCTGGCGCCGTGGCTCAATAGGCTAATCCTCCACCTAGCGGTGCCGGCACACCGGGTTCTAGTCCCGGTCGGGGTGCTGGATTCTTTTCTGGTTGCCCCTCTTCCAGGCCAGCTCTCTGCTGTGCCCCGGGAAGGCAGTGGAGGATGGCCCAAGTGCTTGGGCCCTGCACCCCATGGGAGACCAGGAGAAGCACCTGGCTCCTGCCTTCGGATCAGCGTGGTGCGCCGGCTGCAGCGCGCCAGCCATGGTGGCCATTGGAGGGTGAACCAATGGCAAAAGGAAGACCTTTCTCTCTGTCTCTCTCTCTCACTATCCACTCTGCCTGTCAAAAAAAAAAAATCATATATTGCTCTCTCTGTCTGTAACTCAGTCTCTCAAATAAATAAATTTTAAAAAAATAATATATTATATAGTTATTTTTAAAAATCACTTTACTGATCTGTTAGATCACAGCATAAAATATGATATAAAGTTAAATCATTAGAGAAAACCTAGAGAAAGTAAAAGGAATACTGTTTTTGAGACAATTTAAAAAATTACACACACAGCAAACCATAATCTAAATGTCTGAAATCACAAAGTATGCAAAAAAACCCCCACAGATTTGATTTAATATCCTCATTGTAATTCAGATCACAGGACAAAGTCAGAGTTCAGTAAAATGAAATCACAGATGAGCAACGAAATGGCAAACAGTGAATGCAGTCACAAAATGTTTCTGGTTGGATTACAGTCATCAACTGGAATTTTGCTGTCAGTCTCACCTAGAATATTTCTAAGGCAAATAGTTTAGAAGTTATGATTATTATTTATTTTTATTTTATGTATACATTTATTAATTTCTATAATGGAGGTTGTATAGGATTATATCATGGTTATGTTCAATAATGTGTCCCAAATGTCTAGAAGACTGCATGAAACATGGAACTTATATAATGAACTTTGATTAATGAGCACCAAAATGTAGTTTGAGCTTTGTTCTCTTACTACATCAATGACTTAATAACTGGAATAACAATCTGAAATATTCTTTTTAATCAAAGAATCGATTCAATACTTGGCATTGAATTTTATTGCAATATACTAGCTATGGCTATCCTCATTGGAATTTACCAAAAAAAAACTTCCTTAAGATTTAGAATATAAATCTATGCATTAAGTTGGAAGGGTAACCTAAACTGTGTACATAGTCACTTATCTAAAATGTTTTTTGAAACACAAGTACTTTATTTTTAGTTGAGATATCTATATTTTAGTATAAGATAGGAAGGATAGAGAATGCTTGAAGTTCATTGGCTTCGGGATCATATTGTTTATCTACTCATATATTAAGCAGTCAGTGCTAACCATTATATTGGCCACTTGTATTGAGAATGCACATTAATTCTTTCCATTTAGCCATAATTTATCACATTATCACAGTGTTAAATGTTTGATGCACATCAGTGTTTCTTTTTTAAGATTTATTTAGTTATTTCAGAGGCAGAGTAACAGACAGAGAGAGCTAAAGAGAGAGAGAGAGAGAGAGAGAGAGAGAGATCTTCTATCTGCTGGTTCACTCTCCAAATGGCAACAATGGCTGGAGCTGGGCTGATCCAAAGCCAGGATCCAGGAGCTTTTTTCAGTCTCCCATGCTGGCACAGGGGCCCAAACACTCAGACCATCTTCCACTGTTTTCCCAGGCCATGGCAGAGAGCTGAATCAGAAGAGGAGCAGCTGGGACATGAACTGGTGATCATATGGGACGCTGGTGTTGCATGTGAGGCTTAGCTTAATACACCACAGAGCTGACCCCTCAGTGGTTGTTAATGGGGGCAGTTTTTCCTTCTAGGGGTCCATTGGCAAAGTCTGGAGTCATATTTGGCTGTCATAACTGGGGAGGGCGTTGTTGCTGGCCTTGAGTAGTGGAGGTTGAGTTGCTGCTCAACATCCTATGATTCCATGGACAGCCCTCAGAACAAAGAATAACTCAGCTCCAAATGTCTACAGTGCTAAGGATGAGAAACTTTGATGTGCACTATTTTATTTGATACCTTAAACAACCCTGTGCAGCACATAGTATTACAACCACTTCTTTCTCAGAAATGGAGCAATTGAGACTTCTGGCGATTAAGTAACCAGGGTTCCACAACAATAAACAGCTGAGCTGTTTCTTACTTGACTCCAAAGTTATGCTTTTAGGAGTTACGGTATTCTACTCCTTGGATAATGAAAATCCACGTGGGATAGAGGTGGGGACAGGGAGAGAAAAGGTGGGGAAAGCAGGTGAGCAACAAATCAAGAATAAACGGTAACTTCATAATGTCTTCAGGGAAGAGTGAAGTTGCAAGTCAGATAAAGCAGAAAACAAAATGATGCTAAGAACAGACGGTACTTTTATGGATACATCAAGAGAAAATGGGACTACAGAAAGAAATAGAACTCCTAATAATGAAGGAGATACACCAAATTGCACAAAAAAATCCTGTAATCCTCAGCTCTTAAAATCTACCTCTCTCAGGGGCCGGCGCTGTGGCGTAGCAGGTAAAGCTGCTGTCTGCAGTGTTGGCATCCCATATGGGTGCCAGTTCAAATTCTGGCTGCTCCATTTCTGATCCAGCTCTCTGCTATGGCTTGAGAAAACAGTGGAAGATGGCCCAAGTCCTTGGGCCCCTGCACCCATGTGGGAGATCTGGAAGAAGCTCCTGGCTTCAGATTGGCACAGCTCTGGCTGTTACAGCCAACTGGGGAATGAACCAGCAGATGGAAGATTCTCATCCTCTCTCTCTCTCTCTCTCTCTCTCTGCCTCT